>NC_053036.3:409910561-411244727 GCF_002575655.3 Aegilops tauschii subsp. strangulata | reverse complement strand
CTTAATATGGAAATGAAATATATTGTGTGCTTAATATGAAGTGTCAATTAGATTAATAAATGGATTATGAATAATCGGATAATTAGCCTGCTAATGGCGAATTAGCCTGCTAATTGCGTTTTGCTATTGCAAACGGTTGTTGAAAAAATACCGTGGGTGATGACCTCAGGCAACGCACACAGTTTCTAGGAATAAACCGTGTTGGATCAATGAACAATCACACACGACTTTCTCTTGAAAACTGTTTCTGTTAGGCCACCTCTTGCGCAAACGTTTACCACATAAAAACTGTGTGTGATGGACAGCCTTTGCCACACAGTTTCTTCTATGGACCGTATGTGATACATTCAATAACGCAAATGATTTAACGGGAAAAATTGTGTGTGATGTACCTGTGAACGGAAACGTTTTCCTTGGAGCGACTATGTGGGATGTGCATACGAACAGAAACGTTTAGCGGGGACTGACTATGTGGGATGTACTTGCGACCGGAAACAATTTCGCCGTATAATTGTATTGTTTTTAGCTCTACTATATGTATTTCTGTATTTGAGTGCTCGCTAGTCGCACATGACATCATTTTGCCGAACGTGTGTGCCAGGAGGGCATATCCCCAATAGTTTCTGGGTCGTGTGGGAAGGACCCCCCTATATCCCACACTCACTTGGCGATGGTTCCAAATGCCATCGCGGAAAGGGGTTAAAAACCATTTGTTTAGGACCGACGCGCACCAGTGATGGGCCAATCATATGACCGGAGAAAGGGAGATGCTTGTGGAGTTCGTTGATTTACTCAAGGCCTCTTCGAACATCTCTTTTGGTGACAATAGCAAGGGCAAGGTATTGGGTTTGGGCAAGGTGGTAATCTCTAATGATTTGTCACTTTCAAATGTCATGCTTGTCCAATCCCTTCACTACAATTTACTTTCAACTATTCAATTGGCTCGTGCCGGATATGATTCACATTTTGGTGAATTCCATGTGACCGTCTTTAAGAGAAGCAATCTCAAAGTGGTCTTTGTTGGGCATGTTGAAGGCAACCTTTACGTGGTTGATTTCTCAAAAGAGAAAACTCATCTTGCAACATGCCTAATGGCCAAGGCCGACGTGGGGTGGCTATGGCACCGTAGGCTAGCCCACGTGGGCATGAGAAATTTACAAGCTCTCTTAAAGGGGGAGCAGATCCTTGGACTAACCAATGTGTCTTTTGCCAAAGATCGTCCTTGTAGTGCTTGGATTGCTGGAAAGCTCCATGAAAAAGCTCATAAAGTGAAGTCTATCATCAACACCTGGAGGCCCCTTGAGCTTATCCATTTGGATCTTTTTGGGCCTCCAACATATGATAGTTTGGGAGGGAGGAGGTATTGCCTTGTCATTGTTGATGACTTCACAAGATATAAATTTTTTAGGGTGAATGACAGTGGGAGAGGCTCCCACTGACTTTGTATTACTCACAAAGGAACAATTACATATGTGTTACAAAGGGTTTTTGTGGCCCCCCGGCCAAGCAAGCTATCCACAACCCTAGTGACCCAAATTTACAATGTAATTAGACAGGAAGGAGCGAAGTTCCTCTCTGCAGTTATGTGCTAGCAGCTCCAAGAGATGCTTGAATCTAGCCAGCCATGCTCCGAAAGAATGTTGAATCCCTCTAAAGTGTTGGTTGTTTCTCTCCATCCATAGACTCCAAGCAGCCAAAAGAAAAATATCCATGAAAAGAGGTTGCCTCCAGTTATCCCTACCCCCACGCAGTAGAGCCAATCTGTTGTCATCTATCGGCCATGCCAATCCAACTTTGTCCCAGCAGCGTTGGCTAAAGGGGCAATTGAAGAATAGATGTTCCACAGTTTCCTCTGGAGGGTTTTGACAGAACATGCATGCGTAGTTGCCCCCCACGACAGCAAAATGTCTGCGTTTGAGCATATTCCTGGTATTCAGACGATCAACTAGGAGTAGCCACCCAAACATCTTGAATTTGATCAGGCTTTTGGCTTTCCAGAGCCATCCGAACGCCTCATCTGCCACAACCTGTTTGTAGCAATGGTTATAGAATTTCTTGGACGAGAAACGCCCGAGCGTGCATTCCCAGATGTTGCAGCGGTCGTTGGCCACCCGATTTTGTGTCAACCCCTCCTGGATCTCTTTGATTTCCTCCCTCGCCTGGATCGAGAGAGGTAGACTAAAGATCATGGCTGGGTCAGTTGCAGTAAGAACCTTAGCAATGGAGTCGTCTTCATTCAAGCAAAATGAAAAATCCCGTGGGTATATGTCCATGAGTGGGGAATCCTGAATATTATCAGACCAAACATCTTTCCAGAATAAAGCGCTAGAGCCATCCCCCGGGGTGACTTTAGTGATCCCTCGGAAGATCCCACTGAGTTGCATCATGTCCTTCCACCAGAAAGAGCCCACTGCCTCAGTTGCATGCGGTATTTTGTTTCTGTAGTAGGCATCCCAAACAAGCTCCACCCAGGGAACATCTTCATGATTATAGAATTTGAATAGATGTTTTAGGAGAAGGGCAACATTCTGTGTTTTGATATCAATAACACCAAGGCCTCCGCAGCGTTTTGGGCGGCAAACAAGTTCCCAGGCCGCAAGAGAGTTATTCTTGACCCCATCATCAGAGTTTTTTGCCCAGATGTTCGATCACCTTTGGGTGCAATTTGATTGTGCACATTGCATATATCAGCATCGAAGTCACAACAGAATTGACCAACGTCAGTTTGGCCCCGGATGACATCAGTGACAACGCAGTGGATGTCTTCCTCTCAACTGCATTTACTAGCGGCAATAGATCAAGAACACTTGACCTCGTCGTGCCCATTGGCAGGCCGAGGTAGGTGAAGGGCATGGAACCAACAGAACAGCCAAAAACCCCAGCCAGTTCACAAGCACGTCGGTGATCAATGTTAATGGGTATAAGAGTTGATTTCTGAAAATTGATCTTCAGCCCAATCGAAATAGCATAATCTTCCAAGATAGTTTTCATACGGGCAGCCTGCTCGGGACATGCCTGCATAACTAAAATCGTGTCGTCAGCGTATTGGACAACTGGGAAGTCACCCGCCCTGTCTCGAGGGAGAGGAAGCTCAACTAGTCCTCGAGCAAAAGCATCGTTAACTGCTGCTTGGAGGAGGTCTGCCGCAAGGACGAAGATCAATGGTGAGAGAGGGTCCCCCTGTCGCACACCACATTTACAGTTGAATTTCCGACCAGGAACCCCATTAAGGAGTACAGAAGAAACCCCCGAGCCAAATATCGTTTTCATCCATCCAAGCCATTTGTCATCAAAACCCATGTGCTTCATGATCTCCATCATGGGGGTGTGACACCCCAAAATTTTGGCCTTGTTTTTATTGATTAAAACGTTGCCAGGAAATAAAACTTTTCCAATTGTCAAGTTTTACCTTTTGTGATTTTGGATTTTATTCCTCTTGTGGGAAAAACCTTCAAAGGTATTGTTGGACTTGATTTCTCTCTATAATAAAACAATTATTCAGTGGATTCAAATGTTGCAAGATTTATTTTCTCAAAACTTTGCTCTTATAAAATGATTTCTTTTGCATTTGGAGCCCATTTGCACTACAACCATTTGATAAATGCTCCTAAAAATTCCACCAAAATTTGGGGATGTCATGTGATGGTTCCACATCACTTTTATGCAAAAATACCTTCTGGCCATTGGAGATTTTGAGCTCTTCACCAACTTTTCCAATCTGGTCCAGTAGGCACTTTTGCACTGCAACCCATTTAAATATTCTTCTAAAAATTCTTCCAAGTGTTTGGAGATGTCAGTGGATGCATACCATTCATCCTCAAGCAAAAACCCAGTGTTGTTCCTTGGAAAATTTGAGTGGATCAGCCTCTTTTGCATTCTGGTCCAAATTGGTGATTTGTACTGCAACCCTATTTTTCCTTGCTCTGGTAACCCTGAGCTTGTTCCTACTTGTAGCCCTCCCTACCAAACTCTTAAGTCCAGGAGATTGGGCTCATTGGAGGTTTTGAAATGCATGTTCTAAACCCTTTTTCTTTCTGCCCAAAACTGGAGTTTTGCAAAACTTGCACTATCAACTTTCTGTTTTTGCCAAACTAACCTTACCACCATCTCCTGCATCTAAAGAGACACTGATCTGGAGATTCTGGCCACTCCAAGAGTTGCCCAAGTGCATCTGGCATTCTGTCGAACACCTGGTGTGCACAGCCATTTTGGCAAGCTCTCTGGTTTACATTGTGGACTTGAACCCCTGGCCTATCCACCTTGTCCACTGAGCGCCTTGCTACCCCTACCTCCATCCTGTGCAGTGCCAGCTCCACCCTTGAGCTCTAGAGCGCGCTGGCATTTCGTCGAACAGGTGCCGTGCGTGCTCTGGGCGCGCCCAGAGCGCACGTTTTGCACGCGCGCGCACTACGCCGCACTGCCGCACTCGACGCGACCCGACCCTGGCCCCCTCTGCATCGCTGAACCGCGCACTAGCCGCCCCCTGCTCCACGATATCTCTGGCACCCTGCTGCGCCGCTGGCCGCGCCCTTGGCGGCACGCCGGCGTCGGCAGCGGATTCCGCCGCGGACGGCGCCGCCCAAGCCACCAGCGCACGACAGCTGCCTCAGAGCATAGGCCGTGCTTATCCTCCTGCTCGTCGGAACGCTTTCGTCGCCGCCATGATGCCCTGCAACTACAGGAAAGTGGTCGCCGGCGATCTTATCTTCTGCCGCCGCGGAGCCCGCCTCGCCACGCTATATAAAGGGAATCCCGAGCCCCTCCGAGCACTCACGCGACATCAGACCCTCCCCGTAGAGCTCCCCTAGCAGTAGATTGACCGGAGAGGACCGTCCTCCCCAACTCCGGCCAGCTCGGCCGCCGCCAAGCTCCGGTGCGATTCGTCGCAGCCGGCCACCCTTTCGCCAATCCAGCGCCACCAAGAACTTCCCCGTAGTCTTGCGGAGCTGCCCAGCTACCCAACTTCGGTCGGAGACCACCGGAGCACCAAAGTCACTTCACCACCGTAGCTTTTCCCCGCCGCGGAGCTCGCCGCCGGCGATTCCTTCCACCTCCGACGACCCAACAACCACCCAGAGGATCGCCTCGGTCTAGCCAACCCATCCCGGCCCGCAGATGCCCTCGAGGAGCCGCCGTTCGTCGCCGGCGACCGCTGGAGCCTCGCCACCATTCGGGCACAGAGAAAGGAGGGAGAGGGAGACCAGTCAAACCTGACTAGTGGGCCCTCTGGACCCACTGTCAGTGGCCCGCGCGTCCGCCCTCTCTGGTTAAGTGGTGGCGTAAAACTCCCGAGTGCGTTTCCTCTGCTGCGAAAGCGTATTTCTGCTGAATCGTTTTCCTTTTCTGGTTTTATTTCAAAACAGAAGTTTGACTAATCTTTGACTGGCTGTAACTTTTAAAATAAAACTCCAAATGAGTTGATTCTTTTTCCTACCTCTCTCAAATTTCATCTAGTTTATTTTAAGATTTATTTCAAAAATATTTGGGACAGGTTTTGGTACTATGTTTGAAATATTTGTTATTTGTGTATTTTGCAAAATAGGATTTTTGGAGGAAAAGGAAAGCTTCCAATAAGCGCATCCTTTGCATACTCTTGAAGGCAAGCATTTCTGAACTCTGGCATAATATTTTGTTGTGGTGTTTGGATGCGATCACAACACCTTTTGACTTGGAGTATGTGATAGCTTTATGTATCGATATGGTCTCGTGCAGGAGTGCACGTCGGAGTTGTTTTGTGGTCAGCAATGGATACACTAGTGATTTAGGTCATCCTCGTGAGCTTCTCTTGCACACCGGTAGGAAGCCGGGAAAGTCGTGGTCTTGGGTAGACACGAGCTTGTCCCTAATCCCTCGTCGAGACGAGTATGCCCGGCATAGCATGGTGAGGCTCGAGGAGTGGTGATTTATTTCACTAGTGGTAATATTGTTGGTGGATACTTGGACCACCTGAGTCGGTTGTAGACCGAGTCTTGATCAATAGCTTCCTTTTCGTTGGTACCACCACTTGTCCCTGCAGGGGACAGGGTATGGTTCAGTAGGTTGTCAACCCCTTTCCAAAGCACACACCGTACAGAGAGGCCGGGATGAGGGTCCCATGGCCATGGATTAAAGCCAGTCATCCGGTCCGGGGGCATGGGTGTTTCGGTTGTAGCCGAAGGGGTAGCTCCCCAGTTTGCGGGCGGTATAAATTTTGTGATCCCATGCTACGTCGAGGTTGTAGCCTCCCCACTTAGAGTTTTGCTTGGCAGGTGTCGTGGGTGATTCCAGACACTGGTGAGTTAAGCTGGTGTGTGCAGGTCAGGCGTGTTTTCAATTAAAAGACCGTAGACGGAATTAGTCCCGAGGGACTAAGTAAACCCGTTACTCGTGGAAAATGGTACTCCCTCTGCAGAGGATATATCCTGTTGGATAGTCATGTTCTTGAGTAAGAACCACAGTCTGAGTTGAATCTCTATAACGGTATTCGGATGGAGAACGATTTAACTAGAACTCTGTAACGGTATTCGGATGGAGACACGGTTAACTGGATCGTAGTAACGGTATTCGGATGGAGATATGGCTTGACTAAATTATCGGTTTTCGGATGGAGAAACGACTGTACTAAATATTGTTTATGATTGTGGCACATGTGGATTTTGATCCTTATTTATCTTTGGACTAACCATTTATATTACGTAGATTATTGAGTATCCCTGGGATGGTTCTACCTCCTGGATATTCACTGTGATTTTTCTCTTATAAGCCCTTTATGTGGTGTCGCCCCGATGCCCGACTACGGCATTACTATTTTCTGCATTTTCCGCTCGAGGAGTCATTCAGACACTCGTTTGGCACCAGTATTACTATTCTGCATTTTCCGCTCGAGGAGTCATTCAGACACTCGTTTGGTACCAGTATTACTATTCTGCATTTTCCGCTCGAGGAGTCATTCAGACACTCGTTTGGCACCCAGTATTTTATTTTGGTACATTTGTAACCATATGTGTGCATCTTGGTCTTTCGTATTTTTCGTGGCAGATGTGTGACCATCTAATTAATCCGGAGCATGCTTGATATATTATACCCGTGTTGTTAATGTTTGCGAGTACATTCAAACGTACTCACTGGCTTGTCCCTGGCTATTGTCTTGGCCAGATTCCTTGCTTGGAGATAAGCATCGCGGTGACAACCTCGGAACCTACGGGTCGACTTTTGCAGCCTCGCGAAGATAGGAGTTATCCTGGTCAGCTGTTCTAGTGGGAAATGGAGTCCCATAAACGCAGATGTATCCAACCGCTTCCGCCCTCAACCACTAGTAACCAAGTGTTGTACTCCTAAGCCTAAATGGTCTTGTACTACATATTATTGTACTGGCTTGGAATTCTTGTATCAAGTTGGTACCTCATCAACTAACAGTAATCCTGGGGCTGATGAGCGCACAGGCCGTTTTTCTGGGAATTTATATCCCAAAAAAATCCGGTCGTGACAGGGGGCGTGCTCAATAGTGTCAAACGCCTTGGCAAAGTCTAACTTGAGGAGGATGTTTTCCCTCACTGAGGTATGGCATTGATGGATATATTCAAACGACCACGCCAGACAATCTTGGATTGTCCTCCCTTTGAGGAAACCGTACTGGTTTTTGTGGATGATTTTGAGGATGACTTTCTGTAGCCGGTTAGCCAAGATCTTAGTGATGATTTTCAGACAACAATTCAGTAAGGTAATTGGTCTATAATCATTTGCAGTTTCTAGAGAAGGGTTCTTAGGGATCAAGGTGATGTACCCCTCACTAATGCTGGTGATATCTAGCCCTCCAGCATGAAAGGCATGGCACAGCTCATAGAAGTCCGACTTGATGATCTGCCAGCAGCTCTTAAGGAAACAACCGTTAAAACCATCAGGACCCGGAGCCCGATCACTCGGCATTTCCTTAATAACAGTGTCAATCTCTTCATTGGAAAAAGGTGCCGACAATTGATCCAGTCCCTCGATCCGATGGATGATTCTAGAAAGATCAAAACGCATGTTAGTGGGTTTAGAAGAACCCAAACGATCCTTATAGGTTTTGAACAACACCCCTTCCTTGCCAACGTGGTCATGGATTTCCACAGCACCATCACGAAACGTGGTGATAGAATTATGTCTATATCTCTCAGTGGCCAGAGATTGAAAGAGCTTGGTGTTCTCATCCGCAAATCTGAAGTATCTGATCGTGCATCTTTTCCTCCAGTACTCGTTCTGAAACTGTAGCAATGTCTGCAAGTGAGATTTCAAAATCTTCCGAAAGTTTGACTCCTGGATAAATAGAGGTCTTTTGTCCTCGAGATTATCCATTCTAGCTAAAGATTCATTACTGTTCTGGATCATGATTTTCAGCTTTGAGATATCTCTGCTCCATCTCTTGAGATCATATCTCAGAGTTTTCAGTTTTTTACAAATGTGGGCAGCAGCGTTCGGGGCATGGCATGCCTTGGACCAAGAGGCGGCAACCACATCCATAAACCTAGAATGGTTAACCCAAAAATTCTCAAAACGGAAGAGTTTGGACTTGGGGATAGTAGATTCAATTGTAACCACACACGGAATATGATCAGACACCGGTTTCCCCAATGGCAAGACCATCGTGTTTGGGAAAGAGGTAGTCCAACAAGAGGACGAAAAGAACCAATCGAGCTGTTCGAGTAGGGGGTCGTCTTGCATATTACTCCAGGTATATGTTCTGCCCTTCACAGGTAGCTCCATCAGAGACTGCGCTCGAATGATTTCGTTAAATAGCAACATGTCCGCAGCGTCACCCCCAGGTTTGTTTCTATTATTCGTGGAATGAATAAAGTTGAAATCTCCAAGGATCAGCCAATTTTCATCATCAGGTATATTTAGGTCAAATAACCAGTTAGTAAAATCCACCCGACGCTGACCAGAGCATGGACCATAGACATTGAT
Organism: Aegilops tauschii subsp. strangulata; assembly: GCF_002575655.3. Classification (NCBI taxonomy): domain Eukaryota; kingdom Viridiplantae; phylum Streptophyta; class Magnoliopsida; order Poales; family Poaceae; genus Aegilops; species Aegilops tauschii. The sequence continues at coordinate 411,235,805 of NC_053036.3, read as the reverse complement.
CAATTTCCAAGAATCACTAGACTGAGTAGCAACAAAAGAGACACCCACAGCGAACGAGTCAACATACCAAGGCGTGCCCACAAACACGGAGCTATTCCATATGATAATAAGACCACCAGAGGCACCCACTGATGGGGCAAACACAAATTTATGAAAATGCTTAGGGCAAAAAGTTTTAATAAATGCCAGATCAAAAGAGTCACGCTTTGTTTCCTGGATACATAGCACAGAACATCCACTAGTATCAATAGCATTCCTAAGAGACAAAGTTTTAGCATCAGAGTTGATGCCCCTGATGTTCCACGACAGAACATTCCATGACTTATTCATGAACAAGCGAAAATTCAGTCTCCAGCTCCAGTGGTCGAGCGCTGATCATCCAGCAGCTTCTCGGGAGAAAGAACATCCTGCGCAATCCCGCAGCGTCTGCCCATCTGTTGAAGATCTTCAATCGTCATAGGAGGGGGACAAGCATCAGACCGAACCTGCATGGGGGCAGCAGCCAAAGAAACAGCTGTGATAAAAGAAGTCTCGCGTGGTTTCACCCGTGACTTAGAGCGCTTGGTGTCAGAGACGTGATTGATCTTGAAACCATCATACTTATTAGATCGAGTGCTTCTTCTGACAGTGGTTGTGTCAAGAGGAACTAGCACATTGCGGGACTGGGGAGCATTATAAAGAGAAGTAGAAGCAATCACCTGAAGAGCAGTCTCTTGATCAGACAGGGGCACTGACTGTAACTCTGTATCTTGAGAAACAAGTCGTGAGATCGCCTTGAGACCAGGAGAGCAAGCCACCCTCTCCCAATTAGTACCAATCGCTTCAGACCTGCACTCAACAGACTCCTGCAGCAGAAACGATGGTATGATGGCAGCCCCCAACTGAAAGATTGAACTGAACACCTCTGACATAACATCACGCTCTGGGACTATGCCTTCAAGCCAGGCAATCACAGCAACATTCAATTGGTTCTGTAGAAACTTGAATGGATTAAGGGGTAACATAACAGCCTCAGATGGTTGAAAGGTGAGGGCCGGTGTATATATGCATTTGAGCATCCCTCCCATCCAAAGCAACAACTCATGATCGACGACCACAAAGAAGTTAGTTGAATCTCCTCCAGCTCTGACAAACGCAAGTCGTGCAGTAGGATTCCCAAGCACAAAGCCATCAGCCAACGCTTCCACCGCCTGAAACTATGAGTCAGAAGACCAAATATCCGAAAGGTTGTCCTGAACATTGTTTTCTGGGTCCACACCATCCATCAGGGATGGCCCGTTGTTCTGGAAGAAAGTTCTAAAACTGAACCCTGTGTATGGCGGAGGAACCATGGGCCACATAGGCCAACCATTCTCCTGAATGTGCACCTGGGCAGGATCCGGGGCGTTCCATGCCGCTTCATTCAGAGCCTCTTGGGCAGCCATCTCATCAATTCTTGCCTGCTGCATGAGAGTGTAATAGGGAAGCTCATATGGGTGGGGTGATGCATTCAGAAGAGGAGGAACATCTTTGTTACCAACTAAGCTGGGAATAGTATTCCTGCCGTTCAGAACATACACAGGTACAGACCAAGATCGAGCAAGCCCTGGCAACAAACCAACCCTGGTAACCAACAGACTATGCGGCACTTCAGCAACATCTTTGATATGACACTTAACCAGAACTCTAGCTTTGTTGTGACCCGGGCGTGGCCAGACAAGGAGCTTTCCAAAATTAGAAACGGCCTTATGAATATAGTGCTCAGTCTGGTAGTCCATTGGGAAAGCTAGAAACATAACCCAAGCCTCATATTCAAAAGCAGGCATGCGCATATTGAGACCTTCATCATGAGGTACTAAAGAGAAAGTAGAATCCTCAGTCAGAGCGTGAGGTCCCTCCCTAATGGCAGCATCCCGACTCTCCATATCCGCAAAAACCACACAACCAATTCCTAGCGGGTAAATAAAATCATCCACCAAATCATACTCTAGATCCCCAGTGATAATGCGACAGACCTCGGCCAGCCAAAGCTCCTTTTGATGATCAGGGACTGGAGGATGGACTGAAACAATAGCATACCTGTCATGGTTGAGGGGCGGATCATCTACCACCATGACATGGCGCTGAACGCGATGAGCAGGGCCATGGTCGAAGATCGATCCAACCGGAGCAAAGGCGAACGGGCGCACTGGGAAGTTCGCCATAGCTAGAGTTGCCGGAGGTTTGGAATCCGCCGAAAGGGGAATCGCCGATGATGGACAGAGAGAAGGCGATGGGAGCGAGGGCAATGAAGGTGGGGGTGGTGAGCTCGAGGACGCCGGCTCACTCGATTGGGGTTTTTGGCAGGCTGAAGTGACTACACCCTGACCGGGGAGGCGTATCGTCAAGCAATGGGTGGTGGCCACTTCCGAGGAGCGTGGGATTTTCTGTTTCTGTTTCCAAACCCAGTGGGCACGCGTATCCCTCACAACACGGGCCATACCAACAACCATAGGATTACCAAACACAGACACCCCCAACTCACCCCGAGGCAAGATCCTCTCAGATTTTGTTACTGGTAATGATTTTTGTGCCCAAACCAAATGAGGTAAAAATTTGCAAGATCTGGGCTTACGGGCCGCATGACCCAGACGGTGGCAAAGCGTGCAACGACGAAGCCCAGGACAAAGCCTAGTCATGTGATCAATTGCAGAGCAGGCATTGCATGGATGGCCTAAAGGGTCCGGGCCCACCTTGCATGGCACATGTTTATTGGAGTTTCTACGTGAAGAAAAACAGGAGCCATGCCCAGAAACATCCCCACAACTCTGATAAAAGTACCCAGTGCAACTGTCAGCGACATGACCAAGCTGATCACATATAGAACAATGCTTAAGCCGTTTGTATATATAATCTTTGGTTGGAACTGATGAGATTTGTACCATTTGCTTAACACTGTCATTATCATAACCAGCCTGCCATCCATCCAATATGGAGTAAAGAGTATCATCCGGAATGGACTCCCATGATCCCAAATCAAACAACCCACCTCGAAAAGAAGGCAACTTGGCCGGAATATCGGAGGAGATAGGTAGGGATAAGGACCCAATCCGAAAAATATCCGGAGAAACCGGAGCCCGAAAACTACCAAAAGAGGTCACAGCCGGAGGCTCGCCGGAATGCAAGTCCGTCGGCGGCGGGATCAAACCCAAATTCTGAAACACTGGAATAGATGCAGGATCCATAGGCACATTATGTTGAGAAGATAACCATTTAGATTTGATCGCCGGACCAGGTGAAGAAGCCAAACCAGTCAGCTCAGAGTCCGCATGCCATGATTGAATCCGGGGGCGATTGTCCATACCACGATGCAAATGAAAGTGACAAATAAAGTCCGGCCAAATACGGTCCCGTAGACCAAAGATAAAATGTCCCACTCGATTTGATGCCACCGAGAACCGGAAATGACGATCCCCCAAGCGAACAACGTTGAAACCATCACTAAGCCCTCCAATACATGACTAAAGAGCCAAACCAACCGAATCCACCGAGAGGGGAAAAGAGGCCGAGGAGAAGGAGACTTCAAGGAAGAATTCCTTGGAGCCGGAGTTGGGGACGAAGTGGACCGTAGATCCAAACCGTGCACGCACCTGTGCCTCGACCATAAGGCCGGGGGAAAAGTCCCAATGGAGGAGGCCATCCATTGGGTTCGCCAGGTGGAGATCGTAGGGTTAAACCCTAGAATCGCCATCGGAGTCGCCAGAGGTGGAGAGGAGAGGGGTGGGAGCCATCGCGTCTCCCATAACCCTCAGACCGGCTCTCACGAGTTTGGTGTTATATACAAGATATACTTGGGTGTTCTTTCTCAAGACCAAAGATGAAACTCAAGAAACCTTCATCAACTTTGCCAAAGAAGCTCAACGTCAACATAACTGTGAGATCAAGGCAATTCGAAGTGACAATGGCACCGAGTTCAAGTACTGTACAATGGATGAATTCTTGAGTGAAGAGGGGATAAAGCACCAATATGCCACACCATATACTCCCCAACAAAATGGTTGTGCAAAGAGGAAGAATCGGACTCTTATTGAGATGGCTAGGACCATGCTTGATGAGTACAAGTCTCCATACAAGCTTTGGGCCGAAGCCATCAACACCGCATGCCATGCTTCAAACCGGCTTTATCTTCGCAAGCTCAAGAACAAGGCCCCGTATGAGCTCCTAATCGGGAGAAAGCCTAACGTCAAATACTTTCGGGTATTCGGTTGTAAGTGCTTCATTTTAAATAAGAAATCCCGGTTAGCTAAATTTGAGTCTAGAACTTATGAGGGCATATTTGTTGGATATGCATCAAACTCTCATGCTTACCAAGTTCTCAATAAATCCACCGGGTGCATTGAGGAAACGGTAAATGTGGAGTTTGATGAAGATAACGGCTCCCGTGTGGAGCAAATTGTTCCTAGCGTTGTAGGCGATGAGGCTCCTTCACAAGCTATAAGGACAATGGGGATAGAACACATTCTTCCACAAGGAACACCCCAAGTCCAAGTAGAATAATAAGGAGTAAGAGCCCCTCTTGTGGAGTCTCCACAAGGGAAGTCATCACCGACACCACTTGTACAAGATGCTTCGGGAGATCATGAACCTATCCAAGAACAAGATCAAGTCCCTCATATTCATGAGCAAGATCAAGAGCAAGCTCTTCCAAATGATGAAGAACCAATTATTGAGGCTCAAGATCAAGCTCAAAGTCATGATCAAGATCAATCCCAACCACAAGTGTCTTCATCTTCATCACTTCCTAATGAGCAAGAACTTGTGGTTGTGAAGAGAAGGGTGTCTCCGAGGCTAAAACAATCCCAAGGGCAAGCTTCTTCATCAAGTCCAAAACCAAGTGAAGAAGAGCTTGACATCAAAGAGCAAAAAGTGGCCGCCAAGCTAAAGCATCTTCAACATCTCACCGAGAACATCTATGGAAGCATCAAAAGGGGGTAACTACTCGTAGACGTTTGGAAAACTTTTGTGAGCATCACTCGTTTGTCTCTTGTGTTGATCCCCTTAAGGTAGAAGATGCACTTGACGATCCGGATTGGATAGATGCCATGCATGAAGAACTCAAGAACTTCACCTACAACAGAAGTTGAAGTTCTTCCTCGGTTTTCAAGTAAAGCAATTGAGAGGAGGAACTTTCATCAATCAATCTCGTTATATTCAAGACATGCTCAAGAGTTTCAAAATGCAAGATGTCAAGCCAATGAAGACACCCATGCCCACAAATGGTCAACTTCATCTTGATCCTAATGGTAAAGAAGTGGATCATAAGGTATATCGCTCTATGATCGGTTCCTTGCTTTACCTTTGTGCATCTAGGCCAGATATTATGTTGAGTGTGTGTATGTGTGCAAGATATCAATCCGCTCCTAAGGAGAGCCACTATTCGGCAGTGAAAAGCATCCTTCGATATTTGGTTCATACCCCAAACTTGGGCCTTTGGTCTCCCAAAGGATCATCATTTGAGTTAATGGGATACTCGGATTCGGATTGGGCCAGAGACAAGGTTGACCGCAAGTCCACCTCCGGTTCATGTAAATTCCTAGGGAGATCGTTGGTAAGTTGGTCTTCAAAGAAGCAAAATTGTATATCTCTCTCAACGGCCGAAGCAGAGTACATTGCCACCGGAAGTTGTTGTGCTCAATTATTATGGATGAGGCAAACTTTGATGGATTATGGTGTCAAATGTGACAGAGTGCCTCTTTGGTGTGACAATGAAAGTGCTATCAAGATCGCCAAGAATCCAGTTCAACATAGCAAGACCAAGCATATTGAGATTCGCCATCATTTCATTAGAGACCATGTGGCCAAGGGAAACATTGAGTTACTCCATGTCAACACCATGAATCAACTAGCAGATATCTTCACCAAGCCACTTGAAGAAGTAAGATTCCGCGAGTTAAGGCATGAGCTAAATATCGTGGATATAAGTAACTTGGGATGAAATCCTTGCTCATACACACATACTCTTGTATTATCTTGCTTAGATGTAGGCACATGTCCAGGGGGAGTTAGCTCAACTCATGAGCTACCTTATCCTATAAGTGCATAAATCAAACAAAATCTTTCACATTAGCCACTTTAGGTGATACTTGTGCTTCAAAGATGAGTATTGGTCTTGGGCCCAAGGTTCATATCTTCGTGGTGCCATACCAAATAAACTCAAACATGTTGGCTTCGGCCACCGCCCTCTCTTGAGGGGTGTGTCCATGTTTGCTTCATGTGTGTGGTGTGTTGGTTTTATTGTCCTTTCTCTCTAGTTTTCTTTGGTTGGTGTTTCTTTTTTTCGGTACAAGTGCTCCACATACACCTTTCTCGTAGTTATAGGACTTATCTTGCGGTGTATCCGGAAATATAGACCGAGTGCCTTGTGAAGAAGGGGAAAGAGTCTACACTCAGCCTTACCTTCAAAAAGATACTCATGTCAATTTCCTGAATACCCCATGCCCACGGGCCTGTATCGTGCGCATGGGGCCCCCGTGCCCACGGGCTCTGTACCGTGCGCACGGGGCTCACTTAGCCCGTGCGCACGGGGTCTACACTTTCTAGCCCTGAATAGGCGGGGCGTGGGGGGCTCGGTTTCATTCCCATCCATTCGTCCCCTCCACACCTCAGGAAGCGTCCAGCGCTGCCGCCGTCACCTCCGCTCGCCGGAGCTCCTCCGGGCCTCGTCGGGCTTCTTGCTCCATGGATCGTCATCAAGATGGGGTCCTCCTCCGGTTGGTCCTGTCCCCTTGCTCTCCCTCAATGCGTGCCCTTCATTTCTTTCCTAGCTCTAGGGTTTCCTTGTTCCTTAGTTCAGGTTGGCCATACCTCCTCCCTAGGTAGTACTCAGATGCTCGGATCCCCTGGTCTCCCTGCTGCACCCAATCCCAGATCTCAATCTGGAAGTGGCTGCCGCTGGGAGAACCCCGTGTCCACAGGGTGTTTAACCCCCGTGCGCACGGGGCCCCATGTCCACGGCCTGTACCGTGCGCACGGGACCCCCGTGCGCACGGGGTCTAAACCCCCGTGCACACGGGATATCTAGGGGCCTTTTACCTGATTATCTACCTTTTCCTATTCCATATAACATGCACTTGTACTCATTTGGGTTTCGTGCTGCGTGTTGTTGGGTGTTCGTGTGTTTCAGATTTCGTTGACAAGAGGGCCAAGCTTCGTCGCAAGCGCCCAAAACGGGAGTCCAGGGAATTCACAGTTGCTCACTGCCAGCCGTCTAAAGGCATGAGTCAGGGGTCTGGGTTTGGGCAGGGCCGTGTTCGCCGTGCTGCCTCCAAGCGGCCTGTTGTTGAGGCCTCCGATGATTCAGAGGAAGAGTATGACTCGCAAGATGATGCTCACTATGTCAACCCCAATGATGATGAAGATATAGAAGAAGAGGATGATCGTGTTGATGAGGATGAAGAGGAGGAAGAGGAGTCTAGTCCCGAGCAAGCCATTCCGGGCGGGCGTGACCTCCGGAATATGCCTCTTGCCAAGTGGACCAAGCCAGAGCTGTGGGCTGAGAGACAGAGCCATCCGTATGCGGCTGCCACTGGTTTGGGAGTGGTCCCTGCTTCAAGAATGATTTTCAGCAATGGGTCTATCATGACCTCCTCATGACAAAGTCAAAGAAGTTTGCTCCTCACAAGCAAGTTAACACTGAGAGTCTTTGCAACAATGATCATCTGTATCCCGGTATGTACTCAGCTCTTGGAAGATTGGGTCTCATTCCGTTTGTCACATTCAACCATCCCTACAATGAAGACCTCGTGATGCAGTTCTTTGCAACTCTGTATTTTTCAAATTACTCTGCTCGCACCCTCACTTGGATGTCCGGAACGCACAAGTGCTCCGCTCCTATGGCTAAGTTCTCTGAGATAATTCCTTATCCATTCATTGATGAAGAGGCTGCATCTGATGAGTTTGGCAGAGTTCAGGAAAGTGGACAGCGCACTAATGATGAGATTTGTTTTGCATACAAGCAAGAGAAGTCCTTTGTCACTGGGTCCATCAAAGATCTTTTGCCCCTCTATGACACTATGCGCCATATCCTGAGGTATACTCTCACTCCAAAGGCAGGTGATTCCCATAACATTCGGAGTTCCATGCTAGATGCCTTTGTGTACCTCAATCAGAAGAAGATGGTGGATGTCCTGGACTTCATGTTCTATGAGCTCCGTCAGTGTGTGCAAGAAAACAAGTCCTTGGTCTATGCCCCATTCATTCAGGCATTGATTGAGTCCGTCTGCCCAGCCAAGTACATTGCCTCGTTCAAGACTTCTATTCCCAAGCGCAACTCTAACTGGACCCCAGCTGCTCCTGCTCCATATGTGCCAATCAAGAAGGGGCGCAACCCTAGGCCTGAGGACCGTGCTACTTTCACTCCAGGCATGTCCTCCACTGCACGGATCCCTCGTGGTAAGGCCAAGTCCGTTGGTTCAGAGACCGTCTTTGCCAGAGGAGAAGAGGAGAGAAGAAGTCTCTGTTCAAGACCTTGAGAAACATGTTCAAGATGTGCCAGTCTATCCAGCGCCGTCATATTAAAGAAATCAACAAGGAGAAGTTTATGAGGCGTGAGCAAAAGGCAGCTAGGGCTACCGCCGGTCAGGAGGTCGGTCCAGGGTCACAGGACAACGACAGTGAGGCCACTGCTCGGTCTTTTCTGATGGTCGGATGGTGCTTTGATGATGATGATGATAATGCCTTGAGTGCTCCTCCTCTTGTCTAGTGGGTCTGTGTGTCGCCATTTGTCTCCTTTTTGTTGTCTTGATGACAAAGGGGGAGATGTGGTGTTGGTGTTCATGGGTGTGTTTTGTGTGTGTGTTGAGATCTCAAGCCTCGTGTTTCTCGTTGTTGGTTGGTTTTAGCTAGCTTGAGATACTCTTATTTCCTTTCTTCTTGTGGTTGTGTGAGCTACTCAGTAATGCCTGTGATACTCTAGCTTTAATATTGAACTTATTGCAATGATCATATCTTGCTTATTATGTGTCTCGCAATATTTTCTCACCACACTATCTCATGAGATCTAGGCACCGTTATAGGTTTATTATGTTGATCTCATGTCTTGACAATAATGATCTTGGAGGATCCTCCTATGTGTGTACTTGATGCATTCTCAAGCATTCATTTTATCCTGGCACACATATAGGGGGAGCTTCCATGATCGTTATTTGTCCCATGGATATTCAATCTTTTTATGCTCTATGCCATGCTCTAACCACGTTGTTATCAATGCACCAAAAAGGGGGAGATTGAAAGTGCAAGTGGCACTTATACTATATTTTGGTGTGATGACAATGTGGTTAGTTGAACTAATATCGGTTACTAAAGTTTATCTCAGGATATTGGTTCCATGTGCTCCGTGATGGAGATGTGCGACCCCCCAATTCAAAAAGGACAAAGGTGTGGTCTTCCGGTGCTTCGAAGGTTTAGTTTTTTGGTTTTCTTCGAGTCGTAGGAATAACCACACTATTAAGAGGGGTTTGTGTGGATGAAAGTAGTGTGGGAATGCCATTGCCGAACCTTATACACTTAGCCTACCCAATCTTACCCCCTAAAATCCTAGTGTGTGTGCTTGAGGTACTCAGGAAGTTTGTGACTCAAAGTTACTGGGTACCCCGTGCGCACGGGGTCTTTGGACTCCCGTCCGCACGGGGTACTGCGTAACTCTCTGAGTACCCCGTGCGCATGGGGTCTTTGGACCCCGTTGCGCACGGGGTACTGCGTAACTCTCTGAGTACCCCCTGCACACGAGGTCTTTTGACCCCCGTGCGCACGGGGTGCTGTGTAAACTCTCTGAGTACCCCATGTGCACGAGGTCTTTTGACCACATGCGCACGGGGTGGTGTGAAACTCTTTGAGTACCCCGTGCGCACGGGGCTGACTTAGCCCGTGCGCACGGGGTCCAACGGGCAGATTCCCCACCCGGCCAAGAACAGTATAAAAGGGCTCTTCTTCCACCTCCAACCCCTAACCCTAATGTCTTGTTGAGCTCCACCTTTGCTACACCCCATTTTGCTCAATACTCTCAATCCCTCCACCCAACTTTTTGAAACTTTGGGGATTGGGAGAGTAAGACCCAATCTACAACTTGACCAAACCAAATCGCGTTCCCCGCAACATTTCTTCCCCATTGACTTGTTACTCCTGGAGCTTGGGCTCCTAGGCAGCTAGAGGTTCCTCCGGAAGCTTCCTTGCTTGTGGTGTGCTCCGGAGAAGTTTGTAAAGGTGTGGTGTTCGCCTTCAAGACCAACCCCGAGTGATTCGAGGCTCATCCGTTGGGGGTGACTCGAAGGAGATTATGGTGAGCCTTTGGTGGCGTTCCGCAAGCTTTGGCTCCGGCACCGCTCCAAACGGAGAGTAGCTCTTCCCCAAGGAAGAGTGAACTTCAGGATAAAATCCTCGTCCTCGTCTCACTTGTGGTTAATCCTTTCCCGCACCTTACTTTGTGTTGTATGCTTGTTGGCTTGCTACTTAGTTTGTTGCCTAGCATATTTATCTTGGAGCTTGCTTGTCATATAGGTTGCATTCACCTAGTTGCATATCTAGTGAACCCTATTTTTCCGCTAAGCCTTAAAATTGACAAGAAAGATTAAAATTTGTAGTCTCCTATTCACCCCCCCTCTAGTCGACCGTATCGATCCTTTCAGAGATTGAACTAGGTATGATGATACCGACGATCGAATCTCGGGCAAGTAACATACCGATGAGAAAGGGAATGACGTATGTTGTTATGCGGTTTGACTGATAAAGATCTTCGTAGAATATGTGGGAACCAATACGAGCATCCAGGTTCTGATATTGGTTGTTGACCGGAGATGTGTCTCGGTCATGTCTACACAGTTCTCGAACCCGTAGGGTCCGCATGCTTAACGTTCGATGATGATTTGTATTATGAGTTATGTGTTTTGGTGACTGAAGTTTGTTCGGAGTCCCGGATGAGATAACGGACATGACGAGGTGTCACGAAATGGTCGAGAGGTAAAGATTGATATATTGGAAGGTTATATACGGACACCGGAATGGTTCCGAAGATGTTCGGGGTTCGGAGTACCGGGAGGTTACCGGAACCCCCCGGGAAAGTTAATGGGCCTCAAGGGCCATAGAGGAGAAGAGGAGGCAGGCCACGGGAGGTGGCACCCCCCTTGCCCAATCCGAATTGGACAAGGGGTGGGGGGGCACGGCCCCCCTTTCCTTCTCCTTCTCCCCTCTTTCCCCTTCCCCCCTCTCCGTTGGAAGAAAAGGGGGGCCAAATCCTACTCGGAGTGGAGTCCTAGTAGGACTCCCCCCTTGGAGCGCCTCCTCCTGGCCGGCCACCTCCTCCCCCTCTCCTTTATATACGGGGGTGGGGGCACCCCAAAGGCACATCAATTGTTCTCTTAGCCGTGTGCGGTACCCCCCTCCACAGTTTACTCATCCGGTCATAGCGTTGTATTGCTTAGGCGAAGCCCTGCGGGGATCACATCACCATCACCATCACCACGACGTTGTGATGACGGAACTCTCCCTCGACCCTCTACTGTATCAAGAGTTCGAGGGACGTCATCGAGCTGAATGTGTGCTGAACACGGAGGTGCCGTACGTTCGGTACTTGGATTGGTTGGATCATGAAGACGTTCGACAACATCAACCACATCAACCTAACGCTTCCACTTTCGGTCTATGAGGGTACGTGGACACACTCTCCCCCTCTCGTTGCTATGCATCTCCTAGATAGATCTTGCGTGAGCGTAGGAAATTTTTTGAAATTGCATGCTACGTCTCCCAACAGCCAGGATGCCGGAAAGGCCCCAAGATGGGATCTCACGGGTACAGAAGGTTGTGGCGGTGGAAAAGTGGTTTCGTGGCCCCCCTGGAAGTTTTTGGGGTATATGAGAATATATAAGAGGAAGATCTAGGTCAGGGGGTCACCTAGGGGCCCTACCCCCCTAGGCACGCCCTCCACCCATTTGGCCGCCTCATGGCTCTTCTGACTTGCACTCCAAGTCTCCTGGGTGTCTTCTGGTCCAACAAAAATCATCGCGAAAGTTTTATTCCGTTTGGACTCCGTTTGGTATTTCTTTTCTGCGAAACCCAAAAACAAGGAAAAACAGGAACTAGCACTGGGCTAGGTTAGTCCCAAAAATCATATAAAATAGCATATTAATGCATATAAAACATCCAAAACAGATAATATAATAGCACGGAACAATAAAAAATTATAGATACGTTGGAGACGTATCAGAGGGCAGAAAACAGGAACGCAGAAACAGAAGGAAACAGAGAGAGAGAGAGAGAGAACCAATCTTGAAGGGGCTCCTGTCGGATTACGGGTTCTGGCAAACCCTTGTGAGGTTCGAACTCTGGGGTGCGCACAAAGAACACTCTCTTCCTAGCTCGCTCGCTCAACAATCCCACGGCCTAGCTCGACGGACCTAAAGAACAAGGGACACGGGGGTTTATACTGGTTTGGGCCACCTTGCGGTGTAATACCCTACTCTAGTGTGTGGTGGTGGATTGCCTCGAGGGGCTGAGGATGAACTAGTACAGTGGACGAACAGCCTGAGGAGGTGAGGTGTTCTTGGGCTCGATGAGCTGGTGTGTGTGAGGATGATCTGAATGATCCCCCTTTTGCTACAGTGATGGCTAGGTCCTATTTATAGTGGCCTTGGTCCTCTTCCCAAATGTTAGGCGGGAAGGGATCCCACAACGGCCAAGTTTGAAGGGGGACAACTAGTACAAGCTATCCTGACAAAAGTAGTCTTCACCTGTCAAAGGCTCTGGTGGTGATGCTGCTGTGGGCTCCGTGATGACCTCTGTTCTGTCGTCTTGTTCGTCTTGGTCTTGTTGCACCGATATGGAAACCTTTGCCTGATGTCTCGTGACCCCGCGCCTGTGCTTGCATCCTTAGCACCAAAGAGGAAACTGGTACACTGCGCCCGCTGCTGCCCGCCTGGCCATGGTCGTCATGGCTCACGTCACGCGAACCTCGCGAGGTGCCCCTTGCATAGATACCTCCACTCCTCGGGAGCCAGCCTAGTGATACTGCCCTCATGGAGGCCTTGGTGTCGTCCCCCTCACGAGGCTTGGCCCCTCGCGAGGGTCTTGAGTTCTTGCTGCCAAAGCTAGGCCGTACCAGGCCGTTGGTGGAGCCACGTGAAATGATTAAGAAGAGGTGTCTAGAGGGGGGGGGGTGAATAGACTCTAAGTAAGAAAATTTGCAGTTTTTAATTTCTTTAAGTTGAAGTGGAGTTTTGGCACAAGTTTAAACATTCACAATACATATCAAGAAAGCATGACAAGAGTATATGAGCAGCGGAAAGTAAAGCATGCAAGTTGCAAGAATGTAAAGGGATGGGATTGGAGTGTGCAAACGCAATTTGGAGACACGGAGATTTTTTATCCGTGGTTCCGATAGGTGGTGCTATCGTACATCCACGTTGATGGAGACTTCAACCCACGAAGGGTAACGGTTGCGCGAGTCCACGGAGGGCTCCACCCACGAAGGGTCCACGAAGAAGCAACCTTGTCTATCCCACCATGCCTGTCGCCCACGAAGGACTTGCCTCACTTGGGTAGATCTTCACGAAGTAGGCGATCTCCTTGCCCTTACAAACTCCTTGGTTCAACTCCACAATCTTGACGGAGGCTCCCAAGTGACACCTAGCCAATCTAGGAGACACCACTCTCCAAGAGGTAACAAATGGTGTGTTGATGATGAACTCCTTGCTCTTGTGCTTCAAATGATAGTCTCCCCAACACACAACTCTCTCTCACAGGAGTTGGATTTGGTGGAAAGAAGATTTGAGTGGAAAGCAACTTGGGGAAGGCTAGAGATCAAGATTTATGTGGTTGGAATGGAATATCTTGAGCTCAACACAAGTGTAGGTGGTTCTCTCTCAGAAAATGTATGTTGGAAGTGTAGGCATGTTCTGATGGCTCTCTCCACGAATGAAGAGTGGGTGGAGGGGTATATATAGCCTCCACACAAAATCTAACCATTACACACAAATCACCAAACTCGGTGGGACCGATTCAGAGAACTCGGTCAGACTGATTTAGTTCATAATGTGACCGTTAGGCATTTTGATGGGACCGATATGATCAACTCGGTAGGACCGATTTGCTAGGGTTAGGGTAAAGCCTCAACTCGGTTTGACCGATTACACAAACTTGGTGGGACCGATTTGGGTAATAAGTGAAACAGAGAATTGGCCAAGCAAACTCGGTGGGCCCGATTGCATACCTCGGTGGGACCGAACTTATTGCAATAGGCAACAGAGAGTTCGCAAGCCCATCTCGGTGAGACCAAGATCCCATCGGTGAGACCGAATTGATTAGGGTTTCTGGCAGTAGCTATGTCAAGAGAACTCGGTGGCGCCGGATAGAAAGTTTTGGTTGGGCCGAGTTTGACTTTTGGTTTGGGACATATGTGGATATGAGAAAGTGGTTGAGGGCTTTGGAGCATATCACTAAGCACTTTGAGCAAGCAAGCCATTAAGCAACACCTCATCCCCTCTTAATAGTATTGGCTTTCCTATGGACTCAATGTGATCTTGGATCACTAAAATAGAAAATGCAGAGTCTTGAGCTTTGAGCTTGAGCCAATCCTTTGTCCTTATCATCTTGAAGGGGTTCCACATCTTCTTGTCCACGCCACTCCATTTTTTAACTTATCTGAAATATACTAGGTGAAAACATTAGTCCAACAAGAGATATGTTGACATTAATTACCAAAATCACCCAGGGAGCACTTGTGCTTTCACCACACTTCGGGCCGCAGGCATGCAAGTCTGGGCACCCCCGGTCCCAGAACGCCGAGAGTAGCCCTCGGGCCTAAGGTGCGCTCGAACTTGGCTTCGAGGCGAAGCCAAAGGGCAAGTGCGGAGCGCCGCGGGCCCCAACCGCCTGTGGCCTCGGCCGACGCATGGCGATTGGCGGTACGTGGGCGCCTCCACTCCCCCACGCAGCCTTGATATCTGTCAGGCTAGGCGGTCGCCGTTGCCAACATAGCTCCGCCTCCATTGCTGGCAGCGCGCTTCCACAACTCCTCCGTCTCCCAGAAACAGCAATCTCCTCCCCTGGCCTGACCCAGAAGAAGAAGGGAAAGAAGAAGACCCATACCTCAGCCCAGGCGCCGCCGGTCCTCGAGCCCGCCATCGAGCGGTCAGTGGTGCTCAACCAGGAAGTGATGGACAAGGTTCGCCCTGCACTCGCCGCAGATTCCAATGAATGGAAGGCGACGGTGGCCGGGCCTGCTTCCCGCACCGCGATTGATAGGAAGTCTACCAAGATCCCCATTCATCTTCACGCCCTCTGGGCTAGCTTAATTCCCCCCTTCTCCGATTTCTTCAACGCTGTGCTCTCATTACCAAGTCAATGCACTGCACCTAGATCCCCAGTCCATCATCCTTCTCGCTGTCTTTGCCTTCGTCTACGAGGACATGGTGGGCATTGCCCCTTCCGTGGCTTTGCCGCGCCATTTCTTCTCGCTGCATGTGACCGATGCCCGCCAGCGCTCGGGGTGCGTGACCCTCCAGGCTGTTGCGGCGACGGCCGACTCGAGGATTGACTTTGAGCTCTCACCAGTTGTGGACAGATTTCAAAAGCGGTGGGTATTCGTGGATGCTGGCGTGCTCAGCCCCCTACTCCTGCTCCACGAGCACCAGCTGTCCCTAGCTCCGGCTGCGGGCATGCGAAGCTGATTGACCGGCGGCTCGCCCACGTCTGGTGTCGGCTAGCCAGGTTGAAGGTCCTTGGGGTGACGGCGCCTATGGTGGTGAAGGAGTTCATCCGGTGCCGCATTGCTCCGCTCCAGCATCACTCCCGACCGATCTGAACCTTCTCTGGCAGCAGGGACTCCATAAGGCTTCACATGTCTGCGCTTCCTCCCGAGGCGCTGCAGACGGTACTTGAGCTCTTGACGGGTGACCCGGCGCCGGCTGGCCTACCGGAGGAGGGCTGCCTCTTGTACTGCTGCTCGAACAAGGTGGAGTTCATGAGGCATAAGCCCCCCTTCGATGAATGGGGACTGCGCCCGGTCGGCCTTGAAGGGCCTCGTGAGAGCCCGGATCTTGTGGTTCCCTTTCCTGCCATCACCTCGGCGCTCACCCCGGAAGTGGGTGCAGGGGGCGAGCGTCGTCGAACGCCAACGAAGTGGCCACCGAGGAGGCGACGTTGGTCGCGGCTCCTGAAGCTCGGGCGAGCTGCCTCGAGGCGGCGGCCGGAGGGCCGACGCGGTCCGAGGTTCCCGAGGTGGAAGCCCCCGAGGCTCAGGCGAGCCGTCCTGGGGCGGAGGCTGGGGAGTCGACGCAGCTTGACGCCCCCGAGGTCGTCTGCTCAGGAGCCCCGCCAACTCCCCCAGGCGACGGCAGTCGCGCCCAGGGCTTCGGCCAGCTCGCCTGAACTTCGGAGCACTCCGCAAGAGGAAGGTGCCCCCTACCTGAAATGGTGGCACCTACCCGCCGTTGCAGCAGAGGAAATACATTGCCAAAGACGAGTAAGTACCTCATCTACGTGATTTCCTGAGTGATGCATCCCTTCCTGACCACAACTCTTCAGGGTCCCTTCGGTTGGCGCGGCGAGATCTCCAGGAGGGTGGCCCCCGTCAGTCATTGGCTCGCCACTGACCCTTAGCTCCCCTTGCCAGGCTGCTGCGCGCGGCTCGGGGCCCGTTCCTGAGGAGGGCGCGCCAACTGGGGGTCTCGCTCCTGCGTTCTTGTCGTCCCTCCTTCATGGTCCGGTCTAGGGCGCTGGAGGCGTGCCGAGGGCTCCTCCAGTGGTTATCGCCCGCAGCTGGGCATCATCAGCCCCGGCTTCGTCTTCAAGCCATGAGGCCTCACGCTGCAGCGCCTTCGCTGAGGCCTGAGAGGCGGCCGGGAAGGTGCCGGCCTCCAGCCCCCTACTAGGAGAAGGCCAGCCGCCACAAGCCTAGCTCCCGGACGATTCCCGGCGCGGAGGAGGGACCTGGCCGCGCATTTGAGCTTGTGCGCGGGCGCAGCGCCGTCCGCCATGAGCTCTTCTGGGAGGCGATGGGAGCACTGAGCCGGCTCGAGGGAGAGCTTGTCGATGTCGATGCCCGCCTAGTGGCAGAGGGCCTTCGGCTGGCGGACGAATGGCATCAATTGAAGGTGGGCATCAACCTTGGGCGTCTTCAGCATGAGCGCGACAGTGCAATGGCCGTGGCGTCCCTTGCGACCTCGTGCGAGGCAAGCGCTCGAGCCTTGGAGGAGGCGAGGGAGGCTGACTACCGCCACGAGGTCGCCGAGGAGCGCAGACGGGAGCTCCAGGCCTTGAATGCTACCCTCGAGCGGCAGGCTGAGGCGCGCCGGGCTGTCTTGGCATTGATGAGGGGGGGGGGCTTCCGAGGAGAAGGAGATCCAGATGCATGAGGAGGCACAGATGTTGGAGGCCTCAGAGCGCAGCCTCGAGCTTGAGCAGCTGGAAATGAGGGATCGCCATGTGGCCATGGCTGAAGATGTCATCACCGCACGTGAAGCCAAGATTCAGGAGGAGGTTGCTCGGAGGGTGGCGAAGGCTCGTGCGGATCTTGCCAACAAGTACGACCTGAAGCTGAAGTTCTCGGAGGCCGAAGGTGAGGGATGGACCTTCGCCCTTAGGTCTAGGCTGGACGAGGCAGAGCAACGCGAGAGGACCGCTGCGGCGGCCCAGACTTCTACACAGGACGACCTGGCTGAGGCTCGCGCTGATCTGCTTTCGCTTCAGCAGCAGATTGATGATGTTGTCTCCCTCGCGCAGCAGAACAGGGAAGAGGCGTGTCGTCGGCAGACGTTGTAGCATGAGCACACCCCCATGCTCCAGGCCCTCGGAGTGAGGGCCAATCGAGCGTTGGGCGTCATTTGCGAGGAGAACGTCCCTCATCCCCGCGTGGAAGACTACGCTAGCAACCTCCCGCTTCTTCACCGACGTCGTGACGCGCCTGGAGGACCGGGCTGTGAGGGCTCGCGAGCTTGTTGAGGAAAGGATCCGGGGTCTCCTTGGGCGCGCATTCTCGCGCGTCTTCAGCCATCTCCAGAACCTCGACCCCCCACTTCAACTTTGATGCCGCCATTGCCCCAGTGCCCGGGGCCATCCGGGACAACCTGTCGCACTGGGTGGACAATCATGTGGACGCCCTGGTCAAGGCGTTTGCCACTGAGGACGACGCGGTGGTGGTCATGGCGGATGAAGACGGCGTAGTCGACGACGACAAAGATGACGCTAGCGACAGTGCTAGCAGCGCGTACGAGAGCGACCAGGACGATGTTGCGAGCGGCATGTCCAATTAAGCCGCGTTCCTTCGCTTGAACCTGCACGCAGAGACTTGGACACGGCCCTGTAGGGCATCAGAGCATTTTGGAGGGGGGGCCCATTGTGTATTTAAATTGATGTTATATCTTTTAGGCCGAACCTGAAACGCGCTTCTGCAAGCTTGCGAGTCCCTCAGCAGGGTTGTCGCTGTGACTTACCTTGGTCCCTGTAGGCCTTGAGCTGGCTTTGGGGTTGCTGATGCGTCCTTCTCCCGAGGGGAGCCCTTTAGGGGCTCGCGAGATTTTAAATCTTCCGAGGAGCCTGCTGATCCGGCCGAGAGAGCCTCGCGAGGAACAGATGCCAGCAGCGGCAGGGTGTGCGCACGGTGATCCTGCGGCGATGGTACTCTCGACCTTGCGGGGTTTGTCACCACCTGGGCTTGCCTGAGCATGGTCGGCGCGCGCATACCACGCCCAGCCCCCACTCGTGGAGGCGCTCACAAGGGGAGGGGAGGCAGGCATGAGCCTCAAAATAAAGCACGCAACCAAAATGCAAGAAATCAACACGAACAAGAGAAGACTCCCCCCACACTTGACAATAAAAAAGACTTCAAGTCCAATCCAAAAGGGCGGTGAATCGAGTTACAGAAAGGCGGATGAAAGCAAATGGCCGCGTCCGACACCTAGCTAGTCTTCTTGTCTTCCTACCAGCGCGGAGCTAAGTGCTTTCAATGGCTGTGAGCATAGTCATTGGGGGACAGTGTCGACGCCCAGCGCGGAGCATGGTGCTTCCACTAGGACGTGGGCGGGAGCCCCCGAGGCCCGAGGGGCACTCCGAAGACTCCGGGGCGCGTACAGCCCCACTCATTATTACGTGAGAGTGTCACGAGCGGAGACCTTCACAGGCATGAGCCTTGCTTCATATCGCCAGACGAGGGCCCCGCCCTGCGCCACCCCCTACCACCATTGGGGCGTCCGGAAACCAGGACGAGGCCAAAGGGGCAAGGGGGACGCTAACGGCGCCCTCGGCGACCACGGGCCCTCTGCCGGGGGCGAGGGCTCACTGGCGCCTCCCCGACACAGGACCTACCTCCGTGCAGCACCTTGCTCCGTGCGGCGCGGGGGAGGCCCTGGCTCCAGGCCCCGCCCGCGCAGCCCCCAGTGCACCACTCCAGCCGGGGGCGGAGCCACTGCTCTGGGGTCTCCGACTGCTGCTGCGGCCTGGTTCACCTGCAGCCCATGGTTAGTGTAAACTTCCTCCCGAGATGTTGGCTGTACCCCGCCGTCATCGTCGCTGAAGGGGTCGGCGAAGCCTCCGGGCGACTCATAGAAGGCCCCTGCTTCGGGCGTTCTGTCCTCCCATTCTGGCTCGGGGAACGGGTTGGGGCCTCCCCCCGGCATGTACCCCAGGTTCACCATGCGGGGCATGTAGGCGTTTTCGGTCGCCCCGCCGGAGCCGTCGCCTAGATGCCCATTGCCTTGAGCCACTAGCCGAGGCGCCTGGTTCTGGTGGCCGCTGGGTGGCACTCCAGCGTGTCCTCGGGGCGGTCCGTTAGCGTTTGTCCCTCCTGGCGACGGCACCACCGCGGCAGGACGGGCCGCGCTAGGGTCCATGTTGGTGTTGTCGGGTCCCCCTGGCGCTCCAGGGGGCGCGCGAGCTCACCGAGGCCTCGTACGCGCTTCTGCCACAACCTGAGGCGCGGGCAAGGAGCAGAAAGGCGGCGTACCTCTGGAGGCAGCGTCCAGCAGCTCGGCGACGCGTTCCAATAGCGCATCGCGGCCGCTCTCCGCCAGCCGGCATCGCAGCTGCTCCCGCGCCACGTTGAGCGCGGCTCGCATGTTCGCCTGCTCCCGTCGGGTGTGCGGTGCCGTTGCCGCAGCATAGCCTGAAGATCGCGTGGTTGCGCGCGTGCACCACGACGCGAGGGTGGAGGGTGTCGGTCCGCGCCGCCCACGTCCGGCGGTGTGCGGGCTGCCTGGAGTGCGGAGTTGAGGTCTTCTTGGGCGAACGGCGCCGCCCGGACGGGCCAAGCAGCCCAATGGTCAGCGTGAGTCCTCGGGTCGTCAGACATTGGAACCTCGGGGTGTCGGCGGGTCGATCGACGAAAGAGGGGCTTCGGCGCACCCCTACCTGGCGCGCCAAATGTCGGATTATGGGTTCCGGCAAACCCTTGTGAGGTTCGAACTCTGGGGTGCGCACGAAGAACACTCTCTTCCTAGCTCGCTCGCTCAACGATCCCACGGCCTAGCTCGACGGACCCAAAGAACAAGGGACACGGGGGTTTATACTGGTTCAGGCCACCTTGCGGTGTAATACCCTACTCCAGTGTGTGGTGGTGGATTGCCTCGAGGGGCTGAGGATGAAGTAGTACAGTGGACGAACATCCTCAGGAGGTGAGGTGTTCTTGGGCTTGATGAGCTGGTGTGTGTGAGGATGATCTGAATGATCCCGCCTTTGCTACGGTGATGGCTAGGTCCTATTTATAGTGGCCTTGCTCCTCTTCCCAAATGTTAGGAGGAAAGGGATCCCACAACGGCCAAGTTTGAAGGGGGACAACTAGTACAAGCTATCCTGACAAAAGTAGTCTTCGCCTGCCAACGGCTCTGGTGGTGATGCTGTTGTGGGCTCCGCGATGACCTCCGTTCTGCCGTCCTGCTGGTCTTGGTCTTGTTGCACTGATATGGAAACCTTTGCATGATGCCTCTGGACCCCGCGCCTGCACTTGCTTCCTTAGCACCAAAGAGGAAACTGGTACACTACGCTCGCTGGCACCCGCCTGGCCATGGTCGTCATGGCTCACGTCACGCGAACCTCGCGATGTGCCCCTTGCATAGATATCTCCGCACCTCGGGAGCCAGCCTAGTGAGACTGCCCCCAAGGAGGCCTTGGTGTCATCCCCCTCGCGAGGCTTGGCCCCTCGCGAGGGTCTTGATTTCTTGCTGCCAAAGCTGGGCCGTACCAGGCCGTTGGTGGAGCCACGCTTCGGGCCGCAGGCAGGCAAGTCTGGGCACCCCCGGTCCCAGAACACCAACAGCTCCCGCCCCTCCACCGCCATGGAGACCAAGGACCAGAGGGGAAACCCTCCTCCCATCTAGGGGGAGGCCAAGGAAGAAGAAGAAGGAGGGGGCTCTCTCCCCCTCTCTCCCGGTGGCGCCGGAACGCCGTCGGGGCCATCATCGTGACGGCAATCTAGACCAACAACTTGCCGCCGTCATCACCAACTTTCTCCCCCTCTATACAGCAGTATATCACCTCTTCTCCCTGCTGTAATCTCTACTTAAACATGGTGCTCAACGCTATATATTATTTCCCAATGATGTATGGCTATCCTCTGATGTTTGAGTAGATCATTTTTGTCCTATGGGTTGATTGATGACCGCGATTGGTTTGAGTTGTATGTTTTATTATTGGTGTTGTCCTATGGTGCTCTTCGTGCCACGCAAGCGTGAGGGATCCCTGCTGTAGGGTTTGCAATATGTTCATGATTTGCTTATGGTGGGCGGCGTGAGCAGGGACGGATTCAAGGGGGGCGAGGGGGGGCTAGATGCCTCCCCCAACGATCGTGTCGCCCCCTTAATAGGGGTTGTTGTTCGCTAATTTTCCTCTTAGACAACTGACGGTGGGCTGTTTCGCCCCCCCCATGTGTCCCTGTTTCGTTTGTTAACGAGAAGCCCAAAATAGGGAGTAGCATTGCAGCCCATCATAGAAGATAAATGGGCCAGTTAGTAGCAGGCTAGCAGCAGTCGTTCTCTCAAAAATAAAAAGTGATCTGTGTAGAGATAAATGAGCCACGTACACACAGGTCGCTATAATCGCTAGGTTTCCGAACTGCCTCCTGCAATCTAGTGTCACGCCTGTACCTTGCCTTGCTTGATATCGATATTTTCGTGATTCCGTCCCATCACCGTCAAGAGAATCGGAGAAGGGAAGGGGACAGCCGCTGGTGAGCGCAGATCCTGTACATATGAGTGGCAACAAACGAGGAAGAAAGGTTCTAGTTTAATACTGTACGAGCATTAGATTAGATCAGTTCTTGTTTTGTCCTTTTCAAACTGTAATCTTTCTCCCAGTTCCTGTATTCTTTGATTACTTCCATAGAATTGCATGCTTTTTAATGTTCTGGCTTTGGAATTAGGTTGAATCAGTGAGTCGATCCCATCAATTACAGGGAAATTAATGAGATTTCGTAATGTGTTATTGACCACATTGTATTGATGATAATTATTAGTTTGCAAGATTATCTTCTGTTCCTAGATTTGTGAATTTGTTTTTGTCATTAAGAAAGTAACTTGTAATGTGTTTCTAGAATTTGTTTTTGTCATGTGAATGAAATTAATAAATAAAATTGGGCATGATTGCACACATTGTTTCCATTGGACCAGACCCTAAAATTACCACAACATAGCAGTTGCCCATGAACTTAGTGTGAAACCTCGCCCCCCCTATGCCGAAATCCTGGCTCCGTCCCTGGGCGTGAGTGACACAAGCACAGACCCGAGTAAGTAGATTGTTTGTGTATGGGAGTAAAGAGGACTTGATACTTTAATGCAATGCTTGGGTTTTACCTTAATGATCTTAAGTAGTTGTGAATGCTTGCTAGAGTTCCGGTCATAAGTGCATATGATCCAAGTAGAAAAAGTACGTTAGCTTATGCCTCTCCCTTATATAAAATTTCAATAATGATTACCGGTCTAGTTATCGATTGCTTAGGGACAAATAACTTTCTTGTGACAAAAAGCTCTCTACTAAAACTAATAGACAACCCGCAAGTATAGGGGATCGTTTGTAGACTTATTCGATAAATAAGAGTGTCGAACCCAACGAGGAGCTAAAGGCAAACCAAATATTCCCTCAAGTTCTATCGACCACCGATACAACTCTACGCACAGTTGACGTTTGCTTTACCTAGAACAAGTATGAAACTATTTTGCAAGAATAAAACTACGAGTACTTTGCGAGAATAAAACTATGAATAAATTGCAAGGTAAGAAAAGTAGATAGTTTTTGTCAACAAGAAAGTCATTTGTCCCTAGGCAATCGATAACAAGTATCGGTAATCATTCTTGTAATTTTTTATGAGGGAGAGGCATGAGCTAACATACTTTCTCTACTTGGATCATATGCACTTATGATTGGACCCCTAGCAAGCATCCTCAACTACTAAAGATCATTAAGGTCGTGAAACCCAACCATAGCATTAAGTATCAAGTCCTCTTTATCCCATACGTAACAACCCACTTACTCGGGTTTAAGCTTCTGTCACTCTCGCAACCCACCATAAGCGAATCATGAACATATTGCAACACCCTACAGCAGGGGACCCTCACGTTTGCGCGAGATGGAGGGCACCGTAGGACTGCACCATAAATAAAATATACAATCATACCAACCAAGATCACGATTAACCCATAGGACAAAACGGATCTACTCAAACATCATAGGATAACCATAGATCATTGGGAAATTATATATTTAGTTGAGCACCATGTTTAAGTAGAGATTACAACGGAGAGAAGGGGTGTTACACCACTGCATAGAGGCGGAGAACGTTGGTGTTGAAGGTAGCAAGATTGTTGATGTAGATCACCGTCACGATCCTAGCCCCGGCGGCACTCCGGCACCACCGGGAGAGAGCCCCCCCTCCTCCTTCTTCTTCTTCTTATTCCTTGGCCTCCCCTAGATGGGAGGAGAGTTCCCCCTCTGGTCCATGGCCTCCATGGTGGTGGAGGGGCAGGAGCCCCTCCGAGATTGGATGTCCCTCTCTCTTCCCTTCTGTTTCGCGTTCCCCAAATCTGGCCGAAAAACGTTTCGTATATTCCCGGTGATCCGTAACTCCGATTGCGCTGAGATTTTAACAAGATTTTTTCTGGATATAAACTTCCTTCCGTCTGAAGTAGAGCCCCAACCGACCTACGAGGTGAGGATAAGACATCACCACGCGCCTGGGGCCAGGGGCGCGCCCTGCTGTATCTTGCCCACTGTGGGCCTCCATTTGCGTTGATTCCAAGTCCCAAAAATCACATATATTCCAAAATAATTCTCCGTAAAATTTTATCGCGTTTGGACTTCGTTTGATATGGATTTTCTGCGAAACAAAAAACATGCAACAAATAGGAACTGGCACTAGGCACTCGATCAATAGGTTAGTCCAATAAATCATATAAAAAGTTGCCAATTATGTGAAAGTTGTAGAATATTGGCATGAAACAATCAAATATTATAGATACGACGGAGACGTATCAGCATCCCCAAGCTTAATTCCTGCTCGTCCTCGAGTAGGTAAATGATAAAAAATAATAATTTTTGATATGGAATGCTACCTAACATAAACTTGATCATATATCTAATCATGGCATGAATATTAAGACATAAGTGATTCAAAGCAATAGTCTATAATTTGACATAAAGACATCAATACTCAGGCATCCCAACAAACAATCATGTCTTTCAAAATATCAACGCTAAAGAAAGCTATCCCTGGCCCGTCATGCTCAATCATTGATCCATTCACGAAACACACTCGAATATTAGCTGCATCAATGCACAAGTATGATCATAGTGCTCCCTAGTTGGTGATTTATAAGAAAAGATGGAGACTCAAATAAAAAATAAAAATTACATAAAAATAAATATATAGGCCCTTCGCAGAGGGAAGCAGAGATTTGTAGAGGTGCCTGAGATCAAAGCAAAAAAAATTGAGAGATAAAAACATTTTGAGAGGCATGCTTTTCCTGTCAATGCTACGACCAAGAGTTCCCAACATCCTCCATGATAGACACATTATAGGCGGTTCCCAAACAGAAAATAAAGTTCATTTCCTTTCCACCATTCTTTCACTATCCATGGCTAACAGTATCCACAGGTGCCTTCCATACCAACACTTTCCAAGGAATTTTGTTGTTATTATTTTTGATTCATTGTGGGACTGGGCATCCCTATTACCGCCATACTCTCGTGCAATGACAAGTGAATAAACACTCATCGTGAGAATAACCCGCCTAAACATGGAAGACATCAGCCACCCCCTACCGCCACATGAGCGGTACGGGCACACAAAACAGAGATTTATTTTGAAAATTAGAGTTGGCACATACAAATTTACTTAGAACGGCACGGAAATGCTGCATACAGGTAGGTATGGTGGACTCATATGGCAAAACTGGGTTTAAGCATTTTGGATGCACAAGTAGTATTTCTACTTAGTACAAGTGGAGGCTAGAAAAAAGATTGAGAAGCAACCAATCAAGAAACGAAAATTCTCATAAACGAGCATTAAGCATACTGCTACCTCTTGAGCACTGCATTGGTTTTCCCTTGAAGAGGAAAGGGTGATGCAGTAAAGTAGCGCAAGTATTTCCCTCAGTTTTTGAGAACCAAGTTATCAATCCAGTAGGAGACCATGCTCAAGTCCCACGCACCTACACAAACAACTAAGAACCTCGCAACCAACGCGATAAAGGGGTTGTCAATCCCTTCGCGGTCACTTACGAGAGTGAGATCTGATAGAGATGATAAGATAATATTTTTGGTATTTTTATGATAAAGAGTAAAAGTAAAGAAAGCAAAATAAACGGCAATGGAAATAACGGGAGATTAATATGATGGAAAATAGACCCGGGGGCCATAGGTTTCACTAGTGGCTTCTCTCAAGATAGCATAAGTATTACGGTGGGTAAACGAATTACTGTCGAGCAATTGATAGAATTGAGCACAGTTATGAGAATATCTAGGTATGATCATGTATATAGGCATCACGTCCGTGACAAGTAGACCAAAACGATTCTGCATCTACTACTATTACTCCACACATCGACCGCTATCCAGCATGCATCTAGAGTATTAAGTTCATAAGAACAGAGTAACGCTTTAAGCAAGATGACATGATGTAGAGCGATAAACTCATGCAATATGATATAAACCCCATATTTTTATCCTCGATGGCAATAATACAATACGTGCCTTGCTGCCCCTGCTGTCACTGGGAAAGGACACCGCAAGATTGAACCCAAACTAAGCACTTCTCCCATTGCAAGAAAGATCAATCTAGTAGGCCAAACCAAACTGATAATTCGAAGAGACTTGCAAAGATAACCAATCATACATAAAATAATTCAGAGGAGATTCAAATATTGTTCATAGATAATCTTGATCATAAACCCACAATTCATCGGATCTCGACAAACACACCGCAAAAAGAAGAGTTACATCAAATAGATCTCCAAGAGAATCGAGGAGAACTTTGTATTGAGATCCAAAGAGAGAGAAGAAGCCATCTAGCTAATAACTATGGACCCGAAGGTATGAGGTAAACTACTCACACATCATCGGAGAGGCTATGGTGTTGATGTAGAAGCCCTCCGTGATCAATGCCCCCTCCAGAAGGACGCCGGAAAAGGCCCCAAGATGGGATCTCACGGGTACAGAAGGTTGCGGCGGTGGAATTAGGTTTTCGTGGTCCGTTCTGATGGTTTGGGGGTACGTAGGTATATATAGGAGGAAGAAGTAGGTCGGTGGAGCCACGAGGGGCCCACGAGGGTGGAGGGCACGCCCTGGGGGGTAGGCGCACCCCCTACCTCGTGGCTTCCTCGTCTATTGCTTGACGTCCACTCCAAGTCCTCTGGATCACGTTTGTTCCGAAAATCACGTTCCCGAAGGTTTCATTCCGTTTGGACTCCGTTTGATATTCTTTTTCTGCGAAACACTGAAATAGGCAAAAACGGCAATTTGGGCTGGGCCTCCGGTTAATAGAGTAGTCCCAAAAATAATATAAAAGTGTATAATAAAGCCCATTAATCATCCAAAACATAATATAATATAGCATGGAACAATAAAAAATTATAGATACGTTGGAGACGTATCAAGCATCCCCAAGCTTAATTCCTGCTCGTCCTGAGTAGGTGAATGATAAAAACAGAATTTTTGATGTGGAATGATACTTAGCATAATTTTCAATGTAATTCTCTTATTTGTGGTATGAATATTCAGATCCGAAAGATTCAAGATAAAAGTTTAATATTGACATAAAAGATAATAATACTTCAAGCATACTAACTAAGCAATGATGTCTTCTCAAAATAACATGGCCAAAGAAAGTTATCCCTACAAAATCATATAGTCTGGCTATGCTCTATCTTCACCACACAAAGTATTTAAATCATGCACAACCCGATGACAAGCCAAGCAATTGTTTCATACTTTTGATGTTCTCAAACTTTTTCAATCTTCACGCAATACATGAGCGTGAGCCATGGACATAGCACTATATGTGGAATAGAAGGGTGGTTGTGGAGAAGACAAAAAGGAGAATATAGTCTCACATCAACTAGGCGTATCAACGGGCTATGGAGATGCCCATCAATAGATATCAATGTGAGTGAGTAGGGATTGCCATGCAACGGATGCACTAGAGCTATAAGTGTATGAAAGCTCAACAAAAGAAACTAAGTGGGTGTGCATCCAACTTGCTTGCTCACGAAGACCTAGGGCAATTTGAGGAAGCCCATCATTGGAATATACAAGCCAAGTTCTATAATGAAAAATTCTCACTAGTATATGAAAGTTACAACATAGGAGACTCTCTATCATGAAGATCATGGTGCTACTTTGAAGCACAAGTGTGGTAAAAGGATAGTAACATTGTTCCTTCTCTCTTTTTCTCTCATTTTTTTATTTGGGCCTTTTCTCCTTTTTTATGGCCTCTTTTTTCTTTTCCCTTTTTTTCTTTTTTTCGTCCGGAGTCTCATCCCGACTTGTGGGGGAATCATAGTCTCCATCATCCTTTCCTCTCATGGGACAATGCTCTAATAACGATGATCATCACACTTTTATTTACTTACAACTCAAGAATTACATCTCAATACTTAGAAAAAAATATGACTCTATGTGAATGCCTCCGGCGGTGTACCGGGATATGCAATGAATCAAGAGTGACATGTATGAAAATGATGAATGGTGGCTTTGCCACAAATACGATGTCAACTACATGATCATGCAAAGCAATATGACAATGATGGAGCGTGTCATAGTAAACGGAACGGTGGTAAGTTGCATGGCAATATATCTCGGAATGGCTATGGAAATGCCATGATAGGTAGGTATGGTGGCTTTTTTGAGGAAGGTATATGATGGGTGTATGATACCGGCGAAAAGTGCGCGGTATTAGAGAGGCTAGCAATGGTGGAAGGGTGAGAGTGCGTATAATCCATGGACTCAACATTAATCATAAAGAACTCACATACTTATTGCAAAAATCTATTAGTTATTGAAACAAAGTATTACGCGCATGCTCCTAGGGGGATAGATTGGTAGGAAAAGACCATCGCTCGTCCCCGACCGCCACTCATAAGGAAGACAATCAATAAATAAATCATGCTCCGACTTCATCACATAATGGTTCACCATACGTGCATGCTACGGGAATCACAAACTTTAACACAAGTATTTCTCAAATTCACAACTACTCAACTAGCATGACTCTAATATCACCATCTTCATATCTCAAAACAATTATAGCATCAAACTTCTCTTAGTATTCAACGCACTTATAAGAAAGTTTTTACTAATCTTGGATGCCTATCACTTTAGGACTAATTTCTCAATTTACGAAAATTACCATGCTGTTTTGTAGGACTCTCAAAATGATATAAGTGAAGCATGAGAGAACAATAGTTTCTATAAAACAAAACCACCACCGTGCTCTAAAAGATATAAGTGAAGCACTAGAGCAAAAACTATATAGCTCAAAAGATATAAGTGAAGCACATAGAGTATTCTAATAAATTCCGAATCATGTGTGTCTCTCTCAAAAGATGTGTACAGCAAGGATGATTGTGGTAAAATAAAAAGCAAATACTCAAATCATACAAGACGCTCCAAGCAAAACACTTATCATGTGGTGAATAAAAATATAGCTCCAAGTAAAGTTACCGATGGACGAAGACGAAAGAGGGGATGCCTTCCGGGGCATCCCCAAGCTTTGGCTTTTTGGTGTCCTTAGATTTATCTTGGGGTGCCTTGGGCATCCCTAAGCTTAGGCTCTTGCCACTCCTTGTTCCATAATCCATCAAATCTTTACCCAAAACTTGAAAACTTCACAACACAAAACTTAACAGAAAATCTCGTGAGCTCCGTTAGCGAAAGAAAAGAAAACACCACTTCAAGATACTGTATTGAACTCATTCTTTATTTATATTGGTGTTAAACCTACTGTATTCCAACTTCTCTATGGTTTATAAACTATTTTACTAGCCATAGATTCATCAAAATAAGCAAACAACACACGAAAAACAGAATCTGTCAAAAACAGAACAGTCTGTAGTAATCTGTAACTAACGCAAACTTCCGGAACTCAGAAAAATCTACCAAAATAGGAAGACCTAGATAATTTGTTTATTGATCTACTGCAATTGGAATCAGTATTTTATCACGTTCTGGTGATTTTTAACAATTTTATTCGTGAACAGAAAGTTTCTGGAATTTTCAGGAAGATCAAATAACTATCATCCGAGAAGATCCTATAGGTTTAACTTGGCACAAACACTAACTAAAACATAAAAAAAATATAACCAGAGGTTAGATCAAAGATTTATTCCTAAACATAAGCAAAAAGCAAAAAACTAAAATAAAATTGGGTTGCCTCCCAACAAGCGCTATCGTTTTACGCCCCTAGCTAGGCATAATAGCAAGGATAGATCTAGGTATTGCCATAATAATCATAAGGCAAATCATGAAAACTTCTCTCATATTCTCTACGTTCAGCAGCAAGTTTTCTTTGGGGCAAGAAAAATAATCAAAAGGGCTAAATTTAATGGTACAAAAGTCCCCAAGATCAATCTCGGGAGGTATGGGTTCCTCCTTTGGCCCCTTATATTGCACAACCAATTCATCATTACAAGCATTCTTTTGGCAAAAAGTCACAAGCCTTTGTTCAAGAGAAAAACCTAAACCATTATTCTGAATGGCAAAATCATCATTAAGTTCAGAAATTCTATCAATTAGAACATCGGCTGGAACCTTTTTTCTAAGATTTTCATTATAAGCAACATGATCCAAAGATTGTAAACGCATTATGTCTTCTTGGTTGAAAAGGATAGCTTCTATGGGAGGACGACTAGCATCTACCCTATAATGTGCAAAAATTTCCTTAGCCTCTTTCATTATGAATCTGAAGCCATGAGCCAAAAAGATAGTAGCGGCACACTTAACAGAAGAGTGCTCAATATTAGAAAATTCTAGGAACTTTGTATGCAAGGATGCATATGAAGAAATTGCCTTTCAAGTTCAACTACGAGCAAAGATATCGCATCCGCAAGGCTACTAGTTCTATGAAGAATAGAGCCACCCATGATGGGCAAAGCACCGGCACAAGTAAAGAAATCTTGAATAACTCCTTTCCCAATAATATTACCACTACCGACTCGAAACTTTTTAGTATGCAAGATAGTAGGTTCCTCAAGAGGATCATCGAAAGCATCAAAGTCTCCCAAGTTATTATTATTATCCTCATTAACGATAACCTCCCCAGATTCAGACATAGTGGCAGCAAACTCAAGAAACAAGAGAAGAAAAAGAAAGGAAAGAGAGGGCGAATAAAACGGCAAGGGTGAAGTGGGGGAGAGGAAAACGAGAGGCAAATGGCAAATAATGTAGTGCGAGGGATAAGAGTTTGTGATGGGTACTTGGTATGTCTTGAATTGTGCGTAGACTCCCCGGCAACGGCGCCAGAAATAGCTCGTTGTTGCGAGTCAAATCTTGACTTGACTTGGCGCGAATCTCCCCGGCAACGGCGCCAGAAATCCTTCTTGCTACCTCTTGAGCACTGAGTTGGTTTTCCCTTGAAGAGGAAAGGGTGATGCAGTAAAGTAGCGTAAATATTTCCCTCAATTTTTGAGAACCAAAGTATCAATCCAGTAGGAGACCACGCTCAAGTCCCACTCACCTACACAAACAAATAAGAACCTCAAAACCCACGTGATAAAGGGGTTGTCAATCCCTTCACGGTCACTTACGAGAGTGAGATCTGATAGAGATGATAAGATAATATTTTCGGTATTTTTATGATAAATGGTAAAAGTAAAGAAAGCAAAATAAACGGCAATGGAAATAACGGGAGATTAATATGATGGAAAATAGACCCGGGGGCCATAGGTTTCACTAGTGGCTTCTCTCAAGATAGCATAAGTATTATGGTGGGTAAACAAATTACTGTCGAGCAATTGATAGAATTGAGCATAGTTATGAGAATATCTAGGTATGATCATGTATATAGGCATCACGTCCGGGACAAGTAGACCGAAACGATTCTGCATCTACTACTATTACTCCACACATCGACCGCTATCCAGCATGCATCTAGAGTGTTAAGTTCATAAGAACAGAGTAACGCTTTAAGCAAGATGACATGATGTAGAGGGATAAACTCATGCAATATGATATAAACCCCATCCTTTTATCCTCGATGGCAACAATACAATACGTGCCTTGCTGCCCCTGCTGTCACTGGGAAAGGACACCGCAAGATTGAACACAAAGCTAAGCACTTCTCCCATTCAAGAAAGATCAATCTAGTAGGCCAAACCAAACTGATAATTCGAAGAGACTTGCCAAGATAACCAATCATACATAAAATAATTCAGAGGAGATTCAAATATTGTTCATAGATAATCTTGATCATAAACCCACAATTCATCGGATCTCGACAAACACACCGCAAAAAGAAGAGTTACATCAAATAGATCTCGAAGAGAATCGAGGAGAACTTTGTATTGAGATCCAAAGAGAGAGAAGAAGCCATCTAGCTAATAACTATGGACCCGAAGGTTTGAGGTAAACTACTCACACATCATCGGAGAGGCTATGGTGTTGATGTAGAAGCCCTCCATGATCAATGCCCCCTTCGGCAGGATGCCGGAAAAGGCCCCAAGATGGGATCTCACGGGTACAGAAGGTTGCGGCGGTGGAATTAGGTTTTTGTGGTCCGTTTTGATGGTTTGGGGGTCCGTAGGTATATATAGGAGGAAGAAGTAGGTCGGTGGAGCCACGAGGGGCCCACGAGGGTGGAGGGCGCGCCCCCTACCTCGTGGCTTCCTCGTCTGTTGCTTGATGTCCACTCCAAGTCCTCTGGATCACGTTTGTTCCGAAAATCACGTTCCCGAAGGTTTCATTCCGTTTGGACTCCGTTTGATATTCTTTTTCTGTGAAACACCGAAATAGGCAAAAAACAACAATTTGGGCTGGGCCTCCGGTTAATAGGTTAGTCCCAAAAATAATATAAAAGTGTATAATAAAGCCCATTAATCATCCAAAACAGAATATAATATAGCATGGAACAATAAAAAATTATAGATACGTTGGAGACGTATCACATACTAACACCGAATAATGCACCACAAGTAGGATGTAATTTCATTGCATAACTATTGACATTCGTGCTTGCATAGGGAATCACATACCTTAACTCCAATATTCTTACTAACCACAACCATTTACTAGTACCTCCCACATATTATCATCTCTATATCGCAAAACTATTGCAAGGAAACAAACATATCATATTCAGTGATCCATAAGTTTTATGTAGGATTTCATGACTAACCATGCAAATGACCTATTCCTGTTGACTCTCTAAATAGATGTAAGTGAAGCATGAGAGTTTAATTCTTTCTACAAAAGACCATGCTCTAATAAATATAAATGAAGCAAAAGAGCATTCTACAAACAACGGTTTTCTATGTGAAGAGAAACTGGCAATCCAAACTTCAAATGATATAAGTGAAGCACATGAAGCATTCTATAAAGCCACACTCAAAAGATATAAGTAAAGTGCAATGAGAATTCTATAAATCAACCATGGACTATCTCATACCAGCATGGTGCATAACAGAAAAATGAAAACTAAACACAAAAGACGCTCCAAGATTTGCACATATCACATGAACGAACCAAAGACGAAAACATACTGATACTTGTTGAAGAAAGATGGGATGCCTTCCGGGGCATCCCCAAGCTTAGACGCCTGACACTACAAAAAAAGACACATCCGTGACATTTTGGGCCTTACGAAATTTTTCTCTCATACTTATGACACTTCTATGATGATAATTGTGACAAAACCCGAAATCATCATAGATGTGGTGGGGTCCTACTTCTATGACAAAAAATCATGACAGAAAATGGGCTTTTCGTCCTGGGCGGGCCGGAGACGTAGCTGCATGACATTCTTCGGGCCGTCCATGACGGAAAAAACCATGGTAGAAGTGAGGGCGCGGAAAATATCGGGGAGTTCCCGGTTATGGTGGGTGGTCGGGAGCCGAGCGATGCGCGTTTCTCTCGTACGTACGCGTGTGTGTGCGAGGCATTGGGCTCTAACTGAACCCGAGCGAGGCGTTGGGCTCTAACTGAACCCGAGCGATTGCATTGTAGGCTACATGTTACTGAACCAGAGCGATCGATCGATCTCTTGTTGTTAACTGAACCCAAGTGATTCCTTTGCTACTGCTGCTAACTGAAGCCGATCGAACATTGTTGCCTCCTTCCCTGGATGAATAGTGAGTGTTGTTGAGGGGGTTTGGATGAACAGTTCCCGGTGGGGGGTTGGATGAACACGACCCCGTGGTAGTAGAGGCCCTTGCCGCTGGATGAACAGTACCCCGATCGATCGAGCCGGTGGATGAACAGGACCCCGTGGAGGGCTGGATGAACAGGACCCCGTGGAGGGCTGGTTGAACAGTAGCCGGTGGAGGGTTGGATGAACAGTAGCCCGTGGAGGGGTGGTTGAACAGGACCCCGTGGAGAGGGTTGGCTGAACAGTAGCCGGTGAAGGAGTGATGGAGGCTGGATGAACAGGAGCCCCGTGGATAAATAGTAGTAGGTGGAGGCTGGAGGAGGTCGACGGTGGATGAACAGGAGCCCGTGGAGGCAGTCGACGGTTGATGAACAGTAGCCCGTGGAGGCAGTCGACGGTGGAGATGAACAGTATCCCGTGGAGTCCCGTTTTGTGGTACGCCACACCCCTCCCGATGAACAGGACCCCTGTTTCGACCGTAGCGCTCCAACACAAGTCCGTTTACTCCGTTTTGCAGTACGCCGTACCCCTCTCGATCAACAGGACCCCGTTTCGACCGTAGGAGGTCCGTTTCCTCCGTTTTGCGGTACGCCAGACCCCTCCCGATTAACAGGATCCCGTTTTGACCGTGGCCGGTCAAACACAAGGCCGTTTCCTCCGTTCTGCGGTACGCCAGGTCTCGTTTCCATCGGCTGTTCCGTCCAAGCCGGTTGGCTCCGATGAACACAATGACACATTCCGTTCTGAACCAGCCAGTTGCCTCCCCATGAACACGAGGACGGCGCAGCTTCTCCGTTCCGACCCAGCCATGTACATGAGCCCTGGCCGTATGAATGCGCGAGTAGGTGTTCGAGACCCCGCCCGTATGTACGTACGTGGCCGTATTTTCTTTCTTGTACCTTGGCTGCTGTACGTACGTGTACATGCTACGTGCGCGCCTCTACTACGACACGTGCGCCTCTACATCGACCAGTTTGTACGTACACATTCGCGACCAGAATGACAATGCTATGTACGCTTCGACCAGGTGGGTCCCGACTGTCAGGCACTTCCTTGCGTGCGAAGATGTAGCTGATGGGTCCCAACAGTCATGGGGGCAAATCATTTTTTTGCCCGTAATATGGACGTACTTCCTTGCGTGCGAAGATGTAGCCGGTGGGTCCCAGCAGTCAGGGGGGAAACGAATTTTTCGTGAAATACTGTGGCCCGTCTAGTGGGTCCCTGCTGTCAAGTGGAGGAAAAATTATTTTGCGCGTAATAAGGAGGCACTTCCTTGCTACGGCCGTGGACCCAGCTGTCAGCCTCTCAACGTACAGTACTCTTCCGATGGAAGTCGTTCGTTGACCACATTGACCACGCCGCGCCGAGAGCACCAAGGCGGTGGACGACGGCGAGGCCTAGGAAGGGAACGACGTGGAGCCGGGGAAGACGCGATAGTGGATGCCCACGCGAAGAGCTGTACGAGGGTTCACTGGTTTGGCTGCGGTGTGAGGCTGCCATCGCCGCAGTGCCTGGCCAGCGGTGGGAGTAGTAGGGCGGTGAGGCCTCCGCGGCAGCACAGCCGGCCACGGGAGGCAAGAGCACGCGATGGTTTGAACGGCTGGAGGAAGAAAATCAGAGGTTGAAGAAGCAGGACGACCGTTGGATGTTAACAATCCAACGGTCACTGGTGATAGAATCGTTTGATGACTAAGTTGACAAAGCCCTCCATCTACGTCAACTTAGTAGGCCCACAAGTCAGCCTCCCACTATGGTGGGTCCCAGCTAGCAGGGGGTATTCATTTTTGTGTGCATAATAAGGAGGCACTTCCTTGCGTGTGAAGATATAGCTGGTGGGTCCGAGCTGTCAGCGGGAGTATTCATTCTTTTTGGCGTAATAAGGAGGTACTTGCTTGCGTGCGGCCATGGACCATGTGGGACCGAACTGTCAGCTATTGGAAATATGCCCTAGAGGCAATAATAAAATGGTTATTACTATATTTCCTTGTTCATGATAATTGTCTATTGTTCATGCTATAATTGTGTTATCCGGAAATCGTAATACATGTGTGAATACATAGACCACCTAGTGAGCCTCTAGTTGACTAGCTCATTGATCAATAGATGGTTACGGTTTCCTAACCATGGACATAGGATGTCATTGATAACGGGATCACATCATTAGGATAATGATGTGATGGACAAGACCCAATCCTAAGCATAGCACAAGATCGTGTAGTTCGTCTGCTAAAGCTTTTCTAATGTCAAGTATCTTTTCCTTAGACCATGAGATTGTGCAACTCCCGGATACCGTCAGGGTACTTTGGGTGTGCCAAACGTCACAACGTAACTAGGTGGCTATAAAGGTACACTACGGGTATCCCCGAAAGTATCCGTTGGGTTGGCACGAATCGAGACTCGAATTTGTCACTCCGTACGATGGAGAGGTATCTCTGGGCCCACTCGGTAAGACATCATCGTAATGAGATCAATGTGACTAAGGGGTTGGTCACAGGATGATGTGTTACGGAACGAGTAAAGAGACTTGCCGTAACGAGATTGAACAAGGTATCGGTATACCGACGATCGAATCTCGGGCAAGTGTGATACCGGTAGATAAAGGGAATCGTATACAGGATTGATTGAATCCTTGACATCGTGGTTCGTCCGATGGGATCATCGTGGAACATGTGGGAGCCAACATGGGTATCTAGATCCGCTGTTGGTTATTGGCCGGAGAGATGTCTCGGTCATGTCTGCATAGTTCCTGAACCCGTAGGGTCTACACACTTAAGGTTCGGTGACGCTAGAGTTGTAATGGGAATTGTATGTGGTTACCGAAAGTTGCTCGGAGTCCCGGATGAGATCTCGGATGTCACGAGGAGTTCCGGAATGGTCCGGAGGTGAAGATTTATATATGGGAAGTCCAGTTTCAGTCATCGAAAAGGTTTCGGGGTTTATCGGTATTGTACCGGGACCACCGAAGGGGTTCCGGGGGTCCACCGGGAGGGTCCACCTGCCCCGAAGGACCTAATGGGCTGTAGTTGGGTGGGAACCAGCCCCTTAGTGGGCGGCTGCGCCCCCTAATTGGAAACCCTAAGGGGGCCACTGCCCCCCCCCCCCCGAGGGGCCGCCGCCCCCCTCTAGATGGATCTAGGGGGCCTGCCCCCTCTCCCCTTCCCCCTATAAATAGTGGGGGGGGGGTGGGAGGGCAACCGCACCCCTTCTCTTGGCGCAGCCCTACCCCTCTCCCTCCTCGTCTCTCGCAGTGCTTGGCGAAGCCCTGCTGGAGTGCCACGCTCCTCCACCACCACCACGCCGTCGTGCTGCTGCTGGACGGAGTCTTCCCCAACCTCTCCCTCTCTCCTTGCTGGATCAAGGCGCGGGAGACGTCACCGGGCTGCACGTGTGTTGAACGCGGAGGCACCGTTGTTCGGTGCTTAGATCGGATTCGGCCGCGATCTGAATCGCTTCGTGTATGACTCCATTGACCGCGTTCTTGCAACGCTTCCGCATCGCGATCTTCAAGGGTATGAAGATGCACTCCCCTCTCTCTCGTTGCTAGTCTCTATGATCTTGGTGATGCGTAGAAAATTTTAATTTCTGCAACGATCCCCAACAGTGGCATCATGAGCTAGGTCTATGCGTAGTTTCTGTGCACGAGTAGAACACAAGTTGTTGTGGGCATCGATTTTGTCAATTTACTTGCCATTACTAGTCTTATCTTGATTCGGCGGCATCGTGGGATGAAGCGGCCCGGACCGACCTTACACGTACACTTACGTGAGACAGGTTCCACCGACTGACATGCACTAGTTGCATAAGGTGGCTAGCGGGTGTCTGTCTCTCCCACTTTAGTCGGATCGGATTCGATGAAAAGGGTCCTTATGAAGGGTAAATAGAAATTGGCATATCACGTTGTGGTTTTGGCGTAGGTAAGAAACGTTCTTGCTAAGAAACCTATAGCAGCCACGTAAAAATTTGCAACAACAATTAGAGGACGTCTAACTTGTTTTTGCAGCATATGCCGTCTGATGTGATATGGCCAAAAGGATGTGATGAATGATATATGAGATGTATGAGATTGATCATGTTCTTGTAATAGGAATCACGACTTGCATGTCGATGAGTATGACAACCGGCAGGAGCCATAGGAGTTGTCTTAATTTATTTATGACCTGCGTGTCAACATAAACGTCATGTAATTACTTTACTTTATTGCTAAACTGTTAGCCATAGTAGTAGAAGTAATAGTTGATGAGACAACTTCATGAAGACACGATGATGGAGATCATGGTGTCATGCCGGTGACGCTGATGATCATGGCGCCCCGAAGATGGAGATCAAAAGGAGCAAAATGATATTGGCCATATCATGTCACTATTTGATTGCTTGTGATGTTTATCATGTTTTTACATCTTATTTGCTTAGAACGACGGTAGCATAAATAAGATGATCCCTCATTAAAATATCAAGAATTGTGTTCCCCCTAACTGTGCACCGTTGCTAAGGTCCGTTGTTCCGAAGCACCACGTGATGATCGGGTGTGATAGGTTCTAACGTTCGCATACAATGGGTGTAAGCCAGATTTACACACGCAATACACTTAGGTTGACTTGACGAGCCTAGCATGTACAGACATGGCCTCGGAACACGGAAGACCGAAAGGTCGAAGATGAGTCGTATAGAAGATACGATCAACATGAAGATGTTCACCGATGATGACTAGTCCGTCTCACATGATGATCAGACACGGCCTAGTTGACTCGGATCATGTATCACTTAGATGACTAGAGGGATGTCTATCTGAGTGGGAGTTCATTAAATAATTTGATTAGATGAACTTTATCATGAACATAGTCTAAAATTTGCAATATGTCTTGTAGATCAAATGGCCCACGCTAATGTTGCCCTCAACTTCAACGCGTTCCTAGTGAAAACCAAGCTGAAAGACGATGGTAGCAACTACACGGACTGGGTCCGTAACCTGAGGATTATCCTCATAGCTGCCAAGAAAGCATATGTCCTTGAAGCACCGCTAGGTGATGCACCTGTTTTCCCAGCAACTCAAGACGTTATGAACGCTTGGCAGTCGCGTAGAGATGATTACTCCCTGGTTCAGTGCGGCATGCTTTACAGCGTAGAACCGGGGCCCCAAAAGTGTTTTGAGCAGCACGGAGCATATGAGATGTTCCAAGAGCTGAAAATGGTTTTCTAAGCTCATGCCCGGGTCGAGAGATATGAAGTCTCCGACAAGTTCTACAGTTGTAAGATGGAGGAGAATAGTTCTGTCAGCGAGCACATACTCAAAATGTCTGGGTTGCACAACCGCTTATCTCAGCTGGGAGTTAATCTCCCGGATGATGTGGTCGTTGACAGAATCCTTCAGTCGCTCCCACCTAGCTACAAGAGCTTTGTGATGAACTTCAATATCCAGGGGATGGAAAAGACCATTCCTGAGGTATATTCAATGCTGAAATCAGCGGAGGTGGAGATAAAAAAGGAACATCAAGTGTTGATGGTGAATAAAACCACTAAGTTCAAGAAAGGCAAGGGTAAGAAGAACTTCAAGAAGGACGGCAAGGGAGTTGCCGCGCCCGGTAAGCCAGTTGCCGGGAAGAAGCCAAAGCATGGACCCAAGCCTGAGACTGAGTGCTTTTATTGCAAGAGAAACGGTCACTGGAAGCGGAACTGCCCCAAGTACTTAGCAGATAAGAAGGCCGGCAATACCAAAGGTATATGTGATATACATGTTATTGATGTGTACCTAACCAGCGCTCGTAGTAGCTCCTGGGTATTTGATACCGGTGCGGTTGCTCATATTTGTAACTCAAAATAGGAGCTGCGGAATAAGCGGAGACTGGCGAAGGACGAGGTGACGATGCGCGTCAGGAATGGTTCCAAGGTCGATGTGATCGCCGTCGGCACGCTACCTCTACATTTACCTACGGGATTAGTTTTATACCTCAATAATTGTTATTTAGTGCCAGCTTTGAGCATGAACATTGTATCTGGATCTCGTTTAATGCGAGATGGCTATTCATTTAAATCTGAGAATAATGGTTGTTCTATTTATATGAGAGACATGTTTTATGGTCATGCCCCGCTGGTCAATGGTTTATTCTTATTTAATCTCGAACGTGATGTTACACATATTCATAGTGTGAATGCCAAAATATGTAAGGTTGATAATGATATCCCACATACTTGTGGCACTGCCGCCTTGGTCACATTGGTGTCAAACGCATGAAGAAACTCCATGCAGATGGACTTTTGGAGTCTCTTGATTATGAATCATTTGACACGTGCGAACCATGCCTCATGGGCAAAATGACCAAGACTCCGTTCTCCAGAACAATGGAGCGAGCAACCAACTTTTTGGAAATCATACATACTGATGTGTGTGGTCCAATGAGCGTTGAGGCTCGCGG
The DNA here is from genome assembly GCF_002575655.3 of Aegilops tauschii subsp. strangulata. Lineage (NCBI taxonomy): Eukaryota > Viridiplantae > Streptophyta > Magnoliopsida > Poales > Poaceae > Aegilops > Aegilops tauschii. The sequence continues at coordinate 411,195,614 of NC_053036.3, read as the reverse complement.
TGGTTATCGCTATGTTCTCACCCTCATGGATGACTTAAGTAGATATGGGTATGTCTACTTAATGAAACTGAGACCTTTGAAAAGTTCAAGGAATTTCAGAGTGAGGTTGAGAATCAACGTGACAGGAAAATCAAGTTCTTACAACCAGATCGTGGGGGAGAATATTTGAGTCACGAATTTGGCACGCACTTAAGGAAATGTGGAATTGTTTCACAACTCACGCCGCCTGGAACACCTCAGCGTAATGGTGTGTCCGAACGTCGTAATCGCACTCTATTGGATATGGTGCGATCTATGATGTCTCTTACCGATCTAACGCTATCATTTTGGGGTTATGCTATAGAGACTACCGCGTTCACTTTAAATAGGGCTCCGTCTAAATCCGTTGAGACGACACCGTATGAATTGTGGTTTGGGAAGAAACCTAAGCTATCGTTTCTGAAAGTTTGGGGATGCGATGCTTATGTCAAGAAACTTCAACATGAAAAGCTCGAACCCAAATCAGAAAAATGCGTCTTCATAGGATACCCTAAGGAATCTATTGGGTATACCTTCTACCTTAGATCCGAAGGCAAGATCTTTGTTGCCAAGAATGGATCCTGTCTAGAGAAAGAGTTTCTCTCGAAAGAAGTAAGTGGGAGGAAAGTAGAACTTGATGAAGTATTGCCTCTTGAATCGGAGAGTAGCGCAGCTCAAGAAAATGTTTCTGTGATGCCTGCACCGACTAGAGAGGAAGTTAATGATGATGATCATGAAACTTCAGATCAAGTTGCTACTGAACTTTGTAGGTCCACAAGGACACGTTCCGCACCAGAGTGGTATGGCAACCCTGTCCTGGAAATCATGTTGTTAGACAATGGTGAACCTTCGAACTATGAAGAAGCGATGGCGGGCCCGGATTCCGACAAATGGCTTGAAGCCATGAAATCCGAGATAGGATCCATGTATGAAAATGAAGTATGGACTTTGACTGACTTGCCCGATGATCGGCGAGCAATAGAAAATAAATGGATCTTTAAGAAGAAGACATACATGGATGGTAATGTAACCATCTATAAGGCTCGGCTTGTCACTAAGGGTTATCGACAAGTTCAAGGGGTTGACTACGATGAGACCTTCTCACCCGTAGCGAAGCTAAAGTCTGTCCGAATCATGTTAGCAATTGCCGCATTCTATGATTATGAGATATGGCAAATGGACGTCAAAATGGCATTCCTTAATGGTTTCCTTAAGGAAGAATTGTATATGATGCAGACAGAAGGTTTTGTCCATCCTAAGAATCCTGACAAGGTATGCAAGCTCCAACGCTAGATCTATGGGCTGGTGCAAGCATCTCGGAGCTGGAACATTCGTTTTGATGAGATGATCAAAGCGTTTGGGTTTACGCAGATTCATGGAGAAGACTGTGTTTACAAGAAAGTGAGTGGGAGGTCTGTAGCATTTCTCATATTATATGTGGATGACATACTATTGATGGGAAATGATATAGAACTCTTGGAAAGCATAAAGGCCTACTTGAATAAGTGTTTTTCAATGAAGGACCTTGGAGAAGCTGCTTACATATTAGGCATCAAGATCTATAGAGATAGATCGAGACGCCTCATTGGTCTTTCACAAAGCATGTAGCTTGACAAGATATTGAAGAAGTTCAATATGGATCAGTCCAAGAAGGGGTTCTTGCCTGTATTGCAAGGTGTGAGATTGAGCATGGCTCAATGCCCGACCACGGCAGAAGATAGAGAAAAGATGAGTGTCATCCCCTATGCCTCGGCCATAGGGTCTATTATGTATGCCATGCTATGTACCAGACCTGATGTAAACCTTGCCGTAAGTTTGGTAGGAAGGTACCAAAGTAATCCCGGCATGGAACACTGGACAGCAGTCAAGAATATCCTGAAGTACCTGAAAAGGACTAAGGATATGTTTCTCGTTTATGGAGGTGATGAAGAGCTCGTCGTAAAGGGTTACGTCGATGCTAGTTTCGACATAGATCTGGATGACTCCAAGTCACAAACCGGATACGTGTATATTTTGAATGGTGGGGCAGTCAGCTGGTGCAGTTGCAAGCAAAGCGTCGTGGCGGGATCTACATGTGAAGCGGAGTACATGGCAGCCTCGGAGGCAGCACATGAAGCAATCTGGATGAAGGAGTTCATTACCGACCTAGGAGTTATTCCCAATGCGTCGGGCCCGATGAATCTCTTCTGTGACAACACTGGAGCTATTGCCCTTGCCAAGGAGCCCAGGTTTCACAAGAAGACCAGGCATATCAACCGTCGCTTCAACTCCATTCGTGAAAAATGTTCAAGATGGAGACATAGAGATTTGTAAAGTGCATACGGACCTGAATGTCGCAGATCCGTTGACTAAACCTCTTCCACGTGCAAAGCACGATCAACACCAGAACTCTATGGGTGTTCGATTCATCACAATGTAACTAGGTTATTGACTCTAGTGCAAGTGGGAGACTATTGGAAATATGCCCTAGAAGCAATAATAAAATGGTTATTATTATATTTCCTTGTTCATGATAAATGTCTATTGTTCATGCTATAATTGTGTTATCCGGAAATCGTAATACATGTGTGAATACATAGACCACAACATGTCCCTAGTGAGCCTCTAGTTGACTAGCTCGTTGATCAATAGATGTTTACGGTTTCCTAACCATGGACATAGGATGCCATTGATAACGGGATCACATCATTAGGATAATGATGTGATGGACAAGACCCAATCCTAAGCATAGCACAAGATCGTGTAGTTCGTCTGCTAAAGCTTGTCTAATGTCAAGTATCTTTTCCTTAGACCATGAGATTGTGCAACTCCCGGATACCGTAAGGGTACTTTGGGTGTGCCAGATGTCACAACGTAACTGGGTGGCTATAAAGGTACACTACGGGTATCCCCAAAAGTATCTGTTGGGTTGGCACGAATTGAGACTGGGATTTGTCACTCCGTATGATGGAGAGGTATCTCTGGGCCCACTCGGTAAGACATCATTGTAATGAGCTCAATGTGACTAAGGGGTTGGTCACAGGATGATGTGTTACGGAACGAGTAAAGAGACTTGCCGTAACGAGATTGAACAAGGTATCGGTATATCGATGATCGAATCTCGGGCAAGTGCTATACCGGTAGACAAAGGGAATCGTATACAAGATTGATTGAATCCTTGACATCGTGGTTCATCCGATGAGATCATCATGGAACATGTGGGAGCCAACATGGTTATCCAGATCCCGCTGTTGGTTATTGGCCGGAGAGATGCCTCGGTCATGTCTACATAGTTCCCGAACCCGTAGGGTCTACACACTTAAGGTTCGGTGATGCTAGAGTTGTAATGGGAATTGTATGTGGTTACCGAAAGTTGTTCGGAGTCCCGGATGAGATCCCGAACGTCACGAGGAGTTCCGGAATGGTCCGGAGGTGAAGATTTATATATGGGAAGTCCAGTTTCAGTCACCGGAAAGGTTTCGGGGTTTATCGGTATTGTACCGGGACCACCGAAGGGGTTCCGGGGTCCACCGGGAGGGTCCACCTGCCCCGAAGGACCTAATGGGCTGTAGTTGGGTGGGAACCAGGCCCTTAGTGGGCTGGTGCGCCCCCCCAAGGGCCCAAGGCGCCTAGGGTTGGAAACCCTAGGGGGCCGCTGCCCCCCCGGGAGCAGGCGCCCCCTAGTTAGAAACCCTAAGGGGGCCGCTGCCCCCCCGAGGGGCGGCCGCCCCCCCTCTAGATGGATCTAGGGGCCGGCCCCCTCTCCCCCTCCCCCTATAAATAGTGGGGGGTGGGAGGGCAACCACACCCCTTCTCTTGTCGCAGCCCTACCCCTCTCCCTCCTCGTCTCTCGCAGTGCTTGGTGAAGCCCAGCTGGAGTGCCACGCTCCTCCACCACCACCACCACGCCGTCGTGCTGCTGCTGGACGGAGTCTACCCCAACCTCTCCCTCTCTCCTTGCTGGATCAAGGTGTGGGAGACGTCACCGGGCTGCACGTGTGTTCAACGCGGAGGCACCGTTGTTCGGTGCTTAGATCGGATTCGGCCGCGATCTGAATCGCTTCGTGTATGACTCCACCGACCGCGTTCTTGCAACGCTTCCGCATCGTGATCTTCAAGGGTATGAAGATGCACTCCCCTCTCTCCTGTTGCTAGTCTCTCCATAGATTGATCTTGGTGATGCGTAGAAAATTTTTAATTTCTGCAACGATCCCCAAGATCAGCCTCTCCATGTACGTCCCTCTTCCGATGTTGTCATTTGTTGACAACGTTGACCACGCCGTGCCAAGAACACCAGCGCGATGGACGACGGCATGACCCAAGAAGGGAATGACCTGGAGGCGGCGAAGCCACATCAGTGGAGGGATGTGGGTGAGTAGAGGGATGGCCTGGCCAGCGGTGGGAGTAGTAGGGGGCGGTGAGGCCTGCGCGGTAGCACAGCCGGCCACGGGAGGTGGGAGCCGGCGGTCCCGCCGGCGCTGGATTTGGCGGCTGGAGCAAGAAGATCAGAGATTGTAGAAACACGACGGCCATTGGATTGACATCCAACGGTTACGTCTGCTAGAATCGTTTGTTGTCGTATATAATAAGTAAAAAAATCTTGCATATGCGTCAACTTAATAGGCCCACAAGTCAGACCATTCCCTATTTTTTTAATAATATATACATAGCTCACTGCAACTTCTTATGCAATTTGTTGCAGTCCATTTTTTTTGTTGGCCAGGGCCAGGGTTAAAAATTTAAACGAAATTTTGCATATTTCTGTGGGTTCCAAACTATTTTTAATACCGAAATGTTGAGCCAGATTTAAAGTACTTTGAATATATATTTGTATTAGGTTAAAGCCCAGTGAAATTGGAATCTGAAAATGTGAAAAAATTCAGAAATTATAAAGTAATTGCCAATTTGTCATCTGTTTTTTATATTTACAGCCCATTTCATATTACTTTCAAGATTTGCAGGTGTCTTCAAAGAGTTGCAGCCCATTAGGGCATAGAAAAATAAGTAGGCCTGGATTGGGTATTCTTCAGAAAAATAAACTGGGCTCATTTTCACAAACAAAAAATAGCCGGGCTGGTCATGTGGTGAACATAAAATATAAGCCTGGGCTAGACGGGGCACAGCCCAGTTGAAACCCTGCTCTGTCTCAACAATAACAAAAAAATACTGCTCGAGTAGCTACATCCCAAGTGTCAGTCGATCTTGTGTTGTTCTCTTGTCTATTGACTATATACGCTGACAATGTCATGGGTCCCAGATGTCAGGAAACCACTAGCAGGAAGCATTTTCTTTTTCCATACGCTGACAATGGAGTATATATATATAACAAAAAATGAGGAACTTCCTTGCGTCCGGCCATGGACATGGTGGGCCCCTACTGTCATCCTCTCCACGTACAGTCCTCTACCGATTCCTCTTGTTTGTTGACCATGTTGACAATGCGAGAGGGTGGCGCCGCGGCGAGCGTAGCAAAACGCGCGGAGGACGACGGCGAGGCCTCGGAGGTCTGCGTTAATGATTTAGGAGACGGTGGGGCGGCGATGCGTGCGGTGAGGCGCAGCCAGCCGTGGGAGGCGGAAGCAGGCGGCCCCGCCGGCGCTAGTTTGGTTTTGGCGGCTGGAGGAAGACAGGACTGAAGAAACACGACAGACTATAAAAGCAGTAGGATGATAACCCACAAGTATAGGGGGTCGCAACCGTTTTCGAGGGTAGAGTATTCAACCCAAATTTATTGATTCGACACAAGGGGAGCCAAAGAATATTCTCAAGTATTAGCAGTTGAGTTGTCAATTCAACCACACCTGGATAACTTAATATCTGCAGCAAAGTATTTAGTAGCAAAGTAGTATGGAAGTAACGGTAACAGTAGCAAAAGTAATATTTTTGGGTTTTGTAGTGATTGTAACAGTAGCAACGGAAAAGTAAATAAGCGAAGAACAATATATGAAAAGCTCGTAGGCATTGGATCGGTGATGGAGAATTATGCCGGATGCGGTTCATCATGTAACAGTCATAACATAGGGTGACACAGAACTAGCTCCAATTCATCAATGTAATGTAGGCATGTATTCCGAATATAGTCATACGTGCTTATGGAAAAGAACTTGTATGACATCTTTTGTCCTACCCTCCCATGGCAGCGGGGTCCTAAGGGATATTAAGGCCTCCTTTTAATAGAGTACTGGACCAAAGCATTAACACATAGTGAATACATGAACTCCTCAAACTACGGTCCTCACCGGGAGTGGTCCCGATTATTGTCACTTCAGGGTTGCCGGATCATAACACATAGTAGGTGACTATAGACTTGCAAGATAGGATCAAGAACTCACATATATTCATGAAAACATAATAGGTTCAGATCTGAAATCATGGCACTCGGGCCCTAGTGACAAGCATTAAGCATAGCAAAGTCATAGCAACATCAATCTCAGAACATAGTGGATACTAGGGATCAAACCCTAAAAAAACTAACTCGATTACATGATAAATCTCATCCAACCCATCACCGTCCAGCAAGCCTACGCTGGAATTACTCACGCACGACGGTGAGCATCATGAAATTGGTGATGGAGGATGGTTGATGATGACGACGGCGACGGATTCCCCTCTCCGGAGCCCAGAACGGACTGCAGATCAGCCCTCCCGAGAGAGTTTAGGGCTTGGCGGCGGCTCCGTATCGGAAAACGCGATGAATCTTTCTCTCTGATTTTTTTCTCCCCGAACACGAATATATAGAGTTGGAGTTGAGGTTGGTGGAGCTCCAGGGGGCCCACGAGGCAGGGGCGCACCCCCACCCTCTAGCAAGGGTGTGGGCCCCTTGGCTTTGATTCTTTCGCCAGTATTTTTTTATTATTTCCAAAAATAATCTCCGTGGAGTTTCAGGTCATTCCGAGAACTTTTGTTTCTGCACATAAATAACACCATGGCAATTCTGCTAAAAACAACATTAGTCCGGGTTAGTTCCATTCAAATCATGCAAGTTAGAGTCCAAAACAAGGGCAAAACTGTTTGGAAAAGTAGATACGTTGGAGACGTATCAAATCCCCCAAGCTTAAACCTTTGCTTGTCCTCAAGCAATTCAGCTGATAAACTGAAAGTGATAAAGAAAAACTTTTACAAACTCTGTTTGCTCTTGTTGTTGTAAATATGTAAAGCCAGCATTCAAGTTTTCAGCAAAGATTATGAACTAACCATATTCACAATAACACTTAGGTCTCATGTTTACTCATATCAATGGCATAATCAACTAGCGAGCAATAATAATAAATCTCGGATGAGAACACTTTCTCAAAACAATCATTATATAATAAGATGGTATCTCGCTAGCCCTTTCTGAGACCGCAAAACATAAATGCAGAGCACCTTTAAAGATCAAGGACTGACTAAACATTGTAATTCATGGTAAAAGAGATCCAATCATAGTCATACCCAATATAAATTAACAGTAATGAATGCAAATGACAGCGGTGCTCTCCAGCTGGTTCTTTTTAATAAGAGGGTGATGACTCAACATAAAAGTAAATAGATAGGCCCTTCGCAGAGGGAAGCAGGGATTTGTAGAGGTGCCAGAGCTCAATTTTGAAATAGAGATGAATAATATTTGGAGCGGCATACTTTCATTGTCAACATAACAACCAAGAGATGGCGATATATTCCATGCTACACACATTATAGGCGGTTCCCAAACAGAATGGTAAAGTTTGTACTCCCCCTCCACCAACAAGCATCAATCCATGGCTTGCTCGAAACAACGAGTGCCTCCAACTAACAACAGTCCCGGGGGAGTTTTGTTTGCAATTATTTTGATTTGATTTGCATAAAGCATGGGACTGGGCATCCCGGTGACCAGCCATTTTCTCGTGAGTGAGGAGCGGAGTCCACTCCTCTTGAGAATAACCTGCCTAGTATGGAAGATACAGACAGCCCTAGTTGATACATGAGCTATTCGAGCATATAAAACAGAATTTCATTTGAAGGTTTAGAGTTTGGCACATACAAATTTACTTGGAACGGTAGGTAGATACCGCATATAGGAAGGTATAGTGGACTCATATGGAATAACTTTGGGGTTTAAGGAATTGGATGCATAAGCAGTATTCCCGCTTAGTACAAATGAAGGCTAGCAAAAGACTGGGAAGCGACCAACTAGAGAGCGACAACAGTCATGAACATGCATTAAAATTAATAAACATTGAGTGCAAGCATGAGTAGGATATAATCCACTATGAACATAAATATCATGAAGGCTATGTTGATTTTGTTTCAACTACATGCGTGAACATGTGCCAAGTCAAGTCACTCGAATCATTCAAAGGAGGATACCACCCTATCATACCACATCACAACCATTTTAATAGCATGTTGGCACGCAAGATAAACCATTATAAGATCCTAGCTAATTAAGCATGGCATAAGCAACTATAATTTCTAGTTGTCATTGCAAACATGTTTATTCATAATAGGCAGAATCAGGAACGATGAACTCATCATATTTACAAAAACAAGAGAGGTCGAGTTCATACCAGCTTCTCCCGTCTCAATCAGTCCATCATATATCGTCATAATTGCCTTTCACTTGCACGACCGAACGATGTGAATAATAATAATAGTGCACGTGCATTGGACTAAGTTGGAATCTGCGAGCATTCAATAAACAGGAGAAGACAAGGCAATATGGACTCTTGGTTAAATCAACAATAATGCATATAAGAGCCATTTTAACAATTTCATCTCTTGGGGAACGTAGCAATAATTCAAAATTTTCCTACGTGTCACCAAGATCAATCTAGGAGATGCTAGTGACGAGAGAGAGGGAGTGCATCTTCATACCCTTGAAGATTGCTAAGCGGAAGCGTTACAAGAACGCGGTTGATGGAGTCGTACTCGCGGCGATTCAAATCGCGGAAGATCCGATCTAGCGCCGAACGGACGGCGCCTCCGCGTTCAACACACATACAGCCCGGGGACGTCTCCTCCTTCTTGATCCAGCAAGGGGAGAGGAGAAGTTGAGGGAGAACTCCAGCAGCACGACGGCGTGGTGGCGATGGAGCTCGTGGTTCTCCAGCAGAGCTTCACTAAGCACTACGGAGGAGGAGGAGTTGGAGGAGGAGAGGGCTGCGCCAGGCCAGGGGTGCGGCTGCCCTCTCTCTCCCTCACTATATATAGGGGGAAGGGGGGTGGAGGAGGCGCCCTAGGGTTCCCTAGGGGAGGGGCGGCGGCCACAGGGGAAACCCTAGATGGGTTTGGGCGCCCCCACCCCTGGGAAACTTGCCCCCCAAGCCGGGAGGGGTGGATGCCCTAGGGGAGGCACCCCCACCTCTCCACGTTACGTGAGAGGGGTTGGGAGGGGCGCACAGCCCCTTAGTGGGCTGGTTTTCCCCTTCCCCTTGGCCCATAAGGCCCCCCAACGCTTGCCGGGGCCTCCGAAACCCCTTTCGGACATGCTGGCCATAGCCTGGTACCCCCGGAACAATTCCGGACTCCAATACCCTTCGTCCAATATAACGATCTTCACCTCCGGACCATTCCGGAGCTCCTCGTCATGTCTGGGATCTCATCCGGGACTCCGAACAACCTTCGGTAACCACATACTATTTCCCATAACAACTCTAGCGTCACCGAACCTTAAGTGTGTAGACCCTATGGGTTCGGGAACCATGCAGACATGACCGAGACACCTCTCCGGCCAATAACCAATAGCGGGATCTGGATACCCATATTGGCTCCCACATGTTCCACGATGATCTCATCGGATGAACCACGATGTCGGGGATTTAATCAATCCCGTATACAATTCCCTTTGTCTATCGGTATGTTACTTGCCCGAGATTCGATCGTCGGTATCCCAATACCTCGTTCAATCTCGTTACCGGCAAGTCTCTTTACTCGTTCCGTAACGCATGATCCCGTGGCTAACTCATTAGTCACATTGAGCTCATTATGATGATGCATTACCGAGTGGGCCCAGAGATACATCTCTGTCATACGGAGTGACAAATCCTAGTCTCGATTCGTGCCAACCCAACACACACTTTCGGAGATACCTATAGTGCACCTTTATAGCCACCCAGTTACGTTGTGACGTTTGGTACACCCAAAGCACTCCTACGGTATCCGGGAGTTGCACAATCTCATGGTCTAAGGAAAAGATACTTGAAATTAGAAAAGCTCTAGCAAAACGAACTACGCGATCTTGTGCTGCGCTTAGTATTGGGTCTTGTCCATCACATCATTCTCCTAATGATGTGATCCCGTTATCAGTGACATCCAATGTCCATGGTCAGGAAACCATAACCATCTATTAATCAACGAGCTAGTCAACTAGAGGCTTACTAGGGACATGTTGTGGTCTATGTATTCACACATGTATTACGGTTTCCAGTTAATACAATTATAGCATGAACAATAGACAATTATCATGAACAAGGAAATATAATAATAACCATTTTATTATTGCCTCTAGGGCATATTTCCAACAGTATCCCACTTGCACTAGAGTCAATAATCTAGTTCACATCACTATGTGATTGTAATGAATCCAGCACCCATGGGGTTTGTTCATATCTCGCTTGTGAGAGAGGTTATTAGTCAACGGGTCTGAACCTTTCAGATCCGTGTGTGCTTTACAAATCTCTATGTCATCTTGTAGATGCAGCTACCACGCGCTACTTGGAGCTATTCCAAATAACTGCTCTACTATACGAATCCGGTTTACTACTCAGAGTCATCCGGATTAGTGTCAAAGTTTGCATCGACGTAACCCTTTACGACGAGAAAATTCCTTAGTCCACTAGATACTAAGGATAAGTTCGACCACTGTCATGTGATGCATTCCTGGATCACTCTTGTACCCCTTGACTGACTCATGGCAAGGCACACTTCAGGTGCGGTACACAGCATAGCATACTGTAGAGCCTACGTCTAAAGCATAGGGGACAACCTTCGTCCTTTCTCTCTCTTCTGCCGTGGTCATGTCTTGAGTTTTACTCAATACTCACACCTTGTAACACAACCAAGAACTTCTTCTTTGCTGATCTATTTTGAACTCCTTCAAAATCTTGTCACGGTATGTATTCATTTGAAAGTACTATTAAGCATTTTTGATCTATCCTTATAGATCTTGATGCTCAATGTTCAAGTAGCTTAATCCAGGTTTTCCATTGAAAAACACTTTTCAAATAACCCTGTATGCTTTCCAGAAATTCGACATCATTTCTGATCAACAATATTTTAACAACATATACTCATCAAAAATTCTATAGTGCTCCCACTCACTACTTTGGAAATACAAGTGTAACATCCCAAATTTTCAATTTGGAATGTTATACATAGATCATCATTTGCATATCATGTTTTGTTGCATTTTGACAAAATCCTCAATAAATCCTAAGCAACTCAAGGACCCTCGGAGAGAGTTGGGGATTTTCTCGAATTTTCTTATTTGATTTTTCAAACGAGGATTGGGATTTTAATTATTTTTCTCTCCGGAAAAATATTTCATTTTAAATAAACGAGAGGAGAAAATATGACTTCTCCAAAACATTGAAATACTGGAGGAAAAATGTTAAAACCATTATTTGGAATTTATTTGGATTTTATTTGCAATTTTTATTGCATTTAAAAATATGCATGTTTTCAAAATATTTATTTTTTATTTTAAAAATGTTCACCCTGTTCTAGATTTTCTAACTAGACGAGGAAAATTTATTTCATATTTTTCTGATTTTTATTTATTTTTCTACGCAATTTTTCCGCGGAACTTATTTTAAAAATATATATATATATATATACGCGCCCGCGCCGACTGGGCCAAAGGCCCAGCCGACGGCCCGCCCGCGGCCTCTCCTCCTCCCGCACGAGCCGCGCCGCTCGAGTCCGGCCGCCGCACGCCACCGCCGGCCGACCCCTTCCCCAAGTCGCCGCCGCCCCCCCTCGCCGCCCCCCCTCCTTATATACCCCCCCTCTCTTCTCTCCTCACCCGAGCCGCCGCCGCCGCCGCCCGCATCGCCCGCCGCCGTCGCCGCCGGTTGCCTCGACCACCGCCGCCGGGAGCCGGAGCTGCCGCCCCTCGCGCCCCCCCGAGCCCCGCCGCCCCTCGCACCCGAGCCCCGCCCGCCGGAGCCTCGCCGGAGCCCCGACGAGGTACTGCCGCTGCCCCGTTTCGTCGATTGACCGGTTTTCCGTAAAAAAAAAACCCTAGATTGGTTTTTTTCGGTTTTCTTATTTCGCGAGCGTTCACCGAACCGTTCGTTTTAACGAACGCGTTCATCAGTTTTTCTCTGTTAACGAACGTCCGTTATTTAACCGTTCGTCCGTTTTTCTTTTTCGTCGGATTTTCTTGTTATTTTTCTCAGATTCGATCTCTGATCAAATCTTCGAATCTGTTTAACTTCTCGCTCGTTTATCGGAATCAGGTGATTCAAGCGCCTAGAGTTTCGTCTCGAAATTCTCTTTCCGTTTAACCTACTCAAACAAGTTTTTGCTACAGTAAAATTTGACCTAGATCCAGATTAGCAAACGAAGTTTCTTTCTTTCGCCGTTTGACTTTCGTTGCTTCTTTCGAGTTGATTCTTTTTGCAAACCGGAGTTCTTAAGTTGAACTTTCTGGTTGGATCTTTCATTCGAGTTTTACCTGTGCATTAGTTGAGTACTGATTGTATGCTTGTTTGTTTGCGATAGAGTACCCGGAGTGTGCCGCTTGTTACTTCGACTCGCTAGGTTTTGTGGATCGTCAGCAAGGCAAGTAACACTTTGATCATACCCCGTTCATACCCAGTTTTATTGCATTAGATCTATTTTCCTCAAACACATTGCATTGTTAGGATCTAATTAAACTGTGGGTATTGGGAAGTAGTTGAGGTAGTACCTATTACCTGTTTTATTTATCAAACCCTTGGGAGTTACTTCTACGTTGCTATTTTATGCCATGCTATGCTCGTAGACGTGGATTGGGTTTGAGAGATATTCATGACAGATGTGAGATGCTTAATAAAGGTTCAACTTAAGGTGGCAACTAAAACTCACATCTGGGTGGATTGAGGCACCTGGAGAACCCAGTGTTGTCTGTTTGTATAAGGTCCGCCACCCAGGCTCAAAGGGATCATAAGATTATTCATGCTAGAAACTTCCGTGTGCAGCCACAAGCTATTATGGGCTCTAGCATAGCTGAGTAGGTTACAGGATCTCTTGAAGAGGTGGACTAGCAGATGTAGGGGAAAGTAGGTGTACCGGTCCATCCAGAGTAAAGAGTAATTGTTTCTGAAAGACTGTGTCTCGGTCATCCGTTTCTCAAACATCATGTAGTGCGAGAATCAAGCGGAGGCGATCGAGTCTTGTGGGGAAAAGTGCACAAACCTCTGCAGAGTGTACAAACTGATCATGATTAGCCGTGTCCCCGGTTATGGACAACTTGAGTATATAGTACCTGGATTTTCATTTGAATCTCATCACCGTGATACTTATAATTAATTTTGTTGGGTTAATGATGACACTTAATTGGGATTGAGTTGGAGGTACCTTCTCAATGTTTCAACCACCATGATAGTTAAATAAAATTTATTCCTTTGCAGTAGGATAAAATTGGCTTTTCGCAAAACTGTAACCATAGAGCCTTTCCACCAGCCATATATGCATGTAGTATAGCCTTATTATTGTTCATTGCTCTCTATGTGTTACATTGCCAGCATATTCTATGTGCTGACCCGTTTTCGGGCTGCAACGTTTCATGTTGCAGACTTTTCAGACGACGAGTAAGGTGCCTTAGGTCATGGTCTTATACTCAGTGATGCCGCTGGAGTTGATGGACTCACTTATCTTCCAAGTCTTCCGCTGTTATCGTTATTAGATGGCCTTAAGCCATGTTTATTATACTTAATCTCTTCAGAGATATTCGATGTAGTAAGTGTGTGATTGCTACTCTGTTATAAATCCTCCATTTGTACTGTGCGTGTCAGCATTACTGATCCAGGGATGACACTGGTGCACAGCAGCACAGACCAATTTGAGGTCCGGTCGCTACAAAGTTGGTATCAGAGCACACGCTGACTATAGGACACGACCACTAAGCTTAAGCCCTAGAAAACTTCTCTCTTCTCATTTCTGACCCCTCTCCACTTTCTACTCTTTTAGGAATGGTGAATGCAAGGAGCAAGTTCATGCAACCAGATGAAGACACGCCGTTTGGACGACACTTGAAGGAAGTCACCAAGTACTTGAACATAGGAATACCAAGCGTCATCGGAACCTACAACGCCACCTTACCTGAAGAGGAGAGCTAGAAGATTCAAGTGATCATTCCAGGAAGAACGTTTGCGCCAATTACGGAACCCATGAGATTGGTTTTCGAAGCACCAACTTGGAGCTTAGGGAAGAGCATGGCCGCACAAATCGCCATGGGACGCATTGGAGAAGTCTATCACCAGGAGCTTAAGGATACAATTTATCAGATTTGTGGACGTCGAGACGCGCAATGGGAGATGATCAAGACCAAGAAGGATGGATCAATTGCAGCTTTCATCCAGGAGCAGAACCAACATATTCGACGCCAGGAGAATCAGATGTGCACGGACAAGGAAGAACTGAAGAAGGCATTCACGAAGATCAAGGAACTCCAAGAAGAACTCAAGGCTACCCGCGAAGATTATTTGGAGGAAATCAACGCACTAGTCGGGAAGATTGACGACCTGGAGAATAAGATTGGAGCATTCGTGGGAAATCCAGTGCCGAAAGCAGAAGTCGACGAATGCACTTGTCCGGATAACTACATCATCATCGACGACACCGACTCGGAACCAAGTGAAGACGAATGGATCGATGAAGCTGGAGCAGACATCATGGAGTCTTCAACGGATCAGAATTTTTAGTAGACTACCATATCAGTAGTAGTTTTTCCCCCATTTAGTAGTATAGCTCAAGCACTTTGTAACGTTAGTTAGATCGATTGTTTTGCCTTGTTTGGATTGATTGAGTGATATTGATTGAATTTGTCTCATGAGCATATGGGTAGTGTTTTCCCTCTAGACCTCATTCTATTCTTAATTCTCATCTTTTCTACACCTATCAGATGCCTCCGAGACGCGACACCGGATTTGTTTTCCCGCCAGAGATCACCCAGTTGATTCAGCAACAGAATGCCTTGATGCAAGTGTTAGTGCAGAACCAAGGCAACAAGAACAACAACAACAACCCACCGCCACCACCACCTGTTGATCACTTAGCCCGTTTCTTAAGGCTAAACCCGCCGGTGTTTTCCAGTAGCACCGAGCCGATTGTTGCAGATGATTGGCTCCGCAAAGTTGGAAGGGAGTTGACCACTGCAGGATGCACAGATGCGGAAAGAGTGCGTTTTGCCGCACATCAGCTTGATGGACCCGCAGCATCATGGTGGGAGAATTATACAGCCACGCACCCTATTGACACTGTCACATGGGACCAGTTTCAGCAAGCTTTCCGTACAGCACATGTTTCAGCAAGAGCTATGGCTATGAAGAAGCGTGAGTTTCGCAACCTACGCCAAGGAGGACGCACCGTAGGCCAGTATGTGGAAGATTTCAGTAAGTTAGCACGTTATGCACCAGATGACGTTGCTACAGATGCTGCCAAGCAGGAGAAATTTCTGGAAGGATTGAATGATGAGCTGAGTATGCAGTTGATGGTAGCAACTTTCAACAACTACCAGGAGCTGGTAGATAGAGCTCTCATGATTGAAGGGAAGCAACAGCAGATTGAAAACCGCAAGAGGAAGTATGGACAAGGGAAGTACAATTCTGGAGCCCAGCAGAAGCCACGATTTACCCCGAAGCCGGGAGGACAGTTTCAGCATACCCATGGAGGAGGTAGTTCACACAACCATAATGGCTCCAAGAATGGTAATGGGAATGGAGGAGGAAACGGACAGAACCGCACCAACCCATCTACCCCAACCAAGAGAGATCTAAGTCACATTACCTGTTTCAAGTGCCAGAAGACGGGACATTACGCTACCGATTGTCCCGAAGCCCAAAATGGAAATGGCAATGGAAGCTCTGGGAAGAAGCCGAACCCGTTCAACAAAGGACATGTGAACCACGTGAGCGTGGAGGAGACTGAAGCTCAGCCTGATGCAGTAATAGGTAAGTTTTTGGTTAAGTCATTTACTGCAACTGTTCTTTTCGATACTGGTGCATCGCATTCATACATATCAAGGGGATTCGTAAACAAGTTTAAGATGTCCACCCAAGTTCTCAAAAGCCCCATGTTAGTAACCTCGCCAGGAGCAGAGTATATGGCCACCCAAGGATGTTTTCAGATACCGTTGGCCATTGGAAGGCATGTTTTCCCCTCAGACCTCATTGTTTTGGAATCACAAGGTTTGGATGTGATTTTGGGAATGGATTGGCTATCGTTGTATGGAGGAAACATCGATTGTGCCAGCAAGACGATTTTGCTTACCACCCCGGAAGGAAAAAGGATCAAGTATGTATCCAGGCATATGCCGAAGAGGACTCAAGTGAATTCCTTATCAGGAGTTGTACAGGAGGAAGTACCAGTGGTGAAGGATTATCCGGATGTATTTCCAGAAGAGTTGCCAGGCATGCCACCAGATAGAGACATTGAGTTTTTGATTGAACTTTTGCCAGGCACAGGGCCAATATCTAAGAGACCGTACAGGATGCCCGCAAAGGATTTGGAGGAAATTAAGAAGCAGATCAAGGAGTTACTGGATAAAGGCTATATTCGCCCAAGTTCGTCACCTTGGGGATCACCAGTACTTCTAGTGGAGAAGAAAGATGGATCACTAAGGATGGTTGTTGATTACCGAGGATTGAATGAAGTGACCATCAAAAACAAGTACCCACTGCCGATGATCAATGATTTGTTTGACCGCTTGCAAGGAGCTAAAGTATTTTCCAAGATCGATCTACGATCAGGGTACCATCAGTTAAAGATTCGAGAACAGGATATACCTAAGACGGCATTTACCACCAGATATGGATTGTATGAGTATACCGTTATGTCATTTGGACTGACTAACGCACCAGCCTATTTCATGAACCTGATGAACAAAGTGTTTATGGAGTTTTTGGATAAGTTCGTCATGGTGTTCATTGATGATATTTTAATCTTTTCCAAGGATGAAGAAGAGCATGAGGAGCATTTACGATTGGTACTTGAGAAGCTCAGAGAACATCAGTTATATGCCAAGTTCAGCAAATGTGAATTTTGGTTGAAGGAAGTTGGATTCCTTGGACATGTTATTTCTGGAGAAGGAATAGCAGTAGACCCTGCCAAGGTTGACACAGTGACAAGTTGGGAATCACCCACTACAGTTGGAGAAATCCGGAGTTTTCTTGGACTTGCAGGATACTACCGGAGATTTATCGAGAATTCCTCAAGGATTGCTAAGCCCATGACTGAGCTATTGAAGAAGGACACCAAATTCAATTGGACTGAGGAATGTGAAGCTAGTTTCCAGGAGTTGAAGAAACGATTGGTTACATCACCAGTGTTGATTATGCCAGATCAACGCAAGGACTATGAAGTTTATTGCGACGCTTCTCGTCGAGGACTTGGAGCAGTGCTTATGCAGGAAGGAAGAGTTGTGTCGTATGCTTCACGACAACTTAAACCCCATGAGAAGAATTATGCTACGCATGATTTGGAATTAGCAGCCGTGGTGCATGCATTGAAGACATGGAGACATTTTCTCATCGGAAACCATTGTGAGGTGTACACGGATCACAAGAGTTTGAAGTACATTTTCACGCAGAAGGAGTTAAACCTCAGACAGAGGAGATGGTTGGAGCTCATCAAAGACTACGATATCAGATTGCATTATCACCCTGGAAAGGCTAACGTAGTAGCAGACGCGTTGAGCCGCAAGAGTCATGTCAACACCCTCATGACAGGAGAGTTACCTCAGGAGTTAGCCAAGGACCTACGTGAGCTATGTTTGGAGATAGTCCCTAGAGGCTATTTAGCGACATTGGAGATTCAATCTACCTTGATGGAAAAGATCAGAGAAGCTCAGAAGACAGACAAGGAGATTGAAGAGATAAAGGAGAAGATGAGCAAAGGAAAAGCCAAGGGATTTCGTGAGGATGAGCACGATACCTTATGGTTTGAGGACCGTGTATATGTGCCAAATGATCCGGAGATCAGGAAGTTGATTTTGCAAGAAGCCCATGATTCACCGTACTCGATTCACCCAGGGAATACCAAGATGTATTTGGATTTGAAGAATACTTTCTGGTGGACCGGAATGAAGAAGGATATTGCGGAGTTTGTAGCAGTTTGTGATGTTTGTCAGAGAGTGAAGGCAGAGCATCAGAAGCCAGCAGGATTGCTACAGCCATTGCCGATACCCAAATGGAAGTGGGATAAAATAGGCATGGATTTTATCACAGGATTACCCAGGACCCGTTCAGGCTATGACTCAATATGGGTTGTAGTCGACCGTTTAACGAAAGTGGCTCATTTCATTCCAGTGAAGACCACTTACACCAGTGCTAAGTTGGCAAAGATATACATGACCAGGATAGTATGTTTGCATGGAGTTCCGAGGACGATTGTATCAGACAGAGGAACCCAATTTACCTTGAAGTTTTGGAAGCAGTTACATGAAACGTTGGGAACCAGGCTGGAATTTAGTACAGCATTTCACCCGCAGACAGATGGACAGACCGAGAGAGTCAACCAGATTTTGGAGGACATGTTGAGAGCATGTGCACTAGATTATGGATCTAGTTGGGACGACAATTTGCCATATGCAGAGTTTTCATATAACAACAGTTATCAGACCAGTTTGAAGATGGCCCCTTTCGAAGCTTTGTACGGAAGGAGGTGTAGAACACCGTTGTTATGGGACGAAGTTGGAGACCGTCAATTGTTTGGACCGGATTTGATTAAGGAGTCTGAACAGAAAGTGAGGACGATTCGCGATAGGCTCAAGGTAGCCCAGTCCAGGCAGAAGAGTTATGCTGATTCTAAACGCAAGGAGACAGTTCACGAAGTCGGAGACAGAGTGTATCTTCTAGTATCACCACTTCGAGGAGTAAAGCGCTTTGGAGTTAAGGGAAAGTTAGCGCCTCGTTTTATCGGACCATAGAGAGTGTTGGAACGTATGGGAGAAGTTGCCTATAAGCTGGAATTGCCCGAAGGATTGTCTGGAGTACATGATGTATTTCATGTTTCACAGTTGAAGAAGTGCCACGCAGAGATGGCTGAGATACCACTAAGGGATACTGTGCCACTGGAAGCGATTCAGTTGGAAAGTGATTTGACCTATGAGGAGAAGCCAGTTAAGATTCTCGAGTATGCCAGCCGAGTTACCCGCAGGAAGGTTATCAAGTTTTGCAAAGTCCAGTGGAGTCACCACATAGAAGATGAGGCCACCTGGGAGCGAGAGGAAGATCTACGGAAAAACCACTCCCACCTGTTTTCTAGCCAACCCGAATCTCGAGGGCGAGATTCATCTTAAGGGGGGTAGGTTTGTAACATCCCAAATTTTCAATTTGGAATGTTATAATTAGATCATCATTTGCATATCATGTTTTGTTGCATTTTGACAAAATCCTCGATAAATCCTAAGCAACTCAAGGACCCTCGGAGAGAGTTGGGGATTTTCTCGAATTTTCTTATTTGATTTTTCAAACGAGGATTGGGATTTTAATTATTTTTCTCTCCGGAAAATATTTCATTTTAAATAAACGAGAGGAGAAAATATGACTTCTCCAAAACATTGAAATACTGGAGGAAAAATGTTAAAACCATTATTTGGAATTTATTTGGATTTTATTTGCAATTTTTATTGCATTTAAAAATATGCATGTTTTCAAAATATTTATTTTTGATTTTAAAAATGTTCACCCTATTCTAGATTTTCTAACTAGACGGGGAAAATTTATTTCATATTTTTCTGATTTTTATTTATTTTTCTACGCAATTTTTCCGTGGAACTTATTTAATATATATATATATATATATATATATATATATATATATATATATATATATATATATATATATATATATATATACGCGCCCGCGCCGACTGGGCCAAAGGCCCAGCCGACGGCCCGCCCGCGGCCTCTCCTCCTCCCGCACGAGCCGCGCCGCCCGAGTCCGGCCGCCGCACGCCACCGCCGGCCGACCCCTTCCCCAAGTCACCGCCGCCCCCCCTCCTTATATACCCCCCCTCTCTTCTCTCCTCACCCGAGCCGCCGCCGCCCGCATCGCCGCCGCCGCCGCCCGCATCGCCCGCCGCCGCCGCCCGCATCGCCCGCCGCCGTCGCCGCCGGTTGCCTCGACCGCCGCCGCCGGGAGCCGGAGCCGCCGCCCCTCGCGCCCCCCCCCCCCCGCCTCGCGGAGCCCCGACGAGGTACTGCCGCTGCCCCGTTTCATCGATTGACCGGTTTTCTGTAAAAAAAAAAACCTAGATCGGTTTTTTTCGGTTTTCTTATTTCGCGAGCGTTCACCGAACCGTTCGTTTTAACGAACGCGTTCATCGGTTTTTCTCTGTTAACGAACGTCCGTTATTTAACCGTTCGTCCGTTTTTCTTTTTCGTCGGATTTTCTCGTTATTTTTCTCAGATTCGATCTCTGATCAAATCTTCGAATCTGTTTAACTTCTCGCTCGTTTATCGGAATCAGGTGATTCAAGCGCCTAGAGTTTCGTCTCGAAATTCTCTTTCCGTTTAACCTACTCAAACAAGTTTTTGCTACAGTAAAATTTGACCTAGATCCAGATTAGCAAACGAAGTTTCTTTCTTTCGCCGTTTGACTTTCGTTGCTTCTTTCGAGTTGATTCTTTTTGCAAACCGGAGTTCTTAAGTTGAACTTTCTGGTTGGATCTTTCATTCGAGTTTTACCTGTGCATTAGTTGAGTACTGATTGTATGCTTGTTTGTTTGCGATAGAGTACCCGGAGTGTGCCGCTTGTTACTTCGACTCGCTAGGTTTTGCGGATCGTCAGCAAGGCAAGTAACACTTTGATCATACCCCGTTCATACCCAGTTTTATTGCATTAGATCTATTTTCCTCAAACACATTGCATTGTTAGGATCTAATTAAACTGTGGGTATTGGGAAGTAGTTGAGGTAGTACCTATTACCTGTTTTATTTATCAAACCCTTGGGAGTTACTTCTACGTTGCTATTATATGCCATGCTATGCTCGTAGACGTGGATTGGGTTTGAGAGATATTCATGACAGATGTGAGATGCTTAATAAAGGTTCAACTTAAGGTGGCAACTAAAACTCACATCTGGGTGGATTGAGGCACCTGGAGAACCCAGTGTTGTCTGTTTGTATAAGGTCCGCCACCCAGGCTCAAAGGGATCATAAGATTATTCATGCTAGAAACTTCCGTGTGCAGCCACAAGCTATTACGGGCTCTAGCATAGCTGAGTAGGTTACAGGATCTCTTGAAGAGGTGGACTAGCAGATGTAGGGGAAAGTAGGTGTACCGGTCCATCCAGAGTAAAGAGTGATTGTTTCTGAAAGACTGTGTCTCGGTCATCCATTTCTCAAACATCATGTAGTGCGAGAATCAAGCGGAGGCGATCGAGTCTTGTGGGGAAAAGTGCACAAACCTTTGCAGAGTGTACAAACTGATCATGATTAGCCGTGTCCCCGGTTATGGACAACTTGAGTATCTAGTACCTGGATTTTCATTTGAATCTCATCACCGTGATACTTATAATTAATTTTGTTGGGTTAATGATGACAATTAATTGGGATTGAGTTGGAGGTACCTTCTCAATGTTTCAACCACCATGATAGTTAAATAAAATTTATTCCTTTGCAGTAGGATAAAATTGGCTTTTCGCAAAACTGTAACCATAGAGCCTTTTCACCAGCCATATATGCATGTAGTATAGCCTTATTATTGTTCATTGCTCTCTATGTGTTACATTGCCAGCATATTCTATGTGCTGACCCGTTTTCGGGCTGCAACGTTTCATGTTGCAGACTTTTCAGACGACGAGTAAGGTGCCTTAGGTCGTGGTCTTATACTCAGTGATGCCGCTGGAGTTGATGGACTCACTTATCTTCCAAGTCTTCCGCTGTTATCGTTATTAGATGGCCTTAAGCCATGTTTATTATACTTAATCTCTTCGGAGATATTCGATGTAATAAGTGTGTGATTGCTACTCTGTTATAAATCCTCCATTTGTACTGTGCGTGTCAGCATTACTGATCTAGGGATGACACTGGTGCATAGCAGCACAGACCATTTGAGGTCTGGTCGCTACAACAAGTTTCTCATAAACTTTGTATAAACCCAAAATCTTTGATCATCTCATCAAAGCGTACATTCCAACTCCGAGATGCTTACTCCAGTCCTTAGAAGGATTGCTGGAGCTTTGCATACTTGTTAGCATCTTTCAGGATTTACAAAACCTTCTGGTTGTATCACATACAACCTTTCCTCAAGAAAATCGTCGAGGAAACAATGTTTTGACATCCTATCTGCAAGATTTCATAAATAATGCAGTAACTGCTAATATAATTCCAACAGACTCTTAGCATCGCTAGGAGTGAGAAAATCTCATCGTAGTCAACTCCTTGAACTTGTCGGACAACATCTTAACGACAAGTCGAGCTTTCTTAATGGTGACACTTACCATCATTGTCCGTCTTCCTTTTAAAATCCATCTGCACCCAACAGCCTTACGACCATCAAGTAGTTCTTCCAAAGTCTATACTTTGTTTTTATACATGGATCCTCTCTCGGATTTTATGGCCTCGAGCCATTCGTCGGAATCTGGGCCCACCATCACTTCTCCATAGCTCGTAGGTTCATTGTTGTCTAGCAACATGACTTCCAAGACAGGATTACGTACCACTCTGAAGTAGTACGCATCCTTGTCGTCCTACGAGGTTTGGTAGTGACTTGATCCGAAGTTTCATGATCACTATCATAAGCTTCCACTTCAATTGGTGTAGGTGCCACAGGAACAACTTCTTGTGCCCTGCTACACACTAGTTGAAGTGGCAGTTCAATAACCTCATCAAGTCTCCACCATCCTCCCACTCAATTCTTTCGAGAGAAACTTTTCCTCGAGAAAGGACCCGTTTCTAGAAACAATCACTTTTGCTTCCAGATCTGAAATAGGAGGTATACCCAACTGTTTTGGGTATTCTATGAAGATGCATTTAAACGCTCTGGGTTCGAGCTTATCAGCCTGAAACTTTTTCACATAAGCGTCACATCCCCAAACTTTTAATAAACGACAGCTTAGGTTTCTCTAAACCATATTTCATACGGTGTCATCTCAACGGAATTACGTGGTGCCCTATTAAAGTGAATGCGGTTGTCTCTAATGCCTAACCCATAAACGATAGTGGTAATTCGATAAGAGACATCATGGTATGCGCCATATCCAATAGGGTGCATTTATGATGTTCGGACACACCATCACACTATGGTGTTCCAGGCGGTATTAGTTGTGAAACAATTTCCACAATGTCTTAATTGTGTACCAAACTCGTAACTCAGATATTCATCTCTATGATCATATCATAGACATCTTATCCTCTTGCCACGATGATCTTCTACTTCACTCTGAAATTACTTCAGACTTGTATTTCATCAAGTAAATATACTTAGAATCTACTCAAATCATCTGTGAAGTAAGAGCATAATGATATTCACTGCGTGCCTCAGGACTCATTGGATTGCACACATCAAATGTATTACTTCCAACAAGTTGCTCTTTTGTTCCATCTCACTGAAAACGAGGCCTTTCAGTCATCTTGCCCATGTGGTATGATTTGCATGTCTCAAGTGATTCAAAATCAAGTGAGTCCAAACGATCCATCTGCATGGAGTTTCTTCATGCATATATACCAATAGACATGGTTCGCATGTCTCAATCTTTTCAAAAACGAGTGAGTCCAAAGATCCATCTACATGGACCTTCTTCATGCGTTTTATACCAATATGACTCAGATGGCAGTGCCACAAGTATGTGGTACTATCATTACTATCTTATATCTTTTGGCATGATCATGTGTATCACTACGATCGAGATTCAATAAACCATTCATTTTAGGTGCAAGACCATTGAAGGTATTATTCAAATAAACAGAGTAACCATTATTCTCCTTAAATGAATAACCATATTGCGATAAACATAATCCAATCATGTCTATGCTCAATGCAAACACCAAATAACAATTATTTAGGTTTAACACCAATCTCGATGGTAGAGGGAGCATGCGATGCTTGATCACATCAACCTTGGAAACACTTCCAACACATATCGTCATCTCACCTTTAGTTAGTCTCCATTTATTCCATAGCTTTTTATTTCGAGTTACCAACACTTAGCAACCAAACCGGTATCTAATACCCTGGTGCTACTAGGAGTACTAGTAAAGTACACATTAATATAATGTATATCCAATATACTTCTGTCGACCTTACCGGCCTTCTCATCTACCAAGTATCTAGGGTAGTTCTGCTTCAGTGTCCGTTCCCCTCATTACAGAAGCACTTAGTCTCAGGTTTGGGTTCTACCTTGGGTTTCTTCACTAGAGCAGCAACTGATTTGCCGTTTCATGAAGTATCCCTTCTTGCCCTTGCCCTTCTTTAAACTAGTGGTTTTACTAACCATCAACAATTGATGCTCCTACTTGATTTCTACTTTCACGGTGTCAAACATCGTGAATAGCTCAAGGATCATCATATCCATCCCTGATATGTTATAGTTCATCACGAAGCTCTAGTAGCTTGGTGGCAGTGACTTTGGAGAACCATCACTATCTCATCTGGAAGACAACTCCCACTCGATTCAAGCGATTGTAGTACTCAGACAATCCGAGCACATGCTCAACGATTGAGCTTTTCTCCCTTAGTTTGCAGGCTTAAGAAACTTGTCAGAGGTCTCACACCTCTTGACGTGGGCACGAGCCTAAAATCCCAATTTCAGTTCTTGGAACATCTCATATGTTCCGCGACGTTTCAAAATGTCTTCGGTGCCTCAATTCTAAACCGTTTAACATTACGCACTGAACTATCACGTAGTCATCAAAACGTGTATGTCAGATGTTCGCAACATCCACAAACGACGCTCGAGGTTCAGCACACCGAGCGGTGCATTAAGGACATAAGCCTTCTGTGCAGCAATGAGGACAATCCTCAGTTTACGGACCTAATCCGCATAATTGCTACTATCAACTTTCAACTAAATTTTCTCTAGGAACATATCTTAGTAGAACTAAAGCGTAAGCTACGACATAATTTGCAAAGACCTTTTGACTATGTTCATGATAATTAAGTTCATTTAATCAAATTATTCAATGAACTCCCACTCAGATAGACATCCCTCTAGTCATCTAAGTGATACATGATCCGAGTCAACTAGGCCGTGTCCGATCATCACGTGAGACGGACTAGTCATCATCGGTGAACATCTCCATGTTGATCGTATCTACTATACGACTCATGTTCGACCTTTCGGTCTCTTGTGTTCCGAGGCCATGTCTGTACATGCTAGGCTCGTCAAGTCAACCTAAGTGTTTCGCATGTGTAAATCTGGCTTACACCCGTTGTATGCGAACGTTAGAATCTATCACACCCGATCATCACGTGGTGCTTCGAAACAACGAACCTTCGCAATGGTGCACAGTTAGGGGGAACACATCTCTTGAAATTTTAGTGAGGGATCATCTTATTTATGCTACCGTCGTTCTAAGCAAATAAGATGTAAACATGACAAACATCACATGCAAATCATAAAGTGACATGATATGGCCAATATCATCTTGCGCCTTTTGATCTCCATCTTCGAGGCGCGGCATGATCACCTTCGTCACCGGCATGACACCATGATCTCCATCATCGTGTCTTCACGAAGTTGTCTCGCCAACTATTACTTCTACTACTATGGCTAACGATTAGCAATAAAGTAAAGTAATTACATGGCGTTTTTCATTGACACGCAGGTCATACAATAAATTAAGACAACTCCTATGGCTCCTGCCGGTTGTCATAATCATCGACATGCAAGTCGTGATTCCTATTACAAGAACATGATCAATCTCATACATCACATATATATAATTCATCACATCCTTTTGGCCATATCACATCACATAGCATACCCTGCAAAAACAAGTTAGACGTCCTCTAATTGTTGTTGCATGTTTTACGTGGCTGCTATGGGTTTCTAGCAAGAACATTTCTTACCTACGCAAAAGCCACAACGGTGATATGCCAATTGCTATTTACCCTTCATAAGGACCCTCTTCATCGAATCTGAACCGACTAAAGTGGGAGAGACAGACACCCGCTAGCCACCTTATGCATCAAGTGCATGTCAGTCGGTGGAACCTGTCTCACGTAAGAGTACGTGTAAGGTCGGTCCGGGCCGCTTCATCCCACAATGCCGCCGAATCAAGATAAGACTAGTAATGGTAAGCAAATTGAACAAATCATCGCCCACAACTACTTTGTGTTCTACTCGTGCATAGAATCTACGCATAGACCTAGCTCATGATGCCACTGTTGGGGAACGTAGAAATAATTCAAAATTTTCCTATGTGTCACCAAGATCAATATAGGAGATGCTAGAAACGAGAGAGAGGGAGTGCATCTTCATACCCTTGAAGATCGCTAAGCGGAAGCGTTACAAGAACGCGGTTGATGGAGTCGTACTCGCGGCGATTCAAATCGCGGAAGATCCGATCTAGCGCCGAACGGACGGCGCCTCCGCGTTCAACACATGTACAGCCCGGGGACATCTCCTCCTTCTTGATCCAGCAAGGGGAGAGGAGAAGTTGAGGGAGAACTCCAGCAGCACGACGGCGTGGTGGAGATGGAGCTCGTGGTTCTCCGGCAGAGCTTCGCTAAGCACTACAGAGGAGGAGGAGGAGTTGGAGGAGGAGAGGGCTGCGCCAGGCCAGGGGTGCGGCTGCCCTCTCTCTCCCTCACTATATATAGGGGGAAGGGGGTGGAGGAGGCGCCCTAGGGTTCCCTAGGGGAGGGGCGGCGGCCACAGAGGAAACCCTAGATGGGTTTGGGCACCCCCACCCCTGGGAAACTTGCCCCCCATGCCGGGAGGGGTGGCTGCCCTAGGGGAGGCGTCCCCACCTCTCCACTTTACGTGAGAGGGGTTGGGAGGGGCGCACAGCCCCTTAGTGGGCTGGTTTTCCCCTTCCCCTTGGCCCATAAGGCCCCCCAACGCTTGTCGGGGCCTCCGAAACCCCTTTCGGACATGCTGGCCATAGCCTGGTACCCCCGGAACAATTCCGGACTCCAATACCCTTCGTCCAATATACCGATCTTCACCTCCGGACCATTCCGGAGCCCCTCGTCATGTCCGGGATCTCATCCGGGACTCCAAACAATCTTCGGTAACCACATACTATTTCCCATAACAACTCTAGCGTCACCGAACCTTAAGTGTGTAGACCCTACGGGTTCGGCAACCATGCAGACATGACCGAGACACCTCTCCGGCCAATAACCAATAGCGGGATCTGGATACCCATATTGGCTCCCACATGTTCCACGATGATCTCATCAGATGAACCACGATGTCGGGGATTCAATCAATCCCGTATACAATTCCCTTTGTCTATCGGTATGTTACTTGCCCGAGATTCGATCGTCGGTATCCAAATACCTAGTTCAATCTCGTTACCGGCAAGTCTCTTTACTCGTTCCATAACGCATGATCCCGTGGCTAACTCATTAGTCACATTGAGCTCATTATGATGATGCATTACCGAGTGGGCCCAGAGATACCTCTCCGTCATACGGAGTGACAAATCCTAGTCTCGATTCGTGCTAACCCAACAGACACTTTCGGAGATACCTGTAGTGCACCTTTATAGCCACCCAGTTACGTTGTGACGTTTGGTACACCCAAAGCACTCCTACGGTATCCGGGAGTTGCACAATCTCATGGTCTAAGGAAAAGATACTTGACATTAGAAAAGCTCTAGCAAAACGAACTACACGATCTTGTGCTACGCTTAGGATTGGGTCTTGTTCATCACATCATTCTCCTAATGATGTGATCCCGTTATCAATGACATCCAATGTCCATGGTCAGGAAACCATAACCATCTATTGATCAATGAGCTAGTCAACTAGAGGCTTACTAGGGACATGTTGTGGTCTATGTATTCACACATGTATTACGGTTTCCAGTTAATACAATTATAGCATGAACAATAGACAATTACCATGAACAAGGAAATACAATAATAACCATTTTATTATTGCCTCTAGGGCATATTTCCAACATCATCGTGGTCTTCTCCTATCGACCCCCAAAGAAAAGAAAAGAAATAAAACTATTTACACGGGAAAGCTCCCAACAAGCAAAAGAAGAACGGGAAATATTTTTGGGTTTTCTTTTAATTACTACTACTACAGCAAGAAAGTAAACTAGCTAAAAGCTACACTAATTTTTTTTGTTTTTCTTAAGGTTTATCAAACACACAAGAAGAAAGCAGTAAAAAGGAAAATAAACTAGCATGGATATTACAGTGAAAGAGTATGAGCACCGACATCTAGCAATGAGCGTGTGAACATAAATGTAATGTCGGTGAGAAATACGTACTCCCCCAAGCTTAGGCTTTTGGCCTAAGTTGGTCTATTGCCACGGCTGGCCTGGCGGATATCCAAAGTTATAGTTGGGGTCGTACTGAGAAGAAGAAGCCTCTGATTGCCACTGGTTGGCAATCATCTTCGGATCCCACTGGTAATTAGACTGTCATGGAGGATCAAATTGTGGTTCCGGTTCCGGCTCTGTGGCTGATGTAGGGTTCCGGTACGCTTGGATGGTCGCTAGCGGAACGAGATACTGACCTGCAGATAAATCAAACAAGGAAGGAGCAGGCAAGGTAATAGTCTCAGGGTGACTTTTATCAAATAACAATTTGTATTTAAGCGCCCTTTCCCTATTCTTAACAATAAAATCATGCGCTACCATACTCTTATAATCTAAGTAAATAGTAGGCAGCAATTTTTCTTCTTTCTCATAGTGCCTAATAGGTATGTTATAGTATGCAGCAAGGCGTGAGGCGAAGATGCCTCCCAAGATGGGGCCCTTAGTACGGTTAAGATTTAACCGCTTTGCAACAATAGCGCCCATACTAAATGTGTCATCACGAAACAAGGCATGACACAAAATAATAATATCAGGGACACTCAGGTTTCCATAGTTTCCGCGACCAATTAAGCACCTACTAGCAAATATAGCAAAGTAACGTAGAACAGGAAAATGTATGCTAGTAATTCGTGCGTCGGAAACCTTCCTCGTTTCCCCTATAGCAATTGTATCAATAAACCCCTCCACATCATTACTATGTGGTTCCTCTATGGAACCCAGAAAAGGTAACTTGCACACCACACAAAATTCTTGAAGGGTCATCTCCTTGTACTCATCATATAAATAAAAATCCACCATAGGTGGTGACCTTCTAGAATGGAAATGAAAATTTTGCACAAAGGTATTAGTGAGTAAGAGATACTGTTCGCGTTGGTCGCGGAGGAAGTCGGTGAGGCCTGCATTCTCAGCCAACTTATAAAAATCATCATAAATCCCGGCTGCTCTCAAGAAATCATCACAAGGCCATTCACATGGCCGAACTTCCGCGGTGCGAGGCAGATTATTTTTGGGCCTCTCTGCTTCTTCACTTTGCTTTTCCTTCAAGCTTCGGCTCGATGAGCCCCTCAAAAATCTCTTCATCATTTTCTGAAAATTTCTGAAATTTTTAGTAACTTCAAATAAAAGTGAACCAAGCTCAACAAAATTGATAGCAACTACTTCTACAAGTGCCTAGAGCCTATATCATGCATTAGAACTACTTGGAACCATATAAATTTGACATGCAAGCTCAAGAACAGGGTCACCTAGGCAGCACAAATTTGCAATGAATAAAGCACTAGAACAAAAACTAATTGGACCAATGAAGGAGTCACATACCAAGGAACAATCCCCCAAAGCAGTTTTGTGAGAGGTGCTTTGAGCAAGGAGATCAAAAATCGCAGCAAAATGAGCTAGAACTCGTGCTTGAGCTGGTTGGTAATTTTTTGGGAGGAAGAAGGAGTGTGTGGGTGGGTGCAGGAATAAGTGGAGGGGAGCCACCGCGGGCCCATGAGGCAGGGGGCGCGCCCAGGGGGGTGGGCGCGCCCTGGACCCTCGTGCCCAGGTGCTTGCTCCACCTGCTGTGTTCTCAGTGCCAGATATTCTCAAATATTCCAAAAAAATCATATTTCAATTTCAGGGCATTTGGAGAACTTTTTTTGGGGTATTTTTATATTGCACGGATAATTCAGGAAACAGACAGAAAAATATTATTTTTACTTTATTTTCACTAAATAACAGAAAGTAAAAGGAGGGTACAGAAGGTTGTGCCTTCTAACTTCATCCATCTCATGCTCATCAAAAGGAATCTACTAACAAGGTTGATCAGGTCTTGTTAACAAACTCATTCCGAATTGCATGAAACCGGAGAAATTTTGAATAACACTATGTTACCTCAACGGGGATATGCACATCCCCAATAATAAGAATATCATATTTCTTCTTGACAATAGGAAGAGGAAATTCAAAACCTCCAATAATAATTGATGGAATTTTTCCAATAGAGTCGATACTATGAACTTGAGGTTGTTTCCTCGGAAAGTGTAGCGTATGCTCATTACCATTAACATGAAAATGACATTGCCTTTGTTGCAATCAATAACAGCCCCTGCAGTATTCAAAAAGGGTCTTCCAAGAATAATAGACATACTATCGTCCTCAGGAATATCAAGAATAACAAAGTCCGTTAAAATAGTAACATTTGCAACCACAACAGGCACATCCTCGCAAATACCGACAGGTATAGCAGTTGATTTATCGGCCATTTGCAAAGATATTTCAGTAGGTGTCAACTTATTCAAACCAAGTCTACAATATAAAGAGAGAGGCATAACACTAACACCGGCTCCAAGATCACATAAAGCAGTTCTAACATAATTTCTTTTAATGGAGCATGGTATAGTTGGTACTCCTGGATCTCCTAACTTGTTTGGTATTCCACCCTTAAAAGTGTAATTAGCAAGCATGGTGGAAATTTCAGCTTCCGGTATATTTCTTTTATTTGTAACAATTTCTTTCATGTACTTAGCATAAGGATTCATTTTGAGCATATCAGTTAAACGCATACGCAAAAAGATAGGTCTAATCATTTCAGCAAAGCGCTCAAAATCCTCGTCATCCTTTTTCTTGGATGGTTTAGGAGGAAAAGGCATGGGTTTCTGAACCCATGGTTCTCTTTCTTTACCATGTTTCTTAGCAACAAAATCTCTCTTATCATAACGTTGATTCTTTGATTGTGGGTTATCAAGATCAACAACAGGTTCAATTTCTACATCATTATCATTGCTAGGTTGAGCATCAACATGAACATCATCATTAACATTATCACTAGGTTGATGTTCATTACCAGATTGTGTTTCAGCATCAGAAATAGAAATGTCATTGGGATTCTCAGGTGTGTCTACAACAGGTTCACTAGAAGCATGCAAAGTCCTATCGTTTTTCTTTTTCTTCTTTTTAGAAGGACTAGGTGCGTCTACATTATTTCTTTGAGAATCCTGCTCAATTCTCTTAGGATGGCCTTCAGGATACAAAGGTTCCTGAGTCATTTTACCAGTTCTAGTAGC
Organism: Aegilops tauschii subsp. strangulata; assembly: GCF_002575655.3. NCBI lineage: Eukaryota > Viridiplantae > Streptophyta > Magnoliopsida > Poales > Poaceae > Aegilops > Aegilops tauschii. Next base: position 411,163,964 of record NC_053036.3, on the reverse strand, counting down.
CACTCTAACAGCATAGTCATTATTCTTACTATTCAATTCATTGAGCAAATCATTCTAAGCTTTAAGTACTTGTTCTACTTGAGTGGTAACCATAGAAGCATGTTTACTAATGAGTTTAAGTTCGCCTTTAACTCTAGACATATAATCACCCAAGTGTTCAATCATATAAGCATTTTGTTTTAATTGTCTACCAAAATAAGCATTGAAGTTTTCTTGTTTGACAATAAAATTATCAAACTCATCTAAGCATTGGCTAGCAGACTTATAACGGGGAATATCACCTTCATCAAATCTATAGAGAGAATTTACCTTTACTACCTGTGTCGGGTTATCAAGACCATGTGTTTCTTCAATAGGTGATGGATTAAAACCATGTATTTCTTCAACAGGCGGTAAATTAAGACCATGTATTTCTTCAATAGGAGGTAAATTCTTAACATCTTCAGCTTTTATACCTTTTTCTTTCATAGATTTCTTTGCCTCTTGCATATCTTCAGGACTGAGAAATAGAACACCCCTCTTCTTCGGAGTTGGCTTAGGAGTTGGTTCAGGAAGTGTCCAATTATTTTCATTTGTCAACATATTATTCAATAGAATTTCAGCTTCATCTGGTGTTCTTTACCTGAAAACAGAACCAGCACAACTATCCAGGTGGTCTCTGGAAGCATCGGTTAGTCCATTATAAAAGATATCAAGTATTTCATTTTTCTTAAGAGGATGATCAGGCAAAGCATTAAGTAATTGGAGAAGCCTCCCCCAAGCTTGTGGGAGACTCTCTTCTTCAATTTGCACAAAATTATATATTTCCCTTAAAGCAGCTTGTTTCTTATGAGCAGGGAAATATTTAGCAGAGAAGTAATAAATCATATCCTGGGGACTACGCACACAACCAGGATCAAGAGAATTAAACCATATCTTAGCATCACCCTTTAATGAGAACGGAATTATTTTAAGGATATAAAAGTAGCGATTTCTCTCATCATTAGTGAACAGGGTGGCTATATCATTTAATTTAGTAAGATGTGCCACAACAGTTTCAGATTCATAGCCATAGAAAGGATCTGACTCAACCAAAGTAATTATATCAGGATCAATAGAGAATTCATAATCCTTATTAGTAACAAAGATAGGTGAAGTAGCATAAGCAGGATCATATTTCATTCTAGCATTCAGAGTTTTTTGTTTCAGCTTAGCTAATAATTTCTTAAGATCGCTTCTATCATTGCAAGCAAGAAAGTCTCTAGCAATTTCTTCATCCATAACATAGCCCTCAAGCACTACAGGCAATTCATACTTATTGGGAGAGTCTGCATCATCACTTTCATCAATATTATCAGCTTCAATAATTTCATTCTCTCTAGCCCTAGCAAGTTGTTCATCAAGAAATTCGCCAAGTGGCACAGTAGTATCAAGCATAGAAGTAGTTTCATCATAAGTATCATGCATAGCAGAAGTGGCATCATCAATAACATGCGACATATCAGAATTAATAGCAGAAGCAGGTTTAGGTGTCGCAAGCTTACTCAAAACAGAAGGTGAATCAAGTGCAGAGCTAGATGGCAGTTCCTTACCTCCCCTCGTAGTTGAGGGATAAATTTTTGTTTTCTCGTCTTTCAAGTTCCTCATAGTGACCAGCAGATATAAATCCCAACTGACTCAAAGAATAGAGCTATGCTCCCCGGCAACGGCGCCAGAAAATAGTCTTGATAATCCACAAGTACAGGGGATCGCAACAGTTTTTCGAGGGTAGAGTATTCAACCCAAATTTATTAATTCGACACAAGGGGAGCCAAACAATATTCTCAAGTATTAGCAGTTGAGTTGTCAATTCAACCACACCTAGATAACTTAATATCTGCAGCAAAGTATTTAGTAGCAAAGTAGTATGGAAGTAACGGTAACAGTAGCAAAAGTAATATTTTTGGGTTTTGTAGTGATTGTAACAGTAGCAACGGAAAACTAAATAAGCGAAGAACAATATATGAAAAGCTCGTAGGCATTGGATCGGTGATGGAGAATTATGCCGGATGCGGTTCATCATGTAACAGTCATAACATAGGGTGACACAGAACTAGCTCCAATTCATCAATGTAATGTAGGCATGTATTCCGAATATAGTCATACGTGCTTATGGAAAAGAACTTGCATGACATCTTTTGTCCTACCCTCCCGTGGCAGCGGGGTCCTAGCGGAAACTAAGGGATATTAAGGCCTCCTTTTAATAGAGTACCGGACCAAAGCATTAACACATAGTGAATACATGAACTCCTCAAACTATGGTCATCACCGGGAGTGGTCCCGGTTATTGTCACTTCGGGGTTGCCGGATCGTAACACATCGTAGGTGACTATAGACTTGCAAGATAGGATCAAGAACTCACATATATTCATGATAAGATAATAGGTTCAGATCTGAAATCATGGCACTCGGGCCCTAGTGACAAGCATTAAGCATAGCAAAGTCATAGCAACATCAATCTCAGAACATAGTGGATACTAGGGATCAAACCCTAACAAAACTAACTCGATTACATGATAAGTCTCATCCAACCCATCACCGTCCAGCAAGCCTACGATGGAATTACTCACGCACGGCGGTGAGCATCATGAAATTGGTGATGGAGGATGGTTGATGATGACGACGGCGATGGATTCCCCTCTCCGGAGCCCCGAACGGACTCTAGATCAGCCCTCCCGAGAGAGTTTAGGGCTTGGCGGCGGCTCCGTATCGTAAAACGCGATGAATCTTTCTCTCTGATTTTTTTCTCCCCGAACACGAATATATAGAGTTGGAGTTGAGGTCGGTGGAGCTCCAGGGGGCCCATGAGGCAGGGGGCGCGCCCCCCACCCTCGTGGAAAGGGTGTGGGCCCCCTGGCCTTGATTCTTTCGCCAGTATTTTTTTATTATTTCCAAAAATAATCTCCGTGGAGTTTCAGGTCATTCCGAGAACTTTTGTTTCTGCACATAAATAACACCATGGCAATTCTGCTGAAAACAGCGTCAGTCCGGGTTAGTTCCATTCAAATCATACAAGTTAGAATCCAAAACAAGGGCAAAAGTGTTTGGAAAAGTAGATATGTTGGAGATGTTTCACAGGAGTACTTAACAACCTTAACTGAAACCAGCAGGGGCACTTAACAATCATAGCTGAAAGCAGTATGAGTACTTATATAGGTTCAACCGTACAAAGCACGCCTCGAACAGTGCTACTTTGCCTACAGTTAACCAAAGGGTGAGGCCGCCAAGCCCCGGACAAGGCCCAGGCGCCACCCCGCGCATCCACAACCTTCTGAAAGCGGCTTCATCTTGCAATGTGGTCAATAAAGAGGATATTCGCTTTAGAGCCATGGAAAAGCAGGAACATAATCTTCTATCCTATTCTCCAAGATGGACGGACCTTCATTATTTGAGACCACCCATGAATAAGTATCTTTTCACCTCCAAGGGGAATGGAGTAGGTCGACATAAACATCATGTTGTGACCAAGCGCAAGTCTGACCCGACCATGGTCAGGCATCTGTATAGGAACAATGGACCTGGGCAGTTCCTGTTTCAAGAAGATCACAGCTGTAAAACTGTGCATAAGCAAGAGTTTATGAACAACATATATAACAGAAAACAGCTCGTACCATAAGTTTCTCAACACAGTTGGACCTGTTCAACGAGTGCAGCAGTGGCACACATATCCCACGTGACCTTCCGCCATTGAAACGCCCCACAAGGACCTCAAGACGATCAATAAAGTGTAGGAACTTGTGGATGTCATCCAGGTCAACTTCAGTGCCATGAGTATCAGCCGAGTTCTTATAGAATAACAAACGAGTAGCCTGCTTAACTCTGAAAAAACCTACACGTTCCACCAATTATAAGAAAATATTAGTTAGAAGTAGCATCTTCGTGAGAGATTCGTTGCTACTTCTAAAGTTAAATTGTGATTAGTTAGACAAAATAGGTGGATTAAGAAGTAATCGAGGCAAGAAGCAAGAACCAGATACAAAACTAACATGGATGAACAATTGGAATGACGTCGGGGTGGAAGATCGCAGTGAAGATGAGACCAGGTTCTGCTATTTCCATCAACATTCGTGCGCCAACTTTCAGTCTGTAACACTTGAGAAAGTTTATCCAAGTTCGGCCATAAAAAAAGCAGCGATCTTCTTGGTTCATGAACCCAACTCGAAACTTATATCCATGGCTTGTCTTCACTATGACCATTAAACTGGTGTATTCAGTTATGGCAAGGCCGAGCATCTTGAGGACATGTGTTCTGGCAGAGCAAGGAATGCACTGCAGGAAAAATAATATGAGAACACAATGTATTCCCTATATCCAAATCTAGAAATAATTTCCTCCTTCACGTCAGTGTTGACCATGGTACTAGTACCTTTTAAAAATATAGCAATCCAAATTTCCAAATTAGTCGACAGCATGTTCAAAAAATCCCACCCTCCCGGATAGAAAAGAGGATTCTAGGAACATACTGTGCGTGTTTTAAAATCCTGTGTTAGGATGAGAAGGAACAAGTGTGGCGTCTCACCGAGGGCGCAGAAACCTGTAGGGTCCTCGCACATTGGGCACTGCAAATGAAACACACTAGATTCAGTAGGAAGAAAAATGCATCAACGGCAGCGGCTGCCATCCTAGGAGTACCCGCGACCAAGGGACTTGGATTTATCGGGGATGGATGAAGAATTCGTACCAGGTTCTCCATGAGAAAACCCTATGCAATCGCCGAGCGAGGGTTTTCTCTGAACAAGCGGACGAGGGAGAAGGGGATTCAGGCCCCGCTTCGTCCGTCCAGCTTACTGCTAAAGCTGGAAAGGTGGGGGTTTTGTGATTTGACGACTCATTGGGCATTACTGCGGCGCTACGACCGGGGTGTGTCTACTGTGCAGTTGTGCACTCTAATTTGGTGTATATGGCACGTGGACCCCATTGCCGGATGCCCCACATATCAGCGAAAGGAAGTAGAAAGACAGGAGTAACTAGTTACACATAAATATATTTTTGACAGAGAGATACTCCCTGTGTAAAGAAATATAAAGATCTTTTATATCACAACTTTATACATAAGAAAAATCAAGGGGAATATATATAACATATATAATTATAAAAAACAGAGTTTTTTTAACACGGTATAGACGAGTTGGTGATGATGGTATGCCTGCCATCCTGCAATATAGGTCGTCCGATTTATATCTGACGGATAGGAAGGAAACTATGCCAATTTTGCAAAAAGGTACCCACACACCTCTCCACATTTGCAAATAAGGCCTTCCCCCATTCATCCTTTTCTCTCGCAAGATAAAATACTCATACAAATGCATCATGATGTTACGTGCAATGCACGGGCATTATGGGGGTTCAGCTGAGAAATACTCAGACAGGCTCACGGTTCTGGACTTCGGGCCACAGGCCGGTGGGCCTGCATGTTTGGGGGCCCATGTGTTCTACCTCAGCGCTTTTCATATTGCAAGTGATCGGTACGGCGCTGGTTTTAGATGCTTTCGCAAGGCGAATACACAAAATTGAATAAAGCACGGCAGCTGTTGGAATGAAATCAAACGATAGTTCCTAACAAGCAATCAGAGTTGCAATTCTATCAACGATACTGTCGTACTACTTATACACACAGGACACTTGTTTCACCATGCCAGAGTATTACATCAAAATCTCTGGGAGGATAGTTCAGTTCGGCAGTTGCGTGCTGCTACTGAAGAATTTCAAAGTTGATTTGGACCAGCTCTCCTTGCCGAGAAAGTTCGATTTTGACATCATCCCCTACCGCAAGATATGTTTTAGATTTGAACCTTAACCATCCTTTAACATCAATCATCATGCGACCATCATTTGTACTTACGGTATATTGAGCAGGTTCATTCGCACCAAGGCTGCGCATGGTAAGAGAAACTTGGCCACGGTCGCCCAGATTGTTGAACGACTCCCTCGTTGCTCTAGGAATTCTCTGTTTGCAAACAAGAAGACATACACAAACAATTAGATCAACACAATGAATCATGTGAAACAACATGGAAAGAAAAAAGAATGAAGCACTTGGGCGGCCAATGCTTACCAAGAAGGTGGACATGTCGGTTTTTGTAAGGACTTTGGTATATGAAGTGTGAACTACAGCCTAGTCTGTTGCCGGTGCAACTGCTGGTTCCGTTGCCGCTGCACGGGCCGGAGCAGATGCAAGTGCAAGTGTTGGTGCAGGTGCCGAAGCCGTTGCTGGTGCCCGTGCCGGTGCGACTGGTAGTGCCGATGCTGCTGCCGGAGATGGTGCACCTTGTAGAGTTGGTGCCGGTGTCGGAGCAGGTGCCGGTGTCGATGCCTGATCCTCCGGTAGATCAGCCTGATCCGCTGACGCGGTCGGTGCCCAATCCTTAGCTGGATCAGACTGAGCTGCTACCGCTATCAGTGCAAGAGCAACTACCGGTGCTCGATCCGTTGCTGAAGGTGGTACCGATGTGCAAGATAGCGGCGATCATGTCTGATCTGCTATGATTAGCTTTCTAACTTGACTAGGCTCCGTGACCGTGATCCAGTCTTTTTCTTCATTTCTTTTAAACGCGAGAAGGACTAATTGTGGCGTGTTTGTTAAACCAAACTACAGTTCATCATAGCGATTCAGCTTGTACTCAGACAATAGACTGATCCAATTTTTTCCAGTAATATAAGTGATGGACAGTGCCTTCGTTACTGACACGACATAATAAGTGAAACCTGCAAAAATATCCATCGTAGAGCAAACCAAATGGTTTATTCTGTGATGAATGTCACATGGCAAAACCTGCATCGTAAAATTGTAGCAAAAGAAAGAAAACATGACATTAAATCAATAAGATTTAGACAGTAAATCAATAAGATTTACTTGATGTGATACGATTGAATCCTTACCAGGAAATCACTATGTTGAAGTACTAAACAGAAGATTGGTCGTCCAACTACGCGTGGCATGATGGGCCCCCACCTACTCCCACAAGCAGGACAGTCCAAAGGTCGTGACAAATCGTATGGACCGTACATCCATGGGACTGGAAATCCTGGTGGGTGCGATAAACCCTGCAATGCATACAGATATTGGAGTGTAACCATAATTGATAAACCATCCTCACAAAAAAGATGATCTGGATACTTCAAAATATACAGACTAAATTGAGTGGACAGACATTAACATAGACTGTTCTCAGGACTCACCACACACCAAAAGCTGCAGTACTAAACAATACAGGGTTCACAAACACAAATCAAGTACTGAACAATAGTACTTACTATAAACAAGCAAAGTTGCACTAATTAAACTCTGCAGACTATTTCTTGCCACCGACCTACGGGATGAACCCCGCATAACTGACTAGGCCATGGACTTCGTGAGAGATGTCTACCGGCACCATCACCATCTCCTCAACCTTGGAGAACCTAACAGAGTGGCCTTTCCACTCATAAACATGACGATGAAGACAGGCCGCATCAGATTTGTCGGGAAGCTTTACAAGAACCACACCCTTCGTAATTGAAGGCACAGCCAGGAAATTGTTGTGGTCAAGTACAACCTCGAGAACACGCCTGGCAACAATGCTACAGGAAAGCACTAGTTCAGGACATGTGGCGACAAGGACACAGCAGCTGGATAGTTTAGCAGTAGAACTCATCCTCAGGTCTTCCAGTTCACACAGCATGACTTTGAGAACTTCATCTCCACCACGGACCTAGTTCTAATTCAAACAGAAACCAAATATTTTATTACTACATCCGTTCAGAAATATAAGATGATTTTCGATATTTTACTCCATATATGACTACATATACGCACAGAAATGAGTGAACAAAGACACTAGAACATGTCTTCAAAGGCATGAGAGCAGAGGGATTACTTGCAATATCCTTAACACAAGTTACTGATGCAAATATACCCTCTTCAAAGGTAGCATTGATGTTAATAAAGTAGTTGAAAGTAATCTATAAGAAATCAGTGTCAACCTCTCGCATGTTTTGGTCAAAAGAGGAATTTAGAACCGCCATTTGGCACACAAAAATCACATCCAAGATCACCCAGAAAGTTGTACTACTAGTACTAATACTGCGTGTTAGATGAAAAAACACGATCAAGATCGAGAAAAAGATCGTCAAGAAGAGGTATTACCTGGACTTGCTTAATGAGGGATCCCGGAGAGGGGGCTTGGACAGGGTGATGGCTTTGAGCTTGTCTGCGGTAGTCTCGGCGGGGTGCTTGCGCTTCTTCGTACCATGAGCCTCGACGGTTTTTGCCAGAGCCATAGACATCACTTCGGCCGGTGCTCCAGCGTCCATCAAGAAAGTGCCAAATAGAAATAAAAGAAAAGAAACCATAATCACAAACCGAAAATAAGAACAAAGAGGGAGTTATAGGATCAGTCTCGGGGTTGCAAGACCGGGCCTTGGCCAGAATCAACACCATTGATGCACCACCTTCCCTTCTTTGGGAGAGAAGAACAATGGCAGAAGCAGGTCGGGGTTTTCTTGAAGAAATGAGGAACAAGATGAGGGAGAAGCGAGGGTTGGGTAGAGAGGAAGCTGAGAGAGAAGAGTGAAATGATGGTTGCTTCGTCCGTCCAACTTACTGCTGGAAAGGAGGGGGTTTTGTGATTTGATGGCTCATTGGGCATTACTGCGGCACTTCGATCGGGGTAGTCTACCGTGCAGTTGGGCACTCTACTATGGAGTAATTTAGTGCATGGTTGGTGGACCCTGATGATGGTTGTCCCACACGTCGGCGAAAGTGAGTAGCAAAGTTCCCGACGACCATCGAGGAGGATCCGCACGGTAGAGCGAGTCCACTGTTTTTTCTAAAGAAAAAATGATTACAGCAAGCGTTTCCACTCTTATGACGGAGGAGTGCGAAACACGGTAGCCACTTGAACATACACAGTGCTCCTACTACTAGGCATGTGCAGTGGTTCATACGTCAGTACTACATAATCTTGTTGCTAGTGTAGTAAGATATGACGATAACAAATGATGTTGTGCGCATGTCAACTATATGAACAGTAATGTAACATAGTACCGCTTTTTAGACTGTCTGGTCGAGAATGAACGGTGAGATCAATGTTAACAGAACTAGGTCTACAGCGCACGGAGAGTACGGTGCTACAGTACTCCATGAAACATGAACCATATGAAGCACGACGACTCAGTGTTAGGCAGGGTGTATGAAGGGTGCACGGGATGGGAGCAAAAGTTCCCTTCTCGACCCACTTTTGGGTGTTTGGCAGAGTGCATGAAGGGTGCATGAGTCCACACTAGTAGGTTAACACAAATACACGAAGAGGGAACAACTATATTGAGATGAGAATGCAACCAAACACACCCACACGCTTTGTGTTACAGTGACTGATCTGCACCGTCTGAGTTTGATCCAACGGTCATGTTGCGTAGAGACATGGACATGCCCATGCAGAGGACGCCTAAACACCACCGAAGTCCCTTTGCTTCTCGAGGTGCACGACGTTGGTGATGCAGGGTGCAACGGCCCGCAGAGCCCGCTCCCGGTCGACGGGAGCCAGCTCGTCAAAGACGGCGTCCAATGGCACGAATGGATTCCGGTGACGGAGCCCTGAAAGGATTTGCCCGGCAACGGCGACGGCAACCTGCAACCCCTCCTTGTCCAGCTCCGCCACCACCATCGCGCGGAGACGGCTCAGCTCCTCGGAGATATAGGTGAAGAAGGAGACCAGGTCAGGAAGCTGCGGCTCGTTGAAGTCGACGGGGTGGTCGAATGGGTTTAGCCCGATGGCCGGCATGGTCGCGCTGGCACGAGGGTAGGCATCGCGCAGCCGCAACACGTGCGTGGCAACTTGGTTCACCAAGTGGCTGAGGCGATCCTGGACCTCGTCACAATCGGCCCGCTCGCGCTCCAGCCGCCTCCCCTGACGGCCTATCGTATCTCCCGCTTTCTGCAGCAACGCCGCCGACGCCTCGAGCATCTTTGTGGTGGACGCCTGCCGCTTTTGAAGCTCCGTGAACTCCCGCACATAACGGAGGAGCATGGCACTCCTCTCCTCCTTGAGCTCACGGAGCTCCACGTCCTTGGCCCTGAGCTCCGCATCCTTGGCCTCGAGCTCCTGTGTCAAGCGCCTCACCTCAGACTCCGTGATCTGCTGCACCGCCATGGCACCAGGTAGAAGCAATGGGGAGAGGAAGCAAAGGGGGTGAAACGGCTAAAAGGCAATGCAATCTACGGGAAGGCGGAGGGAGCCAGCCGGGAAGCGGGGAATCTTTAGGTTTTCACCATGGGAAAACACCAGTCGACGACTTCTCACATCAGGGAGCAGTGGGTTTTACAGGCGGAGTCATCGTGACTAATTACTGCCGCACCTGCTCCCGTCAATCAAAAAAATTAAAAATCCTGCCGCGCCTACTCCCGTCAATCAAAAAATTAAAAATCCTGCCGTGCCTGCCACTCCGCGGTGGATATTTAAATTTACCTGCCGGCAAGGAGATAAAAAAAGGGTGAAAAAACAAATGTGGCGGCGGCCTAGCTAATCAGTCGCACTAGCCCAACTAGCTAGACACCGTGCTTCGTTGATGTACTCGGCGGGAAAGGTGGTCTTTCGTGATTTGACGACTCATTTACTTGCTTCGGCGCTACGACCGAGGAGGACCCAGAAAACGCGTGATAGGGCGTCCCACGTCTCGGCAAGGAAGAATATATGCGTGCACCACCCGGGAGGACCCCGAAGCCGCACGGTAGGGTGTGCCATGTCTCGGCACGGAGGAAAAATGTGCGTGTAAAAATATACTGTATCAGACGTAGTAGTACCTATGGTTCGACCTCAGGACCTAGCCAGTCGGTCGAAAACACCTCACTAGCCACACAGCTTCATCATGCTAACGTGGCACGGAGGATAGGTGTGGTTAGCTCCGCCTCTACCAGCCACAACGTCTCTTGTTCTAGGCAATTCTTCTATTTTCCAAGCTTTTTTTAGTTATAATAACACCACGGCAAGCTAGCGCCGCTCTTCGTGTGTGCCCGTGTGTCTAAAGGTTAGACGATGGAGAGGAGAGAGAGATCGCAGACCTGGGACCCACCAGTAAGTGATTCAACGGTCATGCACGTGTTGACGAGGCACTCCCTCTACTCTACTCAATGTAATACTACTGTATAAAATCAAGTTATGGGACAAAGCCAACAACCATTGTTATTTCAGGCTATCGACTTACGCTTTGTAGTCCAGGTTGCCAGTTCGAATCTCGTCTTTCAGATTTGTTAGTTTTAGGTTCAAATTTGATCAATGACAAGTGGGACCCCGTGTGTTGTTCCGATATTTCAGTGTAGGATGGTTTTTTTCAACAAACTTTTTGCGCGGTTAGACAAGTAACGGCATGAGTTACACGTATTTTGCAAGTTTAAGAACAAAAATAACAGCGGCATAGAATATCACATCCACCCCGCAGCTTAGATGCTATGGTGATACGAGTTTTTACATCGTTGGAACTGAGATTCAATGGCTTGGGAGTAGTCTTTGTAATTATGCGCAATTTCCAAACTCTCCAAGGTTTTTTTGCAAATAAAACATTTAGGCCTCGTGTGTGCCGCTGCATCTTGGATCCAACGGCTCATCGTTACTCATATTAGGTGCTCCCCGTAGCTTAATTAGCTGATACGGTGATACGAGCATCTAGGTCGTATGATCTGTGATCAGATGCCACATGCGTAGTACTTGTACTTTCTGCGCAATTCCCAAACTCTCTCAGGCGTATATTGCAAAAACATTCAAACCTCCTACTGTGAGCCGTTAGATCTCCGTGAACTCGTATCACCATAGAATCTACAGTGCAGGGGCACCTCATATTCTCCCGTGCGAGAAAACATCACACTACTAGGAAAAAGGCTACTAGCAGCACGGGTACCCACACTACTAGTATCGCGCTACAGTTAATAGTTAGTAGTAGCGTGGGTGAAACCCGCGCTACTACTAACTTTGTTAGTAATAGCGTGTGCCACCCACGCTACTGCTATTACAGACTCGCGCTACTACTAATGAAGTAGTAGTAGCGTGCCTATAATACCAGCGCTACTAGTATCCTAAATACTAGTAGGGCACTTTTTTCCCAACGCTATTAGTAACAAATTAGGAATTAAAAAAATAAAAATAGATGCAGTATTCATGAATGGAGATCAGAGACACGTCCAGTGCAAAATAAATTTCACAGAACCATCTTAACACTTGAAGTGTTCATGGATGCAACATTGAACATCTCAACTCGAAGAGATCACGAGGACGCACACAACCATCATCAAAAGGTTGGTACCTTCCCTAGCGTTTCACCACCAACCTAACCAGACCACTTCTCTAGATGTATGTACAAAGTGTCGAGGTCCTCCACCTTGAGGAACTCCGGACGGTGGCGTCGTCCTCCACCTCGGTGACCTCCGGACGGTGGCGTCGAGGTCCTCCACCCTGGGGACCTCCTGCATCGCAATCACCTGGACGATAATTTGTATGACGCGGTCGCGGGGTTTCACGGTGAAGTCTGCCTCCGAGTAGTTGAAGAGCACGACTCCCATCGGGCCGCAGTAGTCCTCGTCGATCACCCTGCACCCAGTCGAGAAAGTGAAAACTTGTTAGTTCGCGCGCTCGTGCAGATCCAGTAGGGTATTTTCTTCAATTATCTTTCTCTTTTAGTCCATTATGAATCTTCAAAACGGAAAAACACCTACTAAATGCATACCCTAGCTGTACGTGTTCATGCTATCTTCTAGTTTTGGTGCATTCAAGAAATACTAGTGTATTTGAGCTATATATGCTTGAAATATTTGACAGTTAACATCTGTTCAAAATTTATCATTTCATGGATAGGGAAATCGCCAACAAAGGACATCAGAAAATTGATTCCCACTGCTCTTCAAAACAGGGAATAGGTGAAGTCTATTTTTAATTTTGATATTCCATGCCAACTTCAAGTATATATGCTAGCATGTAATCTTTGAACGTGGATCAAAATGAGATTTCAGGCTTTGTCGGCCTTACCATGATCAGTACTAAATTCTCTAGGCTGCTCAACCTTTCCCTGTAGGGACTAGGGAGCATTTGTTTCACCAGGTATCTCATTCTTAAGTTTGGGAAGAAACCTGCATCCCTTGAGATAGTCATCCATATCCTGAAGAAAAAACAGTATACATTTTCAGTGACTCACAATATATCATCAAATACTGCTCAGGTTTACTTCTAAGAATAATTGTTAAAGATCATCCAATGTTTTCTTACGATCTTCCACTCTGTGAAGTAGAAGCAAAAACTGAAAGCTAAACACACACTAAAATTACCTTCTTAAAATTCTTCAGATAGCGAATGAGCGATAGACAAAAAATATATACTTCAGATAGCAAGGAGCAGGCCAACAGGCAACAACATTAGTTTTTTAGCAGCGGCCACAAGTAACTACGGAGACATTGCAGGTGAAGAGATGAAATATGGATACCCTTCGTCCCCGACGAGCAGACTTTGTTGACAGTGGTGCAGGGTACGGTGTTGGGCAGGCGACGCGGAGAGAGGCCTGCCTGGCCGGGGCCTAGCCGAGCTTTGCGCTGAGGACGTTGCCCATGGACACCTCCTGCACCAGCGCCGGGGTCGACGTTGACTCTTCAGAGATTTAAAAATGCAAGTGTGGTTCAGATGAAGGTAAGGATAATGAGATACTTGCTTGCAGGAAAAACTCCCATGCTCGCTTGATGATGATGATGTCTCGCTTGATACTCCCTTGTCCGCTGAGACGGCACTCTGTCGGCGCTGGCCACCAGCGGCATTCTGCTCAATGGCGGCCAAGGCATGCCTTGTGGCTGTCCAGGAAGCTCGAATCAGGCTGGACCTGAGAAGAAACAGAGCACGGTCGTGTGATGTCCTGGCTGAATCAGAGTACATTGCCTAGGAAAATAAAGTGGGCAAAAGGAGGAGCGTACAATAAGCAAAAGTGCAGAACAACATTCTTAATTAAATTTAACCCTGGCAGAATACTTGGTTATCCAGTGCAAAATGGTTGCCTTTTAAACTATGGAACACAAAGAATCAGCATTAGCCGTCAATGCAAATCAGCTTCTCTCCACAGAGAAGAGAACACGTCTTGGTCTCTTGGATGCATGAAGCACACCGTATATGCTAATCTTATCAGAGGATTTTCTTTTCAATTTAATCGCTTGGACAACCTGACACTACACTGAAACAAAACGTCCTGACTCCGAAGTCTCTATCCTAATCATGACAGAAATGACTTGGAAAAATGTATTAGTTCTCCCTAATACACCATAACTGATGTAGATAAAACTACTCTGTATAAAGTCTCTCATTAGCCTCTTGTTAGGTACTCGAATATATTTGGCAAACACAAATCTCAGAGCCAATTAACACATAGTCGGCGTGTATTTCAGGATAGAGAGCAGATAGGGTAATCAAAAAATGTATCCCCATGTTCATTGATTTACTAGCAAAGAAACTAGAGCAGAAGGTTCAGAGCAGAGCACCTGCATGAAGGATTCAGAAGGGAGGATTCCTCAAGTGAGATTCACCCCACGACGAAGGGGCCAATCTTCCCGGCCCGCATGCCGCGGGCGATCTCGTTGGCGACCAGCAGGCACGCCGACACCCACCCGGCGAGCACCGCCCACACCATGTCCACCATGTAGGCCGCCAGCCCCCACGGCATGGTCATCCTTCCCCTTCCTTGCTCTGCCTAGCCTTAGCGTTCCTTACTTTGCTGGCGTTGCCGTTGCCGTTGCAAAGGAGGCAGGCAATTCCACAAACACCTAGCCTGCAGTTTTGAAGAGACGAAATGAAGACCGGGAAACGAATCAAAGAGCGGATGAGCAAGTAAGCAAGTAAATCTCCCCTTCACCTTGGCGATGGACCCCCTGTCGTGGTTCTAAGTCTGACAGTAGAATGGGAGGTAGGGATGTAAAAGCAAGGTCCTAGCTATGGAGAAGTTGTACGCACGAGTTTTACGAGTTCAGGCCCTTCTCGGAGGAAGTAACAGCCCTACGTCTCGGAGCCCGGAGGCGGTCGACTGGATTATATGCGTGTGTGTTACACGGGGTGCGAACCCTTGTGCCAGTGGAGGGGGGTGGCTTATATAGAGTGCGCCAGGAGCCCAGCCAGCCCACATTACAAGGAGTTCAATGTTCATAAAGAAGGAGCGTTACAGGTAACGTCTGTAGTAAAGTAATATAAATGACTATTAAGTCTAAGAGTAAATGCCCGACCGTTGCTGTGCGGAGTGACTTTAGGTCTTCTGCACGTCGAGTGATTTAGTGGTCGAGTGACATAAACATGGGGGGTCGTCGAGTGAATGGTAGGTCGAGTGGATTGCATTCGACACCTTCGTTGGGTCCCCTCTATTTGCTCCTGAACCTCTTTGCTTCTAGGACAAGGACCTTAGGTAGGAGGTATAGGTCAGGCCTATTACCCTATCCCAGGTCTATGTCCTCATCATTAGCCCCCGAATGGATTGAGGTCCGAGTGAAAAGAAGGTTGAAGTTGACCTTGCTCTGGCTCTTGCTTTCATCTCCAAATGGAGGCCAGTTGTTGGAACTTCGGTTTCGTTTCAGTCACCTTGATCGATTCAGAAATGACCGATTGGTTTTATAATGTCATCCGTCGAGTGTTATCTTTGACATGGAATCTTTGGCGTGATCGGTTGTAGAGGATCCCGGATTTCGCGGGATTCAAAATTTTGGTGGAAGCGCGCTAGGCGGAGCGCGCCGTGGTAAGCGGAGGAGATAAGTAGGACGTTTCGATTTCCGCGCCACCTTTTTCGCCACGTATCTCGTGTGCAACTGTTAAGGGATTTGACAGGATCGCCCGGACCCACGCGTCAGCCACTCGGAAGTAGGCCCTTAAAAGCGGCGAGGTCGAGGCGTCCGCACTGTGTGTGGCCATTCTCCTTCTTCTTCCTCTTGCTCCTTTGCCTCATCCGGCTTCTCCACTCTCGACACCGCCGCTCCGCCGCCATGGGGAAGGAGAAAACGGTGGCGCTGGAACGCGCGAAGAAGGCGACGGGGGTGGCGAAAAGCAAGAAGGCGAATCGGGGATCTTCATCGCGCTCGGGGCTGCCGTCGGGTTGGATCCAGGGAGATTGGATCCGATCCTCACTTCAGCAGGAAGACTTGGACGATATGGCCGAGCTAGGGCTGATCGTCCATGAGTCTGCGCGGCTGCCGGAGGGGGAAACGGAGCCATAGCCGCGACCGGGTGAGGGTGTTCTGCTCGCCACTCATGTCGACCGCGGCTTCTCGCTTCCTCCACACCCCTTCTTTCGAGGTTTCTTGAATTTCTTCGGGGCTCAACTCCATCATTTCACTCCCAACACCATCACATATCTTGCCGCATTTGTGTCCAGGTGCGAGAATTTCCTGGGGTGTCGACCGCACTGGGGTCTTTTTAAGCACATTTTCACTATCCGCTCCCAAACAGTGAAGAAAGCGAACTTGAACAACGAGAAAACCCATGTTATCCAGATGTGTGGGGGTCTGGGTATTCAGAAGAGGAAGAGGAGTTCCTTCCCTTCGATGACTCTTCCTGAGTCGGTCAGGGGCTGGCAGTCGACCTGGTTCTATTGCCAGGATATCGCGACCCCAGGCCACTCGACTGGACTTCCCCCTTTCTCTTTTGATCGTGTTCAAACTCCACCTTCGTTGAAAGTGACCACCGCGGAGAAGGCGGAGACGGGCATGTTGGTCGAGAGGGTAGTTCAACTGATCAACCAAGGTGTCACCGGCATGGATCTGCTGGAGGTGTTCCTCAGTCGGCGCATTCAACCACTCCAAGCTCGTGACCACTCCATGTGGATGTACTCCGGGGCTGGTGATACCGCTCGGGTTCATCCGGAGGAGGTGACGGCCAAAACAGTGGCTGAGGGGCATCATCGGGAACAAGGACAACCCCAGGGGCGCCAGGAGAGTCAAACCTTTCAGTGACAGCAACCAGCCAGACAAGGTTTGGCCATTACAACTGATTGAATTTGGATGTGTTTTCTGACTGTTTGTTGATTCGACTGATTTCCGCTCAGCTCCTTGTTTTGTAGATTTATACAGAGATGTACTCAATGCCCAATGGCGAACAAGATCTGGAGCAGTACCATGAAGGCGAGGACAGCGCGGAGGAGAGCGGCAAGTGGGAGTCGCTAGCCGACGATGATGAAGATGAGAGTGATGAGTCGGACGACGAGGAGGTAGCCGACTCACCACCTCGTTCTGAACGTCGATCCAAGCAGCACCATGATCCCGCGGGCAGGCACGGCAAGGCTGTGGCCTCGAGCGCTCCATCTCAAAAGCGCGCTCGGTCTTTGACTCCAGAATTGGCTGAGAAGGTCACCAAGCAGCCCAAGATCAATCCTTCGAAGGCTCGGAAGACCTTGCCTAGAATCAAGATGGACGTTCCTGTTGCTTCTGGGTAAATGTTCTCCCCGTATTTTCTTGTTCTGACCGATTCTCTTGTACTGACCGAGTGGATGATGAACCTTTACAGCCCGGCCTCGGCTGCGACTGATATGGATATCGACAAGACCCCAAACAACGAGGAAACAGACGACGCAGCTACCTCCAAAGCCAGTAAGTCTGCCCGACTCGAGTTTATTTGGACGACTGGATTGTTTGTCAGCTATCTCCTTGACTTTCTCTGTTTGTTGCAGTGCCACGGGACGTTGTTGTGCTCCCGGACGATGAACAAGAAGTACCGCTGAGGGGAAGGAGGAGGAGGGACAAGGAACTGAGCGGGAAAGCACCTGAGGCCCGGGTTCCTCAGTCGACTGAGACGCCTGGGACGGCAGTCGAACGATCGTCAGATCCGGCACGTACCAACGTCACTTTTGCTATCCCGCTGTTGACTGATTGCCCATCAGGATCAGCTGCTCAGACTTCTGCTGTACCAATACAACCCCACGCATCAGACCCAGCGGTTGCTCTGACTGCTCTTCCATCATCGCTTTTCACAGCATATCAAACCCCGGACGACCCACCGTCTGCCGCCAAGGAAGCTCTTCTTCAGTTGAACCTTGTGATGGGGAAAATGAAAGTGGTGCATGAGGCCAGTCAGGTGGCCTTCAACGCCGGAGCTGCTCTGCAGACCAGTGTCCAGGTTAGTTGATTTCCGATTGATCATATTTCTCGTCCGATCACCCAGTGGGGTGTGACTGTTTTGAAGTTGCACGAGTCAATTTGAGTCGTCTTGGATTGAATCTTTGAACTAGTGGGGGCACTCTTAGTGCACCCACTGGGTGTAGTCCCCGAGACCATAGTTGACTGCGGGCAGTCGACTGTGGTTTGAGAATCCGAATTTTGTCACTCGGTCTGGACTGGCCAGGTCGAATGACACCAGAGCCAGTGGGGGCACGCTAAGTGCACCCACTGGGTGTAGTCCCCGAGACCGTGGTTGACTGCGGGCAGTCGACTATGGTCTGAGAACTGCCTTTTCTTTTTTTACTCTCACACTGGGCAGACCATGTCGAGTGTTTATTCAAACCAGTGGGGGCATGCCAAGTGCACCCACTGGGTGTAGTCCCCGAGACTGCCGTTGAATGTTTGATTTGGCGGTAGTCTTAGAGTAGCTATCACTGTGATGTCTTTTTATCTTGGTCAACTGATATGGCTTAAACTGCAGAAATCTTGTGATCTTGGGGCTCAGCTTTCCACAATGAACAAGCAGCAAATCAGCCTCAACCTTGATCTGGAATTGGCCCAGAAGAATCTCAAGACTGCTCGTGATGAAGTAGCTGCCATGGGAGGTAACCAATCGTCAACTGTCTTTCTCACTGCCGGCCCTTTTCCTTTCCATTTTTTGAACCGAGTGACTCCACTCGAGCAGATGTATGTAGTGAAAACCGTCAACTGTCTTTCTCACTGTCTGAAGAATGTTATTTCTTTAGAGAAAATGAAGCAGGCTTTGGAGAAGAAGGATCTGGATCTTGCTGCTGCACAGAAGGAAGCGCGAGAGAAAACGACGCTTGCTGACAAGAAGCTTGCTTCAGTCGGCAAGTTAGAAGAGGAGAACTCCAAACTGAAGGTTGTTGTCTCTGATGCCAATCGGGAGGTCGAGCGACTGGAGAAAGACAAGGACAGGCTGACTGACGAGCTTGGGAGCCTCAAGGCCAAGAAGGGCAAGTTGGAGTCTTATCTGGGCCAACTTGCTGCAAAGCTGGTCCTAAAACTTGAAGGTACTGATGATTGACTGACTTATTACGGTCGACTGTCCAGCTTGATTATATCGTCGACTCATCACTTACTCGACTGTGTAGAGCTTTGCCAAGACTTTGAAGCGGAAACTGGGTGGGTAGAGACGTGTCTCGTTCCCATAAATTGTCCAGTAAAGGATGATGTTGCGATGAATGTGCTGCGGTTGGATTCTCGCATGGACAGCGCGGTTGCTTATCTTGCTCGCCTGAAGGCAGCGATGACTCGGGTTGATGCTGAACTCTGGCCTCAGGCGGAAATGTCTCAAGACCTCGAGTCTCTGATGGCTCGACTGAATCAAATACCTGACCAAGTGCAAGAGTGGAAGAAGTCATCTGCTCGCTGTGGCGCTGATGTAGCGTTGTCCTTGGTCCGAGTGCACTGCAAAGACGTTAAAGAAGACAAGCTGGCGGAGCTCAAGGTTGCTAACACAAAGAGGCACACCTTCCAATCCTTCATGGACGCTTTCCTTGATGCTGCCACTCGTATTGCAGACATCATAGACCTTGACAGTTTCTGCGACCCAGCCAGTCCTTCTCCTGACGCGTGACCGAAAAACATTATGCTCCACCTTTATTTGACTCGGAATGCCGAGTGATTGTGTAATCATTAAACTTCTTCGGGCTTGATGCTCGAATACTTTTGATCCGTCTTCCGGAACTTTAGGATTTATCTGAACTTGGTTTATCTCTGAATATGCTTGTGTTTGCCTTCGAGTGGATTTTGCTTCTTCAATTGGAATAATCTTTGTACTTGAGATGCAGCTATTGTACTTAAGGCGCAGCTCTGAAGGAGAAGGTCGCAGTCGACCTGCACCTCGTCGTCCTTGCTGATAGGGAGGGAGCACACATTGTACTTGTGGCGCAGCTCCGAAGGAGAAGGTTACAGTCGACTTGTACCTCGTCGTCCTTGCGGATAGGGCAGGAGCACACGTTGTACTTGTGGCGCAACTCCGAAAGAGAAGGTTGCAGTCGACCTACACCTCGTCATCCTTGCGGATAGGGATGGAGTGCACATTGTACTTGTGGCGCAGCTCCGAAGGAGAAGGTTGCAGTCGACCTGCACCTCATCGTCCTTGCGGATGGGGATGGATTTCGAACTTAGGCGAGTACTAGACTGCAGCTAAGCCCCCGAGTGGGAGGGTTGCTCACCACTCGGTAGGATTTTACAAACTTAGGCGAGTACTGGAGTGCAGCTAAGCCCCCGAGTGGGAGGGTTGGTCACCACTCGGTAGGATTTTACAAACTTAGGCGAGTACTGGACTGTAGCTAAGCCCCCGAGTGAGAGGCTTGCTCACCACTCGGTAGGATTTTACAAACTTAGGCGAGTACTGGATTGCAGCTAAGCCCCCGAGTGGGAGGGTTGCTCACCACTCGGTAGTATTTTTCAAACTTAGGCGAGTACTGGACTACAGCTAAGCCCCCGAGTGGGAGGGTTGCTCACCACTCGGTAGGATTTTACAAACTTAGGCGAGTACTGGACTGCAGCTAAGCCCCCGAGTGGGAGGGTTGCTCACCACTCGGTAGGATTTTACAAACTTAGGCGAGTACTGGACTGCAGCTAAGCCCCCGAGTGGGAGGGTTGCTTACCACTCAGTAGGATTTTACACACTTAGGCGAGTACTAGACTGCAGCTAAGCCCCCGAGTGGGAGGGTTGCTCACCACTCGGTAGGATTTTACAAACTTAGGCGAGTACTGGACTGCAGCTAAGCCCCCGAGTGGGAGGGTTGCTCACCACTCGGTAGGATTTTACAAACTTAGGCGAGTACTGGACTGCAGCTAAGCCCTCGAGTGGGAGGGTTGCTCACCACTCGGTAGGATTTTTCAAACTTAGGCGAGTACTGGACTGCAGCTAAGCCCCCGAGTGGGAGGGTTGCTCACCACTCGGTAGGATTTTTCAAACTTAGGCGAGTACTGGACTACAGCTAAGCCCCCGAGTGGGAGGGTTGCTCACCACTCGGTAGGATTTTACAAACTTAGGCGAGTACTGGACTGCAGCTAAGCCCCCGAGTGGGAGGGTTGCTCACCACTCAGTAGGATTTTACAAACTTAGGCGAGTACTGGACTGCAGCTAAGCCCCCGAGTGAGAGGCTTCCTCATCACTCGGTAGGATTTTTCAAACTTAGGCGAAACGGATTCGCGGCACAGTCACCCACTGGGGGATTTCAGATGCAAACAAAAGTAACAACAACCATTTAGGAAGACTGCAAAGCTCTTGTCTTTGATAAACAAACTACAAAGGTATTTCTTATTACATCTCATCCGAATGAGTACTTAAGTATAAAAGGGGCGGAGCAGCTCCGCGTTCCAAGCCTGTGGCTCGTCTTTCTGATGCTCGACATTGTAAAGATGATATGCTCCATTGTGGAGAACTCTGGTGACAATGAAGGGACCTTCCCAAGCAGGGGCGAGCTTGTGTGGTTTCTGCTGATCCACTCAAAGAACCAAGTCTCCCTCTTGAAAGGCTTGGCCCCTCACGTTTCTGGCGTGGAATCGACGCAAGTCTTGCTGATAAATGGTCGAACGGATTAAGGCCATCTCTCTTTCCTCCTCTAGGAGATCGACCGCGTCCTGCCGGGCCTGTTTTGCTTCATCTTCAGAGAAGAGCTCGACTCAGGGTGCATTGTGAAGCAAGTCACTCGGTAGGACAACTTCAGCTCCATAAACCAAGAAGAATGGAGTTCGGCCAGTCGACCGATTGGGAGTTGTCCTCAATCCCCAAAGAACTGATGGAAGTTCATCAACCCAGGCGCCTGCTGCGTGCTTGAGATCACGCAACAGTCGGGGTTTCAGTCCTTTGAGAATCAAGCCATTTGCTCTTTCTGCTTGTCCATTCGATTGGGGGTGGGCGACTGAAGCATAGTCGACTCGTGTGCCTTGGGAAGCACAGAAGGCTCTGAACACATCAGAATCGAAGTTCGACCCGTTGTCAGTGATGATGCTATGCGGAACTCCATATATGAATGTCAATTCTCTGATGAAGCTCACGGCAGTATTGGCTTCAAGATTCTTGATAGGCTTGGCTTCAATCCATTTGGTAAACTTGTCGACTGCTACAAGCACATGAGTGAAGCCGCTCCTACCAGTCCTTAGGGGTCCAACCATATCCAATCCCCAAACAGCAAAGGGCCAGACGAGTGGAATAGTCTTCAGGGCTGACGCAGGCTTGTGGGAAATATTGGAGTAAAACTGGCAGCCTTCACATTTGTCGACTATATCTTTCGCCATTTCATTTGCTCGTGGCCAATAAAACCGGCTCGGTATGCTTTGGCCACAATGGTCCGAGAGGACGCATGGTGACCACAGGTCCCCGAGTGGATGTCGTTGAGGATCACTCGACCTTCTTCTGGTGTGATGCATTTCTGGCTGACTCCGGTTACACTTTCCCTAAACAGTTGTCCTTTTATCACAGTAAAGGCTTTGGATCGACGGACGATCTGTCGAGCCTCTTCTTCATCCTCTGGGAGTTCTTTCCTAAGGATATACGCAATGTATGGCACTGTCCAGTCGGGAGTGATGACCAAAACCTCCATGATCAGGTCGACCACGGCTGGGACTTGGACTTCAGTCGGATTTGTGGCACTCTTAGGCTGCGGGGGCTCTTCAGTGAAAGGATCTTCTTGAACTGAAGGTGTATGAATGTGTTCCAAAAACACGTTGCTGGGAATGGCTTCCCTCTTGGAACCTATCTTTGCTAAATCATCGGCTGCTTGATTTTTCAATCGGGGTATATGATGGAGCTCTAACCCCTCAAATTTCTTTTCCAACTTCCTCACCGCATTGCAGTAACCAGTCATAGCTGGGCTTCTGACGTCCCACTCCTTCATCACTTGATTGACTACCAAATCTGAGTCCCCGTAGACCATGAGGCGACGAACACCGAGTGAGATGGCCATATGTAACCCATATAAGAGTGCTTCATATTCTGCTTCGTTATTGGAGGAATCAAAGTGAATCTGGAGAACATACCTGAGCTTGTCTCCTCGGGGAGATACCAGTACCACCCCAGCACCGGAACCATTCAGCATCTTGGAACCATCAAAGAACATAGTCCAATGCTCCAAGTGGACTTGAGTCGGCAGTTGCTGTTCGATCCACTCGGCGAGGAAATCTGCTATTGCTTGGGACTTGATAGGTTTCTTTGCCTCAAAATTGATATCCAAGGGAAGAAGTTCAATTGCCCACTTTGCCACTCGACCAGTTGCATCTCTGTTGTTCAGAATCTCTGATAATGGAGCGTCGCTAACGACTATAATGGAGTGGTCAGAGAAATAATGTGCAACCTTCTTCGTGGTCATATAAATCCCATAAACAAGCTTCTGATAATGTGGATATCTTTGCTTTGATGGAGTCAAAACTTCAGAAACATAATATACTGGGCGCTGAACTTTATAGGCTTTTCCTTCTTCTTCCCGCTCGACCGTAAGTACTGTACTGACGACTTGTCTAGTGGCTGCAATGTAAAGCAGTAAAGGCTCTTTGCTGATTGGGGCAGCAAGCACTGGCTGGGTGGAAAGCAGGGCTTTGAGCTCTGCAAATGCTGCATCAGCTTCAGGAGTCCACTCGAACTTATTAGACTTTTTCATCAGTCACTAAAGAGGCAATGCCTTTTCACCGAGGCGAGAAATGAATCGACTTAAGGTGGCCAAACAACCTGTAAGCTTCTGAACCTCGTGCACACGCACAGGGCGTTTCATTCGGCGAATGGCACCAACTTTCTCTGGGTTAGCGTCGATCCCTCGTTCGGAAACGAGAAAACCGAGTAATTTTCCGCCCGGAACTCCGAATGTGCACTTTGATGGATTAAGC
This sequence comes from Aegilops tauschii subsp. strangulata, assembly GCF_002575655.3. Taxonomy (NCBI): domain Eukaryota; kingdom Viridiplantae; phylum Streptophyta; class Magnoliopsida; order Poales; family Poaceae; genus Aegilops; species Aegilops tauschii. Next base: position 411,139,960 of record NC_053036.3, on the reverse strand, counting down.
TTGATACCATACCTTCTGAGGTTGGCAAAAGTTTCAGCAAGGTCAGCCAGCAGGTCAGAACCTTTACGTGACTTGACCACAATGTCATCCATGTATGCTTCCACATTCCGACTGATTTGAGTGAGTAAACACTTCTGAATCATCCTCATGAATGTGGCTCCAGCATTCTTCAGGCCGAATGGCATGGTGACATAACAGAAGCACCTAAATGGAGTGATGAAAGCTGTTTTTATCTCATCGGGTCCATACAGTCGGATCTGATGATACCCGGAATAAGCGTCCAAAAGGACAAGCGCTCACACCCTGCAGTCGAGTCGACTATTTGATCGATGCGGGGTAGAGGAAAGTGATCTTTCGGGCAGGCTCGATTGATATGCTTGAAGTCAATGCACATGCGAAGTGAGTCGTCCTTCTTGGGGACCATGACAACATTGGCTAGCCACTCGGAGTGGTAAATCTCTCGGACAAACTCAGCTGCTAGGAGCCGAGCTACTTCTTCACCGATCGCTTTTCTCTTCTATACGGCGGACCGTCGAAGATGTTCTTTGACTGGTTTCACTTTTTGGGTCGACTTGCAAACGGTGCTCAGCAGCCCCCTGGGAACACCTGGCATGTCAGAAGGTTTCCATGCAAAGATGTCCCAGTTCTCACGGAGGAACTGGATGAGCGCTTCTTCCTATTTGGAGTCGAGCGTTGTCGAAAAGTGAGTCGGAGCAGCATTGGGATCGGTCGGGTGAATATGAATCGGCTTCGTTTCACCAGACGACTGAAATGCTGAATCGGTGGCAGGCTTCTTAGCTCGCAACAAATCACTCGGATCTGCATTCTTTTGATACTCCTGCAATTCCACTACTGCCATTTGTGCATCGGCGGTCTTTGAGCCCTTCTGGAAGCACTCTTCTGCCTTCTTCCGGTTGCCAGTGATAGTGATCACTCCTTTGGGACCAGGCATCTTCAATTTGAGGTACATGTCGCATGGTCGAGCCATAAAACGTGCATAAGACGGCCTGCCCAGAATAGCATGATAAGCACTCTGGAAATCGACGACTTCAAACGTCAACTTTTCTTTGCGGTAATTCTTGGAATCACCAAAAACCACATCAAGGGCGATCTGGCCGAGTGACTCAGCCTTCTTGCCAGGAATAACCCCATGGAAACTCATATTGCTTTCACTGAGTCTGGACATCGGAATGCCCATTCCTTTCAAGGTCTCCGCATACAGTATATTCAGGCCACTGCCACCGTCCATCAGAACCTTAGTCAACCGAGTGCCTTCGACGACTAGGTCGACCACCAACGCTTGCCTCCCAGGGGTGGCTATGTGTGTTGGGTGATCAGACTGGTCGAATGTAATGGCAGTCTGAGACCACTTCAAATAACTGGGCGGCGCTGGGGCGACCATGTTCACTTCTCTGTTATTGACTTTCAGTCGACTTTTGCTCTCAACATCAGCAAAAATCATCAGAGTTGAATTGACGTGGGGGTAACCATCATCGTCCTCTTCCTTATCCTCAACCTTGTCTGATTCTTTCTCTTTCTCTTTGGGTTGTTTCTCTCAGAATTGCTGGATCAGGAGCCGACATTGTCGAGTAGTATGCTTCGGGTAAATGAGATTACCCTCCTCGTCTTTTTGTGTGTGAATGTGGCACGGTAAATCCAACACATCATTTCCATCTTGATCTTTTACCTTCTTGGGGTTCCATGGCCCTTTGGGCTTCCCCTTAAACTTTCCTTGAGTCACGGATAAGGCTTCTCCGGGAGCAGCTGGCTCGGCTTTGCGCTTCTGCTTCCGACTGGAGTTCCCTCCCCCGGTTTCGTGGGCGACTGTTTTGTGCTTGCCACTCCGGAGCCGATCCTCCTCTTCACCATTAGCATACTTGGTGGCAATTTCCATCATTCGACTCAGAGACATATCTCCGGTCCGACCGAACTTCAGATTCAATTCCCGATACTTGACGCCTTCCTTGAAGGCACAAACTACTTGGTGATCAGACACATTCTCCACCGTGTGGTGCAACGTGATCCATCTCTGGATATAATCTCTCAAAGTTTCATTCGACTTCTGTACACAAGACTGTAGCTCTGTCAGCCCTGTTGGTCGTTTGCATGTACCTTCAAATGTTTTGACAAACACCCAAGCGAGCTCTTCCCAGCTATAAATACTACCAGGTGCTAGCTGATTCAACCACGCTCTGGCCGAGCCCTCTAACATCAGAGGAAGGTGCTTCATAGCCACTTCGTCATTACCACCACCAATCTGCATAGCCACTCGGTAGTCCTCAAGCCAAGTGTCAGGCTTGGACTCACCAGTGAACTTGCTGACTCTAGTCACCAACCTGAAGTTGGGAGGAATCACTGCTGCTCTGATGGCTCTGCTGAAACACTCGGGACCTGAAACATGTACCCTGCTGCCGGTCGGGTAATCTCTATCATGGCCATCTCTGTGTGCTCTGTTCCTGTCAACCAGACCTTGAACGAGAATGGATCTCGCGTCAAAGCCCGGCTCCCGGGGGTCGACTGAAATCCTTCTCCCACCACTGTGAGGGCGTCTGTCATCGTGTTGCTGAGGCGCGTATGACCCACTCATTGGGGGAGGCGTGGGTACTCGACGATGATCATACTGCTCACGGTTCCTGTACTGATCCTGTCGATCTCCACGTCCCTCACGCCTTGCAGGCGATCTTGGGCTGTGACCCGACTGAACTGCGTCTGCCATCGCAGATCTACTTGTTGGAAATATGCCCTAGAGGCAATAATAAATGGTTATTATTATACTTCTTTGTTCATGGTAATTGTCTATTGTTCATGCTATAATTGTATTGTCCGGAAATCGTAATACATGTGTGAATACATAGACCACAAAGTGTCCCTAGTAAGCCTCTAGTTGACTAGCTCGTTGATCAACAGATAGTCATGGTTTCCTGACTATGGACATTGGATGTCATTGATAACGGGATCACATCATTAGGAGAATGATGTGATGGACAAGACCCAATCCTAAGCATAGCATAAAAGATCGTGTAGTTTCGTTTGCTAGAGCTTTTCCAATGTCAAGTATCTTTTCCTTAGACCATGAGATCGTGCAACTCCCGGATACCGTAGGAGTGCTTTGGGTGTGCCAAATGTCACAACGTAACTAGGTGACTATAAAGGTGCATTACGGGTATCTCCGAAAGTGTCTGTTGGGTTGGCACGGATCGAGACTGGGATTTGTCACTCTGTGTGACGGAGAGGTATCTCTGGGCCCACTGGGTAATGCATCATCATAATGAGCTCAATGTGACTAAGGCGTTAGTCACGGGATCATGCATTGCGGTACGAGTAAAGAGACTTGCCGGTAACGAGATTGAACAAGGTATTGGGATACCGACGATCGAATCTCGGGCAAGTAACATACCGATTGACAAAGGGAATTGCATACGGATTGATTGAATCCTCGACACCGTGGTTCATCCGATGAGATCATCGTGGAACATGTGGGAGCCAACATGGGTATCCAGATCCCGCTGTTGGTTATTGACCGGAGAGGCGCCTCGGTCATGTCTACATGTCTCCCGAACCCGTAGGGTCTACACACTTAAGGTCCGGTGACGCTAGGGTTGTAGAGATATATGTATGCGGAATCCCGAAAGTTGTTCGGAGTCCCGGATGAGACCCCGGACGTCACGAGAGGTTCCGGAATGGTCCGGAGGTGAAGAATTATATATAGGAAGTCAAGTTTCGGCCACCGGGAATGTTTCGGGAGTTACCGGTATTGTACCGGGACCACCGGAAGGGTCCCGGGGGTCCACCGGGTGGGGCCACCTGTCTCGGAGGGCCCCGTGGGCTGAAAGTGGAAGGGAACCAGCCCTTAGTGGGCTGGGGCGCCCCCCTTGGGCCTCCCCCCATGCGCCTAGGGTTGGGAACCCTAAGGGGGGGGGGAGCTTCCCCCTTGCCTTGGGGGGCAAGGCACCCCTTTCCACCCCTTGGCCGCCGCCCCCCCAACCCTAGATGGGTTTTGGCCGGCCCCCCTCCCCCCAAGGGGGCCTATATAAAGGGGGTAGGGAGGGCAGCAACCTACAGCCTTGGGCGCCTCCCTCCTCCCCTGCAACACCTCTCTCTCTCTCGCAGAAGCTCGGCGAAGCCCTGCAGGAGACCCGCTACATCCACCACCACGCCGTCGTGCTGCTGGATCTCTATCAACCTCTCCTTCCCCCTTGCTGGATCAAGAAGGAGGAGACGTCGCTGCACCGTACGTGTGTTGAACGCGGAGGTGCCGTCCGTTCGGCACTCGGTCATCGGTGATTTGGATCACGGCGAGTACGACTCCGTCATCCACGTTCATTGGAACGCTTCCGCTCGCGATCTACAAGGGTATGTAGATGCACTCCCTTCCCCTCGTTGCTAGTATACTCCATAGATGCATCTTGGTGAACGTAGGAAAATTTTAAAATTATGCTACGATTCCCAACAGTGGCATCATGAGCCAGGTCTATGCGTAGTTACTATGCACGAGTAGAACACAAAGTAGTTGTGGGCGTTGAGTTTGCCAATTCTTCTTGCCGCTACTAATATTTTCTTGTTTCGGTGGCATTGTAGGATGAAGCGGCCCGGACCGACCTTACACGTACACTTACGTGAGACAGGTTCCACCGACTGACATGCACAAGTTGCATAAGGTGGCTAGCGGGTGTCTGTCTCTCCTACTTTAGTCGGGACGGATTCGATGAAAAGGGTCCTTATGAAGGGTAAATAGAAATTGGCAAATCACGTTGTGGTCATACGTAGGTAAGAAACGTTCTTGCTAGAAACCTACAAACCACGTAAAAACTTGCAACAACAATTAGAGGACGTCTAACTTGTTCTTGCAGCAAGTGCTATGTGATGTGATATGGCCAGAAGATGTGATGAATGATATATGTGATGTATGAGATTGATCATATTCTTGTAATAGGAATCACGACTTGCATGTCGATGAGTATGACAATCGGCAGGAGCCATAGGAGTTGTCTTTATTATTTTGCATGACCTGCGTGTCATTGAATAACGCCATGTAAATTACTTTACTTTGTTGCTAAACGCGTTAGCCATAGAAGTAGAAGTAATCGTTGGCATGATGACTTCATGAAGACACAATGATGGAGATCATGATGATGGAGATCATGGTGTCATGCCGGTGACGAAGATGATCATGGTGCCCCGAAGATGGAGATCAAAGGAGCATAATGATATTGGCCATATCATGTCACTATTTGATTGCATGTGATGTTTATCATGTTTTTTGCATCTTATTTGCTTAGAACGACGGTAGTAAGTAAGATGATCCCTTATAATAATTTCAAGAAAGTGTTCACCCTAACTGTGCACCGTTGCGAAGGTTCGTTGTTTCGAAGCACCACGTGATGATCGGGTGTGATAGATTCTAACGTTCGAATACAACGGGTGTTGACGAGCCTAGCATGTACAGACATGGCCTCGGAACACACGCAATACACTTAGGTTGACTTGACGAGCCTAGCATGTACAGACATGGCCTCAGAACACGGAGGACCGAAAGGTCGAGCATGAGTCGTATAGAAGATACGATCAACATGGAGATGTTCATCGATCTTGACTAGTCCGTCTCACGTGATGATCGGACATGGCCTAGTTAAACTCGGATCATGTTTCACTTAGATGACGATAGGGATGTCTATCTGAGTGGGAGTTCATTAAATAATTTGATTATATGAACTTAATTATCATGAACTTAGTCTAAAATCTTTACACTATGTATTGTAGATCAAATGGCCAACATTGTCCTCAATTTCAACGCGTTCCTAGAGAAAACCAAGCTGAAAGATGATGGCAGCAACTATACGGACTGGGTCCGGAACCTGAGGCTCATCCTCATGATAGCCAAGAAAGATTATGTCTTAGAAGCACCGCTAGGTGATGCACCAATCCCACAGAACCAAGACGTTATGAACGCTTGGCAATCACGTGCTAATGATTACTCCCTCATTCAGTGCGGCATGCTTTACAGCTTAGAACCGGGTCTCCAAAAGCGTTTTGAGAAACATGGAGCATATGAGATGTTCGAGGAGCTGAAACTGGTTTTTCAAGCTCATGCCCGGGTCGAGAGATATGATGTCTCCGACAAGTTCTTCAGCTGTAAAATGGAGGAGAACAGTTCTGTTAGTGAGCACATACTCAGAATGTCTGGGTTGCACAACCGCTTGTCTCAGCTAGGAGTTAATCTCCCGGATGACGCGGTCATTGACAGAATCCTCCAGTCACTTCCACCAAGCTACAAGAGCTTTGTGATGAACTACAATATGCAGGGGATGCAAAAGACCATTCCCGAGGTATATTCAATGCTGAAATCAGCGGAAGGGGAGATCAGAAAAGAACATCAAGTGTTGATGGTGAATAAAACCACCAAGTTCAAGAAGGGCAAGGGTAAGAAGAACTTCAAGAAGGACGGCAAGGGAGTTGCCGCGCCCGGTAAACCAGTTACTGGGAAGAAGTCAAAGAATGGACCCAAACCCGGGACTGAGTGCTTTTATTGCAAGGGAAGTGGTCACTGGAAGCGGAACTGCCCCAAATATTTAGCGGACAAGAAGAAGGCCGGCAACACCCAAGGTATATGTGATATACAAGTAATTGATGTGTACCTTACCAGTACTCGTAGTAGCTCCTGGGTATTTGATACCGGTGCGGTTGCTCATATTTGTAACTCAAAGCAGGAACTACGGAATAAACGGAGACTGGCAAAGGACGAGGTGACGATGCGCGTCGGGAATGGTTCCAAGGTCGATGTGATCGCCGTCGGCACGCTACTTCTGCATCTACCCACGGGATTAGTTTTAAACCTCAATAATTGTTATTTAGTGCCAGCTTTGAGCATGAACATTGTGTCTGGATCTCGTTTAATTCGAGATGGCTACTCATTTAAATCCGAGAATAATGGTTGTTCTATTTATTTGAGAGATATGTTTTATGGTCATGCCCCGCTGGTCAATGGTTTATTTTTGATGAATCTCGAACGTGATGTTACACATGTTCATAGTGTGAATACCAAAAGATGTAAAGTTGATAACGATAGTCCCACATACTTGTGGCACTGCCGCCTTGGTCACATTGGTGTCAAGCGCATGAAGAAGCTCCATGCAGATGGACTTTTGGAGTCTCTTTATTACGAATCATTTGACACGTGCGACCATGCCTCATGGGTAAGATGACCAAGACTCCGTTCTCCGGAACAATGGAGCGAGCAACCAACTTATTGGAAATCATACATACCGATGTGTGTGGTCCAATGAGTGTTGAGGCTCGCGGAGGATATCGTTATGTTCTCACTCTCACTGATGATTTAAGTAGATATGGATATGTCTACCTGATGAAACACAAGTCTGAAACCTTTGAAAAGTTCAAAGAATTTCAGAGTGAGGTTGAGAATCAACGTGACAGGAGAATAAAATTCCTACGATCAGATCGTGGTGGAGAATATTTAAGTCACGAGTTTGGTGCACACTTAAGGAAATGTGGAATAGTTTCACAACTCATGCCTCCTGGAACACCTCAGAGAAATGGTGTGTCCGAACGTCGTAATCGCACTCTATTGGATATGGTGCGATCTATGATGTCTCTTACCGATTTACCGCTCTCATTTTGGGGTTATGCTTTAGAGACTGCCGCATTCACTTTAAATAGGGCTCCGTCGAAATCCGTTGAGACGACACCGTATGAATTATGGTTTGGGAAGAAACCTAAGCTGTCGTTTCTAAAAGTTTGGGGATGCGATGCTTATGTCAAGAAACTTCAACCTGAAAAGCTCGAACCCAAATCGGAAAAATGCGTCTTCATAGGATACCCTAAGGAAACTATTGGGTATACTTCTACCTCAGATCCGAAGGCAAGATCTTCGTTGCCAAGAACGGGTCCTTTCTGGAGAAGGAGTTTCTCTCGAAAGAATTGAGTGGGAGGAAAGTGGAACTTGATGAGGTGATAGTCACCCCTTCCGAACCGGAACGTAGCGCAGCGCGGGAAAATGTTCCTGTGGTGCCTACACCGACTGGGGAGGAAGTTAATGATGATGATCATGAAGCTTCGGATCAAGTTACTGAACTTCGTAGGTCCACAAGGACACGTTCGGCACCAGAGTGGTACGGCAACCCTGTCCTGGAAATCATGTTGTTAGACAACGGTGAACCTTCGAACTATGAAGAAGCGATGGCAGGCCCGGATTCCGACAAATGGCTAGAAGCCATGAAATCCGAGATAGAATCCATGTATGAAAACAAAGTATGGACTTTGACTGACTTGCCCGATGAGCGGCGAGCCATAGAAAACAAATGGATCTTTAAGAAGAAGACGGACGCGGATGGTAATGTGACCATCTACAAAGCTCGACTTGTCGCTAAGGGTTATCGACAAGTTCAAGGGGTTGACTACGATGAGACTTTCTCACCCGTAGCGAAGCTGAAGTCCGTCCGAATCATGTTAGCAATTGCTGCATACTATGATTATGAGATATGGCAGATGGACGTCAAAACGGCATTCCTTAACGGCTTCCTTAAGGAAGAGTTGTATATGATGCAGCCGGAAGGTTTTGTCGATCCTAAGAATGCTAACAAAGTATGCAAGCTCCAGCGCTCAATCTATGGGCTGGTGCAAGCATCTCGGAGTTGGAACATTCGCTTTGATGAGATGATCAAAGCGTTTGGGTTTACACAGACTTGTGGAGAAGCCTGTGTTTACAAGAAAGTGAGTGGGAGCTCTGTAGCATTTCTCATATTATATGTGGATGACATACTGTTGATGGGAAATGATATAGAATTCTTGGAGAGTATAAAGGCCTATTTGAATAAGTGTTTTTCGATGAAGGACCTTGGAGAAGCTGCTTATATATTAGGCATCAAGATCTATAGAGATAGATCAAGACGCCTCATTGGTCTTTCACAGAGTACATACCTTGACAAGATATTGAAGAAGTTCAGTACGGATCAGTCCAAGAAGGGGTTCTTGCCTGTATTGCAAGGTGTGCAATTGAGCACGGCTCAATGCCCGACCACGGCAGAAGATATAGAAGAGATGAGTGTCATCCCCTATGCCTCGGCCATAGGTCTATTATGTATGCCATGCTGTGTACCAGACCTGATGTAAACCTTGCCGTAAGTTTGGTAGGAAGGTACCAAAGTAATCCCGGCAAGGAACACTGGACAGCGGTCAAGAATATCCTGAAGTTACCTGAAGAGGACTAAGGATATGTTTCTTGTTTATGGAGGTGACGAAGAGCTCGTCGTAAAGGGTTACGTCGACGCTAGCTTCGACACAGATCTGGATGACTCGAAGTCACAAACCGGATACGTGTATATTTTGAATGGAGGAGCAGTAAGCTGGTGCAGTTGCAAGCAAAGCGTCGTGGCGGGATCTACATGTGAAGCGGAGTACATGGCAGCCTCGGAGGCAGCACAGGAAGCAGTCTGGATGAAGGAGTTCATTGCCGACCTAGGGGTGATTCCCAATGCGTCGGGCCCGATGACTCTCTTCTGTGCCAACACTGGAGCTATTGCCCTTGCGAAGGAGCCCAGGTTTCACAGGATGACCAGGCATATCAAGCGTCGCTTCAACTCCATTCGTGAAAGTGTTCAAAATGGAGACATAGATATTTGTAAAGTACACACGGACCTGAATGTAGCAGATCCGTTGACTAAACCTCTCCCTAGCGCAAAACATGATCAACACCAGGACGCAATGGGTGTTCGATTCATCACAATGTAACTAGATTATTGACTCTAGTGCAAGTGGGAGACTATTGGAAATATGCCCTAGAGGCAATAATAAATGGTTATTATTATACTTCTTTGTTCATGGTAATTGTCTATTGTTCATGCTATAATTGTATTGTCCGGAAATCGTAATACATGTGTGAATACATAGACCACAAAGTGTCCCTAGTAAGCCTCTAGTTGACTAGCTCGTTGATCAACAGATAGTCATGGTTTCCTGACTATGGACATTGGATGTCATTGATAACGGGATCACATCATTAGGAGAATGATGTGATGGACAAGACCCAATCCTAAGCATAGCATAAAAGATCGTGTAGTTTCGTTTGCTAGAGCTTTTCCAATGTCAAGTATCTTTTCCTTAGACCATGAGATCGTGCAACTCCCGGATACCGTAGGAGTGCTTTGGGTGTGCCAAACGTCACAACGTAACTGGGTGACTATAAAGGTGCATTACGGGTATCTCCGAAAGTGTCTGTTGGGTTGGCACGGATCGAGACTGGGATTTGTCACTCCGTGTGACGGAGAGGTATCTCTGGGCCCACTGGGTAATGCATCATCATAATGAGCTCAATGTGACTAAGGCGTTAGTCACGGGATCATGCATTGCGGTACGAGTAAAGAGACTTGCCGGTAACGAGATTGAACAAGGTATTGGGATACCGACGATCGAATCTCGGGCAAGTAACATACCGATTGACAAAGGGAATTGCATACGGATTGATTGAATCCTCGACACCGTGGTTCATCCGATGAGATCATCGTGGAACATGTGGGAGCCAACATGGGTATCCAGATCCCGCTGTTGGTTATTGACCGGAGAGGCGCCTCGGTCATGTCTACATGTCTCCCGAACCCGTAGGGTCTACACACTTAAGGTCCGGTGACGCTAGGGTTGTAGAGATATATGTATGCGGAATCCCGAAAGTTGTTCGGAGTCCCGGATGAGACCCCGGACGTCACGAGAGGTTCCGGAATGGTCCGGAGGTGAAGAATTATATATAGGAAGTCAAGTTTCGGCCACCGGGAATGTTTCGGGAGTTACCGGTATTGTACCGGGACCACCGGAAGGGTCCCGGGGGTCCACCGGGTGGGGCCACCTGTCTCGGAGGGCCCCGTGGGCTGAAAGTGGAAGGGAACCAGCCCTTAGTGGGCTGGGGCGCCCCCCTTGGGCCTCCCCCCATGCGCCTAGGGTTGGGAACCCTAAGGGGGGGGAGCTTCCCCCTTGCCTTGGGGGGCAAGGCACCCCTTTCCACCCCTTGGCCGCCGCCCCCCAACCCTAGATGGGTTTTGGCCGGCCCCCCTCCCCCCAAGGGGGCCTATATAAAGGGGGGGAGGGAGGGAAGCAACCTACAGCCTTGGGCGCCTCCCTCCTCCCCTGCAACACCTCTCTCTCTCTCGCAGAAGCTCGGCGAAGCCCTGCAGGAGACCCGCTACATCCACCACCACGCCGTCGTGCTGCTGGATCTCCATCAACCTCTCCTTCCCCCTTGCTGGATCAAGAAGGAGAAGACGTCGCTGCATCGTACGTGTGTTGAACGCGGAGGTGCCGTCCGTTCGGCACTCGGTCATCGGTGATTTGGATCACGGCGAGTACGACTCCGTCATCCACGTTCATTGGAACGCTTCCGCTCGCGATCTACAAGGGTATGTAGATGCACTCCCTTCCCCTCGTTGCTAGTATACTCCATAGATGCATCTTGGTGAACGTAGGAAAATTTTAAAATTATGCTACGATTCCCAACACTACTATGAATCCTATTCCGAGACTGTGACACTGCTGTGTTCTGCTCCCCCGTCGCCCGGAGCAAAGCCCGGATCTGCATCAAACCCCTACCAGCCTCCGACTGGGAAGGCTGAATCGATTCTGCTATTCGGGCAGCAGCCGTGAGATTCTGGAACGGAGTTCGATATACCTAGGTTGGAGGCGGAAAGAGTTGACGTCGACTGGATTCAGGAAATCGCTGCCGAGCATGCTCGTCGAGTGCGTGCTGGAGATTCTCCAGTCGAGTGCGCTCAGCCAAGTTGGCCAGGCGCACCTCCTCCAAGGCCCGGGCCTCGGGGGTTTCTCCAACGATGGGAGTGTGAAGTGCATCCATGTTACGGCGACGAAGCTCTTCCCTCTGCTGCGAAGAGAGGGGCTCGGGGCGGTACTCCTCGTGGGCACGCAACGGATCTCCTCCGCCATCACCATCGTCGATGCGGGGGAAGCCAGGAGGACTGCATGGTCCGTTGACCATCAGGACTTCCGCCGCAGGGTCACTGCTGTCGCACTCGGATGCGGTCTCAACGGAGCCAGTTGAACAGGCCGTAGAGAGTTTCATCGGGCTCGATTGCCGTGACTTGAGGGGTGGCCGACTGGCGAGCCACCGCGTGCCTCACCCACCGCTGGAGCCTCGACCGACCGGAATGCTTATGCCGGCGGGCTGCAGGGAGTGAAGACGCCATAGGAGCCGACCGATACTGGGTCGACGGCTGCCGCAGAAGGACGCCGCGGACGCACGCACGGAAGTGCGTTGCCCCGCGGACGGGGAGCGCCTCGACGTCGAGTGGAGCCTCTTGGATCCAAGCGGAGTCGTCGGCGACGAACACGAGCGCGCCGAGATGAATCTCGCGGCCCTCGGTCAATCCTCCGCCTGAAACCATGCTGATGGGGATCGGAAAAATTGCAACTTCTCCAACAAGTCGCTAAAACACCTGCCCCACGGTGGGCGCCAACTGTCGTGGTTCTAAGTCTGAGAGTAGAATGGGGGTAGGGATGTAAAGGCAAGGTCCTAGCTATGGAGAAGTTGTACGCACGAGTTTTACGAGTTCAGGCCCTTCTCGGAGGAAGTAACAACCCTACGTCTCGGAGGCCGGAGGTGGTCGACTGGATTATATGCGTGTGTGTTACAGGGGGTGCGAACCCTTGTGCCAGTGGATGGGGCTGGCTTATATGGAGTGCGCCAGGACCCCAGCCAGCCCACATTACAAGGAGTTCAATGTTCATAAAGAAGGAGCGTTACAGGTAACGTCTGTAGTAAAGTAATATAAATGACTATTAAGTCTAAGAGTAAATGCCCGACCGTTGCTGCGCGGAGTGACTTTAGGTCTTCTGCACGTCGAGTGATTTAGTGGTCGAGTGACATAAACATGGGGGGTCGTCGAGTGAATGGTAGGTCGAGTGGATTGCATTCGACACCTTCATTGGGTCCCCTCTATTTACTCCTAAACCTCTTTGCTTCTAGGACAAGGACCTTAGGTAGGAGGTATAGGTCAGGCCTATTACCCTATCCCAGGTCTATGTCCTCATCACCCCCAACCAGCATGCAACTGACGCCGGAATCTTGAACGGAGCCATCCCTTGGACGTAACGACTACTAGTATCCGACGAAGACCTTGAGGTCCTCAGAGTACTCGGCCTCGCCCTCGCTCTGCTCAGGCCCAAGAGGTGTCCTGGGTACCGAAAACGAGCTATGTGAGTGATCTGTGTGGACTAAGACTAACTAACTAGTCAGTTAGTACAAGTCCATGGTACTCCCGGCGAGGCGAGAGCTGGACTCGTAGTTGATCAATCTCACTTGCGGGTTAGCTGAGCTACTCAGATCAGTGACCGCAACTACACACGGTAGACTCAGGAGCCCAAAATTTGAGGTCCACACCCATTTCCACCGCCCCAGCTAGTCAAATTCGAGTAGTCTTGGCGAGACCTGAACCCATGCTCGGCCATAGCAATCTCGCGTCCATGAAGTGGTCGAACTCAGATCACCGAAGCTTAAGCTGCTCAGATCACCAAAGCTACACGGGGCGAAGGCATTCCCGCGACCCGAGATGGTCCGGTTCGAGCGCCGCCCTGCTCAGATCAGCAGCAGCGGAGACCAGATAGATCAGCAGGACCCGCCCGCCCAGCTAGCTCCGCCACAGTGGCAGAGGGAGGGGCGCGAGGAGAAGGGGGGCGTACGTAACGACGACGTGGGTGCCGACGGCGACAACGACGATGGCCTGGGAGGCGCGGAAGGCGGCGGCGTGCGGCTGCAGCGGGCGCGCGGGGGCGCCGGCCTCGCGGCGGCCGCCGGCGTGGCGGAGGTCCAAGTGCTGCACCGTCTCCCACTCCATCGCACCGCGGATCTGATCTGGCCCGGCCGGGATGGGATGGAGCCTCAGATCTCCCGGCGGTCGGCGGCGTGCAGCGGGCCGCAGGCAAAGGAGGCGGTGGCGGCGGGCCTGGCGGCGGAGGAGCGGGATGAAGTGGTGCGAGAGCGCGGTGGAGAAGAGGGTGGCCGTGTAGGAACTGCAGCCATGTCGGATCTGGACGGAGGGGAGGGAGGGGCGGAGCTTGGGGGAGTATTCCGCGCGACCGATGCTCGCCGGAACCGGCCGGCGTGGGTGGTGGAGGCAGCAAGGAGATCGTGGGGAGAGGAGCCGGGGTCGGGTGGACCGAGGAACATGTGAGTTCGTGAGAGAGTATTTTTTAGGGATGAGAGAGAGTGTGTGTGGTGGGGGGGAGTGTGGATCGGGCCGGGGTGGACACGCTTAGTCGTAGCGTGGGGGTCTTACCTGCGCTACTACTACTTACTTAGTAGTAGTGCCGGTTTTATACCCCTCGCTACTACTATGGTCTATCCAGGGGGCATTGTTGGAGACCACTTAGTAGCAGCGCGGGTTTATACCCCTCGCTACTACTATCAACTTAGTAGTAGCACGGTTTTTATACCCCTCGCTACTACTAATTAGAAGTAGCGCCCACTTTTAAACCGCGCTACTGATAAACTTCTGTGTATAAGGTTTTCCCTAGTAGTGTCAGGTGCTCTCGCAGCTTGGACGCTACGGTGATACGAGCTTCGAGGTTGTTTGATCTGAGATCCAATGGCATCTGAACAGTCTTTGTGCTTGTAAGCAGTGGCCAAACTTTTTGGGGGCTTTTCTACAAAAAAACATTCGAACCACCGAGGAGTTGTTGGGTCACAAATCCAACGGCTCCGAAGAGCCTGTATCACCAAAGCATCTAAGGTGTGGTAGCACATGATATTCTTACATACAGGAGAATATGATGTCCTCCTTCATCTTAGATGCTATGATGATACGAGCTTCGAGGTCGTTGGATATGAGATCCAAGGGCATTTGAGTAGTTTTTGTACAAATTGTGTGCAATTATCAAACTCATCAAGCTTTCCTGTAAAAATATTAAGACATCCTGTGAGCTCCTATATCTCAGATCTACAAGCTCCAAGGAACTCGTATTAGTATATATCATCTAAGGTGTGGGGGCACATGATATTCACCCGGGGAGGAGGGGGTGCAGAACCAATCGGTGTTTGGGAGGGTGGGGACAAATATAACCTAAACAATCCTGAACACAGCTTCACAATTTTAACTAAGGTTGAGGGGTTAACCCCCGACAATCTACATAGCTCCGCCTAAACATAACATTTGCATGTACTATAGAACTAGACTTAATATTCATGTTTCCGTTTCCTGTTCATTTTGAATATTGAATTGAGGACCATGCATGTCTTACATTTTACTCCCTTAGTTCCTAAATATTTGTCTTTTTAGAGATTTCAAATGGACTGCCACATATGGATGTATATAGACATATTTTAGAGTGTAAATTCACTCATTTTGCTCTGTATGTAGTCACTTGTTGAAATCTCTAAAAGACTAATATTTAGGAACAGAATGAGTATTTTTGAATTCGTGTCTGCCAGATGTGGGGTTCCGGCAAACCCTTAAGGTTCGAACACTGGGGTGCGCGCGAAGTCTCTCCCTCCTACCGATCTACGCTCTGGCTCGCTAAGATCTTGCGGATGAACTCGTCGAAATCGCAACACATAAAGACACGGGGTTTATACTGGTTCGGGCCACCATTGTGGTGTAATACCCTACTCCAGTCTGGTGGTGGTGGATTGCCTCTTAGGCTGATGATAAACAGTACAAGGGAAGAACAGCCTCCTGAGGTTGAGGTGTTCTTGTGCTTGTGAACTTGTGGCGTGAGGATTCAATGCCCCTACTGTGGTGACTAGCTCTACTTATATAGGCCCCGGTCCTCTTCCCAAATATCGAGCAGGAAGGGAGCCAACAACGGCGGGCAAATTTGAAGGGGGACAATTAGTACAAGATATCCTGACAAAAGCGGTCTTCGCCTGCGAAAAGCCCTGGAGTGACGCCGTCTTGGGCTCCATGATGACCTCCGCCTGGCCGTCCTCCTGGTCTTGGTCTCGTTGCACCAATATGGCAACCTTTGCCTGATGCCTCGGTACTCCTCGCCTGCGCTGGCCTTCTTAGCACCAAAGAGGAAATAGGGACGCTGCGCGCACTGGCGCCCGCCTAGCACCGTTCGTCATGGCTCACGTCACGAGAGCCTCGTGAGGTTTGCCTTTCCTTGATATCTCCGCCCCTCGTGAGCCTGCTTGGCTAGGCCACTCCAGAGGAGGTCTTGCGTCGTCCGCCTCGCGAGGCTTGGACCCTCGCGAGGGTCTTGGCTGTCTTGCTGATGAAGATGGGCCGTACGGCCGGCTACCTGGCCATGCTGTGGGCCGTAGGCAGGCAAGTCTGGGGACCCCCGTTCCCAGAACGCCGACAGTAGCCCCCGGGCCCAAGGTGCGCTCGGGCTTGGCTTCACGGCGAAGCCAAGGGTCAAGTTCGGAGCACCATGGGCCCCAAAAGCCTGCGGCCTCGGTTGACGCGTGGTGGTTGATTGGACGTGGGCGTCTCCGCTTCCCCACGCTGCCTTTGAATCCGCCTGGCTATGCGGCCCCTACGGCCTACACAGTTATTCCCCCGCCTCCTGCGCCTTGCTTCCCCAATTCCCCTGCTTCCTTGTGGCTCTGCTTCTCTTCTCCAATCTGACTCGCGCTCCGCCTGCTCCATCGCCATGGCGCCTAAACAAGCTGAGAAGGGGAAGAGTCCTCTGTCTCTTCCAGCTGCGCCTCCGTCCTTTGCGCCGGCGCTCGGCCGGTCTCGGGTGCTCAACGACGAGGCCATGGACAAGGTGCGCATGATGCTTGCTTCCAGCTTCAATGACTGGGGGGAGACGGTGGCTTGGCCCGCGTCTTGCACTCGCACGGCTCAGATGGCCACCGAGATCCCAATCTTCATAGATGCCCTCTGGGCTGGCCTGATTCCACCCTTCTCCGCCTTCTTCAATGCTGTGCTTGAGCATTATCAGATCCACATGCTGCATCTCGACCATCAGTCTGTGACTCTTCTTGCTGTCTTCGCCTTCATGTGCGAGGCCATGGTGGGCTTTGCTCCTTCAGTGGCTCTCCTCCGTCACTTCTTCTCATTGCATCTGGCCGACCCTCAGCAATGCTCGGGGTGCGTGAGCTTCCAGGCCGTGGCTGCAACGGCGGGCGAGGGGATCGATTTCGAGCTCCCTCCATCCACGAGCGAATTCCTGATACGATGGGTGTTCGTCGACGCCGGTGTGCTCAGTCCTCTGCTTCAGGCTCCGTCGGGGCCCGCTGTTCCTAACTCCGGTTGGAGCCATCAGCGGCTCGCGAGCCCCGGCCTTGCCCACGTCTGGCTCAGGTTGAGGTTGCTGAAGGATCGCGGCGTAACTGCACCGATGGTGGTGAAGGACTTCGTCCAACGCCGGGTCGCTCCGCTTCAACGCCATTCTCGCCCAATGTGGAGCTTGCTCAGCAGCCAGGATCACATGAGGTTTCAAGAGTCCGGGCTCCTCCTCGGGACGTGGCGAACAGTGCTCAAGGTCCTGACGGGTGTCTTTTTGCCGGCCGAACTGCCTAGGAAGAACTGTTTGCTGTACCGCTGCAAGAATAAGGATGAATTTGTGAAGGACATGCCTCTCTTCGATGAATGGGGGCCGCGGCCGATCGGCCTGGAGGGGCCTCGTGAGAACCCCGTCGTCGTGGTTCCCTTCCTTGCCCCTGATGCTGAGCTCGCCCCTAGTGACGGTGCGGGTGGGCGAGCTCAGGCGGAGGCCAACGGCTCGAGTGCTGAGGAGCACGTGCCGAGTGGTGATCCTGGGGAATCGTCTTCAGGAGCCTGCCACTCCCCTCCTGGGGGTCGGTTGCTGAGGAGACACTGCATGCGCCTCCCGTGGCCAAGGCTCCAGGAGCCTCGGGAGGTCGTGGTGAAACGGTGCCCGGCTGTTCGCCGCAACCGGGCACCCCTGAAGATATTCTTCCGAGCTCTTCTTCGGCCCCGCTGTGCACTGGCCGTCACGTCCAGCGTTTCGGTCGTCTTTGTGTGGACTTCAAGGAGCTCCACAAGACGAAAGGATCTCCCAGTGGCAGCAACATCTTTGGACCGCTGAAGCGGA
Source organism: Aegilops tauschii subsp. strangulata (assembly GCF_002575655.3). NCBI lineage: Eukaryota > Viridiplantae > Streptophyta > Magnoliopsida > Poales > Poaceae > Aegilops > Aegilops tauschii. The sequence continues at coordinate 411,121,945 of NC_053036.3, read as the reverse complement.
GGAAGTACATTGCCATTGACGTGTAAGTATCGTACCGCTGTGGCTCTCTGTGTGTTGCTTTATTCTTCTGACGCCAGTCTTTCAGGGCTCCTTCCACTGATGCTGCTGAATCTCATAAGAAACGGCCTCCTTCTTCCTTAACTCTTCTGCCAGCCTCGAGCGCTCCGAGTTCGCTGGTTGCCCCTGGAGCAGGGTTGGTTGAAGGGGCACTCTTGCCTTCCTGGCGCGTTGAACCTGCGGCCTCGTCGCTCCTCCCCCTTGGTCTGGCGTGGAGCTTGGCAGGCGTGCCCAAGACTCCTCCGCTGATTTTTGACGGCAACTTGTTGGCTTCGATCCTCGGCTCCTCTTCGAGCAGCAAGCCCCAGCAGGCTTGGGCTTCTCACGAGGACGGGCTGGTGTCGGGTGTGGCGCCAGCCGCCAGCTCCCTGCCAAGGGGTGGCGCGCCGCTTGATGCCCCGCCCGCAGCCCCCGAGGTGGAGGACGATGAATGCCGGGCGTTCGAGCTCGAGCGCGGGCGGAGCGTGGTTCGCCATGAGCTCTTCCAGGAGGCGATGAACGTGATGAGCCGGCTTGGTGGAGAGCTCGCGAGTGTCGATTCGTGTCTTGAGGCTGAAGGCCTCCGGCTGGCGGAGGAGCGGCGCAAGCTGAAGGTGGCCATCAACCTCGGCCGCTATCAGCGTGACCTTGAGAACGCGAAGGCTGAGGCGTCTCTCAAGGTTTCCTACGAAGCCCGCTCACGAGCCTTGGGAGAGGCTTGCGAGGCTGATCGCCGCCACGAGGCTGCGGAGAAGCGCACGTGGGAGCTCCGGGCCTGGAGCGCGTCTCTTGAGCAGCAGGTGGAGGCGCGCAGGGCCGCTCTTGCATCGCTGAGGGGGACGCCCGCGGAGGAAGAGGAGGTCCGGAAGCGTGAGGAGGCGCTGGCCCTGGAGGCCATGGAGCGTAACCGCGAGCTCGAGCAACTGGAGACGAGGGAGCGTCAAGTTGCCCAAGCAGAAGACACCGTAGGGGCTCGCGAGGCTGGAGTTGAGGAGTAGGTGAACCGCCGGGTGGCCGAGGTTTGCGCGGACCTGGATGGCAGGTATGACCTGAAGCTCAAGCTCGCGGGCGTGGAGGATGAGGGCAGGGCTGCTGCCCTCAGGCCCAGGTTGGACGAGGCTGAGAGGCGCGCGGAAGCCACGGCCGCTGCCCTGGTCACGGCGCAGGCGGACTTGGCCTCCGCCCACGCCGAGCTGCGTTCCCTCCGGAGGCGGGTTGATGACGCAGAGGTCGTCGCGAGGCAGAACACGGAGGAGGTTCTCCAACGTCGAACGCTGGAGCGCGAGCATGCCCCCATGCTCTAGGATCTCCGGAATAGGGCCAATAGCGCCCTGGGCCACATTTGCGACGTGGGGGCGCCGACCCCTCACTCAAATGATTATGCCAGCCACCTGACCTTCTTCACCAAGGTGGTGACGCGCCTGGAGGCTCAATCTGCCAGAGCTCGCTAGCTTGTGGAGGAAAGGGGGCGTGGCCTGCTCGAGCGCGCTTTCTCCCGTGTCTTTAGCCACCTCTTGAATGCCGACCCGAACTTTGACTTTGACGCCGCCATCGCCCCTGTACCCACGGCTGTCCGGGGCGACCTAGCGCACTGGTTGAAGACCGTGTGGACGCGTTGGTCAGGGCCTTCGCTTCGGAGGATGATGCGGTGGTGGTCGTCGCAGATGAAGGCGACATGGTCGACGATGGCGACGGGGGCGTCGCCAATGGCGGCAATGATGCCGATGAAGACGACGACGCGAGTGACACGTCTGCGGGTGACGCAGCGAGCGACATTTCTGGCTGATCCCTTGTTCTCCCGTCATTTCTTCCTGCGTACAAACTCGGGCGTGGCCCTTGGAAACTTGTAAGAGCATTTTGAGAGGGGGAGCCCCTCATGTAAGCAAATCGCAGTTTTTACTTTTCCATGCGATGTGAGTTTGTGTCCTCGTGAACTTGTGAATCCTGGCGCGAGTTTTCTGTCTTGGTTTACCTTAGTCAGCGCCAGCTTTGAGCTGGGCTGCGATGTGTCGAGTTCCTGAGGGCCTTATGGAGCTCGGCGCCCCGTCGGAAGGGGCCCTACGAGAGGTGAGCACCAGTTGCAGCGCGCGCTCGACGCGCGCGTGCTTCGCGCAGTCCCGCTCGCGAGGAGCTCGTGAGGGAAAGGCGACGGACATGAGTCCCAGACAAAACGATATCCAGAAGTCAAGAAATTGCTCAAACGAGAAAAGGCTCCCCCCGCGCACATCGATAAAAACTCAGCTTCAACTCAAATCCAGATCCAGAAAGCAAAGCTACAGAAAGAGAGATCCAAAGCAAAAGGCCGCGTTCGGCACCTAGTCTAGTCTTCTGGTCTTCAAGTCTTCTCACCAGCGCAAAGCTAAGTGCTGCCACTAGGCGTGGGAGGGAGCCCTAGGGCCTGAGGCTGGCACCCCTGAGACTCCGGGGCGTGTACAGCCCCAACTCATTATTACGTGAGAGTGTCACGGGCGGCGAGCTTCACAGGCACTGGGCCTTCTTCACAGGTACCGGCCTTGCTTCATATCGCCAGATGAGGGCCCCGCCTTGCGCCACTCTTGACCTTCTCTGAGCCGACTGGTCACCAGGACGACACAGAGGAGGGAAAGAGGACGCCAGCGGTTCCCTCGGCGACCACAGGTCCTCTGCCGGGGGAAAGGTTGACGAGGCCTCCCCGGTAGAGGGCCTACCTCCGGGTGTCGCCAGGCGCCGTGCACCGCGGGGTGGAGCCTTGCTCCTGGCTTTCTCCCGGCGGCCCCAAGTGTGTCTCCCTTGCCGGAACTGGTGCCGTCGTGCCTGGGTCGTCGATCGATGCTGCAACCTGATTCATTTGTAGTCCATGGTTAGCATAAGCCTGTTTGTAACATCCCAAATTTTCAATTTGGAATGTTATACATTAGATCATCTTTGCATAGCATATTTTATTGCATTTTGGCAAATCCTCGTTAAATCCTAAGCAACTCAAGGACCCTCGGAGAGAGTTGGGGATTTTCCCGATTTTCCATATTTGATTTTATCAAATAATAAAACGAGGATTTTGGTTTTAATTATTTTTCTCTCCGAAAAATATTTCATATTAAAATAAATGAGAGGAGAAAATATGACTTCTCCAAAACAATTGAAATATTGGAGGAAAAATATTAAAATCATATATTGGAATTTATTCGGATTTTATTTGCAATTTTAATTGCATTAAAAAAATTGCCTGTTTTCAAAACTGCATTTTGTGTCAAAAAAATGTTCACCTTGTTCTAATTATTGTTATTAGACGGGGAAAATTTGTTTGATCATTTTTCGATTTTTATTTATTTTTCTGCGATTTGTTTTGATTCGGCGGAATTTTTTAAAAAAAAAAACCCCCCGCGCCCGACCGGGCCGAGGCCCAGCCGAGCCGGCCGGCCCAGCCCCGCCGTCTCCATCGCGCGCACGGCCGCCGCCGCCCGAGTGCGCCCTGAGCACGGCCGCCGCCGCCGCCTTGCCCCTCCTCCAAGCCAGCCCCCCCTCTCTTATAAGTCGCCGCCCCCCCCCCCTCTCTCACCACGAGCCCCGCCCCAAGCCGCCGCCGCCGGAGCCCGCAGCGCCGCCGCCCGAGCTCGCCGCCCCGCTCGCCGTACGCCGCCGCCGACGCCGCCCCTCTCTCACCCCGAGCCGCCGCCCGAGCCCCGCCGCACCGCCGCCCTCGCCGAGTCCCGCCGGAGCCCCAAGCCGCCCCGCCGGAGCCCGTCCCGACGAGGTACCGAGCCGCCACCGTTTTGCCGGTTTTCTAAAAAAAACGTTCGTTTTTTTCTAAACCCTAGATCGGTTTATTTTTTTCGGTTTTATTATTTAGTGAACGTTCACCCACCCGTTCGTCTTAACGAACGTGTTCGTCGGATTTTCGCTGTTAACGAACGTCCGTTCTTTAACCGTTCGTCAGTTTTTCTTTTTCGCCGGATTTTTCCGAGATTATTCCAGATCGCGATTTCAGATCAGATCTTCGTTTTCGTTTAACTTTTCGCTCGTTTATCGGAATCAGGCGATTCATGCGCCTAGAGTTTCGTCTCGAAATTCTCTTTCCGTTTAACCTACTCAAACAAGTTTTTGCTACTGTAAAATTTGACCTAGATCCAGATTAGTAAACGAAGCTTGTTTCTTTCGCCGTTTGACTTTCGTTGCTTCGTTCGAGTTGATTCTTTTTGCAAACCGGAGTTCTTAAGTTGAACTTTCTGGTTGAATCTTTTATTCGAGTTTTACCTGTGCATTAGATGAGTACTTATTGTTTGCTTGTTTGTTTGCGATAGAGTACCCGGAGTGCGCCGCTTGCTACTTCGAATCTCTAGGTTACGCGGATCATCAGCAAGGCAAGTAACACTTTGATCATACTTTTCCATACCCAGTTTTATTTGCACTAGATCAATCCTCAAACATTGCATGGTTAGGATCTAATTAAACTGTGGGTATTGGGATGTAGTTGAGGTAGTACCTATTACCTGTGTTATTTATCAAACCCTCGGGAGTTATTTCTACGTTTGCTTATACCGCCATGCTATGCTCGTAGACGTGGATTGGGTTTGAGAGTTATTCACGACAAATGTGAGATTGTTATTTAATGGTTTTTCTTAAGGTGGCAACTAAAACTCACATCTGGGTGGATTGAGGCACCTAGAGAACCCAGTGTTGTCTGTTTTTATAAGGACCGCCACCCAGGCTCAAAGGGATCATAAGATTATTCATGCTAGAAACTTCCGTGTGCAGCCACAAGCTATTATGGGCTCTAGCATAGTTGAGTAGGTTACATGATCTCTTGAAGAGGTGGGCTAGCAGATGTAGGGGAAAGTAGGTGTAACTGTCCACCCGGAGTAAAGAGTTATTGTTTCTGAAAGACTGTGTCTCGGTCATCCGTTTATCAAACATCATGTAGTGCGAGAATCAAGCGGAGGCGATCGAGTCTTGTGGGGAAAAGTGCACAAACCTCTGCAGAGTGTACAAACTAATCATGATTAGACGTGTCCCCGGTTATGGACAACTTGAGTATCTAGTACTTGGATTATCATGTGAATCTCATCATCATGTTACTTTAATTAATTTTGTGGATTTAATCACGTTCTTAATTGGGATTGAGATGCTGTCAACCATCTCAATGTTTCACAACCACCATGATAGTTAAATAAAATTTATTCCTTTGCAGTAGGGAAAAATTTGCTTTTCGCAAAACTGTAACCGTAGAGCTTTCCACCAGCCATATATGCATGTAGTATAGCATTATTATGTTCATTACTCTCTATGTGTTACATTGCCAGCATATTCCATGTGCTGACCCGTTTTCGGGCTGCAACGTTTCATGTTGCAGACTTTTCAGACGACGAGTAAGGTGCCTTAGGTCGTGGTCTTATACTCAGTGATGCCGTTGGAGTTGATGGACTCACTTATCTTCCAAGCCTTCCGCCGTTATCGTTTTTAGATGGCCTTAAGCCATATTTATCATACTTATTCTCTTTTGAGATATTTGATGTAATAAGTGTGTGATTGCTACTCTGTTATAAATCCTCCATTTGTACTGTGCGTGTCAGCATTACTGATCCAGGGATGACACTGGTGCACAGCAGCACAGATTGTTTGAGGTCTGGTCGCTACAAAAGGTGGTATCAGAGCACACGCTGACTGTAGGACACGACCACTAAGCCTAAACCCTAGAACACTTCTCTGTTCTCATTTCTGACCCCTCTCCACTTTCTACTCTTTTAGGAATGGCGGATGCAAGGAGCAAGTTCATGCAACCAGATGAAGATACACCTTTTGGACGACACTTGAAGGAAGTCACCAAGTACTTGAACATAGGAATACCAAGCATTACCGGAACCTATAACGCCACACTACCTGAAGAGGAGAGCTGGCAAATTCAAGTTCAAGTTCCATGAAGGACGATAGTGCCAGTTACTGAGCCTATAAGGTTGTCTTTTGAAGCACCAACCTGGAGTTTAGGGAAGAGCATGGCAGCCCACATCACTATGGGACGCATTGGAGAAGTCTACCACAGGGAGCTTAAGGATACTATTTATCAGATTTGTGGATGCCGAGACGAGCAATGGGAGATGATTAGCACCAAGAAGGATGGATCAATTGCAGCTTTCATCTAGGAGAAAAACCAACACATTCGTCGCCAGGAGAACCAGATGTGCTCAGACAAGATAGATCTAAAGAAGGCGTTGACAAAGATCAAGGAGCTGGAGGAAGAACTCAAGGCTACACGCAAGGATTATTTGGAGGAAATCGTCGCACTAGTAGGGAAGAATGACGACCTGGAGAAGAAAATTGGAGTATTCATGGGAAATCCAGTACCAGAAGGAGAAGATGATGAATGCGCTTGCCCGGATAACTACATCATCATCAACGACACCGACTCCGACCCCAGTGAAGATGACTTTGTTGATGAAGCTGGAGCAGATATCATGGAGTCTTCGACTGATCAGAATTTCTAGTAGACCACCATATCAGTAGTAGTTTTCCCCCATTTAATAGTATAGTTCGAGCACTTTTGTAACGCTAGATAGATCGATTGCATGCCTTGTTCGAATTGATTGAATGATATTGATTGCATTTGTCTCATGAGCATATGGGTAGTGTTTTCCCTCTAGACCTCATTCTATTCTTGACTCTCATCTTTTCTAAACCCATCAGATGCCTCCGAGACGCGACACCGGATTTGTTTTCCCACCGGAGATCACTCAGTTGATCCAGCAACAGAATGCCCTGATGCAAGTGTTGGTACAGAACCAAGGCAACAACAACAACAACCCACCACCACCACCTGTTGATCACTTAGCCCGTTTCTTGAGGCTAAATCCGCCGGTGTTTTCCAGCAGCACCGAGCCGATTGTTGCAGATGATTGGCTCCGCAAAGTTGGAAGGGAGTTGACCACTGCAGGATGCACAGATGCGGAAAGAGTGCGTTTTGCCGCACACCAGCTTGATGGACCCGCAGCATCATGGTGGGAGAATTACACAGCCACACACCCTATTGACACTGTCACATGGGACCAGTTTCAGCAAGCTTTCCGTACAGCCCATGTTTCAGCAGGAGCTATGGCCATGAAGAAGCGTGAGTTTCGTAACCTACGCCAAGGAGGACGCACCGTAGGCCAGTATGTGGAGGATTTCAGTAAGTTAGCACATTATGCACCAGATGACGTTGCTACAGATCCAGCCAAGCAGGAGAAGTTCCTCGAAGGATTGAATGATGAGCTGAGCATGCAGCTAATGGTAGCAACCTTCAACAATTACCGGGAGTTGGTAGATAGAGCACTCATGATTGAAGGGAAGCAGCAGCAGATTGAGAACCGTAAGAGGAAGTATGGACAAGGGAAGTATAATTCTGGAGCTCAGCAGAAACCACGTTTTGCCCCGAAACCGGGAGGACAGTTTCAGCATACCCATGGAGGAGGTAGTTCGCACAACCATAATGGCTCCAAGAATGGTAATGGGAATGGAGGAAGCAACGGGCAGAACCGTAATAACCCTTCAACCCCAGCCAAGAGGGATCTAAGTCACATTACTTGTTTCAAGTGCCAGAAGACTGGACATTATGCAACTGATTGTCCTGAAGCCCAGAATGGTAATGGCAATGGAAGCTCTGGGAAGAAGCCGAACCCGTTCAACAAAGGACATGTGAACCACGTGAGCGTGGAAGAGGTTGAAGCACAGCCTGATGCAGTAATAGGTAAGTTTTTGGTTAAGTCATTTACTGCAATCGTTCTTTTTGATACTGGTGCATCGCATTCATACATATCAAGGGGATTTGTGGATAAGTTGAGACCTTCATGGGCAGGCGGCGCTGCCCGGGCTGGCCAGGCCGCCCAACGGTTGGAGCCGTCCCTTGAATCGCCAGACATCGTGGCTAGGGAGCGTCGGTGAGCTGGCTGGCGGAGAAGGAGCTCCGGCGCACCCCTACCTGGCGCTCCAAATGTCGGATGTGGGGTTCCGGCAAACCCTTAAGGTTCGAACACTGGGGTGCGTACGAAGTCTCTCCCTCCTACCAATCTACGCTCTGGCTCGCTAAGATCTTGTGGATGAACTCGTCGAACTCGCAACACAGAAAGACACGGGGTTTATACTGGTTCGGTCCACCGTTGTGGTGTAATACCCTACTCCAGTGTGGTGGTGGTGGATTGCCTCTTGGGCTGATGATGAACAGTACAAGGGAAGAACAGCCTCCTGAGGTTGAGGTGTTCTTGTGCTTGTGAACTTGTGGCGTGAGGATTCGATGCCCCTACTGTGGTGACTAGCTCTACTTATATAGGCCCTGGTCCTCTTCCCAAATATCGAGCGGGAAGGGAGCCAACAATGGCGGGAAAATTTGAAGGGGACATCTAGTACAATCTATCCTGACAAAAGCGGTCTTCGCCTGTGAAAAGCCCTGGGGTGACGCCGTCTTGGGCTCCACGATGACCTCCGCCTGGCCGTCCTCCTGGTCTTGGTCTCGTTGCACCAATATGGCAACCTTTTCCTGATGCCTCGGTACTCCTCGCCTGCGCTGGCCTCCTTAGCACCAAAGAGGAAATAGGAATGCTGCACGCACTGGCGCCCGCCTGGCACCCGCCTGGCACCGTTCGTCATGGCTCACGTCACGAGAGCCTCGTGATGTTTGCCTTGCCTTGATATCTCCGCCCCTCGTGAGCCTGCTTGGCTAGGCCACTCCAGAGGAGGTCTTGCGTCGTCCGCCTCGCGAGGCTTGGACCCTCGCGAGGGTCTTGGGTGTCTTGCTGATGAAGATGGGCCGTACGGGCCGCTGCCTGGCCACGTTGTGGGCCGCAGGCAGGCAAGTCTGGGGACCCCCATTCCCAGAACACCGACAGTGTCATACATGCATGGTTTGGAAAAATAGAGGCACTATACGTATTGGATTGTTGTTGTGTTCGTGTGTGTGTGTGGTCATATGCTTGATACATACAAAGTTTTCTCACCACCATACCCTTCATCTTTTAAATTTGAATTTGCAATGAAAAACTTACTAGGGATACCATGAAATGTGAAATCCACGTTGAGATCACTATATCACAAACTCACTCTAATTCAAGAACTCGTCATAAATCAACTACCACGTTGAGATTACTATTTGCAAGGAAAATACGGGCATTGTAATACTCATAGATTCGTTCGGAAAATTGAAAGATTCATTTCGTATACTCGAATGGTAGGACCCAATGGCGTACCCGCCAGACCTTGGCTCGTGTTGATCCTCAAAAAAAAAGAAAAAAACCGGGCTCGTGTTGATCCTAAAAAAAACCGGGCTCGTGTCCTTCTGGTGGCGTGCGTGGTACGCACATTAGCCAACCCCAACCAGTCGAGCCTCCGCGTTTCGAGTCGAAATATCTGGCAGCCAGAATTCCAGCCCTAGGAAATTCCCCTCATGTCCCCGGTCCATAATGACTACCGATGAACAATGGAAGGATGCTTTAGTAACTAGACAACGTTACCTACCGCGCGGAGCACGGTTCAATTCCCTTGCTCGCCACTACCCAAGGTCACCCGTCAACTACATTGCCTAGTACTAATAGTAGTACTACACCAGGATGAGCACATAATTGAGCACGTTTGTTCGTGCCTAGTACTTGACTTAATATATCAGGCAATGCACTGGTATGGAGGGATTATCCTTTTACTCTGCATATATAACTTGTCTGAAGTCTAACTAAGCAAAATATTTGACCAAATCCTTTCTTAAGAAATACAACAGGAAAGATGTATCGCTTGAAAATTTATTGCATGATGCAAGTTATGATATTATTTCGAATCATGGATTTTAAATTTCAGAAAATCCAAAAGTGACCAGAAATTCATGAAACTGAGCATGGTCACGTGATATGGCACAAATATTCCTACGTAATTTTTTTCTTCAATTTGAGACAAGCTGCTTATGCGAAGTTGCACAAATGAAGAGCCAAGGTATTTATTGAAACCGTGGGCATTTATGTGCCGCCACGAGTCCCGCTTCTCATCGGCAGGTGCCGTCCGAGCAAGCGTGTGAGTCGACGGGAGGTGTGCGAGCAGACTGCTGCACCGGCTGACAGGAGGCGTGCGAACAGACAGCTACTCAGGCTCACCGGGAGGCGAGCCCTTTGACCAGGCTCCGCCTCCCACCTTCATCCCAACTGCTCCCACTTTTAATGTCACTGGCACCGCAGTTTAAAATCAACCCCGCATTACCCGGCATCGCTACAATCTTCTCTCTTCCTCTCCGATTCTCCTGTCGTCTACCTCCAACCAGCCTGACCTAACCGTATGCCATGCCGCATCACGATGGTCTGCCCTTAGTCTTCCAGTTTCCTAAGGAAGACACCCAGCCGGAGTCTCAAGAACATAAGGCGCTTTGGGCGAGCTCGAACCGGCCTTGCGGGAAGATGCCGCGCCTGTCCCCGCTCCTGTTCTGGCTCTCGTCGCCCCGACTACGCCAGCGCCCATCCCCGTGGCATTGATGGGCTGGGAGCCACACATTGTTGCCGAGCTTGATGCCATGGGGTTCCATGAGGTCCCCGCCGACTTTCACACGCCCGTGCACCTGCCAGCGCATGCGCCTGTGCGTGCACTAACGTGCGCGCCCGTGCCGGTGCCCGTGCAATCGAATGTGTCCGCCGCGCCGTTGCCAGCGCCTGTACCTGCGCGGGTGCCAGTGCCCCCCTCAGCGGCATGGATGTCCGCCGTCGACCGCTTCCTTGCACCGACGCCATTCGCCTCCTCCCGCCAGTTGACTCGCTCCTGCAGACCGAAGTCCAGGACATTGTGGCCTTCCTTGAAGCTAGGGCCAACATCCAGGAGTACGCCAACAACAGCGCAAGACGCCGTCGTCGCCGTCGGTCAGTGGCCCGACGACACACAGAGCACTGCAGAGGAGCCGCTTCCCACCGCAAGACGCCCCCACCGCTGTCGTGTAATCTAAATTTGCCATGAAAAACGTTCGGATTGCCATGCTTAAAATCCGAACGTTTATCATTTTCGTTTATTTTAGATCGATCGTCGTATGAATGTAAAGTTGGAGTCAGACTGAATGAAATCTATGGTTTGATCGATTGATTGTTCTGCTAGAGCCGTATCAAATTAAATATAAAACATCATGAAGCCACATGTATTCCTTCTCATCCAACGACCTAGACTGCTTCAATGTCGAGCGCTCAACACGTTTAGCGTGCAGTTAATTTCATGCCAAAAATAGTGCTAATCACATAATAACACGCAAATAATATCCTACTTAATACCCGCATGCACTTAATATACTTCCAAATTAACGTGCATTGCACGTACACATTGACTAGTACCACTAGTACGTGAAACTGGTGCCGTAACTTGTGAACGTGTCCAGATATGGTCAACGGCAACATCGCCCGCGAGTTCTTTGTGTTTGCCCGTGCGTCTAAACACAGAAGGGAAGGAGAGAGAGAGAGCACACATGGAACCCACTAGTAAGTGAAGGCGAATAGTACTACGTGCTAACGAGCCGGTCCCACTAATGTACTAAAAATAATATTACATGTTATCCATTAAATAGGATGTGGTAATATAAAAACATTATATGAACAAGGGGGGGGGGTACAACAAACATTGCTGTTCTTCGTATGTTGCCTATTGACGTGCGGCTTGAAGGCCCTGGTCGCATGTTCGATCCTCGTCCTTTATTTTTAATTTGTATATGGGTCAGAATTTGTTTCATGACAGGTGGGCCCCTCGGTGTGTAGTTTGTAGCACTTTAATTTGTGGGTCAAAATTTGTCCCATTCCAAGTGGACTATCGGTGAGTAGTTTTGTAGGTTATTTGTAATAATTAAAGAGAACAACAGAGTTTTTTTGCAATAATACCATGGTGCAACGTTGAAGGCGAGAAAGGACATGCGAGAGAGCGATGACCGAGCCTGAGGGAAATCAATTGGGGGTTGCAACGGTGTTCGGAGTAGTTGTGGGCCGAATGCTACGAGAATATAATCTAAACCCACCGGAATAAATGCCTACACAAATTAATCTAAGGTTGGAGTCCCCCTCGCAATGTAAACAACTCCGGCTTTGCGAGGGATGGAAAGGTAGCTTCAATGCGTGGAAGATACGGTGTGAGAAAGCGAGGTCAATTGAGAGACATATAGATAGAGAGACAAAGTGAGTGTGGTCTGACATTCATTGAAAAAGATATATATGCTCTGGAGAGATATTGTCAGATTGAGCTTTGGGGAAGGGTGAGGGCTGTAAGATAGAGCTTGAGAGATGATCCAGCCACATACATGTAGATATATTTTGTGCGTTGGAGGAAGCAAGGTCAATCGATTACATGTATAAAGGGAGAGAGATTGAGCGAGTGTGGGTCATCGTGTGATCGAAAGAGTGAGACGGGTTGGAGAGAGTGACCTAGATAGACAATGTGCATGAGAGAGTATACAATATGAATATGTCGATTTGGGCTCAAACATGGAGATATATTGTTTGTGTCCGAGAAAGAGCGAGGTTAATCGATACATACAGAGAGAGAGAGAGAGAGAGAGAGAGAGATTGAGCGAGCATAGCCCGCCATGAGGTCGAAAGAGTGGGGGCGACTTGTATGGACTGACCTAGATAGACAATCTGCGTGAGAGACTATAGAGTGTGTCGATCGAGGCCCGAACAGGGAGATATATCATTTGTGTGTGAAAGAAAACGAGGTTAATCGAGACTGAGATAAAGAGAGCGAGATTGAGCGAGTGTGGCTCACCGTGCGGAAGAAAGAGTGAGACGGTCTCGAGGTAGTGACCTAGATAGACAACGTGCGTGCGTGCGCACGAGAGGTTGGGGGGCTAGATAGGCAATGCATGTATCTAGCGAGAGAGGGTGGGAGGGAAAGAGAGAGAGAGGGAGAGAGAGCTCGGCATGGGGTGCAATGGCGGGTGTGTGAGGTAAATACATTTGGTAACAGAGTGGGAAAAGGGGGTTGTGTAGTTGAGAGAGTTAGAGATCGAAACATGGAGAGAAAGAATGAACATGTGTCGGAAACCAATAGCTTCCTAAGGTGGTTAGGAGAGGAAGATTGACCGATACAGGAAGTATGTACCGTGTGTGCCGAGGGGGGGGGGCTAAAAACAACATTTGAATGTAGATAGTACGAGACTTAATATTGATGTTTCAATTCCGTGTACATTGTAAGATTTGAACTAAGGACCATGCATATGGGTAATTATTTCGAATTCGTGCCATATTAGGTTTGGAAAAGTTGACATTGACTCGATTGTTGTGCTATTTTGTAGGTCATATGTTTGAATCCATCCAAAGTTTTCTCACTACCATGGTGTTCATCATATACATATGAATTTGTATTAAAAAAGTAGTGTGGATACCGTGAAATGCGAAACCCACGTTAGAATTGGAGACTGCTATGTGACACACACTCTAATTCAAATAACTAATTATGTGACACACACTCTAATCCACGTTAGCGTGGATACCGTGGATACCCTTTCGATTTTTTTTGAAATAACTATTCATTAATTAATTTATAGTATCTCGTTTCGAATGACTAATTATTTGCAAGGAAAACATGGGCATGGTTATACATACAGATTCGTTTGCAAATGAAAGAAGATTCGTTTGCATTCTCAAATGTAGGCGCACCAGGCAGACCAGGGTCATGTCATGGTGGTCGCGTGTGTCGTACGGACGCTTAGCACCCAGCCACCCAGCCCCTCCCTCCCCCCCCCCAAAGAAAGACGACAAAATAAGTTCGCGCTTCCACGTTCGGATTGAAATATCTGGCGGCCCCAATTCCAGCCCTGCAAAATCTCCCTCCTCCGCCGTCCCCTTCCGAGCCCAGATTGCTCAAATCCCTAATTCGCCGCCAACCCAAGCAAAGTTCGAATTGCCCCTCGCCTCGTCTCTTTCCCCACCTCTGTGCCGGACGACGATGACGAAGACGACGGTCGCGCTTCACCACCACCCGGAGCTACCTCATCTACGCCCTCGTCCACCGCACCGGGTGATCAACCGACAACGTCGGCCGCCGCAACCGACGTGCCTCACAGACACCGACTTCCACCGCATCAGGTGCGCTTCACCGACGTCGTCTCCCACCTCACCGGGGCTACTTCACCGAGCACATCGTCGCACCTCCGCCCCCCCCCCCCCCCCGAGGCCGTTGGGGCTTCACCAACGGTCTCGTCCACCGCATCGTAGCGCTCCGCTGCCACTCTAGATCTTCATACGTGCGCGGCCAGCCAACGCCAGCGCATCACCCTCAACGGCTCTGAAGTGATCCGCACTCTAGCTAGGCGAGCATGCCCAAACGCCGGCCCGAACTAGGTATCCACAAATCACTCCCTTGTGCACTGTTCTGATGATGTTTGGATATGCTTTCACTGCTCTCTTAGCTTACACGCCTATGCAACTCTGACTTTAACTCTTGTTTCTTCTAGAGATATCATCTGAAACAAGCAAAACCATTTTTTAGCGAAGCATGACGATGCTACGGGATCTGGTACACATCCTGCACACCCGTATAACCTTGTAAGCATCTGTCCTCCGGTACAATAGCAAGGTCGATTCCTCTTATTTGATCAACCATTCACCGTGTCAAAAATGCAGAGGGGGATGCAAGGAGCACAAGGCCTGCACATCCAAGCAAGTGGTAACATGGACTTGTACATGGAACATCCCAAGCGCAAGCAGAGCTGCAGTGAGCCTGTACAACGAGCTAGCGTAAGTCCCTGCATTTCATTTAATTCGTACTGGCCAACGTGTATGATTTGTGTGCAGTGGCGGATCCACGAATTCAAGTTACCAGGGGCAAAAATTTAACTTAAAAAATACGAAGGCACTTGCACTCCGGAAATCAACATAACTTGAGAAATGTGAAGCTACATGCACTTTGAAAGCCAGCTAATGATCTAAAGTAGTTCAGATTGTAAAACACTAAATGATGCAAGCACCAAAAACACAAAATGCAACATGGTGTACAAGGACTACTAACATGGTCTGTACCTGCTTGAATTATTCGTTCTCTGGCTGAAAATATCAAAGTGTAATTGCACCTATAACTAGTGCGCAAACTGCATATCAATATATCTATCCTGCACAAGTATGCCAATAGTTTCAAACAACAGATTAGAAAAGTATTTATGCTACGTTGTCATAATACGGGGACTTTCTGGTAGATGGCCTCGACGTTTCCTGAAGCCATGAAAATGTACTATAATTTGCTTGTCATCAATGCCTGCAAATCTCTATGTCTCTCTCAACGTAGCAGATCATCATTAGACACTAAATCCTTCAATGGGAGCTTGCAAAATGCTTGCATTAGATCCCTCATTAAACACTATATGTTCATCACTAGGAGCATGTAAAATGTTTGCATCAAATCCTTCATTAGCAGTCTGTTCATTAGACACTTCAGGCTCAAGAACAACATGAGCTTGTATGTTTGCACCGGAATCTTGATTAGATACATCAGATTAAGTCAGTTCAGTATTGATTGGGGGAGTTATAAAATATGCAGAAATTGGTTTCATTTTCTCATAGATTCCCTACATACAAGCAGTTTCACAACACCGTCAGGTTTAACTATTGGCCAGAAATTGAACAGTTGAATTAGATATAATCAGGGATGTGATGTACCTGCTCGTTGCGCATGCTGCTCTTGCAAGCTACGACTGTCCATTTGCGCAAGCTCGATGCCATGCCCGTGCTACCGCCGCTGCCTCCCACGCAGGCTACACCCAGGGCTGGATCTTCATCTTCTTGTCCTTCCATTCGCTTGAAGCCCGGCGACCGTTCTCCAACGAGGGTGCGAGGAAGTGCTGTGTTGGTCTGTCCAGCGGCGGCTAGGTTAGGAGCGAACCAGACTCGAGGCTGGAGGGAACGAATTGGGATTTTTCCTGCTGTTGATCGATATGGGAGGCGCTCGTTTGGGCCGCGCGCCTGCTGTAGGGCCTGCCTTGCACTTACGTTATTGGCCCATCCAAACTGAAACATTTTTCTTCATTTTTTACATTGCCTGCCCATGCGTTGGGACGAACATAACTAGCCTGGGCCAACCTAGACGACTCAAACTAGGTGCACACTTTCCAGCCACCTGAGGCGGCCGCCCATACCAGCCCCTACGGTGGCGTCGCCCCTTTTTGCGTGTATGATTGGGGTGGTGAAAAATACTCTAGTGGCTCTTTTGATTTACCCACAGAATGGTTGAATTGCTTGTTTCTATGAACTGAGTTCGTCAATAATGTGAAGGATGCCAGTCTTTCATCCTATTGTAGATTGCTTAGATCTCAATATGCCAAATGTAATCGCATGAAATATACAATAAAAGCCAGTGTGATGTGTGTGGCTACAACTAGTCTGACTACACGTCCTCATATAACATATCAAGGACACACCATCTTACCAGATTAACCATTCGACTTACCAATGCAGTGTGGAAAGAAAGAAGTATTGGGACTGCGTATCCAACCAATTGATGCCATGGACTCCTTCGTAGAACCTTGTAAGCAAAAAAGAAGTTGCAGTGTGCCTGTACAAAGAGCTAGCGTAAGTTCAGTTACCTGCTTCTCGGAATTTTAATTAGCCACTTATTGCAAAATTGTTCAATTACATTGCTTGGCTTAATTTAGTTTGCTACTGATTACATAATGACATAGCCTGTTAATCCTATTATAGACTGCGCCTATCTATGTGTTTGATACTTACTATTAAGAATTACCTGTTTGCCTGAACTTAAATAGCTACTTAAGCACGTAGATAGCTGGTCATATGTACTTCTAGGGTGCAGCAGAATTCATGTGTAATTTACGTTCTGATACCCTGTTTCTTTAAATGGTTTGCTGTTATCACTTGTAGCACTAGTAATGTTTGCATGTTCATAGATAGACAACTGTCAGGTTTATATGAGGGACATCGTCTTTTTAACTTATATCTGTTTTGGAATCATTTTTCTTACATCAAAGAAATTTACAAATGTCTATGTTGCTGGTAAACGGTACCGACTTATTACTTTAATATGTTGCCAAGGACTTGTTAGTTTTACTAGTTCATGTGTAATTAAATACATTGCCAAAACTGGTTAGTTTTACTAGTTTGATGTTAGTTTCTTATGGCTCTTGCAAAAATTTATTTATTGATTGCTAACATTCAAGTTTGCAGGATCCAACTGAAACTCCGTTGGCACAATAGGTATATTTTCAGAAACTTCCTTGTTTACCTGGTTTGTTGCTGTAACTTGTTGCTGTAATCATCTTACCAACTTCAAGTTTTCAGGATCCAATTGGAAGTCCAATTGCACAATAGATACATTTTCAAAAATATATTTGTGTAACAGGTTTGCTGCTGTAACTTGTTGCTCTAATCAAGTTACTGACTACTCAACTTTTCAGGATCCAAGAGAAACTCCAATGCCACAACAGGTTCCTTTTGCAAAACTTGTTTGTTTAACTGCTTTGCTGCTGCAACCGGTTGCTCTAATTACGTTACTGGCTACTCAACTTTTCAAGATCCAAGAGAAACTCCAATGCCACAACAGGTACCTTTTGCAAAACTTGTTTGTTTAACTGCTTTGCTGTTGCAACAACCGGTTACAATGACGTTAATAACTACTTTTTAGCATCCAATTGAAAATCTTTATTTCCTTGTTTGTTTAACTGGTTTGCTGTTATAACTCCCAGTTTAGATGTTTTGCTAACTTCAACTTTTCGGAATCCAATCAGAACTTTAATGGCAAAACAGGTTAGCCCAAGATCAAAGAGCGAGGTCCCCATGGACATTGTATCATCCCACGGCAGTGGCACCGGCCCAATCGTGCATCATGAATTGCCAACTGCTCATGCTCTAGAGGCTAAACTAGTGGTAGAAAGAGATTCTGCTTCTGCACTTAGAGATAAAGTTGACATGTTGAGGGAGCAAACAGCACAACCACAAGCAGTACTCAAGACAACCATTAAATATTTGGTGGATTTCAAAATGAAGCAAGCTGAGACTGACCGCATTGTTAAGGTCCTGAAGGAAAAAAGGAAATTAAATTCCCACTTGGTAAATCATAGGTGAAATGTTCTTTCCATCGTTGAATAACCTTTGTGTTGTTTGTTCATGTAATCGATCAAACCATTTGTTTTAGAGATCATGTAATTTTTGTTTTGTTTTTTGGTTTGTAATTTTATTTGAGCATAAGTCTGTATTAATTGATAAGACTCGGAGACATTTCATTTTGATTGCTATGCTAGACCTACAAATATGCCAATCAGGTTGAATGTGCATTCAGCAATAATAGTAGTATAGATGGACCATAAGTGGCACGCATCGGAAAGGGCCAAGATGCTGTACTAGCTTCGCTAAAAAAAGGATGCTCTTCTAGCAAAAAAAGTACAGTGGCCTGGCTTATGTATGTTAGTTGATATTATTGATCCATATACTCTATAAGTGTTTATATGTCTATTAGTTTTGTACATTATTGGTTGATTGACTCGGTATTTGAATCTTGATACATCGCCTGTGTACATATCTAAATGGGAGTACACATTATGCTGCGTGTGACATTTGAGTTGGACATAAAGTGTTCCAAATATTCGAATTCACCTTAAACTGGATTCTAGCTTCTGAATTCGAGTATCGGCATTTGTAAATCATATTCATATATGACAGTGGAATACATCTTTGTCGTGCTTTTGAAGATATATAAAAACAGATAGAATGATTTATAAAGATTCGTATAGGAATACAAAATGGATTCGAATTTAGTTGCCAGGGTAAACGTGGATGCTTATTATCCGAAAATTTGAAAGAAGCGGAAAAATGTCCACTCCCACGTCGGCTGCCCGAAGCCAAGTGTTTGGGAGATGGAAATTACTGTCTACCCCTTACACGGACAATCCATCGGCCCGATTTCCACTGCTCTCAATAGGGGTTGGTTAGTAACTTAAATTAGATGTGACACGACCGCCTCTGAGCCCATTCCGACACGGTGGGCGCCAAACATGGGCGGCAAAACACATTTGATTCAAGCTCGTCTGAAAGACCTCTGTTTCTCCCTCCATTTCCCCATTCATACACGGTGGGCGGCAAAACAAACTCGACTCGGCCGAAATCGATGTAGGCAAATATTTTCAATAGGGGCAGGTTTGTAACTTCACTCAGACATGACATAACCGCCCTACCTGTCAGCCCCGTTCATACACCGTGGGCGCCAACCATGGGCGCCAAAACACCCTCTCCTCTCCCGAAATCGCTCTGGCAAATATTTGCAAGATGCGAGATTACCGTCGTATCCCCAACCGACGAGACGTCCAAATTTTAAATAGGGGCTAAGTTCGTAACTTTCCCATATTTCAGACAGGCGCGTGCCAAAAACATGGTTCCCCGTACCTCTTCCTCCATTTTCCCATTCATACACTGTCCACGCTAGAACACCATCCCCACACCAGCCTCCTTCGTCCGCCACCCCATCCATCGCTGTCATCCTCCACCCCATCCATCGCCGCCGTCCTCCACCATGCCGGAGCGCCTACCAAGACCGCGTCGTCCACTGCTAGAGATGGACATTTGTCATCCACGGCGATGGACCAAGAGCCTTGCATCGCGTCCTCTCACTTCATCGGCACCGTCGTCCTCTTTGTCGGGGCTGCTCACACGACCTTCTCTTCCACCGCAACGGGACTTATCCCCTGATGCACCCGTCTACCATCGCAGATCTGCTTCAACGCCACCGATAGCCATCGCAGCCCCGATGCCTACACGACGCCGCAAGAGAGGTGGTACTTCATATCTCCACAACTTTTTGATCTCAACCAGAAAATAGATCGTAACTTGGTTACTGTACTTTCTTTCCAGCTCTTAGAATTTAGTTCTTAGTTCGAAGCAAACAATGGATGCTAAATAGCATTTCCCCGGTTTGTAGCTTTAAATCTGCCATGGCACAGTCATAATAGGGTTTAATTGATCATGCTTAGGGTTTAATTGATCATGTTGGTTCTGTGGTGGTTTCTTTAATAGAAATCGGAGGGGAAACCCTCTTTTGCTAAAAAAATGCTTAGGGTTTCCCCCTTTTATGATCACTATACGTGTCATAATAGCACTGCTCCACCCATCAAGCTAAACAAGCTTAGTTGTTCAAATATGAATCTAATATTATTATAACAGAGTCGTTTAACTGGTCCGCTAAATGTTCCTAATTTAGTTTCAAAAATGCATGTTCACCGCTCGGGTGTGTATCTCTACAGGGTGCCCACGGTGGGCCGCGGTCCACCCTGGGATTTTGGGTCGGCCCAGGCCCCGCTTCCCCTCTGTTCTGCTGCGCGCTTCTGATCTCTACTCGCCCCCAGCCGCCTGCCTCGCCGGCGACTTGCCGTCCCCGAACGGCATGACTAGGAGGAGACGCCGGACTAATAGGAGGTCAGGAGCAGCTCGCCCAACAGTGTCACCGCTGCCCGGGCGCGCCGCCGTGCCTACCTTCCTAGTCCATTCAGGGCTCAGGCGTGCAGCACCCACTAAGCCAACCCGATTTATCCTGAGATACGTCCTCAACACACAGCAACCACTCCTCGTCACCCATTTTTGAATTGATTCATTACTCATTAGGCAGGACTGTCATTAGGGTTTGTTGTGTGCTGAGTGCTACCTACACTTAATGGTTCAGATGTATTTCAGTAATCTTTAGTACCTGTAAAGTTCATAGGGTTTCAAAATTTCGGCCCTAGGAACAGACACTAGTCATTTTGGATTGTTGGTCGTAGTGACATTGACCCAGATTACTATTGTAGGCCAGGTTTGTTGACAATTTTACTTGTCTTTCTTACTCATTCGATATGATATCCAATTATTCACGTCGATTAGTTGCAAACAATAAGTGCTAGACAAACTTCTTGATTCAGATTTTGGACGGTCTCTTACTGCAGTTACAATTCTGCATACCTGTCCTAGTAAACTCACAAGTAAATAATTGATTCACTACATCTATGCTTGCCTTGTCATATTTGTTGTCAATTTTCTTTTATGGTGGACCACCCTGTTTCAAAATACTGGAACCGTAGACATGAGTGAATAGTATTTCTCTGTGTGATCTCTTCCATCATGTGTACATGGGCAACGAGCACTGCATTGTATAGAAAGAAAGTGTCATTTCCAGCTTTTACATAGACTACGATCTTTTACATGGAATACAATCTGCCTACCTGCTTTGTGTCGCACTACCAGCACTCCACCCTTGAAGCTAAACATTATGCCACTGATAATTCCTTAGTTTATTTGTTCAAATACGAGTTTTATATGATTCTAATGTTCCTACTTCAGTTTTGAAATGTGTGTCTGCCTGTTATAGAGACATAAGAGGTTTGTATTTCTGTGTGTGGTCTGGTCAGCACGGTTGGGGGGTGAACTTTGCATATGTAGGGGTTTATAGGGAGACACTCTTCGAGTTGAATCCGTAATGCATTGCATAGATAATTTGACTACTTTTTATGTTTTCATGAATCTCAGATTCTGAACAGCTTCATAATGATTATGATCTTGCGCGCATGAAAAGAATAAAGTAGAACAATGCCATGGCTGTCAAACATGGCATTAAGGGACTAAAATCAAGTCTAGATGCAATGCAATCCAAACGCTCTCCACCTACAGATTCATGCTCGGAATATGATCCTAACCGTTATTCTGAGCTAGAGGGAGACCTAAGTCAATGTAGCTCCCTAGTGGAGGAGTCAGAGGCAGATGCCCTATCTTATTCACCCATCAAGGTGCTTGCTCTAACTTTCCAAGGTTATATTGGTCGCACATATCTTGCAACTAATGCTTTGTATTGTTTCTACTTTGTTGCACTGCCATTAGCTTAGTTTACATATCATGTATGTGAATACGCCCTGCCTATCCATTTTCAGTACATATTCCATCTGTCATCATACCATATTTATCCATTCAAATGTTGTTCTTGTGTATCAGACGTTCAAAAGGAAGAGGGCGATTGCTGATCGCGGAGCAAAGTATTTGGAAAAGGTAGTGACACCTGATAAATCAAATAGCCCATTAGGTGTAGTTGCAATATCACCTGACCCACAAAACACCCCAACTCTAGCAGACTCTAGACCTACTACACTGGTCATTTCTGATGCCCCAACTCAGCAGGCCCCAACTGCAGCAAACAGTATGATGATGCCAGTTGACATAGCACCAGCTCTACAACGCAAAACCCCCATTCCAGCAAAGAGTACACCAAATCCAGTTGCCAAATCCCTTTTCGAACCAGAGAGAGCCCCAATTGCAGCAAATAGGACCCCTATTCCATTTCTTCCCAGTTTAGAAGATGAAGCTTATATTGTTGTCAAGAACTTTGTGCGCATCTTTCCTTCATGGAAAGATTATACCGCAGACACAGAACAATTTCCAGTTTTCCTCTGCAACTTACGCGTAAGTAATGTACTAATGTTATTCATGGTAATTACTGCATATGTTTCTGATGACAGAAGACACAAGATTTCATTCTTTTAAATAGGCGAGGACCAAACTGGATTGTCAAGATGAGCAAGGGTTGGTTGCACTTTTCAAGCACTCGTTGATGAAGTATCGTTCCTACCTAAGGCAAGCGCACTTCGATGGCAAGCCTCTAAACGAAATTTCTGTAAAGTCTCCGGTGCTACATTTATCAGATAGTGACTGGAATAATCTTGTTACACATTGGTCTCGTTTGCAGCGTAAGGTACTATCTATGATATCACATCACAACTTGAACTACATTTCTGCATTTGCCTTAACGTCTCACTTGCACGAAAATGTTAGCAGAAGAACATTCATTCTCAAGGGACCACAGAATCTCGCAACTATACTGCACACTGCATTGCTCTTGTGAGTACCTCTTGCCCTGTATGACCATACTTACTTTCATAGTTCTTTGATTATGTAGCATCACTGCACATGTTAGCCTCGTTATCGTCCATTCGGTGGACATTATAAGATCTGTATGGACTCTTACATAAATAGAATCAACCCAATTCTTTTGAAGAGGTTTAGCTCTGCAGTCCTCTTGTAAGGACTGAACGTCGTCTATCACTGTACTTACATGAACAGCTACTCCCTCCATCCCATAATATAAGAACGTTTTGTACAGTACACTAGTGTTCAAAACACTCTTGTATTATGGGAAGAGGGATTGGTTCATTGTGTAGCATTCTGCATCTTATCTCCCTCGCCCGCCATTTACTAAAAAATATCAGATTTATATTTAATCTTACCAAAAAGTTGAATACACAGACAATGCCAGTGCAGAAGTGTAGCCCATTGTTCTTGTCAGTACATTTTGTCCTGTAACGCTTGTACTTCCAGGGATTGGTAGTTGATTATGTAGCATCAATCTGCATCTTATCTTCATTGTCCTCTATCCCTTCTAGTATTATCATATCTATAATTACTCTCTACAAAGTGTAGAGTACAGGCAATGCTTATGAAGAAGATTATGTGCTGAAATTCTTGAGTTATCCTTCCCTTGACATGGAGAAGGGCATTATAAAGCCGGTGTTAACTGTTAATGTAAGTTAGTCCTTCTAAAGCCTTTATCCTCAACTGTTTTTTAATTTGCTCATACTCCCTATCGTTTATTGTTGTTTGGTTTGTTGTTTCTATCAAAATGCATGTTCGCAACAACCGTAAGTTCCAAGTTTTACTTGTAAAACCAAATTCCTTATTCATACCATGCACATTACTCAATACTCCCTATATGTATGCTTGTTTTTGTGGATCTATAATCCAGCGAGTAGGATGACGGTTGTTCTAGCCTCTACGGACTAAACCCTCTGGTTTATATAGGCACCAGGGGTACTAGGGTTACATATGGTTGGTTACAAGGAAGGAATAATCATGCCGATTGTTCTTATCTTGACTTGGAGGACACACCAAGGCATCGAAGATCTCCTTCCCGGATATGGAGTCGCCGCATAGTTCGGCCTTCCAGCTGCTGTAGTGTGGCCCACATGTTCGGCCCATAGAGATAGGCTAGCAGCCCGAGGAACCCCTAGTTCGGGACTCCCTCAATGGTGCTGCGCTCCGGATAGGGGTGAAGTTATTTTCACCGCGTGTCGAGAGATTCGTACATGTGATAACAGTCTAGATGCTGAGCTCACGGCGTGTAGAGAAGGCTTGAGCTCGCCCTAGACCGCACAGACTGGCCCATTGCTATTGAGATGGACAATACCAAAGCGGTCACGATGCTAAATGCAAGGTCGGCGGACCGGTCTTCATCTCGTGTACTCATCAAGGAGATTCAGAGGATGATCAGGGATGACCCTAGGGAGATTTTGATTAATGCTATTAGTCGTTCGCGAAATAAAGTTAGTCATGCTTTAGCTACGTACGGTCGTAGTATGCCACGTACTGCTATTTGGTTGGGCTGGGTATAAGCAACATTGTAAAACTGGTTGTGGGTGATTTTCCATCTTAAGTAATGGAAATTTCCCATTTCCCCGCAAAAAAATCAAATCTTAAGAAAAATCTCAACTAAATCCGAACTTTTCTTTTCTTCCATTACTCATAATCAAATCAAATCTTACCAAAACATCAACTATAATCAAAGTTGGCAGTTTTTTTCTAGGTTTCGTTTTTGTTTTTCTTTTTGTTTCATTTTTTCTATGATCAACCTATTATTTTGTGCTCGACATACTATCAGAGTTGGCAGACCTGTACATCATGGTTAGTTGGTACGGTTGCCTCCATTCCGGTTAAACCTCCCCCATCGATATTTTCTATACAACCAATTTATTTAACTTTTGTAGCCCATTGATCTACTTAATCTGGTTTTTATCTGCCAAATTTAGTAATGTTGTTGTGGAAAATAATCAATCATGGTGATCTCTAATCAATTTTTAAAGACCAAATCTATGGAAAGGAATCAATGTTGGAAAACACAGAGCAACATTTGTGGAAAGAAATCAGTGTTTGATAACACAACCCAACCGGTTTTTGGTATTGGTTTGAACTCCTCCACTCCGGTTAACTACCCATAACAAAGTAGCCAACTAGCTTGTTATATTTCGCCTCACGGGTTTAATTTTGGCTCACCCTTTCACCACCCCTTCACACTAGTTTTTTCTTCCTCACACGTAATTCCCCTCCCTCTGTCGACCCAACTCATCCCTCTCTCAAAAAAAATCATCACTCTGTCGATCTCTCCATTCCTCCTGTCGCTCGACCATCTTTTTTCTAGGGTCCCTCAACATCGCCACCCCTCCGCCACACCTGCCACCACCAGCTGGTGGCCGAGATCAACCTCATCGAGTGCGGCATGGTTGAGGACCTGACTTGTGGAACGAAAAATCCGACACCATCGCCTCACCCCAGGGGCACGGTGTTGATGTCTACTACACAACCTTCTTGTAGACATTGTTGGGCCTCCAAGTGCAGAGGTTTGTAGGACACTAGCAAATTTCCCTCAAGTGGATGAACTAAGGTTTATCAATCCGTGGGAGGCGTAGGATGAAGATGGTCTCTCTCAAACAACCCTGCAGCCAAATAACAAAGAGTCTCTTGTGTCCCCAACACACCCAATACAATGGTAAATTGTATAGGTGCACTAGTTTGGCGAAGAGATGGTGATACAAGTGCAATATGGATGGTAGATATTGGTTTTTGTAATCTGAAAATATAAAAACAGCAAGGTAACTAATGATAAAAGTGAGCACGAACGGTATTGCAATGCTAGGAAACAAGGCCTAGGGTTCATACTTTCACTAGTGCAAGTTCTCTCAACAATAATAACATAATTGGATCATATAACTATCCCTCAACATGCAACAAAGAGTCACTCCAAAGTCACTAATAGCGGAGAACAAACGAAGAGATTATGGTAGGGTACGAAACCACCTCAAAGTTATCCTTTCTGATCGATCTATTCAAGAGTCCATAGTAAAATAACATGAAGCTATTCTTTCCGTTCGATCTATCATAGAGTTCGTACTAGAATAACACCTTAAGACACAAATCAACCAAAACCCTAATGTCACCTAGATACTCCAATGTCACCTCAAGTATCCGTGGGTATGATTATACGATATGCATCACACAATCTCAGATTCATCTATTCAACCAACACAAAGAACTTCAAAGAGTGCCCCAAAGTTTCTACCGGAGAGTCAAGACGAAAACGTGTGCCAACCCCTATACATAAATTCACAAACGGAACCCGCAAGTTGATCACCAAAACATAGATCAAGTGGATCACGTGAGTATCCCATTGTCACCACAGATAAGCACATGCAAGACATACATCAAGTGTTCTCAAATCCTTAAAGACTCAATCCGATAAGATAACTTCAAAGGGAAAACTCAATCCATTACAAGAGAGTAGAGGGGCAGAAACTTCATAAGATCCAACTATAATAGCAAAGCTCGCGATACATCAAGATCGTGCCAAATCAAGAACACGAGAGAGAGAGAGAGATCAAACGCATAGCTACTGGTACATACCCTCAGCCCCGAGGGTGAACTACTCCCTCCTCGTCATGGAGAGCGCCGGGATGATGAAGATGGCCACCGGTGAGGGATCCCCCCTCCGGCAGGGTGCCGGAACAGGGTCCCGATTGGTTTTTGGTGGCTACATAGGCTTGCGGCGGCGTATCTCCTGATCTATTCTGTTCTTCGATGGTTTTAGGGTATATGGATATATATAGGCGAAAGAAGTCGGTCAGGGGAGCCACGAGGGGCCCACGAGGGTGGAGGGCGCGCCCAGGGGGGTGGGCGCGCCCCCCTGCCTCGTGCCTTCCTCGTTGCTTCCCTTACGTACACTCCAAGTCTTCTGGATTGCTTCCGTTCCAAAAATAACTCTCCCGAAGGTTTCATTCCGTTTGGACTCCGTTTGATATTCCTTTTCTTCGAAACACTGAAACAAGGGGAAAAACAGAAACTGGCACTGGGCTCTGGGTTAATAGGTTAGTCCCGAAAATAATATAAAAGTGCATAGTAAAGCCCATTAAACATCCAAGATGGATAATATAATAGCATGAATACCTCATAAATTATAGATACGTTGGAGACGTATCAGGTGTGTATGCGACCGTGGCACGGGCAGCGAGGAGCTCTGCAAGGCCTCTTTATCCACCCACTGCCTACTCGGCCATGGCTATGTGTTGGCAAACATAGTAGAAAACAAAAAAATTGCCCTATGATCACCCAGGAACAATATGAAGATGCATATAGGGTTTGGATCAACGATCGTTACCGTGTCCGGAGTTGCGGAAGGAGTAGACGAGTCGGTGTAGATCATACTTTGAGTCCCTCGAACTGTTGATTACGATCCCGCGAACCGTCCTTGAACGATTCCTTGAATGAAAGACCGAAAGCACGACCTCCCTACTTGGTTGCAAGTGTACGGTCTTCACAACCCGGCAGCGCTTTGCCGTCCAGAGCTAATCGTCGCCGGAAAATTAGAGGGATGATATTAGAACCACATGACTTCTAATTATGAGTATTAGAGGATCTAGGTCAAGCTCTGATTAATCAACTAGGATCAATTAGAACTAGAGGAGGCTCAAAAACTTGTGTGTTTAAAAGAGCTCAATATCTCAAGTATATATAGGTTGGAGGAGAGGAGGGGGCACGACAACCGGGGGGAGGGAGGAGGACTCATCAGCCAAGGGGGGGTGGAGGGGTCCTTCCCCACTAGGATTCGGCCTCCCTCAAGGGGGAAAGGGGCGCCTCCCCTATTGGGCCATGGTGGCCCAATTCCTCCTCCACCACTTGGCCTTTTTAGGCCTGTTGATATTAAATTAATCTAACAATTACTAGAGCACATTATATATAATTTAACACACCAGAAAACATTTTCCACCTATATATTAATTATCGGTAATACCCAGTATTACACGATACTCTCTGAAACCCTTTCGGTGGCCCTGGAACGCTTCCGATTCCTCTTGGAACTATTCCGAATATTAACAAAACTATTTCACAAATAAATCCTCGATACTCTCGTCCTACTAACACTCAGCAGATCTTGATACCTTAAGCATGTGACCTCGTAGGTTCGGTAAATGATAGACATGAACGAAACCCCTTCCCTCAATGACCGATAGCGGAACCATGGACGTCCATATATCGATCCCTATGATTACATGAATGACATTCGAGGGAATCTTTAGTTATCATGTGATCTTCCTCGCGACACTTTACAAAATCTGGGGTGCATTGGTGTCCTCCTGAGTCATCACCATGCTTACTATACCACTGACCTCGTTACCGGTTTTGTTCTTCTTTCTCGTTGAAGTGTTCTGGCATCCCCGTGACGTAGTCACATGTGTCTGGCCATAGGATGATGGATGCCGTCACACCAAGAGGTCCCTAAGAATATATCTCCATTGTGATAGGAGAAAATCCCACTCTCGAGCTATCTAGTCTCTTATCAAACTTTCCGATGGACCTGTAAGTTGTTGTTAGGATCACCTAGTTATAGATGAGGTTTGAGCAACCCCAAAGTCCATCATACGGTAGGAAGTGACTACGATACTCTCATGGTATGAGGAACTAACACACATGCTAACACTCCGTGTAATAACAATTGATTTCAGACGATATTATTTCAATGCATAACATACAAGTTTGGGTCGATTCAATATGACGGTTCTCCTAATGTCATATTCTCAATGTTGTTTTAGGGCTATTTTTACTCTTAACGATATTCTAAGATCCAAAAAATGTGATCACTAGCAACATTTGAGCCAGTCTTAGAGGCAAGACTAGGAACCTATACTTTTACCATTTATCATTCCACAGGTGCATATGAGTTTTCCACTGAATCACATATTCCAGGATCATAGCAGTTATAGCATGAAATATAAAATCTTAATTATGAAAATGGAAATATAATAATACAATATTATTGCCTCTAGGGCATATTTCCAACACTATGCATATTGTAGTTGCGACACTCCTCCACCCCTCTACGGTAGTCACCCCATCTTCCTCCACCTCCTCAGCGCCGCAAACCCCCCACCCTCCAGAGATGCGGACCAGCTAGGGCGATCCTTCCGTCCACCCCCTCTTCGGCCATGGCCATCCCGCACTGCCTCCGCTGGAAGCATCCCTTACGTTCACATTTGTAGCTAACTTCCTTATATATGCAGTCAACCTGGAATATCTGTTTATTGGAACCATTAGATTTTTTGTAGTTTTTGTCGAAGTGAAGCAAAGAACCTCATATCCCTTTTAAATCATGCAATAGTAAGGAGGTGGCACTTTTGGACGGTGAGAAACTATTCACGTTTAGTAATGAAAATATTATTATATGAAGAATAGTATACAAATATAAGTACATGGAAAATAAAGTTTAATTATTGTTGTCATATAATAAAATTGGCCATACCTATATATTTACAACCCTCTTATTTTTATTATTATACCATTCTTTCCTATACATGATAGTTCACTATGAAATTGATTACACCTTACATGCATACTGACCATACTTTCCTGACAGAAGCACTTCGACTCAAATTGACACTTTGCTGTTGTGTCGGACACACCACTACAAACCATGTTGTGTGGATCACAATTCCTAGAAGCAATCGTTATTATGGTGTAATGCGACGAATGACAGAGACAAGGATTCGAGGACAAGATGGTAGATATTGTTAAGGATTCAAGAAGGACCAGACTGATGGGGAACGTTGCATGAAAATAAAAAAATCTATGAAACACCCAAGATCCAATATAGGAGATGTATAACTACAAGAGGGGAGTGTGTCTACATACCCTTGTAGACCGAAAACATTAGCATCCTAACGCGGCTGATGTATTCGTACTCTTCACGATCCAATCCGATCTTGTACCGCATGTGGGGCACCTCCGAGTTTAGCACACGTACGGCTCGGTGGCGTCCTTTCCTTCTTGATCCAGCAAGCGTGGGAGAGGAGGTAGATGAGATCTGAACCAACACGACGGCATGGTAGTGGTGGTGGCAGCGGAATTCTGGCAGGCCTTCGCTAAGCGCGTACCAGTGAAACATGGGAGGAGTTGGGAGAGGTAACGGGCAAGGGTCCAAGGGGTGTTGCCCCGGATATGTCTCCAATGTATCTATATTTTTTGATTGTTCCATGCTGTTATATTATCATTCTTGGATGTTTTACAATCATTTTATAGCAACTTTATATCATTTTTTGGGACTAACCTATTGACATAGTGCCCAGTGCCAGTTGCTGTTTTTTGCTTGTTTTTTACATCGCAGAAAATCAATACCAAACGGAGTCCAAACACAGCAAAACTTTTTGGAGAATTTTTATGGACCAGAAGACACAACTTGGGCCAAAGCAGTACCAGAGGGGTGCCCCGAGGGGGGCACAACCCACCTGGGCGCGCCTGGGGGCCCAGGTGCGCCCCTGTGGGTTGTGCCCGCCTCGGTGGCCTCCCGCACCGCCTCTTCGCCCTATAAATACCCAAATATTCCAGAAACCCTAGGGGAGTCGACGAAACACAATTCCAGCCGCTGCAAGTTCTAGAACCACGAGATCCAATCTAGACACCATCACGGAGGGGTTCATCATCCTCATTGGTGCCTCTTCGATGATGCGTGAGTAGTTCATTGTAGACCTACGGGTCCACAGACAGTAGCTAGATGGCTTCCTCTCTCTCTTTTGATTCTCAATACAATGGTCTCTTGGAGATCTATTTGATGTAACTCTTTTTTTGCGGTGTGTTTGTTGGGATCCTATGAACTTTGAGTTTATGATCGGATCTATATATCCATGAAAGTTATTTGAGTTTTGATCTCTTATAGGCATGATTATTTATAGCCTCGTATTTCTTCCTCGAACATTTCGGTCGTGCGGTGTTCTTTCCCAGTGACAGAAGGGGCAGCAAGACACGTATTGACCGTTGCTATTAAGGATAACAAGGAGGGGTCTATTCCTACATGAATAGATCTTGTCTACATCATGTCATCATTCTTATTGCATTAATCTGTTTCTCCATGAACTTAATACACTAGATGCATGCTGGATAGTGGTCGATGTGTGGAGTAATAGTAGTAGATGTAGGTAGGAGTCGGTCTACCAAGCTTGGACGTGATGCCTATATATTGGTCATTGCCTGGATATCGTCATAATTATTTGAGGTTTTATCAATTGCCCAACAGTAATTTGATTACCCACCGTGTGCTATTTCTTGAGAGAAGCCATTAGTGAAATCTACGGCCCCCAGGTCTATTCTTTATCATATTTGCTTTCCGATCTATTATTTGCCTTTGAGATTTGTTTTTATTTTCTTTTATTTTCAAATCTATTATTCCAAAAACCCAAAGATACTTCGCTGCATATTTTATTTCGCATTTATTTGAGATCTATTTATCCAATCTATCACAATTTTATCCCGTCAACTTGACAATTTCCTATGTCGTTACCCGTAAGAGGGATTGACAACCCCTCATAAGCATCGGGTTGCAAGTATTTGTTCTTTGTGTGTAAGTACCGTTTACATAGTGTTGCTTGGTTCTCCTACTGGATTGATACCTTGGTTTCACAACTGAGGGAAATACCTACCATAGCTGTGCTGCATCATCCCTTCCTCTTTGGGGAAATACCAACGTAGTTCAAATGACATCAAAAGGAATTTCTAGCGCCGTTGCCGGGAAAAAATCATCAACATCTACCAGGTTCCTAATCACAAATCTCATCTCCTTGCAATTTACATTATTTGCCATTTGCCTCTTGTTTTCATCTCCCCCACTTCACAAAAGTTTGCCTTTTTATTTGCCTTCTTTTCGTTTGCCTTTTTCTCATTCGATCTTATGTTTGCTTGTGTTGCCATGTGCCTTCTATTTGCTTGCATCTTCGCTTGCTAAAAATCTATTGATATGGATCCTCATCCACTTGCTAATCTTTTTAAAAGATACAATTATGATGAACCAATTGCTAGTGAATTGAGTTTGCTAGATTATCTTTATGAAGTTTTGCTTGAGATTCGTGAATCTGAAAATTGTGATGAAGTGTTAAAAGAAGAAATTTATCAAGTGGTTCACGATAGCTCCTTGAATGAAAAGCATGATTGCAATGAAGTTATTACAAATTCCATTAATGTCAATTGTGTTAATACTATGCAAAACCCGAAGCTTGGGGATGCTAATTTTTCTATGTCCACTACTTGTTGCAATGATCATGATTGGGGTGATGATTCTTATGATCTTGAAAATTTATTTAAGCCTCATGATGAATATGTTTGGGATAATATTGAAAGTGGAATTGGAAGAGTGTCAACTCTAGGTAAAAATAATCCCACATATTTGGAGAGTGTTTAATCTTATGAAATTTTTGATAAAAGTGGGCTCGGAGAAGTCATGACTTTAGTTGATGTTAATCCCACTATCTTGGAAGATTATAAAACTTTTATGCATGTGGATCATGAAGAGAAAAATTTATATGATAGCTATATTGTTGAATTCGATTATGATCCTACATTTAATTATTATGAGAGAGGAAAATATGGTAGTAGAAATTTTCATGTTACTAAATTACCTCTCGTTATGTTGAGATTGCTATTGTTTCTTTCTTCTTCCTTGCGTATGCTAGATATTTCTTGCCTTGATAATTTGTTTGCCTACAAAATGCCTATGCATAGGAAGTATGTTAGACTTAAATTAGTTTGTCACAAGTTTTATGATGCTCTCTTTGTGCTTCAATTATTACCTTTCATGTGAGCATCATCGAAATCTCAAAGCCTAGCTTAATGGCTATAAAGAATAGCGCTTGTTGGGAGGCAACCCAATGAATACAATTTATTTTTGCCTTTTTCTTTCTGTTCTTGAGTGTTTGCACAATTATGCTACTGTTATGATTGTGTTTTTCATGTTTTAATTAGTGTTTATGCTAAGTAAAGCCTTTGGCATCATGTTGGGTGATAGTTGATTTGATCTTATTGAAAAACAGAAACTTTTGTGCCCAGTAAAATAATTTTCATAAATCACAGAAGCGTGATAAAATTCTGAATTGTTTACACAAGATTGACATATAGATTTCCTACGTTGTCCTAATTTTTCAGAATTTTTTGAGTTACATAAGTATACAAAGTTTTCAGATTGCTATAGACTGTTCTGTTTTTGACAGATTCTGTTTTCTTTGCATTGTGTGCTTATTTTGATGAATCTATGGTTTGTATTGGAGGGTATAAACCATGGTAAAGTTGGAATACAGTAGATATAATGCAAAAATAAAATATGAATGGGTTTGCAGCAGTACTTAGAGTAGTGGTTTGCTTTGTCATACTAACGGATCTCACGAAGGTTTTGTTGAGTTTTGTGTGATTGAAGTTTTCAAGTTTTGGGTGAGATCACGATTGGATGAAGGAATAAGGACTAAGAAGAGCCTAAGCTTGGGGATGCCCCATGGCACCCCAGTTATTATCCAAAGAGAAACAAGCAACTAAGCTTGGGGATGCCTCGAAAGGCATCCCCTCTTTCTTCTAACTACCATCGGTATTTTACTTGGAGCTATATTTTTATTCATCACATATCATGAGTTTTTCTTGGAGCGTCTTGTATTATATGAGTCTTTGCTTGTTTTTCTTTCTAGTTTGTGTCATCTATCCTTGCTGGACACACCTATTTGAGAGAGCCAAAATTATGTTATGATTTGTTAGAATTGCTCTATGTGCTTCACTTAAATTTTCTGAGCTATGGAATTGCTCTAGTGCTTCACTTATATCTTTTTGAGTATGGTGTGCTTTAGTATTTTCGAAGAAATGCTCTCATGCTTCACTTAGATTTATTTGAGAGCTTGTAAAATTCTTGAAGAAATTCTCTCATGCTTCACTTATATAATTTTGAGAGAAGAAAATTTTTATGCTCACGTTCTTCACTTAAATTTGTTTGAGCTTATCAAAAGCAACACATGAAAATAGTCCCAAAGTGATAGATATTCAAGAGGGATATAATAAAAACTTTCATGAAGATCATTGGACAAAATAAACTTGATTCTTTGTAATAGTTTTGAGATATGATGATAGTGATATGTGAGTCATGTTGATGAGCAATTATGCTTTTGTAAGAATATTGGTGTTAAGGTTTGTGATTCCCTATGCAAGCACAAAAGTCAATAGTTTTGCAATGAAATTACATACCACTTATGGTGCATTATTCGGTGTTAGTTATGCTTAATGCTCGCTTATGTGATTTTTCGTTTCTTGGTTGGATGCTTCTCAATCTATTTGCTAGCCTTCACTTGTACTAAGTAGAAATAGTACTTGTGCATCCAAAATCTTTAAACCCAGTTTTGCCATATGAGTCCACCATACCTACCTATATGCGGTATTTCCATGCCGTTCTAAGCAAATTTGTATCGCCTCTAATTTTCAAAATAAATTTCCTTTTGTGTGCTCGTACCGCTCATGAAGCGACAGGGGTGGCTAATATTTTCCATGCTAGATGTGTTATTCTCAAGATGAGTGTTTGTTCACTTGTCATTGCATGAGAGTGCGGCGGTAATAGGGATGCCTGATACGTCTCCAACGTATCTATAATTTTTTATTGTTCCATGCTGTTATATTATCATTCTTGGATGTTTTACAATTATTTTATAGCAACTTTATATCATTTTTTGGGACTAACCTATTGACATAGTGCCCAATGCCAGTTGCTGTTTTCTGCTTGTTTTTTACATCACAGGAAATCAATACCACACGGAGTCCAAACGCAGCGGAACTTTTTGTGGATTTTTTCTAGACCAGAAGACACCTGTTGGGCTAAAGAAGTACCAGAGGGGTGCTCCGAGGGGAGCACAAACCACCAGGGCGCGCCCAGGTGGGTTGTGACCACCTCGGTGGCCTCCTGCACCGCCTCTTTGCTCTATAAATACCCCAATATTTCAGAAACCCTAGGGGAGTCGACGAAAATCAATTCCAGCCGCCGCAAGTTCCAGAACCATAGATCCAATCTAGACACCATCACAGAGGGGTTCATCATCCCCATTGGCGCCTCTCCGATGATGCGTGAGTAGTTCATTGTAGACCTACGGGTCCATAGTTAGTAGCTAGATGGCTTCCTCTCTCTCTCTTTTGATTCTCAATACAATGGTCTCTTGGAGATCTATTCGATGTAACTCTTCTTGCCGTGTGTTTGTTGGGATCCGATGAACTTTGAGTTTATGATCAGATCTATGTTTTTATCCATGAAAGTTATTTGATTCTGCATGATTACTTATAGCCTCGTATTTCTTCTCCGATATTTGGGTTTTGTTTGGCCAACTTGATCTATTTATCTTGCAATGGGAAGAGGTGCTTTGTGATGGGTTCGATCTTACGGTGCTTGATCCCAATGACAGAAGGGGAATCGACACGTATGTATCATTGCTATTAAGGATAACAAGATGGGGTCTATTTCTACATAAATAGATCTTGTCTACATCATGTAATCGTTCATATTGCATTACTCTGTTTCTCCATGAACTTAATACACTAGATGCATGCTGGATAGCGGTCGATGTGTGGAGTAATAGTAGTAGATGCAGGCAGGAGTCGGTCTACTAATCTTGGACGTGATGCCTATATAATGATCATTGCCTGGATATCGTCATGATTATTTGAAGTTCTATCAATTGCCCAACAGTAATTTGTTTACTCACCGTATGCTATTTTTCTCGAGAGAAGCCACAAGTGAAATCTACGACCCCCGGGACTCTTCTTTATTATATTTGCCTTTGCGATCTATTTTTATTTGCTTTTATTTTCAGAACTATTAATCCAAAAATACAAAAATACCTTGCTGCACTTTATTTTGTTCGAGATCTATTTATCCAATCTATCATATTTTTTATCCCGTCTACTTGCCAATTTCTGCGTCGTTACCCAAAAGGGATTGACAACCCCTTTAATACGTCGGGTTGCGAGTATTTGTTATTTGTGTGCAGGTGCCGTTCACGTAGTGTTGCGTGATTCTCCTACTGGTTCGATAACCTTGGTCTCATCACTGAGGGAAATACCTACCGTGTACTGCATCATCCCTTCCTCTTTGGGGAAATACAGACGTAGTTCAAGCAGACATCAATGCCCAGTCCCGAAATGAAAAAGAAATGTACTTTATGTTGTCAAATAATAAATTCCTTGGAAAGTGTTGGTATGGACGGTACCCGTGGATACGGCTAGCCATGGAATGTGAAAAAATGGTGGAAAAAGGAATAAACTTTATTTTTGTTTGGGAACCGCCTATGATATAACTAGCATGGAAAGTGTTGGGAATTACTCGGTCGTTTTCGTTGACGGGAAAAGTATGCCTCTCAAATTTTTTTATCTCTCAATTTAAGCTTTGAGCTCTGGCACCTCCACAAATCCCTACTTCCCTCTGCAAAGGGCCTTTCTATTTACTTTATGCAACTTTTATTTTATTTGAGTCTCCATCTTCTCTTACAAAGCACTAACTTTGGGGGTAGTATGATCATACTTGAGCAATGGATATAGGTAATATGCGAGTGTGTTTCATGAATGGATCAATGATTGAGCATGATGGGCTAGGGATAGCTTTCTTTAGTGTTGATATTTTGAAAGACATGGTTGCTTATTGATCTGCTTGAGTATTGAAATCTTCATGTCAAAACTAGACTATTGCTTTGAATCATATAAAAGTCCATATGTCCATGCTACAAAAGAAAACAATATGTGATGAACATCTTAGGCAGCATTCCACATCAAAAATTCTGTTTTTATCATTTACCTACTAGAGGACGAGCAGGAATTAAGCTTGGGAATGTTGATACGTCTCCAATGTATCTATAATGTTTTATTGTTCCAAGTTGTCATATTATCATTCTTGGATGTTTTACAATCATTTTATGGCAACTTTATATCATTTTTTGGGACTAACCTATTGACATAGTGCCCAGTGTTAGTTGCTGTTTTTTGCTTGTTTGTTACATCGCAGAAAATCAATACAGAATAGAGTCCAAACACATCGAAACTTTTTGGAGAATTTTTATTGATCAGAAGACACAACTTGGGCCAAAGAAGTACTAGAGGGGTGCCCCGAGGGGGTCACAACCCACCTGGGCGCCCCTGGGGGCCCAGGCGTGCCCTAGTGGGTTGTGCCCACCTCGGTGGCCTCCCGCGCCGCCTCTTCGCACTGTAAATACCCAAGTATTCTAGAAACCCTAGGGAAGTCGACGAAACACAATTCCAGCCGCCGCAAGTTCTAGAACCATGAGATCCAATCTAGACACCATCACGGAGGGGTTCATCATCCTCATTGGTGCCTCTCCGATGATGCGTGAGTAGTTCATTGTAGACCTACGGGTCCGTAGGTAGTAGCTAGATGGATTCCTCTCTCTCTTTTGATTCTCAATACAATGGTCTCTTGGAGATCTACTTGATGTAACTCCTTTTTTCTGGTGTGTTTGTTGGGATCCGATGAACTTTGAGTTTATGATCAGATCTATATATCCATGAAAGTTATTTGAGTTTTGATCTCTTATATGCATGATTATTTATAGCCTCGTATTTCTTCTTCAAATCTTTGGTTTATTTAGGCCGACTAGATTGTTTTTTCTTGCCATGGGAAGAGGTGCTTTGTGATGGGTTCGGTCGTGCGGTGTTCTTTCCCGGTGACAGAAGGGGAAGCAAGACACGTATTGATCGGTGCTATTAAGGATGACAAGATGGGGTCTATTCCTACATGAATAGATCTTGTCTACATCATGTCATCGTTCTTATTGCATTACTCCTTTTCTCCATGACGTTCTACATCATGTGTGGAGTAATAGTAGTAGATGCAGGCAGGAGTCGGTCTACTAATCTTGGCACGATGCCTATATATTGATCATTGCCTGGATATCGTCATAATTATTTGAGGTTTTATCAATTGCCCAACAGTAAAAAATTTACCCATCGTATGCTATTTCTTGAGAGAAGCACTAGTGAAATCTACGCCCCCTGGTCTATTCTTTATCATATTTGTTTTCCGATCTATTATTTGTGTTTTTATTTTCTTTTATTTTTAGATCTATTATTCCAAAAACCCCAAAATACTTTGCTGCATATTTTATTTGCATCTTTTATTTTGCATTTATTCAAGATCTATTTATCCAATCTATCACAATTTTATCCCGTCAACTTGACAATTTCCTACTCCGTTACCCGTAAGAGGGATAGACAACCTCTCATAAACGTCGGGTTGCAAGTATTTGTTCTTTGTGTGCAGGTACCGTTTACATAGTGTTGCTTGGTTCTCCTACTGGATTGATACCTTGGTTTCACAACTAAGGAAATGCCTACCGTTGCTTTGCTGCATCTTCCCTTCCTCTTTGGGGATATACCGACGTAGTTTAAGCCACATCAGCCCACAATGCTTCCCCACCTTTATATAGGCATGGAGGGGGATGGTGGCTTGCCCTACAAGGCCCTAGGGTCATTGGCAAAAGGGGTAGGAAGGAAATCCCTCCTTTCCTCCCCTACCGATCGCTATCCCCCCTTTTAGGGATCATGATCTTATCCCTTCGGGATATGATACTATTCCTTTTAAGGGATGATCTTGGTGTGCCTAGACCAAGGTTGTGGGGACTTTCCCCACTAACCACATTCATGTGGGCCCCCCATGCAGGTGGCCCCACTCCGAAACCTTCTAGAAGTTTCTTGGTACAATACCCAAAAAACCCAAACTTTTTCCGGAACCCCGAAAATTGCTTTCCATATATGAATCTTTACCTCCGGACCATTCTAGAGCTACTCATGGTGTCCCGGAACCCATCAGGGACTCCGACCAACCTTCGGACTTTCCACTATTAATATCTCAATACTACCCTAGTGCTATCGAACATTAAGCGTGCGACCCTACGGGTTCGAGAATCATGTAGACATGACCGAGACTCCTCCCCGGTCAACAACCAATAGCGGGACCTGGATGCTCATATTGGTTCCCACATATTCCATGAAGATCTTTATCAGTTGAACCACAATTTCAAGGATCAAGGATTCAGTTTATCCCGTATACAATTCCCTGTGTCCAGCGATATGTTACTTGCTCAAGATTCGATCATCGGTATCTCCATACCTAGTTCAATCTCGTTACCGGCAAGTCTCTTTACTCATTCCATAATACAATATCCCGTGACTAAACTCATTAGTCACATGCTTGCAAGCTTCTTGTGATGTTGTATTACTGAGAGGGCCCAGAGATATCGCTCCGTCACACGGAGCGACAAATTCCAGTCTCGATCTGTGCAACCCAACAAACACCTTCGGAGATACCTATAGAGCACCTTTATTATCACCCAGTTATGAAGTGATGTTTGATAACACACAAAGTATTCCTCTGGTATCCGGGAGTAGAATGATCTCATGGTCGAAGGAAAGATACTTGACATGAAGAAAGCTATAGCAAATAACGAAACGATCTGATGCTAAGCTTACGGTTGGGTCTGCCCATCACATCATTCTCCTAATGATGTGATCCTGTTATCAAATGACAACTCATATCTATGGTTAGGAAACCTTAACCATCTTTGATCAACGAGCTAGTCTAGTAGAGGCTTAATAGGGACACGGTGTAGTTTATGTATTCACATATGTATTTAAGTTTCTGGTCAATACAATTCTAGCATGAATAATAAACATTTATCTTGAACAAGAAATATGAAATAACCATTTTATTGTTGCCTCTAGGGCATATTTCCAATAGTCTCCCACTTGAAGTAGGGTCAATAATTTAGTTCACATCGCTATGTGATTAACACCCAATGAGTTCTGGGTTTGATCATGTTTTTCTTGTGAGAGAGGTTTTATCAATGGGTCTGCAACATTCAGATCCGTGTGTACTTTGCAAATCTCTATGTCGTACTGTAGATGCTGCTGCCACGCTCCATTGGAGCTATTCCAAATGACAGCTCCACTATACGTATCCGGTTCGAGACACAAAGTCATCTGGATCAGTGTCAAAGCTTGCATCGATGTAACCCTTTATGATGAACTCCTTATCACCTCCATAAATGAAAAAACATTTCCTTAGTCCTCTTTAGGCACCTAAGGATAATTTTGACCGCTACCCAGTGATCCACTCTTGGATCACTCTTGTACCCCCTTGCTAGACACATGGCAAGGCACGCATCAGGTATGGTACACAGCATGGCATACATTATAGAGCCTATGGCTGAGGCATAGGGGACGACCTTCATCCTTTCTCTTTCTTCTGCCGTGGTCGAGCTTTGAGTCTTACTCAACTTCTAACCTTACAATACTGGAAATAACTCCTTCTTTGACTAATCCATTTTGAACTCCTTCAAAATCCTGTCAAGGTATGTGCTCTGTGAAAGTCTTATCAGGCGTCTTGATCTATCTCTATAGATCTTGATGCCCAATATGTAAGCAACTTTACCTATGTCTTCCTTTGAAAAACTCCTTTCAAACAACCCTTTAGGATTTCCAGAAATTCTACATCATTTCCAATCAACAATATGTCATCCACATATACTATCAGAAATGCTATAGAGCTCCCACTCACTTTCTTGTAAATACAAGTTTCTTCATAAACTTCGCATAAACCCAAAAGCTTTGATCGCCTCATCAAAGCATATATTCCAACTCCGAGATGCTTGCACCAGTCCATAGATGGATCGCTGGAGCTTGCATACCTTTTTAGCATCCTTAGGATCCACAAAACCTTTGGACTGCATCATATACAACTCTTCCTTAAGGAAAGCGGTTTTCACATCCATCTGCGAGATTTCATAATCGAGAAATACAACAATTGCTAACATAATTCTAACAGACTTAAGGATCACTACGGGTGAGAAAGTATCATCATAGTCAACTCCTTGAACTTGTTGAAAACCCTTTGCGGCGAGTCGAGCTTTATAGATGGTGACATTACCATCAGTGTTTGTCTTCTTCTAAAAAATCCATTTGTTCTTGATGGCCTATCGGTCGTTGGGTAAGTCTACCAAAGTCCACACTTGGTTCTCATACATGGATCCTATCTCAGATTTCTTGGCCTCTAGCCATTTGTCAGAATCCGGGCCTATCATCGCTTCCTCATAGTTCGTAGGCTCGTCATTGTCTAACAACATGACTTCCATGACAGGATTACCGTACCACTCAGGGCAGTACGCGTCCTTGTCGACCTACGAGTTTCGGTAGTGACTTGATCTGAAATTCATGATCATCATCATTAGCTTCCTCTTCAATTGGTGTACGCATTAGAGGAATACATTTCTATGATGCGCTATTTTCCAATTCAAGTGAAGGTTCAATAACCTCATCAAGCTCTACCTTCCTCCCACTCACTTCTTTCGAGAGAAACTCCTTCTCTAGAAAGGATCCATTCCTGATAACAAGAACTTGTCTTTGGATCTATGAAATAAGGTATTCTATGAAGACGTACTTCTCCGCTTTGGGTTCGAGCTTATCAGGTATAAGTGTCGCATCGCCAAACTTTAAGAAACTAAACATAGGTTTATTACCAAACCATAGTTCTTATGGTGTCTTCTCAACACATTTAGATGGTGCCCTGTTTAAAGTGAATGTTATTGTCTCTAATGCATAGCCCTAAAACAATAGTGGCAAATCGATAAGAGACATCATAGAATGCACCATATCCAATAGAGTACGATTATGACGCTCGGACACACCATTACACTTTGGTGTTCCGGGTGGCGTGAGTTGTGAAACAATTTTCACATTTTCTTAAATACATACCAAACTCGCAACTCAGATATTTTCCTCCATGATCATATCGTAGACATATTATCTTCTAGTCATGATGATCTTCAACTTCACTCTGAAATTGCTTTAACTTTTCAAAAATTTCAGACTTGTGTTTCATCAAGTAAATATACCTATCTACTCAAATCATCTGTGAAGGTAAGAAAATAACGATATCCACCGCGTCCTTTAACACTCATTGGACTGCATACATTGGTATGTATTATTTCCAATAAGTCGCTTGCCCGCTCCATTG
Source organism: Aegilops tauschii subsp. strangulata (assembly GCF_002575655.3). NCBI lineage: Eukaryota > Viridiplantae > Streptophyta > Magnoliopsida > Poales > Poaceae > Aegilops > Aegilops tauschii. Next base: position 411,080,068 of record NC_053036.3, on the reverse strand, counting down.
ATCCGGAAAACAGGGTTTTAGTCATCTTGCCCATGAGGCATGGTACACATGTTTCAAATGATTCATATCAAGTGATTCCAAAAGTCCATCAACATGGAGTTTCTTCATGCGCTTTACACCAATATGACCTAAGAGGCAGTGCCACAAGTATGTGGTACTATCATAATTAACTTTGCATCTTTTGGTATCAATATTATGAATATGTGTATCACTACGATCGAGATTCAACAAGAATAAACTATTCACAAAGGGTGCATGATCATAAAAGATATTATTCATGTAAACAGAACAACCATTGTTCTCTGACTTAAATGAATAATCATCTCACAATAAACAAGATCCGGATATATTGTCATGCTTAACGCAGGCACCAAACAACATTTATTTAGGTTTAATACTAATCCTGAAGGTAGAGGGAGCGTGTCGATTGTGATCACATCAACCTTGGAGACACTTCCAACGCGCATCATCACCTCATCCTTACCTAGTCTTTGCTTACTCCGTAGCTTCTGTTTCGAGTTGCAAACAAGAGCAACTAAATCAGTATCAAATACCCAGGAGCTACCACAAGCACTAGTAAGGTACACATCATTAACATGTATATCAAATATACCTTTGTTGACATTGCCAGCCTTCTTATGCCAAGTAGTTGGGGCAGTTCCGCTTCTAGTGGCCTTTCCCCTTGCAATAAAGCCCTCAATCTCAGGTTTGGGTCTAGCCTTAGGTTTCTCCATCGGAGAGGCAACTATCTTGCCATTCTTCTTGAAGTTCACTATCTTTCCCTTGCCCTTCTTGAAACTAGTGGTCTTGTTCACCATCAACACTTGATGCTCTTTCTTGATTTCTACCTCCGCGGCCTTAAGCATTGCGAATAGCTCGGGGATAATCTTTTCCATTCCTTGCATGTTATAGTTCATCACGAAGCCTTTGTAGCTTGGTGGCAGTGACTGAAGAACTCGGTCAATCGCTACTTCATCCAGAAGATTAACTCCCAACTGATTCAAGCGGTTGTAGTACCCAGACATTTTGAGTACATGCTCACTAACGGAGTTGTTCTCCTCCATCTTACAAGAAAAGAACATGGGCCACAACTGTTTCAGTTTCATAACCATGGAAAGGATCAGATTCAACCAAAGTAATCAACTCTGGGTCGACAGAGAATTCATAATCCTTATCATCAATAGAGATAGGTGAAGTAGCAAACTTAGGATCACATTTCATTCTAGCATTCAAAGATTTTTCCTTTAGTTTGCATAATAATTTCTTTAGATTATCTCTACCGTTGCAAGCAAGAAAGTCTCTAGCTGTCTCCTCATCCATAACATAACCATCAGGTATCTTAGGCATTTCATATCTAGGAGGGCTAGGTCTAATAGGTGTTTTTCAAGATTTTCAGTTTCAAGTACTTCATCAGTTTCAATAATTTCATCGGTTTCCGTAATTTCATTCTCTTTAGCTTTAGCAATTTGTTCATCAAGAAAATCACCTAGTGGCACACCATCATCAAGCAAGGAACTAGCATCATCATGAGTAGCATTCATAGAAGTAGCATCATGAATAACTTGCGACATATCAGGATTAATAGCATGTGGTGGTGTTGCAAGTCTACTCAAAATAGAAGGTGAATCAAGTGCAGAGTGTGATGGCAGTTCCTTACCTCCCCTCGTCCTAGAGGGAACGATCTTGGTTTTTGTACCCTTCAGATTCTTCCTAGTGATAAGTAGATAATAATCCCAAGTGACTCAACTAATATAGCTATGCTCCCCGACAATGGCGCCAAAAAAAGGTCTTGATAACCCACAAGTATAGGGGATCACAACAGTTTTCGAGGGTAGAGTATTCAACCCAAATTTATTGATTCGACACAAGGGGAGCCAAAGAATATTTGCAAGTATTAGTAACTAAGTTGTCAATTCAACCACACCTGGAGATTAATTATCTGCAGCAAAGTGATCAGTAGCAAAAATAGTATGATAGTTTTGATAGTAGTAGCAACAGCAATAGTAATGGTAACAGTGGTAGCAATGATTTTGTAGCAAGTGAAACAGTAAGAGCAGCAGTAGTAACTTAGCAAGATCAATATATAGGAAAATTGTAGGCATTGGATCGGTGGATTCGTTGGATGATATTCATCATATAACAGTCATAACCTAGGGCGATACAAAACTATCTCCAGTTCATAAATATAATGTAGGCATGTATTCCGTAAATAGTCATACGTGCTTATGGAAAGAACTTGCATGACATCTTTTGTCCTACCCTCCCGTGGCAGCGGGTTCCATAAGGAAACTAAGGGATATTAAGGCTCCTTTTAATAGAGAACTGGAACAAAGCATTAGCACATAGTGAATACACGAACTCCTCAAACTACGGTCATCACCGGAAAGTATCATGAATAATGTCACTCCGGGGTTTAAGGATCATGACACGTAATAGGTGAATATAACTTGCAAGATCGGATCTAGAACTTAGATATAATGGTGATAACATAAATGGTTCGGATCTGAAATCATGGCACACGGGCCCAAAGTGACAAGCATTAAGCATGGCAAAGTCATATCAAGATCAATCTCAGAACATAGTGGATACTAGGGATCAAGCCCTAACAAAACTAACTCGATTGCATGATGGATCTCATCCAACTCCTCACCGACCAGCGAGCCTACGAAGGAATTACTCACTCCCGGTGGGGAGCATCATGGAATTGGCGATGAGGAAGGGTTGGTGATGACGAAGATCGAAGATCCCCCTCTCCAGAGCCCCAAACGGACTCCAGATCTGGCCACCCAATGCAGAACAGGAGGTGGCAGCAGCTCCGTATCGCGAAACGAGGTAATTCTTCCTCCCTGGTTTTTTCTGGAAAAATAGGTATTTATGGAGTTGGACTTAGGGTCTGCGGGGCCGCCAGGTGGGCACAACCCACCTGGGCGCGCTTGAGGGTGGGCTGGTGGATTGTGCTCACCCAGAGGCCCCCCTCCGGTGGTTCTTGGCTCCAGTATTTTTCTTTTATTGTATAAAAATTATCCACAAAGTTTTGTTCCAATCCAAGAACTTTTATTTCTGCACAAAAACAACACCATGGTATTTCTGCTGAAAACAACGTCAGTCCAGGTTAGTTTCATTCAAATCATGCAAATTAGAGTCCAAAACAAGAGGAAAGGCATTAGGAAAAGTAGATACGACGGAGACGTATCAACTCCCCCCAGCTTAAACCTTTGCTTGTCCTCAAGCAATTCAGTTGATAAACTGAAAGTGGAAAAGAAAAACTTTTACGAACTCTTTTGCTCTTGTTTACATAAATAAGCTTAAGTAGCACCCAGGTTTTCAGCAAAGATTATAACTAACCATGTCAACAATCTTTCCCTAATAATAAAGCACGGATTGACTCCATGGGTTCACCGTCACAATACGCTTCTTCCCGTGAATTTACGCTTTTAGTTTTTTTCACCTATATTATTTTCTACATCCGAGGTGGTACTATTCATGTGATCATGTGGCCCGCCACGCATGACTATTCCGTCCGGAGCGATGCCACCCATGAGTTTTTGGTACGTACATTTACTAATCCGGTGTCCTGTTGTTCCTGTTATTAATCAGGAGGAAGCGTTTTGGTACGTAAAAGATCTCCACACGAACAGGAAAAAGCAGTTGGTGAAGGACACGAGACGGGACCAAGTTGAGATCAACCTACCATGCCTACATATAAAAATAGGAGGGGAGGCGGCGGCCAGAGGTAAGGGACGAGGAAGTGCCCAGCTCGTCGGCCAGATGGAGGAAATATTTAGGAGGGCCTGTTGCCGTGCATGAGGAAGAAGACAGGAGGTGGGTCTTGGGCACGGAATCGCCGCGGACATGCAGGGGTCGGGTACTTTGGCGGCGGTGCTCGGAGGGCCTCAGATGAAGACACGATGCAGGGGGCAGAGCAGCGGTGCACAGACGACAGCGAGCGGTGGCGGCAAGCAGGGGAGCTTCGAGCGACGGACGGCTGCTCCAGTCCCTCGAGGCAATGGGCCGGCGAAGACGGACACAACATACTTGGTGGCTATTTCTTTGGAGTCGTCAACGAGATTATGGATTTTTGTAAAGGAGTTGTAGCGTCATTGGCCACCTAAGCCTTGGTCTGGACCGACAACTGGACGCCGGTTCTTCCGAGGAGTAATTTCTGATCTGGCAGACCTTCTCTTTGGGGAAGGAGATCCCAAGCCGGAGGAGTGCGGGGCATGGCCCTAGCCGATGGCCCATGACAGCACGGTGCTCACAAGTAGTTTCCTTCAGCTGCTCATGCATGACTTCAACGTCTGTTGATTTTGGGCTGCACAATTAACATAAAAAATCTGATTCCTGTTCGTTCCACACAACTAGCAATCCTCCTACCCTCAGCTACACAACAACAAAAATATCCAAACTCCAATCACAAACTTCGATCTAAGTGGCGGCAAGTTTGTTCTGGATGTAAATCACGCCTCCCAGATCCTACTCTAATCGATTCACACATGTGCTGCTGTTGGTCAGCATTGCATGATGGATTGTAGTGCGGGACTACTGGCCGTGTAGTATGCATGTAGCCACGGACTCGCGGTCGCCGTTGTAGCAGTGGTAGATGAGACCTGCTAGCTTTGGCACATAATCGATGACACTGTCGATGATAGCGATGAGCAAATCAGGATATTTATAGCTCTATATCTGCATGTTGAGGTATGTTCACCATGGGCAACCCGAGCACCACGCTTATACGTCTCCAACGTATATATAATTTTTTATTGTTCCATGCTGTTATATTATCAATCTTGGATGTTTTATAATCATTTTATAGTCATTTTATATCATTTTTTGGTACTAACCTATTGACATAGTGCCAAGTGCCACTTGCTGTTTTTTCCATGTGTTTTACATCACAGAAATCAATATCAGACGGAGTCCAAATGCCACGAAACTCCACGATGATTTTTATGGGCTAGAAGGAACACAACGGGCCCTGGCTGCACCTAGGGGGGTGCCCCGAGGGGGGCACAACCCTCCTGGCGCGCCCTGGTGGGTTGTGCCCACCTCGGGTGCCCCCGGACTGCCTCTTTGCTCTATAAATACCCCAATATTCCAGCAACCCTAGGGGAGTGATAACCCACAAGTATAGGGGATCACAACAGTTTTCGAGGGTAGAGTATTCAACCCAAATTTATTGATTCGACACAAGGGGAGCCAAATAATATTCTCAAGTATTAGCAGTTGAGTTGTCAATTCAACCACACCTGGAAAACTTAATATCTGCAGCAAAGTATTTAGTAGCAAGGTAGTGTGGAACTAACGGTAACGGTAGCAAAAGTAATATTTTTGGGTTTTGTAGTGATTGTAACAGTAGCAACGGAAAAGTAAATAAGCAAAGAACAATATGTGAAAACCTCGTAGGCATTGGATCGGTGATGGAGAATTATGCCGGATGCGGTTCATCATGTAACAGCCATAACATAGGGTGACACAGAACTAGCTCCAATTCATCAATGTAATGTAGGCATGTATTCCGAATATAGTCATACGTGCTTATGGAAAAGAACTTGCATGACATCTTTTGTCCTACCCTCCCGTGGCAGCGGGGTCCTAATGGAAACTAAGGGATATTAAGGCCTCCTTTTAATAGAGTACTGGACCAAAGCATTAACACATAGTGAATACATGAACTCCTCAAACTATGGTCATCACCGGGAGTGGTCCCGATTATTGTCACTTCGGGGTTGCCGGATCATAACACATAGTAGGTGACTATAGACTTGCAAGATAGGATCAAGAACTCACATATATTCATGAAAACATAATAGGTTCAGATCTGAAATCATGGCACTCGGGCCCTAGTGACAAGCATTAAGCTTAGCAAAGTCATAGCAACATCAATCTCAGAACATAGTGGATACTAGGGATCAAACCCTAACAAAACTAACTCGATTACATGATAAATCTCATCCAACCTATCACCGTCCAGCAAGCCTACGATGGAATTACTCACGCACGGCGGTGAGCATCATGAAATTGGTGATGGAGGAAGGTTGATGATGACGATGGCGACGGATTCCCCTCTCCGGAGCCCCGAACGGACTCCAGATCAGCCCTCCCGGGAGAGTTTAGGGCTTGGCGGCGGCTCCGTATCGTAAAACATGATGAATCTTTTTCTCTGATTTTTTTCTCCCCGAACACAAATATATGGAGTTGAGGTCAGTGGAGCTCCAGGGGGCCCACGAGGCAGGGGGGGCGCGCCCCCACCCTCGTGGAAAGGGTGTGGGCTCCCTGACCTTGATTCTTTTGCCAGTATTTTTTATTATTTCGAAAAATAATCTCCGTGAAGTTTCAGGTCATTCCAAGAACTTTTGTTTCTGCACAAAGATAACACCATGGCAATTCTGCTGAAAACAGCGTCAGTCCGGGTTAGTTCCATTCAAATCATGCAAGTTAGAGTCCAAAACAAGTGCAAAAGTGTTTGGAAAAGTAGATACGACGGAGACGTATCAACTCCCCCAAGCTTAAACCTTTGCTTGTCCTCAAGCAATTCAGATGATAAACTGAAAGTGATAAAGAAAAACTTTTACAAACCCTATTTGCTCTTGTTGTTGTAAATATGTAAAGCTAGCATTCAAGTTTTCAGCAAAGATTATGACTAACCATATTCACAATAACACTTAGGTCTCATGTTTACTCATGTCAATGGCATAATCAACTAGCGAGCAATAATAATAAATCTCGGATGACAACACTTCCTCAAAACAATCATAATATGATATAACAAGATGGTATCTCGCTAGCCCCTTCTGAGACCGCAAAACATAAATGCAGAGCACCTTTAAAGATCAAGGACTGACTAAACATTGTAATTCATGGTAAAAGAGATCCAATCATAGTCATACCCAATATAAATGAACAGTAATGGATGCAAATGACAGCGGTGCTCTCCAGCTGGTGCTTTTTAATAAGAGGGTGATGACTCAACATAAAAGTAAATAGATAGGCCCTTCGCAGAGGGAAGCAGGGATTTGTAGAGGTGCCAGAGCTCGGTTTTGAAATAGAGATAAATAATATTTTGAGCGGCATACTTTCATTGTCAACATAACAACCAAGAGATGGCGATATCTTCCATGCTACACACATTATAGGCGGTTCCCAAACAGAATAGTAAAGTTTATACTCCCCCTCCACCAACAAACATCAATCCATGGCTTGCTCGAAACAACGAGTGCCTCCAACTAACAACAGTCCCGGGGGAGTTTTGTTTGCAATTATTTTGATTTGATTTGCATAAAGCATGAGACTGGACTGGGCATCCCGGTGACCAGCCATTTTCTCGTGAGTGAGGAGCGGAGTCCACTCCTCTTGAGAATAACCCGCCTAACATGGAAGATACGGACAACCCTAGTTGATACATGAGCTATTCGAGCATACAAAACAGAATTTCATTTGAAGGTTTAGAGTTTGGCACATACAAATTTACTTGGAACGGCAGGTAGATACCGCATATAGGAGGGTATGGCGGACTCATATGGCATAACTTTGGGGTTTAAGGGATTGGATGCACAAGCAGTATTCCCGCTTAGTACAAGTGAAGGCTAGCAAAAGACTGGGAAGCGACCAACTAGAGAGCGACAACAGTCATGAACATGCATTAAAATTAATGAACATTGAGTGCAAGCATGAGTAGGATATAATCCACCATGAACATAAATATCCTGAAGGCTACGTTGATTTGTTTCAACTACATGTGTGAACATGTGCCAAGTCAAGTCACTTAAATCATTCAAAGGAGGATACCACCCCATCATACCACATCACAACCATTTTAATAGCATGTTGGCACGCAAGGCAAACCATTATAAGCTCCTAGCTAATTAAGCATGGCATAAGCAACTATAATCTCTAATTGTCATTGCAAACATGTTTATTCATAATAGGCTGAATCAGGAACGATGAACTAATCATATTTACAAAAACAAGAGAGGTCGAGTTCATACCAGCTTCTCTCATCTCAATCAGTCCATCATATATCGTCATTATTGCCTTTCACTTGCACGACTGAACGATGTGAATAATAATAATAGTGCATGTGCATTGGACTAAGCTGGAATCTGCGAGCATTCAATAAACAGGAGAAGACAAGGCAATATGGCCTCTTGGTTAAATCAACAATAATGCATAATAGAGCCACTTTAACAATTTTATCATGGTCTTCTCCTATCGACCCCCAAAGAAAGAAAAGATAACTATTTACACGGGAAAGCTCCCAACAAGCAAAAGAAGAACAGGAAATATTTTTGGGTTTTCTTTTTAGTTACTACTACTACAAGCAAGAAAGCAAACTAGCTAAACGCTACAACTAATTTTTTTTGGTTTCCTTAAGGTTTTTCAAACACACAAGAAGAAAGCAAGAAAAAGAAAATAAACTAGCATGGATATTACAGTGAAAAAGTATGAGCACCGACAACTAGCATGAGTGTGTAAACATAAATGTAATGTCAGTGAGAAATACGTACTCCCCCAAGCTTAGGCTTTTGGCCTAAGTCGGTCTATTGCCACGGATGGCCTGGCGGATATCCAAAGTTATAGCTGGGGTTGTACTGAGATGCAGCAGTAATTGCATCGTGGGCTGCAGCTTGGAGGCGAGCTATCTCAGCCCTCCTCCCGTACTCGTTCGCCTCCTCCCTGGTTATGAAATATCTCCCCTTTGCCTGAAAGTAAAAGAAGGTAGAAGCAGGGAGAGCAACGTGATAGGTGTGTCGTCTGTCAAAGATTAGTCGGTACTGGAGGAACTGATCATTCCTCTCAACAAAACGATGACGAACCATAGCCTCATAATCTAAATAAGCAAGAGGCAACTCAATATCATCCTCACATATGGGTATATTAAGAAAATTAGCTAAACGGGTTGCATAAATTCCACCAAAGAAATCTCCATTAAATCTATTATTATGCAACCTACGTGCAACAATGGCTCCCAAATTATAATCTTTATCTCCTAATACAGCACTCCTGAGAACACTGAGGTCGGGGACACACATGTGACATGCTTCATCCTTACCATTTATGCACCTACCTATGAAGAGAGCAAAATAGTGTATAGCAGGAAAATGAATGCTCCCTATGGTAGCTTGTGCTATGTCTCTAGATTCCCCCACAGTTATATGCTACCTCTTGAGCACTGCGTTGGTTTTCCCTTGAGGAGGAAAGGGTGATGCAGCAAAGTAGCGTAAGTATTTCCCTCAGTTTTTGAGAACCAAGGTATCAATCCAGTAGGAGGCCACGCACGAGTCCCTCGCACCTACACAAACAAATAAATCCTCGCAACCAACGCAATAAAGGGGTTGTCAATCCCTTCGCGGTCACTTATGAGAGTGAGATCTGATAGATATGCTAAGATAATATTTTTGGTATTTTTATGATAAAGATGCAAAGTAAAGAAAGCAAAATAAAGACGGCGCTAGAAATAACTTGTTGTCGGGAGATTAATATGATGGAAAATAGACCCGGGGCCATATGTTTCACTAGTGGCTTCTCTCAAGAGCATAAGTATTACGGTGGGTGAACAAATTACTGTTGAGCAATTGACAGAATTGATCATAGTTATGAGAATATCTAGGTATGATCATGTATATAGGCATCACGTCCGAGACAAGTAGACCGACTCCTGCCTGCATCTACTACTATTACTCCACACATCGACCACTATCCAGCATGCATCTAGAGTATTAAGTTCATAAGAACAGAGTAACGCTTTAAGTAAGATGACATGATGTAGAGGGATAAACTCATGCAATATGACATAAACCCCATCTTTTTATCCTCGATGGCAACAATACAATACGTGCCTTGCTGCCCCTACTGTCACTGGGAAAGGACACCGCAAGATTGAACCCAAAGCTAAGCACTTCTCCCATTGCAAGAAAGATCAATCTAGTAGGCCAAACCAAACTGATAATTCGAAGAGACTTGCAAAGATAACCAATCATACATAAAAGAATTTAGAGAAGATTCAAATATTGTTCATAGATAAACTTGATCATAAACCCACAATTCATCGATCTCAACAAACACACCGCAAAAGAAGATTACATCGAATAGATCTCCACAAGAGAGGGGGAGAACATTGTATTGAGATCCAAAAAGAGAGAAGAAGCCATCTAGCTAATAACTACGGACCCGAAGGTCTGAGGTAAACTACTCACACATCATCGGAGAGGCTATGGTGTTGATGTAGAAGCCATCCGTGATCGATGCCCCCTCCGGCGGAGCTCTAGAAAAGGCCCCAAGATGGGATCTCATGGGTACAGAAGGTTGCGGCGGTGGAATTAGGTTTTTGGCTCCGTATCTGGTAGTTTGGGGGTACGTAGGTATATATAGGAGGAAGAAGTACGTCGGTGGAGCAACGTGGGGCCCACGAGGGTGGAGGGCGCGCCCAGGGGGGTAGGCGCGCCCCCTACCTCGTGCTCTCCTGGTTGATGTCTTGATGTAGGGTCCAAGTCCTCTGGATCACGTTCGTTCCGAAAATCACGTTCCTGAAGGTTTCATTCCATTTGGACTCCATTTGATATTCTTTTTCTGCAAAACTCTGAAATAGGCAAAAACAACAATTCTGGGTTGGGCCTCTGGTTAATAGGTTAGTCCTAAAAATAATATAAAAGTGTATAATAAAGCCCATTAATGTCCAAAACAGAATATAATATAGCATGGAACAATCAAAAATTATAGATACATTGGAGACGTATCAAGTATCCCCAAGCTTAATTCTTGCTCGTCCTCGAGTAGGTAAATGATAAAAACAGAATTTTCAATGTGGAATGCTACTTGGCATAATTTCAATGTAATTCTCCTAATTGTGGTATGAATATTCAGATCCAAAAGATTCAAGATAAAGGTTTAATATTGACATAAAAGTAATAATACTTCAAGCATACTAACTAAGCAATTATGTCCTCTCAAAATAACATGGCCAAAGAAAGTTCATCCCTACAAAATCATATAGTTTAGTCATTCTCCATTTTCGTCACACAAGAACGCTCTCATCATGCACAACCCCGATGACAAGCCAAGCAATTGTTTCATACTTTAGTAATCTCAAAAAAATTCAACCTTCACGCAATACATGAGCGTGAGCCATGGATATAGCACTATGGGTGGAATAGAATATAATGATGGGGTTATGTGGAGAAGACAAAAAAGGAGAAAGTCTCACATCAACGCGGCTAATCAATGAGCTATGGAGATGCCCATCGATTGATGTTAATGCAAGGAGTAGGGATTGCCATGCAACGGATGCACTAGAGCTATAAATGCATGAAAGCTCAACAAAAGAAACTAAGTGGGTGTGCATCCAACTTGCTTGCTCACGAAGACCTAGGGCATGTGAGGAAGCCAATTGTTGGAATATACAAGCCAAGTTCTATAATGAAAAATTCCCACTAGTATATGAAAGTGACAAAACAAGAGACTCTCTATCATGAAGATCATGGTGCTACTTTGAAGCACAAGTGTGGAAAAAAGGATAGTAGCATTGTCCCTTTTTATTCTCTTTTTTTGGGCCTTGTTTTTTTTATTTGGCCTTTCTCTTTTTTTGGGACAATGCTCTATGAATGATGATCATCACACTTCTATTTATTTACAACTCAATGATTACAACTCGATACTAGAACAAAGTATGACTCTATATGAATGCCTCTGGCGGTATACCGGGATAGCAATGAATCAAGAGTGACATGTATGAAAAATTATGAACGGTGGCTTTGCCACAAATACGATGTCAACTACATGATCATGCAAAGTAAATATGACAATGATGAGCGTGTCATAATAAACGGAACAGTGGAAAGTTGCATGGCAATATATCTCGGAATGGCTATGAAAATGCCATAATAGGTAGGTATGGTGGCTGTTTTGAGGAAGATATAAGGAGGTTTATGTGTGAAAGTGCGTATCATATCACGGGGTTTGGATGCACCGGCGAAGGTTGCACCAACTCTCAATGTGAGAAAGGGCAATGCACGGTACCGAAGAGGCTAGCAATGATGGAAGGGTAAGAGTGTGTATAATCCATGGACTCAACATTAGTCATAAAGAACTCACATACTTATTGCAAAAATCTACAAGTCATCAAAAACCAAGCACTATGCACATGCTCCTAGGGGGATAGATTGGTAGGAAAAGACCATCGCTCGTCCCCGACCGCCACTCATAAGGAGGACAATCAAAGAACACCTCATGTTTCAAATTTGTTACATAACGTTTACCATACGTGCATGCTACGGGACTAGCAAACTTCAACACAAGTATTTCTCAAATTCACAACTACTCAACTAGCACAACTTTAATATCACTACCTCCATATCTCAAAACAATCATCAAGCATCAAGCTTATCTTAGCATTCAGCACACACATAAGAAAGTTTTTTACTAGTCTTGAATACTTAACATATTAGGATTAATTTCCCAATTTAAGAAAATTACCATGCTGTTTAAGACTCTCAAAATAATATAAGTGAAGCATGAGAGAATAATAGTTTCTATAAAACAAAACTACCGCCGTGCTCTAAAAGATATAAGTGAAGCACTAGAGCAAAAACTATATAGCTCAAAAGATATAAGTGAAGCCCATAGAGTATTCTAATAAATTTCGAATCATGTGTGTCTCTCTCAAAAGGTGTGTACAGAAAATATGATTGTGGTAAACTAAAAAGCAAAGACTCAAATCATACAAGACGCTCCAAGCAAAACACATATCATGTGGTTAATTAAAATATAGCTCCAAGTAAAGTTACCGATGGAAGTAGACGAAAGAGGGGATGCCTTCCGGGGCATCCCCAAGCTTTGGATTTTTGGTGTCTTTAGATTATATTGGGGTGCCATGGGCATCCCCGAGCTTAGGCTCTTGCCACACCTTGTTCCATAATCCATCAAATCTTTTACCCAAAACTTGAAAACTTCACAACACAAAACTTAACAGAAAATCTCGTGAGCTCCGTTAGCGAAAGAAAGCAAAACAGCACTTCAAGGTACTGTAATGAACTCATTCTTTATTTATATTGGTGTTAAACCTACTGTATTCCAACTTCTCTATGGTTTATAAACTATTTTACTAGCCATAGATTCATCAAAATAAGCAAACAACACACGAAAAACAGAATCTGTCAAAAACAGAACAGTCTGTAGTAATCTGTAACTAACGGAAACTTATGGAACTCCAAAAATTCAGCCAAAATAGGACGACCTAGACAATTTTTTTATTGATCAGCAGCAATTGGAATAAATATTTTATCACATTCTGGTGATTTTTAACAATTATTTTCGTGAACAGAAAGTTTCTGCAATTTTCAGCAAGATCAAATAACTATCATCCAAGAAGATCCTATAGGTTAAACTTGGCACAAACACTAATTAAAACATAAAAAAATCTAACCAGAGGCTATATCAAATATTTATTCCTATCCAGAAGCAAAAAATTAAAAATAAAATTGGGTTGCCTCCCAACAAGCGCTATCGTTTAACGCCCCTAGCTAGGCGTAATAGCAAGGATAGATCTAGGTATTGCCATCTTTGGTAGGCAATCCATAAGTGGCTCTCATGATAGATTCATATGGTAATTTTATTTTCTTTCTAGGAAAGTGTTCCATGCCTTTCCTTAACGGAAATTGGAATCTAATATTTCCTTCCTTCATATCAATAATTGCACCAATCGTTCTAAGGAAATGTCTACCAAGAATAATAGGAAATGAAGGATTGCAATCTATATCAAGAACAATAAAATCTACGGGCACATAATTCCTATTTTCAATAATAAGAACATCATTAATTCTTCCCATACGTTTCTTAATGGTGGAATCTGCAAGGTGCAAGTTTAAAGAGCAATCATCAAAATCACGGAAACCTAGCAAATCGCACAAAGTTTTTGGGATCGTGGAAACACTAGCACCCGAGTCACACAAAGCATAGCATTCATGATCTTTAATTTTCATTTTAATAGTAGGTTCCCACTCATCATAAAGTTTTCTAGGGATAGAAACTTCCAACTCAAGTTTTTCTTGATAAGATTGCATCAAAGCATCAACGATATGTTTAGTAAAAGCTTTATGTTGGCTATAAGCATGTGGAGAATTTAGCACGGATTGCAACAAGGAAATACAATCTATCAAAGATAAATTATCATAATTAAATTCCTTGAAATCCAAAATAGTGGGTTCATTAATATCTAGAGTTTTGATCTCTTCAATCCCACTTTTACCAATTTTTGCATCAAGATCTAAAGACTCCGAATTTTTGGAACGCCTTCTAGGTAAAGGTGGATCATATTCAGTCCCATCATTATCAAGATTCATATTGCAAAACAAAGATTTAATAGGGGACACATCAATAACTTTTAGATCTTCATCTTTATTTTCATAGAAATTAGAAGAACACACTTTCACAAAGCAATCTTTCTTAGCACGCATCCTAGCGGTTCTTTCTTTGCACTCATCAATGGAAATTCTCATGGCTTTGATAGACTCATTGATATCATGCTTAGGTGGAATAGATCTAAGTTTCAAAGAATCAACATCAAGAGAAATTCTATAAACGTTCCTAGCCAATTCATCAACTTTAAGCAATTTTTCTTCAAGCAAAGCATTGATATTCTTTTGTGAATTCATAAATCCTTTAACACTAGTCTCAAATTCAGAAGGCATATTATTAAAATTTCCATAAGAATTGTTGTAGGAATTACCATAATTATTGGAGTTACTAGGGTATGGCCTAGGATTAAAGTTTCCTCTATACGCGTTGTTACCAAAATTATTCCTACCAACAAAATTCACATCCATAGATTCATTATTATTCTCAATCAAAGTAGACAAAGGCATATCATTAGGATCAGAAGAAACACTCTTAGTAGCAAATAATTTCATAAGTTCATCCATCTTTCCACTCAAAACATTAATTTCTTCTATCGCATGCACTTTTTTTATTAGTAGATCTTTTAGTGTGCCATTGAGAATAATTAACCATAATATTATCTAGGAGTTTAGTAGCTTATCCTAAAGTGATTTCCATAAAAGTGCCTCCCGCGGCCGAATCTAAAAGATTTCTAGAAGCAAAATTCAATCCGGCATAAAAATTTTGTATGATCATCCACAAATTCAAACCATGTGTAGGGCAATTACGTATCATTAATTTCATCCTCTCCCAATCTTGTGCAACATGTTCATGATCAAGTTGCTTAAAATTCATAATATCGTTTCTAAGAGAGATGATCTTAGAGGGAGGAAAATACTTAGAGATAAAAGCATCTTTGCACTTGTTCCAAGAATCAATACTATTTTTAGGCAAAGACGAAAACCAAGCTTTAGCATGATCTCTAAGCGAAAAAGGAAATAGCTTCAATTTAACAATATCATTATCCACATCTTTCTTATTTTGCATAACACACAAATTAACGAAGCTATTTAGATGGGTAGCGGCATCTTCGCTAGGAAGGCCGGCGAATTGATCTTTCATGACAAGATTCAACAAAGCAGCATTGATTTCACAAGATTCAGTATCGGTAAGAGGAGCAACCGGAGTGCTAAGAAAATCATTATTGTTGGTATTGGTAAAGTCACACAACTTAGTATTATCTTGAGCCATCGTGACAAGCAAGCAATCCAACACACGAGCAAACAAGAAGCAAGAGGAAAAAAGCGAACGGAAAAGAGAGGGCGAATAAAACGGCAAGGGTGAAGTGGGGGAGAGGAAAACGAGAGGCAAATGGCAAATAATGTAATGCAGGAGATAAGGGTTTGTGATGGGTACATGGTATGTTGACTTTTGCGTAGATTCCCCGGCAACGGCGCCAGAAATCCTTCTTGCTACCTCTTGAGCACTGCGTTGGTTTTCCCTTGAAGAGGAAAGGGTGATGCAGCAAAGTAGCGTAAGTATTTCCCTCAGTTTTTGAGAACCAAGGTATCAATCTAGTAGGAGGCCACGCACGAGTCCCTCGCACCTACACAAACAAATAAATCCTTGCAACCAACACAATAAAGTTGTTGTCAATCCCTTCGCGGTCACTTACGAGAGTGAGATCTGATAGATATGATAAGATAATATTTTTGGTATTTTTATGATAAAGATGCAAAGTAAAGAAAGCAAAATAAAGACGATGCTAGAAATTACTTGTTGACGGGAGATTAATATGATGGAAAATAGACCCGGGGGCCATAGGTTTCACTAGTGGCTTCTCTCAAGAGCATAAGTATTACGGTGGGTGAACAAATTACTGTTGAGCAATTGACAGAATTGAGCATAGTTATGAGAATATCTAGGTATGATCATGTATATAGGCATCACGTCCGAGACAAGTAGACCGACTCCTGCCTGCATCTACTACTATTACTCCACACATCGACCGCTATCCAACATGCATCTAGAGTATTAAGTTCATAAGAACAGAGTAACGCTTTAAGTAAGATGACATGATGTAGAGGGATAAACTCATGCAATATGATATAAACCCCATCTTGTTATCCTCGATGGAAACAATACAATACGTTCCTTGCCGCCCCTACTGTCACTGGGAAAGGACACCGCAAGATTGAACCCAAAGCTAAGCACTTCTCCCATTGCAAGAAAGATCAATCTAGTAGGCCAAACCAAACTGATAATTCGAAGAGACTTGCAAATATAACCAATCATACATAAAAGAATTTAGAGAAGATTCAAATATTGTTCATAGATAAACTTGATCATAAACCCACAATTCATCGGTCTCAACAAACACACCGCAAAAGAAGATTACATCGAATAGATCTCCACAAGAGAGGGGGAGAACATTGTATTGAGATCCAAAAAGAGAGAAGAAGCCATCTAGCTAATAACCGTGGACCCGAAGGTCTAAGGTAAACTACTCACACATCATCGGAGAGGCTATGGTGTTGATGTAGAAGCCCTCCGTGATCGATGCCCCCTCCGGCGGAGCTCCGGAAAAGGCCCCAAGATGGGATCTCACGGGTACAGAAGGTTGCGGCGGTGGAATTAGGTTTTTGGCTCCGTATCTGGTAGTTTGGGGGTACGTAGGTATATATAGGAGGAAGAAGTACGTCGGTGGAGCAACGTGGGGCCCATGAGGGTGGAGGGCGCGCTTAGGGGGGTAGGCGCCCCCCTACCTCGTGCCCTCCTGGTTGATGTCTTGACGTAGGGTCCAAGTCCTCTGGATCACGTTCGTTCCGAAAATCACGTTCCCGAAGGTTTCATTCCGTTTGGACTCCGTTTGATATTCTTTCTCTGCGAAACTCTGAAATAGGCAAAAAAACAGCAATTCTGGGTTGGGCCTCCGGTTAATAGGTTAGTCCCAAAATAATATAAAATTGTATAATAAAGCCCATTAATGTCCAAAACAGAATATAATATAGCATGGAACAATCAAAAATTATAGATACGTTGGAGACGTATCATTATACTAGCAAGAAAATCTCTAAATTCAGATTTGCGGGGTTCACTAGGACTACCCCATTGTGGAAGTTTGCAAGCAGTATTAAAATCCTCTAAGTCCATAGTATAAGAATTTTCATAAAGATCAAACAGGACAATTTGAGAATTGTGTGATGATGAAAATTCAAACCTCCTCACAAAGGAATCAGTGAGATAGTGGTACTGACGGCACTTATCTGCCTCGAAGCTCACAAGATCAGTGTTACGCACATATGCGTTAAATTCTTCCTTGATTCCTGCTCGATCCATGAAGTCCTCTGAAGGCCATTCACAAGCTCGCACTTGAGCGTCCCTTGGTGGTTCATCGTCGGCATCGCGCATTGCGAGCCTGGGTCCTTGCTTCCTTGAAGGGCCACCTTGGTACATTTTCCTAAACATATTTCTTCCTCTGAAAAATTTCTGAAAATTTTAGTAACTTCAAATAAAAGTGAACCAAGATCAACAAAATTGATAGCAACTACTCCCACAAGTGCCTAGAGACTATATCATGCATTAGAACTACTTGGAACCATATAAATTTGACATACAAGCTCAAGAACATGGTCACCTAGGCAGCACAAATTTGCAATGAATAAAGCACTAGAACAAAAACTAATTGGACCATTGGAAGAGTCACATACCAAGGAACAATCCCCCAAAGCAGTTTTGTGAGAGGTGCTTTGAGCAAGGAGATCGAAAATCACAGCAAAATGAGCTAGAACTCGTGCTTGAGCTGGTTGGTGATTTTTTTGGGAGGAAGAAGGAGTGTGTGGTGGCTGGAATAAGTGGAGGGGAGCCACCATGGGCCCACGAGGCAGGGGGCGCGCCTAGGGGGGTGGGCGCGCCCTGGAGCCTCGTGGCCAGGTGCCAGCTCCCCCTGATGTGTTCTCAGTGCCAGGTATTCTCAAATATTCTATAAAAATCATATTTCATTTTCGGGGCATTTGGAGAACATTTATTTTCGGGGTATTTTTATTGCACGGATAATTCAGAAAACTGACAGAATATACTATTTTTGCTTTATTTCAATTAAATAACAGAAAGTAAAAGGAGGGTATAGAAGGTTGTGCTTTCTAACTTCATCCATCTCATGCTCATCAAAAGGAATCCACTAACAAGGTTGATCAGGTCTTGTTAACAAACCCATTCCGAGTAACATGGAACCGGAGAAATTTCGAATAACACTATGTTACCTCAACGGGGATATGCACATCCCCAATAATAAGAATATCATATTTCTTCTTGACAGTAGGTAGAGGAAATTCAAAACCTCCAAAAATAATCGATGGAATTTTTCCAATAGAGTTTATACTATGAACTTGAGGTTGTTTCCTCGGAAAGTGTACCATATGCTCATTGCCATTAACATGAAAAGTGACATTGCCTTCGTTGCAATCAATAACAGCCCCTACAGTATTCAAAAAGGGTCTTCCAAGAATAATAGACATACTATCGTCCTCGGGAATATCAAGAATAACAAAGTCCGTTAAAATAGTAACATTTGCAACCACAACAGGCACATCCTCACAAATGCCGATAGGTATAGCAGTTGATTTATCAGCCATTTGCAAGGATATTTCAGTAGGTGTCAACTTATTCAAATCAAGTCTACGATATAAAGAGAGAGGCATAACACTAACACCGGCTCCAAGATCACATAAAGCAGTTCTAACATAATTTCTTTTAATGGAGCATGGTATAGTGGGTACTCCTGGATCTCCAAGTTTCTTAGGTATTCTGTCCTTGAAAGTGTAATTAGCAAGCATGGTGGAAATTTCAGCTTCCGGTACCTTTCTTTTATTTGTAACAATTTCTTTCATATACTTAGCATAAGGATTCATTTTGAGCATAACAGTTAAACGCATACGCAAGAAGATAGGTCTAATTATTTCAGCAAAGCACTCAAAATCCTCATCATCCTTTTTCTTGGATGGTTTGGGAGGAAAAGGCATGGGTTTCTGAACCCATGGTTCTCTTTCTTTACCGTGCTTCCTAGCAACAAAGTCTCTCTTATCATAACGTTGATTCTTTGATTGTGGGTTATCAAGATCAACAGCAGGTTCAATTTCTACATCATTATCATTGCTAGGTTGAGCATCATCATGAACATCATTATTAATATTATCACTAGGTTCATGTTCATTACCGGATTGTGTTTCAGCATCAGAAACAGAAATATCATTGGGATTCTCAGGTGTGTCAGCAATAGGTTCACTAGAAGCATGCAAAGTCCTATCATTTTTCTTTTTCTTCTTTTTAGAAGGACTAGGTGCATCTACATTATTTCTCTGAGAATCTTGCTCAATTCTCTTAGGATGGCCTTCAGGATACAAAGGTTCCTGAGTCATTTTACCAGTTCTAGTAGCCACTCTAACAGCAAAATCATTATCCTTACTATTCAATTCATTGAGCAAATCATTCTGAGCTTTAAGTACTTGTTCTACTTGAGTGGTAACCATAGAAGCTTGTTTACTAATGAGTTTAAGTTCACCTTTAACTCTAGACATATAATCACACAAGTGTTCAAGCATATCGGAATTGTGTTTCAATTGTCTACCAACATAAGCATTGAATTTTTCTTGTTTGACAATAAAATTATCGAACTCATCTAAGCATTGGCTAGCAGACTTATAACGAGGAATATCACCTTCATCAAATCTATAGAGAGAATTTACCTTTACTACTATGTGTTGGGTTATCAAGACTGTGTACTTCTTCAATAGGTAATGGATTAAAACCATGTATTTCTTCAACATGCGGTAAATTAAGACCATGTATTTCTTCAACAGGAGGTAAATTCTTAACATCTTCAGCTTTTATACATTTTTCTTTCATAGATTTCTTTGCCTCTTGCATATCTTCAGGACTGAGAAATAGAACACCCCTTTCTCCGGAGTTGGTTTAGGAATAGGCTCAGGAGTTGGTTCGGGAAGTGTCCAATTATTTTCATTAGTCAACATATTATTCAATAGAATTTTAGCTTCATCTGGTGTTCTTTCCCTGAAAACAGAACCAACACAACTATCCAGGTGGTCTCTGGAAGCATCGGTTAGTCTATTGTAAAAGATATCAAGTATTTCATTTTTCTTAAGAGGATGATCAGGCAAAGCATTAAGTAATTGGAGAAGCCTCCCCCAAGCTTGTGGGAGACTCTCTTCTTCAATTTGCACAAAATTATATAATTCCCTTAAAGCAGCTTGTTTCTTATGAGCAGGGAAACATTTAGCAGAGAAGTAATAAATCATATCCTGGGGACTACGCACACAATCAGGATCAAGAGAATTAAACCATATATTAGCATCACCCTTTAATGATAACGGAAATATTTTAAGGATATAATAGTAGCGAGTTTTCTCATCATTAGTGAACAGGGTGGCTATATCATTTAATTTAGTAAGATGTGCCACAACAGTTTCAGATTCATAGCCATAGAAGGGATTAGATTCAACCAAAGTAATTATATCAGGGTCGACAGAGAATTCATAATCCTTATCAGTAACAAAGATAGGTGAAGTAGCATAAGCAGGATCATATTTCATTCTAGCATTCAGAGTTTTTTGTTTTAGCTTAGCTAATAATTTCTTAAGATCACTTCTATCATTGCAAGCAAGAAAGTCTCTAGTAGTTTCTTCATCCATAACATAGCCCTCAGGCACAACAGGCAATTCATATCTAGGGGGAGAATCTTCATCATCACTTTCATCAATATTAGCAGGTTCAATAATTTCATTCTCTCTAGCCCTAGCAAGTTGTTCATCAAGAAATTCACCAGGTGGCACAGTAGTATCAAGCATAGAAGTAGTTTCATCATAAGTATCATGCATAGCAGAAGTGGCATCATCAATAACATGCGACATATCAGAATTAATAGCAGAAGGAGGTTTAGGTGTCGCAAGCTTACTCAAAACAGAAGGTGAATCAAGTGCAGAGCTAGATGGCAGTTCCTTACCTCCCCTCGTAGTTGAGGGATAAATTTTTGTTTTCGCGTCTTTCAAGTTCTTCATAGTGACCAACAGATATAAATCCCAAGTGACTCAAAGAATAGAGCTATGCTCCCCGGCAACGGCACCAGAAAATAGTCTTGATAACCACAAGTGTAGGGGATCGCAACAGTTTTCGAGGGTAGAGTATTCAACCCAAATTTATTGATTCGACACAAGGGGAGCCAAAGAATATTCTCAAGTATTAGCAGTTGAGTTGTCAATTCAACCACACCTGGAAAACATAATATCTGCAGCAAAGTATTTAGTAGCAAGGTAGTATGGAAGTAACGGTAACAGTAGCAAAAGTAATATTTTTGGGTTTTGTAGTGATTGTAACAGTAGCAACGGAAAAGTAAATAAGCGAAGAACAATGTGTGAAAAGCTCATAGGCATTGGATCGGTGATGGAGAATTATGTCGGATGCGGCTCATCATGTAACAGTCATACCATAGGGTGACACAGAACTAGCTCCAATTCATCAATGTAATGTAGGCATGTATTCCGAATATAGTCATACGTGCTTATGGAAAAGAAATTGCATGACATCTTTTGTCCTACCCTCCCGTAGCAGCGGGGTCCTAATGGAAACTAAGGGATATTAAGGCCTCCTTTTAATAGAGTACCTGACCAAAGCATTAACACATAGTGAATACATGAACTCCTCAAACTACGGTCATCACCGGGAGTGGTCCCGATTATTGTCACTTCGGGGTTGCCGGATCATAACACATAGTAGGTGACTATAGACTTGCAAGATAGGATCAAGAACTCACATATATTCATGAAAACATAATAGGTTCCGATCTGAAATCATGGCACTCGGGCCCTAGTGACAAGCATTAAGCATAGCAAAGTCATAGCAACATCAATCTCAAAACATAGTGGATACTAGGGATCAAACCCTAACAAAACTAACTCGATTACATGATAAATCTCATCCAACCCATCACCGTCCAGCAAGCCTACGATGGAATTACTCACGCACGGTGGTGAGCATCATGAAATTGGTGATGGAGGAAGGTTGATGATGACGATGGCGACGGATTCCCCTCTCCGGAGCCCCGAACAGACTCCAGATCAGCCCTCCTGAGAGAGTTTAGGGCTTGGCGGCGGCTCCGTATCGTAAAACGTGATGAATCTTTTTCTCTGATTTTTTTCTCCCCGAACACGAATATATGGAGTTGGAGTTGAGGTCCGTGGAGCTCCAGGGGGCCCACGAGGCAGGGGGCGTGCCCCCCACCCTCGTGGAAAGGGTGTGGGCCCCCTGGCCTTGATTCTTTCGCCAGTATTTTTTATTATTTCGAAAAATAATCTCCGTGAAGTTTCAGGTCATTCCGAGAACTTTTGTTTCTGCACAAAGATAACACCATGGCAATTCTGCTGAAAACAGCGTCAATCCGGGTTAGTTCCATTCAAATCATGCAAGTTAGAGTCCAAAACAAGGGCAAAAGTGTTCGGAAAAGTAGATACGACAGAGACGTATCAGGGAGTCGACGAAATATTCATCCAGCCGCCGCAGAGTCCAGAACCACCACATCCAATCTAGTCACCATCTCGGATGGGGTTCACCACCTCCATTGGTGCCTCTCCGATGATGCGTGAGTAGTTCTTTGTAGACCTTCGGGTCCGTAGTTAGTAGCTAGATGGCTTCCTCTCTCTCGCTGAATTCTCAATACAGTGGTCTCTTGGAGATCCATATGATGTAATTCTTTTGCGATGTGTTTGTTGGGATCTGATGAACTTCGAGTTTATGATCAGTTATATCTTTTTTATATCCATGAAAGTTATTTGAGTTTCTTTGATCTCTTATATGCATGATCTCTTATAGCCTTGTATTTCATCTCCGATATTTGAGTTTTGTTTGGCCAACTTGATCTATTTATCTTGCAATGGGAAGAGGTGCTTTGTAGTGGGTTCGATCTTACGGTGCTTGATCCCAATGACAGAAAGGGAAACAACACGTATGTATCGTTGCTACTAAGGATAAAATGATGGGGTCTATCTCTACATAGATAGATCTTGTCTACATCATGTCATCGTTCTTATTGCATTACTCCGTTTTTCCATGAACTTAATACACTAGATGCATGCTGGATAGCGGTCGATGTGTGGAGTAATAGTAGTAGATGCAGGTCGGAGTCGGTCTACTAATCTTGGGCGTGATGCCTATGTAATGATTGCATGGATATCGTCATGATTATTTGAAGTTCTATCAATTGCCCAACAGTAATTTGTTTACCCACCGTTTGCTATTTTTCTCGAGAGAAGCCACTAGTGAAACCTACACCCCCCGGTTCTTCTTTCTCATATATTTGCCTTTGCGATCTACTTTTTCCTTGCATTTATTTTCAGATCTATTAAACCAAAAATACGAAAATACCTTGCTGCGTTTTATTTCTATTTATTTTATCTGGCGTTCGATCTATCAATCTACTACAAGTTTACCTCACGTACTTTGCCTATCTTGAGGCGTCGTACCCCGGAAGGGATTACAAACCCCTTTAGCACATCGGGTTGCGAGGATTTGTTATCGGTGTGCAGGGGTTGTTTACGTTGTGCTGCTTGGTTCTCCTACTGGTTCGATAACCTTGGTTTCATATATGAGGGAAATACCTACCGCCGCTGTGCTGCATCATCCCTTCCTCTTTGGGGAAATACCGACATAGCTTCAAGCGACATCGAAAGGAATTTCTAGCGCCATTGCCGGGGAGGATCTTCAACATATACCACGTTCCTAAATCACATCTCCTCGCAATTTACATTATTTGCCATTTGCCTCTCATTTTCCTCTCCCCCACTTCACAAAAATTTGCCGTTTTACTCGCCTCTCTTTGTCCGTTCGCCGTTTTCTTGCCGGATCTGTTTTTGAGTGCAATCTTGTTGTGTGGTCATCATGACTCAAGAGAACACCAAATTAAGTGACTTCTCAAATACCAATAACAATGATTTTATTGGCACTCCGCTTTCTCCTCCCGCCACTAGTGCGGAGGCTTGTGATATTCATACTGCTTTGCTGAATCTTGTTATGAAAGATCAATTTTCCGGTACTCCTAATGAGGATGCCGTGTCCCATCTTAATACCTTCATGGAATTATGCGATATGCAAAAGAAAAAAGATGTGGACAATGATGTGCTGAAGATGAAATTATTTTCATTTTCTTTGCTTGATTTTGCAAAAATTTGGTTCTCTTCTTTGCCTCGCAATAGTATCAATTCTTGGAATAAGTGCAAAGATGCTTTTATCACTAAGTATTTTCCTCCTGCAAAAATAATTTCCCTCAGAACCCAGATCATGAATTTCAAGCAACTTGAACATGAGCATGTTGCACAGTCTTGGGAAAGGATGAAAATGATGCTAAGGAATTGCCCAACTCATGGGTTAAATCTTTGGATGATCATACAAATTTTTTCTGCGGGATTGAATTTTGTTTCTCGTAATCTTTTAGATTCCGCCGCGGGTGGTACTTTTATGGAAATTACTTTGGGTGAAGCCACCAAATTGCT
This sequence comes from Aegilops tauschii subsp. strangulata, assembly GCF_002575655.3. Lineage (NCBI taxonomy): Eukaryota > Viridiplantae > Streptophyta > Magnoliopsida > Poales > Poaceae > Aegilops > Aegilops tauschii. The sequence goes on along the minus strand of NC_053036.3, from coordinate 411,055,145 downwards.
TGATAATATCATTGCAAATTATTCACAATGGTATACTGAAAGGGCTCCTACTAGTAAAAAACTTAATTCTGTTGAAGAAATTTCTTCCTTGAGTGAAAAAGTTGATGCTCTTATGAAATTGGTTGCTAGTAAAAGTGCTCCTATTGATGTTAATGATATGCCTTTGTCTACTTTGATTGAGAAAAATAGTGATGCCATAGATGTGAATTTTATCTCTCGAAATAATTTCAACAACAATGCTTATAGAGGTAATTTTAATCCTGGGCCTTTTCCTAGTAATTCCTCTAATAATTATGGTAATTCCTATGGAAATAAATCTTATAATAATAGGAACACCTCTGATCTTGAGAATAATATTAAAGAATTTATCAACACACAAAAAGTTCAACACTTCCATAGAAGAAAAGTTGAATAAGATTGATGATTTGTCTAGAAGTGTTGATAGAATTGCTCTTGATGTGGAAAATCTCAAGATGAATTTTTTTGTTCCTAAAGTAGATGAATCAATTAAAGCTCTTTATGTTTCTATGGATGAAAGTAAGAAAAGAACCGCTATGCTTAGAGCTAAAAGAGAATTTTTGGAAAAAGCGTTTTCTAGTGATTTCTTTCGCAAAAGTGATGAAGATCTTAAAATGATTGGTGTTTCTTCTATTGATTCCTTGTTTAGTAAAGTTAAGATTGATGAAAAAGGGACTGGAGAAGAGTCAACTTTAGGTAGAAGGCATCCCAATATTTCGGAGGGTGAAAATCTTGTTGAGAAAATTGATGAAAGTGGGTTTGGAGAGGCCAAAACTTTAGCTAGTGATGTGCCCACTCTTTTGGATTACAAAGACTTTAATTATGATAGTTGCTCTTTGATTTATTGTATTTCTTTGTTGCAGTCCATGATAAATTCACCCCATGCCTATGAACAAAATAAAGCTTTTACTAAACATATTGTTGATGCTATGATGAAAGCTTTGGAAGAAAAATTGGAATTGGAAGTTTCAATTCCTAGAAAATTGCATGATGAATGGGAACCTACTATCAAAGTCAAGATTAAAAATTATGAGTATTTTGCTTTGTGTGACTTGGGTGCTAGTGTTTCTACAATTCCGAAATCTTTATGTGATGTGCTTGGTCTTACTAATCTTGAAGAATGCTCTTTGAATTTGCACTTGGCAGATTCTACTATTAAAAAGACTATGGGAAGAATTATTGATGTTCTTATTCTTGCAAATAGGAATTATGTGCCCATAGATTTTATTGTTCTTGATATTGATTGCAATCCGTCTTGTCCAATTATTCTTGGTAGACCGTTTATACGCACTATCGGTGCCGTGATTGATATGAAAGAAGGTAATATTAAGTTCCAATTTCCTTTGAGGAAGTTCATGGAACACTTTCCTAGAACAAGAATTAAGCCACCTTATGAATCAATCATGAGGGCATCTTATGGATCTCGAACTAAAGATGACAAAACTTATATCCTTGTTTTATGCCTAGCTAAGGGCGTAAAACTATAGCGCTTGTTGGGAGGCAACCCGTTGAATACATTTTATTTTTTGTTTTTTGCTTTCTGTTCTTGAGTGTTAACACAGTTATGCTACTATTATGATTGTGTTTTTTGTGTTTTAATTAGTGTTCGTGTCAAGTAGAACCGATAGGATCTTCTTGGGTGATAGTTGTCTGATCTTCCTGAAAAAGACAGAAACTTTGCGCTCACGAAAATAATTTTCATAAATCACAGCAAAGTGATTTTGCCTTGATTATTTTTGAAGAATATTAATATACAAATTACCCTGGTCGTCCTAATTTGGTAGAATTTTTGGATTTCCAGAAGTATTCAAACAAATCAGATTGCTACAGACTGTTTTGTTTTGACAGATTCTGTTTTCTTTGTGTTGTGTGCTTATTTTGATGGCTCTATGGTTTTCTTTGATGAGTTTTTGCCATAGAAAAGTTGGAATACAGTAGATATAATACAAAAACAAAATGTGAATTGGTTTGATATAGCACTTATAGTAGTGATTTATTTTTCTCACACTAACGGATCTCACGAAGGTTTTGTTGAGTTTTGTGTTGATTTATTTTTCTCACACTAGCAATTATGAGTGTTTATTCACTTGTCATTGCATGAGAGTAAGGCAAATGTCTTAGGGATGCCCAGTCCCGAAATGCAAAAATGAATTTACTTTATGTTGTCAAATAATACACTACTGTAGGTTGCTGCTAACGCGACACTACGATCAGAGACCCTTCGACGAAACTATGCGCGATGCCATAATCGCAAACGGTGGTGTAAAAAAACCGTCAAAAAAGGTGCAAAATGTTTGCGATGGAGGATGCATCAAACACGGTTCAGATTTTAGTTGCGTGTGTGATTCAGGGCATACGGTTTAGTTCAATTAACCATTTTTGATGAGGAGGAACAAAAGAAATAGGCAGCCAGATGAAGGTGTGTGCGATGTACAGCATATGGTTCACTCGGATGAACTGTTTGTGATTAGGCAACGCAAAGGAAACGGTCAGCCAAATAAAGGTGTGTGCGATATGCGACATGCGGTCCACTCGGATGAAATATTTGCGTTGAGACGAGAACAGAAACGGTTCAACTTAACAAGACGTGTGTGTTGTGCGATGGGATTGCATACAGAACAACAATACACACACACACACACACTTATAAGGACATGCTTGCATAACCAAATTAAACATCCACTTACATAGGTGGCTACTACAACCATGTCATTTGCACACACCAAAGTAAACTATTACATGCATAATTACATAGGTGGCTACTACACACATGACATTTCCACACACCAATAAAGAAAACTATATATTACATGCATGATTAACTAGCATAAACGATCATCTGATCAACATCTACTTCTTGTGACGCTTGCTCTGCTTGTGGCTCGATCCGGGCTCGTCGATTGGGGTAAGGAGGCACTTCCTCATGTCAACGATCCGCCTGTGCATCTCGTAGCATGTGTACACGCTCCTGGCCACGAACCTGAGGTGAGGTTCATCCAGTTGCCGCATCTAGACCCTGTGCCAGGATAGGGGGCTTGTTCTCTGGGCATCCTACTTCATCTTTTCATAGTAGGGGTCGATGATGGCCGAGGCGAGTTCGACCAGGGAGTCCTTCGTGCTGCCCCGGACCCTGTAGTGGTCGCGGATTTCGACAAGGTTCTTGCAGGCCAAGCCCGTAACACTAAGCGCTTTTACATCGTCGGTGGTTTCCACCGTGGCGAACTTGTAGTCGGTGCTGTTGACAAACCTGTTGAAACGGTCGCAAGGCTCTGTGGCCATGCAGTAGTGGTAGATGAGGACATGATGGCGCACGCACAACTGGGCGGCGGCAACCTTCTGATCTATGCCGGGACGACCGGCGGTGTACTGGAGGTCGATGCCGACCACCTTGTACCTGTCTCCAGCAAGCAACTGCTCAATGCTGTTGATGTAGTCGTCCACCACGGCCGGGTCGATGGTGTACACCACCGAGAGATCCGTCACCCTCGCGTGGGTCTCCACTCTATGCTCGCCGAACTCCATTGGAGTGCCACTGGACATCCCCTCTCTATGTGTCGTCGTGGGCGTGCTTGTTGTATTGTGGGGCGCGATCGAAAGGTTGAAGAGACTAAGGTTATAATGGCCGCGGGAATTAAAGGGGAAGCCGGACGGCCAGGAATATTGGCAGGCCCTGATGGCAGTTCTAATTTGCAGCGCGTAACTCCATCGTGCTGCACGTAACTGAATCTCATGGCAATGCGCGCGGTGCAACCGCATGCATACGGGGCCGCCGACGTGATCATGCGCACGCCCAATCGTTTGCAGAGCGCGCGCGGAGGGACGCGAGTATATAGTAGTTGAACACGCAAGGAAAAGCTATCCACAAGCCGAGCGCGCCGACGGACGTGAGCAGAGCGCGCCAACGGACGCGAGCAGAGCGCGCCGCAGCGCCTAACGGCGAGCACAACACACTGCGGCGCCTAACGGCGGGATAGACCTTCATTCAAGCTGATACGTCTCCAACGTATCTATAATTTTTGATTGTTCCATGCTATTATATATTCTATTTTGGATGTTTAATGGGCTTATTTATACACTTTATATTATTTTTGGGACTAACCTATTAACCGGAGGCCCAACCCAAATTGCTGTTTTCTGCCTATTTCAGTGTTTCGCAGAAAAAGGATATCAAACGGAGTCCAAACGGAATGAAACCTTCGGGAGCGTGATTTTTGGAACAAACGTGATACAGAGGACTTGGAGTGGACGTCAAGCAACCAACGAGGCGGCCACGAGGCACGGGGGTGCGCCTACCCCCCCAGGCACGCCCTCCACCCTCATGGGCCCCTCGTGGCTCCACCGACCTACTTCTTCCTCCTATATATACCTACGCACCCCCAAACCATCGAGGAGCACCACGGAAACCTAATTCCACCGCCGCAACCTTCTGTACCCATGAGATCCCATCTTGGGGCCTTTTTCGGTGTCCTGCCGGAGGGGGCATCGATCATGAAGGGCTTCTACATCAACACCATATCCTCTCCGATGATGTGCGAGTAGTTTACCTCAGACCTTCGGGTCCATAGTTATTAGCTAGATGGCTTCTTCTCTCTCTTTGGATCTCAATACAAAGTTCTCCTCGATTCTCTTGGAGATCTATTCGATGTAATCTTCTTTTGCGGTGTGTTTGTCGAGATCCGATGAATTGTGGGTTTATGATCAAGATTATCTATGAACAATATTTGAATCTCCTCTGAATTCTTTTATGTATGATTGGTTATCTTTGCAAGTCTCTTCGAATTATCAGTTTGGTTTGGCCTACTAGATTGATCTTTCTTGCAATGGGAGAAGTGCTTAGCTTTGGGTTCAATCTTGTGGTGCTCGATCCCAGTGACAGTAGGAAAAACGAAACGTATTGTATTGTTGTCATCGAGGATAAAAAGATGGGGTTTATATCATGTTGCATGAGTTTATCCCTCTACATCATGTCATCTTGCTTAAAGCGTTACTCCGTTCTTATGAACTTAATACTCTAGATGCATGCTGGATAGCGGTCGCTGTGTGGAGTAATAGTAGTAGATGCAGGCAGGAGTTGGTCTACTTGTCACGGACGTGATGCCTATATACATGATCATACCTAGATATTCTCATAACTATGCTCAATTCTATCAATTGCTCGACAGTAATTCATTCACCCATCGTAATACTTATGCTCTTGAGAGAAGCCACTAGTGAAACCTATGGCCCCCAGGTCTATTTTCCATCATATTGATCTCCCGTTATTTCCATTACTCTTTACTTTGCTTTCTTTACTTTTACTCTTTATCATAAAAATACCAAAAATATTATCTTATCATCTCTATCAGATCTCACTCTCGTAAGTGACCGTGAAGGGATTGACAACCCCTTTATCGCATTGGTTGCGAGGTTCTTATTTGTTTGTGTAGGTGCAAGGGACTTGAGCGTGACCTCCTACTGGATTGATACCTTGGTTCTCAAAAACTGAGGGAAATACTTACGCTACTTTACTGCATCACCTTTTCCTCTTCAAGGGAAAACCAACGCAGTGCTCAAGAGGTAGCAAGAAGGATTTCTGGCGCCGTTGCCGGGGAGGTGTGCGCCAAGTCAAGTCAAGATTTAACTCCCAACAACAAGCCATTTTTGGCACCATTGCCGAGTCTACACAAGTCAAGACATACCAAGTACCCATCACAAACTCTTATCCCTCGCATTACATTATTTGCCATTTGCCTCTCATTTTCCTCTCCCCCACTTCACCCTTGTCGTTTTATTCGCCCTCTCTTTTCCGTTCTCCTCTTTTCCGCTCGCTTTTCTTTCGCCATGTCTGAATCTGGGGAGGTTATCGCTAATGAAGGCAATAATAATAACATGGGAAACTTTGATGCCTTCGAGGATCCTCTTGAGGAACCTAATATCTTGCATACTAAAAGGTTTCGAGTCGGTAGTGGTAATATTATTGGAAAGGAGTTATTCAAGATTTCTTTACTTGTGCCGGTGCTTTGCCCATGATGGGTGGCTCTATTCTTCACAGAACTAGTAGCCTTGCGGATGCGATATCTTTGCTCGTAGTTGAACTTGAAAGGCAATTTCTTCATGTGCATCCTTGCATACAAAGAATTTTCCTAGAATTTTCTAATATTGGGTACTCTTCTGTTAAGCGTGCTGCTACTATCTTTTTGGCCCATGAGTTCAGATTTATAATGAAAGAGGCTAAAGAAATTTTTGCGCATTATAGGGTGGCTGCTAGCCATCCTCCCATAGAAGCTATCCTTTTTAATCAAGAAGACATAATGCGTTTACAATCTTTGGATCATGTTGCCTATAATGAAAACCTTAGAAAAAAGGTTCCTACCGATGTTTTAGTTGATAGAATTTCTGAACTTAATGACGACTTTGCTATTCAGAATAATGGGTTAGGCTTTTCTCTTGAGCAAAGACATGTGACTTTTTGTCAAAAAAACGCTTGTAATGATGAATTGGTTGTGCAATATAAGGGGCCAAGGGAGGAACCCATACCTCCCGAGCTTGATCTTGGGGACTTTTGTCCTTTTAAATTTAACCCCTTTGATTACTTTTGCTTGCCACAAAGGAAACTTGCTGCTGAACGTAGAGAATACGAAAGGAGTTTTAATGATTTACCTTACCATTGTTATGGCAATACATAAATCTATCCTTGTTTTTATGCCTAGCTAGGGGCGTTAAACGATAGCGCTTGTTGGAGGCAACCCAATTTTATTTTTATTTTTTGCTTTTTGGTTCTGTTTACGAATAAATCTTTGATCTAGCCTCTGGTTAGATTTATTTTTGTGTTTTAATTAGTGTTTGTGCCAAGTTAAACCTATAGGATATTCTTGGATGATAGTTATTTGATCTTGCTGAAAATTCTAGAAACTTTATGTTCACGAAAACAATTGTTAAAAATTACCAGAACGTGATATAATACTGATTCCAATTGCAGAAGATCAATAAACAAATTATTTAGGTCTTCCTATTTTGGCAGAATTTTTAGAGTTCCATAAGTTTGCGTTAGTTACAGATTACTACAGACTGTTCTGTTTTTGACAGATTCTGCTTTTCGTGTGTTGTTCGCTTATTTTGATGAATCTATGACTAGTAAAAGAGGTTATAAACCATAGAGAATTTGGAATACAGTAGGTTTAACACCAATATAAATAAAGAATGAGTTCAATACAATACTTTGTTTTATTTCGCTAACGGAGCTCACGAGATTTTCTGTTAAGTTTTGTGTTGTGAAGTTTTCAAGTTTTGGGTAAAGATTTGATGGATTATGGAACAAGGAGTGGCAAGACCCTAAGCTTGGGGATGCCCAAGGCACCCCAAGGTAAATCCAAGGACACCAAAAAGCCAAAGCTTGGGGATGCCCCGGAAGGCATCCCCTCTTTCGTCCTCATCCATCGGTAACTTTACTTGGAGCTATATTTTTATTCACCACATGATATGTGTTTTGCTTGGAGCGTCTTGTATGATTTGAGTCTTTGTTTGTTAGTTTGCCACAATCATCCTTGCTGTACACACCTTTTGAGAGAGACACACATGATTCGGAATTTGTTAGACTACTCTATGTGCTTCACTTATATCTTTTGAGCTATATAGTTTTTGCTCTAGTGCTTCACTTATATCTTTTAGAGCACGGCGGTGGTTGTATTTTATAAAAATTATTGATCTCTCATGCTTCACTTATATTATTTTGAGAGTCTTAAACAGCATGGTAATTTGCTTTAATTGTGAAATTAATATTCCATATTGAGTTCATTGAATATCATAAGTTAGATACTTGATAAGTGTTTTGAGATATAAAGGTGGTAATATTAGAGTGTGCTAGTTGAGTAATTGTGAAATTGAGAAATACTTGTGTTAAAGTTGGCAAGTCCCGTAGCATGCACATATGGTAAAAGTTATGTGACAATTTTGACACATAGGTGTTCTTTTATTGCTTTCCTTATGAGTGGCGGTCGGGGACGAGTGATGGTCTTTTCCTACCAATCTATCCCTCTAGGGGCATGCATAGTAGTACTTTGCTTCGAGGGCTAATAAACTTTTGCAATAAGTATATGAGTTCTTTATGACTAATGTGAGTCCATGGATTATACGCACTCTCAACCTTCCACAATTTTCTAGCCTCTACGGTACCGCGCATTGCCCTTTCTCACCTTGAGAGTTGGTGCAAACTTCGCCGGTGCATCCAAACCCCGTGATATGATACGCTCTATCACACATAAGCCTCCTTATATCTTCCTCAAAACAGCCACCATACCTACCTATCATGGCATTTCCATAGCCATTCCGAGATATATTGCCATGCAACCTTCCACCGTTCCGTTTATTATGACATGCTTCATCATTGTCATATTTATTTGCATGATCATGTAGTTGACATCGTATTTTGTGGCAAAGCCACCATTCATAATTTTTTCATACATGTCACTCTTGATTCATCGCATATCCCGGTACACCGCCGGAGGCATTCACATATAGTCATATTTTGTTCTAAGTATTGAGTTGTAATTGTTGAGTTGTAAATAATAAAAGTGTGATGATCATCATTATTAGAGCATTGTCCCATGTGAGGAAAGGATGATGGAGACTATGATTCCCCCACAAGTCGGGATGAGATTCCGGACTAAATAAAAAAAAGAAGGGAGGCCAAAAAAAAAGAGAGAGAAAAAAAGAAAAAAAAGAGAGAAGGGACAATGTTACTATCCTTTTTCCACATTGTGCTTCAAAGTAGCACCGTGATCTTCATGATAGAGAGTCTCCTATGTTATCACTTTCATATACTAGTGGGAATTTTTCATTATAGAACTTGGCTTGTATATTCCAATGACGGGCTTCCTCAAAATGCCCTAGGTCTTCGTGAGCAAGCAAGTTGGATGCACACCCACTTAGTTTCTTTTGTTGAGCTTTCATATGTTTATAGCTCTAGTGCATCTGTTGCATGGCAATCCCTACTCCTTTCATTGACATCAATTGATGGGCATTTCCATATCCTATTGATTAGCCACGTCAATGTGAGATTTTCTACCTTTTTTGTCTTCTCTCATAACCCCCATCATTATACTTTACTTCACCCATAGTGCTATATCCATGGCTTGCGCTCATGTATTGCGTAAGAGTTGAAAAGGCTGAAGCGCGTTAAAAAGTATGAACCAATTGCTCGGCTTGTCATCGGGGTTATGCATGATGAGAACGTTTGTGAGACAATATTGAAACATGGCCTAACTATATGATTTTGTAGGGATAAGCTTTCTTTGGCTATGTTATTTTGATAAGACATAATTGCTTGGTTAGCATGTTTGAAGTATTATTGTTTTTATGTCAACATTAAACTTTTATCTTGAATCTTTCGGATCTAAATATTCATGCCACAGTAAAAAGATTTACATTGAGAATTATGCTAAGAAGCATTCCACATCAAAAATTCTGCTTTTATCATTTACCTACTCGAGGACGAGCAGGAATTAAGCTTGGGGATGCTTGATACGTCTCCAACGTATCTATAATTTTTGATTGTTCCATGCTATTATATATTCTGTTTTGGATGTTTAATGGGCTTATTTATACGCTTTTATATTATTTTTGGGACTAACCTATTAACCGGAGGCCCAGCCCAAATTGCTGTTTTTTGCCTATTTCAGTGTTTCGCAGAAAAAGGATATCAAACGGTCCAAACGGAATGAAACCTTCAGGAGCGTGATTTTTTGGAACAAACGTGATCCAGAGGACTTGGAGTGGACGTCAAGCAACCAACGAGGCGGCCACGAGGCAGGGGGCGCGCCCTCCACCCTCCTGGGCCCCTCGTGGCTCCACCGACCTACTTCTTCCTCCTATATATACCTACATACCCCCAAACCATCGAGGAGCACCATGAAAACCTAATTCCACCGCCGCAACCTTCTGTACCAGTGAGATCCCATCTTGGGGCCTTTTCCAGCGTCCTGCCGGAGGGGGCATCGATCACGGAGGGCTTCTACATCAACACCATAGCCTCTCCGATGATGTGTGAGTAGTTTACCTCAGACCTTCGGGTCCATAGTTATTAGCTAGATGGCTTCTTCTCTCTCTTTGGATCTCAATACAAAGTTCTCCTCGATTCTCTTGGAGATCTATTCAATGTAATCTTCTTTTGCGGTGTGTTTGTCGAGATCCGATGAATTGTGGGTTTATGATCAAGATTATCTATGAACAATATTTGAATCTCCTCTGAATTCTTTTATGTATGATTGGTTATCTTTGCAAGTCTCTTCTAATTATCAGTTGGTTTGGCCTACTAGATTGATCTTTCTTGCAATGGGAGAAGTGCTTAGCTTTGGGTTCAATCTTGCGGTGCTTGATCCCAGTGACAGTAGGGGAAACGACACGTATTGTATTGTTGCCATCGAGGATAAAAAGATGGGGTTTATATCATATTTCATGAGTTTGTCCCTCTACATCATGTCATCTTGCTTAAAGCGTTACTCTGTTCTTATGAACTTAATACTCTAGATGCATGCTGGATAGCGGTCGATGTGTGGAGTAATAGTAGTAGATGCAGGCAGGAGTCGGTCTACTTGTCACGGACGTGATGCCTATATACATGATCATACCTAGATATTCTCATAACTATGCTCAATTCTATCAATTGCTCGACAGTAATTCGTTCACCCACCGTAATACTTATGCTCTTGAGAGAAGCCACTAGTGAAACCTATGGCCCCCGGGTCTATTTTCCATCATATTCATCTCCCGTTATTTCCATTACTGTTTACTTTGCTTTCTTTACTTTTACTCTTTATCATAAAAATACCAAAAATATTATCTTATCATCTCTATCAGATCTCACTCTCGTAAGTGACCATGAAGGGAATGACAACCCCTTTATCGCGTTGGTTGCGAGGTTCTTATTTGTTTGTGTAGGTGCAAGGGACTTGAGCGTGACCTCCTACTGGATTGATACCTTGGTTCTCAAAAACTGAGGGAAATACTTACGCTACTTTACTGCATCACCCTTTCCTCTTCAAGGGAAAACCAACATAGTGCTCAAGAGGTAGCACAAGCCAATCAAAATAAGACTGGAACAGACATGTGTGTATTGAGCAAAGGGATCGCACATGTCTGTATTGACTAGAACGAGAATGCAATTGCAAAATAAGAATTAAGGCCACGATGATGCGATCACAGTGGTGGTTACAGGAGGCAAGAAGAAAGATGCATCCATCAACGTACGACCTCCTCCTCCTCAACTCAGTGCGCCGGTCGGGCCACCGACCGGTGGCTAAGGAGCGGTGGCTTTTGTGGCGAGGTCAAGGTGCTTCTCAGCAAAGGCATCCAAGGCTTCCAGCCGGCTGAAGAAGGCCAATGCCGTTGTGTCCTCATTGGCCTTGTATATACCTATGTACACGATTCGCTCGTACACATGGATGTGTAGGTCGACGGTTTCTTGCAGGGCGAGGCGCCTCACGGCGAACGCGGCCTCCATGTGGACATTCTTCATGGCGTCGGCGGGCAGTCGCAGGGCCACCAGTGCTTGAAAGATGTTGCGACCATGCAGGCCAATTAGGGTGGCAGGCAATGAGGAGACCGGACGCGCGGGCTGGAGGAGTAAGGCGATGTCGTCCGCGATCTTCTTGACGACGGTGAACCTGTTGGTGGTGCGAACGATCATCTGGTCCAACTGAGAGTCGTAGCTGGCGTCGACGGCGGCCATCCACCAGCCGGTCGCCAACACCGTATGGAGACGATCCACGGTGCCATGCCGCAGGCCGGCGTCATGGACCATCTGGCATAGCCACTGGCTGCTCGCGCGCGCTGCCATGGGTCTGGAGTGGGCACTTTTGCGCTTATTAGTGTAGGTTCTTAGGCAAATGCTTAGGTGCGTACGATGTGGTAGACGCATTGGAATGGAGGAGCGCCTTTATATGAGTGCAAACTGCGTTGCATTCACACGATGCTAATTGAAGGAGGATGCATCATTGGCCGTTCCACATTTCGGGAACCGCTACCCTCTCCCTCGTCTGCATTAAAGCCGTACCGGGAACTGCGCCGCCCGCTCTCAAATCGAATAGTACTGCGCCACCCGATGCACGCCTGGCTGAACACGCCTCCTCGCCTCCATCTATGCTTAATTACTGAATTTTAGTTGCAAAAATTAGATACTGTTAGTGATTTTTAGCATCATATTTTTACAAATCACGGTGTTACAAGGTTGGCAAATGGCAATGTTACTAGATCAACAAATGTCAATCTTTCTAGTTTGACAAATGGCAACATACCCAATTTGACAGATGTAAATTGCACCAAATTGTTTGTAAGTGGTTCATACGGGTCATCCAAAAGAACCGTTTGTGTTCAAGAGATGCACAAATCCTGCTCTCACTTTGCATACGAGTGTTCTGTCTGATACCTGGTTTTAAATTCTAGTAAATCCAAAACTCGTCTGAAATTCATGAAACTTGGCATGCTATCATGGAGCAGCTGAGTGACAGTGGCATGGTGTTTGACATCCATTCCCATTTCTTGCATGGGACCTAAGCATCCACCCAAGGACAAAGATTTGATTTTTCAACCAATTTATATGCGCTGGACCATGTGCATGTAGTTCAAATTTGAATTATGCACATAAATGCATTGAAAACTAAGTAAATGCATAAAAATGTGCAAAGGAACCCCGAAAAATTACAAAAAATAACACAACACTCCTGTTGTTCTATGTTGACACGAGAAAAAAAATTGAAAGCAATAAGAGGCAATGTATATCGTTTCGCCCCCAAAGTTGGGGCGTTCCCTATCGAAACCATCATGCTTGTTGTGAGAAGCTCTGGTTTGTGAGAAGCATATACCCAAACCTTCCCCAAATGGGACAAAAAATTTACCACGGCATGTTGATGCCGCTCCATGATAGCATGCCAAGTTTCATTAATTTCAGTCGAGTTTTGATTTACTAGAATTTAAAAACCAGATATCTCAATGTTTGCGCCCGAGTGACGGTGGCAGGGTGTTTGACGTTCATTCCCATTTCTTGCATGGGACCTAAGCATGCACCCAAGGAAAAAGATTTGATTTTTCAACCAATTTATATGCACCGGAGCATGTGCATGTACTTCAAATTTGAATTATGCACATAAATGCATTGAAAACTCACTTAATGCATAAAAATGTCCAAACGAACCCCGAAAAATCACAAAAATAACACAACACCCATGTTGTTCTATGTTGGCATGAGAAAACATTTGAAAGCAATAAGAGGCAATGGATATCATTTCGTCCCCAAAGTTGGGGCGTTCCCTACTGAAACCATCATGCTTGTTGTGAGAAGCTCTGGTTTGTGAGAAGCATATTCCCAAACCTGTCCCAAATGGGACAAAAAATTACCATGCAATGTTGATGCCGCTCCATGATAGCATGCCAAGTTTCATGAATTTCAGACAAGTTTTGGATTTACTAGAATTTAAAAACCAGGTATTTCAATTTTTGCGGCCGAGTGACGGTGGCAGGGTGTTTGACATTCATTCCCATTTCTTGCATGGGACCTAAGCATGCACCCAAGGACAAAAGATTTGATTTTTCAACCAATTTATATGCACCGGAGCATGTGCATGTAGTTCAAATTTGAATTATGCACATAAATGCATTGAAAACTCACTTAATGCATAAAAATGTCCAAACGACCCCGAAAAATCACAAAAAATAACACAACACTCCTGTTGTTCTATGTTGACACGAGAAAAAATTTGAAAGCAATAAGAGGCAATGGATATCATTTCGTCCCCAAAGTTGGGGTGTTCCCTACCGAAACCATCATGCTTGTTGTGAGAAGCATATACCCAAACCTGCCCCAAATGGGACAAAAAAATTTACCACGCCATGTTGATGCTGCTCCATGATAGCATGCCAAGTGTCATGAATTTCAGATGAGTTTTCGATTTACTAGAATTAAAAAACTAGGTATCTCAATGTTTGCGGCCGAGTGACGGTGGCAGGGTGTTTGGCATTCATTCCCATTTCTTGCATGGGACGTAAGCATGCACCCAAGGACAAATGATTTGACTTTTCAACCAATTTATATGCACCGGAGTATGTGCATGTAGTTCAAATTTGAATTATGCACATAAATGCATTGAAAACTCACTTAATGCATAAAAATGTCCAAACGAACCCCGAAAAATCACAAAAAATAACACAACACTCCTGTTGTTCTATGTTGACATGAGAAAAAATTTGAAAGCAATAACAGGCAATGGATATCATTTCATCCCCAAAGTTGGGGAGTTCCCTACTGAAACCATCATGCTTGTTGTGAGAAGCTCTGGTTCGTGAGAAGCTCTGGTTCGTGAGAAGCTCTGGTTCGTGAGAAGCATATACCCAAACCTGCCCCAAATGGGACAAAAAATTTACCATGCCACGTTGATGCCGCTCCATGATAGCATGCCAAGTTTCATGAATTTCAGACGAGTTTTGGATTTACTAGAATTTAAAAACCAGGTATCTCAATGTTTGCGGCCGAGTGACGGTGGCAGGGTGCTTGACATTCATTCCCATTTCTTGCATGGGACCTAAGCATGCACCCAAGGACAAAAGATTTGATTTTTCAACCAATTTATATGCACCGGAGCATGTGCATGTAGTTCAAATTTGAATTATGCACATAAATGCATTGAAAACTCACTTAATGCATAAAAATGTCCAAACGAACCCCGAAAATCACAAAAAATAACAAAACACTCCTGTTGTTCTATGTTGACACGAGAAAAAATTTGAAAGCAATAAGAGGCAATGGATATTGTTTCAGCCCCAAAGTTGGGGCGTTCCCTACAGAAACCATCATGCTTGTTGTGATAAGCTCTGGTTTGTGAGAAGCATATACCCAAACCTGCCCCAAATGGGACAAAAAATTACCACGCCATGTTGATACCACTCCATGATATGCCAAGTTTCATGAATTTCAGACGAGTTTTGGATTACTAGAATTTAAAAACCAGGTATCTCAATGTTTGCGGCCGAGTGACGGTCGCATCGGTGTTTGACATTCATTCCCATTTCTTGCATGGAACCTAAGCACGCACCCAAGGACAAAAGATTTGATTTTTCAACCAATTTATATGCACCGGAGCATGTGCATGTAGTTCAAATTTGAATAATGCACATAAATGCATTGAAAATTCACTTAATGCATAAAAATGTCCAAACGAACCCCGAAAAATCACAAAAAATAAAAAAACACTCACGTTGTTCTATGTTGACACGAGAAAAAAATTGAAAACAATAAGAGGTAATGGATATTGTTTTGTCCCCAAAGTTGGGGCGTTCCCTACAGAAACCATCATGCTTGTTGTTTGAAGCTTTGGTTTGTGAGAAGTATATACCCAAACCTGCTCCAGATGGGACAAAAAAAT
Source organism: Aegilops tauschii subsp. strangulata (assembly GCF_002575655.3). NCBI lineage: Eukaryota > Viridiplantae > Streptophyta > Magnoliopsida > Poales > Poaceae > Aegilops > Aegilops tauschii. The sequence goes on along the minus strand of NC_053036.3, from coordinate 411,039,738 downwards.
TACCACGCCATGTTGATGCTGCTCCATGATAGCATGCCAAGTTTCATGAATTCCAGACGAGTTTTGGATTTTCTAGAATTTAAAAACCATGTATCTCAATGTTTGCGACCGAGTGATGGTGGCAGGGTGTTTGACATTAATTCCCATTTCTTGCATGGGACCTAAGCATGCACCCAAGAACGAAAGATTTGATTTTTCAACCAATTTATATGCACCGGAGCATGTGCATGTACTTCAAATTTGAATTATGCACATAAATGCATTGAAAACTCACTTAATACATAAAAATGTCCAAACGAACCCCGAAAAATCAAAAAAAATAACACAACACTCCTGTTGTTCTATGTTGACACGAGAAAAAATTTGAAAGCAATAAGAGGCAATGGATATCGTTTCGTCCCCAAAGTTGGGGCGTTCTCTACCGAAACCATCATGCTTATTGTGAGAAGACCTGGTTTGTGAGAAGCATATACCCAAACCTGCCCCAAATGGGACAAAAAAATTACCATGCCATGTTGATGCCGCTCCATGATAGCATGCCAAGTTTCATGAATTTCAGACGAGTTTTGGATTTACTAGAATATAAAAACCATGTATCTCAATGTTTGCGACCGAGTGATGGTGGCAGGGTGTTTGACATTAATTCCCATTTCTTGCATGGGACCTTAGCATGGACCCAAGGACAAAAGATTTGATTTTTCAACCAATTTATATGCACCGGAGCATGTGCATGTAGTTCAAATTTGAATTATGCACATAAATGCATTGAAAACTCACTTAATGCATAAAAATGTCCAAACGAACCCCGAAAAATCAAAAAATAACACAACACTCCTGTTGTTCTATGTTGACACAAGAAAACATTTGAAAGTAATAAGAGGCAATGGATATCGTTTCGTCCCCAAAGTTGGGGCGTTCTCTACCGAAACCATCATGCTTGTTGTGAGAAGACCTGGTTTGTGAGAAGCATATACCCAAACCTGCCCCAAATGGGACAAAAAAATTACCATGCCATGTTGATGCCGCTCCATGATAGCATGCCAAGTTTCATGAATTTCAGACGAGTTTTGGATTTACTAGAATATAAAAACCATGTATCTCAATGTTTGCGACCGAGTGATGGTGGCAGGGTGTTTGACATTAATTCCCATTTCTTGCATGGGACCTTAGCATGGACCCAAGGACAAAAGATTTGATTTTTCAACCAATTTATATGCACCGGAGCATGTGCATGTAGTTCAAATTTGAATTATGCACATAAATGCATTGAAAACTCACTTAATGCATAAAAATGTCCAAACGAACCCCGAAAAATCAAAAAATAACACAACACTCCTGTTGTTCTATGTTGACACAAGAAAACATTTGAAAGCAATAAGAGGCAATGGATATCGTTTCGTCCCCAAAGTAGGGGCGTTCCCTACCGAAACCATCATGCTTGTTGTGAGAAGCTCTGGTTTGTGAGAAGCATATACCCAAACCTGTCCCAAATGGGATAAAAAAATTACCACGCCATGTTGATGCCACTCCATGATAGCATGCCAAGTTTCATGAATTTCAGACGAGTTTTGGATTCACTAGAATTTAAAAACGAGGTATCTCAATGTTTGCGGCCGAGTGACGGTGGTAGGGTGTTTGACATTCATTCTCATTTCTTGCATGGGACCTAAGCATGCACCCAAGGATAAAAGATTTGATTTTTCAACCAATTTATATGCACCGGAGCATGTGCATGTTGTTCAAATTTGAATAATGCACATAAATGCATTGAAAATTCACTTAATGCATAAAAATGTCCAAACGAACCCCGAAAAATCACAAAAAATAAAAAAACACTCACATTGTTCTATGTTGACACGAGAAAAAAATTGAAAACAATAAGAGGTAATGGATATTGTTCTGTCCCCAAAGTTGGGGCGTTCCCTATAGAAACCATCATGCTTGTTGTTTGAAGCTCTGGTTTGTGAGAAGTATATACCCAAACCTGCTCTAGATGGGACAAAAAAATTACCACGCCATGTTGATGCTGCTCCATGATAGCATGCCAAGTTTCATGAATTCCAGACGAGTTTTGGATTTTCTAGAATTTAAAAACCAGGTATCTCAATGTTTGCGGCCGAGTGACGGTCGCAGGGTGTTTGACATTCATTCTCATTTCATGCATGGGACCTAAGCATTCACCCAAGGACAAAAGATTTGATTTTTCAACCAATTTATATACACCGGAGCATGTGCATGTAGTTCAAATTTGAATTATGCACATAAATGCATTGGAAACTCACTTAATGCATAAAAATGTCCAAACGAACCCCGAAAAATCACAAAAAATAACAAAACACTCCTGTTGTTCTATGTTGACACGAGAAAACATTTGATAGCAATAAGAGGCAATGGATATCGTTTCGTCCCCAAAGTTGGGGTGTTCCCTCACGAAACCATCATGCTTGTTCTGAGAAGCTCTGGTTTGTGAGAAGCATATACCCAAACCTGCCCCAAATGGGACAAAAAATTACAACGCCATGCTGATGCCGCTTCATGATAGAATGCCAAGTTTCATGAATTTCAGACAAGTTTTGGATTTACTAGAATTTAAAAACCATGTATCTCAATGTTTGCGGCCGAGTGACGGTGGCAGTGTGTTTGACATTCATTCCCATTTCTTGCATGGGACCTAAGCTTGCACTCAAGGACGAAAAATTTGATTTTTCAACCAATTTATATGCACCGGAGCATGTGCATGTACTTCAAATTCGAATTATGCACATAGATGCATTGAAAACTCACTTAATGCATATAAATTTCCAAACGAACCCCGAAAAATCACAAAAAATAACACAACACTCCTGTTGTTCTATGTTGACACAAGAAAAAAGTTTGAAAGCAATAAGAGGCAATGGATATCGTTTCGTCCCCAAAGTTGGGGCGTTGCCTACTGAAACCATCATGCTTGTTGTGAGAAGATCTGGTTTGTGAGAAGCATATACCCAAACCTGCCCCAAATAGGACAAAAAAATTACTATGCCATGTTGATGCTGCTCCATGATAGCATGCCAAGTTTCATGAATTTCAGACGAGTTTTGGATTTACTAGAATTTAAAAACCATGTGTCTCAATGTTTGCGACCGAGTGATGGTGGCAGGGTGTTTGACATTCATTCCCATTTCTTGCATGGGACCTTAGCATGCACCCAAGGACAAAAGATTTGATTTTTCAACCAATTTATATGCACCGGAGCATGTGCATGTACTTCAAATTTGAATTATGCACATAAATGCATTGAAAACTCACTTAATGCATAAAAATGTCCAAACGAACCCCGAAAAATCACAAAAATAACACAACACTCATGTTGTTCTATGTTGGCATGAGAAAACATTTGAAAGCAATAAGAGGCAATGGATATCATTTCGTCCCCAAAGTTGGGGCGTTCCCTACCGAAACCATCATGCTTGTTGTGAGAAGCTCTGGTTTGTGAGAAGCATATTCCCAAACCTGTCCCAAATGGGACAAAAAATTACCACGCAATGTTGATGCCGCTCCATGATACCATGCCAAGTTTCATGAATTTCAGAGTTTTGGATTTACTAGAATTTAAAAACCAGGTATTTCAATTTTTGCGGCCGAGTGACGGTGGCAGGGTGTTTGACATTCATTCCCATTTCTTGCATGGGACCTAAGCATGCACCCAAGGACAAAAGATTTGATTTTTCAACCAATTTATATGCACCGGAGCATGTGCATGTAGTTCAAATTTGAATTATGCCCATAAATGCATTGGAAACTCACTTAATGCATAAAAATGTCCAAACGAACCCCGAAAAATAACAAAAAATAACAAAACACTCATGTTGTTCTATGTTTACACGAGAAAAAATTTGAAAGCAATAAGAGGGAATGGATATCGTTTTGTCCCCAAAGTTGGGGCGTTCCCTACCGAAACCATCATGCTTGTTGTGAGAAGCTCTGGTTTGTGAGAAGTATATACCCAAACCGGCTCCAGATGGGACAAAAAAATTACCACGCCATGTTGAGCCGCTCCATGATAGAATGCCAAGTTTCATTAATTTGAGATGAGTTTTGGATTTACTAGGATTTAAAAACCAGGTATCTCAAGGTTTGCGGCCGAGTGACAGTGGCAGTGTGTATGACATTCGTGCCCATTTCTTGCATGGGACCTAAGCATGCACCCAAGGACAAAAGATCTGATTTTTCAACTAATTTATATGCACAGGAGCATGTGCATGTAGTTCAAATTTGAATTATGCACATAAATGCATTGGAAACTCACTTAATGCATAAAAATGTCCAAACGAACCCCGAAAAATCACAAAAAATAACAAAACACTCCTGTTGTTCTATGTTGACACGAGAAAACATTTGAAAGCAATAAGAGGCAATGGATATCATTTCGTCCCCAAAGTTGGGGTGTTCCCTCATGAAACCATCATGCTTTTTGTGAGAAGGTCTGGTTTATGAGAAGCATATACCCAAACCTGCCCCAAATGGGACAAAAAAATTACAACGCCATGTTGATGCCGCTGCATGATAGAATGCCAAGTTTCATTAATTTGAGATGAGTTTTGTATTTGCTAGAATTTAAAAACCAGGTATCTCAATGTTTGCGGCCGAGTGACGGTGGCAGTGTGTTTGACATTCATTCCCATTTCTTGCATGGGACCTAAGCATGCACCCAAGAACGAAAGATTTGATTTTTCAACCAATTTATATGCACCGGAGCATGTGCATGTACTTCAAATTTGAATTATGCACATAAATGCATTGAAAACTCACTTAATACATAAAAATGTCCAAACGAACCCCGAAAAATCAAAAAAATAACACAACACTCCTGTTGTTCTATGTTGACACGAGAAAAAATTTGAAAGCAATAAGAGGCAATGGATATCGTTTCGTCCCCAAAGTTGGGGCGTTCTCTACCGAAACCATCATGCTTGTTGTGAGAAGACCTGGTTTGTGAGAAGCATATACCCAAACCTGCCCCAAATGGGACAAAAAAATTACCATGCCATGTTGATGCCGCTCCATGATAGCATGCCAAGTTTCATGAATTTCAGACGAGTTTTGGATTTACTAGAATATAAAAACCATGTATCTCAATGTTTGCGACCGAGTGATGGTGGCAGGGTGTTTGACATTAATTCCCATTTCTTGCATGGGACCTTAGCATGGACCCAAGGACAAAAGATTTGATTTTTCAACCAATTTATATGCACCGGAGCATGTGCATGTACTTCAAATTTGAATTATGCACATAAATGCATTGAAAACTCACTTAATGCATAAAAATGTCCAAACGAACCCCGAAAAATCACAAAAATAACACAACACTCATGTTGTTCTATGTTGGCATGAGAAAACATTTGAAAGCAATAAGAGGCAATGGATATCATTTCGTCCCCAAAGTTGGGGCGTTCCCTACCGAAACCATCATGCTTGTTGTGAGAAGCTCTGGTTTGTGAGAAGCATATTCCCAAACCTGTCCCAAATGGGACAAAAAATTACCACGCAATGTTGATGCCGCTCCATGATAGCATGCCAAGTTTCATGAATTTCAGAGTTTTGGATTTACTAGAATTTAAAAACCAGGTATTTCAATTTTTGCGGCCGAGTGACGGTGGCAGGGTGTTTGACATTCATTCCCATTTCTTGCATGGGACCTAAGCATGCACCCAAGGACAAAAGATTTGATTTTTCAACCAATTTATATGCACCGGAGCATGTGCATGTAGTTCAAATTTGAATTATGCCCATAAATGCATTGGAAACTCACTTAATGCATAAAAATGTCCAAACGAACCCCGAAAAATAACAAAAAATAACAAAACACTCATGTTGTTCTATGTTTACACGAGAAAAAATTTGAAAGCAATAAGAGGGAATGGATATCGTTTTGTCCCCAAAGTTGGGGCGTTCCCTACCGAAACCATCATGCTTGTTGTGAGAAGCTCTGGTTTGTGAGAAGTATATACCCAAACCGGCTCCAGATGGGACAAAAAAATTACCACGCCATGTTGAGCCGCTCCATGATAGAATGCCAAGTTTCATTAATTTGAGATGAGTTTTGGATTTACTAGGATTTAAAAACCAGGTATCTCAAGGTTTGCGGCCGAGTGACAGTGGCAGTGTGTATGACATTCGTGCCCATTTCTTGCATGGGACCTAAGCATGCACCCAAGGACAAAAGATCTGATTTTTCAACTAATTTATATGCACAGGAGCATGTGCATGTAGTTCAAATTTGAATTATGCACATAAATGCATTGGAAACTCACTTAATGCATAAAAATGTCCAAACGAACCCCGAAAAATCACAAAAAATAACAAAACACTCCTGTTGTTCTATGTTGACACGAGAAAACATTTGAAAGCAATAAGAGGCAATGGATATCATTTCGTCCCCAAAGTTGGGGTGTTCCCTCATGAAACCATCATGCTTTTTGTGAGAAGGTCTGGTTTATGAGAAGCATATACCCAAACCTGCCCCAAATGGGACAAAAAAATTACAACGCCATGTTGATGCCGCTGCATGATAGAATGCCAAGTTTCATTAATTTGAGATGAGTTTTGTATTTACTAGAATTTAAAAACCAGGTATCTCAATGTTTGCGGCCGAGTGACGGTGGCAGTGTGTTTGACATTCATTCCCATTTCTTGCATGGGACCTAAGCATGCACCCAAGAACGAAAGATTTGATTTTTCAACCAATTTATATGCACCGGAGCATGTGCATGTACTTCAAATTTGAATTATGCACATAAATGCATTGAAAACTCACTTAATACATAAAAATGTCCAAACGAACCCCGAAAAATCAAAAAAATAACACAACACTCCTGTTGTTCTATGTTGACACGAGAAAAAATTTGAAAGCAATAAGAGGCAATGGATATCGTTTCGTCCCCAAAGTTGGGGCGTTCTCTACCGAAACCATCATGCTTGTTGTGAGAAGACCTGGTTTGTGAGAAGCATATACCCAAACCTGCCCCAAATGGGACAAAAAAATTACCATGCCATGTTGATGCCGCTCCATGATAGCATGCCAAGTTTCATGAATTTCAGACGAGTTTTGGATTTACTAGAATATAAAAACCATGTATCTCAATGTTTGCGACCGAGTGATGGTGGCAGGGTGTTTGACATTAATTCCCATTTCTTGCATGGGACCTTAGCATGGACCCAAGGACAAAAGATTTGATTTTTCAACCAATTTATATGCACCGGAGCATGTGCATGTACTTCAAATTTGAATTATGCACATAAATGCATTGAAAACTCACTTAATGCATAAAAATGTCCAAACGAACCCCGAAAAATCACAAAAATAACACAACACTCATGTTGTTCTATGTTGGCATGAGAAAACATTTGAAAGCAATAAGAGGCAATGGATATCATTTCATCCCCAAAGTTGGGGCGTTCCCTACCGAAACCATCATGCTTGTTGTGAGAAGCTCTGGTTTGTGAGAAGCATATTCCCAAACCTGTCCCAAATGGGACAAAAAATTACCACGCAATGTTGATGCCGCTCCATGATAGCATGCCAAGTTTCATGAATTTCAGAGTTTTGGATTTACTAGAATTTAAAAACCAGGTATTTCAATTTTTGCGGCCGAGTGACGGTGGCAGGGTGTTTGACATTCATTCCCATTTCTTGCATGGGACCTAAGCATGCACCCAAGGACAAAAGATTTGATTTTTCAACCAATTTATATGCACCGGAGCATGTGCATGTAGTTCAAATTTGAATTATGCCCATAAATGCATTGGAAACTCACTTAATGCATAAAAATGTCCAAACGAACCCCGAAAAATAACAAAAAATAACAAAACACTCATGTTGTTCTATGTTTACACGAGAAAAAATTTGAAAGCAATAAGAGGGAATGGATATCGTTTTGTCCCCAAAGTTGGGGCGTTCCCTACCGAAACCATCATGCTTGTTGTGAGAAGCTCTGGTTTGTGAGAAGTATATACCCAAACCGGCTCCAGATGGGACAAAAAAATTACCACGCCATGTTGAGCCGCTCCATGATAGAATGCCAAGTTTCATTAATTTGAGATGAGTTTTGGATTTACTAGGATTTAAAAACCAGGTATCTCAAGGTTTGCGGCCGAGTGACAGTGGCAGTGTGTATGACATTCGTGCCCATTTCTTGCATGGGACCTAAGCATGCACCCAAGGACAAAAGATCTGATTTTTCAACTAATTTATATGCACCGGAGCATGTGCATGTAGTTCAAATTTGAATTATGCACATAAATGCATTGGAAACTCACTTAATGTATAAAAATGTCCAAACGAACCCCAAAAAATCACAAAAAATAACAAAACACTCCTGTTGTTCTATGTTGACACGAGAAAACATTTGAAAGCAATAAGAGGCAATGGATATCATTTCGTCCCCAAAGTTGGGGTGTTCCCTCATGAAACCATCATGCTTTTTGTGAGAAGGTCTGGTTTATGAGAAGCATATACCCAAACCTGCCCCAAATGGGACAAAAAAAATTACCACGCCATGTTGATGCCGCTGCATGATAGAATGCCAAGTTTCATTAATTTGAGATGAGTTTTGTATTTACTAGAATTTAAAAACCAGGTACCTCAATGTTTGCGGCCGAGTGACGGTGGCAGTGTGTTTGACATTCATTCCCATTTCTTGCATGGGACCTAAGCATGCACCCAAGAACGAAAGATTTGATTTTTAACCAATTTATATGCACCGGAGCATGTGCATGTACTTCAAATTTGAATTATGCACATAAATGCATTGAAAACTCACTTAATGCATAAAAATGTCCAAACGAACCCCGAAAAATCAAAAAAATAACACAACACTCCTGTTGTTCTATGTTGACACGAGAAAAAATTTGAAAGCAATAAGAGGCAATGGATATCGTTTCGTCCCCAAAGTTGGGGCGTTCTCTACCGAAACCATCATGCTTGTTGTGAGAAGACCTGGTTTGTGAGAAGCATATACCCAAACCTGCCCCAAATGGGACAAAAAAATTACCATGCCATGTTGATGCCGCTCCATGATAGCATGCCAAGTTTCATGAATTTCAGACGAGTTTTGGATTTACTAGAATATAAAAACCATGTATCTCAATGTTTGCGACCGAGTGATGGTGGCAGGGTGTTTGACATTAATTCCCATTTCTTGCATGGGACCTTAGCATGGACCCAAGGACAAAAGATTTGATTTTTTAACCAATTTATATGCACCGGAGCATGTGCATGTAGTTCAAATTTGAATTATGCACATAAATGCATTGAAAACTCACTTAATGCATAAAAATGTCCAAACGAACCCCAAAAATCAAAAAATAACACAACACTCCTGTTGTTCTATGTTGACACAAGAAAAAATTTGAAAGCAATAAGAGGCAATGGATATCGTTTCGTCCCCAAAGTAGGGGCGTTCCCTACCGAAACCATCATGCTTGTTGTGAGAAGCTCTGGTTTGTGAGAAGCATATACCCAAACCTGTCCCAAATGGGACAAAAAATTTACCACGCCATGTTGATGCCGCTCCATGATAGCATGCCAAGTTTCATGAATTTCAGACGAGTTTTGGATTCACTAGAATTTAAAAACGAGGTATCTCAATGTTTGCGGCCGAGTGACGGTGGTAGGGTGTTTGACATTCATTCTCATTTCTTGCATGGGACCTAAGCATGCACCCAAGGATAAAAGATTTGATTTTTCAACCAATTTATATGCACCGGAGCATGTGCATGTAGTTAAATTTGAATTATGCACATAAATGCATTGGAAACTCACTTAATGCATAAAAATGTCCAAACGAACCCCGAAAAATCACAAAAAATAACAAAACACTCATTTTGTTCTATGTTGACACGAGATAAAATTTGAAAGCAATAAGAGGCAATGGATATTGTTTCCTCCCCAAAGTTGGGGCGTTCCGTACCGAAACCATCATGCTTGTCGTGAGAAGCTCTGGTTTGTGAGAAGTATATACCCAAACCTGCTCCAGATGGGACAAAAAATTACCACGCCATGTTGATGCCGCTCCATGATAGAATGCCAAGTTTCATTAATTTGAGATGAGTTTTGGATTTACTAGGATTTAAAAACCAGGTATCTCAATGTTTGCGGCCGAGTGACGGTGGCAGTGTGTTTGGCATTCATTCCCATTTCTTGCATGGGACCTAAACATGCACCCAAGACAAAAGATTTGATTTTTCAACCAATTTATATGCACCAGAGCATGTGCATGTAGTTCAAATTTGAATTATGCACATAAATGCATTGGAAACTCATTTAATGCATAAAAATGTCCAAACGAACCCCGAAAAATCACAAAAAATAACAAAACACTCCTTTTGTTCTATGTTGGCAGGAGAAAACATTTGAAAGCAATAAGAGGCAATGGATATCGTTTCGTCCCCAAAGTTGGGGTGTTCCCTCACGAAACCATCATGCTTGTTGTGAGAAGCTCGGGTTCATGAGAAGCATATACCGAAACCTGCCCCAAATGGGACAAAAAAATTACCACGCCATGTTGATGCCGCTCCATGATAGCGTGCCAAGTTTCATGAATTTCAGACGAGTTTGGGATTCACTAGAATTTAAAAACCAGGTATCTCAATGTTTGCAGCCGAGTGACGGTGGTAGGGTGTTTGACATTCATTCTCATTTCTTGCATGGGACCTAAGCATGCACCCAAGGATAAAGATTTGATTTTTCAACAAATTTATATACACCGGAGCATGTGCATGTAGTTAAATTTGAATTATGCACATAAATGCATTGGAAACTCACTTAATGCATAAAAATGTCCAAACGAACCCCGAAAAATCACAAAAAATAACAAAACACTCATTTTGTTCTATGTTGACACGAGATAAAATTTGAAAGCAATAAGAGGCAATGGATATCATTTCGTCCCCAAAGTTGGGGCGTTCCCTACCGAAACCATCATGCTTGTCGTGAGAAGCTCTAGTTTGTGAGAAGTATATACCCAAACCTACTCCAGATGGGATAAAAAATTACCACGCCATGTTGATGCCGCTCCATGATAGAATGTCATGTTTCATTAATTTGAGATGAGTTTTGGATTTACTAGGATTTAAAAACCAGGTATCTCAATGTTTGCGGCCGAGTGACGGTGGCAGTGTGTTTGGCATTCATTCCCATTTCTTGCATGGGACCTAAACATGCACCCAAGACAAAAGATTTGATTTTTCAACCAATTTATATGCACCGGAGCATGTGCATGTAGTTCAAATTTGAATTATGCACATAAATGCATTGGAAACTCACTTAATGCATAAAAATGTCCAAAGGAACCCCGAAAAATCACAAAAAATAACAAAACACTCCTGTTGTTCTATGTTGACACGAGAAAACATTTGAAAGCAATAAGAGGCAATGGATATCGTTTCGTCCCCAAAGTTGGGGTGTTCCCTCACGAAACCATCATGCTTGTTGTGAGAAGCTCTGGTTTATGAGAAGCATATACCGAAACCTGCCCCAAATGGGACAAAAAAATTACCACGCCATGTTGATGCCGCTCCATGATAGAATGCCAAGTGTCATTAACTTGAGATGAGTTTTGGATTTACTAGAATTTAAAAACCAGGTATCTCAATGTTTGCGGCCGAGTGACGGTGGCAGTGTGTTTGACATTCATTCCCATTTCTTGCATGGGACCTAAGAATGCACCCAAGGACGAAAGATTTGATTTTTCAACCAATTTATATGCACCGGAGCATGTGCATGTACTTCAAATTTGAATTATGCACATAAATGCATTGAAAACTCACTTAATACATAAAAATGTTCAAACGAACTCCGAAAAATCACAAAAAATAACACAACACTCCTGTTGTTCTATGTTGACACGAGAAAAAATTTGAAAGCAATAAGAGGCAATGGATATCGTTTCGTAGCCAAAGTTGGAGCGTTCCCTACCGAAACCATCATGCTTGTTGTGATAAGCTCTGGTTTGTGAGAAGCATATACCCGAACCTGCCCCAAAGGGACAAAAACATTACCATGCCATGTTGATGCCGCTCCATGATAGCATGCCAAGTTTCATGAATTTCAGATGAGTTTTGGATGTACTAGAATTTAAAAACAATGTATCTCAATGTTTGCGACCGAGTGATGGTGGCAGGGTGTTTGACATTCATTCCCATTTCTTGCATGGGACCTAAGCATGCACCCAAGGACAAAAGATTTGATTTTCCAACCAATTTGTATGCACCGGAGCATGTGCATGTGGTTCAAATTTGAATTATGCACATAAATGCATTGAAAACTCACTTAATGCATAAAAATGTCCAAACGAACCCCGAAAAATCACAAAAATAACACAACACTCCTGTTGTTCTATGTTGACATGAGAAAACATTTGAAAGCAATAAGTGGCAGTGGATATCATTTCGTCCCCAAAGTTGGGGCGTTCCCTACCGAAACCATCATGCTTGTTGTGAGAAGCTCTGGTTTGTGAGAAGCATATACCCAAACCTGTCCCAAATGGGACAAAAAATTTACCACGCCATGTTGATGCCGCTCCATGATAGCATGCCAAGTTTCATGAATTTCAGACGAGTTTTGGATTCACTAGAATTTGAAAACCAGGTATCTCAACATTTGCGGCCGATTGACGGTGGCAGGGTGTTTGACATTCATTCCCATATCTTGCATGGGACCTGAGCATGCACCCAAGGACAAAAGATTTGATTTTTCAACCAATTTATATGCACCGGAGCATGTGCATGTAGTTAAATTTGAATTATGCACATAAATGCATTGGGAACTCATTTAATGCATAAAAATGTCCAAACGAACCCCGAAAAATCACAAAAAATAACAAAACACTCATGTTGTTCTATGTTGACACGAGATAAAATTTGAAAGCAATAAGAGGCAATGGATATCGTCTCGTCCCCGAAGTTGGGGCGTTCCCTACCGAAACCATCATGCTTGTCGTGAGAAGCTCTGGTTTGTGAGAAGTACATACCCAAACCTGCTCCAGATGGGACAAAAAAATTACCACGCCATGTTGATGCCGCTCCATGATAGAATGCCAAGTTTCATTAATTTGTGATGAGTTTCGGATCTACTAAGATTTAAAAAACCAGGTATCTCAATGTTGGCGGCCGAGTGACGGTGGCAGTGTGTTTGACATTCATTCCCATTTCTTGCATGGGACCTAAGCATGCACCCAAGGACAAAAGATTTGATTTTTCAACCAATTTATATGCATCGGAGCATGTGCATGTAGTTCAAATTTGAATTATGCACATAAATGCATTGAAAACTCACTTAATGCATAAAAATGTCCAAACAAACCCCAAAAAATCACAAAAAATAACAAAACACTCCTTTTGTTCTATGTTGACACGAGAAACATTTGAAAGCAATGAGAGGCAATGGATATCGTTTCGTCCCCAAAGTTGGGGCGTTCCCTACCGAAACCATCATGCTTGTTGTGAGAAGCTCTGGTGTGTGAGAAGCATATACGCAAACCTGTCCCAAATGGGACAAAAGAATTACCATGCCATGTTGATGCCGCTCCATGATAGCATGCCAAGTTTCATGAATTTCAGACGAGTTTCTGATTTACTAGAATTTGAAAACCAGGTATCTCAATGTTTGCGATCGAGTGACGGTGGCAGGGTGTTTGACATTCATTCCCATTTCTTGCATGGGACCTAAGCATGCACCCAAGGACAAAAGATTTGATTTTTCAACCAATTTATATGCACCGGAGCATGTGCATGTAGTTCAAATTTGAATTATGCACATAAATGCATTGAAAACCCACTTAATGCATAAAAATGTCCAAATGAACCCCGAAAAATCACAAAAAATAACACAACACTCGTGTCGTTCTATGTTGACACGAGAAAAAAATTTGAAAGCAATAAGAGGCAATGGATATCGTTTTGTCCCCAAAGTTGGGGTGTTCCCTACCGAAACCATCATGCTTGATGTGAGAAGCATATACCCAAACCTACCCCAAAGGGGACAAAAAATTTACAACGCCATGTTGTTGCCGCTCCTTGATAGCATGCCAAGTTTCATGAATTTCAGACGAGTTTTGGATTTACTAGAATTTAAAAACCAGGTATCTCAATGTTTGCGGCCGAGTGAGGGTGGCAGGGTGTTTGACATTCATTCCCATTTCTTGCATGGGACCTAAGCATGCACCCAAGGACAAAGATTTGATTTTCAACCAATTTATATGCACTGGAGCATGTGCATGTAGTTCAAATTTGAATTTTGCACATAAATGCATTGAAAACTCACTTAATGCATAAAAATGTCCAAACGAACCCTGAATAATTCCAATTCTTTTATGATCACTGCAGATAAAAGATCTACCATTGAAACACCATCCATGGCCGCTGTGACCCCATTATGTAATTCAAATCAAGATGAATAATCAAGTAGATCCCACACAGTTTATTATAACCAACCGTGTGAGATGCAACACAAAATATCTTGGAGTACCGTCGGAGTATAGTATGCATACGGCTTACGCGAGAAGGTGCGACGGCTACAGTCCATAGCCCGCTCTGAATAAGGGACCATGTCTGATGACACTTTGCGCGCCAGTTTTTTGGTTGAAGCGATTCCAAATTTTTGGCTTCCGTGGAAATATCTACCTCCCCCTTACCAAAAGCTGCATTTCCCATGTTTCTGTCTTCCTTTCCAAGTTGAAACCTTCACTCCTTGCTTGCAGCGCCACCGCCTCCTCGCTGGCGACCCTCCTTCATGCTGCTCGGCCTCGCCTATCCAGGAAGGTAATCCACACCCGACCCCCATCCTCCTCCTTCCACATCCCACATGCCCCAACCGCCGACGCGAGCGCGACACCTTCCACCCAAATCACCGACCCCTCCACCAAATAAGCGCCGGCCTAAGCCATGGTGCACGTAGTATAGCCAGGACCTCAAGGAGCATTTGGCAGCGGAGAAGCAAATCGCTTGCCGCACGCACGGATGAGGTCGCGATGGCTGCCATTCGTGCCGACCCCCAGATCTTGGAGGAGCACCTCGCCGTCGAGGCCACCGTTGACGCCTCGCGCGCCAGCGCGGCGACGCGGTTGGCTGCTTTAAACGACAGTTCGTGGCGTTTTCTCGAGGCCATCATCGATGCCTTCGACGAAGACTACGAGGTGTTTTCTCAGCGTGCACGTGCTTACCTCATCTCGAGAGCCAGCAGGTTGGTGCCCGGAGTGGCTCAGGCAACTCACCACTACAACAAGGGCATCCACGATGCGAAGGCCTCGCCCTCTTCCATGTCCAAGGAGCCAATTGTCATCGATATCTGTAACAATGAGGAGTAGCTTGTCTTATTAGCTCACTATAAGGACCCATGTTCAGTTTGCTAGCTACTGCCTTTCCTTAGCAAATTCTAGTGAATTGTGCTATCTACTTTTACCATACAATCTTCTGCTATAGTGTATATGTTCTATATGTCGTGCAATGTGGTGTTCAATTAACTGCTTGGTTCAATTCTGCAAATGTGATGTTCAATTCTTCAGGGTGCAATATTTCCAAGTTGTTAAGGATGCTTGGTTTGGTTAACTGTCTGGTCTTCTATTAGGAGTATGTTATATTGTTCAATTGGTGTTTAGTTAACTGCTTGGTTCATTTGTTGTGGCTTGGTTCACTTGTTGTGGTGTTTAGTTAACTGCTTGGTTCAATTCTGCAATGCGATGTTCAATTGTTGTGGCTGCATTCTGTTATTGTATACCATGTGAGGAATAAAATCGAATTTGGCTATACTAAATACATGAGAAACAAATACAATTGCTATATTTCCAAGTTGTTAAGCATGCTTGGTTTGGTTAACTGTCTGATCTTCTATTAGGAGTATGTTATATTGTGCAATGTGGTGCTCAGTTAATGTTTGGTTCATTTGTTGTGGTGTTCAGTTAACTGCTTGGTTCAATTCTGCAATGCGATGTTCAATTGTTGTGGCTGCATTCTGTTGTTGTATACCATGTGAGGAATAAATCGAATTTGGCTGTACTAAATACATGAGAAACAAATACAATTGCTAGATTTCCAAGTTGTTAAGCATGCTTAGTTTGGTTAACTGTCTGATCTTCTATTAGGAGTATGTTATATTGTGCAATGTGGTGCTCAGTTAATGTTTGGTTCATTTGTTGTGGTGTTCAGTTAACTGCTTGGTTCAATTCTGCAATGCGATGTTCAATTGTTGTGGCTGCATTCTGTTGTTGTATACCATGTGAGGAATAAATCGAATTTGGCTGTACTAAATACATGAGAAACAAATACAATTGCTAGATTTCCAAGTTGTTAAGCATGCTTAGTTTGGTTAACTGTCTGATCTTCTATTAGGAGTATGTTATATTGTGCAATGTGGTGCTCAGTTAACGTTTGGTTCATTTGTTGTGGTGTTTAGTTAACTGCTTGGTTCAATTCTGCAATGTGATGTTCAATTGTTGTGGCTGCATTCTCTTATTGTATACCATGTGAGGAATAAATCGAATTTGGCTGCACTTCATACATGAGAAACATATACAAGTGCTATATTTCCTAGTTCTTAATCATGCTTGGTTTGGATAAATGGGTTTTCCATGTGGCTTGAATTAATCTGATGAATCTGCAATGTGCTTATTTTTTATCAACATATTTTACTGATAGCATGTGAACCCTTACTTAACCTGATGACTAACTACCTTATATGTGTTGCAGGGAAACAATGGGAAGCACTGAGGTTTACAAGATGGTACTAACTATTATTTCTTGCCTTTTTGTATTCCTTTGCCCCATTTCCAATATAGAGAAGATATTTATGCACATCCTTGTTTTCAGGCTTCATTGATGATTACCTCTCAAACCACCTCTGTGGTCAGGAGGCGAGGAAAGTTTTCATACAACACCCACGGTTCAATATTGAAGTGTTCCTGAAGAGGTTGAAGGATGGGCGCTCAATCATCCACAGGCACTGGCCTAAAGTTGCAAAGACCTTCAACATGAATGAAGGCTCAATATTCGCCTTCCGCTTCAGCAGTTTTCCAGATGAGATGCACCTCTATGTGCCGTCTATGGTGCTAATTTCGAAAGGTTCTAGATGTTGCATGTGAAACTTGCTGCTGGTGCAGTTGTGTAATGGGGTAGCTGAGTGCTGAAGCTATATCATGTTGTACTACGATGTATTTCGATTATGAAATCCTGCTTCCTTAATATGGAAATGGAATATATTATGTGCTTAATATGAATGTCAATTAGATTAGTAAATGGATTATTAATAATAGGGCAATTAGCCCACTAATTGGCCAATTAGCTTGCTAATAGGGTTTTCCTATTGCAAACGGTTAATGAGAAAACACCGTGGGCGATGACCTCAGGCAACGCACACAGTTTCTAGGAATAAACCATGTTAGATCAATGAACAATCACACACGACATTCTCTTCAAAACTGTTTGCGTTACGCCACCTTGCGCAACCATTTTCCTTGTAGTGACTGTGTGGGATGTATATACGAACGGAAATGTTTAGTGGTGACTGACTGTGTGGGATGTACTTACGACCGGAAATGATTTCACCTGTATAATTGTATTTTTTAGCACTACTGATCGTATTTCTGTATTTGAGTGCTCGCCGGTCGCACACGGCCTCATTTTGCCGAGCGTGTGTGCCAGGAGGGCATATCCCCAATGGTTTCTGGGTCGTGTGGGAAGGACCCCCCTATCACCCACACTCACTTGGCGACGGTTCCGAATGCCGTCGCGAAAGGGGTTAAAAACCGTTTGTTTAGGACCGACGTGTACCAGTGATAAATTCCTTGGAAAGTGTTGGTATGGAAGGCACCCGTGGATACGGTTAGCCATGGAAAGTGAAAGTATGGTGGAAAAAGGAATAAACTTTATTTTCTATTTGGGAACCGCCTATGGCATATCTAGCATGGAAAGTGTTGGAAACTCTAAGTCATTTTCGTTGGTGGGATGGATACACCTCCCAAAATGTTTTTATCTCTAATTTTTCGCTTTGAGCTCTGGCACCTCTACAAATCCCTACTTCCCTTTGCGAAGGGCCTTTATTTTACTTTATGCAATTTTTATTTTTGAAATTGGGTCTTCATCTTCTCTGATAAAAAGCACCAACTAGGAGGCAATACGATCGTACTTAAGTATTGGGTGTAGCTAATATTCGAGTGTGTTTCATGAATGGATCAATGGTTGAGCATGATGGGCTAGGGAAAACTTATTTTAACATTGATATTTTGAAAGACATGGTTGCTTGTTGATATGCTTGAGTATCTAAATTATTATGTCAAAACTAGACTATTGCTTTGAATCACATAAAAGTCCAATTGTCCATGCTATAAAGAAAAGAATATGATATGGCATGATAGGCAACATTCCACATCAAAAATTCTGTTTTTATCACTTACCTACTCGAGGACGAGTAGGAGTTAAGCTTGCGGATGCTGATACGTCTCCAACATATCTATATTTTTTTATTGTTCCATGCTGTTATATTATCAATCTTGGATGTTTTATAATCATTTTATAGTCATTTTATATCATTTTTTGGTACTAACCTATTGACATAGTGCCAAGTGCCAGTTGTTGTTTTTTCCATCTTTTTTCCATCGCAGGAAATCAATATCAGACGGAGTCCAAATGCCACGAAACTCCACCATGATTTTTTATTGGCCAGAAGGAACACAACGGGCCCTGGCTGCGCCTAGGGGTGCCCCGAGGGGGGCACAACCCACCAGGGCGCGCCAGGAGACCCAGGCGCGCCCTAGTGGGTTGTGCCCACCTCGGGTGCCCCCCGGACCGCCTCTTTGCTCTATAAATACCCCAATATTCCAGAAACCCTAGGGGAGTCGACGATATATTCATCCAGCCGTCGCAGAGTCCAGAACCACCAGATCCAATCTAGACACCATCTCAGATGGGGTTCACCACCTCCATGTTGGTGCCTCTCCGATGATGCGTGAGTAGCTCTTTGTAGACCTTCGGGTCCGTATTTAGTAGCTAGATGGCTTCCTCTCTCTCGCTGAATTCTCAATACAATGGTCTCTTGGAGATCCATATGATGTAATTCTTTTGCCGTGTGTTTGTTGGGATCTGATGAACTTCGAGTTTATGATCAGTTATATCTTTTTTATATCCATGAAAGTTATTTGAGTTTCTTTGATCTCTTATATGCATAATCTCTTATAGCCTCGTATTTCTTCTCCGATATTTGGGTTTTGTTTGGCCAACTTAATCTATTTATCTTGCAATGGGAAGAGGTGCTTTGTAGTGGGTTCAATCTTATGGTGCTTGATCCCAGTGACAGAAAGGGAAACGACACGTATGTATCATTGCTATTAAGGATAAAACGATGGGGTCTATCTCTACATAGATAGATCTTGTCTACATCATGTCATTGTTCTTATTGCATTACTCCGTTTTTCCATGAACTTAATACACTAGATGGGGTTTATATCATATTGCATGAGTTTGTCCCTCTACATCATGTCATCTTGCTTAAAGCGTTACTCCGTTCTTATGAACTTAATACTCTAGATGCATGCTGGATAGCGGTCGATGTGTGGAGTAATAGTAGTAGATGCAGGCAGGAGTCGGTCTACTAATCTTGGACGTGATGCCTATATAATGATCATTGCGTGGATATCGTCATGATTATTTGAAGTTCTATCACTTTCCCAACAGTAATTTGTTTACCCACCATTTGCTATTTTTCTCGAGAGAAGCCACTAGTGAAACCTACGGCCCCCGGGTCTTCTTTCTCATATATTTGCCTTTGCGATCTACTTTTTCCTCGCATTTATTTTCAGATATATTAAACCAAAAATACAAAAAATACCTTGTTGTGTTTTATTTATATTTATTTTATTTGGCGTTCGATCTATCAATCTACTACAAATTTACCTCACGTCCTTTGCCTATCTTGAGGCGCCGTACCCCGGAAGGGATTGACAACCCCTTTAACATGTCGGGTTGCGAGGATTTGTTATCTGTGTGCAGGGGCTTTTTACGTTGTGTTGCTTGGTTCTCCTACTGGTTCGATAACCTTGGTTTCATATATGAGGGAAATACCTATCGCCGCTGTGCTGCATCATCCCTTCCTCTTTGAGGAAATACCAACGTAGCTTCAAGCGACATCACACGCTCACGGTTCCACCATCACAAACTTCGTGGCTGGCGTCCTTATCTTCGCTGTCTTCTGAGTCAGAGGCAATTGTGCGACCCAATAGCCGACTTTGAATGTTTTCAAGCACCATCATGTTCTTGGTACGCATACCAGCACCGCTGAGGGCTTAGCCAAGTTGATTTTTTAGCAATTTAACAACAAAGGGCTAGATATTGTTATGGGATAAATTTTGATGGATAAGATTTTGGCAGGGTACAAAACAGTGTAGGTGAGACGGGATGACAGAGAGAATGGTATGCAAAATGTATACAAAGAGAATGGTATGCAAAGTGTGTAGACAAAATTTCATACATTTACATTGACCATGATGCTTTTGATTGATTATATATTATGCCTAACACATTTGTCCACTCATTATTTACTCTCCATTCATCAAAATTTATTTATTTCGTACTACAGTGTAGCATGTTCGAGGGATGGATGCAAGAAAAGATGGCCATGATGCTAGCTGACAACACTCGCTAACTTTAGGAGTTTTACATACCTTTTCTCTAACTAAAAAAGGAGTTTCTTACCAACTACTAAGCCTACCAGTTATAGAAAATGGCTCTAAAGTCGGTACTGAACTTACTTTATTGTATATACCTCCATAATTTTCCATCCAAGATACTAAAGTTTATTGATGATGCTTTGTTTCAGGATATGCATACAAGATATTTGTAGTACAGCTCAAGGCAGATCGTAGATTACATGGCTAAGCAGCCCACCTGTTTTTTGTAATTTTTTGTTGTGTTATTTAAATTAAATTGGTTTATGTATTCTGCTGCTGCAGTCACATGTCATACTAATTTTAGAAGAACAATGTCTAATTTAATGGTTAATGTATTGTTGGTCTAAAATGAAAATCCCAAACAAAAACAGAGTCACAATTTGTATTTATGCGACAAATAATGAAAGTTTCAAATGCTAAATTTAAACTAAGATTTTGGAATAAATTGTTATCTCTAAAGCTTATCTCATGTAAGCCATCAACTAAATGTATTATATTAGCATGAATAATTGTTAAGTGGAACTAGTGGTCAGTTTTATTTGATTTTGAATAAACAAGGTGGGTTATACATTATATGATCTCAGTAGCTTGATTTGAACCCCGTTGCAACGCACGAGCCCTTTTGCTAGTAACTCTTAAAAATTATATTAACTCATATCAAATGACATAATCAACTAGTGAGCAATAATGAAATATCTCAAGTGACAACACCTTGTCAAAACAATCATGATATAATGTGACAACAGTGGTATCTCACTAGCCCTTTCTGAGGCTGCAAAACATAAATGCAGAGCACCTCCAAAGTTCAAGCAGCGACTAAACATTGTAATTCATGGTAGAAAAGATCTAGTCATGATGCATCCAACATTAACTATACACAATGCATGAGGATGACAATAGTGCTCTTAGAATCTGGCGCTTATTTGAGAAGGTGATGACTCAACATAAAATTAAATAGATAGTCCCTTCACAGAGGGAAGCAGGATTTGCAGGAAGGGTGCAAACAATGGTCGCGAACTAAACAGGAAGATATCAATTTATCGCTTGGGAACCGCCCCTCTGCAAACTAAACACTCATCATGCAGCTTGAAATTTTGAGAAATGCAATTTGAATTCGGGACTGGGAATCCCTATTACCACCCCTCTCGTGCAAGTACGAGTGAATAAACACTCATCGTGAGAATAACCTGCTTAGCATGGAAGATACCGACTACCTCCGGTCGCTCTATGAACAATCCAGGCACACAAAAAAGGATATTTGTTTGAAGTTTTTAGAGGTGGCACATGCAAATTTACTAAGAACGGCAGGGTAATACCGCATATAGGTAGGTATGGTGGACTCACCTAGAATAACTCGGGTTTCAGGATTTTGATGCACAAGCAGTATTTCCGCTTAGTACAAGCGAAGGCTAGCAAATAGGTTGCGAAGCGGCCAGCTAGAGAGCAAAAATGGTCATGCACATGCATTATGCAGAATGAACATTGGATACTAGCATGACTAGGATATGAACACCATGAAGATAAATATCATAGAGGCTATGTTGGTTTTGATTCAACTACATGCATGAACATGTGCCAAGTTAAGCCACTCGAAACATTCAGAGGAGGATACCATATCATCATACCACATGCTACGTCCAATTTGCATCATGTTTACCTACTGTTATTTATGATGTTTTTATCCATAATAATGCTTTTTGGAGTAATTCTAATGCCTTTTCTCTCATAATATGCAAGGTACATACAAAGAGGGAGAATTCTGGCAGCTGGAAATCTCGACCTGGAAAAGCTACGTCAGGCCACCTATTCTGCACAACTCCAAATGAGCTGAAACTTCACAAGGAATTTTTATGGAATAAATAAGAAATACTGCAGCAAATAACTATCGGAGGGGGGCCACCTGGTGAGCACAAGACACCAGGGCGCGCCTTTCCCGCCAGGCGCGCCCTGGTGGGTTGTGCTTAGCCCAGCCCACCTCCCGTGCCCATCTTCTGGTATATACGTCATTTTGACCTAGAAAAAAATAAGGGGAGGACTTTCGGGACGGAGCGCCGGCGTCTCGAGGCGGAACTTGGGCAGGAGCACTTTTGCCCTCCGATGGAGCGATTCCGTCAGGGGAACTTCCCTCCCGGAGAGGGAAATCATCGTCATCATCATCACCAACAACTCTCCCATGTTCGGGGGGGGGGGGGGGGGGGGGGGAATCTCCATCAACATCTTCAACAACACCATCTCATCTCAAACCCTAGTTCATCTCTTGTGTTCAATCTTTGTACCGGAACTATAGATTGGTGCTTGTGGGTGACTAGTAGTGTTGATTACATCTTGTAGTTGATTACGATATGGTTTATTTGGTGGAAGATTATATGTTCAGATCCATTATGCTATTTAATACCCCTCTTCTTGAGCATGTTCATTACTTGTGAGTAGTTACTTTTTTTCTTGAGGTCACGGGAGAAATCTTGTTGCAAGTAATCATGTGAACTTGATATGTGTTCGATATTTTGATAGTATGTATGTTGTGATTCCCTTAGTGGTGTCATGTGAACGTCGACTACATGACACTTCACCATATTTGGGCCTAAGGGAATGTATTGTGGAGTAGTTATTAGATGATGGGTTGCGAGAGTGACAGAAGCTTAAACCCTACTTTATGCGCTATTCCGTAAGGGACCGATTGGATCCAAAAGTTTAATGATATGGTTAGAATTTATTCTTAATACTTTTCTCGTAGTTGCGGATGCTTGCAAGGGGGTTAATCATAAGTAGGAGGTTTGTTCAAGTAAGAACAGCACCTAAGCACCGGTCCACCCACATATCAAATTATCAAAGTAGCGAACATGGATCGAACCAACATGATGAAAGTGACTAGATGAAATTCCCGTGTACCCTCAAGAACGCTTTGCTTATTAAGAGACTGTTTTGGCCTGTCCTTTGCCTCAAAAGGATTGGGCTACCTTGCTTCACTTTTGCTACTATTATCATTACTTGCTTGTTACATATTATCTTGCTATCAAACTACTCTGTTACTTACAATTTCAGCGCTTGCAGACATTACCTTGCTGAAAACCACTTGTCATTTCCTTCTGCTCCTCGTTGGGTTCGACACTATTAGTTATTGAAAAGACTACAATTAATCCCATATACTTGTGGGTCATCAAGGCTCTTTTCTGGCGCCATTTCCGGGGAGTGAAGCGCTCTTGGTAAGTGGAAATTGGTAAGGAAAAATTGTTACTACGTGCTGAAATTTTTTGTCACTTGTTACTATGGAGAACAATCCTTTGTGGGGTTTGTTCGGGGTATCTTCACCTCAACCAGAACCACAATTAGTTACCCCTCAACCTACTGTACCTACTGAAAATATTGAATATGAAATTCCTTCGGGTATGATAGAACAAGTGCTAGCTAATCCTTATGCAGGAGATGGAACCGACCATCCTGATATGCACTTGATATATGTGGAAGAAATTTGTGGATTGTTTAAGGTTGCAGGTTTACCTGGAGATGGAGCTAAGAAGAAGGTTTTCCCTTTATCTTTGAAGGGAAAATCATTGGCATGGTATAGGCTATGCGATGATATTGGATCTTGGAATTGGAATCGATTGAAATTGGAGTTTCACCAAAAAAATATCCTATGCATCTAGTTCATCGTGATCGAAATTATATATATATAATTTGTGGCCTCGTGAAGGAGAAAGTATCGCTCTAGCTTGGGGGAGGCTTAAGTCAATGTTATATTCATGCCCCAATAATGAGCTCTCAAGAGAAATTATTATTCAGAATTTTTATGCTCGGCTTTCTCATAATGATCGATCCATGCTCGATACTTCTTGTACTGGTTCCTTTATGAAGAAGACTACTGAATTCCGGTGGGATCTTTTGGAAAGAATTAAACGCAACTCTAAAGATTGGGAACTTGACGAAGGTAAAGAGTCAGGTATTAAGCTTAAGTTTGATTGTGTTAAATCTTTTATGAATACTGATGCTTTTCAAAAGTTTAGCACTAAATATGGACTTGACTCTGAGATAGTAGCCTCTTTTGTGAATCTTTTGCTACTCATGTTGATCTCCCCAAGGAGAAGTGGTTTAAATATCATCCACCTATTAAAGAAGAAATTAAAGAACCGGTAATAGCTAAAGATGAAACTATTATTTATAATGTTGATCCAGTTGTTCCTACTGCTTACATTGAGAAACCACCTTTCCCTGTTAGGATGGAGGGACATGCTAAAGTTTCAACTATGGTCAACAAAAGTTGTAGTAGAACACCCAAACCAGCAGAACACATCAAGGTAGAACCTAGTGTTGCTATGGTTAAGGATCTCCTGGTCAATAATATAGATGGGCATGTTATTTACTTCTGTGATGAAGCTGCTAGAATTTCCAAACCTGATGAAAAAGATAAGCATAGACCTGTTGTCGGCATGCCTGTTGTCTCAGTTAAGATAGGAGATCACTGTTATCATGGTTCATGCGACATAGGTGCTAGCGTGAATGCTATTCCTTTTACTTTATATCAAGAAATTATGAATGACATAGCACCCGCTAAGATAGAAGACATAGATGTTGCTATTAAACTTGCTAATAGAGACACCATCACACCACTTGGGATTGTTAGAGATGTTGAAGTCTTGTGTGGGAAAATAAAATACCCTACTTATTTTCTTGTTCTTGGTTCCCCACAAGATGACTTTTGTCCCATTATCTTTGCTAGACCTTTCTTGAACACCGTTAATGCTAAAATAGATTGTGAGAAACAAACTGTCGGTGTTAGTTTTGGTGATGAGTCTCATGAGTTTAATTTTTCCAAGTTTAGTAGAAAACCTCATAAAAATAATTACCTAGTAAGGATGAAATTACTTGTCTTGCTTCTATTGTTGTACCTCATACTAATACTTTAGAAAAATATCTGCTAAACCATGAAAGTGATTTACATATGCATGAAGGAAATGAAATAGATAAGATTTTCTTTGAACATCGTCCTCTGCTTAAGCACAATTTGCCTATTGAAACTCTAGGAGGTCCTCCTCCACCTAAAGGTGATCCCGTGTTTAAATTAAAACAATTGCCAGACACTTTGAATTATGCTTATCTTGATGAGAAAAAATATATCCTGTTATTATTAGTGCTAACCTTTCAAAACATGAAGAAGAAAGATTATTGAAAGTTCTAAGGAAGCACCGAGCTACTATCGGGTATACTCTTGATGATCTTAAGGGCATTAGTACCACTCTATGTCAGCATAAAATTAATATGGAACCTGATGATATACCCGTTGTTGATCACCAACGTCGGTTAAATCCGAAGATGAAAGAAGTGGTAAGAATGGAAATATTAAAACTTCTGGAAGCAGGTATAATCTATCCTATAGCTGATAGTAGATGGGTAAGTCCTGTTCATTGTGTCCCTAAGAAGGGAGGTATTACTGTTGTTCCTAATGATAAGAATGAACTTATTCCACAAAGAATTGTTACAGGCTATAGAATGGTAATTGATTTTAGAAAATTAAACAAAGCAACTAGAAAATATCATTACCCTCTACCTTTTATTGATCAAATGCTAGAAACATTTTCTAAGCACACACATTTTTGCTTCCTTGATGGATATTCTGTTTTTTACAAATACCTGTTTCTCAACCTGATCAAGAAAAGAGCACTTTTACTTGTCCCTTTGGAACTTATGCTTATAGATGTATGCCTTTTGGTTTATGCAATGCACCTGCTACCTTTCAAAGATGTATGGCTGCTATATTCTCTGATTTTTGTGAAAAGATTGTTGAGGTTTTCATGGATGACTTTTCTGTGTATGGGAAGTCTTTTGATGATTGTTTAAGCAATCTTGATCGAGTTTTGTAGAGATGTGAGCAAACAAATCTTGTCTTGAATTGGGAGAAGTGCCACTTTATGGTTAACAAAGGTATTGTTTTGGGCCATAAAATTTCTGAAAGAGGTATTGAGGTGGACAAAGCTAAGGTTGATGCAATTGAGAAAATGCCATGTCCTAAAGATATCAAAGGTATTCGTAGTTTCCTTGGTCATGCTGGTTTCTATAGGAGATTTATCAAAGAATTTTCTAAAATTTCTAGGCCTCTTACACATCTTTTGCAAAAGGATATTCCTTTTGTTTTTGATGATGATTGTTTAGAAGCCTTCTAAACACCCAAGAAAGCCTTAATTTCTGCACCTATTGTTCAACCATCTTATTGGAACTTGCCTTTTGAAATTATGTGTGATGCTAGTGATTATGTTGTTGGTGCTGTTCTAGGACAAAGAATTGATAAAAACTAAATGTTATTCACTATGCTAGTAAGACTCTAGACAGTGCTCAACGAAATTATGCTACCACTGAAAAAGAATTTCTAGCAGTGGTGTTTGCTTGTGATAAATTTAGATTCTATATTGTAGATTCAAAAGTAATTGTTCACATTGATCATGCTATAATAAAATATCTTATGGAAAAGAAAGATGCAAAACCTAGGCTTATTCGATGGGTTCTCTTGCTACAAGAATTTGATTTGTATATCATTGATAGAAAAGGAGTGGAGAACCCCGTAGCTGATAACTTGTCTAGGTTGGAGAATGTTCTTGATGACCCACAACCTATTAATGATAGCTTTCCTGATGAGCAGTGTTAGCTAATGTTTCTAATAGCACTCCTTCGTATGCTGACTATGCTAATTACATTGTTGCTAAATACATACCCTCTAGTTTCACATACCAACAAATGAAAAAATTCTTCTATGATTTAAGACATTACTTTTGGGATGACCCACATATTTATAAACAAGGAGTAGATGGTATTATTAAACGTTGTGTACCTGAACATGAACAGGGACAAATCCTACGGAAATGTCACTCCGAAGCTTATGGAGGACATCATGCGGGAGACAGAACTGCTCACAAGGTATTGCAATCTGGGTTTTATTGGCCCACTCTCTTCAAGGATGCACGTAAGTTCGTCTTATCTTGTGACGAATGTCAAAGAATAGGTAATATCGGTAGGCGTCAAGAAATGCTTATGAATTATTCACTTGTTGTTGAACCATTTGATGTTTGGGGATTTTATTACATGGGACCTGTTCCTTCCTCTAATGGGTATACTCATATTTTGGTTGTTGTTGATTATGTTACTAAGTGGGTAGAAGCTATTCCAACTAGTAGTGCTGATCACAACACCTCTATTAAAATGCTTAAAGAAGTTATTTTCCCAAGGTTTGGAGTCCCTAGATATTTAATGACTGATTGTGGTTCACACTTTATTCATGGTGCTTTCCGTAAAATGCTTGCCAAGTATGATGTTAACCATAGAATTGCATCACCATATCATCCTCAGTCTAGTGGTCAAGTTGAACTTAGCAATAGAGAAATAAAATTAATTTTGCAAAAGAGTGTCAATAGTGTTGGGGAACGTAGTAATTTAAAAAAAAATTCCTACGCACACACAGGATCATGGTGATGCATAGCAACAAGAGGGGAGAGTGTGTCCATGTACCCTCGTAGACCGAAAGCGGAAGCGTTAGCACAACACGGTTGATGTAGTCGTACGTCTTCACGATCCGACCGATCCGAGTACCGAACGCACGGCACCTCCGAGTTCAGCACACGTTCAGCTCGATGACGTCCCTCGAACTCCGATCCAGCCGAGCTTTGAGGGAGAGTTCCGTCAGCACGACGGCGTGGTGACGATGATGATGTTCTACCGACGCAGGGCTTCGCCTAAGCACCGCTACGATATTATCGAGGTGGATTATGGTGGAGGGGGCACCGCACACGGCTAAGAGATCAAGAGATCAATTGTTGTGTCTAGAGGTGCCCCCCTGCCCCCGTATATAAAGGAGGGAGGGAGAGGCCGGCCCTAGAGGGGGCGCGCTGTAACGCCCGGATAATTAGGCTACAGTAAAACTCTCTTGATGATGCCATGTCATCTCTGTTACTGTTGCTAATCAACTGTTAGTTCAAAACATTTCAAATTTAAAAAAATGAATTAGTGACAAACACCCAAAGTTTTCAAAAGTCAAAACAAAAATGTTCGGTGGGTGCCAAATATTACACTGGTAATTATTGTGGAGAAAACATTTTTTTAGAAAGTGCCTAAGTATTTTAAAGTGAAATAAACAGAAAAGAAAAACAGAGAAAAGGAAGAAAAAGGAAAAGCAGAGAGAGAGAAAGCCCCTGCCCCACACTTGGGCTTCGGCCCACCCGAGCCAGCTGGCCCAGCAGGCCAGCCCGCCTCCCTCGGTCGCTCCCTCCCCTTCTCTGTTCCCCCGACCAGGGTCGGAACAGGGGCACGTCCCCGCCGGACCCCCTCGCCGGCGTTGAGGAGGGGATAAGGTCGCCACGCCCCCGCCTCCTCGGTTCCTCCTCCCACTCACCCTGCTCTCGCCCTCGGTCACTACGCCTCTCCCTCTCCCCTCAGATCCACGCCGCTCCCTCCTTCCCCACCGCATCCGAGCGCCACCGCCGCCATGGCTCCGGCCTAGCCACGGCCACTGTGCCCACCTCGCCGCTCCACTGTGTCCCCAAGGTCCGCCGTCGTCCGCTGCTTCGACTGGTGCACCCCGTTGGAGCTCGGAGCCACCGCAACGCCCACGACGCCGCCGCCTTCTTCCTCTACTCCGACAAGCTTCGCCGCCGCTCTTCACCAACTCCGGCGACGACTCTGCAGCTACTAAACCTCCCAAGGGCCACCGTGTGTGCCGCTCGGTGAGCCCCCGCTTTCTCCTCGCTCTCGCGCGCCTCCTAGCTAGCTCACCCGCCGTCGCCCGAGCGCGTTGCCGCCGACGACCTCGGCGCCGTGGCCATGGTCACCTTCACATGCGGCCGAGCGCCGCATCGTGCTCCTGGGGTTCCTAGGAGCCCAACGCGCCTGCGCACGCTCCCTCCCGTGCCTCCTAACGCCATCCCCGATGAGCGCCCGAACGCATCACCGCGGAGCTCGCCGCCGGCAAGGCTCCGGTGACCTTTTGGTCACGGGCTCAACCCCGTTGCACTCCCCACGCCGCGTAGAAACCCCCCAGCCTCTCCGTTTGCTCGCTTGCGCGCCGTAGCTCCGTTGTTGTCGAACACCCGTGCACGCCGCCGCCTCCGCCGCTCGCCGGTGCCGATTCTGGCCAAGTCCGGCGATGCTACGGCCACCACTGGACGCGGCGATGTGAGCTCGTTCGAATGCACCTAGCCCCACTCCTCCCCGAGCCCCGTAGCGCGATTCCGGCCAACTCCAGCGAGGGGCCGCCGTTGTTTTGGTCGCCGGAGTCGCTCCGGCGCCGGCCGCCGACGTGGCCTGCCACTGGGGTCCAGCAGGGTCACTGCCTGGTGGCCCCAGGAGCCCGGTTGGCCCAGTTGACCGGGTCAACTGCTGACTGGGCTGCCTAGTGAGACTGACGTGCGGGTCCCACCTCTTAATCCTCTAATTAAAACATTTTAATAATTAAAACTAATTAGTTTAGTTAATTAGACACTGACAGGTGGGCCCAGTAGTTAACTAATCTAAATTTAGTTAGTTTAAACTTCTGTTAGTCCACTGTCTATGACAGGTAGGACCCACTGGTCAGTTTGACCTGGTCAGCCGCTCTGTTGACTGCTGAGGTCATCATCACGTCATGCTGACGTCATATTCCTTTTCTGTTAAATTAAATAATTCCAGAAAATAATTAAATCTTTAGAAAATCATATAAAATAATCCATAGCTCGGATGGAAAAACTTTGAACATGAAAGTTGCTCAGAACGACGAGACGAATCCGAATACGTAGTCCGTTTGTCAGCCACACGTTCCTAGCATAGCGAACATGGAACTTTTCCCCTCCGGTCCGTCTGTCCAAAAATGCGAAACATCGGGAATACTTTCCCGGATGTTCCCCCCTTCGCCGGTACCACCTACTGCCGCGTTAGGGCACACCTAGCACCGCTCAATGTCATGTCACGCATCGTCATGCTTATGTTTGCATTGTATTTACTGTTTCTTCCCCCTCTTCTCTCCGGTAGACTACGAGACCGACGCTGCTGCTGCCCAGTTCGACTACGGAGTTGACGACCCCTCCTACTTGCCAGAGCAACCAGGCATGCCCCCCCCCTTGATCACCAGATATCTCCTATTCTTCTCTATACTGCTTGCACTAGAGTAGTGTAGCATGTTACTGCTTTCCGTTAATCCTATCCTGATGCATAGCTTGTCCTTGCTACTACTGTTGTTACCTTTACCTGCAATCCTACATGCTTAGTATAGGATGCTAGTTTTCCATCAGTGGCCCTACATTCTTGTCCGTCTGTTGTGCTATACTATCGGGCCGTGATCACCAGGGCGGTGCTCACGGGTATATACTTATATACTCTATACATGACACAGGTGGTGACTAAAGTCGGGTCGGCTCGTAGGAGTACCCGCAAGTGGATCTTTGTGGCGGAGCGACAGGGCAGGTTGAGACCGCCTAGGTGAGAGGTGGGCCTGGCCCTGGACGGCGTCCGCGGTTACTTCGACATAACACGCTTAACGAGTTCTTGGTATTTGATCTGAGTCTGGCCATTTGGTCTATACGCACTAACCATCTACGCGGGAGTAGTTATGGGTATCCCGGCGTCGTGGTATCAGCCAAAGCCTTCGTGACGTCAGCGACTGAGTGGCGCGCGCCGGATTGGACTGGAACGCCACTAGGCTAGGTCTGCTTCCGGCCTCGTACGCAACGTGCAGGTGTGCAATGGGCGATGGGCCCAGACCCCTGCGCGCATAGGATTTAGACCGGCGTGCTGACCTCTCTGTTGTGCTTTGGTGGGGCTGCGACGTGTTGATCTTCCGAGGCCGGGCATGACCCAGAAAAGTGTGTCCGGCCAAATGGGATCGAGCGTGTTGGGTTATGTGGTGCACCCCTGCAGGGAAGTTTATCTATTCGAATAGCCGTGTCCCTCGGTAAAAGGACGACCCGGAGTTGTACCTTGACCTTATGACAACTAGAACCAGATACTTAATAAAATACACCCTTCCAAGTGCCAGATACAACCCGGTGATCGCTCTCTAACAGGGCGACGAGGAGGGGATCGCCGGGTAGGATTATGCTATGCGATGCTACTTGGAGGACGTCAATCTACTCTCTTCTACATGCTGCAAGATGGAGGCTGCCAGAAGCGTAGTCTTCGACAGGACTAGCTATCCCCCTCTTATTCTGGCGTTCTGCAGTTCAGTCCACTGATATGGCCCTTTACACATATACCCATGCATATGTAGTGTAGCTCCTTGCTTGCGAGTACTTTGGATGAGTACTCACGGTTGCTTCTCTCCCTCTTTTCCCCTTTCCTTTCTACCTGGTTGTCGCAACCAGATGCTGGAGTCCAGGAGCCAGACGCCACCGTCGACGATGACTCCTACTACACTGGAGGTGCCTACTACTACGTGCAGCCCGCTGACGACGACCAGGAGTAGTTAGGAGGATCCCAGGCAGGAGGCATGCGCCTCATTCGATCTGTATCCCAGTTTGTGCTAGCCTTCTTAAGGCAAACTTGTTTAACTTGTGTCTGTACTCAGATATTGTTGCTTCCGCTGACTCGTCTGTGATCGAGCACTTGTATTCGAGCCCTCGAGGCCCCTGGCTTGTATTATGATGCTTGTATGACTTATTTATGTTTTAGAGTTGTGTTGTGATATCTTCCCGTGAGTCCCTGATCTTGATCGTACACATTTGCGTGCATGATTAGTTTACGACCAAATCGGGGGCGTCACACGCGCCAAGTGTGTGGAGTCCTACTAGGACTCCCAAGTCCTAGTAGGATTCCCCTTTCCTTTCCGGAGTAGGAGAGAAGGAAAGAGGGGGAGAGGGAGAAGGAAAAGGGGGCTGCACCCCTTGTCCAATTCGGACCAGAGGGGGGGCGCGTGCCTCCTTCCTTTTGGCCTCTCTCCTCTATTCCCGTATGGCCCAATAAGGCCCAATACTTCTCCCGGTGAATTCCCGTAACTCTCCGGTACTCCGAAAATACCCGAATCACTCGGAACCTTTCCGATGTCCGAATATAGTCGTCCAATATATCGATCTTTACGTCTCGACCATTTTGAGACTCCTCGTCATGTCCCTGATCTCATCCGGGACTCTGAACTACCTTCGGTACATCAAATCACATAACTCATAATACAAATCGTCACAGAACTTTAAGCGTGCGGACCCTACGGGTTCGAGAACTATGTAGACATGACCGAGACACGTCTCTGGTCAATAACCAATAGCGGAACCTGGATGCTCATATTGGTTCCCACATATTCTACGAAGACCTTTATCGGTCAGGCCGCATAACAACATACGTTGTTCCCTTTGTCATCGGTATGTTACTTGCCCGAGATTCGAGTCGGTATCTCAATACCTAGTTCAATCTCGTTACTGGCAAGTCTCTTTCCTCGTTCTGTAATACATCATCCCACAACTAACTCATTAGTTGCAATGCTTATAGTGATGTGCATTACCGAGTCGGCCCAGAGATACCTCTCCGACAATTGGAGTGACAAATCCTAATCTCGAAATACGCCAACCCAACAAGTACCTTCGGAGACACCTGTACAGCACCTTTATAATCACCCAGTTATGTTGTGACGTTTGGTAGCACACAAAGTGTTCCTCCGGTAAACGGGAGTTGCATAATCTCATAGTCATAGGAACATGTATAAGTCATGAAGAAAGCAATAGCAGAATACTATATGATCAAGTGCTAAGCTAGCGGAATGGGTCAAGTCAATCACATCATTCTCCTAATGATGTGGTCCCGTTAATCAAATGACAACTCATGTCTATGGCTAGGAAACATAACCATCTTTGATCAACGAGCTAGTCAAGTAGAGGCATACTAGTGACACTATGTTTGTCTATGTATTCACACATGTATTATGTTTCCGTTTAATACAATTCTAGCATGAATAATAAACATTTATCATGATATAAGGAAATATAAATAACAACTTTATTATTGCCTCTAGGGAATATTTCCTTCAAATAGGTCCCGGAACAATTGGTCTAAGAAATTAGATGATGCACTTTGGGCTTATACAACAGCATATAAAAATCCTATCGGTATGTCTCCTTATAAAATGGTATATGGAAAAACTTGTCATTTGCCTCTTGAGTTAGAACATAAAGCATATTGGGCGATTAAAGAGCTCAACTATGATTTCAAACTTGCTGGTGAGAAGAGGTTATTTGATATTAGCTCCTTAGATGAAAGGAGAACCCAAGCTTATGAAAATTCCAAGTTATTTAAAGAAAAAGTTAAAAGATGGCATGATAAAAGAATCCAAAAGCGTGAGTTCAAAGTTGGAGAATATGTTCTTTTGTACAACTCTCATTTTAGATTCTTTGCAGGAAAACTCCTCTTCAAATGGGAAGGACCCTATGTTATCAAGGAGGTTTATCGATCTGGAGCTATCAAAATAAATAATGTCGAAGGTACTAACCCGAAGGTTGTTAATGGGCAACGAATAAAACATTATATCTCAGGTACGGCCATTAATGTTGAAAGCAATATTATCCAAACTATGACACCGGAAGAACACATAAAAGAAACCTTCCGGAACACTCCAGAATCGTTAAAAAGAGGAGGTACATGATACGTTAAGTAAACGGACTCCAAAAAAATCGCAAAAATATTTTTTGTCAGTTTTGGAATATTTAAAAAATTAGGAAAATAAGAAACTACCAGGAAGGTGACCCTGGTGGGCATAAGACACCAAGGCGCGCCCGGCAAGCTTGGCGCGCCCAGGTGGGTTGTGCCCACCTCGGGTACCTTCCGGGCTCCGTTTTTCTTCCGTTTGCTTGTTTCCCAAGATAAAAAAATCTTTATATACCCCCAAACCTATTGACCACCGTATCACAGAGAAATCTCCTGTTTTCTTTTATTGCTGTTTTCGGTCAGATTTTTTGAGCCAGGCATCATGTCTTCTTCTTCCTCCAACAACGTGGAAGAGGATGCCTGGTTGATGAAGATCGAGCTGAAGAGAGAAGAGCCCCTAGAAGCCGTCAAAGGGGACAAGAGCAAGGAGGCTACCGGACATCAAGCGCCGGTGGTTGAGCAGGCCTGGCCTGCCGAGGAGGAAGAAGAAGATATCATTAAGCCTTACTATGATCATCTCACCCCCACCGAGATCGAAGCCTTTCGGATCATCGAAACAGTTCATGTGCAAAATAAATATCTCACCCGTGAAAATATTCTGTTGCAAGAGCACATCATCGCCCTCCGGAGCGTCATCCATAGATTGGAGAATCTCTTGATCATGAAGGACAACATCGCTACCACTTCATCACCACCACCTCCTTCTTCATCAGCAAAAGAGAATTGAGTATCGGGTATGGGCACTCCCCTTGGCTTGAGCCAAGATTGGGGGAGGTGCCCCGGTATCGTATCACCTCCACTATCTTTTGCCTTTACTTATCTTAGTTCAATCCATAGTTATCTTTTGCTTTAGATGAATAAAAGTTTAGTTCGATCCTTTCTTTTTGATAGTTTGCTTAGTGATATATATTTTTAATCTTGTGCGAGATATATAATAAAGTTTAGTTTGAATTTTGTTTTCTTTACTTTCTTGTTGCAATAAAAAGAAAGGAAATAAATGAAAAAGATCATATGCTAATCTTATGGTAAGTAATGACATCACATAAGGAAAAGTATAAGTAGAAAATTTTATTCTAGATTGACAAACATAGCATTGGTCAATGATGCAATTCATGAAAGAATTAATAAGGGAAGAGAAGATTCACATGCAAATACACTATCTTGGAAATCTTCTGTGAATGTGAGCCCCCATCAAAATATTATATGCCAAAACTGTGAAGACAACGTAATAATTTATGTTTGTTCATATTCACATAGAAGTTATATTGTCATAGATCCTTCAACATGTGGTGTTAGCCCCCCATCTTTGCTAGCCAAAAATTCCGCACCAAGTAGAGATACTACTTGTGCATCCAAAAACCATCAAAACCCAAATTTTATTTTCAAGAGACCACCATACCTACCTAAGGATTGAGTAAGATCCTTCAAGTAAGTTGTCATCGGTGCAATAAGGCAATAAAAATTGCTTCTAAAAGTGCTAGATCAATTAGTGTAAGAGAAAATTGAGCATTGTACGAAGTTGTGATCGCAAAGAATAAAAGCGACAGACTGCATAATAAAGGTTGCCATCATAAGGGGCAATATAACGTGACGTTCTTTTGCACTAAGGGATTGAGCATATAAACAAAAAGCGCATGGCAACCTTTGCTTCCCTCTGCGAAGGGCCTATCTTTTACTTTTATGTATTTACTTTCATGCAAGAGTCAAAGTTTTTCTCTCCATTCCTTTTTATTTTTCTCTTTTGGCAAGCATCATGTGGTGAGGAAAGATCTAGGCACATATATCCAGTTGGATGTGGGTAGCATGAGTTATTATTGTTGACATCACCCTCGACGTGAGTATGTTGGGAGGCGAAACTATAAGCCCCTATCTTTCTATGTGTCCGGTTGAAACGTTTTGCTCATGTGTATGCGGTGAGTCTTAGCAATCATAGAAGACTATATGATGGTTGAGTATGTGGACTTGCCTAAAGGCTCCGATACGTGACCCTTCCTGAAAAGATGATGAATTGTAGTTGCAAAGTTGACTGAGAACATAGTTTATTGGTTCCTAATAGAGTTTATACTTTATACTTCAATGTTGTGATGATTTGTTACTTATTCATGAGAAGTCTATGATAGAAGTTCTATGATAAAAGTTTTATGTTAAAGTTTGTTGTTGTTATAATAAATTACATGATGCTGCTATGTCCGTATTTTGTTTTTATCGACACCTCTCTCTCTAAGCATGTGGACATGTTTATCGATTTCGGTTTTCGCTTGAGGACGAGCGAGGTCTAAGCTTGGGGGAGCTGATACGTCCATTTTGCATCATGTTTACCTAATGTTATTTATGATGTTTTTATCCATAATAACAATTTTTGGAGTAATTATAATGCCTTTTCTCTCATAATATGCAAGGTACACACAAAGAGGGAGAATTCCGGCAGCTGGAAATCTGGACCTGGAAAAGCTACGTCAGGCCACCTATTCTGCACAACTCCAAATGAGCTGAAACTTCATGAGGAATTTCTATGGAATAAATAAGAAACACTGGAGCAAATAACTACCGGAGGGGGGCACCTGGTGAGCACAAGACACCAGGGCGCGCCTGCCCCCCCAGGCGCGCCCTGGTGGGTTGTGCTCAGCTCGGTCCACCTTCGGTGCCCATCTTCTGGTATATAAGTCATTTAGACCTAGAAAAAATAAGGGGAGGGCTTTTGGGATGGAGCACCGCCGTCTCGAGGCGGAACCTGGGCAGGAGCACTTTTCCCTCCGGTGGAGCGATTTTGCCTAGGGAACTTCCCTCCCGAAGGGGGGAATCATCATCATCATCATCACCAACAACTCTCCCATCTTGGGGTGGCAATCTCCATCAACATCTTCAACAACACCGTCTCATCTCAAACCCTAGTTCATCTCTTGTGTTCAATCTTTGTACCAGAACTATAGATTGGTGCTTGTGGGTGACTAGTAGTGTTGATTACATCTTGTAGTTGATTACTATATGGTTTATGTCACGACCGGTTTTTGGGATATTAATTTCCCAGAAAATGGCCTTTGTGCTCACCAGCCCTAGGATTACTGTTAGCTGATGAGGCACCAACTTGATACAGGAATTCCAAGCAAATTACAAAAAATATGTAGTACAAGACCATTGTGGCCTATGAGTACAACACTTGGTTTCTACTGGTTGATGGCGGAAGCGGTTTGTGGTTCATCTGCGTCTATGGGACTCCATTTCCCACAGGAACAGCTGACCAGGATAACTCCTATCTTCGCGAGGCTGCTATCATCACTGCGTAGGTTCCGGGGCTGTCATCACAACGCTCCTCTCCGAGCAAGAAATCTGGCCAAGACAATAGCCAGGGACAAGCCAGTGAGTACTTTGAATGTACTCGCAAACATTATGAACACGGGTATAATATAATAGTGGATAATCATGCTCCGAAAGATTCTACGATCATGACGTCTGTCACGAAATAAACGAAAACCATGATACACGCATGCGGGTAAAATATGAATATGCAATTACGGGAGTAGAAATATAGAATGCACCGATCGAGTGTCTGAAGCGACGCCTCGAAAGGATAATAAGATAAAGCATGCCTCATTCGGGCGTCTGAGCGACACCACATAAAGGGCTTATAAAGAATAAATAAATGGCAAGCATGCCGCAGTCGGGCGTCTGAGCGACACCACATAAAGGGCTTATAAATAAAAGAAATAACAAGCATGCCACAGTCGGGCGTCTATGCGACACCACATAAAGGGCTTATAAATAATAGTAATAACAAGCATGCCACAGTCGGGCGTCTGAGCGACACCACATAAAGGGCTTATAAATAAAAGGAATAACAAGCATGCCACAGTCGGGCGTCTGAGCGACACCACATAAAGGGCTTATAAGAGAATAGTCACAGTGAGTATCCAGGAGGTAGCACCGTCCCAGGGATACTCAATAATTCAAACAATGTAAATGGTTAGTCCACAATAATAATAATCAAAATCCTCATATGTCACAGGTCATAATCAAAGTTCTAGTTTAGCCATTTGTCCATCCGAAGACCGTCACTAAACCCATCTCAGATTGTAGTCCTTACCCATGGACATGGCTATCCGAATAGATTTAACCTCTGCAGAGGGTGTACTCCTTACCCACGAGTAACGGATTTATTTAGTCCATCGGGACTAATTCCGCCTACGGTCTTTTAATTGAAAACACACCTGACCCGCACACACCAGCTTAACTTACCGGTGTATGGAATCACCCACGACACCTGTCAAGCAAAACTCTAAGTGGGGAGGCTACAACCTCGACGTAGCATGGGATCAAATTTATATCGCGCGCTCTAAGGGGTGCCCCCCTCTCGGTCCCAACCGGAAACACCCATGCCCCCGGACCAGGTGGCATGCCTACCGGATGCATCCGGTATCTTCCACCATGGCCTCTCTGTACGGTGTGTGCTAGGAAGGGGTTGACAACCTACTGAACCGTACCCTACCTGCGGCAGGGACAAGTGGTAGTACGAAACAAGTATGGGGGTTTACTGGAACAAGACTCGATCTATGGCCGACTCAGGAGGTTCAAGTATTCCCTGTAAGATTAGCATAACAAATATATTTCAACTAACAGACAGAATCACCGCTCATCATACCTCATCATGCCATACCGGACACACTCGTCTCGACGAGGAACTAGGGACAAGCTCGTGTCTACCCAAGACCACGACTTTCCCGGCTTCCTGCCGGTATGCATGAAAAGCTCACGAGGATGATCACTATCACCAGCATATCCATTTCTAATGGCAAAGAATCTCATTGTGCACTCATGCGTATGATCGTATCGTCACGTAAAATAACGAATACTCCATGTCATGGTGGTGTTGTAACCGTATCAACAACACCCAAAAATATTATGCCAGGGTTCAGAATGCTTGCCTTCAGGCTGTGGAGAGGAAGTGTGCATTCCAAAACTTTTTGAAAGTTTTCTTCTCTCTCCATTTCCTATTTTGAAAAAAAATATTCAAATAACACATATTTCAAAAACAGTACAAAAGTTGTCCTAAATATTTTTGAAATAAATCTTAAAATAAACTAGATGAAATTTGAGAGAGGTAGGAAAAATAATCAACTCATTTGGAGTTTTATTTTAAAAGATATAGCCAGTCAAAGTTCTGTTTTTAATAAAATCAGAAAAAGAAAACGTTTCGGGGGAGAATACGCTTTCGAAGCAGAGGAAACGTACTTCAGGGGTTTACGCGACCACTTAAACACGTGGTGGCGGGGCTGGGTCACTGACAGTGGGTCCAGGGGGCCCACTGGTCAGGTTTGACTAGTCTCTTCTCCCTCCTCTTCCTCTGCCCGAACGGAGGCAGGACTCCGGCGATTGCCGTCGACGAACGGCGCCTCCCCACGGGGTCCTGAGGGCGGGGATGGATCCGCCAGTCTAGGGCGGTCCTCCCGGTGGGCGCTAGGCAGGTGGGGACGGAGGAAGTCGCCGGCGGTGAGCTCCGCGGCGGAGGAGGCTTCGGGTGGTTTGGGGGTTTCGAGCTATGGTGGTCCTTGGTCGCGTTTGAGAGTCTGGGCGACTCCGCGAGGTCG
Source organism: Aegilops tauschii subsp. strangulata (assembly GCF_002575655.3). Lineage (NCBI taxonomy): Eukaryota > Viridiplantae > Streptophyta > Magnoliopsida > Poales > Poaceae > Aegilops > Aegilops tauschii. The sequence continues at coordinate 410,999,888 of NC_053036.3, read as the reverse complement.
AGGGGAAACGGGTGGTGGTGTTGGATGAACGGGGGAGGGTCTGGTTGCGATGAACGGCCCCGGAAGGTGGCGGCGGCCGAACCGACCGGAGTCGAGGAAGACGACTATCATCCGCCGATTGCTGGCTGAGGGGGTGCTATGGGGGTGGCCTGGGGTCGCCTGAGTGCTCGGAGGAGCTCGGGGGCCTCCTTTTATAGCGCGACGGGGCTGGTTCCGCGGTGGTGGATAAGAACGACGGCGAGTCGCCGTTCTGTAGTGGCCAGGGCGACGTGGCGGCGACGAGCACTAGCAGACGGGCTTGAGGATAGGCTCGGGCTGTACAAGGGGGCAGCTGGCGCGCTGCTGCGGCTCGGGCGGCACCGTCCATGGCAGAGCCTGCTCTGGCCGGCCGCTAGCCGCCGTGGCCGACCTGACGGCGGCACTGTGGGGCTCCAGGGGTGGCTCTGCGGCGAGGGAAGGGGCGAGCGTGCTGGCTGCGGGTGGCCAAGGGCCAGAACGGGCGCGGGGAGGGCGGCAGTGCGACGCGGCGACTCGGTGCACGCGCGTGCAAAACGTGCGCTCTGGGCGCACCCAGAGCACGCACGGGACGTGCTCGACATAATGCCAGGGCAGCCTAGAGTGCTAGAGCGAGGCTGGCAATTAACAAGACTAGGTTAGAGCTAGCAAGGGGGTTAATGGACATGGTGGTTAGGTCAGGGGATCAAGTTCACAATGCAAGCTAATAACCATGCCAAATCTGCCCATGCACACCAAGCGTTCGACAGAATGCTAAGTGCATCTGGGCAACTTTTGGAGTGGCCAAAAACTCCAGATCAAGGTCTCCCTAGATGTAGGTGATGATGGCAAGATCATTTGGACAAAACCAGAAACTTGCTAGTGCAAGTTTTGCAAACCTTCAGTTTTGGACAGAAAGAAGAAGGTCTTATTGCATGCAATAAAAATCCTCCAATGGGTCCACTCTCCTGGGCTTAAGGGTTTTGTAGGGAGGACTACAAGCAGGAAAAAGCTCATGGGCACTAGAGCAAAATAAATCAGGGTTGCGGTACAAATCACTAAGCTGGACCAGAATGAAAATGAGGTTGATTCACTCAAATATTTCAAAGAACATCACTGGGTTTTTGCATAAAGTTGAATTATATGCATCTACTGACATCTCCAAACACTTGGAAGAATTTTTAGGGAAATATTTAATTAGGTTGTAGTGCAAATATACCTACTGGACCAGTTTTGAAAAGTTGATGTAGAGCTCAAAATCTCCAATGGCCAAAAGATGTTTTTGCATAAAAGTGATGTGGAAACATCACATGACATCCCCAAATTTTGGTGAAAATTTTAAATGCATTTATCAAATGGTTGCAGTGCAACAGAGGCTCCAAATTTATGAAAAATCATTTTAAAAGAATAAAGCTCGGGAAAAGCAATTAGGCAATTAAATCCACTGATGAAGAATTGTTTTATAGAGAGAGTATACAAGTCCAATAATACTTTTGGAAAGTTTCCACTTGAGGTAAAAACCCACAACATTAAAGAGAAGAGAGGTTCTGAAATCAAAGATAAATCCAGACAAATGGAAAAGTTTAATTTCCTGGCAAAAACTTAATTAATAAAACAAGGTCAAAATTTTGGGGTGTCACCGTTTATTTGGTGGAAGATTATATGTTCAGATCCATTATGCTATTTAATACCCCTCTGATCTATAGCATGTTCATTACTTGTGAGTAGTTACTTTTGTTCTTGAGGTCACGGGAGAAATCTTGTTGCAAGTAATCATGTGAACTTGATATGTGTTCGATATTTTGATAGTATGTATGTTGTGATTCCCTTAGTGGTGTCATGTGAACGTCGACTACATGACACTTCACAATATTTGAGCCTAAGGGAATGCATTGTGGAGTAGTTATTAGATGATGGGTTGCGAGAGTGACATAAGCTTAAACCCTACTTTATGCGCTATTCCGTAAGGGACCGATTGGATCCAAAAGTTTAATGATATGGTTAGAATTTATTCTTAATACTTTTCTCGTAGTTGCGGATGCTTGTGAGGGGGTTAATCATAAGTAGGAGGTTTGTTCAAGTAAGAACAGCACCTAAGCACCGGTCCACCCACATATCAAATTATCAAAGTAGCGAACACGGATCGAACCAACATGATGAAAGTGACTAGATGAAATTCCCGTGTACCCTCAAGAATGCTTTGCTTATTATAAGAGACCATTTTGGCCTATCCTTTGCCTCAAAAGGATTGGGCTACCTTGCTGCACCTTTGCTACTATTATTGTTACTTGCTCTTTACAAATTATCTTGCTATCAAACTACTCTGTTACTTACAATTTCAGCGCTTGCAGACATTACCTTGCTGAAAACCACTTGCCATTTCCTTCTGCTCCTTGTTGGGTTTGACACTCTTACTTATTGAAAAGACTACAGTTGATCCCATATACTTATGGGTCATCACCACATCACAATCACTTTAAAGCAATGTTGATATCCAAGATAAATCATTATCCACTCCTAGCTACTTAAGCATGGCATGAGAAACTATAATATCTAATTGTCATTGCAAGCATGTTTGATCATAATATGCTGAATCATGGATACTAGGTTAAACATATTTACAAAAACAGTACAAGTTGAGTTCTTACCCGTTTCTCTCTGCCATAGCCAGTTCACCAAATATCGTCATTATTGCCTTTCACTTGCATGACCGAACAATTTGAAAATAATAATAGTGCAAGAATGTTGTGGACTAAGCTGGAACCTACAAACATTTTATTCAAAGGAGAAGACAAGATAATTTGGGCTCTTTGTTAGATCAACAATAATGCATATGAGATCGACTCAACATTTTCATCATGGTCTTCTCCTTGGTATGACTCAATAAAAAGAAAAGAATTTCAGAGAAACACACTGAAATATTTTTGGAGTTTTTAGTTTTTCTTGAAGAAGGCAAATCAAAAGGAAGAAAAACAAAAACGAGAAAAACTATTTACACGGGAAAACTCCCAACAAGCAAAACAAGAATCAAGAAATCTTTTTGGGTTTTCTTAAAGTTTTTCAAACACACGAGAATAAAGCGAGAAAAACAAATCTAAAATGGATAGTACAGTGAAAAAGTGTGGACACCGACAAATGGAATGAAACGTGTGAACATGAATATAATGTCGGTGGAAACACGTACTCCCCCAAGCTTAGGCTTCTGGCCTAGCTTGCTAATCACCACTCGTAGTAGCCATGTGGTCCCATGTTGAAGTGTTGTGGAGCAGGCACTTGAGCGTCCCACTCTTGAGGCTCCTCCTCAGCTACTGCTGCGATGAAGTCGGCAAGGCCAGCATTAGCAGCAAATTGTGCGAACTCTTGACGGATTCCAGCTCCATCCATGAAGGGGTTGTTCGGCCATTCGCACGGACGCACTTCCACCATTCTCCGAGTATGGAGGTATCTATATGATGATTCCCCAATGACTCCCTTAGAGTTCTTCTTGGAAGCAAACTTCCCAAAGAAACTCATCTATTCCTATAAATAAAATTCTGAAATTTTTAGTCCACAAAATTTTTGTCAACAAAACTTCACAAAAGATTGATAGCAACTACTCATAGAGATGCATAGAGGCCGTTTCAAGCATTCAAACTACTTAGAGCTCTAAGAATTCAACATGCAAGCTCATCTACAGTAGCACCATGAGTAGCTAATTATTCAAAATATTAACCACTAAAGCAAAAAAACTAATTGGACCAATGGAGGAGTCACATACCAAGTAGCAATCCCCCAAAACAGTTTCAGAAACGGAGCTTCGAGTAAGGAGATCGAAATCCGCGGTTTTGAGAGCAAGAACACGGGAGAGAGAGACAGCAATGGTGAATTTTCTCTGGAGGTAGGTGATCACATGGGCTAAAGAGATAAGTGAGGGGGGCCACGTGGGGACCACAACCCACCAGGGCACGCCTGGGGCTACTGGCGCGCCCAGGTGGGTTGTGCCCACCTGGTGCACCCCCCTCTGATGTTATTTGCACTAAAAATTCAGAAATATTCAGAAAAAATCATATTAAATTTTCATGGCATTCTGAGAACTTTTATTTTTGGGTCATTTTTTTATTGCACGGAAAATCCAGAAAATAGGATAAACATGGCATTTTATTTTATTAACTAAGAAAATCAAAAAACAAAAGGAAAGGACATAAGATAGAATTCATCAACTTCATACCTCTCAAAAGTGCTCCATTAATAAGGTTGATCAAGTCTTATTAACAACTACCTCTGATTAGCATGAAACCGAAGAACTTCCGTAAAACAATAAGTTACCTCAACGGGGATATGCATATCTCCAACAATAAGTATATCGTATTTCCTTTTAACATAAGGTAGAGGTAGCTGAAAACTTCCAATAGTGAGTGTCGGAGATTTTTCAATAACATTTATACCATTCACTTGGAATTGTTTCTTCAAAAAATGCACTGTATGCTCATTACCATTGATATGAAAAGTGGCCTTGTTTTATTGTAATCAATAACAACCCCTGCAGTATTTAAAAAGGGTCTACAAAGGATAATCGACATGTTGTCGTCCTCGGGCATCTCAAGTATAACAAAGTCAGTTAAGATGGTAACATTTGCAACAACAATGGGCACATCCTCAAAAATACTGATAGGTATAGCAGTTGATTTATCAGCCATTTGCAAAGATATTTCAGTAGGTGTGAGTTTATTCAAATCAAGTCTTTTGTATAAAGAGAAAGGCATAACACTAACACCAGCTCCTAAATCACACAAAGCAGTTTTAACATAGTTTCTTTTGATGCAGCAAGGTATAGTTGGTATTCCCGGATCTCCAAGTTTTTAGGTACTCCATCCTTAAAAGAATAATTAGCTAGCATGGTGGAGATTTTAGCTTTTAGTATTTTTCTCTTATTAGTGATGATGTCTTTCATATACTTTGCATAAGGGGCCATCCTTAATATATCAGTCAAGCGAGTGTGCAAAAAGACTGGCCTAAGCATTTCAGCAAAGCATTCAAATTCTTCATCATCTTTTTTCTTAGTTGATTTAGGTGGAAAGGGCATGGGTTTTTGAACCCATGGTTCTCTTTCTTTACGATGTTTTCTTGCCACATAGTCTCTTTTATCATATCTTTTATTTTTAGGTTGTGGGTTATCAAGATCAACAACTGGTTCTATCTCAACATCATTATCTGGTTCTTTATCATTGTTTGGTTGAGTGTCTTCATGAACATCATCATTATCTTTTTCATTATCACTAGGTGAATGTTCATTACCAAATTGAGTTTCATCATCAGAGATAGAAACATCATTAGTATGTTCAGGAGGTTTTTCTACTTTAGGTTCACTAGAGGTATGCAAAGTCCTATCATTTTTCTTTTTGTTTTTAGAAGGACTAGGTGCATCAGTGTTGATTCTCTGGGTGTCTTGTTCAATTCTTTTAGGGTGTCCCTCAGGAAAAGTGGTTCCTGAGTCATTTTACCTCCTCTAGTCATTACTCTAACAGCATGATCATTGATATTTTTGTTCATTTCATCAAGCAATTCTCTTTGAGATTTAGCAACTTGTTCTAGCCGAGTTTGAACCATAGAAGAATGTTTTCCAACACCTCTAACATCATTAGAGATTCTAAATAACAAGTCACTCAAATGAGCAATCATATCAGAGTTGTATTTCAATTGTTTCATAACATTTTCATTGAAGTGATCTTGTTTCCTAATGTAGTTATTGAACTCATAAAGGCATTGACTAGGATGCATATTATAACGGTTGTCCCTTTCATTAAATTTCATTAAAGAGTTTACCTCTACCACCTTGGGTGGTGGTGTATCAAGTCCATGTATCTCTTCAATAGGCGGTAAAATTTTAACATCCTCTGCTTTAATACATTTTTCCTTCATACATTTCTTTGCCTCTTGCAATTCTTCAGGACTGAGATATAAGATACCCCTCTTTTTCGGAGTGGGTTTAGGTGGTGGTTCAGGAAGAGTCCAATCATCATAATTTTTCAATATGTTATTCAATAATTCCTTAGCTTGCTCAACAGTTCGTTCCCTGAAAACACAACCAGCACAACTATCTAGGAAGTCCCTAGAAGCATCGTTTAGTCCATTATAGAAGACATCAGGCAAAGCATTAAGCAGTTGGAGAAGCCTCCCCCAAGCTTGTGGGAGACTCTCTTCTTCAATTTGAACAAAGTTAAATATTTCCTGTAAGGCGGCTTGTTTCTTATGAGCAGGAAAATATTTTTCAGAGAAGTAGTAAATCATATCCTGGGGACTATGCACACAACCAGGAGCAAGAGTATTATGCCATATCTTAGCATCACCCTTTAATGAGAACTGAAATAATTTGATGATATAATAAAAGTGAATCTTCTCATCATGAGCAAAAAGGGTGGCTATATCATTTAATTTGGTAAGGTGTGCTACAACAGTTTCTTTTTCATAACCATGGAAAGGATCAGATTCAACCAAAGTAATCAACTCTGGGTCGACAGAGAATTCATAATCCTTATCATCAATAGAGATAGGTGAAGTAGCAAACTTAGGATCGCATTTAATTCTAGCATTCAAAGATTTTTCCTTCAATTTGCATAATAATTTTTTTTTAGATCATCTCTATCGTTGCAAGCAAGAAATTCTCTAGTTGTCTCCTGATCCATAACATAACCTTCAGGTATCTTAGGCATTTCATATCTAGGAGGGCTAGGTCTAATAGGTGTTTTTCAAGATTTTCAGTTTCAAGTACTTCATCAGTTTCCATAATTTCATCGGTTTCCGTAATTTCATTCTCTTTAGCTTTAGCAATTTGTTCATCAAGAAAATCACCTAGTGGTACACCATCATCAAGCAAGGTACTAGCATCATCATGAGTAGCATTCATAAAAGTAGCATCATGAATAACTTGGGACATATCAGGATAAATAGCATGTGGTGGTGTTGCAAGTCTACTCAAAACATAAGGTGAATCAAGTGCAGAGTGTAATGGCAGTTCCTTACCTCCCCTCGTCCTAGAGGGAATGATCTTGGTTTTTGTATCCTTCAGATTCCTCATAGTGATAAGTTGATAATAATCCCAAGTGACTCAACAAATATAGCTATGCTCCCCGGCAATGGCGCCAGAAAAAGGTCTTGATAACCCTCAAGTATAGGGGATCGTAATAGTTTTCGAGGGTAGAGTATTCAACCCAAATTTATTGATTCGACACAAGGGGAGCCAAAGAATATTTGCAAGTATTAGCAGATGAGTTGTCAATTCAACCACACCTGGAGATTAATTATTTGCAGCAAAGTGATCAGTAGAAAAAGTAGTATGATAGTTTTGATAGTAGTACCAATAGCAATAGTAATGATAACAGTGGTAGCAATGATTTTGTAGCAAGTGAAACAGTAACAGCAGCAGTAGTAACTTAACAAGATCAATATATAGGAAAATCGTAGGCATTGGATCGGTGGATTCATTGGATGATATTCATCATATAACAGTCATAACCTAGGGCGATACAAAACTATCTCCAGTTCATAAATATAATGTAGGCATGTATTCCGTAAATAGTCATACGTGCTTATGGAAAGAACTTGCATGACATCTTTTGTCCTACCCTCCCGTGGCAGCGGGGTCCATAAGGAAACTAAGGCATATTAAGGCCTCCTTTTAATAGAGAACCGGAACATAGCATTAGCACATAGTGAATACATGAACTCCTCAAACTACGGTCATCACCGGAAAGTATCCTGAATACTGTCACTCCAGGTTTTACGGATCATAACACGAAATAGGTGAATATAACTTGCAAGATCAGATCTAGAACATAGATATAATGGTGATAACATAAATGGTTCAAATCTGAAATCATGGCACCCGGGCCCAAAGTGACAAGCATTAAGCATGGAAAAGTCATATCAACATCAATCTCATAACATAGTGGATACTAGGGATCAAGCCCTAACAAAACTAAGTCGATTACATGATGAATCTCATGCAACTCCTCATCGACCGGCGAGCCTACGAAGGAATTACTCACTCCTGGTGGGGAGCATCATGGAATTGGCGATGAGGAAGGGTTGGTGATGACGAAGATCGAAGATCCCCCTCTCTAGAGCCCCAAACGCACTCCAGATCTGGCCTCCCGATGAAGAACAGGAGGTGGCGACAGCTCCGTATTGCGAAACGAGATAATTCTTCCTCCCTGATTTTTTTCTGGAAAAATAGGTATTTATGGAGTTGGACTCAGGGTCTGTGGGGCCGCCAGGTGGGCACAACCCACCTGGGTGCGCCTGAGGGGGGGCGCCCTGGTGGATTGTGCTCACCCATGGGCCCCCCTCCGGTGGTTCTTGGCTCCAGTATTTTTCTTTTATTGTATAAAAATTCTCCACAAAGTTTCATTCCAATCCGAGAACTTTTATTTTTGCACAAAAACAACACCATGGTAGTTCTACTGAAAACAATGTCAGTCCGAGTTAGTTTCAGTCAAATCATGCAAATTAGAGTCCAAAACAAGAGGGAAACCGTTAGGAAAAGTAGATACGACAGAGACCTATCAAGTACAGAGTTGATCTACCTCGAGATCGTCGGATGTGGTCTAACTCTAGGGCTAGGTGATGGTGATTGTGTTGACGTCCCCTCTACGGGCTAAACCCTTTGGCTTATATACATGCCAGGTTGGGTATCTAGGGTTACAAGGTTGGTATTTAGGCACGGAGGCAGCATGAGAAGTCTTGGAGTATATGTCAAGTCTTCAGCATATGCGATCTTGATCACTGATAACCCACAAGTATAGGGGATCGTTTGTAGCCTTTTTCGATAATTAAGAGTGTCGAACCCAACGAGGAGCGAAAGGTAGAACAAATATTCCCTCAAGTTCTATCAACCACCGATACAACTCTATGCACACCTTAACGTTTGCTTTACCTAGAACAAGTATGAAACTATTTTCTAGGTGTGATGCTAGAACTACTTTACAAGAATAAAACTACGAGTACTTTGAAGAGAAACAGGCAATCCAAACTTCAAATGATATAAGTGAAGCACATGAAGCATTCAATAAAGCCATACTCAAAATATATGAGTGAAGTGCAATGAGCATTCTATAAATCAACCAAGGACTATCTCATACTAGCATGGTGCTTTATTAAAATAAAAATAAAAATCACACGATGCTCCAAGATTTACGCATATAACGTGAACAAAACAAAAACCAAGGACCGATACTTGTTGAAGAAAGATGGGATGTCTTCCGGGGCATCCCCAAGCTTAGACGGTTGAGTCTCCTTGAATATTTACTTGGGTTGCCTTGGGCATCCCCAAGCTTGAACTCTTGCCTCTCCTCCTTCCCCTCGCATCGAGACCTCCTCGATCTTTGAAAACTTCATCCACACAAAACTTAACAGAAAACTCTATGAGATTCGTTAGTATAATAATGCAAATCACTACTTTAAGTACTGTTGCAACCCATTCATATTTTGCTTTTGCATTATAGCTATTGTATTATAACTTCTCAATAGCTTATACCACCGATACAATTGATAGTTCCATCAAAACAAGCAAAACAATGGATCAAAATCAGAATTTGCCAAAAATAGGATAGTCTGTAGTAATCTGAACATTGACTATACTTCTGTTACTCCAAAAATTCTGAAAAATTAGGACAAAATAAAAATTGTGTAGCAGTACGATGTAAAAAATTCACGCACTACAGCCAAAGTTTCTGTTTTTGCACCGCACATACCAACAAGCGATCTAATCATCCTAGAGGCAAATCTTGCCACATTATTTTTATAATACAATGGATTTGTACAAGGGGATAATTATTTTTGTTGAAAAGTTTTGGTAATTCAAGATTCACAAAGTTTCCATGGGCATGAACAAAGTTCAAGGCATGCTCCGGCTTCCACGGTGCTCGTCTTTCTCACTTCCACTTTTCCTTTTGTAAAGTTTTAAGTTCCCCTCTATGTTTTTGTTTTTAAACTTTATAAAAGCACACAACAGAATAAAATGACACTCTAAAACTTCCGGGTTGTCTCCCTGGGAGCGCTTTCTTTAAATCCATTAAGCCAGGCATAAAGTGCTCAAGTGATTGATTCACCCGGATCCCAAGTTATATCAAAGCCAGTTTTAATTAACAATGCTTTGTAATTTAGTAGTGAGCACAAAGCAACATATATCATGCAATGACGAAGTCTAACTCTCTTCCTATGCCTTGGCATGTCATAAAAGAGCAATTCATGCACATCAAGTAAGGGCCAACACATAGCATATGCAGTTTCTTGCAATTTTATCGTATTGGAAACATAGAGAGGTGGAGATGTAGTTTCTCTCTCATAATAATTGCAAGTAGGAGCAGCAAGCACATGCATATTGTATTCGTCAAAAATTATCATGTGTAGTATTAAAATGCAACCCATGAATATAATCCTTAATAAGAGAAAACTTCTCTGATATAGTGTAGTTGGGAGAATTCAAAAAGATAATAGGACTATCATGTGTGCGTGAAATAGCAACAATTCCATTCTTAACATAAGGAACTATATATAGCATGTTCATCTCCATAAGCATAATTCATATTGGCATCTTGGCCACAAGCATAGCAAGCATCAAGTTCATCAAAAAGGGACATTTCAAATGAATCCAAGGGATCATAGCAATCATCATTGCATTCATTCTTCGATAAGCACGGAGGGAAATTAAATGATGTATAAGTTGAAGAGTTACTCTCATTAGAAGGTGGGCACGGGTAAGTAATCCGCTCTTCCTCCTTTTGTTCTTCGCTCTCCTCCTCGTCTTTTTCATCTAATGAGCTCACAATTTCATCAATTTCTTCTTCCATAGTTTCCTGCAAAATATTAATCTCTTCTTGGACAGCGGAGACTTTCTCAAGAAATACATCAATATCGAAGTTTTATTTATAATTTTCATAGCAATATTTAAGTATATCAAAATTTTCAGGTCTATAAATAGCATCATCAAAATCTTCATACTTTTCAAACAAAGATTCAATTTCATAAGCACCCTTAAAAGCAACAAATTCTTCTATTCGTTCCACATCGTAGTAATCATATCTATCATTAGCATAAGAAGACAAGGTTTCATCATCGTTAAATTTGCATAAAAAGGGAATGTGTGGAGCCTTCATCCTAGAGCAACAAGTATAATCATATCTCAAGCATAGATCCTGAGCATACCAATGCAACGTATGAATTCGATCCCATAACAGTTTCCCTTTTTGAGTCAAGCGATAATCCCTAAAGTATTCACATTGATCCAACGTGTCTCCCATTATCAAGTTGAATGGGGTTTTCTCCGGATTATCAAAGTAGTGTTTAACATTTTTCACATAACGAGCATCCAGTGTTTTAGGAGGTTCCCCATCTCCATGAGTAGCAAGTATAACTATTTTTTTGGTATTTCGTGTTCTATATCCATAACTAAAGATAGAGAACAACTTAGAACAAAAAAAATAAATACTACTTAGTGATAAAGCAAACAAGCACACACGAGAATATTCACCCCACGCTATTGCTCCCCAGCGATGGCGCCAGAAAAAGGTCTTGATAACCCACAAGTATAGGGGATTGTTTGTAGCCTCTTTCGATAAATAAGAGTGTCGAACCCAATGAGGAGCTAAAGGTAGAACAGATATTCCCTCAAGTTCTATCGACCACCGATACAACTCTACACACACTTTAATGTTTGCTTTACCTAGAACAAGTATGAAACTATTTTTTAGGTGTAAGCCACAGATATACATATCACATAAATGTGACGCATTACTGTGGGTGCTGTCGGGGTTGGTCTTGGTAGTTGCGCCCGAAATTTAAAAAAGCGACTGTACGCCAACGTACACATGCATAGCTACTACTCCAAAAAATAGGGGCGTGCAAGCAGACAGCGATTAATAAAAGCGATACAGGACCACACAGTTACAAAGCGCAGGAATACTAAGGCTCGACACTACTCAAGCGACTTAGTCTACTTCGTCAATGTCTAAGTGGGCTGGCCTGGTGGACGTTGGGGTTTCTCCACGGGTTTCACCGTCGGGATTTGCTGGTTGAGGTTGAGGGGCCGCAGGGTCGGGGTAGTGGTGATGACCATCGCGGGGGTTGCTGGCCACCGTCCCGTTGGAACGGCTTCCCAAAAGGCGACGAAGCGCTTCTGGGGATACCAAAGCACTCTGGTTGATGGCTGGGGCAGACCTCAAAGGCTCGATCGGGTGTCCGAACAGCACGACTGGGTTGTCGGCGTCGGGCTCCATTTCTCCTCTCGCCGGGGCTCGGCGAACCAGCTCTCCTCGAGCTGCGATCAGATCAAGGGTGACTTGATCGAACAGTTGCTCTAGTGCACTTACATAGCGCACCAGATGCAATAGTGCAGGGTCTGTCTTGTGATCCCCGTTGGCAACCTGGGGCGGCCTACCATACCCGTCACGACTGGGGTAGTAGTAGAACGAGCGACAGTTAACTCTGGGCGACAAGTGCCGGAGTTGAACTATAGCTTCTCGAGCTGCCAGTTGGATGGCTTGTGGCTCAAAGGAAGTTGTCCTTCCAGTGAACCTGTAGGGGCGTTCTGGCGACAGACCCCTACCATAGACGTGCACCGTGGCCCAGTACTGACGGCTCTCACCGTACATGGGTCCTTGGTACACAACATATTCTGGGGGCTCTTCTAATGCATAGGCACGGCGGGTGAGGTTTGCGAGCACGGTCACAAAACCTCCCAGGTTGGTTGTTGTGGTCTCATTGTGAACAATGGGGCCAGGCATCGTGGCTTGGTTTGGGAAAAGGGTTGTGCTGTGTTGAGGCTAGCGTGCCCTTTTTATAGGAAAAGGGGACGGAGTCTTCCTCCGCACGCTTGCGATTGAGACGTGTTAGGTGCCGGTCTCTGGCGCGCGATCGACGGGCTAAGCTGATAGGTTGGGCACCGTCTGCCGAAAGGCGTCGAGTCACTGTGGGGCTATCTTACGCGAGAAGCTTGGCCGGGACTAGGTTAAGGTCTGGTGGTTTGGTTAACCTAGGTTTATTGACCTGGCTAAGATAGGATTAGCCAATGGTCAGCCTGGCTCTGATACCAAGTCTGTCACAACCGGATTTTCGGGATATTAATTTCCCAGAAAGCGGCCTTTGTGCTCACCAGCCCCAGGATTACTGTTAGTTGATGAGGCACCAACTTGATACAAGAAATTCCAAGAAAAGTACAAAATATGAAGTACAAGACCATTGTGGCCTAGGAGTACAACACTTGGTTTCTAGTGGTTGATGGCGGAAGCGGTTTGTGGTACATCTGTGTCTATGGGACTCCATTTCCCACAAGAACAGCTGACCAGGATAACTCCTATCTTCGCGAGGCTGCTATCGTCATTGCGTAGGTTCCAGGGCTGTCATCGCAATGCTTATCTCCAAGCAAGGAATCTGGCCAAGACAATAGCCAGGGACAAGCCAGTGAGTACGTTTGAATGTACTCGCAAACATTAAGAACACGGGTATAATATAACAAGGGGTAATCATACTCCGAAATATTTTATGATGATAACGTCTACCATGAAGTAAACGAAAAATCTGTTATGCACGCATGTAGGTAAAATAGGAGCATGCAATACGGGAGTAGAAATAGAATGCGCTGATCGAGTGTCTGAAATGACTCCTCGAAAGGGTGCAAATAAATTAACAATGCCGCAGTCGGGCGTCTGAGCGACGCCACATAAAGGGCTTATAAAGGATAATTAAATAACAAACATGCCGCAGTCGGGCGTCTGAGCGACACCACATAAAGGGCTTATAAAGGATGAATAAATAACAGACATGCCGCAGTCGGGCGTCTGAGCGACGCCACATAAAGGGCTTATAAAGGATAAATAAATAACAGGCATGCCGCAGTCGGGCGTCTGAGCGACACCACATAAAGGGCTTATAAAGGATGAATAAATAACAGACATGCCGCAGTCGGGCGTCTGAGCGACGCCACATAAAGGGCTTATATAAGAATAATCACAGTGAATATCCAGGAGGTAGAACCGTCCCAGGGATACTCAATAATTCAAATAATGTAAATGGTTAGTCCATAATAATAATAAACATAATCCTCATGTGTCACAGGACATAAACAATATTTAGTCTAGCCGTTTCTCCATCCGAAGACCGTCGCTAGATTCTAGTTTAGCCGTTTCTCCATCCGAATACCGTTACTATGATCCAGTTTATCCGTTTCTCCATCCGAAAACCGTCACTAGACCCATCTCAGACTGAAGCCCTTACTCATGAACATGGCTATCCAAATAGATATGACCTCTGCAGAGGGTGTACTCTTTTCCCACGAGTAACGGATTTATTTAGTCCATCGGGACTAATTCCGCCTACGGCCTTTTAATTGAAAACACGCCTGACCTGCACACACCAGCTTAACTTACCGGTGTCTGGAATCACCCACAACACCTGTCAAGCCAAACTCTAAGTGGGGAGGCTACAACCTCGACGTAGCATGGGATCAAATTTATATACGCGCGCTCTAAGGGGTGCCCCCCTCTCGGTCCCAACCGGAAACACCCATGCCCCCGGACCAGGTGGCATGCCTACCGGAGGCCTCCGGTATCTTCCACCATGGCCTCTCTGTACGGTGTGTGCTTTGGTAAGGGGTTGACAACTTACTGAACCGTACCCTACCTGCGGCAGGGACAAGTGGTAGAAAAAAAAAGAAGGGGAAGTCACTGAACCAGACTCGACTTACGGCCGACTCAGGAGGTCCAAGCATTCTCCATAAGACAAATATATTCCCATTAACAGATAAAGTCACCACCCATCAAACCTCACCATGCCATACCGGACACACTCGTCTCGACGAGGAACTAGGGACAACTCGTGTCTACCCAAGACAGCGACCTTCCCGGCTTCCTTCCGGTATGCATGAAAAGCTCACGAGGATGACTACTATCATCAGCATGACCATTACTACCAGCAAAGAATCTCCATTGTGCATTCATGCGAATGATTTTTATCGGCACGCAAAAATAACGTATGCTCCAAGTCAAGTGGTGTTGTAACCGTATCAAAACACCACACAAAGATATTATGCCAGAGTTCAGAATGCTTGCCTTCAAGAGTGTGCAAGGGGTGCACTTTTTGAAAGTTTTCTTCACTCTCCATTTCCTATTTTGAAAAATATTCAAATAACAAATATTTTAAACACAGTACAAAAATTTGTCTCAAATATTTTTGAAATAAATCTTAAAATAAACTAGATGAAATTTGGGAGAGGTAGGAAAAAATCAACTCATTTGGAGTTTTATTTTAAAAGATATAGCCAGTCAAAGTTTGGTCAAATCTTTGTTTTTAATAAAAACCAGAAAAGGAAAACGTTTCGGGGGAGAATACGCTTTCGCAGCATAGGAGACGTACTCCGGGGTTTTACGCGACCACTTAAGCCAGCGTGGATGGTGCGGGGGTCACTGACAGTGGGTCCAGGGGGCCCGCTGGTCAGGTTTGACTATTCCCCCCCCCCTCTCCCTCCTCTCCGCTGCCCGAACGGGAGCGGGTCTCCGGCGATCGCCGTCGACGAACGGCGGCTCCTCAAGTGCACCTGAGGGCAGGGATGGACCCGCCAGACCGGGGCGGTCCTCTCGGTGGTCGTTGGGTCGATGGTGGTGGGAGGAGTCGCCGGCGGCGAGCTCCGCGGCGGAGGGGGCTACGGGAGTGAAGTGGGTTTTGGGCTCCAGTGGTTTTCGATCGAGGCTGAGGCGCTGGGCAGCTCCGCAAGAGCAAGGGGAAGTGAGTGGTGGCGCTGGATGGGCGAGGGAGTGCCTGGTTGTGACGAATGGCACCGGAAGGCAGCGGCGGCCGAACCGGCCGGAGTTGGGGGAGATGGACTCTTCCAGTCAATCCACTGCTTGGGGAGCTCTAGGGGGAAGGCTTGAGGTCGCCTGAGCGCTCAGAGGGGCTCGGGGCCTCCTTTTATAGGCGTTTGAGGCTGGTCCCGCGGCGGCCGTGGATAAGAACGCCGGCGACCGCGGTGCTGTAGCTGCAGGGCGACGTGGCGGCGACGAGCGCGTGCCGACGAGCTTCAGGATAAGATCGAGCTGTTCACAGGGGCAGCTGGCGCGCGCGGGTGGCTTGGGCGGCGCCGTCCATAGCAGGAGCTCGCTGCCGACGCCGGCGTGCCGCCAAAAGCTCTGACGGCGGCGCTGTAGGGCGCCAGAGGTGGCGTGGAGAGTGGGCGAGTGTAGTGCGTGGTTCAGCAGGCGAACAGGGGCCAGGGACGGGACGCGACGAGGGCGGTAGTGCGACGCGGCGGCTCAGTGCGCGCGCGTGCAAAACGTGCGCTCTGGGCGCACCCAGAGCACGCACGGGACATGCTCGACGAAATGCCAGGGCAGCCTAGATTGCAGGAGTGAGGCTGGCAATTAACAGGACTAGGATAGGGATAGCTAGGAGCTTAGTGGACAAGGTTGCTGGGTCAGTGGAACAAGATCATAGTGCAAACTAGGAAACATGCCCAAAACTGACTGTGCACACCAAGTGTTCGACAGAATGCCAAGTGCATTTAGGCAACTCTTGGAGTGGCCAAAATCTCCAGATCAGGGTCTCTCTAGATGTAGGTGATGATGGCAAGGTCATTTGGGCAAAACTAGAAACTAGCTAGTGCAAGTTTTGCAAAACTACAGTTCTGGACAGAAAGAAAAAGGTCTCATTGCATGCACTTAAAATCCTCCAATGGGTCCACTCTCCTGGACTTAAGGGTTTTGTAGGGGGGGCTACCAGCAGGAAAAAGCTCAGGGGTACTAGAGCAAAACAAAATAGGGTTGCAGTATAAATCATCAAATTGGACCAGAATGAAAAAGAGGTTGATTCACTCAAATGTTTCAAAGAACAACACTGGGTTTTTGCATGGAGTTGAATTGTATGCATCTACTGACATCTCCAAACACTTGGAAGAATTTTTAAAGAAAAATTTAAATAGGTTGTAGTGCAAAAATGCCTACTGGAC
This sequence comes from Aegilops tauschii subsp. strangulata, assembly GCF_002575655.3. Classification (NCBI taxonomy): domain Eukaryota; kingdom Viridiplantae; phylum Streptophyta; class Magnoliopsida; order Poales; family Poaceae; genus Aegilops; species Aegilops tauschii. Next base: position 410,982,925 of record NC_053036.3, on the reverse strand, counting down.
CAGATTTGAGAAGTTGATGTAGAGCTCAAAATCTCCAATAACCAAAAGATATTTTTGCATAAAAGTGATGTGGAAACATCACATGACATCCCCAAATTTTGGTGGAAATTTTAATTGCATTTGTCAAATGGTTGTAGTGCAAAACAGGCTCCAAATTTGTGAAAGATCATTTTAAAAGATTAAAGCTCAAGAAAAATCAATTATGCCATTAAATCCACTGATAAAGGATTGTTTCATAGAGAGAGTGTATAAGTCCAAATAATACTTTTGGAAAGTTTCTACTAGAGGTAAAAATCCACAATATCAAAAGGGCAAATCTAGACAAATGGAAAAGTTTTATTTCCTGGCAAAATTTTAATTAATAAAACAAGGTCAAAATTTTGGGGTGTCACACTATTAGTGACTTTGGACTGACTCTTTGTTGCATGTTGAGGGATAGTTATATAATCCAATTATGTTATTATTGTTGAGAGAACTTGCACTAGTGAAAGTATGAACCCTAGGCCTTGTTTCCTAGCATTGCAATACCATTTGTGCTCACTTTTATCATTACTTACCTTGCTGTTTTTATATTTTCAGATTACAAAAACCTATATCTACCATCCATATTGCACTTGTATCACCATCTCTTCGCCGAACTAGTGCACCTATACAATTTACCATTGTATTGGGTGTGTTGGGGACACAAGAGACTCTTTGTTATTTGGTTGCAGGGTTGTTTGAGAGAGTTCATCTTCAACCTACGCCTCCCACGGATTGATAAACCTTAGGTCATCCACTTGACGGAAATTTGCTACTGTCCTATAAACCTCTACACTTGGAGGCCCAACAACGTCTACAAGAAGAAGGTTGCGTAGTAGACATCAAGCTCTTTTCTGGCGCCGTTGCCGGGGAGGTTAGTGCTTGAAGGTATATCTTTAGATCTTTCAATCGAATCTTTTAGTTTCTAGTTTTATCACTAGTTTAGTCTATAAAAGAAAACTACAAACAAATGGAATTGAGGGTGCCTCATATGCTTCATCTTTTTAATGTCTTCCGTGAAAATAAGGATTCCGATAATTGTGCTCAATTGCTAGAGGAAGAATGCATTAGAATGTTTGGCACTAAATATTTGAATGATGAGTGTGATTGCAATGTTGTTAGTATGAATTCCTTGAATATCCATGATGCTAATGATATGCAAAGCCACAAGCTTGGGGATGCTATGTTTGATGAAGATGATATGTTTAGTCCCCCAAGTTTTGATGAGCAAATTTATTATGATGAAAGCATGCCTCCTATTTATGATGATTATATTGATGAAAGTGGGTTTGGAAGAGTGTCAACTTTAGGAAGTAATGATCCCACTATTCTGGAGGATGTTGAATATTATTGTGATAATTATGAAAGTGGATTTGGAGAGGTCATGACTTTATTTAGTGATGAATCCACGGAAGAGGTTGCAATTGATTATGAGCACAAAGTTGCTATCTATGATGATTATTGTGATGACTTGTATGCTATTAAGAATAATGATAACCATGAAACTTGTCATCATGATTTTAATTTTCAATTGGATTATGCCTCACATTATAGTTATTTTGTTGAGTTTTCTCCCACTACTATTCCGAATGAGAAGAATTTTGCTTATGTGGAGAGTAATAAAATTTCTATGCTTGTGGATCATGAAAAGAATGCTTTATGTGATGGTTATATTGTTGAATTCATTCATGATGCTACTGAAAATTATTATGAGGGAGGAATATATGCTTGTAGGAATTGCAATAATATCAAGTTTCCTCTCTATGTGCTTAAAGTTTTGAAGTTATGCTTGTTTTGCCTTCCTATGCTAGTTGATTATTGTTCCCATAAGTTGTTTGCTCACAAAATCCCTATGCATAGGAAGTGGATTAGACTTAAATGTGCTAGTCATATTCTTCATGATGCCCTCTTTATGTTTCAATTCTTATCTTTTATGTGAGCATCATTGAAATCATCATGCCTAGCTAGGGGCGTTAAACGTTAGCGCTTGTTGGGAGGCAACCCAATTTTATTTTTGTCCTTTGCTTTTGCTACTGTTTAGTAATAAATCTTTCATCTAGCCTATGGTTAGATGTGTTTTTATGTTTTAATTAGTGTTTGTGCCAAGTAGAACATTTGGGAAGACTTGGGTGAAGTCTTTTTGATCTTGCTGTAAAAAACAGAAACTTTAGCGCTCACGAGATTAGCTGCCATTTTTTACTGGAGAGTGATTTTAGGTTGATTCCTTTTTCAGATGATTAATAGACAAATTCCTCAGGTCCACCAATTTATTTCAAAAAATTTGGAGTTCCAGAAGTATACGTTTGATACAGATTACTACAGACTGTTCTGTTTTTGACAGATTCTGTTTTCTATGTGTTGTTTGCTTATTTTGATGAATCTATGAGTAGTATCGGAGGGTATGAACCATAGAGAAGTTGTAATAAAGTAGATATTACACCAATATTAATTTATAATGAGTTCACAACATTACCAAAAGTGGTGATTTATTTTCTTATACTAATGGAGCTTACGAGTTTTCTGTTGAGTTTTGTGTTGTGAAGTTTTCAAGTTTTGGGTAGAGATTAGATGGACTATGGAATAAGGAGTGGAAAGATCCTAATCTTGGGGATTCCCAAGGCACCCCAAGGTAATATTTAAGGACAACGAAGAGCCTAAGCTTTGGGATGCCCCGGAAGGCATCCCCTCTTTCGTCTTCGTTCATCGGTAACTTTACTTGGAGCTATATTTTTATTCACCACATGATATGTGTTTTGCTTGGAGTGCCAAATTATTTTGTTAGGATTTGCTTGCTGTTATTTAGAACAATGTTTTGCATCTTTTATTTCAATAAAAGTGTCAAGGATAGCCTTTACCATGCTTATTTTGCAAGTATACATGTTGCTGTTTCAAAACAGAAAGTTTATCGTTGTTGCAAAAATTCCCTAGAAAAGCCAGAGTATGATAAAATGTTGAAACTTTTTGCATAATAATCTCTGATAAATTTTCTACAGTGTGGTAGAATTTCATAATGTTTGGAGTTAGGGAAGTATGATGAATCTTGCATTCTTTACATACTGTACTATTTTGGCAGATTGCTGTTATGTTTGCATTGTTTGCATATGTTTGCTTGTTTAATGATTCTATTTGAGGATAGGAGTATTACATATGCAGAGGCATTTAGTATGCAATGTTGAATAATAATTTTAGTGATTCGTTATAGTAGAAAATGATAAGGTTTTTGCATTGGTTTATACTAACTTATCTCACGAGTCCTTGTTGAGTTTTGTGTGGATGAAGCTTTTGAGATTTAGGGAGACCGTGATATGAGAGGAATTAAGGAGACACAAAAGCTCAAGCTTGGGGATGCCCAAGGCATCCCAAGATAATATTTCAAGAAGTCTCAAGCATCTAAGCTTCGGGATGCCCACCTTTCTTCTTCGACAACTATCGGTTAGTATCGGTTGATCCTAAGTTTTTGCTTCTTCACGTGATGTTTGCTATTCTTAGAATGTCATTTTATTTTGTTTTGCTTGCTTTTTGAATAAAGTATCAAGATCTAAAATTATTAAATGGGAGAGTCTTAACATAGCTAAATAATTATTTAACTACTCATTGATCTTCACTTATATCTTTTTGGAGTAGTTTGTCATTTACTCGTGTGCTTCACTTATATCCTATGAGTAAATGGTTGAATGAATTGAATATAATAAATCTGAAATTATATATGTTTCATATGCTTATCCCATGGGGAGTAATGACTTCACATATAAGAAGTAGAGGTGGTAAATTTATTGAAGGTTAGCAAACATTGTATCGGTCACTTGAACAATTCATGAAAGAATATTGAGGGAAGAGAGATTTCACATATAAATATACTATCTTGGACATCTTTTATGATTGTGAGCACTCATTAAAATATGACATGCTAAAAGGTTGATGTTGGACAAGGAAGACAACGTAATGGGTTATGTTTTCTTATATCCGAAATAAAGTATATTGTCATGGATCATTCAACATGCTGAGCTTGCCTTTCTCCCTCATGCTAGCCAATTCTTTGCACCAAGTAGAGATACTACTTGTGCTTCCAAACATCCCTTAAACCAGTATTGCCATGAGAGTCCACCATACCTACCTATGGATTGAGTAAGATCCTTCAAGTAAGTTGTCATCGGTGCATGCAATAAAAATTGCTCTCTAAATATGTATGATCTATTAGTGTGGAGAAAATAAGCTTTATACGATCTTGTGATGTGGAAGCAATAAAAGCGACGGACTACATAATAAAGGTCCCTATCACAAGTGGCAATATAAAGTGACGTTCTTTCGCATTAAGATTTTGTGCATCCAACTATAAAAGCGCATGACAACCTCTGCTTCCCTCTGCGAAGGGCCTATCTTTTATTCTTGTCTTATGCCTTATGCAAGAGTCATGGTGATCTTCACCTTTCCTTTTTACATTTTATCCTTTGGCAAGCACATTGTGTTGGAAAGATCCTGATATATATATATATATATATATATATATATATATATATATATATATATATATATATATATATATATCCAATTGGATGTACGGCATCATGAACTATTATTGTTGACATTACCCTTGAGGTAAAAGGTTGGGAGGCGAATCTATAAGCCCCTATATTTCTCTGTGTCTGATTAAAACTTTGAACCCATAAATATCACGTGAGTGTTAGCAATTGTGACAGACTAAATGATAGTTGAGTATGTGAAGTTTGCTGAATCAAAGCTCTGACATAGACTCTTCCTGAAAATAAGATGTATTGTAATTGTTTGATGACTAATAACACGGTTTGTTAGTTTTCAAGAAAGTTTATGATCTATACTTTAACATGTGAATAGTTTGTTACTTGATCATGAAAAAATTTATGAGATGAGCTACTGTTATGACATATGATGATGCTAGAAAAGGTGATTGAAATTATCATTGATCAAACTTGTGCACCTGCTAGCATTCACACCTCATAAATTATCTCTTTTATCATTTACCTACTCGAGGACGAGCAGGAATTAAGCTTGGGGATGCTGATACGTCTCCAACGTATCTATAATTTATGAAGTATTCATACTATTATATTATCTCTTTTGGATGTTTATGGGCTTTACTAAACACTTTTATATTATTTTTGGGACTAACCTATTAACCGGAGGCCCAGCCCAAATTGTTGTTTTCTTGCCTATTTCAGTGTTTCGAAGAAAAGGAATATCAAACGGAGTCCAAACTGAATGAAACCTTCGGGAGAGTTATTTTTGGAACGGAAGCAATCCAGGAGACTTGTAGTAGACGTCAGGGAAGCTTCGAGGAAGCCATGAGGCAGGGAGGCGCGCCCCACCCTCGTGGGCCCCTCATGGCTCCCCTGACCGACTTCTTTCGCCTATATATCCATATACCCTTAAAACATCGGAGAGTAGAATAGATCGGGAGTTCCGCCGCCGCAAGCCTCTGTAGGCACCAAAAACCAATCGGGACCCTGTTCCTGCACCCTGCCGGAGGGGGGATCCCTCACCGGTGGCCATCTTCATCATCCCGGTGCTCTCCATGACGAGGAGGGAGTAGTTCACCCTCGGGGCTGAGGGTATGTACCAGTAGCAATGTGTTTGATCTCTCTCTCTCTCTTGTGTTCTTGAGGTGGTACGATCTTGATGTATCGCGAGCTTTGCTATTATAGTTGGATCTTATGATGTTTCTCCCCCTCTACTCTCTTGTGATGGATTGAGTTTTCCCTTTGAAGTTATCTCATCGGATTGAGTCTTTAAGGATTTGAGAACACTTGATGTATGTCTTGCATGTGCTTATCTGTGGTGACAATGGGATATCACGTGATCTACTTGATGTATGTTTTGGTGATCAACTTGCGGGTTCCGTGGCCTCGTGAACTTATGCATAGGGGTTGGCACACGTTTTCGTCTTGACTCTCCGGTAGAAACTTTGGGGTACTCTTTGAATTACTTTGTGTTGGTTTGAATAGATGAATCTGAGATTGTGTGATGCATATCGTATAATCATACCCATGGATACCTGAGGTGACATTGGAGTATCTAGGTGACATTAGGGTTTTGGTTTATTTGTGTCTTAAGGTGTTATTCTAGTACGAACTCTTGAATAGATTGATCCGAAAGAATAACTTTGAGGTGGTTTCGTACCCTACCATAATCTCTTCGTTTGTTCTCCGCTATTAGTGACTTTGGAGTGACTCTTTGTTGCATGTTGAGGGATAGTTATATGATCCAATTATGTTATTATTGTTGAGAGAACTTGCACTAGTGAAAGTATGAACCCTAGGCCTTGTTTCCTAGCATTGCAATACCGTTTGTGCTCACTTTTATCATTAGTTACCTTGTTGTTTTTATATTTTCAGATTACAAAAACCTATATCTACCATCCATATTGCACTTGTATCACCATCTCTTCGCCGAACTAGTGCACCTATACAATTTACCATTGTATTGGGTGTGTTGGGGACACAAGAGACTCTTTGTTATTTGGTTGCAGGGTTGTTTGAGAGAGTTCATCTTCAACCTACGCCTCCCACAGATTGATAAACCTTAGGTCATCCACTTGAGGGAAATTTGCTACTGTCCTACAAACCTCTACACTTGGAGGCCCAACAAAGTCTACAAGAAGAAGGTTGCGTAGTAGAGTCCTACCCGCCCCCGCCATGTGTCGCCCGGTATGCCGGTTCTCACCGCCCCGCTTCAGCTATAAAGCCGATCTCCCCGCCTGTCGTGGAATTGTCACGGAAGATGTCCTAGCAGAAGGACTTAGTCGTGGAGCCGTCGCAACTAGGTTAGCTTAAAGGGGTTAACGGGACAAATGACACAGGGAGTTTATACTGGTTCGGCCCCTTGCGGTGAAGGTAAAGGCCTAATCCAGTTTGAGGTGGTATTGCTTATGTTTCGATTACCAGGGAGCGAATACGCTTGACCTAGCTTTCGATCGCTTGTTTCTTGCCCTAAGCTGCCGCCGGGTCGTCCCTTTATATACACAGGTTGATGCCCGGCGGTTCACAGAGTCTCGGTCGGCTCATACACAACGTGTCCGGCTTGGTGACTATCTATACTTGCCTTACAATACTAGTTATATATTAATGACGGTTTACACTCGTGGGCCTCAAGTCGCCTTTGGGTCTTGGGCCTTCAGTGAGCCTCCTTCATGAACCGCCATCCTCAATATCTTCATGGGCCTTGTCATTATGAACGGCCAGTGGCATGACCCGGCCCCTCCTGGGCGGGTCTTACCCAATAGTTATATCCCCAACATTAGGCCCCAAGTTGATGTGAACTTGTTCATATCAATCTTCAATACTTAGAAAAAATGTTTCCTCATATACTCTTGCGAGAACTTGTAACCCGCCATGACATCATCCCCTAGGATTGTGGTAACCCGTCGTGACACCATCTGTCATTAATATTACGCAAGGCCCAAATTTTAATGTATCTTCTCTTTTAATGATCCTCCGAAAATCGAGGCATCTGCGCTGTCACATATCCATTTTTTAGCCTCCTTGATTCCCGCGCATGCCACTTATCTTTCCAGCCTTATAAATAGGGCCAGGGGTCCCTTTCCACTTTCCCCCCTTGCCTCCTCGTCTCTGTCTTCCACCTCACGTTGCTCCAGCACCCGAGCTCCGCCGCCGCCATCGACCTTTGCCACCGCCTCGACAACGGCCGCTGCATCAACCTAATTTGACCAGAGTTCGTTCGTGCGCCTCCGCCGTTCAACAGCTCTGTTGAGTTTTCCTCCTTCCCTTTCCCATAGATCCCATTAGGGTTTCCACGAGTTCATCGGAGTTCATCTTCGCTCTTCACTGTAGCTTGTGATTTTTGATGCAAACTTGGTACCCCTCTTGCGCGGTGGTAGTCGTGGTGCTCAATTTTGCTATTAGAGCATCTCCTTTTGCATAAGAAAACCAATTTGGACATATGAACTGCTCAAGTACTGCAATTTAGGTCTAAATATTTTCCTTTATTTGAAGTGTCGTAGATCGAAAATCATAGCATCAGCCTGTGAAATCTGTTTTTCCAACACTTAGAAATTTTCCCATTCTCAGATCTATAAATCAATAATTGTGTGGGTGGCTTAACTCAGAAACCGTAACCCGCCAGGTACCATTAGTCCCCACTTAAGCCGCCGATAGCTCATCTTTTATAACTTTAATGCCATCCTGCGTTTTAACACCTATGCATACTTCATGATTATTTGCCTTTTAATCTGACAGCTGGCTTAACCATATAATCTTGAACCGGCATAATCTTTCTTTCAGATCATCGGAAAATGGCTAAGACATATACTGCTTGCAACTGGGTCCAATCCCGGGTTATTGAAGAAGACCTAAACAACCACGTCGCAACTGGCGCCTTAGCCAAAAAAGAGGTCATTCACTGGAGGGCCCCTGGTGAAGAAAATCCTCCTAAACCCAAGGACGGAGAATTGATTGTTTTCACTGACCACCTGAGTCGAAGATTTAGCCCACCTGGCTCAAAGTTTTTCCGCGATGTGCTTCATTTTTTCCAACTTCACCCTCAAGATATCGGACCCAATCCGTGTCCAACATTTGCAATTTCCAAGTGTTCTGTGAAGCTTATCTTCAAGAGGAGCCCACAGTGATTTATTCAGAGAGTTCTACTATTTAAACCTTCAGACAGAGTTTGTTGATGGACCCAACACCAAACTCGGTGGGGTTTCAATTCAAAGGAGGAAAGAAGTCAGCTTTCCCTATGCTAAGCCACCAAGTCATCCCAAAGACTGGAACCAAACTTGGTTCTACTGTCAAGACACATCTCCAGCCGACGAGAATCCTCTACCGGGTTACCGTGATCACCGGCTTAGCAGCACACATCCACTTCCCTCACGGATCAGTGCGAAGGAGCAGGCTAAATATGCGCCATCATTTTCAAAGCTCAGAGCCTTTATGGCCAATGGCTTAACCGGCGTCGACCATGTCCGGTGCTAGGTGTCCTGGAGTATCTTACCATTAAGCCGTCGTCTCGGCTTAATGTGCGGATATACTGGCGATTTAAAATATCCCCAGCGCCACTACGACATTCAACTATCTGATGCAGAAATTACTGAAGCCACCAAGAAATTGTTGAATGAATCCTTAAAGGAATGCAGTAAAACAGGGCTTAGTCCTTTCAGCACCTTCAACAAGACGCCAACCGTAAGTGTTGCACTCCTTCCGTTTGATCAACATTTTCAGTAACTATGCCCACTTATGATCTTTTTGACCTCAACAGGCTGATACTCCATTTTGGAAGAAGAAACCGCAAGATAAACCGGCCAAACCGGCTCGTACCAAAACCAAGGCCACCAAGAGGCCTGCCAAGAAGAAAACCATTGAGTCTGCTGATTTAAACTTGGACGATGACAAAGATGATGGCAAGGATGATGATGAGTCAGAGGTAGAACTTGACTCTCTTGGCTCATTTTTATACACCTTATTGACAATGACTATGATCAGGATGACGCAGAAGCCAGCCGTGCAGATGACGTAGAGGTAATTATTCTTTCCTCCGGCTCAGAACCTCTACCAACATAGAAAACCCGACAAGCAAGCCGGAAAGTAAGCTTTTCTCACCCTTTAGCTCACTTGGATCCCAACTTTCTTTTGCAAAAACAGCAATACGAAGCTCGCCGCACCACCCGACACAGTGGTGGTGTAATCACTTCTTCCGGCTTACCCAACACGCCGGTTCGCAAACGCCGCCCAGAGGTCTTTCATATTTCTGATATACTTTATCCCAAGGCAGGTCATTTCTGACAACCTCTTAACCCGTCTGATTCAAACTATCAGGGGACTTCTCATTCCTCCTCTGGCGAGTAAACGGGAACTCAAATCCCGACTTTCAAGACTGTACCTAGGTAAGGGTATGTTTAATCATTCAAACCTTATGCCTGATCATTATACTAACCTCTTTATGCTTCTTATTTCCAGGGGCCAGGCCAAACCCAGCAAGAAGGCAAAACTGAATAAGCCGCTCGACGACTCCAACCCGTCTGAACCGGAAAAACAACAATTAGAACCTTCTAACCCAATTGTTGAGGCCACCCTTGATGATCCACCACCACAAGATCATGAAGCCTCCATAGATCATATGGACGTTGAACCGGCTATTTCTAAGCCGCCAAGCCCGATTAAGCCTGCTGAGGAGAAGACTGATGATGTTGTTGTCACTGGGTTTGGATTCACAGCTCCGGGTCAACCTATTGTCTTATCTAAGCACAGCGCCAAATAAGAAATTTCTGCTAAAGATAAAGGCAAGTGGAAGGTAGATTTGGAGAGCTACGCCCATTTCAGCGCGACATCCACTCTGGTTACTTGAACCGTCTGTACACCAGCCATGACTTTGAAGCTGGCTTGGTCAATTTGATGAAGGAATGCTATGAGGTAATTTACTCACCATTCTCTTTCATAATTATCTGTCTATCAGCCGCCAAGTCTATAGGATATGATAGAATTTGAATATGCTGTAGACTTTCCAGTTGCCACTACAAACCGCACAACATCACTAGTAGCCCCCAAGGGCCGGCTTAAATCATCATGTTAAGCCGGGACTTTAAATAGTAAGAATGAACTTTGCATCTGTAGTCCCCAAGGGTCGGCTTAACAAGTATGTTAAGTCGAGACTTTAAGTAACAAAAAGCAACTTTGCATCCGTAGCCCCCAAGGGCCGGCTTAAGCAGTCATGAATAAATCGGGACTAATCATCCTATTTGAAAACGGTAATCCAATATGTAGTCTTCATAAACCAGATCACATCATTTGTCCGGGTCAGCAAACAATCTTGTCTTGAACAAAGAGCAATATGCATTAGCCCCAAGTGCCAAGTATAATACTTGTTTTGTGCTTGGGACTTCAAAAAAATTCTTAAGAACAATGTACATTAGCCCCCAAGTGCCAAGTATAATACTTGTATTGTGCGAGGGACTCTGCAAGTAATCATGATCATAATACCTTCCCTGTTTGCTTATGTCACAGGCTGAACTTTCTGAGAAGGACTCACAGCTCAAAGATCTGAAGGCCAACATAAAAACTTAACAGGCTGAAACATCCAAGGCCAAATCAGAATTGAAGACTGCTTTAGAGAACATTGAGCAGCTCAAGCAAAACTTCAATATTGAAATAGATGGTTGGGAAACTGAGAAGGCAGCTCTATTGAAGAGAGCGGAAGATGCTGAAGCCGCACTTAAACCGGTGACTGAGGAATTATCCGGCTTAAAGCATCAGATCAATATCATGTCAGCAGCCATCTTCAGTAAGAACATGTCTCCCTTGCATCTTAATAACCATATTATAAACGGCTGCCGACTTACCTATAACTTTCCTGATATAGGTTCTCAGAGCACTAATTTGGGCTCGGATATGCGCGTCCAGCTTAAAGTTGTCTACACTCTTTAGAACAATTATATACTGGCGCGCAACGAACCATTGCTGCTGTACTGCACAAGAAATCTCCCACAACACTCATCAAAGACACACTGGAGAAGCTATCCATGCTGCCTCAAAGGATTGACGACTTAAAACGGGGAGCTGCCAGAGCCGGCGCCTTGACTGCCTTAAGCCGGGCAAAGGCATGGCAAGAAGATCTTGATCCTGAGGACTTGGCCAATGGCTTCCCCAGCATTAAAGAAGACGGATCTGCCTTCAGTGTTGATGACTTTACAGCAATAGCAAGAGCAATGCATCCTTTAGCAAGTAAGCTGGCTGACGAAACCAATCTATCCTCATACCAGGCGGCTTATGATGCCGAAAACAAGAAAGTAAACACGCCGGTTCACGAGCCAAAGGATCTCATCCCGCCGATTCGTAAGCATACCTTCGCTCCTGATATTGATCCGTCAAATCTTATTGATGATGAAGCTGTGTTTAGAGCGTTGACCGGTATCAACTGGGCTACGCCTGACTTCCAGCTGATGGATAACCAAGGAGCTGAAGATGAAGAAGAGGCGCAAGATGACCCGGAGGCATCAACCCGCTAATAGCCATAAGCCGATTTAAGATACTTTGCTGTGTTGATATCTCAAAACACTTATCGTTGCTGGTCCATCAGATGCCTTGTAATAGGCTAGTTTAAACTCTTGATCTGCCATGCCATCGTGCATGTTTTGTTTTGCATGACACTGCTGATCTGCCAATGGAAGATTTGCCACTTATGCTCATGATTTCATCAACTATGTGCACCACATTTATTATTTTACCTGCACACAAATAGATCACAAGTACCCTGGTGATTTACCCCAGGGCGGGTCATAATACCCTATAAAAACCACTGGTGACTACAAGCAGTCCATAACCAGGGCTGGTTCAATCATAATCTTATATAGACATAACAAAATATCATACCTGTGATATGTGCTCACACTGCCAGCTTATCATACCTGTGCAGTAAGGGCTACAACCCAAAAGATTGACCACACAATGCTATGTTCAATTGACATATACCGCCGGCTTACAACACCGTATGTAGTAAGGGGTAATATCCCAAAACTTAGAGCACAACGCTTCCAAGTATGTAAGATCATCATACACTGGCGACTTATAGTCCAAAGCCAGACCGGTTTAATAAACTCCGGATAGATTCATATATGAACTATAAGGCATCATAGCCCTCATTGGTCTTCAACCATGTGTTAACATGTCACAAAAGATGAACCTCAAAAAATATGTAAATCGAATATAAATCAAAAGACAAAAACAAGGCTTTCACAGGCTGCCAAACCTTCAAATCAAGTGCTTTCAAAGGGCCGCACAGCTACTGAGTTAAACCTTCATGCAACCTTGTAAGCCAGGCCTCACATGACCAATCGTCATTTTAACTTTGACAAGTTCAGGGTCTGTATAAGATTGACTTGTCAAAAGTACGGCAAGTCATTCCAGTCAATCTGGGCGGAGTGGCAGACTTAAAAAGGCAGGATAACCTAGGTTTTTAGGTGAATACACCTGGCTTCCAAGCCTATTACAAGGGTCATAAAAACTCTTGTCCGTTGAACAAAGAGCCCCCAAGTAATATTTTATTCCAGACGTACAAGCCGGATTAATAGGGTAATCATAGCTATGCTCAATGAGCAGGAAGCCCCCAAGTATTTAGTAATCATGGCGTATAAGCCGGATCAAGAGGGTAGTCATAGCTATGCTCGATGAGCAAGAAGCCCCCAAGTGACCATATGAAGTGACGATAAAGACTCATTATTCTCAAAAATGAAACGACAAAGGCCCTGAATTATCAGGGATGCCAGCTTTATTATATTCATCATAATATATACAGTGTCAAGATATATACATCACAAGAGCCAGTGGCTCAGGTGTAACAAGGCCGAAGATGAGCAATGTTCCACGACCGGCGGGTCTCCTCCTCCGACGTGTGTGAGTCCTTGTGGCCTCGAAAGTCGATAAGGTAGTACGACCCATTGTTCAGATTTTTTCTAACCACAAAAGGCCCTTCCCAAGGTGGGGATAGTTTATGCATATCAGTCTGATCCTGGATAAGCCGGAGCACCAAGTCGCCTTCTTGGAAGGTTCTGGTTTTAACCCGGCGGCTGTGATAATGGCGTAAGTCTTGCTGGTAAATCGCTGATCGAGCCGCCGCAAGGTCACGCTCCTCATCCAACAGGTCAAGTGCATCCTGACGTGCTTTTTCATTATCAGCTTCAACATAAGCCGCCACACGGGGCGAGTCGTGACGGATGTCACTAGGGAGGACCGCCTCTGCTCCGTAAACCATGAAGAAAGGCGTATAACCCATAGATCTGTTGGGGTAGTATTGATACTCCATAACACTAAGGGCAACTCTTCTACCCAACAACCCGGCGTCCTCTGCAAAGGAACCATAAGCCGGGGCTTCATGCCTCTCAAAATCTCTTGATTGGCTCGCTCAGCTTGACCATTGGACTGGCGGTGAGCCACTGATGATACATCAAGTCGGATATGCTCACGTTGACAAAATTCTTTCATAGCACCCTTGGAAAGATTAGTACCATTATAAGTTATAATGCTATGGGGAAAGCCAAAATGGAAAATCACCTTTTTGATGAATTGCACCGCCGTCGTCGCGTCGCACTTACTAACCGGCTCTGCTTCAACCCACTTCGTAAATTTGTCAACCGCCACCAAAAGGTGGGTCTTTTTATCTTTCGACCTTTTGAAAGGCCCAACCATATCAAGCCCTCAGACTGGAAACGACCAAGCAATTGGAATCATCCTCAATTCTTGAGCCGGCACATGAGCTCGTCGTGAAAATTTCTGACAACCATCACATTTACTAACCAAATCCTCTGCGTCAGCATGAGCCGTCATCCAATAAAACCCATGATGGAAAGCCTTGGCTACAAGAGACTTAGAGCCGGCATGATGACCACAATCTCCTTCATGAATCTCTCGTAGAATCTCACAGCCTTCCTCAGGAGAAACACAATGTTGAAACGCCCCTGTGACACTACGATGATGCATCTCTCCATTGACAATAGTCATTGACTTAGACTACCGGGTTATCTGCCTGGCCAAAGTTTCATCCTCAGGTAACTCACCTGGGGTCATATAAGCCAAATATGGAACTGTCCAATCAGGAATAACATGAAGAGCCGCCACCAATTGTGCTTCTGGGTCAGGAATAGCTAGATCTTCCTCTGTAGGCAATTTGACTGAAGGGTTATGCAGAATATCTAGGAAAGTGTTAGGTGGCACCGGCTTACGTTGGGACCCTAACCGGCTCAAAGCATCAGCCGCCTCATTTTTCCTGCGATCAACATGTTCAGCTTGATAACCTTTGAAGTGACCAGCGATAGCATCAACCTCTCGGCGATAAGCCGCCATGAGTGGATCCTTGGAATCCCAAGTGCCAGAAACTTGCTGAGATACCAGATCTGAGTCACCAAAATACCTCACCCTGCTTAAGTTCATCTCCTTAGCCATTCGAAGACCATGGAGCAAGGCCTCATACTCAGCTGCATTGTTAGACAAGGGAACATCAACCGGAGAACGTAAGAAATTTTATCACCTCGTGGGGAAGCCAAAACAACTCCAGCCCCCGAGCCCTCCACTGCCTGGATCCATCAAAGTGAATAGTCCAATATGTGTTATCCAGCTTCTCCTCAGGTATTTGCAACTCCGTCCAATCATTAATGAAATCCACAAGTGCTTGAGACTTGATGGTTGTGCGAGGCATATATTTCAAACCATGAGGTCTGAGCTCAATGGCCCACTTGGCTATCCGACCTGTGGCTTCTCTGTTTTGAATGATATCCCCCAAAGGAGCAGAACTAACCACAGTGATGGGATGACCCAGAAAATATTGCTTGCGCTTTCGGCTAGCCATGAACACTCCATATACAAGCTTCTACCAATGTGGATACCTCTTCTTGGACTCAATAAGCACCTCACTGATGTAGTAAACCGGCCGCTGAACCGGATGCTCCTTGCCTGATTCCTTCCTTTCCACCACAATGGCTACACTGACAGCTTGGCTATTGGCAGCCACATATAACAACAAAGGCTCTTTATCAATGGGAGCAGCAAGAACCGGCGGCTCAGCCAACTGTTTCTTCAAGGCCTCAAACGCCTGATCAGCAGCATCACTCCAAACAAAGTGATCTGTCTTCTTCATCATCTGGTGAAGAGGGATAGCCTTCTCACCCAACTAGCTTATGAACCGGCTTAAGGCTGCAATATGACCTGCCAAATGCTGAACATCATTGATACACGCCGGTTTAGCCAGAGAGGTGATAGCCTTTATTTTCTCCGGGTTAACTTCAATACCTTGTTCTGAAACCAGAAAACCCAAGAGCTTGCCTGCTGGCACACCAAAGACACACTTGGCCGGGTTAAGCATCATCTTGTAAACCCGGAGATTGTCGAAGATCTCCTTCAAATCATCTATCAGGGTCTCCTTCTTCCTGGACTTCACCAAAATATCATCCACATAAGCATGAACATTACGCCCGATTTGATTATGAAGGAAATTCTGCACACATCGCTGGTAAGTTGCCTGGGCACTCTTAGGGCTAAAAGTCATAGATACATAACAGAAGGCTCCAAAAGGAGTGATGAAAGCCGTCTTCTCCTGGTCCTTGACTGCCATCTTGATCTGATGATAACCAGAATAAGCATCCAAAAAACTCAAACATTCACAACCCACCGTAGCATCAATGATCTGATCAATATGGGAGAGAGCAAAGGATTAGTGGGACAGGCCTTATTAAGGTCTGTGTAATCCACAGACATGTGCCAAGTGTCGTTTTTCTTAAGCACTAGCACCGGGTTAGCCAACCACTCAGGATGAAAAACTTCAACAATGAACCCAGCCGCCAAGAGCCGGGCTACTTCTTCACCAATAGCCTTGCGCCTCTCTTCATTGAAACGGTGAACGAATTTCTTGACTGGTCTAAACTTTGGATCAATATTGAGAGTGTGCTCAGCGAGTTCCCTTGGTACACCTGGCATGTCTGAAGGCTTCCATGCAAAGATGTCCTGGTTCTCACGGATGAACTCGATGAGCGTGCTTTCCTATTCGGATTCAGATTTGCACTGATGATGAACTGCTTGGACGAATCACCAGGAATGAAGGCAACTAGCTTAGTGTCATCCGCCGACTTAAACTTCAACAAGGGGTTGTGCTCTGTGGTTGGTTTCTTCAAAGACGTCATATCTGCCGGGTCAACATTGTCCTTATAAAATTTCAATTCCTCTATTGCGCAAACAGACTCAGTGTAAGCAGCATCGCCTTCTTCACACTCCAAGGCTATCTTACGACTTCCATGTACTGTGATAGTGCCCTTGTGACCCGGCATCTTAAGCTGCAAATAAACATAACAAGGCCTTGCCATGAACTTAGCATAAGCTGGCCGCCCAAACAGAGCGTGATACAGGCTCTGGATCTTGACCACTTCGAAGGCCAACGTCTCAGATCTGGAATCATACTCATCTCCAAAGGCCACCTCCAAAGATATCTTGCCCACTAGATATGCCGACTTACCAGGCACCACACCGTGAAAAACAGTGTTCGACGGCTTAAGATTTTTATCAGTTAATCCCATGCGACGGAAAGTATCATAATAAAGGATATTAATGCTAGTGCCTCCATCCATGGGCACCTTAGTGAATTTGTATCCTCCAACCTGAGGTGCCACCACCAAAGCCAAGTGACCCGGGTTATCAACCCGGGGCGGGTGATCTTCACGGCTCCACAGAATAGGGTGTTCAGACCATCGCAAGTAACGGGGAATTGCCGGCTCAACCGCGTTTACTGCTCTTTTATGGAGCTTTTGATCCCGCTTACACAGACTCATGGTGAAAACGTGGTACTACCCACTATTCAACTGCTTCAGATTACTTTGATAACTAGACTGCTGCTGTTGATTCCCCTGACCTAACTGTTGATTATAACCACCCTGATTGCCTTGGCCTTGAAAACCGGCATTTCAACCGCCACCACCATAACCCAGACTATGAGAACCGGAACCTGAACTGCCGTTCGGCCCATGATTGTCCCTGAAATTTTTTGACTTTCTGTACTCCTTCATAATGAAACAATCCTTCCAGAGGTGAGCGGCTGGCCTTTCCCCTGTACCATGCTTCGGGCAGGGTTGATTCATCAGCTCCTCAAGATTGAAATTTGGCCCTCCAAACTGAGGAGGTGGCTTTCCCTTACGACACTGACCATTGTTCTGTGTATTGGTGTTAGCCACAAAATCCAAATTACTGTCAGCTTTGCGCTTACCATTGCCCCCCTGACTCATCGGGTTATGCTGCTGCCCCTTGGTGTTGCTACTCTTATTTCCCTTACCCGGATTTTCATCATCAGACTCGGGGTCCTTGGTACTATCAGATTCGGCATACTTGACTAGAGCCGCCATTAGCTCCCCCATGTCACTGTAGTGGTGTTTGAGCCGTCCTAATTTCAGCTTAAGGGGCATGAAACGATAGTTCTTTTCTAACATCGAGACTGCTGAATCGGCATTGATGCGATCCGACGAGTGCAGGATAGCTGAGACCCGGCGCACCCAATGGGTTGTTGACTCGCCCTCTTCCTGGACACAGGAGTCCAAATCCACAATTGACATGGGCTGCTTTCATGTGTCTTTGAAATTCTGGATAAACCGGGCTTTCAACTCGGCCCATGATCCAATGGAGTTGGCAGGCAGCCCTTTCAACCAAGTACGGGCCGTCCATCCAAGATCAAAGTGAAATACTTAGCACATGCAGCACCAACATCCAGCAGCTCCATTGCCATTTCATAACTCTCAACCCAAGCCTCAGGGGGTTGATTTGCCGTGTAGTTAGGCACCTTACGAGGACCCTTGAAATCCTTGGGTAAATGCTCGTTATGCCGAGCCGGCACTAAACATGGTGGTTCTAAAGGTTACGCCTGCCTCCACCGAAGCTGTCGGATAAACTGGAGCGTGTTGATGAGCCGTTTGCTGAGCCGCCAGCTAGGCCTCCCGACGCGCTCTGCCCTGATCACCAGAGTCTGAGCATTAGCACCACCGTGCGCCGGGTCATATCCACGAGGCTGGTTGCGGCGCTGCTCACTGCTTGAAACCGCTGGTGAGTCAATGTGCCTGCTGTAACTCCGGCTTGGATGAGGAGTTGAGTGAATCCGCTCGCGACTATAAGAATAAGCCGCTTGCTGCTCTAATGCTGTCTGAAGAAGTTCTCTGGCCCGCCGTGTCTCTATCGCCGTGGGAGACTCACCTTCAACTAGTAAAGCCGCCAATCGCATTGCCGTAGCAATCATATTATCCAAAGGGTTAGAATAATGATCCGGTGGTGTCGGTACATACTGAGGCGGAGCAGTATTCAAACAGAGCGGATCTGTCGTGCGCGGCTGAGCCGAGGCTCCAGCCCCAGGCGCTTCGACCGCCCGGTTCACCTCCGGCATGTTACTGGTGTTGGGGAACGTAGTAATTTCAACAAAATTTCCTACGCACTCGCAAGATCATGGTGATGCATAGCAACGAGAGGGGAGAGTGTTGTCCACGTACCCTTGTAGACCGAAAGCGGAAGCGTTAGCACAACGCGGTTGATGTAGTCGTACGTCTTCACGATCCGACCGATCCAAGTACCGAACGCACGGCACCTTCGAGTTCAGCACACGTTCAGCTCGATGACGTCCCGCGAACTCCGATCCAGCAGAGCTTCACGGGAGAGTTCCATCAGAACGACGGCGTGATGACGGTGATGATGTTGCTACCGGCGCAGGGCTTCGCCTAAGCACTGCTACGATATGACCGAGGTGGAATATGGTGGAGGGGGCACCGCACACGGCTGGGAGAGATCAATAGATCAACTTGTGTGTCTAGAGGTGCCCCCTGCCCCCGTATATAAGGGAGCAAGGGGGGAGAGGCGGCCGGCCAAGGAGGGCGCGCCAAGGGGGGAGTCCTACTCCCACCGGGAGTAGGACTCCTCCTTTTCCTTGTTGGAGTAGGAGAAGGGAAGGAAGGGAGAGAGGAGGAGAAGGAAAAAGGGGGGCGCCACCCCCCTCCTTGTCCAATTCGGACTAGAGGGGGAGGGGGCGCGCGGCTGCCCTGGCCGCCCCTCCTCTTCTCCCACTAAGGCCCATTAGGCCCAATATACTCCCCGGGGGGTTCCGGTAACCCCCTGGTACTCCGGTAAATGTCCGAAACCTCCCGAAACACTTCCGGTGTCTGAACATAGTCATCCAATATATCGATCTTTACATCTCGACCATTTCGAGACTCCTTATCATGTCCGTGATGAAATCCGGGACTCCGAACTACCTTCGGTACATCAAAACACAAAAACTCATAATACCGATCGTCACCAAACTTTAAGCGTGCGGACCCTACGGGTTCGAGAACTATGTCGACATGACCGAGACACGTCTCCGGTCAATAACCAATAGTGGAACCTGGATGCTCATATTGGCTCCCACATATTCTACGAAGATCTTTATCAGTCAAACCGCATAACAACATACGTTGTTCCCTTTGTCATCGGTATGTTACTTGCCCGAGATTCGATCGTCGGTATCTCAACACCTAGTTCAATCTCGTTACCGGCAAGTCTCTTTACTCGTTATGTAATGCATCATCCCGCAACTAACTCATTAGTCACATTTCTTGTAAGGCTTATAGTGATGTGCATTACCGAGAGGGCACAGAGATACCTCTCTGACAATCGGAGTGACAAATCCTTATCTCGAAATACGCCAACTCAACAAGTACCTTCAGAGACACCTGTAGAGCACCTTTATAATCACCCAGTTACGTTGTTATGTTTGGTAGCACACGAAGTGTTCCTCTGGTAATCGGGAGTTGCATAATCTCATAGTTATAGGAACATGTATAAGTCATGAAGAAAGCAATAGCAGTAAACTAAACGATCAAGTGCTAAGCTAACGGAATGGGTCAAGTCAATCACATCATTCTCCTAATGATGTGATCCCGTTTATCAAATGACAACTCATGTCTATGGCTAGGAAACTTAACCATCTTTGATCAACGAGCTAGTCAAGTAGAGGCATACTATTGACACTCTGGTTTGTCTATGTATTCACACATGTATTATGTTTCTAGTTAATACAATTCTAGCATGAATAATAAACATTTATCATGAAATAAGGAAATAAATAATAACTTTATTATTGCCTCTAGGGCATATTTCCTTCAGTCTCCCACTTGCACTAGAGTCAATAATCTAGTTCATATCGCCATGTGATTTATCACCAATAGTTCACATCATCATGTGATTAACACCCATAGTTCACATCATCATGTGACCAACACCAAAAGGGTTTACTAGAGTCAATAATCTAGTTCACATCGCTATGTGATTAACACCCAAAGAGTACTAAGGTGTGATCATGTTTTGCTTGTGAGAGAAGTTTTGTCAACGGGTCTGCCACATTCAGATCCGTATGTATTTTGCAAATTTCTATGTCAACAATGCTCTGCATGGAGCTACTCTAGCTAATTGCTCCCACTTTCAATATGTATCCAGATTGAGACTTAGAGTCATCTGGATCAGTGTCAAAACTTGCATCGACGTAACCCTTTACGACGAACTTTTTGTCACCTCCATAATCGAGAAAATAATTTTGACCGATGTCCAGTGATCTACTCCTAGATCACTATTGTACTCCCTTGTTAAACTCAGTGTAGGGTATACAATAGATCTAGTACACAGCATGGCATACTTTATAGAACCTATGGCTGAGGCATAGGGATCACTTTCATTCTCTTCATATCTCCTGGCGTGGTCGGGTTTTGAGTCTTACTCAATTTCACACCTTGTAACACAGGCAAGAACTATTTCTTTGACTGTTCTATTTTGAACTACTTCAAAATCTTGTCAAGGTATGTACTCATTGAAAGAACTTATCAAGCGTCTTGATCTATCTCTATAGATCTTAATGCTCAATATGTAAGAAGCTTCACCGAGGTCTTTCTTTGAAAAACTCCTTTCAAATACTCCTTTATGCTTTCCAGAAAATTCTACATTGTTTTCGATCAACAATATGTCATTCACATATATTTATCAGAAATGTTGTAGTGCTCCCACTCACTTTCTTGTAAATACAGGCTTCACCGTAAGTCTGTATAAAACTATATGCTTTGATCAACTCATCAAAACGTATATTCCAACTCCGAGATGCTTGCACCAGTCCATAGATGGATCGCTGGAGCTTGCACATTTTGTTAGCACCTTTAGGATCGACAAAACCTTCTGGTTGCATCATATACAACTCTTCTTTAAGAAATCCATTAAGGAATGTGTTTTTGACATCCATTTGCCAGATTTCATAAAATGTGGCAATTTGCTAACATGATTCGGATAGACTTTAAGCATCACTACGAGTGAGAAAATCTCATCGTAGTCAACACCTTGAACTTTGTCAAAACCTTTTTCGACAAGTCTAGCTTTGTAGATAGTAACACTACTATCAGCATCCGTCTTCCTCTTGAAGATCCATTTATTTTCTATGGCTTGCCGATCATCGGGCAAGTCAACCAAAGTCCACACTTTGTTCTCATACATGGATCCCATCTCAGATTTCATGGCCTCAAGCCATTTCGCGGAATCTGGGCTCATCATCGCTTCCTCATAGTTCGTAGGTTCGTCATGGTCAAGTAACATGACCTCCAGAACAGGATTACCGTACCACTCTGGTGCGGATCTCACTCTGGTTGACCTACGAGGTTCGATAGTAACTTGATCTGAAATTATATGATCATCATTAGCTTCCTCACTAATTGGTGTAGGAGTCACAGGAACATATTTCTGTGATGAACTACTTTCCAATAAGGGAGCTGGTACAGTTACCTCATCAAGTTCTACTTTCCTCCGACTCACTTCTTTCGAGAGAAACTCCTTCTCTAGAAAGGATCCATTCTTAGCAACGAATGTCTTGCCTTCGGATCTGTGATAGAAAGTGTACCCAACTGTCTCCTTTGGGTATCCTATGAAGACACATTTCTCCGATTTGGGTTTGAGCTTATCAGGATGAAACTTTTTCACATAAGCATCGCAACCCCAAACTTTAAGAAATGACAGCTTTGGTTCTTGCCAAACCATAGTTCATACGGTGTCGTCTCAACGGATTTAGATGGTGCCCTATTTAACGTGAATGCAGCTGTCTCTAATGCATAACCCCAAAACGATAGTGGTAAATCGGTAAGAGACATCATAGATTGCACCATATCTAATAAAGTACGGTTACGATGTTCAGACACACCATTACGCTGTGGTGTTCCAGGTGGCGTGAGTTGCGAAACTATTCCGCAATGTTTCAAATGAAGACCAAACTCGTAACTCAAATATTGTCCTCTACGATCAGATCATAGAAACTTTTTTTCTTGTTACGATGATTTTCCACTTCACTCTGAAATTCTTTGAACTTTTCAACTGTTTCAGACTTATGTTTCATCAAGTAGATATACCCATATCTGCTCAAATCATCTGTGAAGGTCAGAAAACAATGATACCCGCCGTGAGCCTCAACACTCATTGAACCGAATACATCGGAATGTATTATTTCCAACAAGTCAATGGCTCGCTCCATTGTTCCGGAGAACGGAGTCTTAGTCATCTTGCCCATGAGGCATGGTTCGTAAGCATCAGGTGATTCATAATCAAGTGATTCCAAAAGCCCATCAGCATGGAGTTTCTTCATGCGCTTTACACCAATATGACCTAAACGGCAGTGCCACAAATAAGTTGCACTATCATTATTAACTTTGCATCTTTTGGCTTCAATATTATGAATATGTGTATCACTACAATCGAGATCCAACAAACCATTTTCATTGGCTGTATGACCATAGAAGGTTTTATTCATGTAAATAGAACAACAATTATTCTCTAATTTAAATGAATAACCGTATTGCAATAAACATGATAAAATCATATTCATGCTCAACGCAAACACCAAATAACATTTATTTAGGTTCAACACTAATCCCGAAAGTATAGGGAGTGTGCGATGATGATCATATCAATCTTGGAACTGCTTCCAACACACATCATCACTTCACCCTTAACTAGTTTTTGTTCATTCTGCAACTCCCGTTTCAAGTTACTACTCTTAGCAACTGAACTAGTATCAAATACCGCGGGGTTCCTATAAACACTAGTAAAGTACACATCAATAACATGTATATCAAATATACCTTTGTTCACTTTGCCATCCTTCTTATCCGCCAAATACTTGGGGCAGTTCCGCTTCCAGTGACCAGTCCCTTTGCAGTAGAAGCACTTAGTCTCAGGCTTAGGTCCAGACTTGGGCTTCTTCACTTGAGCAGCAACTTTCTTGTCATTCTTCTTGAAGTTCCCCTTCTTCCCTTTCCCCTTTTCTTGAAACTAGTGGTCTTGTTAACCATCAACACTTGATGCTTTTCTTGATTTCTACCTTCGTCGATTTCAGCATCACGAAGAGCTTGGGAATCGTTTTCGTTATCCCTTGCATATTATAGTTCATCACAAAGTTCTAGAAACTTGGTGATAATGACTAGAGAACTCTGTCAATCACTATCTTATCTGGAAGATTACCTCCCACTTGATTCAAGTGATTGTAGTACTCAGACAATCTGAGCACATGCTTACTGGTTGAGCTATTCTCCTCCATCTTGTAGGCAAAGTAATGTCAGAGGTCTCATACCTCTCGACACGGGCATGAGTATGAAATACCAATTTCAACTCTTGGGACATCTTATATGCTCCGTGGCGTTCAAAACATTTTTGAAGTCCCGGTTCTAAGCCGTAAATCATGGTGCACTAAACTATCAAGCAGTCATCATACCGAGCTTTTGTCAAAACGTTCAAAACGTCTGCATCTGCTCTTGCAGTAGTTCTGTCACCTAGCGGTGCATCAAGGACATAATACTTCTGTGCAGCAATGAGGATAATCCTCAGATCACGGAGCTAGTCCGCATCTTTGCTACTAACATCTTTCAACTTATTTTTCTCTAGGAACATATCAAAAAATAAAACAGGGGAGCTAAACGCGAGCTATTAATCTTCAACATAGATATGCTAATACTACCAGGACTAAGTTCATGATAAATTTAAGTTCAATTAATCATATTACTTAAGAACTCCCACTTAGATAGACATCCCTCTAATTATCTAAGTAATCACGTGATCCAAATCAACTAAACCATGTCCGATCATCACGTGAGATGGAGTAGTTTTCAATGGTGAACATCACTATGTTGATCATATCTACTATATGATTCACACTCGACCTTTCGGTCTTAGTGTTCCGAGGCCATATCTGCATATGCTAGGCTCGTCAAGTTTAACCCGAGTATTCTGCGTGTGCAAAACTGGCTTGAACCCGTTGTAGATGAACGTGGAGCTTATCACACCCGATCATCACGTGGTGTCTCGGCACGACGAACTTTGGCAACGGTGCATACTTAGGGAGAACACTTTTATCTTGAAATTTAGTGAGAGATCATCTTATAATGCTACCGTCAATCAAAGCAAAATAAGATGCATAAAGGACAAACATCACATGCAATCAATATAAATGATATGATATGGCCATCATCATCTTGTGCTTGTGATCTCCATCTCCGAAGCACCGTCATGATCACCATCGTCACCGGTGCGACACCTTGATCTCCATCGTAGCATCGTTGTCGTCTCGCCAACTATTGCTTCTACGACTATCGCTACCGCTTAGTGATAAAGTAAAGCAATTGCAGGGCGATTGCATTGCATACAATAAAGCGACAACCATATGGCTCCTGCCAGTTGCCGATAACTCGGTTACAAAACATGATCATCTCATACAATAAAATATAGCATCATGCCTTGACCATATCACGTCACAACATGCCCTGCAAAAACAAGTTAGACGTCCTCTACTTTGTTGTTGCAAGTTTTACGTGGCTGAGCAAGAACCGTTCTTACCTACGCATCAAAACCACAACGATAGTTCGTCAAGTTAGTGTTGTTTTAACCTTCTCAAAGATCGGGCGTAGTCACACTCGGTTCAACTAAAGTTGGAGAAACTGACACCCGCTAGCCACCTGTGTGCAAAGCACATCAGTAGAACCAGTCTCGCGTAAGCGTACGCGTAATGTCGGTCTGGGCCGCTTCATCCAACAATACCGCCGAACCAAAGTATGACATGTTGGTAAGCAGTATGACTTGTATCGCCCACAACTCACTTGTGTTCATTCGTGCATATAACATCTACGCATAAACCTGGCTTGGATGCCACTGTTGGGGAACGTAGTAATTTCAAAAAAATTCCTACGCACTCGCAAGATCATGGTGATGCATAGCAACGAGATCGGAGAGTGTTGTCCACGTACCCTTGTAGACTGAAAGCGGAAGCGTTAGCACAACGCGGTTGATGTAGTCGTACGTCTTCACGATTCGACCGATCCAAGTACCGAACGCACGGCACCTCCGAGTTCAGCACACGTTTAGCTCGATGACGTCCCGCGAACTCCGATCCAGCAGAGCTTCACGGGAGAGTTCCATCAGCACGACGGCGTGATGACAGTGATGATGTTGCTACCAACGCAGGGCTTCGCCTAAGCACTACTACGATATGACCGAGGTGGAATATGGTGGAGGGGGGCACCGCACACGGCTGGAGAGATCAATAGATCAACTTGTGTGTCTAGAGGTGCCCCCCTGCCCCCGTATATAAAGGAGCAAGGGGGGAGAGGCGGCCGGCCAAGGAGGGCGCGCCAAGGGGGGAATCCTACTCCCACCGGGAGTAGGACTCCTCCTTTTCCTTGTTGGAGTAGGAGAAGGGAAGGAAGGGAGAGAGGTGGAGAAGGAAAAAGGGGGGCGCCCCCCCCCCTCCTTGTCCAATTCGGACTAGAGGGGGAGGGGACGCGCGGCTGCCCTGGCCGCCCCTCCTCTTCTCCCACTAAGGCCCATTAGGCCCAATATACTCCCCGGGGGGTTCCGGTAACCCCCCGATACTCCGGTAAATGTTTGAAACCTCCCGAAACACTTCCGATGTCCGAACATAGTGATCCAATATATCGATCTTTACGTCTCGACCATTTCGAGACTCCTTGTCATGTCCGTGATTAAATCTAGGACTCCGAACTACCTTCGGTACATCAAAACACAAAAACTCATAATACCGATCGTCACCAAACTTTAAGCGTACGGACCCTACGGGTTCGAGAACTATGTAGACATGACCGAGACACGTCTCCAGTCAATAACCAATAGCGGAACCTGGATGCTCATATTGGCTCCCACATATTCTACGAAGATCTTTATCGGTCAAACCGCATAACAACATACGTTGTTCCCTTTGTCATCGGTATGTTACTTGCCCGAGATTCGATCGTCGGTATCTCAATACCTAGTTCAATATCGTTACCGGCAAGTCTCTTTACTCGTTATGTAATGCATCATCCTGCAACTAACTCATTAGTCACATTGCTTGCAAGGCTTATAGTGATGTGCATTACCAAGAGGGCCCAAAGATACCTCTTTGACAATCGGAGTGACAAATCCTAATCTCAAAATACGCAAACTCAACAAGTACCTTCGGAGACACCTGTAGAGCACCTTTATAATCACCCAGTTACGTTGTGATGTTTGGTAGCACACAAAGTGTTCCTCCGGTAATCGGGAGTTGCATAATCTCATAGTTATAGGAACATGTATAAGTCATGAAGAAAGCAATAGCAGTAAACTAAACGATCAAGTGCTAAGCTAACGGAATGTATCAAGTCAATCACATCATTCTCCTAATGATGTGATCCCATTTATCAAATGACAACTCATGTCTATGGCTAGGAAACTTAACCATCTTTGATCAACGAGCTAGTCAAGTAGAGGCATACTAGTGACACTCTGGCTTGTCTATGTATTCACACATGTATTATGTTTCTGGTTAATACAATTCTAGCATGAATAATAAACATTTATAATGAAATAAGGAAATAAATAATAACTTTATTATTGCCTCTAGGGCATATTTCCTTCAACTGGTCCCTGTTCCAAGCGTGTTGAAGAGGTTTCTCGCCTCATAAACTGAAGGTAAACGAGTCTTATGCCTCCTTCTCATGACCTCATTTGAAGCGTTCTGATCCAACGTGAGCCGGAAGGAATCTGCTTGAATCCGTTGTGCCTGGGCGTCCAAAACAGCCCGCTCTGCAGTCATCCTGGCGTTCTCAGCCGCCAGCTCCTCCTTGGCTTGAGCTATCCCATCTCGTAGCTTAGCCACATCCACCTTGTGCTACTCTTGGTTATCCGGGGTTACCTCCTCCCCCATCAGAGTCGCCAAAGCTTCTAACAATTCTATGAGAACTTGAGCCGGCGGGCGTGCAGAGCCGCTAGGACCAGCCGCCGCCGCAGCCATTGAACTGGAGGTCATAGCCGTGGCGGTTGTTGAACCAACCGTCGGCTGTGTGCTGGCCATGAAGATTGCAACCCTGTTCGGCGGCTCATAGGGGTCCGGAATAGTG
Organism: Aegilops tauschii subsp. strangulata; assembly: GCF_002575655.3. NCBI lineage: Eukaryota > Viridiplantae > Streptophyta > Magnoliopsida > Poales > Poaceae > Aegilops > Aegilops tauschii. The sequence continues at coordinate 410,954,988 of NC_053036.3, read as the reverse complement.
TCACCATCGGAATAGCCCCCAAGCCGGCCGTCTTGCAGTTGATACAATGAATCGGTCTCGCCCATGGACGACTCACCATCAGAATAGATGACCGTCTCACCGCCAGACACAGATCTGTCCTCAAATTCCGCCCCATGGATAAACCCAACGAAGGCGCGTTTCATGGCGGGCTGAACTCGGGCGGGTCGTGCACGCTGAGCCATCTTGATGATGTCGGTGCAGATGTCCAGCTCAGGGGCCGGTTCACCGATCTTGCCGATGAAGACATGGATTCCGCCGAAGGGGACCCGGTACCCGTACTCGATTGAGACGGCCTCGGGGCCCCAGCCTGCATCGTCGATGTATAGCTTGCCGCGACGACTCATGGTCATCCGGCCCACAACGTATCCCTTGATCCCTTCGAAGCTGCCCTGTAAGAACTCGAAACCACCATGCACTGGCCCCACGGTGGGCGCCAACTGTCATGGAATTGTCACGGCAGATGTCCTAGCAGAAGGACTTAGCCGTGGAGCCATCACAACTACGTTATCTTAAAGGGGTTAAACGGGACAAAGGACAAAGGGAGATTATACTGGTTCAGCCCCTTGCAATGAAGGTAAAGGCCTAATCCAATTTGAGGTGGTATTGCTTATGTTTCGATTACCACGGAGCGAATACGCTTGACCTAGCTTTCGATCTCTTGTTTCTTGCCCTAAGCCGCCGCCGGGTCGTCCCTTTATATACACAAGTTGACGCCCGGCGGTTCACAGAGTCCCGGCCGGCTCATACACAACGTGTCCGGCTCGGTGACTACCTATACTTGCCTTACAATACAAGTTATATATTAATGACGGTTTACACTCGTGGGCCTAAAGTCGCCTTTGGGTCTTGGGCCTTCAGTGAGCCTCCTTCATGAACCGCCATCCTCAATATCTTCATGGGCCTTGTCATTATGAACCGCCAGTGGCATGACCCGGCCCCTCCTGGGTGGGTCATACCCAATCGTTATATCCCCAACACCGTCGGTGAACGCCACAGCCGCCACAACTCTCAACTCGTCTCACCCATAGAAGCCACTTCTCCCCCCTCTTCCCCGCCGACGAGCAATGGCTGAGCAGTACCCCGGCGACTCCGTGGCGGCGAACGGCTTCGGCCGATGCCATCTCCACGAGGACGAGGCGCGCCTCCTCTACGAGGCTGACTATCCGGCGCCCCAGACATGCGGGTGCCGGGCACGTGGAAGTTGAGCGCCGGCGGCGTCCTGGTACCACCGGTGCCCACCGGGGCTGAACGGCGGGCCGAGATCGCCCGCATCCGCTCGTCGCTGACCGAGGCGCAGCGGAACGAGCCGAGGTACTTCGCCGACAGCAACACACTATGGACGATGTACTTCGAGTGCCGCTGCGAGGACCATATCGCCTCCTCCAATGGCATCATCCCCCGCGGCCGCTACAACGCCGACGGGTGGCGCGAGTGGTGGGGCATGCCCGGCCGCACCCTCGAGGCCATCCTTGACCATATCGAGACCAGCAACACGCCACGCCTCGGGTACCCGCCACGCCCGTCATTCTCTCGCCACTGTGGCAGCTCCTGGACGCCGCGGCGAATGGAGACCGGACCTCCTCGTCGTCGGGCTCCAGCTTCCTCTTCTCCGGCTCGCCGGTGCTCCGCCCCGTCAAGCCGGAGCCGGAGGAGACACCGCTTCGGCGCCGCACTCGCAGCGGCACCCTCGTCATCAACAAGGGCGGCCGCCCCTCCCTGCGTTCCCACCGCCTAGTCCGGCCGAAAACCGAGCCGGGGCTGCTCCCCGTGAAGCCGGAGCACGCGGAGATGGCCGTCGACGACGAGACCGCCCTCAAGTGGGGAAAGGAGGACTACGTCCGCGAGCAGGTGGCGCGCCAGCGCCGGGCGTACGAGGAGATCAAGGCCCAGCGCCGCGGACGCGAGGAGGGCAGCATCGCTGTCCTCGACAGCGACGAGGAGGACGAGCCCGGGCCGTCCAACCCCCCGTGCGTCGGCGACCCTGGTCAGGGATGTAGTAGGGACGGCGGCGGCCCCAGCGGGGTGCAGGGCAGTGACGACGACGGCGGCGGCGGCAGCGACTACACCCGCTTCTACATGCTCCTCGGCATGTAGAATGCGGGGGCGGTCGCGGCGTAGCTAGGCGTAGTTCGTTTGTTTCTCCGTTTTTGTACAAATTTTAATGAAAACTCGCCGAGTTTGTGCCATATTCATATCAGATCGCCGAGTTTGAGCGATTTTGGGGGCGACCTGGGGGCGACGACTGGTAACACAATCGCCCTCACGCCGAAAGCAAACGCCGGTTCGGCCCCAGACAGCGCTTTTTCGGCGTTCTGGGGGCCCAAACGGCTGGAGATGCTCTTAGCAAGAATAAAACTATGAGTACTTTGTGAGATAATGAAAGTTAGTTGTTTAGTAAATACTCCCTCCGTCCCATAATATAAGAACGTTTTTGACATAGTGCAAAAACGTTCTTATATTATGGGACGGAGGGAGTAGCTTTTTGTCACTCAAGAAAGATTTGTCCCTAGGTGATTGATAACTAGACCGGTGATCATTATTGCAAATTTATATGAGGGAGAGGCATGAGCTAACATACTCTCCGTACTTGGAACATATGCACTTATGGTTGGAACTCTAGCAAGCATCCACAACTACCAAAGATCATTAAGGTAAAACCCAACCATCGCATTAAGTATCAAGTCCTCTTTACTCCCATACGCAACAACCCACTTACTCGGGTCTGTGCTTTTGTCACTCACGCCACCCACCATAAGCGAATCATGAACGTACTGCAACACCCTACAGTGGGGATCCCTCACGTTTGCGCGACACGGAGGGCACCATAGGACAACACCAAAATAAAACATACAACTCAAACCAATCACGATCATCAATCAACCCATAGGACAAAACGAATCTACTCAAACATCATAAGATAGCCATAGATACGATCATTGGGAAATAGTATACAGCGTTGAGCACCATGTTTAGGTAGAGATTACAGCGGGTAGAAGAGAGGTTACACTGCTGCATAGAGGGGGAGAGAGTTGGTGTTGACAGCGGCGAAGTTGTTGAGTAGATCGCCGTCACGATGATTGCCTCGGCGGCGCTCCGGCGCCACCGGGAGAAAGGGGGAGAGAGCCCCCTCCTTCTTCTTCCTTGCCCCCCCCCCCTAGATGGGAGGAGAGTTCCTCCTCTAGTCCATGGCCTCCACGATGGCGGAGGGGCGGGAGCCCCTCCGAGATTGGATCTCCCTCTCTGTTCTCTTCTGTTTCGCATTCCTGTTTTCTGGCCTGTCACCGTTTCTTAAATTCCCGGAGATCCGTAACTCCGATTGCGCTGAAATTTTTACACAAATTTTTCCATAAATTATCTTTCTTGCACATGAAGTCGAGCCCCAACCGACTTACGGGGTGCCCACTAGGCACCACCGTGCGCCAGCGGGGGCCAGGCGCGCCCTGGTGGGTAGTGGAGGCCGTGGGCCTCCGTTTGCATTGTTTCCACCTCCCAAAAATCACATATATTCCAAAATAATTCTCCGTAGATACTTATCGCGTTTGGACCTCGTTTGATATGTTAGTCCCAAAAAATCATATAAATTGTTGCCAACATATGTAAAAGTTGTATAATATTGGCATGGAACAATAAAAAATTATAGATACGACGGAGACGTATCGATCATGCACTCAACGTATGGCTTCTGGAGTCCATCTTGAGGAGAATGAGAGCCCACTGTGGCCCGAGGAACACGGGCCGACTAGGTTAGCACCCCCTAGTCCAGGACACCGTCACTACTCATGCTAGTATTCAATGTTAATTATTCGCAATGCATGATTATGACCGTTGTCGCTCTCTAGTTGGTTGCTTCTCAATCTATTTGCTAGCCTTCGCATGTACTAAGTGGAAATATAAATTGCTTGTGTATCCAAATCCTTAAACCAAAGTTGTTCCAGATGAGTCCACTATATCTACCTATATGTTGTATTACTCTGCTATTCCAAGTAAAATTGCATGTGCCACCTCAAATCATTCAAATAATCATATGTTTTGTGTGCGTGTACCGCTCATGGAGTAACGGGGGGCGGTCAGTATCTTCCATGCTAAGCGGCTTATTCTCACGATGGTTGTTTATTCACTTTTTATTGCGCAAGAGAGGCTGGTAATTAGGGTGCCCAGTCCTATAATCAAAATGAAGAAGAAAAATAAAACAAACTCCCCCGGAAAGTTGATTATTTGGAGGGCCCCCGTGATTTCGGCTAGCCATGGCTAGTGTTTGTATGGTTGAGGGGGAGTAAACCTTTACCTTTTCGCTTGGGAACCACTGATAATGTGTTAGCATGGAAGATATTGAAAATCCTTTATCGCGATGTTGATAGGAAAAGCACACCTCTCACCTTCAAGCTCTGGCGCCTATGCAAATCTCTGCTTCCCTCTGCGAAGGGCCTATCTATTTACTATCATGTTATTTACTTGTATTGTTGATTCATCACCTTCTCATTTTAAATACCAATCCTGAGAGCGCTATTGTCATTCTTATGCATTGAGTCTAGTTAATGTTGGGTATACCGTGACTGGATCTCTTCTACCCTGAGTTATAATGTTTAGTCATTGCTTTAACTTCAAAGGTGCTCGGCATTTATGTTTTGAGGTCTCGGTAAGGGCTAGCGAGATACCATGTTATCATGTTATCTCAGGACGCGGCACTGCATTTAGTCACATTGGAGAAACTCGCTTAGAGAAATTTCATAGTGATGGATTTTAAAGTCATATGATTGTGAATCATCTGACACTTGCAACTTTTATCCAAATGGTGAAGTAAACTAAAATATCGTTCGCAGGCCATAAAGAACGAGCAATAAAATAATTGGAAACATGCATGTTGATGTGTGTAGACCAATAACTGTTGTTGCAAGAAGTTGATTTATCTGTTTGCAATGATGGCTCAAGTAGATATTTATATTTACTTATTGAACCATAATCTGGATCCTTTGAAATGTTTCAAAAGGATTTTCGGATGAAGTAGAAATTATTGTAACAAGAAAATTATGTTTCTGCAATTGGATTGCAGAAAGGAATATTTGAGTTACAAATTTAGCGATTGTCTGATGAGTTGTGAAAAGAGTTTCTTAACTTGCACCTCGTGGAACATCATTGTGAGTGGTGTGTCTGAGTAGATGTAATCGAACCATGGATGACATGGTGAGATCAAAGATGACATTAAATCAATTTGCCAAAAATAAGAATGTGAAGCTTTAGAGACTGTGAATTTTACATTGAGAAAGAGTTCCATCAAATATGTTGAAAATGATGCCATATAAGATATGGTATGGTATGCTAAACCATTTGGTTTTTCTTAACATTTGGGAATATAATACATAAGTAAAATGTTTACAAATTTATTTCCCAAGTCAGATAAGTGCTACTTTGTAGGTTATCCCAAATAGTTGGGTATTCCTCTATCACTATGTCAAGGCAAAGTGTTTTGCCACATAGTGCAGTAAATTTTGAAGAAAATGTTTTCTACAAAAGAGTGAGTGGGAGGACAGTCCAACTCGACGAGATTATAGATTCTTCGTCACCAGGTCAAAGAAAATATACACTAGACTGGAAGTAGTTCCAGGATTTCCTATCACGGCTGATATAGAAGCCCCTATATGAGATAAAGAGACTTTGGTCAAAATTGCAGCTGAACTATATATTTTGGGAAAACTCGTGAAAACCTTCATGGTATGCATACGAGATATCGTTGGACAAACAATGAACCTATAAGTAATGCTTAAAGTCAGTTCGGGTTAAACTAGCAATTACTATATATTTCAATTATGAGATATAATAGATGGATGTCACAAGGATTCACATGAGATGGGAATAGAATTACGGTTGTATATGATACGGTCCAAGGTAATTTTGTCGGACCAGAGGATGCTAGTAAGTGTGCGAACTTTAAGAGATCCTATAATGGACTGAAGGAAGTATAGCAGAGTTGGAATCTTCGTTCTAATGAAATGGTCAAAAATTGATTTCATCGACGAAAGTGAAGATACTTGTATTTATAAGAAAGTAAGTGGGAGCATGGTAATATTTCTAAACAATGTGTGTACATGACACATTGTTGATTGAAAGTATAAATTCCTTGACACGAATTAGGACTTTATTTAAACTAATTTTTCAGTGAAGTGCTTAGGCAATATAGCCTTGGTATTAGGCATAATAATCTATGTAGATAGTAGTGCCTAATCGATGTTAGCCAAATACATATTGACAAGATACTAAAATAGTTTACTATAAAAACTTCAAGAAGAGTTTCTTGCCGAGGTCACATGGAAAGAGTTTTTAAGCAAAAAAAACAGTATTTGGAATACTGATGAGCAAAGTACATGATTGAGATTTCACTCACAGTTGTGTTGTGAATAAACCATGTATTCCATGGTACGTAAACAAATCAGATATGTCCAATACTCCAAGTAAGTTGGGAGTAAAGTTACCAGCATGATCAAATAGTTGGTCATTGATAATCCCCAAGTGCAGGGAATCATCGTAGCAATTCCCAATGGTGGAAGTGATAAGTATGGAGTGTCGAACCCACAAGGAGCTAAAGGTAAGATCAATATTCTCTCAATTCCTATCTGCCACTGATACGACTCTACGTACACCGAACGTTTGCTTCCAACTAGAAACGAGAAATAAAACAACGTTGTGGGTATGAAGAGGATAACTTTGCATGGTATCGGAGAGCTAAAATATAAAAGTAGGTGATGTTATCATAAAGTTAGAATATATTATAAATAGCGAGTGTGGAATAATGGTGGATCGGTGTGCGGAATTGTCCTAGGCAATTGTTAACAAGACTGGTAGTCGTCATTGCAATTTCATATGAGGGAGAGGCATAAGCTAACATACTTTCTCTACTTGGATCATATGCACTTATGATTGGAACTCTAGCAAGCATCCGCAACTACTAAAGATCATTAAGGTAAAACCCAACCATAGCATTACAGCATCAAGTCCTCTTTATTTCCATACGCAACAACCCCCTTACTCGGGTTTGTGTTTCAGTCACTCACCAACCCACTATAAGCGAATCATGAACGTATTGCAACACCCTACAGCGGGAATCCCTCATGCTTGCGCGACACGGAGGGCACCATAGGACAGCACCAAAATAAAACATACAACTCCTACCAATCTAGATCATCAATCAACCCAAAGACAAAGGATATCTACTCAAAACATCATAGGATGGCAACACATCATTGGATCATAATATGTGGCATAAAGCACCATGTTCAAGTAGGGATTACAGCGGGGTGTGGGAGAGTGGACCGCGTAAAAGAGATGAGGATGGTGATGATGGTGGTGATGTTGATGAAGACGATCACCGCGGCGATGATTCCCCTCTCGATGGCACTCCGGTGCCACCAAGAGAGAGGAGGAGAGGTTCTCCCCCTTGTGCTTCCTCCAAGAGAGAGGAGGAGAGGTTAGTATGATAAAGAGTAAACCATTCACTTTGGTACTGTCAAAGACAAGGTTCATAATTGTTCCCACACAATGTCTACTGTACCAAATCATTTATACAATTTATATTGAGAAATATAAGCCATAGAAACTAGAAAACAAGCAAACTATGCAATGAAAACAGAATCTGTCAGAAACAGAACAGTCTGTAATGATCTGAACAGCAACCATACTTCTGCTACTCCAAAAATTATGAAATAAATTGGCGTACGTGAGGTATTTGTCTATTAATCTTCTGCAAAAAGAATCAACTCAAAATCACTCTTCTGTAAAAAAAATGGTAGCTAATCTCGTGAGCGCAAAGTTTCTGTTTTTTTACAGCAAGATCACATTAACTTTCACCCAAGTCTTCCCAAAGGTCTTACTTGGCACTTTATTGAAACAAAAACTATAAAACATGATTACTACAGTATCTTAATCATGTAAACACACAAAAACAGTCAGGGTAAATATAGGTTGTCTCCCAACAAGCGCTTTTCTTTAATGCCTTTTAGCTAGGCATGATGATTTCAATGATGCTCACATAAAAGATAAGAATTGAAACATAAAGAGAGCATCATGAAGAATATGACTAGCACATTTGAATCTAACCAACTTCCTATGCCTAGGGATTTTGTGAACACATAATGTAAGGGCATATTTATACCTAACGTGTTTTGGTGATTGACGACAATGCTTTTGCGGACTAATCGTGTGCCTTGAGTTTCTCAGACGTTTCAGCGCTAGGCACAAGACGGTTTGGTGCCCCTCGAAGACTATTGAAGACGGCGTTCTTTTTACGTTTCTTTTCGATGGAATTGAGTCGTAGGAAAGCCGTACTATCAAGAGGGGGTCCGCTTCGGAAAGGTTTGGGTGGAATCATCACGTACACGTTTTCTTCCTTGTCTCCACCTTTCCCCCCTGCGCTTTGGAGCATCCTCCGTTTATCCTCTATGCAATATGTCTTGGTTGCTGATATTGGGCTTGCGTAGTACTGCTCCCTGGAGCGGTAGTACCGCAGGCACCTGCGGTAGTACCGGACCTCGGCGCGGTAGTACCGCAGGAGCCCACGGTAGTACCGCTCCTCTGGAGTTGTAGTACCGTGGCCCCCAGGCCAAGTGCCGCTGCATTGCGGTAGTAGGGACGGATGTAATTTTTTACATCCGCGCCTCCACGGTAGTACCGCACCTTGTGTGTGGTAGTACCGCGCGGGGTCTGGCTCAGCTGCCACGCGGTAGTACCGCTCCTCCAGCTGTAGTACCGTGTCGGATTTTTGCATCGTTTGATTTTCAGCGGAAGTAGGCACGGATGTATTTTTATTCATCCGCGTCTTTCCCAGGCTAGGCCATTCCTGCCTTGCGGTAGTACCGCAAGGGGGAGCGGTAGTACCGCTCCTGCGGAAGTACTGCTCTCAGCCTCTGTGCTTCCGGCTTGACCTAGCTCTTGACGTAGCAGCGGTAGTACCGTGTGGCGTGCGGTAGTACCGCTTGTCAGGGGCGGTAGTACCGCGAGTCGCAGGCTGGTTAGGTGGATAACGGTTGGATTTAGTTCTCGACTATAAAAGGGGTGTCTTCTTCCTCTAGTTGACCACCTCTTCCAACCCTAAGCTCCATTGTTGCTCCAAGCTCCTTTTTTGCCCGATCTCACTCCCTAGCCAATCAAACTTGTTGATTTGCTCGGGAGTGGTTGAGAAGGCCCCGATCTACACTTCCACCAAGAGAAATTTGATATCCCCCCACTAATCCCTTGCGGATCTTGTTACTCTTGGGTGTTTGAGCACCCTAGACGGTTGAGGTCATCGCGGAGCCATAGTCCATTGTGGTGAAGCTTCGTGGTGTCGTTGGGAGCCTCCAATTAAGTTGTGGAGATTGCCCCAACCTTGTTTGTAAAGATTCGGTCGCCGCCTCCAAGGGCACCAATAGTGGAATCACGGCATCTCGCATTGTGTGAGGGCATGAGGAGAATACGGTGACCGTAGTGGCTTCTTGGGGAGCATTGTGCCTCCACACCGCTCCAACGGAGACGTACTTCCCTTCAAAGGGAAGGAACTTCGGTAACACATCCTCGTCTTCACCGGCTCCACTCTTGGTTATCTCATGCCTTTACTTGTGCAAGCTTATTTGTGCTATATCTCTTGCTTGCTTGTGTGCTTATTTTTGTTGCATCATATTGGTTGCTCACCTAGTTGCATATCTAGACAACCTAATTTGATGCAAACTTTAAATTGGTAAAGAAAAGCTAAAAATTGTTAGTTGCCTATTCACCCCCCCCCCTCTAGTCAACTATATCGATCCTTTCAATTGGTATCAGAGCCTCGTCTCTTTATTAAGGACTTTACCGTCCGAAGATTATGGTTGACATCGTAGACGGTGTGGAGGAGCACTCCGGTGCGAATCCGGTCTCGTCCACGGGAGATGGGGGAACCGCGGTCTCTCGTGAGGAATTCAATGTGGCGTTGGACACATTGAAAACCTCCATGACGACCGAGGTCGAAAGCATGTTTAATAAATTCTTAGAAGGGCTTAAACTTTCCACCGCACAGCTGAAAGTTGGTGATCCCGCTAACAAGGTGACGGATGCTACCTCCGACAAGGGGGAAGCTACTAGCGAGAAAGCTCCTTCTTCTAGTGGTAAAAATGGCACCGGCATCTTTGCCCATGTGGAACCTCCACTTGTCTATGGTGGACTGCTTCCTTCCACTCATTTTAATCATGCCAGCCCGGCCCCTAAGATTGAGAAGAATGTAGAATTTGATTCTTGGGTCTATCGTTTTAAGCGTCATTTAAATCATGTGAACACTAACCTTTGGAGAATCATTGAAGAAGGTTTCTATCCGCATGACCGAAGTAACTTCACTCCTAGAGAAGCCGTGGATAACCAATTCAATGAGAATGCTCTCTTCATCATCCAAGAAGCAATCCCACCCGAAGATCTTCCTCATCTCCGGCCCTACTCCATGGCCAAATATGCTTGGCACCAAGTGGTTTCCCTCTATCGGGGAAGCGCAAGCATTCAACGCTCCAACTATGAAGTGGTGCAAGATGAAGCCGATGACTTTGCAATGAAAGAAGATGAAGAACCTCGTGAGCTTTATCGAAGAGTAACCAAACTCGCGGTCTCTCTCTGAGATCATGGAAGTTAGGACATGGATGACAATTGGATCAAGCGCAAATTCCTCAAGGCAATGATGCCCTACCACAAAGCCATGTCCTCCGTCATTCGTCAAAGGCCGGACTTCCACACCTTGTCCTCAAGTGAAGTGTTGGATGAGTTCGTTGCTATGAGAATCTTGGACAAGACCGCCGACAATGCGGTTCTACGCTCTCAAAGAGTAAAGAAGCCCAACCTTTCTCTAAAGGCCAAGGTTAGTATGGAGGAAGAGGATGAAGAGGAAGAAGAGGAGAGAAACCTCGAAGATACGAAGTATGCCTATCATGAACACATGGCCCTTGCTTCAAGGCAATTTTGGAGCAAGAAGAACTCAAGGCCCAACTTCAACAAGAACAATTCAAGTGGCGCAAAGGGCAAGCAACGAGTGAGGACTTGCTTCAATTGTGGCAATGTGAGCCACTTTGTTGCGGAGTGCCCTTATGAGAAGAGGGAAGACAATGGTGGCAAGCTCATCCGAAAGGACAAGGCCAAGTCGTTCCCCCACAAGAGCAACTTCACCAAGAAGACTCCTCCCAAGGCATTGGTGGTACAAGAAGAGTACAATAAGGATGATGACGATGATGAAGATGGTGAGTCAGTTTCCGTGGCCTCCGTTGCCATTGCGACGACTCCACGGGTGTCTCTCTTCGACTCACCCAATGAGAGCATCACCGCCAAGTGCCTCATGGCTAAAGCCACCAACAAGGTAACCCCCAACATCAAAACTACCATCATTAATCATCCTTCTTCGGATAGCATTGATGAACATGAGGGGACAAATGTGGAGGAGAATGAGTTTGAGACCTTTATGGGTAAACTCAAGGGTAAATCCAAGAAGCACTTCGTTGCTCTCTTGGAACAACTTGGTGAAGCCAATGACATGATCGAGGCTCACGAAGATACCATCTCTAAGATGGAGGGGCATAGTCGCGACTATGTCGATGAGATTTCGGATCTTTCCAATGCTCTTGACGAAGAGCGTGGACTTCGTTTGGCTCTTGAGGAGTCACACAACAATGATCATGCTAAGTTAAAGAAAGACCTTGATCATGCTCTTGTTGTTTCTCGTGTGCTAAACTCCGAGAAGGCAAAGCTTGGGGTTGATCTTGCTAGACTCAAAGAGGAGTTTGACATTCTCGACAAGGCTCACAAAGTCTTGAAGGGTGTTCATGCTAGCCTCAAGGAGTCTCATGATCAACTCCAAGTGAAGCTAACCAAGGAGAAAGCCACCTTTCCTCATATGGTGTTAATTGATAATGCAAATGCTACTAACCCTTGTTGTGAGCATGTGAATCTTGTTGAGGAGAATGCTAAGTTGAAGGAGCAACTTGAGAAAGGCCTTGTGTCATGCATACAAGGTGAGAAGAACCTCAACGACCTTTTGAGCAATCAAAAGGAAGTTGTGGCCAAGGAGGGGATTGGGTTCGCACCCAAGCCCAAGAACAAGAAGAAGAATGACAAGACCAAACGACCTCCTCATCTCAAGCAAACTTTTGTGAAGGAGGGAGAGGGTGCTTCCAAGGAGAAGAAGAACAATGTGAAGGGTGGCGGTGTCAAGAAGGGCAATGCCACCCCTCCCAACAAAGTCGGCGACTTTAACCCTTCTTATGTGTTATGTCGTGCTAGTGATGGGCATGTTAATGCCAAATTTGTTGGTTCTCCTCATGAGTATATTGAATGGTCTATTGGGGTTCCTAGGACCCTTGTTACTAACATCAAAGGACCCATTACAAAATGGGTACCTAAAACCAAGCATTGATCTCTTGTAGGTGTTTGCTTCTGGTGGGGGATCATGGTTGCTCGATAGTGGAGCTACAAATCATATGACCGGAAGCAAGGACTTGGTGGTGGACGTGCACAAGATTCCATCTATGCCCACCAATGTCGAGTGTGGTGATGCCTCGTCTTCTAAGGTATTGGGACTCGGCAAGGTTGTCATTTCTCATGATCTCACGATCGAGAAGGTCATGCTTGTTGAGTCCCTTGCATACAATTTACTTTCCGTTCGTCAACTTGCAATCATGGGCTTTGCCACTTTCTTTGATATTGATACCATGGCCCTCTTGTGGAGCAAGACTCTTAAAGTAGCCTTTGTTGGGCATGTCGAGAACGGTCTATATGTGATTAACTTTTCGGAGCGACCCACTAAGACCGCGACATGCCTAATGGCTAAAGTTGATGTGGGATGGCTTTGGCATCGCTGTTTAGCCCATGTCAATATGAGATCTTTGCAAAGTCTTCTCAAGGGGGACCATGTCCGTGGACTAACGAATGTTAGTTTTGCTAAAGATCGTGCTTGCAGTGCTTGTATCGAAGAAAAGCTACATGAGAAGGCTCGCCCTCCCACGACTATCATTTACTCGAAGAGGCCTTTGGAGCTCCTTCATTTGGATCTCTTTGGGCCTCCATCCTTTGATAGTCTTGGGGGTAGGAAGTATTGCTTGGTGATTGTGGATGACTATTCAAGATACACTTGGGTGTATTTCTTCAAGAGGAAGAGTGAGACCCAACAAACCGTCATTGACTTTGCAAATGAAGCCCAACGTCAACACAATGCAAAGATCTTGACAATAAGAAGTGACAACGGCACCGAGTTCAATAACTAAACCTTGGATGAGTTTCTTAGTGATGAGGGGATCAAGCATCAATATTCCGCACCTTACACCCCTCAACAAAACGGTGTTGCAGAGAGGAAGAACCGGGCGTTGATGGATGCGGCAAGGACCATGATGGCGGAGTTCAAGTCTCCATACAACTTTTGGGCCGAAGCCATCAACACCGCGTGTCATGCATCCAATCGGCTCTACCTCCGCAAGGGCTTGAACAAGACTCCATATGAGATACTCACCGGTAACAAGCCCAACCTCAAGTACTTTCGGGTGTTCGGGTGTAAGTGTTTCATTCTCAAGAAAGGTGTTCGGTTGTCTAAATTTGAGGCTAGAGCTTATGAGGGCATATTTGTTGGTTATGCTACAAACTCTCATGCTTACCGTGTCCTCAATAAATCCACGGGACTTATTGAGGAGACGTGTAACGTGGAGTTTGATGAGAATAACGGCTCCCAAGTGGAGAAAAGTGGCACTTGTGATGTAGGTGATGAAATTCCTCCTCAAGCCATAAGAAGAATGGTTGTTGGTTTTATCCTACCCATTGAGGAACCCCTTGTGGCCGAAGGAGAAGGACAATGCTCCACTCAAGTGGAGCCATCACCAACCCAAGGCCCACACGCTTCCGAAGAACAAAGTGAAGGACCTCAACCTCATGAACAAGACCAAGGGCAAGATCATGCTCAAGACGGTGTTGACACACCAAGTGATGCCCAAGGTCAAGTTCTCTCCTCCGAGCAAGTTCAAGATCAAGAACAAGCTCAAGACGGCGCTCAAGATGATCAAGTGACCGCTCCTCAACTCACCACCGAGGAGGAATTGGAGCGTCGTGCCGCCAAGATTGCATCGAAGCTCTCCACCAAGGGTCATCTCATTAAGAATGTGCTAGGAAGCATTCAAAAGGGGGTAAGCACTCGTAGACAATTGGCAAACTATTGTGAACATCATGCGTTTGTCTCTTGTGTTGAACCCCAAAGGTATAGGAAGCACTCGAAGATCCGGATTGGCTTAATGCCATGCATGAAGAACTCAACAACTTCGAGTACAACAAGGTGTGGAGATTAGTGCCAAGGCCAACGGGGAACCACAATGTCATTGGAACCAAGTGGATATTCAAGAACAAGCAAGATGCTCATGGGACCATCATTCGCAACAAGGCACGATTGGTGGCACAAGGCTACTACCAAGTCGAGGGTATCGACTACTGTGAAACCTTTGCTCCCATTGCTCGCCTTGAATCCATTCGTTTGTTGATTGCTTATGCTTCTCATCACAACTTTAAGTTGCAACAAATGGATGTGAAGAGTGCTTTTCTTAATGGTCCTATTAATGAGTTGGTTTATGTCAAGCAACCCCCCGGGTTCGAGGATCCCTACTTTCCCGATCATGTGTATCAACTCGATAAGGCACTCTATGGCCTTAAACAAGCCCCACGTGCGTGGTATGACCACCTTACCGAGTTGTTACAAGATCGTGGGTTTGAAGTTGGGCTAATCGACCCCACTCTTTTTACTAAGAAGGTCAAAGGGGAGTTGTTTGTGTGCCAACTATATGTTGATGACATTATCTTTGGTTCCCCTAACAAAGCTTTCAATGAGGAATTTGTCGCACTCATGACCTCAAAGTTGAAGATGTCTTCCATGGGAGAGTTGAAGTTCTTTCTCGGTTTCGAAGTGAAGCAAAGAAAAGAAGGAACCTTCATCAACCAAGCCAAATACACTCAAGACATGCTCAAGAGATTCAAGCTAAGTGATGTCAAGCCGGCTTCCACTCCAATGCCCACCAAGTGCCAACTTGACATTGATCCCAATGGTAAAGCGGTGGATCAAAAGGTATATCGTTCCATGATTGGATCCTTGCTTTACCTTTGTGCATCTAGACCGGATATCATGTTGAGTGTGGGAATTTGTGTACGGTTTCAAGCCGCACCTAAGGAAAGCCACTTTGTGGCGGTCAAGCAAATCTTTCGATATTTGGCTCATACCCCAAACTTTGGCTTATGGTACCCAAGAGGAGCAAACTTCAAGCTTGTAGGGTATTCGGACTCCGATTGGGCGGGAGACAAAGTGGATAGGAAGTCCACTTCCAGAGGGTGCCAATTCCTTGGTTGCTCTTTGGTAAGTTGGTCTTCTAAAAAGCAAAGTTGTGTGTCTCTCTCGTCCACCGAAGCGGAGTATGTGGCGGCCGGCAATTGTTGTGCACAACTCTTATGGATGAGGCGAACTTTAAAGGATTACGGTGTCATTTGTGACAAAGTGCCTCTTTGGTGTGACAATGAAAGTGACATCAAGATTTCTCTCAACCCGGTGCAACACTTCAAGACGAAGCATATTGAGATTCGGTATCACTTCATCCGGGATCACATTAGGCGAGGGGAGATCGAGCTCAACTACGTCAACACTCATGATAACCTTGCAGATATTTTCACGAAGCCGTTGGATGAAGCAAGATTTCGCGAGTTAAGGCATGAGCTAAATATCATTGATTCGAGCAATGTTGCTTGAACCCTTGCACACCCCACCATACTCAACTTGTTGTCTTGTTTAGATGTAGGCATGGACATAGGGGGAGTGTTGTTTTCTCAATGAACTCTCCCTCCCCCCATTATGCATAAATTGATCAACTCTTTCACATTAGCCATTTTTTATGGTACTTGTGCTTCAAAGACGAGTTTTGGTCATGGGCCCAAGGATAATTCTTCGCAGTACCATACCAATTGACTCAAACATAGGTGGCTCCGGCCACCGCTCTCTCTTTGGAGAGGTTGTGTCTCGAGGTTGTTTCTTGTTGTCCTTTGCCTTTCTCTCTTCGTGTTGAGCGTGTTCTTGTCGTGTCTTGTTGACTTGAAGATTCCGTGCGAAGACCTTTTTTTCTTGTGTTTGAAACGTGCATCTTCTTGAGCTCGCGGTACTACCGCGGCCAGCCACGGTACTACCGCGTGTGGTGTGCACGGTACTACCACACCTAGCGCGGCAGTAATTTTTTACTGCCGCCTGGGAGAGCGGTACTACCGCTTCGGTGCGGTACTTCCGCCCGAGCGGTACTACCGCGATGAAGCGCGGCACTACCGTGCTGACGAGTGCGCGTGGGGGGTTATGACTCGGGCAGGGGGAGTTTCAACTCCCCATACCCATTCACTTGTCTCTCTCCATGCCGCCTCTCTCTCTCTCTCTCTTGCTCAAGAACGGCGCCGGAGACCCTCGCCGAATCTCCTTCTCCGGCCACTCTCCTCGGATTCCGACCGGTGGGATCGTTCCCCACCACTTCCTCTTGCCATGGACCAAGGTTTCTCCCCAAATCCCTCTCTCTCTTGGTTGTTCTTTTGCCTCTAGGTTTTTGGGGAGATGCATGTGTTCTTGAGATTTTAGGCCAAATCTTTGCAAGAGTAGGATGTAGGAGAGTTGCGTAGAAATTATACTTGATATGTTGTCCTGTGGTAGATTTGATCAACCGTAGTACCGTCGTGTTTTCGCGGTTTTTCTCAGATTCAAAGTGGTTTGGATCCGCCGCCGTGCGGTACTACCGCATCTTCTGTGCGGTACTACCGCAGGTGCGGTACTACCGCACGAGCTGTGGTACTAAGGTCCTACTACCGCTCCAAGTCCCGGTACTACCGTGTCTTCACACGGTACTACCGCGACTAGGAGCGGTACTAAGATTTTAGTACCGCGCGACCTGGCAGTACTACCGTTGTTGTCCAATCTTCTTCTTGGCAATTACCACGTATGCTTTCTACTTGTTTCCCTTGTCTTGCTAAGGTATTTGCATTGATTATTCTCGCTCTTTGTGTGTGCTTTTGCTTTGTGTCTTAGGTGGTGGCTCCGGTGCCCCTGCTCGCCGTTCCAATCCCAGTCGTGACACTGGCTCCAAGCGACTGCGCAATCAAGATGAAGCTCCAGAGGGCTCCAGTGCCCCCAAGCGCAATGTCAAGTCCTCCTCTAGCAAGTACAAGGAACCCGCCAAGGGCATGGACGAGATTCCACTTTCTGAGTTTATCCCCCGAAGGCAGATCAACCCATATGTGAATGCTCGGGCTATCTTCAGAGGCAATGACTTGTTTTGGACCAAGCAGCAGACTCTCATTTATCTGGATGTGATCAAGGCCAAGCAAAACACCTACATGGATGTCAAGTGGATTGACATGAATCACATGAGGAAGGACAAGCATCGTGAGTACTTTGGAGAGGCTCTGGATTTGGTGGAGCAGTTTGGTATTGAACATGTGATCTCCTTCCACCTGGACAAGGTGCATGCCTATCTGGTGGATATGATGCTCCTGTGCGAGGAGGCGCGTGTGTCTCAGACCCAACCACTTGATGTCTCACACATCATGTGGTGTGAGCTTCGGTTCGCGGTGTTCAACCGCAAGGTACCTATCTATGGACCGTACCTGTTTCTGTTGATCTCCAAGACTTGGGAGAAGCTGTTCCCTAGTGATGAGTTCCTTGCTCCAGACTGGATTCGGCATGAGTCCATCAGTCTCCGTGTCAAGCCCAAGTGGGCCAACACTACGACTCATGCTGAGGCGTCTGCTGCTAGGAGGGCCGTTGATGAGGAGGAGGCTGAGGCAGAGGATGTTGCTGAGGACCGTGCTGCTGGGTATACCCATCGTTCCTCTGAGCCCTCGTGGGCCAAGAAGCCGAAGGACAAGATGAAGACTCTGTTCTGCATGCAGGCAAAAGGGCAGTACAGGACTCACGTTGCTTCCAAGGAGAGTCGCCGCCGTGACAAGAGGATCATGAAGGTCTTTGGTGAGGCAGAATCCAGCGGGTCAGAGAGGCACATCACCCTGGAGGCCGAATGGATGGCGAAGCAAGGCTACAAGTGGACTGATTCTGAGGAGGACATCGAGGAGACCGTCCCCGCCGCTGAGTCTGACGGGGAGCGTTGGAGCGATTTCTCTGCGTGAGCCACCCCTTGTGTGTAGGTGTCCTCTCTGCCTTTTTGGCGTCTCGATGCCAAAGGGGGAGAGAGTGTAGGGATTTGCGTGCTTGCGAGTCGTGTGTCGTGTCTGGTGTGTTTGCTTTATCATTTGAACCTCGTTTGCTTTGGTTTGGTTTGCACCTTTGAGACTTATCCTTCATATGGTGTAAGACATATGCACTCTATCCTATCTTAGTGAGCTTATGATATAATTGTGCTACTTATGTTATGCTCTTGTTTGCTATCTTGTCTAGTGTTAGCCTTACTTTTGCAAGATATGCCTTGTCTATAAAATATAGGGGGAGTGTTGATCCTAGTATGTGTGTCGTGCAGTCCAAAGCACCCATCTAGATTGCACACATCTAGGGGGAGCCCGTCTATATTTTAGAGAGGAGGGGTTTGCGTTTGCTCAATATTATTTTCCTTTGTGCAAATCCCGTATTGTCATCAATCCACCAAAAAGGGGGAGATTGTAAGGGCATATTTATCCCTAAGGTGTTTTGGTGATTGATGACAATGCTTTTGCGGACTAATCGTGTGCCTTGAGTTTCTCAGACGTTTCATCGCTAGGCACAAGACGGTTTGGTGCCCCTCGAAGACTATTGAAGACGGTGTTCTTTTTACGTTTCTTTTCGGTGGAATTAAGTCGTAGGAAAGCCGTACTATCAAGAGGGGGTCCGCTTCGGAAAGGTTTGGGTGGAATCATCACGTACACGTTTTCTTCGTTGTCTCCACCTTTCCCCCTGCGCTTTGGAGCATCCTCCGTTTATCCTCTATGCAATATGTCTTGGTTGCTGATATTGGGCTTGCGGTAGTACTGCTCCCTGGAGCGGTAGTACCGCAGGCACCTGCGGTAGTACCGGACCTCGGCGTGGTAGTACCGCAGGAGCCCACGGTAGAACCGCTCCTCTGGAGTTGTAGTATCGTGGCCCCCAGGCCAAGTGCCGCTGCATTGCGGTAGTAGGGGCGGATGTAATTTTTTACATCCGCGCCTCCGCGGTAGTACCGCACCTTGTGCGCGGTAGTACCGCGCGTGGCCTGGCTCATCCGCCACGCGGTAGTACCGCTCCTCCAGCTGTAGTACCGTGTCGGATTTTTGCATCGTTTGATTTTCAGCGGAAGTAGGTACGGATGTATTTTTATTCATCCGCGTCTTTCCCAGGCTAGGCCATTCCTGCCTTGCGGTAGTACCGCAAGGGGGAGCGGTAGTACCGCTCCTGCGGAAGTACTGCTCTCAGCCTCTGTGCTTCAGGCTTGACCTAGTTCCTGCCGTAGCAGCGGTAGTACCGCGGTCACCCGCGGTAGTACCGTGTGGCCGTGCGGTAGTACCGCTTGTCAGGGGCGGTAGTACCGCGAGTCGCGGGCTGGTTAGGTGGATAACGGTTGGATTTAGTTCTCGACTATAAAAGGGGTGTCTTCTTCCTCTAGTTGACCACCTCTTCTAACCCTAAGCTCCATTGTTGCTCCGAGCTCCTTTTTCGCCCGATCTCACTCCCTAGCCAATCAAACTTGTTGATTTGCTCGGGAGTGGTTGAGAAGGCCCCGATCTACACTTCCACCAAGAGAAATTTGATTTCCCCCCACTAATCCCTTGCGGATCTTGTTACTCTTGGGTGTTTGAGCACCCTAGACGGTTGAGGTCACCGCGGAGCCATAGTCCATTGTGGTGAAGCTTCGTGGTGTCATTGGAAGCCTCCAATTAAGTTGTGGAGATTGCCCCAACCTTGTTTGTAAAGGTTCGGTCGCCGCCTCCAAGGGCACCAATAGTGGAATCACAGCATCTTGCATTGTGTGAGGGCGTGAGGAGAATACGGTGGCCCTAGTGGCTTCTTGGGGAGCATTGTGCCTCCACACCGCTTCAACGGAGACGTACTTCCCTTCAAAGGGAAGGAACTTCGGTAACACATCCTCGTCTTCACCGGCTCCACTCTTGGTTATCTCGTGCCTTTACTTGTGCAAGCTTATTTGTGTTATATCTCTTGCTTGCTTGTGTGCTTATTGTTGTTGCATCATATAGGTTGCTCACCTAGTTGCATATCTAGACAACCTACTTTGATGCAAACTTTAAATTGGTAAATAAAAGCTAAAAATTGTGAGTTGCCTATTCACCCCCCCCTAGTCAACTATATCGATCCTTTCACATAATTTATAGGAACAAGAATCAACTAGCATTGGAAGGCAAAACAAGTATAACTTCAAAACTTTAAGCACATAGAGAGGAAACTTGATATTATTGCAACTCCTACAGGCATATATTCCTCCCTCATCATAATTTTCAGTAGCATCATGAATGAATTCAACAATATAACCATCACATAGAGCATTCTTTTCATGATCTATAAGCATAGAAATTTTTCTACTCTTCACATAAGCAAAATTCTTCTCATTCAGAATAGTGGGATCACTAATTCCTAAAGTCGACACTCTTCCAAACCCACCTTAGATGATAGTATTATTCATACTCCAAAAGATATAAGTGAAGTTCATGGAGCATTCCACAATTAATATAGACTAACCAATATCCAAGCTCAAAATATGTAAGTGAAGCACACGAAACATTCTATAAAACCATACTCAAAAGATTTAAGTGAAGCACAAAGGGCAATTCTATAAGATCATACTTAAAAGATATAAGTGAAGCACATGAAGTATTCTATAAATAAATGAAGGGCTATCTCATGCTAGCATGGTTCGTAAAGGAAAAACAAAAACACAAAGGACACAAGTCATGTGAACAAAACAAAAACCGAGGTATACCGATATTTGTTGAAGAAGAAAGATGGGATGCCAACCGGGGCATCCCCAAGCTTAGATGCTTGAGTATCCTTTGAAATATTTACTTGGGGTGCCTTGTTCATCCCCAAGCTTGAACTCTTGCCTCTCTTTATTCTTCTCATATTGATAGTTCCTCGATCTTCAAACACTTCATCCACACAAAACTTTAACAAAAACTTTGTGAGATCCATTAGTGTAATAAAGCAAACTACCACTTTAAGGTACTGTAATAAACTCATTCTTTATTTATATTGGTGTTAAACCTACTGTATTCCAACTTCTCTATGGTTCATACCCCCCGATACTAGCCATAGATTGATCAAAATAAGCAAACAACACACGCAAAACAGAATCTGTCAAAAACAGGACAGTCTGTAGTAATCTGGAGGTTTAGCAAACTTCTGTAACTCCAAAAATTATGAAATAAATTTGAAAAATTGAAAAATTTGTACAGAAGTAATGTGAAAAACGTTTCAGACCCATTTGACTTTCCAGTAAAAAATGTAAAATCATGCGCTACAGACAAAGTTTCTGTTTTTGTTCTGCACATAGTAAACAAGCGATCTAATCATCCTAAAACCAAAACTTGGCATATTATTTTTATACTACAATGGATATATACAAGGGGATAATTATTTATAGAGAAACTTCCATGAAAAATTCTACATTGTTTCCGTGAGCATGAACACAAGTGCTCAAGGTCGACCCTCACTTCTTCAATGCAAAACTTTCCAATCACTTCTCTTTTTGAAAAACTTTTTAGGCATGAGAGGCAAGTAAAAAAAAATTGGTATTTTCATTCTTAAATTTTTTTTGTATGTTTCACCCACAACTAAACATAAACAAAAAGGGAAAACAAAATCTACTTAGTGAAGAAAGCAAGCAAGCACACACGAGAATATCAACCCCACGCTATTACTCCCCGGCAACGGCGCCAGAAAAGAGCTTGATAATCCCCAAGTGCAGGGAATCATCGTAGCAATTCCCAATGGTGGAAGTGATAAGTATGGAGCGTCGAACCCACAAGGAGCTAAAGGTAAGATCAATATTCTCTCAAGTCCTATCTGCCACTGATACGACTCTATGTACACCGAACGTTTGCTTCCAACTAGAAACGAGAAATAAAACTATATTGTGGGTATGAAGAGGATAACTTTGCATGGTATCGGAGAGCTAAAATATAAAAGTAGGTGCTGTTATCATAAAGTTAGAATATATTATAAATAGCGAGTGTGGAATAATGGTGGATCAGTGTGCGGAATTGTCCTAGGCAATTGTTAACAAGACCGGTAGTCGTCATTGCAATTTCATATGAGGGAGAGGCATAAGCTAACATACTTTCTCTACTTGGATCATATGCACTTATGATTGGAACTCTAGCAAGCATCCGCAACTACTAAAGATCATTAAGGTAAAACCCAACCATAGCATTAAAGCATCAAGTCCTCTTTATTCCCATACGCAACAACCCCCTTACTCGGGTTTGTGTTTCAGGCACTCACCAACCCACTATAAGCGAATCATGAACGTATTGCAACACCCTACAGCGGGAATCCCTCACGCTTGCGCGACACGGAGGGCACCATAGGACAGCACCAAAATAAAACATACAACTCCTACCAATCTAGATCATCAATCAACCCAAAGACAAAGGATATCTACTCAAAACATCATAGGATGGCAACACATCATTGGATCATAATATGTGGCATAAAGCACCATGTTCAAGTAGGGATTACAGCGGGGTGCGGGAGAGTGGACCGCGTAAAAGAGATGAGGATGGTGATGATGGTGGTGATGTTGATGAAGACGATCACCGCGGCGATGATTCCCCTCTCGATGGCACTCCGGTGCCACCAAGAGAGAGGAGGAGAGGTTCTCCCCCTTGTGCTTCCTCCTCCATGGCCTCCCCCCTAGATGGGGAGAGGTTCTCCCTCTGGTCCTTGGCCTTCATGGCGATGATGGCCCCTCCGTGATCCTCCTCCATGGCCTCTAGTGATGATGGCCCCCTTCAGCAGGGTGCCAGAGAGGGCCTAGATTGATTTCTTGTGGCTACAGAGGTTTGCGGCGGCGGAACTTTTGATTTAGTGGAAAACTCATATGCATGATGATAAACAGTAAAACCTGACTCATAGTCTCGCCTCTAAGACAACCTCAAGTGTTGTTTGTGATCATGTTTTCGGATCTTGGGATATCGTTAAGTGTAATGATAGTCTTCAAAAACCATGTAGTATTGTTAGGATTATATCCACGACATCTCATGTATAATAAAAATGTATACAAAAAATGTACAATGTGTGTGAAAACAGTTGATCGTGTATTTAGAAGATATTAATCAAGCAATTGAAAAAAATGTTAATTTGTATTTAAAATTTGATAATCAAGCACTTGAAAAATGTTATATGTATATAGAAAAAAATGTTAATCGAGCATTTGAATTTTTTTAATGTCTATTGGAAAACTGTTGAGCATGTATTTCAAAAATGTTAACCATGTATTTAAATAATTTCAAACCTGTATTCGGAACATGTATTAGATATATACCAAAAATATACAATTTGTATGTAAAGTAATAATGAAAATATAAGCTCTCAAAAAAAATTATCATGTGTTTCAAAAATATTAAGTGTTTATAAAAATATACAATTTTTTTACTATGTACTCACGAAAAAGTTAACATATGGTGAACAAAAAAGAACCAATCAAAAGCGGCCAAACACAAAGTAAAAAAAGAAGAAACCCAATAAACCAAAAAGAAAGAAAATAAAATATATAAACTAGCAAATCACTTCAAAGAATGAAAATAAAAAAATAAGAAAAAACAAAGAAAACCCAAAAAGTAATAAAAATCAGAATAAAGAAAGAAAGGCGAAAGGAAATAAAAAACAAAAAACAAAGAAAGAAAAACAAAAAACAAGTGAAAATCAAGAAAGAAACTAAGAAAATCAATGAATAAGCAAAGAAAACAGGAGAAAACATGTATAAAACAAAGAATAAAGAAAGAAAGAAAGTAAAAAAGAAACAAAAATTCCCGGATAAAACTAGACTAAACCATTCAGCAACCAACCCACCAAGCGAGGCTAGCAAACCAGCGAACTCGAACAAAGGAACCCAGTGAAAAAAAAAGGTGAACATGGGCCGGCCTAGTAGCTACATTGCGGGGGCCGCTACATTGCGCTGAAAATGGGCCGGCCTTCAGTTTGCGTCTCCTATTTGACACGTAGGTCGTTCGTTAGCGACCTAGCCCCTACCCATTACAGGATCTGATTTTCTTTTGCGCTATCCCATTTCGGGCTCCTTCTCCATTAGTTTTGGGAAGGTTGTAGAATCTAATCTGAAGCCGTTTTTTCCTCTGTTTTTTTCTTTTTCTTTTTACGTTATTTTTTATTTTCTTTTTTTCTTTTCTATTCTGTTGTATTTTTCTTCTTCTTTCCTATTTTCATTTTCCTTTTATTTTTCTCCTTTCTGACCATTTCTCAATTTTGTGAACATATCTTCTCAAATCGCGAACGCTTTTTTAAAATCTTGAACATATTTTTACTCGTCAACATGTGAAAGTTTTTCAAATTTGTGAACATTTTTCACCAAGTCGCGATTTTTTTTGGAAATGACAAACATTTTTATAAATTTGCAAACATTTCTTGAAATTGTGAACACTTTTTTTATCCCATGAACCATTTTTTAGATCGGTGAAAATTTTCCAATAGAGGCGCATTTTTCTGAAATTGGTAGAACAGTTTTTGTAATTAAAGAACATATTTTTGTTTTGATGAATATTTAGAAATGTATGGATATTTATTGTATCAGGTAATATTTTTTTAAATTCATACCAGTTTTTGATTCACAATTGTTTTTTCAATTTCAAACCATTTTTGATTCACAATTTATTTTTCAATTTCATAACATTTTTTGGAAAATCAGGAATATTTTTTGAAACCACGAATACTTTTTGATGTCCTGAACATGTTTTTAAAGAAATTTCAGAACATTTTGAAATCCCAAATTAACTAAAATAGAGAAAATCCGAAAAGAAAAGAATAAATTAAAAACCAAGCGCGCCGCACATGGGATGGATCAAAATGGCATGCTGGGGAGTGACCAGTGCTAAAAATTTGAAAGTTCGATCTTTTTATAATATAAAAGAATATGAAATTATGAAAAATTGCTGGAAAAATAATTTAGGAAAATTCTGAATTTTTTTGGAAAAAATCAATTTTTTAAGTCGATCATTTTTCGAAAATTTAAATAAAATTTGATATATTTTGTAGAAAATCTGGACATTTTTTGAAACTTTAACAAATTTTGAAAATCTTGAATTGTTTTTGTATTTTTAACATTTTCTGTAAATTAAATTATTTTAGAAGTTCTAAATATTTTTTGAAACACGTTATCGCTCGCTTCGTTCATGCATGCTGACCAGCGAACGACTGTTGGGTGTTCTCTCTTCGTGCATGCTAAAAGGGTATTTGGGTTCCCTAAAAAAAGAAAGTATTTAGGCTGAGCTCGTGCATGTTGAGGCGGCCCCGTGCAACGTACCAAACATCCAAAAGTGGCTCGAGAAGGGTACTTTTGTGCTCATGCACCCTCCAGCACTCTACCAAACACACCCTATATGGCATAGCACATGCCAGGCAGCGGACGCGCGCCCATTTTGGGCGGGCCCATGAGCTGCAGCGGGGAGGCCCCCTATTTTCTTGTTTCCTTCTTATTTCGTTTTTTCTATGATTCAGGATTTCAAAAACATTCCAAAATTTGAAAAATATGTGAACTTCAAAAATGCTCGTGGAGCCAAAAACGTAGCTCAATTTGAATAATGTTGATGAATTTGAAAAAATGTCCATGAATTTTGATAATGATGACCTTTTTTATCAGATGAACAAATTGTGAATTTGACGAACATTTTTTGAACTTTATGAACAAATTCTTATCAAGAACATTTTCTTAAAAAATTGGATGACATTTCTGAAAAATGGATGAAAACTTTTTGAATTTGATGAACATTTTAAAAATTGACGTTGAACCAAACTTTGAGTAAGATGAACAATTTTTGAATTACATGAACATTCTTCAGTTTTTGAACTTGATGAATACATTCTTAATTCAAGATCACTTTTTTTGAAAAATCGGATGAAATTTTTTAAAACTGGATGAACATTTTCTAAAATTATGCAGAATCTTTTTTGTATTTTATGAACAAGTTTTGAATTTCATTAATATTTTTTGAATTTAGTGAACAAAAAATGTTCAAGATTTAAAAAAAATGTTCAAAGAAAGAGAAAGAAAACAAATAGTAAAAACGGTGATGAAGAAGAAATTAAAATTTGAAGAATAAAAACAGAAAAAGAAATATATAAAAACTGGGGGACCTCGCGGCCCACATGGGCCGGCCCAAAAGGCAGGCAGAGGAGGTGGGGGGGGGGGGGCTACGGGGCTAGGGGGGGTAGAATTATTGATCCAGCTTAGCGCGTGGTACTGGAGGTCGAGACGAAAGAAGCACTTGCGCTAAGCTGATCAATAATTCTACACGTACAAAGAGGCTACTAAACCTTCCTTCCTAATTCTATCCCCCCCCCCCCTATTTTCAGTGGGGGTGGGCCCCGCCTCTGCCTAACACCAACCAAAATCTATCAACTACCTAATCACGTAACATTACGTTAACTTCTTTCCTAAGTGTGGCATTGCTCAAGCTGGATATAGTCGCCGCGCAATTGAACGCCAGAAACGCACGATGAACACAAGAAGAGGCTCGTCCTCCTCGTACGGCTGTCCTGTAACCTCGGCTTGTTTGCGAGCTCAAGGCCCATGCGCAACCCTCATTCTCGGGCTTGTCCCAAATTAGCACGCGCTTATAAAATGACGAATCCTCATCTCCGGCTCCTATTTAGTCCAACTTGTAAGAAATAAAGTAGACCCCTTCCATTGGTTGAGGGGCTCAAACCTCCTAAACACCTCCCATTTGATTGTATAATTGTATCAACTGATCGGGAGGTGTTGATCGTCGTAAACCATGAGCAAAGGCGCCATAATCGGCGCGTCCACCGTCCTGGTGGTGGCGGTCGTCGCTGCCGTCTGCGTCGTGTCCTTCAAAGAAGCTAAAAATGAGGAGGACAGCACGGAGCTGACGACGTCGATGAAGTCGATCAAGTCCTTCTGCCAGCCCGTGGACTACAAGGCGGCGTGCGAGAAGACGCTGGGGGAGACGGCCGGCAATGCGACGACCACGACGGAGCTGGCCAAGGCCATCTTCAAGGCCACCTCGGAGCGGATCGAGAAGGCCGTGCAGGAGTCCAGCCTGCTCAACGAGCTCAAACATGACCCACGCACGTCGGGCGCGCTCAAGAACTGCAAGGAGATGCTCCACTATGCCATCGACGACCTCAAGACCACCTTCGACCAGCTCGGCGGCTTCGAGATGACCAACTTCAAGCACGCCATGGACGACCTCAAGACGTGGCTCACCTCCGCGCTCACGTACCAGGAGACCTGCATTGACGGCTTCGCCAACACCACGACCGACGCCTCCGCCAAGATGCGCAAGGCGCTTAACGTCTCCCAGGACCTGACGGAGAACATCCTGTCCATCGTGGACGAGTTCGGGGACACCATCGCCAACCTGGACCTGTCCATCTTCAGCCGGCGGCTGCTCGGGCACGACGGCGCGCCCAGGTGGATGTCGGATGCCAAGCGGAGGCTGCTGGAGGTGTCTCCCAGCGAGCCCGACTTCAAGCCGGACATGACGGTGGCGGCGGACGGCAGCGGCGACTACAAGACCATCAACGAGGCGCTGGCCAAGGTGCCGCTCAAGAGCGAGGACACGTTCGTGATGCACGTCAAGGAGGGCACGTACAAGGAGTACGTCTCCGTGGCGCGCAACGTGACGAACCTCGTCATGATCGGCGACGGGGCCGGCAAGACGGTCATCACGGGGGACAAGAACTTCATGATGAACATCACCACCAAGGACACGGCCACCATGGAGGCGATCGGCAACGGCTTCTTCATGCGCGGGATCATGGTGGAGAACACGGCGGGCGCCAAGAACCACCAGGCCGTGGCGCTGAGGGTGCAGAGCGACCAGTCGGTGTTCTACGAGTGCCAGTTCGACGGGTACCAGGACACGCTGTACACGCACACCAGCCGGCAGTACTACCGCGACTGCACCGTGAGCGGCACCATCGACTTCATCTTCGGCAACGCGCAGGTGGTGTTCCAGAACTGCTCCAGGTGCGCAAGTGCATGGAGAACCAGCAGAACATCATCACGGCGCAGGGGCGCAAGGAGAGGCACTCCGCCGGCGGCATCGTCATCCACAACTGCACCATCGAGCCGCACCCGGAGTTCAAGGACCACATCGGCAGGCTCCGGACGTTCCTGGGGCGGCCGTGGAAGGAGCACTCCCGCACCCTCTACATCCAGTCGGAGATCGGCGACCTCATCGACCCGCAGGGGTGGCTGCCGTGGCTCGGCGACTTCGCGCTCAGCACCTGCTACTACGCCGAGGTGGACAACCGGGGGCCGGGGGCCGACATGAGCAATCGCGTCACGTGGAAGGGCGTCAAGCACGTCACCTACCGGCAGGCGCAAGAGAAGTACACCGTCAAGAGGTTCATCCAGGGGAAGCTCTGGATCTCCAAGTACGGCGTGCCCTTCATCCCGGGGTTGCTGCCGCAGGAGCAGGCCGCCCACACTGACACTGAGCCAAGCTAGCGTTCTTTCGGGGTCGAGGATGAAGATGGATTGTGGACAAGGGTTGTTAATTTTATGGATAGAGGATCGGTTGTACGTACACTGTTGTTGATGTATATCATCTGTGTATCGTCGTACAGTATATGTGAGATGCATGTCAATGTAGAATGTAGAATGTATGTGCGTGTACACTGCTCTTTCGGACACCCATGCTCACAATTGGACAACTTACGACTCAAATAGAACAGGATTTAAGACAGTTTAATTACCACATGTTGATCTTTTTGCTTGTGTTTATCTATCTAGACGTCTTGCAGTGCTAAATTGTACTCCTTCGAACACCGACTTTTTTTAAAAGATCCAGCTTCCTGATTTTCTTTTCAAACACCGACTTTTTTTTTAAGATCCAGCTGTTGCTGCCATTCATTTCATTAGCAGAGAGAACACCGACTTGTAAATGAGCCAAACTTGGACCTGGATCCTCGCCAACAAGGGAATAAATAGATGCACTTGCCAGAAAAAAGGTGATGCCAAATTGAAAAATGCCAACACATTGTCGCTTCCTATTTGAAGAGAGCAAACGAAATTATGTTCAGTAAAGCAAACAAATATTTCCTTTTATTCCGGGCAAAACCATGAGGAAGATACATAAGCAAGCAACAACATCATCAAACAACAGCATGACACCCTTTGATAGTTACAAATACTGAATACACGACCTTTTTAACTTGTCAAGTCCACACTCTGCTCAGTGCTCCCGCGTCACTACTTGCGATTGGAGCGGCTTTATTAGATCAGGAAAAAAGCACACAAAAATCATACCAGGGCCAGCATAATCATAATCATAACCATATGTGTTCCCTCTCAGCTGGTTCAGTTGTAAGCGTCTGGG
Source organism: Aegilops tauschii subsp. strangulata (assembly GCF_002575655.3). Lineage (NCBI taxonomy): Eukaryota > Viridiplantae > Streptophyta > Magnoliopsida > Poales > Poaceae > Aegilops > Aegilops tauschii. The sequence continues at coordinate 410,925,459 of NC_053036.3, read as the reverse complement.
TTGGCGACGAGGTAGGCCTCGGCGGCCTTGAAGATGGCCGTGACAGACTCCTTGGCCTTGGTGATCTCATCGTTTACCTCCACGCCCGGCAGCAGCTTGTAGGTCGACTCCACCTTAACGGCGCTCCCACCGTTGGCCGCCGGCTCCACCTTGATGTGCGAGGTGGCCGTCTCGATGGCGGTGCCGATGCCGCCGCCCTCGATGAGGGTGGACTTGCACTCGCACTTGTCGGCGTCGATGAACTCGAGCCTCTCTTTCATGAGGCTGAAGGGCATGGCTGCAAGATCAACTGTGTGTTATGCTTTGACCCAGGATGTGTACCAGACTGGAGCTGACATGAATTGTGCGTGACGTTCCGTTTCAAAAAGAAAATTGTGCGTGACGTGTGGTACCTGAGGTGAAGTTGAACTGCCTGATGCTGCCGATGCCGCCTTCGCCCTCAACAGGGTGGGCGCTGGCGACGATGTGCGGTGCGAGCTTAGGGGCCAGTGTGTGCCAGTCCATGACGCCGGCGCGGAAGAGGCGCGCTGCGGCCACCGGCGATTCGATCTCGTGGGTCCAGCTGTCGGTGGAGGCCATTGCTGTGAGGATCAAGGACGACCGGTGTAAATGATGTGTTGAGCTGTAGTTGTAATGGCTTAGAGCTGCTTGGTTTCCTGGAGAGCGGAAGTGAGCGCTATAAATAGAGGCTCCAAGGCGGGGGTTGGTGAAGCTTGAACGGATAGGTGTGGTGAGTAGTGGAGGCTGGTGAAGGCACCAAGCCAGGGTCGAGTTTTTCCAAATTGGATGGCACCATCGGTCGGCTGAGCTTTTATCATTGCAGGGTCTGAAAGCTCGCCCTTTCTCAATATATATTTAGTTAACGGCGAACAATGTGTTGTCCAATTGGCACCACGGACCGCGTGGGCAAATTGTTCCAGAATGTTTAGTTTAAGAAGAAGAATGACGGACTCCTAGTCAAAGCAAGAGATAGATAGTGGGGGTTGGTGTGGTTAGAACGAATTAACACCGACGCGAGCGATGACGACACACAGCGCGTCCACCGGCGGCGACCATCAGTGACATGCAACCTCGCGTGTTTACATGTAGAACTACTGGCATGCATGTTCTGTGTGAACTCTCTTGTACTAGTACGCAGTGATTTAGGATTCCAGGGGGACGTTTAACTGCAAATTAAGAGGTAATATCATCAGAAGTCATAAAACTTGCGCTCAATGTTTAGTTTGGTGCTAAAACTTTTAAAATACGGATTTATGGTCACATAACTTGTCCCTGCGTGCAAATACGGTGTTTCTTTTCGTATTCAGCCGCATGGCCTATCCACATGGCGTGCCAGACTGGTGGAGGCCCATCTGTCAGTGGTTGGGAGTGCACAAGGTGTTAGGTGACATAGCAGACCGATTTTTTCATAGAAAACCCCCTCACAATTTATTTAATTGCGCATAAAGCCATCAAATATAATAAAAAAATGATGGCGATCTCTCAACCTCGAGCGTGGAAAGCACATGAGCTAACCGCTACACTAAGCATCTATCAATGTCTATAAAGAGAAACACCAAATTTTATATATTGTCCATGACAACTACTCGTATTCATGTTCTTTTTCTCTCGGACCGAATTTTCGATAACCGATTGGTCCCCGGAAAAATTGATATCGCCCAAAAATTTTGAATTTAAACGACAGGAAATATGTCAAATATAATAACTTTCGCATGCATACAATATCATATCTATACCACTACATAGTACACATAATTTTTTGAACTTGGAAGTCCACTGCAGCATCCCACCAAATTCCCACTGGATAGATCCAAGCCGTTTATTTGCAAGTTATGATTGCTATCCACCACTCATCAGAACGCTACTCAACAGATCAGATGGTTGAAAATGATTGGATTCGCCATCATGCCTTCCCGCGTGCGAACTTCTGTGTTGAAGCCGCTGGACACTTCTGGACAGGTACATCACGTCAACAAGAAAGTTCCGCTATCTGCGATTAGTACACGTGAATTGGGCTTGTGAGCTGGGAGACCGACATGGTCATACACCTCCCAAGATCTTGTGTAAATGGAGACATTACGGCCTACCGTACAACCAATGTACACGCTGACATTATCTACAACAATAGCTTTGTAAATAAACTACTCCTACGATAGCTCACACAAAGAAAAATAACTAATACGGTTGTTGTAGAGACATGCCATTTTGTTGTTGTCAAACTGAAAACGTGACTATTTAATCATATCAATTTGTTTTCTTGTGAATATTAGCATACATAGATTACAAAAATGTGAGATCGATAAAATGATATCAAACTACCATGCATTTGACAGTTTGCCTACGGACTACATTATCCATCAATCGAATCATTGGACTTGTAATGATTTTTCAAAAAAAATGTGTCCATTCCCCCTACATCACAAAAGGAATATAGACTCACACATACCCCAACGTGATTACAAATATGAGCAAATGATTAAATATTATTTGTAATACAATATAAAAAGACTTGATTGTTCGTCTCATACCGAACAAAAGAAAATGTTCACTCCGTAGAAGTTCTCATTCACGTCACTTTCTTATTCACTTAAGAAGTATAACGTGCATAGCATGTGCAATTTACTAGTAATCACATAGTTAGCTTAGTGGCAGGTCCATGTTTCTATCCCCTGTATTGTGAAATATATTTTTTCTTTATTCATGCTCATTTATAAAAATGGTCTCGAACTGTAACAATGAATTAAACATGCGAACTTCTATATAAGAGAGGAGTCGAGCTGGCCAATGTAACAGGAATCACTTTGTTTTTGATAAACTAAACATATTTAGACGTTAAAATATTTGAATTCAAAACTCATTTAGAAATTTTGGTCGATAAAAAACTGGAACTGCCAAGATATTTGGAAACCCGAATTTTCTGGCCATTCTCAGAAAAAATGGAGTCGAAAAAATTCTCGCTCACGACAACGTTTTGTATGTTTTGGGTTATGCATTTACATTTTGACACGTTTTTTTTAAGTTGAACATTTTTGGCGAAAAAAGGTGAGGTTTTCCTGGATCCAGCTTTTACTGGTCGAACCCAGGAAAAAGGGGAATTTAGCTAAAAAATGCATCTAATATAAAATCAGGCGTGCCTCTTTATAGGTAGGAATATGTAGTCGGTGCAGTGGTTTGCTTGTGCATGCATGTACCTGAGGTTTGGAGTTCAAATTTATGCGTGTGCACTTTTTATTCTACTTTCTCCCTTCACTCATGCTGACAAGTGGGACCCATAGAGGGGCTTATGCTCAATTAAATAAATTAAGTACAGAGCGAGGGGACTGAAACAGCTTGGCGCGTTTTTTCCTATGCAGAAGCACCCTCGCTCTGTACTTAATTTATTTAATTGAGCATAAGCCCCTCTATGGGTCCCACTTGTCAGCATGAGTGAAGGTAGGAATATGTAGTCGGTGCAGTGGTTTGCTTGTGCATGCATGTACCTGAGGTTTGGAGTTCAAATTTGTGCGTGTGCACTTTTTATTCTACTTTCTCCCTTCACTCATGCTGACAAGTGGGACCCATAGAGGGGCTTATGCTCAATTAAATAAATTAAGTACAGAGCGAGGGTGCTTCTGCATAGGAAAAAACGCGCCAAGCTGTTTCAGTCACTAACAGTGGGCCACGCTGGCGTGCCACATAAGCACGGGATACGTCTGAATATGAGCAATGTGACCGTATTTGCACTAGAACGCAAGTTGAATGACCACAAATCCTTATTTTTAAAGTTTTAGCACCAAACTAAACATCGAGTGCAAGTTCTATGACTCCCGATGATGTTACTCATCGCAAAAAAAACTGCAAATTAATCACTGTTTCGATGTTGCTCCTGCAATTCAGATGGATGGATGCGCAAAGTCTCTCGGATGCATAGATAGGATAAGTTTCCATACAAAAATGCCCTTCAAATATTACCTCCTGTTGTCAAAATTAGTGCAACCTTCCGTCGTTGCGCGGTTTTACAAACTCGACTATGGGCTCTAAGCTTGAAAAATACATCTTGACCGTACACAAAGTCAAAAAGTCTCTTGGAGACATGCCAACAATGCGGCGATTCTACTCAGCATCATCGTCACTATTTTCAGACAAATCCACGTCTTCACCATACACCATTTCATCAATTTCATCTTCTTCCTCTTCATCAGATTGGACTGCGGCCTTCGCCGATACATCTTTCACATCCTTGTCAACCTAAGGAAAGTGAAACACATAATAACTTAATAATTGATAACTGTAGCAGTAGGACTAACTATTAACTTATTTTCAGCCTTGTAAATGGATGAAAACCTGTGCCATTATCAGCCGAAGACGACCAGAAAGCTTCAGTAAATCTTCAGTTGCTGTGTATCTTTCTGCACACATCTGCAAAAGAAAGATCAGTTTTGCTTAGATTAGTGGCATGCCAATTCATGGCCAAACATCCAGCAGACAAAGACTGTCTCGTAGTTGGCATATCAACTTTAACCACATTGGTTGGTAGCTTATTCAAATTAATCATGTGATCCAAATAAGGTAAGGCACTGATGTTGCATTTCTCTCCCAAATAGAGTAGGAAGCAAAAACACATGGCAGCAGTATTTACTAGTTTAACTACCATCTCCCAGATTTATCTTTAACTCTACAATCATCTGCTCAATGTGAAGCCGAAGTATAACTTGTCACTGCCAACTACACTACTACAGATACAACTTGAGATCCTAAATGAAAATCCATCTTGCAAAGATGACATGAAAATTCGAGATCTAAGCTATACAAGTGTAGGGGCAAATATCATCAGCACAATAATGTGTTTCACCTTCCAGACTGCTCTTCACACTGACTATAGAAGGTTACAATCGAGAGTTTGCATGTGGGCTTTTTCACTAATAGAGGTTTCCTGTAGGCCAATTTGAATGTGCACAGTGTGTTCAATTGCAGCAGGTGAGTTCTCGCCACCATTGATACATCTTTCTCAAAGAGGTTGCCAGGAAACTACAATAACAGTTACATCACGAACATTCTGAACATGGTGCAGTGGCCAGTGCATACATGCGTTGTGCATTATCTAATACTCCCTCCGTCCGAAAATACTGTCATCAAAATGAACAAAAAAGGATGTATCTAGAACTAAAATACGTCTAGATACATCGCCTTTTATCCATTTTGGTGACAAGTATTTCCGGACGGAGGGAGTACCAAACATGTCAGTCGCTATAGCACAACCCTTCTCCATAACAAGAACAAAACTAGTAGTACTCCATAATACAGTACACATAAGTACATGAACCTTTGCAACTCATTAAGATGCCAATTTAACCACAATAGTTTGTTATCATCTATTCGGAAACTCAAGAAGTCTTATATCAAGAAAAATGAAACAAAACACATATGATTTTCACATACCTAAACTACAAATCTAGACAATGTCACCCCTCCTATTGGAGGGGGTATGTTTCGAATGATCTACAAAGCTCATGGGAGAAACAAACAGACATATATATATATATATATATATATATATATATATATATATATATATATATATATATATATATATATGCAAGTTATGCAATGCAACAAGCTCCAACTAGTACTGCTAAGTGGTAAGAAGAAATAGTACCTTCTCCAGGTCGCTAATTAGTTTTCTTGATTTCTCCGAGGGGATAAAACGACCATGAATTACTAGTAAGCAGTATATCCAACGCAAAACAAGCTCAGCGCTACCAGATCTGTCGAGAGATACATATCAGCAACCAACACAGAATAAACGGTGGTGAAAATGTGCAGTGGAGAAAGACATGGATGCAGAGCACCTTGATCTCCATGCACATACTAAATTCTCTAGAAGCTTGCAAGCATCTCCAGGCTTTAAAGATCTTAGATGTGCTCGAATCTATTGAACAACAGAACACAACATCAAAATTGTACCCCTTCACATCAACGAATTAACTTCGATAGCTACACGTACATAGTAAAGATGCAAACAGTGATAGAACTTTAAGCTGAAACTGAGTTACCACAAACCTTCTTGCTGGGTAAATTAGCGTCAATTGTTATGCCACTGCTACTAAACATATCTGATAAGATTTTAGTGGCCATGTCAGGATGGCCGACGAGACTCTGATCAATGATGCCATATTTCCTCATCAGATCTTCAATGCATATGCTGTCGTTTTCAATTCTTTGCACCGGAACTAAATAAGGAAAATGGTATTTTAGTGATGTGACCAAGCTGTATACTAGAACATTCTGAAAATAAATGATTCGGAATAATAAATATAACAGGCACATCCTGGTTCTCCCTACAAAAAAGTAGTATAAAATTTGAATATGCTAATAAATAGCAATACATTACTCAAGTTGTCACAGAATTAGTTGCTACATCGTCCCACGTGGAGAACACAACAAGGTTATGCCCCTGCAGTTCATAGTTTATGTAGACTCCAACTGTTGGTTGTGCTTCATCACTTGCAGAAGAGGAGAAGACATGGCAAGAGATAATTTACCTCTTTTCTCAGTCAACCTTGAAGTGGTACCAAGGTCACTATCAATCGCAAGTTTGACGCCACTCGGTTTTGTTACACCATGTTTCATTTTCTTTTCTTGTGTATGAAGCTTCGGAAGAGGAAGAATGGCATCTTCCGCATTCGCACGGTCTAGAGCAGTGATAGTTACTACAAAAAAACAGACAAAGTTCAGCCCAAGATTCGCCATTAATAATAACCTTCTCAAATGAAGGCGGTAACAATAAAGCTCCTACCAAAATCCCCATTTGTAAACAGGGTTTGAATGGTTGACCCATTCGGATATTCATATAAATAAATAACACATAAGGTGAATTACCACCATAACTGATGAGCATTAGCATACCTTTTGTTTTAGCAGATTGACCTTTCTGGTGCATGGTGGGTTGAACTGTAGGTAAGAGAACTCCATCTTCAGATACACCCAAATTAACATCCTTACCATAACAAACCAGCAGCTTATCGAAAGATGGTTTCACCACGGATCCATATGCCAGAAGGACATGAGCCGAATTAGGTCCATCTATTCCTTGAAGTTTTGCGGCAAATATCGTGAAATCCTGATTCGTTCTTGAAAGGGAGGACTCGGACAAGGCAATCTTAGTAGGCTTCTTATTGCGCAAGTCATCCATGTTATTCCCAGACCAGAAATAGCAGATACCAACCTCAGAGATAGCCAACACATCTATTTCTCCTTCAGTAGCATTAGTACCTGAACACATGCAGTCCACAAAGATTGCTGGGTGTTCCATAGAGAGTATACAGCTTGAACTCTGACTTTTACCACTGCCCAACTTCCAAATGGCAACATAGCGTTCCCCAACTCCAGATGACAGAACATATTTGCCATTGTTACTAAAAATCATGTTTCTCACAGACACCTAAATGTTCATGTAGTCAATAGCAACAGGTGTGCACTTAGAAAAAGCAATACAATTGAAAAGATAACAAATTCAGAAGAGGATCACAGTACAGGAGGGCATACAAGACAAACTCACCGGATGCCCAGAGAATTTTTGAATTTTTTTGTTGTCAGAAGCGTCAAAGGTCCTCAACTGACCAGCTGCTGTTGCCAAAACTGTTCCATCTGATAAGATCAAATACAAAGTGCATTTCATTTCTTTGAACTGGGGTGGAAATGATTGGTATGAAGGAGAGCAGATACAAGCAAAACAAAATGGGCATGCATGCCTCATTGCAGCATAAGATTAATACACATACAGACAGATATTATATACTAAAAGGCCCTTAGCTCAAAGGATACATATAATGTTAACAATAGCATACATTTGCGCATATATCATATAAACAGATAGATAAAGTTCAGATTTCACAAAAAAAGGATTATAAACAAGTAAAAGCGGCATTTTTCAGGACAGTGGGATTTTCTTTAAATGGATCCATGTGTCTGGCAGATAATAGGTGTGTTGCATTTCCATCTCTACTTCGAACAGATCATTACCATTATAGTTTGGAAAGCAAACTGTGGAGATCATTTAGAGATTCTAGGCCATGACATGGCCAACAACATGAGGGCGCCAACATGATAACATGGATAAAAGATGGTCAATATCTATTTGTTGAATATAAAGGTCATTACGATCATCAACTATTTACTGTTGTAAGGGTAAGTCAGAGCAGTTAAACTATGTCTGAAGGAGAAATCATAAGACAGATGCAAAAACATCCATGGTGCAGATGAAAAGGCAAGACATGGATGATTTAGCAACATAGAGAGTAGTGAAACACTGAAAATAGATATAAATCAAGAAGAGATACCTGATGAAACTGCCAACGCAGATATTGCCTTGGAGGAAGATTTGAATTTCCCTGCAACAGATCCATCTGAGACATCAATCTTACAGACCATGCCATCAGCGCCTGCTGTATACACAGTTACACACTCCGCCCATGTCTCGAGTATGCTACTGCTGTCACACCCCTGAACAAATACGAAACACACACCGACATAAGTGAACACATCTGAGCCTAAGCTCTGCAGAGATTAACCCCAACAGGAAATAGCAAACAAAGCCAAGATTACAGCTGCGGATATGTGCTTAAACAATGCGTCAAAAGGAATTTCGTAATTGGCATGGTATTATGAACATTTCGTACTAAGAAAATGCGGTTTCCACAAATGAACAACGAGGTTCCCCTCCCAGCATGACACAAATGCACTGAACCACCAGCCATACCCAGGATGACAGTCGCTGATCCTCCACTTCCAATGGCCCGCAGCAACGTCGAGCGCAAGGACATCCCCACTGCCCGTCCCAAGCACGAGCAGCGAACTCCCAGCCTTTCGCTTCTTCTGCTAGGCAAAAACACGACCAATGACGCACAGCACACGAACACATGGCACAGCGCCAGACAGCAACAGCTCGAAAAATGGGAGTGATTCCTCACCTTGGTGGAGAGTTGTACCCACTTCATGCAGGTGTAGTCGAGGGCGAGGTGGCCGCGCTTCGTCTCGGGGAGCGCCCCGACCTCCACCGCGGGGATGTCGGCGAACTCCGTCTGCAAGTGGCCGCGCACGGCGTCCCATACCTGCGACAGAGGCAAACCTTCGGGTTAACAGAGGAAGCGGCAACTCCAGCCGCTCCGGCGTGGATGGGCGGCGTTTGATTCCGCACCTTGATGCGGCCGTCGCCGGACGAGAGGGCGAGGAAGTCGGAGGAGGGGCTGAAGGAGGTGAGGAGGTCGCGAATCGGGGCGAGGGCCGGCGCCATGGCCGCGCTGGGCGGATGGTCGTCGCGGCGGCGGCGGCGGGTGGGGAGGGAGAAGAGGGGTTTATGCGGCGGCGCGGCAGGGAAGGGTTTTGAGGGAGCGAGTGATCGGAGCCTTGGTTTTTTTTTTTAGACAATTTGCAAAGCTTTATTACGTCGTCACCAGTTGAGCCGGGACGAATGAGAGGTTTTCAGGGTGACCTAACCACACACGGCGGCCGACCCCGAGTTTCAAAGCATGCTTTGCTAAATTGTGAGCCTCCACATTGGAGCTCCTAAACTCATGAACGAAATTATAAGAAATAAAACTGCTAGAGTAGGCTATGATTTCATGCACAATCGCGCCGTATTCCGCTCGGTTCTTCTCCTTAATGCTGTCTATCACCTCCTTGCAATCGGAGGCAACATGGATTGACAGTAGTTGGAGATCTTCCGACAAAGCTAGTGCCTCCCTTACTGCCAAAGCTTCTAGGGTGGTAGGGTTGGTAATCGATGTGAATCCCAACGTTGAGGCCCCCAAGAACGCTTCAAATTCATCTCTTGCTATAGCTGCAATTGTTCCCACACCGTGTCTCTCTGCAACTGCTGCATCAACATTAAGCTTTGACATATTGTGCGGCGGTTTGAGCCAATGCTTCGGTCTCTGGTTCACCTGGCCGGACGTTCTCACGGGAGAAACCCTAGTCTGGGTCTGAAACTCTGAAATATATCGCTGGATGAATAGATGTGTAGTCATAGGAGATTGGTGAATATCCTCATAGACCTCCTTCCTTTTAGCACTCCAGATCGCCCATAGTGTAACTGCCAACAGCATGAATTGTTGCGCGTTTAGTGCATCATTGAGGGCGAATAGCCACTGCCGAGGGTCATCATTGTTGTATTGGCTCAACTTCTCAACTAAGGCCTCGTCCGAAAGAGCCCAGATACAGCGAGCGTTGGTGCAATCCACCATCGTGTGCCGCCAAGAATCCCGGGCGCCACAAATTTTGCAGGCTTCAGAAACACTCATATTTCTGTGAACAAGAACATCAGCGGTCGGGATCGAACTTCTTGCTAGTCTCCACAGAAAATGTTTGATCTTTGGTGGTAGATTAGCTGCCCATAGCAACGACCACGAACTGCTATCACGCCCGGTCTCCGAGGTTCCCTCCTCCTCGTCAATCCAAGATTCCCTAGCGGTCTTTGTTTGTGTAATCAACCTGTACGTCGATCGGACTGAGAAGCCACCCTTCTTCTCCGCACTCCATGCCCAGAAGTCAGAGATGTTCCTTGTGCAGAGGGGTATGCTCAATATTGCCTCAGCGTCGATTGGCAAAAAAACCGAACGGGCTAATGCTTCATTCCAAGTGGCAGTTGCAACCGTAATCAGATCCGAGACCATAGTCGGCGGCGATGGGACCCTTGAAGTAATCGGCCTCATCATGCCCCGTCTTGGAAGCCAGTTGTGGCTCCAAATATGCGTAGTTTGCCCATTCCCAATGCGACGTATGATCCCCAGATTAAGCATGTCCCGTCCATCCAATATCGCCCGCCAGATCTGAGACGGCCTACCACCGAGTTGAGCTTCAAGCAATGTTGTGTCCGGGAAGTATGCCGCCTTCAAAATTCTGGCGCTTAGGGACTCGGGGTCTGTAAGTACTCTCCAGGCTTGCCTGGCAAGCAACGCAAGATTGAAAACCTCCATATCACGAAAGCCCAGCCCCCCCCCCCAGGTGTTTTGGCCGTGTCATGACATCCCACGCCACCCAGCTAGGTTTTCTTCTGCCTGCTTTACTTCCCCACCAAAATTGACGGATAATTGTGGTGATATTGTCACACAGGCCACGGGGTAGTCTGAAGCAGGCCATGGAGTAGACCGGCAGAGCTTGGGCCACAGCCTTAATAAGTACCTCCTTGCCTGCTGTCGATAGTAGTTTTTCCATCCAGCCTTTAACCTTCTCCCAAACCCTGTCTCTGAGATATCTGAAAGTACCCATCTTTGACTGCCCCACATCAGTTGGCATTCCTAGGTATCGATCACTCAAAGATTCGTTCTGGGCATTGAGTGTGTTTTTGATGTTATCCCTCACAAGTTGCTGGGTCCCCTTGCTGAAAAATATAGATGACTTATTGTGGTTTACCCTTTGTCCAGAAGCATTACAGTAGATATCCAACAGTGTTGACACCTCTGCCGCCCCCTGAACACTTGACTTGAACAGCAACAGGCTATCATCGGCGAAGAGAAGGTGGTTAACAGCCGGGGCTGTGGGTGCCACCTTTATCCCAGTGAGTGCTGATGATCGAGAACTGGATTTTAAAAGGCACGAAAGGCCCTCTGCTGCGATCAAGAAAAGGTAGGGGAGATCGGGTCTCCCTGACGGATGCCGCGTGAAGGCAAAAAACTCTCAAGTCTTTCTCCCTTGAACTGAACTGAGAATGAAACCGAACTGATCATCCCCATTACTATATCCACCCACTGTTGGTTGAAACCCAGCTTGAGCATAATTGCTTGAAGATAAGACCACTCCAGCCTGTCGTATGCTTTCATCATATCCAGCTTTAAAGCGCAATAGCTGTTGGACTTTGCCTTGCTGCGTTTCATAAAATGTAAACACTCGTATGCACATATGATATTGTCAGTGATCAGTCTACCTGGAACGAACGCTGACTGCTCTTCGGAAATAATGTCTGGTAGTACCACTTTCAGCCTGTTTGCAACGACCTTTGACGCTATTTTGTAGATGACATTACATAAACTTATTGGGCGGAATTGAGTAAGCAGGGTTGGGTTTATCACCTTGGGGATAAGCACCAAAACCGTGTCATTCACACATGCAGCACTTTCCTCCCCTTGAATGATTCTCAATACCGCCTTTGTTACCTCCTCCCCACACAAGTCCCAGTGATGCTGGTAAAAGTGTGCTGGAAAGCCGTCCGGTCCCGGAGACTTTGTGGGAAACATCTGAAAGAGCGCTATTTTCACTTCATCACTTGTATAAGGTGCAGATAATTGTTCATTCATTCTTGCTGTTACTTTGACTGGCACATGTTGCAATACTTGGTCAATTCCCGTGACCCCTTCCGATGAGTACAGATCTTTATAGAAGGCGGACACCATGTCTTTTAGTGCTGCTTTGTCATCGATCATGGCTCCCAAGGAGTTGGACAGTGCTTTGATCATATTTTTCTTCCGCCTCAGGCTTGCTCTCATATGGAAAAACCTCGTGTTCTTATCGCCAGAAGCTAGCCATTCTATGTGTGATCGTTGACGCCACATCATCTCCTCCCGATGGTATAGCTCGACGAGCCTCTCGCTGATCTTCAGTTCCGCATGCGTCGGCCCCACCCTAGTTAGCTCCCCTCGCAGCCGATGCAGCTCCGAGTTTAGGTGTTTGATCTCCTTCCGGACAGACCCAAAGGTCTCCCTGTTCCATCTACCTAGGTTATTTGATAGCGCCCTGAGTTTTTCCTTGAGCTCCTCCATAGTTACCGCATTCGGATCCTCGCTCCAGTGTTTGGTGATCGTGTCACGCCAGGTCTCATGCGACTCCCACATTACCTCATATCTGAAAGGGGGCTTCGCCGGCGGGCGCCCATTGTCACCCCTCGGACTAAACAGAATAGGACAGTGGTCGGAGCCCGCTGCCGTTTTATGTTTCAGATTTGCCTCTGGATACAGAACACTCATCTCAACCGATATAAGAGCCCGATCCAACCTGCACCTAGTGTAGCTGCCTCCTGTTACTCTCTTTTCAAAAGTCCAGAAATTGCCCTCATAGCCGACATCCATGAGCATGCAAACGTCAATAGCGTCTCGAAAACCTTGGATCTGAGCATTACTGAGTTCTCCTATTCCCTCATGTTCTTCCGGACGTAACACTTCATTAAAATCGCCTATGCACACCCACGGAAGGTCGCATGAACTTGCTATTCCCTTCATGGTGTCCCACGTGTGATGTCTCAGGTGTGTACGGGCCTCCCCGTAGAAGCAAGATGCTCGCCACTTATCATAACCTGGTTCATCGATAGAGCAGTCTATATGATGCGCCGAGTACCCCAAAATCTCAACTTTTATTGGATTGTTCCAGAAGATACCAAGGCCGCCACTCCGGCCATTACTACTAACTGCAAAAGAATTATCAAAGCCCAAAGTGCTTGCTAAGTTTTCTACCCGAACTCTATCTAGTTGAGTTTCAACGATACACAATAGGGTAGGGACAAATCTCCTCGCTAGTTCGCGAAGTTCTCGAACTGTCGCGGCTTTGCCCACGCCGCGGCAGTTCCAACTTAAGATACTCATTGTGCCCGGCGGTACTCCTCACGGGAGTCCGCCGATGTTGCTTCCGATCTGCTGCCCAACTGCTTGATCATGCTCTGATTCTGAAACACATGTTCAGTCCCTGGTTCCATCCTAGCTCGCTTTGGGTCTTGCTTTGGGGGTGGGCTCACTGGCGTCTGCGACGAGGGTAAGGCAAGCAGATCCGCCCCCTTTACAGCCGTCCTGTATCCCTTCTGTATATTGGCTATTGCATCGAAGACTTGCGTGCGTTTTCTGTTGCCTTCCGCATCAGTCATGTATTCATCTGTATCAGTATTGTTCCGCGTCTGCTGTCCAGAGCCCTTGGCTTTCCCTCTGTTGCCGGTTCTTGCACCACCAGGTCCTGGCCCTGCTCCCCTAAACCAGTCCGCTTTTAGACCCTTGAAAAATAGAGTTGAAGGAGGATGCACACCATCGCCATGTTCTTTAAACAGGTGCCCCAGCCTCCCACAAACAGCGCACCAGTTTGGGAGGCGCTCATACCTCACACGGAAGATCATCCTCTTCTCCCCCACCTTCAGAGACACTGCATTTTTCAGGGGTTTGCCCACATCAATCTTAACCTGCACCCGATAGAAATTACCTTCAAAATCGTGCGAGGCTGGCTCGGCGTATACGAAATCACCCAGTTTTGCAGCAAGCGATGGGATCTGTGATACATAGCCCTGCGGAAAGTCATGAATCTGAGCCCATATTTCCAGCCGATCTAGCTTGACAGAGGACGGTTTTGAGAAGCCATCGTACGGTGCCATGATCACCGCATCACCACGAAACGCCCATGGACCATCACCCATGACTCGCTCCCGGTCCCCCAGACAAGCGAATTGCAAAGTGTACAGGTTGTCTTCCAGAGGGCGTATACTAACTTTCTGAGCAAGGTTCCAGGCCTGCACGGAGGGTGCACGAGGCTGAAAGTTCCCTGTTCGACCCACTTTTCGCTGTTTGGTAGGGTGGGTGGGCTCTGTTGGGCTATGTCGATCTCATGAAAAAACGCTCTCCGCTATGCTCGATCGAAGCACCCCACACAGGCCTGCCGGGTCGAGCGAGGCTGCGGCCCAGTTCTTTTGAGCAGATTGTGGAGAATTTTGGTCTGGAAAATCTGGAGCCAAAAGAACTCGTTTTGACTTCCACAATCTGGAGAGGATTCTCTAGAATCCTAGTGCAATCAAAAAGCACCCAAAAAGCTTGATTTTCCCACCAGTGAAAACGTTTCAGAATAGAAGAGTACCCCTATCCCATCGCGAAATTGCACCAGGAATGCCACTGCCCATCCACGCGCTGGACCAGAGGAAACGAGCGAGCGGCCGCTCGACCCCTGTTCGCATCGGGGGGAAAAGGAGTCCCCAGACGCAGCGACGGCTAGGGTTGTTGCGCCGCCGCCGGACCAACCTCGCCGGCCAGGCCCTTGCCGCCGCCGGCCAGGTTCCCGCCGCCGCCGCCCGCCTTATCTCCCCCGTCGCCCCTCTTCCTTCGCTGCTCGTCCTCCCCTCCGCCGTGTCTCCGCCAACATCGACGGCCACCGGCGCTGCACCTCGACGTCCACAAGCAGCCCACGCGAGGTGCAGACCACACCCATGGTGAGGCATCCTCTTTCCCCATCTCTCTGTTCTTCTTTTTTCTTATGCTATGGAGTGCTAGATTGATTTATGTTGCATAGGTAGATGGATTGATGCTTGGATTTGTTAGATAGGTGGATGGATTGATTGCTGATGCTGTTAGATAGATGGATGGTGCTAATTTTCCCCCCGACCCACTTTCCTCGAACGACCAACCCGGCCCTGCCCTCGCGCGACCCCCCACCCCCTCCCCTCGCGCGACCCCATCCAAACCTATCCGCCAGCGCCCGTCCGCCGCCGGTCCCCTCGCGCTACCCCGCTGCCAGTCCCATCTCCCGCCCGCCGCCGGTCCTCTCGCGCTACCTCGCCGACGCCTCGCCCCTGCGCCTGGCCGTTCCGCCACTCGTCGCCGGCCTGCCCCTGCTCCTGGCCGGCCTCAACTCGCCGCCGCCGCCGGAGTACATCCTGACACGGGAGAGGTAGCAGATCCGCCCCTTTCTTCCCTTCCCCCGCCTTCCTCCTCTCTTCCTTCCCCTATCCCTGTCCTTCCTGCCTCGGCTCCCAACCTTGAACAGGGAAGAGCCCGAGCCCTTGTTGCTGTACAGAGAAACACAGCCGAGTACAGAAAAATTTATGCATGAAGGAATTTATTGAACTATTTATCTTCTCTTCATTGCTTGTCATGCTGAAAAAATTAATGTGTGCTAAGTTTCCTGTTATTTGTATTGTCATAGATGGATGAATTGGCAAGAAAACGAAGGCAACTAATTGGCAAGAACCCGTGTCACCCCCGCCTCTTCTCCAAAAAAAAAAAGACGTACTCTCTTCCGATGGGGCACCCTTCCTCCGACCTGACGCCCATCCTCCGCCCCCGACATAACGCCTGCATCAGTGCGCCGCTCCTCGCACCTGCTAGCCATTCCTGCTGATGGGGTCGACGGCGACACCGCCGCCATCTCCACATCAGAACTGCCTCACGCCTCCCTCGCGTCTCCTCCAAGAGGATGTTCCTCCGTCGCTTCCCTTGCCAACCGGAGTTGTCGTTTCATCGCCGTCCACTTCTGCATGGTCTGCATCCTCGCTGCTCCCTTTCCTCTCCTCCAAGAACCCAAGACCTGAAGATGTCACTGCAACCAAGCAGTAGTTTGTAATCCTGTTGAGTTTACTAAATGGGCATCAGGATTACTGAATGTTGATTTTACTCAATGGGAGTTATGTTTCAGATTTAGAGGGTACTCTCACTGTACAGTGAACCCTGTGTCTTTATGTACACTTTTCTGAATCTTGTGTCTTTCTGAATGAGCAAGAAACCAAGCAAAACGTTGAGTTTACTGAATCGTGTTTCTTTCTGTACACTGGCTAGTGATCCTCGGCTGTACATACACTGCAGTAGTTTGTGTTGGGGGCAAGAAATAGCGAAACGGTTTGCTGTTTCTGTTAGGGTGGAAGGAAAACCCTAGCCCGTCCTCCTGGTCCGGCCTAGCCGCGTCCCACGCGCCACAAAGCGAAACCGACCGGGGGTATTTCTTGCCCCGCCGCCATCCCCCCTGCTCCTGCCCCCTGGCTCGAGTTCCCACGACGCCCACGCCGACCTTGACGCCCATTCCCGGACCAGGAGGACGACTGCTGCTGCTCGGCGCCCACGCCGACCTTGACGCCCAGAAGCTGCTCGGCGACCTCGGCTGTGACTGAACCAATCCCACGCCCCTGCCTGCTACTGCTGGACTTCGACCGCGTCGCCACGCCTGCCCCGACTCGCCGCCGCGACCTCCGACGGCCAAGTATGATTATTTTCTCCTGTTTTGTTCGTTCCTCGTAGTTCAGGTTGCAGGCGGGGCGGGATGCGGCTGCCCGCCACAGGGAACGACAACTCCGGTTGGCAAGGGAAGCGACGGAGGAACATCCTCTTGGAGGAGACGCGAGGGAGGCGTGAGGCAGTTCTGATGTGGAGATGGCGGCGGTGTTGCCGTCGACCCCATCAGCAGGAATGGCTAGCAGGTGCGAGGAGCGGCGCACTGATGCAGGCGTTATGTCGGGGGCGGAGGATGGGCGTCAGGTCGGAGGAAGGGTGCCCCATCGGAAGAGAGTACGTCTTTTTTTTTGGAGAAGAGGCGGGGGTGACACGGTTTTTTTTTTTTGAGAAGCAGGGGGTGACGCGGTTATGCGGCTCATCCCGTTGAGCCCGCGGTCAGCCCAGCGGCAGTTTGGCGGGCTCTTTTGTGAGCGCTGCAGCCTGGCGGGATATCCCGTCCACCTTGCAACCTGACGCGTAGTATTCTTCACGGCGGCGTGAAGCGAATTTACAAATGCTTCTCATTTGCTGCTGAATTGTAAGTATAGTGTGAAGAGGCGAGTGTATATGCCTTTCTTTTGAGTATCTTAGACAGACGCTAGTGGTATTTTGTCATGTAAACTGAACTAACTACACTTTGGTTTTCATCACTAGTGGTATGTTGGAACCTCTGGTTTTGACTTGTGGTATTTTGGCCATTTTCTCAATCCCGCCTCATCCATCTCTTCCACCGCAGTTGATCGATGGAGCCCAACGCCGACAAGCTACGTGGTCTTCGCATCACCTCCCTGGACGATGAAGACGATGATGAGACAGAACTGCCCAACCAACCTCTGCCCGCCTCCACCGTGACCGTGGCTGCGGCCCCCTCGGGCTATGATGACGAGGACGAAGATGAAGAAGCAGAAGTCATGCTTGGATTCCTGGAGAAGCCGAAGCATCCCGGCCTCCTCCTCCGCCACCTCTTTCCTAGCAAGGCTGGAGGCATCCCGGTCCGTGGAATAACGCCCATCATATTAAGCGACACACTTTGATTTTTGATGCGATTGGAGCAGGTATTGATGTGAGGTGTTTGTGTATTTTGTCCAGGCGTGGTTGGATCCCGTGAACTTGCCCACGGGGAACTCCAGCTGCTGTGGCTTCTGCGGCGAGCCCCTGCACTTTGTCCTCCAGGTTATTGCTTTGTGCCTAGAAGCAATTGTACCTGTTATTTTCTTTCCGGAACTTGTACTAGTTAAATTGATGAAAACTTCATCTCAAATTGGGTTTGGATCTCTGTAGATTTATGCTCCGATTGAGAGCAATGCAGCAGCATTCCACCGCACTCTGTTCATGTTCATGTGCCCGTCGATGGCATGCTTGCACCGAGACCAGCACGAACAGTGGACACGCAACCAAGGCAATCCTCGTAGAAGGTGAAGCAAGTCCCATAGCTGCTGTGTTGGCTTTTAGACTAGAGACTGAAAACATTTTGCTGATCCTGACTGCCTCGTTGGATTGCAGCGTGAGGGTTTTCCGGTGCCAGCTGCCTCGTACCAATGTGTTCTACTCAAGTGAACCTCCAAGTCGCAATAACTCTGACAAGCCACTATGTGCCGGAGGTAGTTTTCCTTTTTGTTCAGTTACATGGCATCTTAGATTTACTGTGCCTAATAAGTTTGGTATGCTATTAGTGCTACATTTCCTGCATTACGTAGTAATTAGCTAGTTATCCTAGAGAAAATGTGCTTATGTCCAGCAGATCTCTTTCACTCTATCTAGCTATTGCATAAATACGTTCTTCATTTACACTTACGAATTCCTAGATCATATTTTCAATATGCTAAAATCTTGAAGTTATCATCTTCATTTGTTTATGCTGGTTGCTCCACATATCGCACCTTGCTTCTAATGTCTTCCTTGGGAAACATATAATCTTTTGCTTTCTGTTTTTTTTCCTAGAAAAGCATCGCACTGTCAATGTGCCGACTGCTGAGACTAAGTTTGGTGGGGTTTGTTAGATGCTGATTAATTTAGTATATTGATGCGCTTACATCCGTAGGCAACAATGGCCATCTTCTGTCAGTCAAACTAGTTATGTTAATAGATGGCCATATTCCAAGTAATTTATATTGATTTCCTTCGTTTACTTGACTCTGAGTTGCCAGCTGCTCTGTGTCATTGGTGTGGTACATGGAAAGGGGATAAAATATGTGGTGGCTGCAAGAAATCACGTTACTGTTCTGAGAAACATCAGGTATTCCCAAATCATTTAATCATCCTAGAGATCTCTTGGGCATCTCATGTTTGTGTTAAATCTACCCCTTTGTCATGTCCAATTATACAGCCTTTGGTTTGATCCTTGCCAATTTTTGGACACACTCATGATCCTTTGTCCACCTCCAATACAATAAAGTATTGACTGGCTTGGACACCAACCAAACAGACCCTACATATCCCTTTGGCAGCCAGGTCCTACTTTGGATGAACAAATTTTTGTGACTCTTTCTCAGGCACTGCACTGGCGCTCTGGTCATAAAAATGATTGCCTACAGATAATCAATTCTTCTGAAGCTTCAAGTTCTGTGCTGCCAGCTGTAGGAAAAGGTAACAATGTTTGAAGACTAATAATGCTATTAAGGTCGTAATTATTGAATGTCTTTATCCTCTTATAATTCCTCTCTATTTGCAGTTCCAGCTAGGACTTCTTGGCCGGAATATCAGATAGCAATTGACGATGAAGTTGATTTGGATTCTGATGGTTGTGATGAAGACAGCTCAAAGTCCTTGGTGATGCAAAAGCATGGTAAACCAGATGATACAATGCAGTCATGGATGGATCAATTTGAGGTTTTTAGCCGTGCATTCTCTCTTTTATGCTTGCCAACATAGCAACCACTGTTTATTCACTGCTATGTTATATAGGCTGATGCTGACAACCAATGCTGGGCATATTTTCAAGAGCGTATCTCAAGAGCACCAGAGCAAGTATTGAGGTATGCATAACTTGCATGAATCCTCTCCTTGTTCGGTGATGTTTTCAATTTACTTTTGCCTGTTCAGGAAAATAGTAGTTCGATATTGTTTCAATCGTTCAGGCTTGCATATTTATTCTCAGCAATATATGTTATATGCATATTACTAATAAAAGTCTAAATTACGCAGATACTGTCGAGATCCAAATGTAAAACCTCTGTGGGCTTTATCAGCTGGGCGTCCATCAAATCCTGACATCCCTTCATGTAGCTACTGTAAAGGTCCACTATGCTATGAATTTCAGGTTGGTCAATTTGTCTAGGGCCAAAAATATTTGCATTTCTGATATAGCAACACATTTCCACACAACTAGTAAACTCAAAAACCCAATTGTTTTTCCATGATAACTCCCCCTTGTAGCAGTAATAGGCTGTGGCAGGGTATGCATGGCATGGTTTGTGCCTATAAGTTATGACCAGACTGTTTTTCCTTGTGTCCGAATAGGAAACTAAAAGAATGTTGTTAATGAATTACTTCTGTGAACTTATGGTATCATGTTTTCCTTTCAACCCCCATGAGAGCAATGTCCAAATAATTGTACCTATGGAACTTCATATGTGTGAAGTTTATGCTTAGTCAGTGTCTCAGTGATGCCTCCAACATGCTTATCAGTAATCATTACATTTCCCTCCCTCGTGCTTGCGTATACAGGATCATGTGCTTACATATCCTTACACTGTGTTTACTGTATCTCCAGATAATGCCACAATTGCTTTATTACTTTGGTGTGAGAAATGAACCAAACTCTCTTGATTGGGCAACAATTGTTGTGTACACGTGTCAAGAAACATGTGATCAAAATATTAGCTACAAGGAAGAGTTTGCATGGGTTCAGTTATATCCTACGTCAATCTCAAGGCCGTAGTAATGTTTACCTGTTCCACAGAGTGGCGTCTGCTGCTGCAGGTTTGTAACTCCCCCCATTTAACTTTGTTGTTAATCTACAAAAGCTCATGCATATGGTCAATGCATGTGATCCACTAATAAGCAACGGTTCACTTTGGCATGATTTATTGTGTTTTATCAGTATACACTATCCCCTGTCAAATGTGTATTATGATACGAGTAATTTAAGTAAATGCACTAATTCTGAGAGATTTTTTTAATAGAATGTTCCAAGAGCTGAGAATTTTCCTATGCCCATTGATGCATCTATTGCTTGAACAAGTGAAGGGCCAATAGTTATTGTAAAAGTTAGATAGGTATAAGCTTATTTGATGTTGTGTTTTTGGATTCTAAAGCTATGCTAATTGCTAATCACCATTTTGTTTGCTGTATGCACCTGCACCTGCATCTGCAATGTATGGGCATATTCCTTCGGAAAACAAGTTAGTCAAAAATCAATGTAGTTTGAATCTATTCTCTTGATCTTGTTGTTAGCTTTGTTGTTTTATCTGCCTGGCCTTTTAGCGGGAGCAAGATAGAGATGCAAGGGAGTCCTAGTAACCTATATTTTGCTCTGTAAGCTGTGTTAATGAAAGATAGTCCTAGTAACCCATATTTTGCTCTGTTGTTTCACCAGGGGGAGTTGGAACTTGAAAGTGATGGTCTACCTTGCATTTCAACCTGAAGACAGGCGTTCCAAGCCAGATAGATCTTTTTTTTAGATGTCAACTTCAATGCAGGGCCATGGTCCCAATTAGCTCGCACATTGGGCTTGGTCTACTATTTAGCCACTGGGGCCATCTAGAGCATTTGATGTGAAATAGTTGTGGTCGCCAGCATTGCCGGTTCAGTGTGCATCTTTATTTCGTTATATAGGATTCTTCGTCTCTTTATGTGGACACCTTGGACGGTTTTGGGGATTACTCGTTAGGATTCTGGTCTATCTCGTTGGTCTGTTATTCGAGACTTCTTGCATTTTCGCTTTCGGCATTGACCGCATGTAAAGTGAGAGTCTCCACATTGCCCCTTTTTTAGGAGTTGAAATTTTGATGGCTACCCTACGTTTTATCTGTTCCATGCATATAGGATATTCCATGAACATCGTGTGTTTGGTAGTTGCCTTGTGTTAAAAGCGATTTTTTGCAACGACAAATTTGTGCGTTTGGCATGGTCCCATGTGCCATTTCCTCCATGGTTGGTTGGGTTCATGGCTGCACGTTTTGTTGAGCCAGATACGCGCAGACCCGTTGAGGCGTTGCTTGCACGACCCAGTTGCTGGCTGTGCCCATGGAAACATCCATCGGCGTGCTGTGCTGCCTTTTGTTGCAGAAGAAAAGATGATCGAGGAAAAGGGGAAAGCATGGCGCCGAAACCGCTGCCGCGTCTCGTCGTCAGCAGGACGCGGCGTGCCCGTGTAACCATGCTGCCGATTCCCGTGTAATGTAAACGTTTGGCGAGCAGTGGAAGCACGGCAAGTATCCATCCATCAGCACTATTTCTCTTTCCTTGGCTCCGCTCGCCATCACTCCATGTGCCGCGGCAATGCCATGGCCCTGCCTGGCAAGTGGCCGGCCAGAGGAAACAAATCAACTTTTTATGCCTACATACGTGCGAGTTTCTGGGCGGCACTGGGCCGCTTCCGTTGACGGCGACTGCCACCGGCCGCTTACGCTTACAATAATAAAAGGGATGGATGGATCCCTGCAGTGCTCGCCGGCAATCAAGGCTCCATGCCACCACACTCCTCTTCTTAACTGGAGGAGGAATCGCCCGCCCCAGAGATCCACCGTAATGAAAGATCGGATCTGCTGGTCTGCGTCACCACGAACAGACGGATGGTACAGTACCAGTGCACAACTTACTCCGCAAGAATTGCAAAACTAGTGTCGGTTTTGGTTACTGCTGTCTACCAGAACGGCCGTGAAGCTGACCCACTCAGCTGCCTCGTTTAAAACGTATATACTGCGTGAAGACTAGGACTAGTTTGTTCTGTGTGCATACTTGGGCAGTCCACGGTGATGTCACGTGGCTGAAAAAAAATACTCCTACACTGCTCCAAACCATAATCTTCTGGACTCACAGGCTTGCTTTTCGCTTACGTAGGCAGGCCATAATTTAGTCGTTTGATCAGGGTCTCTTAATTGCCCTCGCCATCTCACAGCAAGCAAACCAAAACAAATGAACAGTGAATGCCCATCGACCGACAAGGCCCAGCTCCCAGGTTACGCACACGCAGCACGTTTACCTACCGTGCAAATGACGGCTGGGACCGCAGCGATATGTAGACCCGCATCTCAGGGGTGAGGAACGACGCGATGTGTTGAGCTCGAGGTGGTTGAGAGGAGGAGATAGCGACGCGGGTTTAAACGTTGGAAAAAGTCACCGCGTCATGTGCGGGCTCAGGTCAATTCAATTCAATCTCCTCCTCAGCTGCGACGTTGCTGGCTACAACTGGCCGCCACTGGGAGTGATGGCGCTCCCCCCATTTCGACATCACGGGCTATCGGATCTGCTATACTCCCCGCGGGCGGGTCTCCATCACGAGTTCACCACGCGGTTTTACAGACAGCACCGACCGTGGATCTTGTGCACACAAGAGGACACACGCACGACCTCACCCAAAAATGCAGACGCACGGGATTACTACGGGCACTCAACGAACCCTTCCAACTAATTAAACTTGCCTCCCGTGAATTTCGGCTGGGTGGGACCCATTCTTTCCCCCTTAATCCAATTGCAGGTTGCCACCTTAAATTCATCGTGTAATAAGCCCGTGAAGGACGGTCCATGTAGCATTGCCCTCTTTTTGAATTGTTTGGATTACTTACCACATGTTTCATGTGGTCATGTAGCATTGCTTCGACCTGACCTCTTGTTTGAAAATCAATCTATCAAAAGATATAAAGGAGTGCGTAGCTTTCTTCTTCTTCTTCTTGCGAAAACATATTTCTTTCAGTAAAGATAACTCCCGAACGACCAGGATTTTAGAATTTGGTTCCGAAACATTGTTTTCTCCGTTGGATTTACACATCTTAAAGCAGCGGACCCAAGCCATGTCAGCGAATGATATTCAATACATCAGTTCAGTATGAAATATGCAAGAAGAGTTTCTTGCAAAGTCATGTGGAAGTGTTTTAAATATGTTTCATGGTTTCTAAACAACCAGATATGTCTAGTTCTCCAAGTAAGTTGTGAGTAAAGTTACCAGAATGATCAAATTGTTGATCATAGGACAACAGTGAAAATGTCGTTAAGTACTAACGACATGTTTCTTGCATATGAAGAAGATGAATAGATTGCTGTAAGAAGTTACATCAATACAGGCTCGTTATAAGTAGTACATCGATAAAATCTTCATCAGTGCTCTAAGCGAATTTTGATTTCAAATAAATGATTACTGGTGGCACAGTTAGTTGGAATTGGTCCAAAAAAGTTATTGTGGTGAATTCTATAACATAAGGCTGAGTATGTTGTCGCTTTAGAAACAACAATAGATGGTAATGAATCGAAGGTTCAATTATGAATCTGTTATGTTTTCTAGATGATTGTGCAAATGGAACACTATTCTCGATAGTTGTTATGTAGCTCAATGTAAGGAATTAATGGTTCTACCAGTGATTCAATATATACAAAGCTCATTTCACATAAATTATGAATTTTTATGAAAGCATGATAGATGCATTGACATGCAAAGCATGGACTAACACATGGATCTAAAGATTTTGAGATTCGGTAGGACGAAGTCTATACCACAAGCAAAGCATGGACTAACACCGGATTGACATTGGTGTAAAAGTTAAAAGTGCTAACTAGATTATTGACTCTAGTGCAAGTGGGAGACTGTTGAAAATATGTCCTAGAGGCAATAATATGTATTATTATATTTCCATATTTATAACTAAGTGTCTATATTCCATGTTATAACTGTTATTATCCTGGAATATGCGATTCAGTGAAAAACTCATATGCACATGTGAAATGATAAATGGATAAAATAAAGGTTTCTAGTCTCGCCTCTAAGACTAGCTTAAGTGTTGTTGCTGATCATGTTTTTCGGATCTTAGGATATCGTTAAGTTTAATGATACTCCTAAAACAACATTGAGATTATGACGTTGGAAGAACGATCATATTGAATCGATCCAGAATTGTTTGTTACGAATTGAGATAATATTGTCTGTAATCAATTGTAATAACACAGAGTGTTAAACATGTGATTTTGCTCCTTAGACCATGAGAGAATCGTAGTCACTTCTTACCATACGGTGAACTTTAAGGTTGCTCAAACGTCACCTGTAACACGGTGATCATAACGATAACTTACAGGTTCATCGGAAAGTTTGACAAGGGACTAGATTGCTCGAGAGAGGGATTTGCTCCTCTGACGATGGAGAGATATTATTATGGCCATCTCGGTGTGATAACATCCATCATCGTCTAGCCAGACACAGGTGACTACGTCACGGGGATGCTGGAACACGACAACGAGAAAGAAGAACAAAACCGATAATGACGTTTTTGGTATAGTGAGCATGTGATGACTCAGGAGGATACCTATGCACCAAGGATTTTGTAAAGTATTGTGAAGCAAAGGTAACATCACATGATAACCAAATGTTCACTCGAATATCATGAAGGAAATATGCCCTAGAGGCAATAATAAAGTTGTTATTTATATTTCCTTGTATCATGATAAATGTTTATTATTCATGCTAGAATTGTATTAACCGGAAACTTAGTACATATGTGAATACATAGACAAAACAGAGTGTCCCTAGTATGCCTTTACTTGACTAGCTCGTTAATCAAAGATGGTTAAGTTTCCTGACCATAGACATGTGTTGTCATTTGATGAACGGGATCACATCATTAGAGAATGATGTGATGGACAAGACCATCCGTTAGCTTAGCATTATGATCGTTTAGTTTTATTGCTATTGCTTTCTTCATGACTTATACATGTTCCTCTGACTATGAGATTATGCACCTCCCGAATACCAGAGGAACACCTTGTGTGCTATCAAACGTCACAACATAACTTGGTGATTATAAAGATGCTCTACAGGTGTCTCCGAAGGTGTTTGTTGAGTTGGCATATATCAAGATTAGGATTTGTCACTCCGTGTATCGGAGATGTATCTCTGGGCCCTCTCGGTAATGCACATCACTATAAGCCTTGCAAGCAATGTGACTAATGAGTTAGTTACGGGATGATGCATTACAGAACGAGTAAAGAGACTTGCTGGTAACAAGATTGAACTAGGTATGATGATACCGACGATCGAATCTCGGGCAAGTAACATACCGATGACAAAGGGAACAATGTATGTTGTTATGCGGTTTGACTAATAAAAGATCTTCGTAGAATATGTAGGAGCCAATATGAGCATCCAGGTTCCGCTATTGGTTATTCACCGGAGATGTGTCTCGGTCATGTCTACATAGTTCTCGAACCCGTAGGGTCTGCACGCTTAACATTCAATGATGATTTGTACTATGAGTTATGTGTTTTGGTGACCGAAGTTTGTTCGGAGTCCCCAATGAGATCACGGACATGACGAGGAGTCTCGAAATGGTCGAGAGGTAAAGATTGATATATTGGAAGGTTATATACGGACACCGGAATGGTTTCGAAGAAGATCAGGGATTTTTCGGAGTACCGGGAGGTTACCGGAACCCCCCGGGAAAGTTAATGGGCCTATTGGGCCATAGTGGAGAGAGGGAGTGTTGTAGGGTGGAACCCTAGATGGAGATCTTTCACGAATTGGAGGGGAAATCCCCAAGAACAAGAAGAACACAAAGGGGAAAAACAAGAGGAACACTCAAATTGACTTGATCCAATCACACATGTGCTAGATCCAATCACAAAAAGAGAGATACACGGGTCCAAATCCAACACAAGAAGATACAAGAGGTAACTAGTTCATCCCAATCCTAAGAGGAGAGAGGTCTTGATGATCCTATGATGGGGATCCTTCCCTAGATGGGGTCTTGATATCCACAAGAGGATATTCTCCCTTAGGAGGGCATGATCTCCAAGGGGAGGAAGATGAGAAAAGCTCTCTCAATATCTCTCATATTCTTTGCTATCCTCTAAATGAGCTAGGGGAGGTGTTAATATAGTCTAGGGACCAAATTGGGGGGGAGAGGGATACAAAGGTCCAAAATGACCCTGAAAACGCAGACAATCTCGGAGGGGTCCGGGCACCCGGGGTGCGGAGGACTGGGCACCCGGTCCGGTCAGGGAGGCTACGCCATTGGCCCGGGCACCCGGGGTGGTGGCTGGCGGCACCCGGTGGGAGGGGGCCGGGCACCCGGTGCTCCAAGGCCGGGCACCCGGGGCCGGCAGGGGCTGCGCCCAGGTTAGGGCCGGGCACTGATACGTCTCTAACGTATCTATAATTTTTGATTGCTCCATGCTATATTATCTTCTGTTTTGGACATTATTGGGCTTTATTATTCACTTTTATATTATTTTTGGGACTAACCTATTAACCGGAGGCCCAGCCCAGAATTGCTATTTTTTTGCCTATTTCAGAGTTTCAAAGAAAAAGAATATCAAACGGAGTCCAAACGGAATGAAACCTTC
Organism: Aegilops tauschii subsp. strangulata; assembly: GCF_002575655.3. Taxonomy (NCBI): domain Eukaryota; kingdom Viridiplantae; phylum Streptophyta; class Magnoliopsida; order Poales; family Poaceae; genus Aegilops; species Aegilops tauschii. The sequence continues at coordinate 410,898,058 of NC_053036.3, read as the reverse complement.
GGGAACGTGATTTTTGGAACGAACATGATCCAAGAGACTTGGACCCTAAGTCAAGAAAGCAAAGAGGAAGCCACGAGGTAGGGGGCGCGCCTACCCCCCTAGGCGCGCCCTCCACCCTCGTGGGCCCCATGTTGCTCCACCGACGTACTCCTTCCTCCTATATATACCTACGTACCCCCAAACGATCAGATACGGAGCCAAAAACCTAATTCCACCGCCGCAACCTTCTATACCCACGAGATCCCATCTTGGGGCCTGTTCCGGAGCTCCGCCGGAGGGGGCATCGATCACGGAGGGCTTCTACATCAACACCATAGCCTCTCCGATGAAGTGTGAGTAGTTTACCTCAGACCTTCGGGTCCATAGTTATTAGCTAGATGGATTCTTCTCTCTTTTTGGATCTCAATACAATGTTCTCCCCCTCTCTCGTGGAGATCTATTCGATGTAATCTTCTTTTGCGATGTGTTTGTTGAGACCGATGAATTGTGGGTTTATGATCAAGTTTATCTATGAACAATATTTGAATCTTCTGAATTCTTTTATGTATGATTAGTTATCTTTGCAAGTCTCTTCGAATTATCAGTTTGGTTTGGCCTACTAGATTGATCTTTCTTGCAATGGGAGAAGTGCTTAGCTTTGGGTTCAATCTTGCGTTGTCCTTTCCCAGTGACAGTAGGGGCAACAAGGCACGTATTGTATTGTTGCCATCGAGGATAACAAGATGGTTTTTTTATCATATTGCATGAATTTATCCCTCTACATCATGTCATCTTGCTTAAAGAGTTACTCTATTCTTATGAACTTAATACTCTAGATGCATGCTGGATAGCGCTCGATGTGTGGAGTAATAGTAGTAGATGCAGGCAGGAGTCGGTCTACTTGTCTCGGACGTGATGCCTATATACATGATCATACCTAGATATTCTCATAACTATGCTCAATTCTGTCAATTGCTCAACAGTAATTTGTTCACCCACCGTAAAATACTTATGCTCTTGAGAGAATCCACTAGTGAAACCTATGGCCCCCGGGTCTATTTTCCATCATATTAATCTTCCAACACTTAGTTATTTCCGTTGCTTTTATTTTACTTTGCATCTTTATCATAAAAATACCAAAAATATTATCTTATCATATCTATCAGATCTCACTCTCGTAAGTGACCGTGTAGGGATTGACAACCCCTTATCGCGTTGGTTGCGAGGATTTATTTGTTTTGTGTAGGTCGAGGGACTTGCACGTAGCCTCCTACTGGATTGATACCTTGGTTCTCAAAAACTGAGGGAAATACTTATGCTACTTTGCTGCATCACCCTTTCCTCTTCAAGGGAAAACCAACGCAGTGCTCAAGAGGTAGCAAGAAGGATTTCTGGTGCCGTTGCCGGGGAGGTCTACGCAAAAGTCAACATACCAAGTACCCATCACAAACCCTTATCTCCCGCATTACATTATTTGCCATTTGCCTCTCGTTTTCCTCTCCCCCACTTCACCCTTGCCGTTTTATTCGCCCTCTCTTTTTGGTTCGCCTCTTTTTCTTTTGCTTGCCTTGTCGTCATGGCTAGTCCTTTATCTCCTCCGTTGTCTCCCGAAAATGAAGTTCTCAATTTTAAACAAAGGGAGGGAGAAAATCTAAAAGACGCTTGGTATAGAATTTGCAATGCTCAAAATAGATCTACCAGGAAGCAATCTACTTCCGTTCTTCTCCGCAATTTTTATGTAGGCGCCAATCCTTGGTATAGATATATTCTTGACACCATTACCGGAGGGAACTTCTTGGGTAGCCATACTTTTGATTCTTATAATGCTATGATAGATTTGTTTGGCTCACCACCTCTTTTGGTTAATGGAACTATGTTAACTTTGGAGCATGTAATGCAAAGACTTGAAATTATTGAAAATAAAGTTGCTACTGTAGAGTTCATCGAAAATTTGGATAAAAATATCCACAATCAAATTACCCAATATAGGTCCAAAGTAGGAGTCACTTTGAAAAATATTAAGGAGAAGGAACCCATAGTTAATGAAAGAATAAATCAAGATTCCACTAGAATCGATAAACTTGAGGGTATCATTACCAACTTGGGAACCGCTTTCTCTTCCGTAAAGAATACTCCTAGTCCTCCCACTAAAATTGCCAAGCTTATGTATGTTCCTAAAAATAAGGGTGAATCCTCTAGTAAAGAAACTGCGGATCTTAAATCTATAAGTATTCATCCCAATCTTTTTGCTATCATTAAGGAACCATTTGCTACAAATGATTTTTTCGATCTTGTTCCTAAAAGTTTGATAATTAATAGAAAGAAAGAAACTCTAAAGGATGATAGATGTCTTATTGAATAATTTCCCACCAAAGATGGCAATACCTGGATCTATCCTTGCTTTTATGCCTAGCTAGGGGCGTTAAACGATAGCGCTTGTTGGGAGGCAACCCAATTTTATTTTTAGTTTTTTTGCTTTTTTGCTTCTGTTTAGGAATATATATTTGATCTACCCTCTGGTTAGATGTGTTTTTATGTTTTAATTAGTGTTTGTGCCAAGTTAAACCTATAGGATCTTCTTGGATGATAGTTATTTGATCTTGCTGTAATTTCCAGAAACTTTCTGTTCACGAAAATAATTGTTAAAAATCACCAGAACGTGATAAAATATTGATTCCAATTTCTTCTGATCAATAAACAAATTTCCTAGGTCTTCCTATTTTGGCTGATTTTTTGGAGTTCCAGAAGTTTGCGTTAGTTACAGATTACTACAGACTGTTCTGTTTTTGACAGATTCTGTTTTTCGTGTGTTGTTTGCTTATTTTGATGAATCTATGGCTAGTAAAATAGTTTATAAACCATAGAGAAGTTGGAATAAAGTAGGTTTAACACCAATATAAATAAAGAATGAGTTCATTACAGTACCTTGAAGTGGTCTTTTGTTTTCTTTCGCTAACGGAGCTCACGAGATTTTCTGCTGAGTTTTGTGTTGTGAAGTTTTCAAGTTTTGGGTGAAAGATTTGATGGATTATGGAACAAGGAGTGGCAAGAGCCTAAGCTTGGGGATGCCCATGGCACCCCCAAGATAATCTAAGGACACCATAAAGCCAAAGCTTGGGGATGCCCCGGAAGGCATCCCCTCTTTCGTCTACTTCCATCGGTAACTTTACTTGGAGCTATATTTTTATTCACCACATGATATGTGTTTTGCTTGGAGCGTCTTGTATGATTTGAGTCTTTGCTTTTTAGTTTACCACAATCATCCTTGCTGTACAAACCTTTTGAGAGAGACACACATGATTCGGAAATTATTAGAATACTGTATGTGCTTCATTTATATCTTTTGAGCTATATAGTTTTGCTCTAGTGCTTCACTTATATCTTTTAGAGCACGGTGGTGGATTTGTTTTATAGAAACTATTGATCTCTCATGCTTCACTTATATTATTTTGAGAGTCTTAAAATAGCATGGCAATTTTCTTTAATTAATATCATGAGAAATTTGATGCTTGATAATTGTTTTGAGATATAAAGGTGGTAATATCATAGTTGTGCTAGTGGAGTAATTGTGGAATTGAAAAATACATGTGTTGGAGTTTGTGATTCTCGTAGCATGCACGTATGGTGAACCGTTATGTAACGAAGTCGGAGCATGAAGTATTTGTTGATTGTCTTCCTTTGTGTGGCGGTCGGGATCGCGCGATGGTTAACTCCTACCAACCCTTCCCCTAGGAGCATGCGTAGTAGTACTTTGCTTCGAGGGCTAATAAATTTTTGCAATAAGTATATGAGTTCTTTATGACTAATGTGAGTCCATGGATTATACGCACACTTACCTTTCCACAATTTTCTAGCCTCTTCGGTACCGCGCATTGCCCTTTCTCACCTTGAGAGTTGGTGCAAACTTCGCCGGTGCATCCAAACCCCGTGATATGATACGCTCTATCACACATAAACCTCCTTATATCTTCCTCAAAACAGCCACCATACCTACCTATCATGGCATTTCCATAGCCATTCTGAGATATATTGCCATGCAACTTTCCACCGTTTCATTTATCATGACATGCTCCATCATTGTCATATTGCTTTGCATGATCATGTAGTTGACATTGTATTTGTGGCAAAGCCACCGTTCATAATTCTTTCATACATGTCGCTCTTGATTCATTGCATATCCCGGTACACCGCCGGAGGCATTCATATAGAGTCATATTTTGTTCTAAGTATTGAGTTGTAATTCATGAGTTGTAAGTAAATAAAAGTGTGATGATCATCATTATTAGAGCATTGTCCCAAGTGAGGAAAGGATGATGGAGACTATGATTCTGCCACAAGTCGGGATGAGACTCCGGACTAAATAAAAAGAATAAAAAAAGAGGCCATAAAAAAAAGAGAAAAGACCCAAATAAAAAAATGAGAGAAAAAGAGAGAAGGGACAATGTTACTATCCTTTTACCACACTTGTGCTTCAAAGTAGCACCGTGAACTTCATGATAGAGAGTCTCTCATTTTGTCACTTTCATATACTAGTGGGAAATTTCATTATAGAACTTGGCTTGTATATTCCAATGATGGGCTTCCTCAAATGCCCGAGGTCTTCGTGAGCAAGCAAGTTGGATGCACACCCACTTAGTTTCCTTTTGAGCTTTCATACACTTATAGCTCTAGTGCATCCGTTGCATGGCAATCCCTACTCCTCGCATTAACATCAATTGATGGGCATCTCCATAGCCCGTTGATTAGCCTCGTTGATGTGAGACTTTCTCCTTTTTTGTCTTCCCACATAACCCCTACCATTATACCTTATTCCACCATAGTGCTATATCCATGGCTTGCGCTCATGTATTGCGTAAGAGTTGAAAAGGCTGAAGCGCGTTAAAAGTATGAACCAATTGCTTGGCTAAAACCGGGGTCGTACATGATATGAATATTTTGTGTGGGGAAGATGGAGCATAGCCAGACTATATGATTTTGTAGGGATAACTTGCTTTGGCTATGTTATTTTGATAAGACATAATTGCTTAGTTAGTATGCTTGAAATATTATTGTTTTTATGTCAACATTAAACTTTTATCTTGAATCATATCAAATCTGAACATTCATGCCACAATGAGAAGAATTACATATAGCATTCCGCATCAAAAATTCTGTTTTTATCATTTACCTACTCGAGGACGAGAAGGAATTAAGCTTGGGGATGCTTGATACGTCTCCAATGTATCTATAATTTTTTATTGCTCCATGCTATATTATCTTCTGTTTTGGACATTATTGGGCTTTATTATTCACTTCTATATTATTTTTGGGACTAACCTATTAACCGGAGGCCCAGCCCAGAATTGCTGTTTTTTGCCTATTTCAGAGTTTCGCAGAAAAAGAATATCAAACGGAGTCCAAACGGAATGAAACCTTCGGGAACGTGATTTTTGGAACGAACATGATCCAGGAGACTTGGACCCTAAGTCAAGAAAGCAAAGAGGAAGCCATGAGGTAGGGGGCGCGCCTACCCCCCAGGCGCGCCCTCCACCCTCGTGGGCCCCACGTTGCTCCACCAACGTACTCCTTCCTCCTATATATACCTACGTACCCCAAAACGATCAGATACGAAGCCAAAAACCTAATTCCACTACCGCAACCTTCTGTACCCACGAGATCCCATCTTGGGGTCTGTTCCGAAGCTCCGCCAGAGGGGGCATCGATCACGGAGGGCCTCTACATCAACACCATAGCCTCTCCGATGAAGTGTGAGTAGTTTACCTCAGACCTTCGGGTCCATAGTTATTAGCTAGATGGCTTCTTCTCTCTTTTTGGATCTCAATACAATGTTCTCCCCCTCTCTCGTGGAGATCTATTCGATATAATCTTCTTTTGCGGTGTGTTTGTTGAGACTGATGAATTGTGGGTTTATGATCAAGTTTATCTATGAACAATATTTGAATCTTCTGAATTCTTTTATGTATGATTGGTTATCTTTGCAAGTCTCTTCAAATTATCAGTTTGGTTTGGCCTACTAGATTGATCTTTCTTGCAATGGGAGAAGTGCTTAGCTTTGGGTTCAATCTTGCGGTGTCCTTTCCCAGTGACAGTATGGGCAGCAAGGCACGTATTGTATTGTTGCCATCGAGGATAGCAAGATGGTTTTTTTATCATATTGCATGAATTTATCCCTCTACATCATGTCATCTTGCTTAAAGCGTTACTCTGTTCTTATGAACTTAATACTCTAGATGCATGCTGGATAGCGGTCGATGTGTGGAGTAATAGTAGTAGATGCAGGCAGGAGTCGGTCTACTTGTCTCGGACGTGATGCCTATATACATGATCATACCTAGATATTCTCATAACTATGCTCAATTCTGTCAATTGCTCAACAGTAATTTTTTCACCCACCGTAAAATACTTATGCTCTTGAGAGAAGCCACTAGTGAAACCTATGGCCCCGGGTCTATTTTCCATCATATTAATCTTCCAACACTTAGTTATTTCCGTTGCTTTTATTTTACTTTGCATCTTTATCATAAAAATACCAAACATATTATCTTATCATATCTATCAGATCTCACTCTCATAAGTGACCGTGTAGGGATTGACAACCCCTTATCGCGTTGGTTGCGAGGATTTATTTGTTTTGTGTAGGTGCGAGGGACTCGCATGTAGCCTCCTACTGGATTGATACCTTGGTTCTCAAAAATTGAGGGAAATACTTACACTACTTTGCTGCATCACCATTTCCTCTTCAAGGGAAAACCAACGCAGTGCTCAAGAGGTAGCAGGCACCAGGGGCCAGAGTGGCCGGGCACCCGGGGTAGCCAGGGGCTCCGCCGGCTGTAGGGGAGGGCCGGGGTGGTCGGGACCTCCTTTGCTTCGTGCTTCTCACGCGTCCTTCTTCCTCCTCCTTCTCCTTGGGTCTCCGGCGAACTTGGTGATTCCTCCGTGCTTCCTCGTGACGATCTCCGAAGTACCTAAGAATGCATAACGTTTCCATTTGAGGTAGAATCTGACTCACGTGTGAATCCGAATGAATCTCGAAGAGGAAAGAGTTCACCTCGGTTTCGATGGTGCGTGCATGTGCTCTTGTCATCGTTCCTCTCGGTGCTTGTGGTGGTGGTGTGACGTCCATGGGGATGGTCGAGGGATGCTCCGCATCAGGGAGGCTGCCACAAGAGGTGGCTGATACGTCTCCAACGTATCTATAATGTTTAATTGTTCCATGCTATTATATTATATTATATGTTTTGGATGTTTAATGGGCTTTATTATTCATTTTTATATTATTTTTGGGACTAACCTACTAACCGAAGGCCCAGTGCAAATTGCTGTTTTTTTTGCCTATTTCAGTGTTCCGCAGAAAAGGAATATCAAGCAGCATCCAAACGAAATGAAACCTTCGCGAGGATCGTTTTTGGAACAAACTCAATCCAGGAGACTTGGAGTGGACGTCAAGGAAGCAACGAGGCGGCCACGAGGCAGGGAGGCGCGCCCAGGGGGTAGGCGTGCCCCCACCCTCGTGGGCCCCTCGTGGCTCCACCGACCTACTTCTTTCGCCTATATATACTCTTATACCCTGAAAACATCCAGGGGAGCCACGAAACCTATTTTTCACCGCCGAAACCTTCTGTACCCGTTGAAAGAACATGCGGTGCCCCCATGTTTGGTTTTGGTAATTGATGACAATCTCTATGGACTAATGGTTGCCTTGAGTTATATTTGAAGGATTTGTCCATAGGCATTTCTTGAAGTCCATGTGTTGGTTTCAAGGAGTTTATGTGGTGACCAAGGTGTTATTAAGGAATTATCCAAAGATTGGTCATGTGAGAGTTGAGCTTATTGCAAGCATGTCTTGAAGAAGAAGATTGTGTGATCATTCATGTTTACCTTCAAGACATCATCCAAATGAAGAGAGTTGGAAAGAGTCAAGGTTGATCAAGACTAAGTCAAGAGTGAATCAAGTTTATCAACACACAAAGTGCACAAGATGTACCGAGGGATCAAGCGATCCCATGGTATGGTAAGCATTGTCAATTACGCTTTGTGTACTAACCCATGGTCTTTGTGAGAGTTCTTTGTGGGGTTAGGTTGCAGTGTGCAAGTTCAAGTGAAGCGGGCAAGTTCAAGTAAAGCATCATGAAGAGATCAAATGCTTGAAGCCATTGTGGTGACAATGTACTTGTGAAGATGTGCGGAAGGGTGGCTCACCCATAGTGGAGTATGGGGGAGCAATCAACTAGTCTTCATCGAGCCAACGCAATCAAGAAAGGTGGTCCATCTTTAGGGAGTCAAGATCGTCATCATCTAGCTCAAGTGGACCATGTGCAAGGCAAAGGTTTGCTCTTGATAGGTTTTCTATTTTACCGGCCTCATGATGGTAGTTGGGAGACCGGGTTATAGGATCGATTGCCGTACTATCAAGGGGGGCTCTCGATGAGTAGCTTGATCGTATCGTTCATAGAGAGCTCAAACCATTGCATCCTTGCATTATCTTTATTGGTTCTTGTTTGGTTCTTCTCTTTGTGAGTTTTGGAGCTTATGGTCATCTTGATGACAAGCTCGAGTTCATCGAAAACGGAGTTCACTCACATCTTCTATGATGTTTTCGATGTTGGAGGTTATGCCGGTTCTTCTCGGTTGGAGGTTTCACTCCTCTATTTGTTGGCATACCTCCCCTGCCTCTTCTTACTATAACCAGTCGCTGTTTTGATGCTACTCGTCTTCCTCTATCCAACAAGCTTGAGTTTGCTCAATTCGGAGCTCATATGAAGAAGTTTTGGCAGTTCTGTTTTTCTCCCTGCGGTAGTACCGCGGTGGCAGCGGTAGTACCGCTTGTAGCGTCAAGCGGTAGTACCGCTCCAGTACCGCTTGTAGAGTCAAGCGGTAGTACTGCGGTGGCAGCGGTAGTACCGCTTGTAGCATCAAGCGGCAGTACCGCTCCAGTACCACTCTACTACCGCCTCGATTTTGGCTCTGCTCTTTTCGTGTCGGGTTCAGCGGTAGTCACGCGGCAGTAAGGCACGGTAGTTACGCCTATAAGCGGTAGTACCGCTCCGGTCGAGCGGTAGTACCGCTTATAAGCGGTACTACCGCCCCAAGGTTCATGTTTTGTTGATCCGTTTCCCTGCTTCTTCCGCCCGAGCGGTAGTACCGCTCGTGTGCGGGCTGAGCACATAACGGTTGGATTTTCCCCCTCCTATAAAAGGGGGTCTTCTTCCCCAATGAACCTTATCTCTTGAGCTCGTGTTCTTCCCCCATTGTTGACCTTCTTCGAGCTTGCTAACTCTCAATCCCTCCATGGATTCTTGCTAGTTTTTGAGGGAAAAGAGAGAGGAGATCTAGATCCACATTTCCACCAATCACTTTCTCCTCTATGTGAGGGGAACCCCTTGGATCTAGATATTGGAGTTCTTGGTGTTCTCCTTCTTGTTCTTCCTCTCTTTTTCCTCCCTAGCATTAGTTGCTTCGGTGGGATTTGAGAGAGAAGGACTTGGGCACTCCGTGTGCCCTTGCCATTGCATTTGGTGCATCGGTTTGAGTTCTCCACGGTGATACGTGGAAGTTACAAGTTGAGAAGCTTATTACTCTTGGGTGCTTGGTGCCCTTGAGCTTGTTCCTCTTGGGTGCTTGGGCACCCTAGACGGTTGGTGGTGTTCGGAGCTCAATCATTGTGGTGTAAAGCTCCGGGCAAGCGTCGGGGTCTCCAATTAGGTTGTGGAGATCGCCCCGAGCAATTTGACGGGTGCCGGTGACCGCCCCCAAGGGTTGCCAAAGTGTACGGGTTCGGTGACCACCCCCAAGGGTTGCCATTTGTACGGGTTCGGTGACCGCCCTCAAGGGCCCCTTAGTGGAATCACGCCATCTTGCATTGTGCGAGGGCGTGAGGAGATTACGGTGGCCCTAGTGGCTTCTTGGGGAGCATTGTGCCTCCACACCGCTCCAAACGGAGACTAGCATCCGCAAGGGTGTGAACTTCGGGATACATCGTCGTCTCCGCGTGCCTCGGTTATCTCTTACCCGAGCCCTTTACTTATGCACTTTACTTTGTGATAGCCATATTGTTTCTTGTCATATCTTGCTATCACCTAAGTAGGTTTTCTTGCTTAGCGTAAGTTGTTGGTGCACATAGGTGAGCCTAGTTGTTGTAGGTTTTGTGCTTGACAAATTAACCGCTAGGTTTATTCCGCATTTGTTCAAGCCTAAACCGTAATTATTTTAAAGCGCCTATTCACCCCCCTCTAGGCGACATCCACGATCTTTCACCCGTGAGATCCCATCTTGGGGCCTTTTCCGGCGCTCCGCCGGAGGGGGAATCGATCACGAAGGGCTTCTACATCAACATCATAGCCTCTCCGATGATGTGTGAGTAGTTTACCACACACCTTCGGGTCCATAGTTATTAGCTAGATGGCTTCTTCTCTCTCTTTGGATCTCAATACAAAGTTCTCCTTCATTCTCTTGGAGATCTATTCGATGTAATTCTTTTTGTGGTGTATTTGTCGAGATCCGATGAATTGTGGGTTTATGATTAAGATTATCTATGAACAATATTTGATTCTTGTCTGAATTCTTATATGCATGATTGATATATTTGCAAGTCTCTTAGAATTATCAGTTCGGTTTGGCCTACTAGATTGATCTTTCTTGCAATGGGAGAAGTGCTTAGCTTTGGGTTCAATCTTGCGGTGTCCTTTCCCAGTGACAGCAGGGGCAGCAAGGCACGTATTGTATTGTTGCCATCGAGGATAAAAAGATGGGGTTCATATCATATTGCTTGAGTTTATCGCTCTACATCATGTCATCTTGCCTAATGCGTTACTCTGTTCTTATGAACTTAATACTCTAGATGCATGCTGGATAGCGGTCGATCTGTGGAGTAATAGTAGTAGATGTAGAATCGTTTCGGTCTACTTGTCACAGACGTGATGCCTATATACATGATCATGCCTAGATATTCTCATAACTATGCGCTTTTCTATCAATTGCTCGGCAGTAATTTGTTCACCCACCGTAAAATATGCTATCTTGAGAGAAGTCACTAGTGAAACCTATGGCCCCCGGGTCTATTTTCCATCATATTAATATCCCGTCAACAAGCTATTTCTGTCGCCGTTTATTTTGCAATCTTTACTTTTCAATCTATACAACAAAAATACCAAAAATATTTATCTTATTATCTCTATCAGATCTCACTTTTGCAAGTGGCCGTGAAGGGATTGACAACCCCTTTATCACGTTGGTTGCAAGGTTCTTGATTGTTTGTGCAGGTACTAGGCGATTTGCGTGTAGTCTCCTACTGGATTGATACCTTGGTTCTCAAAAACTGAGGGAAATACTTACGCTACTTTGCTGCATCACCCTTCCACTTCAAAGGAAAACCAACGCATGCTCAAGAGGTAGCAAGAAGGATTTCTGGCGCCGTTGCCGGGAGATCTACGCACAAGTCAAGACATACCAAGTACCCATCACAAACTCTTATCCCTCGCATTACATTATTTGCCATTTGCCTCTTGTTTTCCTCTCCCCCACTTCACCTTTGCCGTTTTATTCACCCTTTTTCGCCCGGTTCTTTTTGCCTACCTCTTGTGTGCCTGTTTGCCCCGATGGCCTTGCCTAAAAACATTGATCACCTTAGAAGGTTGGAAGAAATTGAAAACAACGTTAGAAGCTTTATGACTTTGCAATTTGAGCATAATAATTTCTTCAGAAACGAGCTTAAAGAACAAAAATGTTTTATGGAGTACATGAATAAAGAGCTTGATGATATGTCTAAGGAATTTTATGGTTTGAAATCTCAGTTTGCCCATCTTGAAAATTTAGTAGGCCAAATTCCGGATAAGCAAGCCACATTAGTTAATAAGATGGCCGCCAAACCGGAAGAGCTAGAGGGTAATAAGGATGAAGATCTAAAAGTGATTGATGTGTCCCCTATTAAATCTTTGTTTTCTAATATGAATCTTGATAAAGATGGGACTGGAGATGAGTCGACTTTAGTTAAAAGGCGTTCCAATGATTCGGAGTTTTTAGATCTTGATGCAAAAATTAATAAAAGTGGGATTAAAGAGGTCAAAACTTTACATAGCAATGAACCCACTATTATGGATTTCAAGGAATTTAATTATGATAATTGTTCTTTGATAGATTGTATTTCCTTGTTGCAACCCGTGTTAAATTCTCCTCATGCTTATGATCAAAATAAAGCTTTTACTAAACATATCGTTGATGCTTTAATGCAATCTTATGAAGAAAAGCTTGAATTAGAAGTTTCTAACCCTAGAAAACTTCATGATGAGTGGGAACCTACTATTAAAATTAAGATTAAAGATCATGAATGCTATGCTTTATGTGATTTGGGTGCTAGTGTTTCCACGATTCCAAAAACTTTGTGTGATGTGTTAGGTTTCCGTGAATTTGATGATTGTTCTTTAAATTTGCACCTCGCGAATTCCACCATTAAGAAAACTATGGGAAGGATTAATGATGTTCTTATTGTTGCAAATAGGAATTATGTCCCTATAGATTTTATTGTTCTTGATATAGATTGCAATCCTACATGTCCTATTATTCTTGGTAGACCTTTCCTTAGAACGATCGGTGAAATTATTGATATGAAAGAAGGAAATATTAGATTCCAATTTCCGTTAAGGAAGGGCATGGAACACTTTCCTAGGAAGAAAATTAAATTACCTTATGAATCCATTATGAGAGCCACTTATGGATTGCATACCAAAGATGACAATACCTAGATCTATTCTTGTTTTTTGTGCCTAGCTAGGGGCGTTAAACAATAGCGCTTGTTGGGAGGCAACTCAATTTTATTTTTGTTCCTGTTTAGTAATAAATAAATCATCTAGCCTCTGGTTAGATGTGGTTTTATGTTTTAATTAGTGTTTGTGCCAAGTAAAACCTATAGGATCTTCTTGGTTGATAATTATTTGATCTTGCTGAAAAAGACAGAAACTTTCTGCTCACGAAAACAATTGTTAAAAATCACAAGAAAGTGATAAAATACTGATTCCAGTTGAAGTAGATCAATAATCAAATTATCTAAGTCGTTCTATTTTTGCAGATTTTTCTGAGTTACAGAAGTTTGCGTTTGATACAGATTACTACACACTGTTCTGTTTTTGACACATTCTGTTTTCCGTGTGTTGTTTGCTTATTTTAATGAATCTATGGCTAATATCGGGGGGTATGAACCATAGAGAAGTTGGAATACAGTAGGTTTAACACCAATATAAATAAAGAATGAGTTCAGAACAGTACCTTAATGTGGTGGTTTGTTTTCTTACACTAACGGAGCTCATGAGATTTTCTGTTGAGTTTTGTGTTGTGAAGTTTTCAAGTTTTTGGGTAAATATTTGATGGATTTTGGAATAAGGAGTGGCAAGAGGCTAAGCTTGGGGATGCCCAAGGCACCCCAAGGTAAAATTCAAGGACAACCAAAAGCCTAAGCTTGGGGATGCCCCGGAAGGCATCCCCTCTTTCGTCTTCGTCTATCAGTAACTTTACTTGAGGCTATATTTTTATTCACCACATGATATGTGTTTTCCTTGGAGCGTCTTGTATGATTTGAGTATTTGCTTTTTAGTTTACCACAATCATCCTTGCTTTACACACCTTTTGGAGAGACACACATGAATCAGAATTTATTAGAATACTCTATGTGCTTCACTTATATCTTTTGAGCTGGATAATTTTGCTCTAGTGCTTCACTTATATCTTTTTAGAGCACGGTGGTGGTTTATTTTATAGAAATTATTGATCTCTCATGCTTCACTTATATTATTTTGAGAGTCTTTTAGAACAGTATGGTAATTTTCTTTGGCTATAAAATTAGTCCTAATATGGTAGGCATCCAAGATGGGTATAATAAAAACTTTGATATAGAGCGCATTGAATACTATGAGAAGTTTGATACTTGATGATTGTTTTGAGATATGAAGATGGTGATATTAGAGTTGTGCTAGTTGAGTAATTGTGAATTTGAGAAATACTTGTGTTGAAGTTTGCAAGTCCCGTAGCATGCACGTATGGTAACCGTTGTGTGACAAATTTGAAACATGAGGTGTTCTTTGATTGTCATCCTTATGAGTGGCGGTCGGGGACGAGCGATGGTCTTTTCCTACAAATCTATCCCCCTAGGAGCATGCGCATGCTTGGTTTTTGGTGACTTGTAGATTTTTGCAATAATTATGTGAGTTCTTTATGACTAATGTTGAGTCCATGGATTGTACGCACTCTCACCTTTCCATCATTGCTAGCCTCTTCGGTACCGTGCATTGCCCTTTCTCACCTTGAGAGTTGGTGCAAACTTCGCCGGTGCATCCAAACCCCGTGATATGATACGCTCTATCACATATAAACCTCCTTATATCTTCCTCAAAACAGCCACCATACCTACCTATTATGGCATTTCCATAGCCATTCCGAGGTATATTGCCATGCAACTTTCCACCGTGTCATTTATTATGACACGCTTCATCATTGTCATATTGCCTTGCATGATCATGTAGTTGACATCGTATTTGTGGCAAGGCCACCATGCATAATTTTTCATACATGTCACTCTTGATTCATTGCCCATCCCGGTACACCGCCGGAGGCATTCATATAGAGTCATATTTTGTTCTAGTATCGAGTTGTAATCTTTGAGTTGTAAATAAATAGAAGTGTGATGATCATCATTAATAGAGCATTGTCCCATGAAAAAAAGAGAAAGGCCAAATAAAAATAAAAAGAAAGGCGAAATAAAAAAAGGGAAGGCCCAAAAAAAGAAGGGACAATGCTACTATCCTTTTTCCACACTTGTGCTTCAAAGTAGCACCATGATCTTTATGATAGAGAGTCTCTTATTTTGTCACTTTCATATACTAGTGAGAATTTTTCATTATAGAAATTGGCTTGTATATTCGAACAATGGGCTTCCTCAAATGCCCTAGGTCTTCGTGAGCAAGCAAGTTGGATGCACACCCACTTAGTTTCTTTTGTTGAGCTTTCATACATTTATAGCTCTAGTGCATCCGTTGCATGGCAATCCCTACTCCTTGCATTGACGTCAATTGATGGGCATATCCTTAGCCTGTTGATTAGCCACGTCAATGTGAGACTTTCTCCTTTTTTGTCTTCTCCACACAACCCCCATCATCATATTCTATTCCACCCATAGTGCTATGTCCATGGCTCACGCTCATGTATTGGGTGAAAGTTGAAAAAAGTTTGAGAATACTAAAGTATGAAGCAATTGCTTGGCTTGTCATCGGGGTGTGCATGATGAGAGCATTTTGTGTGACGAAAATGAAACATGACTAAACTATATGATTTCGTAGGGATAAGCTTTCTTTGGCCATCTTATTTTGAGAAGACATGATTGCTTAGTTAGTATGCTTGAAGTATTATTATTTTTATGTTAATATTAAACTTTTGTCTTGAATCTTTCGGATCTGAACATTCATGCCACAATAAAGAAAATTACATTGCAAATTATGTTGGGTAGCATTCCACATCAAAAATTCTGTCTTTATCATTTACCTACTCGAGGACGAGCAGGAATTAAGCTTGGGGATGCTTGATACGTCTCCAACGTATCTATAATTTTTGATTGTTCCATGCTATTATATTATCTGTTTTGGATGTTTAATGGGCTTTATTATGCACTTTTACATTATTTTTGGGACTAACCTACTAACCGAAGGCCCAGTGCAAATTGCTGTTTTTTTGCCTATTTCAGTGTTTTGCGGAAAAGGAATATCAAATGGAATCCAAACGGAATGAAACCTTCGCGAGGATCGTTTTTGGAACAAACGCAATCCAGGAGACTTGGAGTGGACTTCAAGGAAGCAACGAGGCGGCCACGAGGCAGGGAGGCGCGCCCAGGGGGTAGGCGCGCCCCCACCCTCATGGGCCCCTCGTAGCTCCACCGACCTACTTCTTTCGCCTATATATACTCTTATACCCTGAAAACATCCAGGGGAGCCAAGAAACCTATTTTTCACCGCCGCAACCTTCTGTACCCGTGAGATCCCATCTTGGGGCCTTTTCCGGCGCTCCGCCGGAGGGGGAATCGATCACGGAGGGCTTCTATCAACACCATAGCCTCTCCGATGATGTGTGAGTAGTTTACCATAGACCTTCGGGTCCATAGTTATTAGCTAGATGGCTTCTTCTCTCTCTTTGGATCTCAATACAAAGTTCTCCTTGATTCTCTTGGAGATCTACTCGACGTAATTCTTTTTGCGGTGTGTTTGTCGAGATCCGATGAATTGTGGGTTTATGATCAAGATTATCTATGAACAATATTTGATTCTTGTCTGAATTCTTATATGCATGATTTGATATCTTTGCAAGTCTCTTCGAATTATCAGTTTGGTTTGGCCTACTAGATTGATCTTTCTTGCTATGGGAGAAGTGCTTAGCTTTGGGTTCAATCTTGCGGTGTCCTTTCCCAGTGACAACAGGGGCAGCAAGGCACATATTGTATTGTTGCCATCGAGGATAAAAAGATGGGGTTTATATCATATTGCTTGAGTTTATCCCTTGAGTTTATATCTAGGCTGTGAAGGGATTGACAACCCCTTTATCGCGTTGGTTGCGAGGTTCTTGCTTGTTTGTGCAGGTACAAGGTGATTTGCGTGTAGTCTCCTACTGGATTGATACCTTGGTTCTCAAAAACTGAGGGAAATACTTATGCTACTTTGCTGCATCACCCTTTCCTCTTCAAGGGAAAACCAACGCATGCTCAAGAGGTAGTAGTGGCGCCCCTCCCCCCAAGACCAATCCGAATTGGACAAGGGGTGGGGGCGTGGCTCCCCTTTCCTTCTCCCTTCCCCCCTTTCCCCTTTCCCCTCTCCGTTGGAAGGAAGGGGGCGAATCCTACTTGGACTGGGAGTCCAAGTAGGACTCCCCCTTGGCGCGCCCCCGCAAGGCCGCCGGCCTCCTCCTCCCCTCCTTTATATACGGGGGCAGGGGGCACCCCAAAGACACACGAAGAATTCTCTTAGCCGTGTGCGGTGCCCCCTCCACAGTTTACTCCTCCGGTCATAGCGTCATAGTGCTTAGGCGAAGCCCTGCGCGAATCACATCACCATCACCATCACCACATCGTCGTGCTAACAAAAGTCTCCCTCGATCCTCTACTAGATCAAGAGTTCGAGGGACGCCATCGAGCTGAACGTGTGCTGAACACGGAGGTGCCATACGTTCGGTACTTGGATCGGTAGGATCGTGAAGACGTTCGACTACATCAACCGCGTTAACCTAACGCTTCCGCTTTCGGTCTACGAGGGTACGTGGACACACTCTCCCCCTCTAGTTGCTATGCATCTCCTAGATAGATCTTGCGTGAGCGTATGAATTTTTTTGAAATTGCATGCTACGTTCCCCAACAGTGGTATCCGAGCCAGGTTTATGCGTAGATGATATGCACGAGTTGAACACAAAGAGTTGTGGGTGATAATAGTCATACTGCTTACCACCAACGTCTTACTTTGATTCGGCGGTATTGTTGGATGAAATGGCCCGGACCGACATTACATGGCCGCGTTCATGAGACTGGTTCTACCAACGTGCTTCGCACATAGGTGGCTGGCGGGTGTCTGTTTCTCCAACTTTAGTTGAATCGACTTTGACTACGGCCGGTCCTTGTTGAAGCTTAAAATAGCACACTTGACAAAAAATCGTTGTGGTTCTGATGCATAGGTAAGAACGGTTCTTACTAGAAGCCCATGGCAGCCACGTAAAACTTGCAACAACAAAGTAGAGGACGTCTAACTTGTTTTTGTAGGGCATGTTGTGATGTGATATGGTCAAGACATGATGAAATATAAATTGTTGTATGAGATGATCATGTTTTGTAAAAGTTATCGACAACTGGCAGGAGCCTTATGGTTGTCGCTTTATTGTATGAAATGCAATCGCCATGTAATTGCTTTACTTTATCACTAAGCAGTAGTGATAGTCGTGGTAGCAATAGTTGGCAAGACGACAACGACGCTACGATGGAGATCAAGGTGTCAAGCCGGTGACGATGGAGATCATGACGGTGCTTTGGAGATGGATATCAAAGGCTCAAGATGATGATGGCCATATCATGTCACATATTTTGATTGCATGTGATGTTTATCCTTTATGCATCCTATTTTGCTTAGTACATGATAACCCACAAGTATAGGGGATCGCAACAATTTTCGAGGGTAGAGTATTCAACACAAATTTATAGATTCGACATAAGGGGAGCCAAAGAATATTTGAAGGTATTAGCAGCTGATTTGTCAATTCAACCACACCCGAAGATTAATTATCTGTAGCAAAGTGATCAGTAGGAAAGTAGTTTGATAGTTTTGATAATAGTGACAGCAGCAACGGTAGCAGTAACAGTGGTAGCAGTAATTTGTAGCAAGTGTTACAGTGATGATAGCAATAGTAACGCAGCAAGATCAATATAAATAAATTCGTAGGCATTGGATCGGTGACTTGTTGGATGATATTCATCATGTGACAGTTATAACCTAGGGCGATACGGCACTAGCTCCAGTTCATCAATATAATGTAGGCATGTATTATGTAAGTAGTCATACATGCTTTATTAAAAGAACTTGCATGACATCTTTTGTCCTACCCTCCCGTGGCAGCGGGGTCCAGATTGGAAACTAAGGGATATTAAGGCCGCCTTTTAATAGAGAACCAGAACAAAGCATTAACACATAGTGAATACATGAACTCCTCAAACTACGGCCATCACCGGGAGTGGGCCCGGTTGTTGTCACTCCGGGGTTGTCGGATCATAACACGTAGTAGGTGACTGTAACTTGCAAGATCGGATCTAAAACATGGATATAATGATGAATTCATAAACGGTTCAGATCTGAGTTCATGGCACCCGGGCCCAAAGTGACAAGCATTAAGCATAGCAAAGTCATAGCAACATCAATCTAAGAACATAGTGGATACTAGGGATCAGGCCCTAACAAAACTAACTCGATTACATGATGAATCTCATCCAACTCCTCACCGACCAGCGAGCCTACGAAGGAATTACTCACTCCCCGTGGGGAGCATCATGGAATTGGCGATGGAGATTGGTTGGTGATGATGAAGAACGAAGGTCCCCCTCTCCGGAGCCCCAAATGGACTCTAGATATGCCCTCCCGAGGAAGAACAGGGCTTGGCGGCGGCTCCGTCTCGTGAAACGCGATAATTCTTTCTCCCTGATTTTTTTCTCCGAAAATAGGAATTTATAGTGTCAGGGTTGAGGTCTGCGAGGCCATCAGGTGGTTACAACCCACCTGGGCGCGCCAGGAGAGGGGGCGCGCCCTGGTGGGTTGTGCCCACCCAGGGGCCCCTCTCTGGTGGTTCTTGGCTCTAGTAATTCTCTTTTATTCCATAAAAAATCCTCGCAAAGTTTCACTTTATTCCGAGAACTTTTATTTCTGCACAGAAACAACACCATGGTAGTTCTGCTGAAAACAACGTCAGTCCGGGGTTAGTTTCATTCAAATCGTGCAAATTAGAGTCCAAAACAAGAGGAAAAGCGTGAGAAAAAGTAGATACGTTGGAGACATATCAACTCCCCCAAGCTTAAACCTTTGCTTGTCCTCAAGCAATTCAGTTGATAAACTGAAAGTGAGAAAGAAAAACTCTTATGAACTCTTTTGCTCTTGTTTGCATAAATAGGCTTAAACAGCACCCAGGTTTTCAGCCAACATTATAACTAACCATGTCGACAATAACTCTTAAAGATTATATTAACTCATATCAATGACATAACCAGCTAGTGAGCAATAATAAGATATCTCAAATAGCAACACGTTGTCAAAACAACCATGATATAATATGACAATAGTGGTATCTCGCTAGCCCTTTCTGAGACCGCAAAAAATAAATGCAGAGCACCTCCAAAGTTCAAGCAGCGACTAACCATTGTAATTCATGGTAGAAAAGATTCAGTTATGATGCACCCAACATTAGCTACACACAATGCATAAATCATGATAGCTGTCCTCTCTCAGTTTCTAGCGCTTGTTTCAGAAGGTGATGACACAACATAAAAGTAAATAGAAAGTCCATTCACAGAGGGAAGCAGTGATTTGCATGTTGGGAATCGTAGCATAATTTAAAATTTTCCTACGCTCACCAAGATGCATCTATGGAGTCTACGAGCAACGAGGGGAAGGGAGTGCATCTACATACCCTTGTAGATCGCGAGCGGAAGCGTTCCAATGAACGTGGATGACGGAGTCGTACTCGCCGTGATCCAAATCACCGATGATCGAGTGCCGAACGTACGGCACCTCCGCGTTCAACACACGTACGGTGCAGCGACGTCTCCTCCTTCTTGATCCAGCAAGGGGGAAGGAGAGGTTGATGGAGATCCAACAGCACGACGGCGTGGTGGTGGATGTAGCGGGATTCCAACAGGGCTTCGCCAAGCGCTGCGGGAGGAGGGAGATGTGTCACGGGAGGGAGAGGGAGGCGCCAGGGCTTAGATCTTGCTGCCCTCCCTTCCCCCCACTATATATAGGGCCAAGGGAGAGGGGGGGGGGGCGCAGCCTTGCCCCTTCCTCCAAGGAAGGGTGCGGCCAGGGGGGAGTCCTTCCCCCCCAAGGCACCTCGGAGGTGCCTTCCCCCTTTAGGACTCTCCCTTTTTTCTTATCTCTTGCGCATGGGCCTCTTGGGGCTGGTGCCCATGGCCCATATAGGCCAAGGCGCACCCCTTACAGCCCATGTGGCCCCCCGGGGCTGGTGGACCCCCTTGGTGGACCCCCGGACCCCTTTCGGCACTCCCGGTACAATATCGATAAAGTGCGAAATTTTTCCGGCGACCAAAATAAGACTTCCCATATATAAATCTTTACCTCCGGACCATTCCGGAACTCCTCGTGACGTCCGGGATCTCATCCGGGACTCCGAACAACTTTCGGGTTTCCGCATACATATATCTCTACAACCCTAGCGTCACCGGACCTTAAGTGTGTAGACCCTACGGGTTCGGGAGACATGCAGACATGACCGAGACGCCTCTCCGGTCAATAACCAACAGCGGGATCTGGATACCCATGTTGGCTCCCACATGTTCCACGATGATCTCATCGGATGAACCACGGTGTCGAGGATTCAATCAATCCGTATGCAATTCCCTTTGTCAATCGGTATGTTACTTGCCCGAGATTCGATCGTCGGTATCCCAATACCTTGTTCAATCTCGTTACCGGCAAGTCTCTTTACTCGTACCGCAATGCATGATCCCGTGACTAACGCCTTAGTCACATTGAGCTCATTATGATGATGCATTACCGAGTGGGCCTAGAGATACCTCTCCGTCACACGGAGTGACAAAGCCCAGTCTCGATCCGTGCCAACCCAACAGACACTTTCGGAGATACCCGTAATGCACCTTTATAGTCACCCAGTTACGTTGTGACGTTTGGCACACCCAAAGCACTCCTACGGTATCCGGGAGTTGCACGATCTCATGGTCTAAGGAAAAGATACTTGACATTGGAAAAGCTCTAGCAAACAAAACTACACGATCTTTTATGCTATGCTTAAGTTGGGTCTTGTCCATCACATCATTCTCCTAATGATGTGATCCCGTTATCAATGACATCCAATGTCCATAGTCAGGAAACCATGACTATCTGTTGATCAACGAGCTAGTCAACTAGAGGCTTACTAGGGACAGGTTGTGGTCTATGTATTCACACATGTATTACGATATCCGGACAATACAATTATAGCATGAATAATAGACAATTACCATGAACAAAGAAATATAATAATAACCATTTATTATTGCCTCTAGGGCATATTTCCAACAGTCTCCCACTTGCACTAGAGTCAATAATCTAGTTCACATCACCATGTGATTAACATTCACTGGTCACATCACCATGTGACCAACATCTAAAGAGTTTACTAGAGTCAACAATCTAGTTCACATCACTATGTGATTATCTCTCAATGTGTTCTGGTTAGGTCATGTTATGCTTGTGAGAGAGGTTATTAGTCAACGGGTCTGAACCTTTCAGAACCGTGTGCTTTACGAATATTTATGTCATCTTGTGGATGCTACCACGCGCTATTTGGAGCCATTTCAAATAATTTCTCTACGATACGAATCCGGTTTACTACTCAGAGTCATCCGGATTAGTGTCAAAGTTCGCATCGACGTAACCCTTTACGACGAACTCCTTTCCACCTCCATGATCGAGAAAATTCCTTAATCCACTAGGTACTAAGGATAAGTTCGACCGCTGTCATGAGATCCTTTCCCGGATCACCATTGTACCCTCTTGACCAACTCAAGGCACACTACATGTGCGGTACACAGCATAGCATACTATAGAGCCTATGTCTAAAGCATAGGGGACGACCTTCGTCCTTTCTCTATCTTCCGCTGTGGTCAGGTCTTGAGTCTTACTCAATACTCACACCTTGTAACACAGCCAAGAACTCCTTCTTTGCTGATCTATTTTGAACTCTTTCAAAATCATGTCAAGGTGTGCTGTCTTTTGAAAGTATCATCAGGCGTCTTGATCTATCTCTATGGATATTGATGCCCAATATGTAAGCAGCTTTATCCAGGTCTTCCTTTGAAAAACTCCTTTCAAACAACCCTTTATGCTTTCCAGAAATTTTACATCATTTCGGATCAACAATATGTCATTCACATATACTTATCAGAAATGTTGTAGCGCTCCCACTCACTTTATTGTAAATACAAGTTTCTAACAAACTTTGTATAAACCCAAAAACTTTGATCACCCCATCAAAGCATATATTCTGACTCCGAGATGCTTGCTCTAATCCATGGAAGGATCGCTGGAGCTAGCATACCTTTTAGCATCCTTAGGATCGACAAAACCTTTCTGATTGTATCACATACAACCTTTCCTTACGAAAACTGGTAAGGAAACTTGTTTTGACATCCATCTGCCAGGTTTCATAAATGTAGCTAATGCTAACATGATTCCGACGGACCTAAGCATCGCTACGGATGTGAAAAACTCATCGTAGTCAACTCCTTGAACTTGTGAAAATACTCTTTGCCACAAGTCGAGCTTCATAGACGGTAACATTACCGTCCATGTCCGTCTTCTTCTTAAAGATCCATTTATCTCAATGGCTTGCCGATCATCGGGGCAAGCTCACCAAAGTCCATGCTTTGTTCTGATACATGGATTCTATCTCGGATTTCATGGCCTCGAGCCATTCCTCGGAATATGGGCCCACCATTGCTTCTCCATAGCTCGTAGGTTCATTGTTGTCTAGCAACATGACTTCCAAGACAGGATCACGCATTACTCTGAAGTAGTGCGCATCCTCGTCGTCCTGCGAGGTTTGGTAGTGACTTGATCCGAAGTTTCATGATCACTATCATAAGCTTCCACTTCAATTGGTGTAGGTGCCACAGGAACAACTTCCTGTGCCCTGCTACACACTAGTTGAAGCGACGGTTCAATAACCTTATCAAGTCTCCACCATCCTCCCACTCAATTCTTTCGAGAGAAACTTTTCCTCGAGAAAGGACTCGTTTCTAGAAGCAATTACTTTTGCTTCCAGATCTGAAATAGGAGGTATACCCAACTGTTTTTTTGGGTATTCTATGAAGATGCATTTATCCGCTTTGGGTTCGAGCTTATCAACCTGAAACTTTTTCACATAAGCATCGCAGCCCCAAACTTTTAAGAAACGACAACTTAGGTTTCTATAAACGGTGTCGTCTCAACGGAATTGCGTGGTGCCCCTTTTAAAGTGAATGCGGTTGTCTCTAATGCCTAACCCATAAACGATAGTGGTAATTTGATAAGAAACATCATGGTATGCACCATATCCAATAGGGTGCAGTTATGATGTTCGGACACACCATCACACTATGGTGTTCCAGGCGGTATTAATTGTGAAATACTTTCCACAATGTCTCAATTGTGTGCCAAACTCGTATCTCAGATACTCATCTCTATGATCATATCACAGACATTTTATCCTCTTGTCACGACGATCTTCAACTTCACTCTGAAATTACTTGAACCTTTCAATAATTCAGACTAGTGTTTCATCAAGTAAATACACTCAGCATCTACTCAAATCATCTGTGAAGTAAGAACATAACGATATCCACTGCATGCCTCAGCACTCATTGGACTGCGTACATCAAAATGTATTACTTCCAATAAGTTGCTCTCTTGTTCCATCTCACTGAAAACGAGGACTTTCAGTCATTTTGCCCATGTGGTATGATTTGCATGTCTCAAGTGATTCATAATCAGGTGAGTCCAAACGATCCATCTGTATGGAGTTTCTTCATGCATATATACCAATAGACGTGGTTCGCATGTCTCAATCTTTTCAAAAATGAGTGAGTCCAAAGATCCACCTACATGGAGCTTCTTCATGCGTTCTACACCAATATGACTCAAGTGGCAGTGCCACAAGTATGTGGTACTATCATTACTATCTTATATCTTTTTGGCATGAACATGTGTATCACTACGATCGAGATTCATTTTAGGTGCAAGACCATTGAAGGTATTATTCAAATAAACAGAGTAACCATTATTCTCCTTAAATGAATAACCGTTTTACGATAAACATAATCCAATCATGTTCAACGCAAACACCAAATCTCGATAGTAGAGGGAGCATGCGATGCTTGATCACATCAACCTTGGAAACACTTCCAACGCACATCGTCATCTCACCTTTAGCTAGTCTCCGTTTATTCCGCAGCTTTTATTTCGAGTTACTAACACTTAGCAACCGAACCGGTATCTAATACCCTGGTGCTGCTAGGAGTACTAGTAAAGTACACATTCATATAACGTATATCCAATATACTTCTGTCGACCTTGCCTGCCTTCTCATCTACCAAGTATCTAGGGTAGTACTGCTTCAGTGACCGTTCCTCTCATTACAGAAGCACTTAGTCTCGGGTTTGGGTTCAACCTTGGGATTCTTCACTAGAGCAGCAAACGACTTGCTGTTTCATGAAGTATCCCTTTTGCCCTTGCCCTTCTTAAACTAGTGGTTTTACTAACCATCAACAATTGATGCTCCTTCTTGATTTCTACTCTCGCGGTGTCAAACATCGCGAATAGCTCAAGGATCATCATAACTATCCTTGATATGTTATAGTTCATCACGAAGCTCTACTAGCTTGGTGGCAATGACTATGGAGAACTATCACTATCTCATCTGGGAGATTAACTCCCACTCGATTCAAGCGATTGTGGCACTCAGACAATCTGAGCACATGCTCAACGATTGAGCTTTTCTCCCTTAGTTTGCAGGCTTAAGAAACTTGTCGGAGGTCTCATACCTCTTGACATGGGCACTAGTCTGAAATCCCAATTTCAGTCTTCGGAACATCTCACATGTTCTGCGACGTTTCAAAAATGTCTTGGGTGCCACAATTCTAAACCGCACTGAACTATAACGTAGTCATCAAAACGTGTATGTCAGATGTTTCGTAACATCTACAGACGACGCTGAGGTTCAGCACACCGAGCGGTGCATTAAGGACATAAGCCTTCTGTGCAGCAATGAGGACAATCCTCAGTTTACGGACCCAGTCCGCATAATTGCTACTACCAACTTTCAACTAAATTTTCTCTAGGAACATATCTTAACCAGTAGAACTAAAGCGCAAGCTATGACATAATTTGCAAATACCTTTTTTTGACTATGTTCATGATAATGAAGTTCATCTGATTATGAACTCCCACTCAGATAGACATCCCTCTAGTCATCTAAGTGAAACATGATCCGAGTTTAACTAGGCCGTGTCCGATCATCACGTGAGACGGACTAGTCAAGATCGGTGAACATCTCCATGTTGATCGTATCTTCTATACGACTCATGCTCGACCTTTCGGTCCTCCGTGTTCCGAGGCCATGTCTGTACATGCTAGGCTCGTCAAGTCAACCTAAGTGTATTGCGTGTGTTCCGAGGCCATGTCTGTACATGCTAGGCTCGTCAACACCCGTTGTATTCGAACGTAAGAATCTATCACACCCGATCATCACGTGGTGCTTCGAAACGACGAACCTTCGCAACGGTGCACAGTTAGGGTGAACACTTTCTTGAAATTATTATAAGGGATCATCTTACTTACTACCGTCGTACTAAGCAAATAAGATGCAAAAACATGATAAACATCACATGCAATCAAATAGTGACATGATATGGCCAATATCATTGTGCTCCTTTGATCTCCATCTTCGGGGCACCATGATCATCTTTGTCACCGGCATGACACCATGATCTCCATCATCATGATCTCCATCATTGTGTCTTCATGAAGTCGTCACGCCAACGATTACTTCTACTTCTATGGCTAACTCGTTTAGCAACAAAGTAAAGTAATTTACATGGCGTTATTCAATGACACGCAGGTCATACAAAATAATAAAGACAACTCCTATGGCTCCTGCCGGTTGTCATTCTCATCGACATGCAAGTCGTGATTCCTATTACAAGAATATGATCAATCTCATACATCACATATATCATTCATCACATCTTCTGGCCATATCACATCACAGCACTTGCTGCAAAAACAAGTTAGACGTCCTCTAATTGTTGTTGCAAGTTTTTTTACGTGGTTTCTAGGTTTCTAGCAAGAACGTTTCTTACCTACGTATGACCACAACGTGATTTGCCAATTTCTATTTACCCTTCATAAGGACCCTTTTCATCGAATCTGTTCCGACTAAAGTAGGAGAGACAGACACCCGCTAGCCACCTTATGCATCTAGTGCATGTCAGTCAGTGGAACCTGTCTCACGTAAGAGTACGTGTAAGGTCGGTCCGGGCCGCTTCATCCTACAATGCCGCCGAAACAAGAAAAGACTAGTAGCGGCAAGAAGAATTGGCAAACTCAACGCCCACAACTACTTTGTGTTCTACTCGTGCATAGTAACTACGCATAGACCTGGCTCATGATGCCACTGTTGGGAATCATAGCATAATTTAAAATTTTCCTACGCTCACCAAGATGCATCTATGGAGTCTACGAGCAACGAGGGGAAGGGAGTGCATCTACATACCCTTGTAGATCGCGAGCGGAAGCGTTCCAATGAACGTGGATGACGGAGTCGTACTCGCCGTGATCCAAATCACCGATGATCGAGTGCCGAACGTACGGCACCTCCGCGTTCAACACACGTACGGTGCAGTGACGTCTCCTCCTTCTTGATCCAGCAAGGGGGAAGGAGAGGTTGATGGAGATCCAACAGCACGACGGCGTGGTGGTGGATGTAGCGGGATTCCAACAGGGCTTCGCCAAGCGCTGCGGGAGGAGGGAGATGTGTCACGGGAGGGAGAGGGAGGCGCCAGGGCTTAGATCTTGCTGCCCTCCCTTCCCCCCACTATATATAGGGCCAAGGGAGATGGGGGGGGCGCAGCCTTGCCCCTTCCTCCAAGGAAGGGTGCGGCCAGGGGGGAGTCCTTCCCCCCCAAGGCACCTCGGAGGTGCCTTCCCCCTTTAGGACTCTCCCTTTTTTCTTATCTCTTGCGCATGGGCCTCTTGGGGCTGGTGCCCATGGCCCATATAGGCCAAGGCGCACCCCTTACAGCCCATGTGGCCCCCCGGGGCTGGTGGACCCCCTTGGTGGACCCCCGGACCCCTTTCGGCACTCCCGGTACAATACCGATAAAGTGCGAAACTTTTCCGGCGACCAAAATAAGACTTCCCATATATAAATCTTTACCTCCGGACCATTCCGGAACTCCTCATGACATCCGGGATCTCATCCGGGACTCCGAACAACTTTCGGGTTTCCGCATACATATATCTCTACAACCCTAGCGTCACCGGACCTTAAGTGTGTAGACCCTACGGGTTCGGGAGACATGCAGACATGACCGAGACGCCTCTCCGGTCAATAACCAACAGCGGGATCTGGATACCCATGTTGGCTCCCACATGTTCCACGATGATCTCATCGGATGAACCACGGTGTCGAGGATTCAATCAATCCGTATGCAATTCCCTTTGTCAATCGGTATGTTACTTGCCCGAGATTCGATCGTCGGTATCCCAATACCTTGTTCAATCTCGTTACCGGCAAGTCTCTTTACTCGTACCGCAATGCATGATCCCGTGACTAACGCCTTAGTCACATTGAGCTCATTATGATGATGCATTACCGAGTGGGCCCAGAGATACCTCTCCGTCACACGGAGTGACAAATCCCAGTCTCGATCCGTGCCAACCCAACAGACACTTTCGGAGATACCCGTAATGCACCTTTATAGTCACCCAGTTACGTTGTGACGTTTGGCACACCCAAAGCACTCCTACGGTATCCGGGAGTTGCACGATCTCATGGTCTAAGGAAAAGATACTTGACATTGGAAAAGCTCTAGCAAACGAAACTACACGATCTTTTATGCTATGCTTAAGTTGGGTCTTGTCCATCACATCATTCTCCTAATGATGTGATCCCGTTATCAATGACATCCAATGTCCATAGTCAGGAAACCATGACTATCTGTTGATCAACGAGCTAGTCAACTAGAGGCTTACTAGGGACAGGTTGTGGTCTATGTATTCACACATGTATTACGATTTCCGGACAATACAATTATAGCATGAATAATAGACAATTACCATGAACAAAGAAATATAATAATAACCATTTATTATAGCCTCTAGGGCATATTTCCAACATTGCAGAGGTGCCAGAGCTCAATTTTTAAAACAAAGATAAATGGTATTTTGAGACATGCACCCTTCTTATTCACTTCATGACCATTAGTTATCAACATCTTCCATGCTAAGCACACTAGTGGCGGTTCCCAAGCGATAAAAGTAAAGGTTTACTCCCCATCCACTATCAATCACACTCCATGGCTTGTCCGAAACAACGGGTGCCGTCCATACCAACATCAGTCCCGAGGGAGTTTTGTTTAATTATTTGCATTTTTGAGTTCGGGACTGGGAATCCCTATCACCGCCCATTTTCTCGTGCGATGGTGAGTGAATAAACACTCGACCTGAGAATAACCCGCTTAGCATGGAAGATACCGACCACCTCCTGTCGTTCCATGGACGATCCAGGCACACAAAAAGGATAATTTTTAGAAGTTTTTAGAGGTGGCACATGCAAATTTACTTAGGACGGCAGGATAATACTGCATATAGGTAGGTATGGTGGACTCATCTGGAATAACTTTGGGTTCAAGGTTTTTGATGTACAAGCAGAGTTCCCACTTAGTATAGGTGAAGGCTAGCAATTAGATTGAGAAGCAGCCAGCTAGAGAGCAACAACGATCATAACCACGCATTATGCATAAGTAACATTGGACACTAGCATGAGTAGGATATGAACACCATGAACATAAATATCATACAGGCTATGTTGGTTTTGATTCAACTACATGCATGAACATGTGCCAAGTCAAGCCACTCGAACATTCAGAGGAGGATATCATATCATCATACCACATCACAATCATTTTAACACTATGTTGATATCCAAGATAAATCATTATCAACTCCCAGCTACTTATGCATGGCATGAGAAACTATAATCTCTAATTGTCATTGCAAACATGTTTAATCATAATGGGCTGAAGCATGGATACTTGGTTAAACATATTTACACAAACAGAACAAGTCGAGTTCATACCAGTTTCTCTTTGCCACGACTAGTTCATCGAATATCATCATTATTTCCTTTCACTTGCACGACCGAATGATATGAAAATAATAATAGTGCAAGAATGTCGTGGACTAAGCTGGAATCTGCAAAACATTTTATTTAACAGGAGAAGACAAGGTAAAATGGGCTCTTTATTAGTTCAACAGTTATTCATATGAGAGCCACTCAACATTTTCATCGTGGTCTTCTCCTTGGTACAACTCGAATAAAAAGAAAAGAAATTCAGAGAAACACACCGAAATATTTTTGGAGTTTTTTGGAGTTTTTGGTTTTCTTGAACAAGCAAATAAAAGGGAAAAGCAAAGACGAGAAAAACTATTTACACGGGAAAGCTCCCAACAAGCAAAAGAAGAACAAGGAAATCTTTTTGGGTTTTCTTTTTAGTGCTAGTACTAAGCATTCAAATCATGCAAATTAGAGTCCAAAACAAGAGGAAAAGGGTGAGAAAAAGTAGATACGTTGGAGACGTATCAACTCCCCCAAGCTTAAACCTTTGCTTGTCCTCAAGCAATTCAGTTGATAAACTGAAAGTGAGAAAGAAAAACTTTTACGAACTCTTTTGCTCTTGTTTGCATAAATAGGCTTAAACAACACCTAGGTTTTCAGGCAACAGTATAACTAACCATGTCAACAATAACTCTTAAAGATTATATTAACTCATATCAATGACATAATCAGCTAGTGAGCAATAATAAGATATCTCAAACAGCAACACGTTGTCAAAACAACCATCATATAATATGACAATAGTGGTATCTTGCTAGCCCTTTCGGAGACCGCAAAAAATAAATGCAAATCACCTCCAAAGTTCAAGCAGCGACTAAACATTGTAATTCATGGTAGAAAAGATCCAGTCATGATGCACGCAACATTAGCTACACACAATGCATAAATCATGACAGCTGTGCTCTCTCAGTTTCTAGCGCTTGTTTCAGAAGGTGATGGCACAACATAAAAGTAAATAGAAAGTCCATTCGCAGAGGGAAGCAGTGATTTGCAGAGGTTCCAGAGCTCAATTTTTAAAACAAAGATAAATGGTATTTTGAGACATGCACCCTTCTTATTCACTTCAAGACCATCAGTTATCAACATCTTCCATGCTAAGCACACTAGTGGCGGTTCCCAAGTGATAAAAGTAATGGTTTACTCCCCATCCACCATCAATCACACTCCACGGCTTGTCCGAAACAACGGGTGCCGTCCATACCAACATCGGTCCCGAGGGAGTTTTGTTTAATTATTTGCATTTTTGAGTTCGGGACTGGGAATCCCTATTACCGCCCAATTTCTCGTGCGATGGCGAGTGAATAAACACTCGACCTGAGAATAACCCGCTTACCATGGAAGATACCGACCACCTCCTGTCGTTCCATGAATGATCCAGGCACACAAAAAGGATAATTTTTAGAAGTTTTTAGAGGTGGCACATGCAAATTTACTTAGGACGGCAGGGTAATACTGCATATAGTTAGGTATGGTGGACTCATCTGGAATAACTTTGGGTTCAAGGTCTTTGATGTACAAGCAGAGTTCCCACTTAGTACAGGCGAAGGCTAGCAATTAGATTGAGAAGCGGCCAGCTAGAGAGCAACAACGATCATAAGCAGACATTATGCATAAGTAACATTGGACACTAGCATGAGTAGGATATGAACACCATGAACATAAATATCATAGAGGCTATGTTGGTTTTGATTCAACTACATGCATGAACATGTGCCAAGTCAAGCCACTCGAACATTCAGAGGAGGATATCATATCATCATACTACATCACAATCATTTTAACGCTATGTTGATATCCAAGATAAATCATTATCAACTCCCAGATACTTATACATGGCATGAGAAACTATAATCTCTAATTGTCATTGCAAACATGTTTAATCATAATGGGCTGAAGCATGGATACTTGGTTAAACATATTTACACAAACAGAACAAGTTGAGTTCATACCAGTTTCTCTTTGCTACGGCCAGTTCATCGAATATCGTCATTATTGCCTTTCACTTGCACGACCGAATGATATGAAAATAATAATAGTGCAAGAATGTCGTGGACTAAGCTGGAATCTGCAAAACATTTTATTCAACAGGAGAAGACAAGGTAAAATGGGCTCTTTATTAGTTCAATAGTTATTCATATGAGAACCACTCAACATTTTCATCGTGGTCTTCTCCTTGGTACAACTCGAATAAAAAGAAAAGAAATTCAGAGAAACACACTGAAATATTTTTGGAGTTTTTGGTTTTCTTGAACAAGCAAATAAAAGGGAAAAGCAAAGACGAGAAAAACTATTTACATGGGAAAGCTCCCAACAAGCAAAAGAAGAACAAGGAAATCTTTTTGGGTTTTCTTTTTAGTGCTAGTACTAAGCATGCATAGAAAGTAAATTACTACAACTATTTTTTTTTGATTTTTTCTAAAGTTTTTCAAACACACAAGAAGAAAGCAAGAAAATGAATCTAAGCATGGATAATACAATGAAAATGTGTGAACACCGACAAACAGAATGATATGTGAACATGAATGTAATGTCGGTGAGAACACGTACTCCCCCAAGCTTGCTTTTGGCCTAAGTTGGTAATCGATCAGTAGCCTGGAGGGTAGTAGTCAGCGTGGTCGCTCACAGAGGCTCTTGGTGCGGATGCCTCGGCATGCCGCGCTGCCAGCACTGCTGCGTTGTGAGCTCGGGCCTCGCTCTCAAGAACAAAATGTCTTTCTCTGCTGTGATAATCAAAGAGAGCAGGCGCAGGCAAATATGTGTCCACAACATGTGATTGGTTAAACAACAGATTATAAGTGAAGTTATCAACCTTCCCTTGAGAATCTTATGCTCTTTTAAGGTGTCAAAATCTAAATATTGTGTGGGTAGGATAGGATCAAAGGGCAAAGGCGAAACACCCAACCCTCGTGCTAAACGCGTGGCGTAAATTCCACCATAGAACCAGCCACTTTTGGCGTTATGCTGAAGTCTACGTGCAACAATTGCTCCAAGGTTATAATTCCTTTCACCAGTGAGAGCGGTGTGAATGAGGCTCAAGTCTGGCGCACAAAGTATGCTACAGTCTTGCTTGCCTACTATGCATTTCCCGTTAAATAATGCAAAGTAATGAATTGCGGGAAAGTGAATGCTCTTTATTCTTCCTTGTCTCACTCCCCTATTTTCACCGTAACAAAGGCTAGTCAAGAAAGACTCATATTCAGCCTTTGGTGGCTCATCAAGCGAACCCTAGAATGGAAGTTTGCAATGGTAAGAAAAATTCTCTAGTGGAATAGTAAATGTATTATCATAAAGCATAAATGACACCCTAGACTCACGTGGAAAATATTTAAATCCTTTGACAAATGATTCAGTGAGAAGTTGGTGTTGTTCACACTTATCTGAAAGGTAGGGGCCGAGACCGGCATTGTGAACATATTGCTCAAATTCCTCCTTGATGCCCACACGCACCATATATTCATCGCGGGGCCATAAGCATGTTCTGGTGGCGGCATCTCGCATGGAACTTTCACTTGGTTCAACATAAGACCGGCGAGCAGAACTGTCACTAGAAGATGCCCCCGAGGATCGTCTCCTCTAAGAACTCCTTCCAAATAGGTTCATCATGTCCGCGTACAATTTTTGCTATGAACAAAAATAATTTTTAGTCCACAAATTTTTCTCAACAAAACTTCACAAAATTGATAGCAACTACTCATAGGGATACATAGAGGCCGTAGCAAGCATTCAAACTACTTAGAAAACTAAGAATTCAACATGCAAGCACATCTGCAGCAGCACCAAGAGTAGCTAATTATTCAATATAAACCACTAAAACAAAAACTAATTGGACAAATGGTGGAGTCACATACCAAGCAACAATCCCCCGAAACAGTTTCGGAAACGGAGCTTCGAGCAAAGAGATCGAAATCCGCGGGTTTGAGCTCAAGAACACGGGAGAGAGAGCAATGGGGATTTTTTTCTGGAGGTAAGTGATGATGTGGGCTAAAGAGATAAGTGAGGGGGCCCACCAGGGCGCGCCTGGGGGTCCTGGCGCTCCCAGGTGGGTTGTGCCCACCTGATGCACCACCCTCTGGTATTATTTGCACCAAAAAATTCTTAAATATTCAGAAAAAAATCATATAAAATTTTCAGGGCATTCTGAGAACTTATTTTTGGGTCATTGTTTATTACACGGGAAATTTAGAAAACAGACAAAACATGGCATTTTATTTTATTTAACTATTAAAAACAGAAAACAAAAAGTAGGGACAGAAAGTAGTGCTTACTAAATTCATCAACTTCATACCGCTCAAAATGATTTATTAATAAGGTTGATCAGGTCTTATTAACAACCACTTTCGATTAGCATGAAACTGAAGAACTTCTATAAATCACTAAGTTACCTCAATGGGGATATGCATCTCCCCAACAATAAGCATTTCATATTTCTTTTTGGCAGTAGGTAGAGGTATTTGAAAACTTCCAATAGTGATTGTCGGAGATTTTTCAATAACATTAATACCATTCACTTGGAATTGTTTCTTCGGAAAGTGCACCGTATGCTCATTACCATTAATATAAAAAGTGGCCTTGCTTTTATTGCAATCAAAATAACAGCCCGTGCAGTATTCAAGAAGGGTCTACCAATGATAATAGACATGTTGTCGTCCTCGGGCATCTCAAGTATAACAAAGTCGGTCAAAATAGTAACATTAGCAACAACAACGGGCACATCCTCACAGATACCGATAGGTATGGCAGTTGACTTGTCAGCCATTTGCAAAGATATTTCAGTAGGTGTGAGTTTATTCAAATCAAGTCTTTTATATAAAGAGAAAGGCATAACACTAACACCAGCTCCTAAATCACACAAAGCAGTTTTCACATAATTCTTTTTGATAGAGCAAGGTATAGTTGGTATACCCAGATCTCCAAGATTTTTAGGTATCCCATCTTTGAAAGTATAATTAGCAAGCACAATGGAGATTTCAGCTTCCGGTATTTTTCTCTTATTAGTGATGATGTCTTTCATATACTTTGCATAAGGAGGCATTTTCAAGATATCAGTCAAGCGAGTACGCAAAAAGACTGGCCTCAGGATTTTAGCAAAGCGTTCAAATTCTTCATCATCTTTCTTTTTAGTTGACTTGGGTGGAAAAGGCATAGGTTTTTGAACCCACTGTTTTCTTTCTTTACCGTGTTTTCTAGCAACAAAGTCACTTTTATCATACCTTTTATTCTTAGGTTGTGGGTTATCAAGATCAACTGGTGGTTCTATCTCAACATCATTATCTGGTTCTTTTTCATTAGGTTGAGCATCTTCATGAACATCAGCATTATCTTTTTCGTTATCACTAGGTGGATGTTCATTACCAGATTGAGTTTCAGCATCTGAGATAGAAATTTCATTTTCATTATCAGGAGGTTTCTCTATTTCAGGTTCACTAGAGGCATGGAAAGTCCTATCATTTTTCTTCTTCTTTTTCTTCTTAGAAGGACTAGGTGCAGTGGTGTTATTTCTTTGTGAGTCTTGTTCAATTCTTTTTGGGTGTCCCTCAGGATAAAGTGGTTCCTTAGTCATTTTACCTCCTCTAGTTGCAACTTTAATAGCAAAGTCATGCATATTATTATTCATTTCATCAAGTAATTCTCTTTGTGATTTAGCAACTTGTTCTAACTGAGTTTGTACCATAGAAGCATGTTTTCCAACACCTCTAACATCATTTGAAATTCTAAATAACAAGTCACTCAAGCGAGCAATCATATCAGAGTTATATTTCAATTGTTTCATAACATTTGCATTGAAGTGATCTTGTTTTCTAATGTAGTTTTCAAACTCATAAAGGTATTGACTAGGATGCATATTGTGAGGATTGTCATTTTCATTAAAGTTCATAAGAGAATTTACCTCTACCACCTTAGGCAGTAGTGGTGTATTAAGCCCATGTATTTCTTCAATAGGAGGTAAATTTTTAACATCCTCAGCTTTAATACCTTTTTCCTTCATAGATTTCTTTGCCTCTTGCATATCTTAAGGACTGAGATATAATATACCCCTCTTAGGCGGTGGTTCAGGAAGAGTCCAATCATCATAATTTCTCAATATGTTATTCAATTGTTCTTCAGCTTGAGCAATAGTTCGTTCCCTGAAAACACAACCAGCACAACTATCTAGGAAGTACCTAGAAGCATCGGCTAGTCCATTATAGAAGATATCAAGTATTTCATTTTTCTTAAGAGGATTATCAGGCAAAGCATTAAGTAACTGGAAAAGCCTCCCCCAAGCTTGTGGGAGAATCTCTTCTTCAGTTTGAACAAAGTTAAATATTTCCTGTAAGGCAGCTTGTTTCTTATGAGCAGGAACATATTTTTCAGAGAAGTAATAAATCATATCCTGGGGACTACGCACACAACCAGGAGTAAGAGTATTGTACCAAGCTTTAGCATCACCCTTTAATGAGAAAGGAAATAATTTGAGAATAAAGTAATAGCGAGTTTTCTCATCATGAGTAAAAAGGGTGGCTATATCATTCAACTTAGTAAGATGTGCCACAACAGTTTCAGTTTCATAACCATGGAAAGGATCAGATTCAACCAAAGTAATTAACTCTGGGTTGACAGAGAATTCACAATCCTTATCATCAATAAAGATAGGTGAAGTAGCAAACTTAGGATCATACTTCATTCTAGCATTCAGAGATTTTTCTTTATACTTGCATAGTAATTTCTCTAGATCATCTCTATCCTTACAAGCAAGAATATCTCTAGTTATCTCTTCATTCATAACATAACCTTCTGGTACCTTAGGCAATTCATATCTAGGAAGGCTAGTTCTAGCAGGTGTTTCAGGTGTTTCAGTTTCAAGCTTATCATCAGATTCAACAACATCATGTTGTATTACTCTAGCAATTTGTGCATCAAGAAAATCACCAAGTGGCACATCATCATTATGAAGCAAGGTACTTGCATCATCATAAGCATCATTCATAGTAGAAGTAGCATCATCAATAACTTGTGACATATTAGAATTGATAGCATGTGGTGGTGTTGCAAGTTTACTCATAACAGAAGGTGAATCTAAAGCAGAACTGGACGGCAGTTCCTTACCTCCCCTCGTCTTTGAGGGAAATATCTTAGTCTTTGGATCCTTTAGATTCTTCATAGTGATAATATGATAATAATCCCAAGTGACTCAACAAATATAGCTATGCTCCCCGGCAACAGCGCCAGAAAAAGGTCTTGATAACCCACAAGTATAGGGGATCGCAACAGTTTTCGAGGGTAGAGTATTCAACCCAAATTTATATATTCAACACAAGGGGAGCCAAAGAATATTTGAAGGTATTAGCAGCTGGGTTGTCAATTCAACCACACCTGGAGATTAATTATTTGCAGCAAAGTGATCAGTTGCAAAGTAGTTTGATAGTTGTGATAATAGTGACAACAACAACGGTAACAGTAACAGTGGTAGCAGTAATTTGTAGCAAGTGTAACAGTGATGATAGCAATAGTAATGCAGTAAGATCAATATAAATAAATTCGTAGGCATTGGATCGGTGACTTGTTGGATGATATTCATCATGCGACAGTTATAACCTAGGGCGATACGGCACTAGCTCCAGTTCATCGATATAATGTAGGCATGTATTCCGTAAATAGTCATACATGATTTATTAAAAGAACTTGCATGACATCTTTTGTCCTACCCTCTCGTGGTAGCGAGGTCCATATTGGAAACTAAGGGATATTAAATCCTCCTTTTAATAGAGAACTGGAACAAAGCATTAACACATAGTGAATACATGAACTCCTCAAACTACGGTCATCACCGGGAGTGGGCCCGGTTGTTGTCACTCCGGGGTTGCCGGATCATAACACGTGGTAGGTGACTATAACTTGCAAGATCGGATCTAAAACATGGATATAATGATGAATTCATAAACGGTTCAGATCTGAGTTCATGGCACCCGGGCCCAAAGTGACAAGCATTAAGCATAGCAAAGTCATAGCAACATCAATCTAAGAACATAGTGGATACTAGGGATTAGGCCCTAACAAAAATAACTCGATTACATGATGAATCTCATCCAACTCCTCACCGACCAGCGAGCCTACGAAGGAATTACTCACTCCCGGTGGGGAGCATCGTGGAATTGGCAATGGAGATTGGTTGGGGATGACGAAGAACGAAGATCCCCCTCTCCGGAGCCCCAAACGGACTCCAGATCTGCCCTCCTGAGGAAGAACAGGGCTTGGCGGCGGCTCCATCTCATGAAATGCGACAATTCATTCTCCCTGATTTTTTTCTCTGAAAATAGGAATTTATAGTGTCAGGGTTGAGGTCTGCGAGGCCACCAGGTGGGTACAACCCACCTGGGCGCGCCAGGAGAGGGGGGCGCGCCCTGGTGTGTTGTGCCCACCCAGGGGCCCCTCTCTGGTGGTTCTTGGCTCCAGTAATTCTCTTTTATTCCATAAAAAATCCTCGCAAAGTTTCACTTTATTCCGAGAACTTCTATTTCTGCACAAAAACAACACCATGGTAGTTCTGCTGAAAACAACGTCAGTCCGGGGTTATATTCATTCAAATCATGCAAATTAGAGTCCAAAACAAGAGGAAAAGCGTGAGAAAAAGTAGATACGTTGGAGACGTATCAGTACAGCGGTAGCATTATAAGATGATCCCTCACTAAATTTCAAGGTATAAGTGTTCTCCCTGAGTATGCACTGTTGCTACAGTTCGTCGTGTCGAGACACCACGTGATGATTGGGTGTGGTAAGCTCTACGTTCACATACAACGGGTGCAAGCCAGTTTTGCACGTGCAGAATACCCGGGTTAAACTTGACGAGCCTAGCATATGCAGATATGGCCTCGGAACACTGAGACCGAAAGGTCGAACGTGAATCATATAGTAGATATGATCAACATGGAGATATTCACCATTGAAAACCACTCCATCTCACGTGATGATCGGACATGGTTTAGTTGACACTACTGCAGGATGGTCCAAACGCGACACTACGATCAGAGACCCTTCGACCAAACTGTGTGCGATGCCATAATCGCAAACAGTAGTGTAAAAAACCATCAAAAAAGGTGCAAAACGTTTGCGATGACAGATGCATCAAACACGGTTCAGAATTTAGTTGCGTGTGCGATGTAGGGCATACGGTTCAGCTCAATGAACTGTTTGTGATGAGGAGGCACAAAAGAAACGGGCAGCCAGATGAAGGCGTGTGCGATATACAGCATACGGTTCACTGGGATGAACTGTGTGTGATTAGGCAACACAATGGAAATGGTTCAACTGAACAAGATGTGTGTGATACACGGCAAACAGGTCTATAATCTGAAATGTGTGCGAAGACCAATAATAACACAGACGATTGCTGCTAATAAGCCGTGTGAATTGCTCTGTCTATAGTAGAATAACATGTGTATATATATAACTGAAATAAAAATCCAATTACATAAGTGACTATACAGATCATTCGCACACACCTCAATAAACAATTGCATGCATTCTAAAGTAGGAGAAACGATCGTCTAGTCATCTACTTCTTGTGACGCTGCCGCCACTGTTATGTGGCTCGATCCCTCGTCTGGGTCAGGAAAAAGACAGTTCCTCATGTCAACGATCCGCCTGTACATCTCGTAGCTTCTGTACGCGTCCATGGCCGCGTACTTGACATGTTGTCATCCAGTCTCTTATGCCACACACTGTGCCAGGCGTTCTTGTCCTTATTGCTCTCTTGCTTCATCTTCGCGTAGTAGGGGTCGATGATGGCCGAGGCAAGGTCAACCAGGGAGTTCAGTTTGCTTTTGTCGGTGCCCCAGACCTTGTAGTGGTGCTGGATGCTGACAAGATTCGGGCATTTCAAGTCCGAAACCTTGAGCGCTTTTAGATCGTTGGTGGTGTCCACCATAGCGAAACTGTAGTCAGAGCTCTTGATAAACCTGGAGAAACGCTCGCAAGGCCTTGTGGCAAGGTGGAAGTGGTAGACGAGGATGTCATGTCGCACGCACAACTGGGCGACGACAACCTTCTGATCGTGCCCGGCACGACCGATGGTGTACTCGAGGTCGAAGCCGGCCACTCGGTACTTGTCCTCGGCAAGGAACCGCTCCATAGTTTGGATGGAGCTCTCCACCGAGATTGGATCGTTCGTGTACACCACCGAGAGGGCCTTCCCCCTCACGTGGGTGTCTACTACGTGATGCGTGGTGAACTTCCCGCCGTTGTCATCGTCGGCCGCTGGGAGCGCCATCGGAGCCACGGGGAGCGCCATTGGAACCCCTGGATGTCCTCTCTGTATGTGTCCTCGTGGGTGTGCTTATTGTGACGTGTGAGACGAGAGATGAAGGTAAATGGCCGCAGGAATAAAAGGGGGCCGGGCGGCGTGGATTCTCGGCGCGTACGCATGGCAGTTTTTGCAGCGGGTAACTGCATCGTCGCGCCGCGCCCGGCGCAACCGCTTGCACATAGACGTGCATGATCGTGCGCCGGCCCAAAACACTGGCAGCGCGCGTGGAGGGACAAGGGCAGAGCACCCGGAGGGACGCGAGAGCAGAGCGCGCGCGGCGGGACGCGAGCAGAGCGCGCCCGGCCGCCTGAATCGCAAGCAACCACACGCATGGAGTAGTTGAACACGCAACAAATGGTCGCCTACAAGCCGGCCGACAATTGCGTCGCTGCATAGAGAGCGGCCGTGTGGTACCACCTCCATCTAGTCTATAGTCTTCTTTATATTCCGTGTCATACTTTGCCCTCAAATTTAACCAACAAAATGTTAACACATGTTTTAAAAATTATATAATTGGAAGCTATGTTCAAATACAAATCCAACTATATAATATTTGGCGACATGCATTTGTATTTTATTAGTTAAATCATACATATAAACCAGGACGGTGGTATAGTAGGTAATTAAATCGTAAATGTTTTTTATTAACCGTATGAGTACGTGGCCTTTCGTCTTCCTCTCGCACGTCTTGTCACCCCGCTGCCGCAGACGGCTTACAGCGCAAGCTTGCGAAGCGCGGGGCCGTTCTTTTTGCCAAACGGTGGCGCCAATGAATCGTCGATGAGCCCGTTCCCGCGCAACCTCGCAGGTTCCCACGCAAGATTCCCGCCCGACTCGGTGAAATCCCCCAAAATCCCAATGCTTACCGGCCTGCTATAAAAACCCTCACGGCCGGCGAGTCTTGCGTCGCATTTTCCCCTCCATCCCTGTAGCTTATCTCGTCTGCTTCTCCCACATTCGCCAATGGCACCGGTCCGTCGTCGTAGCACAGCCACTCCGCCGTCATCAGAGGACAGCTCCAGCTAGGAGGCTACACCGCGGCGGCAACGGCGCAGTCCCCGGCATAGTGTAGTGCGCGTGGTGTCCCTGTTGGGTGTACGCGGAACACCCACCACACGCTCTGTCGCCGGTGCCCATCGGCAGCTGTTGCCGGCCGCCATTGCCGCCACACCACCGTCGAAAGCCAGGGCCATCGCCCGCTCCGCCGCCGCGGCCCAAAGGCGGGAGATGGCCGCCGTGGCCGCCACCCCA
Source organism: Aegilops tauschii subsp. strangulata (assembly GCF_002575655.3). Lineage (NCBI taxonomy): Eukaryota > Viridiplantae > Streptophyta > Magnoliopsida > Poales > Poaceae > Aegilops > Aegilops tauschii. Next base: position 410,856,885 of record NC_053036.3, on the reverse strand, counting down.
CTGCCGGCCACTGTGGCCATCACCCGCTCCGCCACCGCGGCCCGAAGGCAGGAGGTGGTGGTCGTGGCCGCCACCCCGTCGTCGGCCGCCGTGGCCGCCATGAAGCAAATATGCCCTAGAGGCAATAATAAAGTTATTATTTATTTCCTTATTCTCATGATAAATGTTCATTATTCATGCTAGAATTGTATTAACCGGAAATGTAATACATGTCTGAATACATAGACAAACAAAGTGTCACTAGTATGCCTCTACTTGACTAGCTCGTTGATCAAAGATGGTTATGTTTCCTAGCCATAGACATGAGTTGTCATTTGATTAACGGGATCACATCATTAGGAGAATGATGTGATTGACTTGACCCATTCCGTTAGCTTAGCACTTGATCGTTCAGTATGTTGCTATTGCTTTCTTCATGACTTATACATGTTCCTATGACTATGAGATTATGCAACTCCCGTTTACCGGAGGAACACTTTGTGTGCTACCAAACATCACAACGTAACTGGGTGATTATAAAGGTGCTCTACAGGTGTCTCCGAAGTTACTTGTTGGCTTGGCGTATTTCGATATTAGGATTTGTCACTCCGACTGTCGGAGAGGTATCTTTGGGCCCACTCGGTAATGCACATCACTATAAGCCTTGCAAGCATTGCAACTAATGAGTTAGTTGCGGGATGATGTATTACGGAACGAGTAAAGAGACTTTCCGGTAACAAAATTGAACTAGGTATTAAGATACCGACGATCGAATCTCGGGCAAGTAACATACCGATGACAAAGGGAACAACATATGTTGTTATGCGGTTTGACCGATAAAGATCTTCATAGAATATGTGGGAGCCAATATGAGCATCCAGGTTCCGCTATTGGTTATTGACCGGAGACGTGTCTCGGTCATGTCTACATAGTTCTCGAACCCGTAGGGTCCGCACGATTAAAGTTCGATGATGATTATATTATGAGTTTATGTGATTTGACGTACCGAAGGTAGTTCGGAGTCCCGGATGAGATCGTGGACATGACGAGGAGTCTCGAAATGGTCGAGACGTAAAGATCGATATATTGGACGACTATATTCGGACATCGGAAAGGTTCCGAGTGATTCGGGTATTTTCGGGGGTACCGGGGAGTTACGGGAATACGAGGAAGAAGCAATGGGCCTCATGGGCCGAGTGGTGGAAGAGAGGAGGTAGGGCGTGCGGCCCCCCTAGCCCAAACCGAATTGGACTAGGGGGCCGGCCCTCCTTTCCTCCTTTTCCTCCCTCTCCTTCCTTCTCCTTCTCCTTCCCTTCCTTCCCCTCTCCTACTTGGATTAGGAAAGAGGGGGGAATCCTACTTGGAGTAGGATTGCCCCCCTTGGGCGCGCCTCCTCCCCTTGGCCGGCCCTCTCCTCCTCCCCCCCTTTATATACGGAGGAGGGGGGCACCCCATAGACACAACAATTGGTCATTGATCTTTTAGCCATGTGCGGTGCCCCCTCCACCATAGTCCACCTCGATAATATCGTAGCGGTGCTGAGGCGAAGCCCTATGTCGGTAGAACATCATCATCGTCACCACGCCGTCGTGCTGACAAAACTCTCCCTCAACACTCGGCTGGATCGGAGTTTGAGGGACGTCATCGGGCTGAACGTGTGCTGAACTCGGAGGTGCCGTGCGTTCGGTACTTGATCGGTCGGATCGTGAAGACGTACGACTACATCAACCGCGTTGTGCTAACGCTTCCGCTTTCGGTCTACGAGGGTACGTGGACACACTCTCCCCTCTCGTTGCTATTGGTCACCATGATCTTGCGTGTGCGTAGTTATTTTTTTGAAATTACTACGTTCCCAACAGTGGCATCCAAGCCTGGTTGAGAGATATGAAGTCTCCAACAAGTTCTATAGCTAAAAGATGGAGGAGAATAGCTCAAGCAGTGAGCATGTGCTCAGATTGTCTGGGTACTACAATCGCTTGAATCAAGTGGGAGTTAATCTTCCAGATAAAATAGTGATTGACAGAATTCTCTAGTCACCAGCACCAAGTTAGTAGAACTTCGTGATGAACTATAGTATGCAAGGGATGACGAAAACAATTCCCGAGCTTTTCATGATGCTGCAATCGACGAAGGTAGAAATCAAGAAAAACATCAAGTGTTGATGATTGACAAGACCACTAGTTTCAAGAAAAGGGGCAAAGGGAAGAAGGGGAACTTCAAGAAGAATGGCAAGCAAGTTGCTGCTCGAGTGAAGAAGCCCAAGTCTAGACCTAAGCCTGAGACTAAGTGCTTCTACTGCAAAGGGACTGGTCACTGGAAGCGGAAATACCCCAAGTAATTGGCAGATAAGAAGGATGGCAAAGTGAACATAGGTATATTTGATATACATGTTATTGATGTGTACTTTACTAGTGTTTATAGCAACCCCTCAGTATTTGATACTAGTTCAGTTGCTAAGAGTAGTAACTCGAAACGGGAGTTGCAGAATGAACAGAAACTAGTTAAGGGTGAAGTGACGATGTGTGTTGGAAGTAGTTCCAAGATTGATATGATCATCATCGCACACTCCCTATACTTTCGAGATTAGTGTTGAACCTAAATAAGTGTTATTTGGTGTTTGCGTTGAGCATGAATATGATTTGATCATGTTTATTGTAATACGGTTATTTATTTAAAGTCGGAGAATAATTGTTGTTCTGTTTACATGAATAAAACCTTTAATGGTCATACACCCAATGAAAATAGTTTGTAGGATCTCGATGATAGTGATACACATATTCATAATATTGAAGCCAAAAGATGCAGTTAATAATGATAGTGCAACTTATTTGTGGCACTGTCGTTTAGGTCATATTGGTGTTAAGCGCATGAAGGAACTCCATGCTGATGGGATTTTGGAATCACTTGATTATGAATCACTTGATGCTTGCGAACCATGCCTTATGGACAAGATGACTAAGACTCCATTCTCCGGAACAATGGAGCGAGCAACTGACTTATTGGAAATAATACATACTGATGTATGCGATCCGATGAGTGTTGAGGCTCGCGGTGGGTATCGTTATTTTCTGACCTTCACAGATGATTTGACCAGATATGGGTATATCTACTTGATGAAACATAAGTCTGAGACATTTGAAAAGTTCAAAGAATTTCAGAGTGAAGTGGAAAATCATTGTAACAAGAAAATAAAGTTTCTACGATTTGATCGCGGAGACGAATATTTGAGTTACGAGTTTGGTCTTCAACTAAAACAATGTGGAATAGTTTCAAAATTCATGCCACCTGGAACACCATAGCATAATGGTGTGTCTGAGCGTCATAACCGTACTTTATTGGATATAGTGCAATCTATGATGTCTCTTACCGATTTACCACTATCGTTTTGGGGTTATGCATTAGAGACAGCTGCATTCACGTTAAATAGGGCACCATATAAATCCGTTGAGACGACACCGTAGAACTGTGGTTTAGCAAGAAACCTAAGCTGTCGTTTCTTAAAGTTTGGGGCGGCGATGCTTATGTGAAAAAGTTTCAAACTGATAAGCTCAAACCCAAATTGGAGAAGTGCATCTTCATAGGATACCCAAAAGAAAATGTTGGGTACACCTTCTATCACAGATCCGAAGGCAAATTCGTTGCTGAGAATAGATCCTTTCTAGAGAAGGAGTTTCTCTCGAAAGAAGTGAGTGGGAGGAAAGTAGAACTTGATGAGGTAGCTGTACCTGCTCCCTTATTGGAAAGTAGTTCATCACAGAAATATATTCCTGTGACTGCTACACCAATTAGTGAGGAAGCTAATGATGATGATCATGTAACTTCAGATCAAGTTACTACCGAACCTCGTGGGTCAACCAGAGTGAGATCCGCACCAGAGTGGTAAGGTAATCCTGTTCTGGAGGTCATGTTACTTGACCATGACGAACCTACGAACTATGAGGAAGCGATGATGAGCCCAGATTCCGCGAAATGGCTTGAGGCCATGAAATTTGAGATGGGATCCATGTATGAGAACAAAGTGTGGACTTTGGTTGACTTGCCCGATGATTGGCAAGCCATAAAAAATAAATGGATCTTCAAGAGGAAGACGGACGCTGATAGTAGTGTTACTATCTTCAAAGCTCGAATTGTCGCAAAAGGTTTTCGACAAGTTCAAAGGTGTTGACTACGATGAGTTTTTTCTCACTCGTAGCGATACTTAAAGTCTGTCCGAATCATGTTAGCAATTGCCGCATTTTATGAAATCTGGCAAATGGATAAACAAAACTGCATTCCTTAATGGATTTATTAAAGAAGAGTTGTATATGATGCAACCAGAAGGTTTTGTCAATCCTAAAGGTGCTAACAAAATATGCAAGCTCCAGCGATCCATCTATGGACTGGTGCAAGCATCTCGGAGTTGGAATATACGCTTTGATAAGTTGATCAAAGCATATAGTTTTATACAGACTTGCGGTGAAGCCTGTATTTACAAGAAAGTGAGTGGGAGCACTACAACATTTCTGATAAGTATATGTGAATGACATATTGTTGATCGGAAATAATGTAGAATTATTCTGCAAAGCATAAAGGAGTGTTTGAAAGGAGTTTTTCAAAGAAAGACCTCGGTGAAGCTGCTTATATATTGGGCATCGAAATCTATAGAGATAGATCAAGAAGCTTGATAAGGTTTTCAATGAGTATGTACCTTAACAAGATTTTGAATTAGTTCAAGATGGAATAGTCAAAGAAGGAGTTCTTGCTTGTGTTACAAAGGTGTGAAGTTGAGTAAAGACTCAAAACCCGACCACAGCAGAAAATAGAAAGAGAATGAAAAGTCATTCCCTATGCCTCAGTCATAGGTTCTATAAAGTATGCTATGCTGTGTACCAGACCTATTGTGTACCTCACCAAGAGTTTGGCAAGAGGGTACAATAGTGATCTAGGAGTAGATCACTGGACAGCGGTCAAAATTATCCTTAGTGGAATAAGGATATGTTTCTCGATTATGGAGGTGACAAAAGGTTCATCGTAAACGGTTATGTCGATGCAAGCTTTGACACCGATCTGGATGACTCTAAGTCTCGATCTAGATACATATTGGAAGTGGGAGCTATTAGCTAGAGTAGCTCCGTGCAGAGCATTGTAAACATAGAAATTTGCAAAATACTTACGGATCTGAATGTGATAGACCCGTTGACTAAAATTATCTCACAAGCAAAACATGATCACACCTTAGTACTCTCTGGGTGTTAATCACATAGCAATGTGAACTAGATTACTGACTCTAGTAAACCCTTTGGGTGTTGGTCACATATCGATGTGAACTATGGGTGTTAGCCACATAAAGATGTGAACTATAGATGTTAAATCACATGGCGATGTGAACTAGATTATTGACTCTAGTGCAAGTGGGAGACTGAAGGAAATATGCCCTAGAGGCAATAATAAAGTTATTATTTATTTCCTTATTCTCATGATAAATGTTTATTATTCATGCTAGAATTGTATTAACCGGAAACGTAATACATGTGTGAATACATAGACAAACAGAGTGTCACTAGTATGCCTCTACTTGACTAGCTCGTTGATCAAAGATGGTTATGTTTCCTAGCCATAGACATGAGTTGTCATTTGATTGATGGGATCACATCATTAGGAGAATGATGTGATTGACTTGACCCATTCCGTTAGCTTAGCACTTGATCGTTTAGTATGTTGCTATTGCTTTCTTCATGAGTTATACATGTTCCATGATTATGAGATTATGCAACTCCCGTTTACCGGAGGAACACTTTGTGTGCTACCAAACGTCACAACGTAACTGGGTGATTATAAAGGTGCTCTACAGGTGTCTCCGAAGGTACTTGTTGGGTTGGCGTATTTCGAGATTAGGATTTGTCACTCCGATTGTCGGAGAGGTATCTTTGGGCCCACTCGGTAATGCACATCACTATAAGCCTTGCAAGCATTGAAACTAATGAGTTAGTTGCGGGATGATGTATTACGGAACGAGTAAAGAGACTTGCCGGTAACGAAATTGAACTAGGTATTAAGATACCGACGATCGAATCTCGGGCAAGTAACATACCGATGACAAAGGGAACAACGTATGTTGTTATGCGGTTTGACCGATAAAGATCTTCGTAGAATATGTGGGAGCCAATATGAGCATCCAGGTTCCGCTATTGGTTATTGACCGGAGACGTGTCTCGGTCATGTCTACATAGTTCTCGAACCCGTAGGGTCCGCACGCTTAAAGTTCGATGACGATTATATTATGAGTTTATGTGATTTGACGTACCGAAGGTAGTTCGGATTCCCGGATGAGATCGGGGACATGACGAGGAGTCTCGAAATGGTCGAGACGTAAAGATCGATATATTGGACGACTATATTCGGACATCGGAAAGGTTCCGAGTGATACGGGTATTTTCGAGGGTACCGGGGAGTTACGGGAATACGAGGAAGAAGCAATGGGCCTCATGGGCCAAGTGGTGGAAGAGAGGAGGCAGGGCGCGCGGCCCCCCTAGCCCAAACCGAATTGGACTAGGGGGTCGGCCCCCCTTTCCTCCTTTTCCTCCCTCTCCTTCCTTCTCCTTCTCCTTCCCTTCCTTCCCCTCTCCTACTTGGACTAGGAAAGAGGGGGGAATCCTACTTGGAGTAGGATTGCCCCCCTTGGGCGCGCCTCCTCCCCTTGGCCGGCCCTCTCCTCCTCCCCCCTTTATATACGGAGGAGGGGGGCACCCCATAGACACAACAATTGGTCATTGATCTTTTAGCCGTGTGCGGTGCCCCCCTCCACCATAGTCCACCTCGATAATATCGTAGCGGTGCTTAGGCGAAGCCTTATGTCGGTAGAACATCATCTTCGTCACCACGCCGTCGTGCTGACAAAACTCTCCCTCAACACTCGGCTGGATCGGAGTTCGAGGGACGTCATCGGGCTGAACGTGTGCTGAACTCGGAGGTGTCGTGCGTTCGGTACTTGATCGGTCGGATCGTGAAGACGTACGACTACATCAACCGCGTTGTGCTAACGCTTCCGCTTTCGGTCTACGAGGGTACGTGGACACACTCGCCCCTCTCGTTGCTATGCATCACCATGATCTTGCATGTGCATAGGAATTTTTTTGAAATTACTACGTTCCCCAACACGCCAGCCCACGGTCGACCGCCGGGGTCATCACCTGCTCCGTCACCGCCGCCCGAAGGCGGGAGGCGGAGGTGGATGCCCGCACGTGCGACAACGACCTTGCGCGCTACGCCGAGTTCCTGCGGGAGGAGGAGGAGCGCCTCGTCGAGCATGCAAAGAGCCTTACCGCCGTAGTGGCAGCGGCACACGCCACCTCAGAGGCGAGGAATCAGGAGATCTATGAGGAGAACCACAGCTTCGAGAGGGGTCGCGTGGAGCGGCAGAGGGCGTTCGAGGCGAGCGTCGCTGAAGCTGCATCAGCGGCAGGCACCGCATTGTGGGTGCCCAGCTCGTCGGTAGGCTCCTCCTCCTCCGCCTCTTACTGAGCACGCTCGGCAGAGGAGAGGCAGCCGGAAGTAGTACAAAGCCCCTCCGCAGTAGTAGTATTTAGGGGCTATTTTGTTCAGTTCATCTGACTATAGATGTGGTGGAACTGTACAACGTACTTAAAATTAGCTAGTATATATAGTTGAACTAGCTATTTCTGTACGTGGTTGGTAACAATTGGGGAAAAGTTTGGTCGGTTCAGCTGTCGAGTTGAACTGTTTGTATAAATTAAGAACGCTGCTTAATCTATGAATGAAATCTATGCTTAATTACTGAATTTTAGTTGCAAAAATTAGATACTGCTAGTGATTTTTAGCTTCATATTTTGACAAATCGAAGTGTTACAAGGATTGACAAATCTTACCAAATTGTTTGTACGTGGTTGCACACGGGTCATCCAAAACAACCGTTTGCATTGAAGGGATGCACAAATCCTGCGCTGCTCTGACTTTGCATACGGGTGTTCTATCTAAAACGTTTGCGATCAAGAGCTGCAGAAATCTTGCTCGGCACATTTTCTCTTGGCTTCCTGGGGAAGCTGTCGGTTTGCATACGGATGTTCTAAACTAAAACGTTTGCGATGAGTGTTACATATTTAAAAAGCGAATTAAATTGCGGCTTGGGCGCCATTAATGGAGAGGGTGCGAGCAAGGCAGGCGGCCATGGAAGTCAAAGGGCTCGCTTCCCAGTGAGCATGCGCAACGTACAACTCGCACGCTTCTCAGTGAGCCTGCGCACTCAAGGACAGCTTGCACGCCTCTCGGTCTGCTTGCGCACCGGACGGCGCTCGCACGCCTCCTGTTCAGTCAAGATCAAGCAGTTGTCCGCATGGCACCTCCTACAACCATTAAAACCAAGACACGTGGCGTCACGTGAATGGTTAACAAAATTTTGGATTTACTAGAATTTAAAATCCGGGCATCTCAATGTTTTGCCGGCAATCAATGATGCCTTGGTGTTTGTAATTCATTCCCATTTCTTGCATGGGACCTAAGCATGCACCCAAGGACACATATTTGATTTTTCAACCAATTTATATGCACTGGAGCATGTGCATGTAGTTCAAATTTGAGTTATGCACATAAAATGCATTGAAAACTCAGTTAATGCATAAAATGTCCAAACGAACCCCGAAAAATCACACAACACTCCTGTTGTTCTATGTTGACATGAGAAAAAAATTTGAAAGCAATAAGAGGCAACGGATATTGTTTCATCCACAAAGGTGGGACATTCCCTACCGAAAACCATCATGCTTGTTGTGAGAAGCTCCGGTTTGTGAGAAGCATATACCCAAACCTGCCCCAAATGGGACAAAAATTGTACCACGGCATGTTGATGCCGTTCCATGATAGCATGCCAAGTTTCATGAATTGCAGACTAGTTTTGGATTTACTAGAATTTAAAAACCAGGCATCTCAATGTTTTGCCGGCAATCAACGGTGCCCCGGTGTTTGAAATTCATTCCCATTTCTTGCATGGGACCTAAGCATGCACCCAAGGGCACAGATTTGATTTTTCAACCAATTTATATGCACTGGAGCATGTGCATGTAGTTCAAATTTGAATTATGCACATAAAATGCATTGAAAACTCAGTTAATGCATAAAAATGTCCAAACGAACGCCGAAAAATACAAAAAGTCACACAACACTCTTGTTGTTCTATGTTGACACGAGAAAAAAAATTGAAAGCAATAAGAGGCAATGGATATCATTTCGTCCACAAAGGTGGGATGTTCCCTACCGGAAACCATCATCCTTGTTGTGAGAAGCTCCGATTTGTGACAAGCATATACCCAAACCTGCCCCAAATGGGACAAAATTTGTACCACGGCATGTTGATGGCGCTCCATGATAGCATGCCAAGTTTCATGAATTTCAGACGAGTTTTGGATTTACTAGAAATTAAAAACCAGGCATCTCAATGTTTTGCCGGCAATCAACGGTTCCCCGGTGTTTGAAATCATTCCCATTTCTTGCATGGGACCTAAGCATGCACCCAAGGACACAAATTTGATTTTTTAACCAATTTATATGCACTGGAGCATGTGCATGTAGTTCAAATTTGAATTATGCACATAAAATGCATTGAAAACTCAGTTAATGCATAAAATGTCCAAACGAACCCCGAAAAATCACAAAAAATCACACAACACTCCTGTTGTTCTATGTTGAAACGAGAAAAAAATTAAAAGCAATACGAGGCAATGGATATCGTTTCGTCCACAAAGGTGGGACGTTCCCTACCGAAAACCATCATGCTTGTTGTGAGAAGCTCCGGTTTGTGAGAAGCATATACCCAAACCTGCCCCAAATGGGACAAAATTTGTACCACGGCATGTTGATGCCGCTCCATGATAGCATGCCAAGTTTCATGAATTTCAGTCGAGTTTTGGATTTACTAGAATTTAAAAACCAGGCATCTCAATGTTTTGCCGGCAATCAACGGTGCCCCGGTGTTTGAAATTCATTCCCATTTCTTGCATGGGACCTAAGAATGCACCCAAGGACATTTGATTTTTCAACCAATTTATATGCACCGGAGCATGTGCATGTAGTTCAAATTTGAATTATGCACATAAAATGCATTGAAAACTCAGTTAATGCATAAAAATGTCCAAACGAACCCCGAAAAATCACAGAAAATCACACAACACTCCTGTTGTTCTATGTTGACACGAGAAAAAAAATTTGAAAGCAATAAGAGGCAATGGACATCGTTTCGTCCACAAAGGTGGGACGTTCCCTACCGAAAACCATCATGCTTGTTGTGAGAAGCTCCGGTTTGTGAGAAGCATATACCCAAACCTGCCCCAAATGGGACAAAATTTGTACCATGGCATGTTGATGCTGCTCCATGATAGCATGCCAGGTTTCATGAATTTCAGGCGAGTTTTGGATTTACTAGAATTTAAAAACCAAGCATCTCAATGTTTCGCCGGCAATCAAGGGTGCCCCGGTGTTTGAAATTCATTCCCATTTCTTGCATGGGACCTAAGCATGCCCCCAGGGACACAAATTTGATTTTTCAACCAATTTATATGCACTGGAGCATGTGCATGTAGTTCAAATTTGAATTATGCACATAAAATGCATTGAAAACTCAGTTAATGCATAAAAATGTCCAAACGAACCCCAAAAAATCACAAAAAAATCACACAACACTCCTGTTGTTCTATGTTGACACGAGAAGAAAATTTGAAAGCAATAAGAGGCAATGGATATCGTTTCGTCCACAAAGGTGGGACGTTCCCTACCGAAAACCATCATGCTTGTTGTGAGAAGCTCCGGTTTGTGAGAAGCTCTCGGTGTACAAAAAGAGGGGCGCACCTTTGTACCCCTATACCTGTGCACGGGCAGTCGGAGCCGCGCCCACGGTCACACCAAGCAGAATAGGGGAGGTGAGCCAAGGTAAGACCGAAGCCCAAGATAACCAGAGCAACGCCAAGGCCAAGACCACAAAGAGCAGAGGGACGGAGCAGGTTCCCCCGGCAAGATCCTTGCCGGGGCAGCTCGCTCCACACCAACAGAGCGAGCCACCCTTGAGCCCACGGTCTCCAACATCACGTTGGGCCAGGGCTCGGGAGGCACCTCCGTGGTGGCATGCACATCTTTGTGAAGACAAGGAACACTCAAGATCAGATGAGGGTTAGAAGACGACAACCCTCTGCAAGATCCTTGCCGAGGAAGGGCACCAGACCCGCGGCAAGGTCCTTGCCGGGGATGACAGCGCGCCACAGCAAGACCCTTGCCGGGCCACCCGGCAAGGCCCCCACCAAGGACGCCAGCAGGGCCACCACCAGGCCCGCGCCAACCAAGTTTTGCACCGCCGTTCAGATGCAGCTGCCAGCCCAACTAGTTGGGAAGGCACCTGCGTGGCAACATGCGGCTTCCAGGCCAACTCAGCAAGCGCCTGCGTGGCAGCATGCAGATCTTCGTGAAGGCTCCACCACCGCACCACCTCAGCTGCCTGCCTGCCTACATGGCACTGCATGCCTCACTGGCCAGGGCGCGTGTCGAAGCAAGGAGGAGCGGCGACGGATGGGACGAGCCTCGCCCCCGTCCCCGATAAAGCAAGGGGACACCTAAGCTACGCATTAAATGCGTCTTGTCCTGTAATACGAGCGATAAGCTCGCAATACTGTACGCCTTTCCACCTCCTATATGCCACTGTGGTAGCCCCTTTCGCCTTTAAATTAGGCCCATGGCATACTGGAGAAGGATTCGGCTCTTTCAAACCACGCACTCATCACAGCTAGTTCGAGAGCTCATGAACTCTCTGAAATACACGCACCAAAGCAGGACTAGGGTTTTACGCATCCTCGCGGACCAAACCTGGGTAAACGATCCTTGTGCTGGTTACTTATCCTGCTCTTCTCGCAACCCTGCGCCCCGGCAACCGTAGTAGGGATTTTTGTGATCCCATAGGTGTCATTTCCCCGACATCTTTGGCGCGCCAGGTAGGGGGCGCAATTGTGAGAATCTGGTCTAGTAGTTAGCCTAGCTGTTCTTCGTCGCCATGGCTCCTAAGAAGAAGACGGCCACGGCGATCGGCTTGTTGGGAGCCGAACAGCCCGTGCCGGTGCGGACGAGCAGTGGACCAGTCGCGGACAGGACCCGGGCCGCGGTCCGCGAGCACCAACACCGCCCTAGCATTCAGAGCCTGGCGAGCGGCGTCGTTCGCGCACCAGACGACCGGCCGCACGTCGCTGGATCCAAAGACGGAGCTGGGTCCCCCGCAGGCGGCACGGGGCCCTCCAGGGGTGTCGTTGTGCTACCACCGGGCGGCGCAGCGACCTCCAGGATGCCCACACCGGCGACCACTGCGCGCTCTTCCCATGGTTTGCGCGCCGAGCAGTGTCACCACGCTGGTGACCCTGGGCACCGCCGTGGGAAGAGCCCTGTGCGTCATCCGCGAGATGAACGGGTTCAAGACGCACGCCGAAGTGCTGGCGAAAATGGCACACAGCCGCTGAGTCGTAACGGAGCTCCTTCTGACGTAGTTAGAAGTCGAAGCGCGCCGCGATCCACGCAGCTGTCGCCGCCGCCCACGCCAGCAGAAGCTTTGGCGCGCGCGCAGCTGCTCCTCGACTTCCCTCCTGCTGCGGAGAAGCTCGACGAGTGGAGGGCCACCATCCGGAGCCTCGTCGCTGTCGCCAACAAAGATGATCCGCGACCGGCAGGGCCCTCGGGTCGGCGCTCCATCGAGCCACCACATGCTGGCGCTGGGAGGACCGGGGGAGCTGTGGGCACGGTGCACTCTCCTCCTCCTCGCCAGCCGCCGCGGGCGTCGGCCCGTCGTGACGATGCTTGTGATAACATCTCCACAGCATCGTCCGACCCGCGGACCCTCCGCGACCAACGCCAGGTCCTTCGGGAACGAGCTCACGAGGACGCTCGAACCACTGTCGAGCGCCGGCGCGAAACACGCCGCCAGTCGGACAAGCGGGCGGGACCCACTATGGACCACCCGGCACCGGGGGGCTCCGGCGGCCTACCTTACGAGGTGGGGTGCCCGGCCTTTACCTGTGAGCTGCGGCAGTTCCAGTGGCCGTCCCATCGCATGTTCAAGCCCGACATCAGCGAGAAGTACACTGGCAAGACCCATCCGTCCGAGTTCCTCAGCATCTACACCATCGCGATGCAGGCTGCTGGAGCTCGCGACGACAAGGTGCTTGCCAACTATTTCCCGCTGGCGCTGAAGCCCAATGTGATGTCTTGGTTGATGCACTTGCCGGTGGATTCCATTTCTTCCTGGTCGGATCTGTGCCATGAGTTCGTTGGCGCCTTCATAGGAGGCCACCAAGCTCATGGCCAGGCCAGTGATCTGCATATCATTCCCCAGAAGGAAGGGGAAACCCTGCGCAAGTACATCCAGAGATTCAGCCGGGTGCAGTACAACATCCCCGACGTTCATCCCGCCGCTGTGATCAGCGCGTTCCACCAGAACGTGCGCAACCGCAAGATGCGTGAAGAGCTGGCGATGACCAAGGTTAAGGATGTGGCCGAGCTCTACGTTCTGGCCGATAGGTGCGCCCGGGCTGAAGAGGGAAGGAAGTACGCTGGCGCGGAACCGACTCTACCGATGAAGACGCCGCTACCCCGACGAAGAAGGGTCGGCGTCGCAACAGGAAACGCAAAGGCAAGGCCGTGCTTGCCGTTGAGGGATCTGACGACACCGGTGCCGGCAAGAAGGTCAAGGCAGACGCCCCCGGCAAGGAGATTGCCGGGTGCGCCGCCTGCCGGGCCTTGGCGGCTACCGACAAGCCAGGAAGCTCCGGCTAGCAATACTGCAAGATCCACCGCACCAAGGGCCACGACCTCCAGAACTGCCGACAAGTCGAGCTACTTGCTGAGAAGCAAAAAGCTGAGTACGAGAGGCGGGACAAGGAGAAGGACCAGGACGATGCTGAGGGATCCGGCAAGAAGCGTGGCGGCCAAGGAAGCGGCCCCGCAAGGACAACCAGCAAGAGAGGCCCGCCCGGGGCCGTGACAAGAAACAAGAAGACGATGATCATGACGAGGACGACGAGTCCGGTGAGCAAGGGTTCCAGAAGGCCACGGAGGCCATGTGCGTCGATGGTGGCGCCTCGCTGCATACTTCTCACCGCCAGCTCAAGCAGTGGGTGCGTGAGATTACAGCAGCGGAGCCGTCGTTCGACGCTCAGAAGCCGCTGAAGTGGTCCAGCACGCCCCTCATCTTTGACGCCGAGGACCACCCTGACCGCACAATCGCGGTCGGGTGTTTGCTATTGTTGGTCTCACCAACGATACACAACCTCAGGGTGAACAAGATGTTGGTTGACGGCCGGGCCGGCCTGAACCTGATCTTGCCTGTCCTGATCAAAAGATTGCAAATTCCTGATGGAGACCTGGAGGAAACGGGCACGTTTCAAGGGGTCAATCCGGGGAGGAGCCAGCCGAAGGGGATGGTCACACTGCCCGTGACATTTGGAGGGGAATTGAACTACAGAACAGGGAGGATCATCTTCGACATGGCCGAGATTCCCTTGCCCTACAGCGGGATCCTCGGCCACCCGGCACTAGCCAAGTTCATGGCAGCATCACACTATGCCTACAACATGCTAAAGATGCCCGGGCCGTTGACCATCATCTCCGTCCCCTCTGACAAGAAGGACGCGCTGATCTGCGCCGACTAACTCTACCGGGAAGCAGTTGCAGCAGCTGCCGTCAAGGCACCTGCTCCTGCCGCTGAAGGCCCGGGAGGGAAGAAGAAGCCCGGCAAGACCTCTCGCACCCACTCCGGCAAGCACACCCCCTCGGAGTGTTGTGCTACCGTCGAGGACGTGCCAGAGAGCTCTACCGACAAGAGCAAGAAATCCAGAGCTGAGCCGCCGCAGAACAAGAAGGTGCCCGTCAGGGAGGATGGCACGTGAGGGGCCTTCACCATAGGCTCCACCCTCGACAACAAATAGGAAGGCGCGCTCGTCACCTTCCTGCGGGCGAATGTCGATGTGTTTGCGTGGAAAGCATCCGACATCCCCGGTGTTCCCAGGGAGGTGATTGAGCACCACCTAGCTGTCTGCCCCCATGCGCGGCCCGTTAAGCAGAAGGTCAGAAAGCAGGCTCTGGAGAGGCAGGAGTTCATCACAGAGGAGATCAGGAAGTTGGAAGCGGCGGGTTTGGTGAGAGGAGTGCTCCACCCGACGTGGTTGGCCAATCCGGTAGTGGTGCGCAATGCGAATGGGAAGTGGAGGCTGTGTATTGACTACACAGATATCAATAAGGCTTGTCCTAAGGACCCCTTCCTGTTGCCGCACATCGACCAGATTGTTGACTCCACGGCCGGGTGTGATCTGTTATCTTTCATCGACGCCTACTCGGGCTACCACCAAATTTTCATGACAAGAGAGGATGAAGAAAAGACAGCATTCATCACCCCATGTGGTACGTATTGCTTTTTACGGATGCCTTTCGGGTTGAAGAGTGCTGGCTCAACATTTGCAAGAGCAGTCCAAATTGGTTTTGAACCTCAGCTCCATAGAAATATGGAGACATACATGGATGACATAGTGGTCAAAACCAAGGACGGGCCAACTCTTGTGCAAGATCTGGAAGAGACATTTTCCAACCTGCGCAAGATCAACCTCAAGCTGAACCCTGAGAAGTGTGTCTTCGGCGTTCCATCCGGCAAGCTTCTCGGGTTCTTTGTGTCGCAGCGCGGGATCGGGGCAAACCCAGACAAAATCAAGGCTATTGAGCAGATTGAGGCGCCCAAGCGGATCAAGGATGTGCGTCGGCTCACCGGCTACGTTGCCGCCATGAGCCGATTCATCTCCAAGTCCGCCGAGCACGCCCTTCCTTTCTTCAAAATCTCGAAGAAGGTAGGCCCGATGGAGTCGACCCCAGAAGCCGAGGCAGCATTGCAGGATCTGAAGAAATACCTTTCCTCAACGCCAATACTGGTTGCGCCTAAACCACAAGAGCCGTTGCTGCTGTATCTGGCGGCAACGAATCAAGTGATCAGCGCCGCGCTAGTGGCACAGAGGGAGGTCAACGAGGAGGCAGTGACGGAGGCAGAACCAGCGGATGGCAAGCCCAAGATTCCCCCGGCAGGGCCTGGTGCCGGCAAGGCGAGGCCCCCGGCGGAGTCTGATGCCACCGAGGCAGTGCCCGCGCAGTCAAGTGAGGTGGTGCAGAAGAAGAAGATGATGCAACACCCGGTTTACTTTGTCAGCTCCCTCTTGCAGGGAGCTAGATCGAGGTACTCCGGTGTGCAGAAATTGCTCTTCGGCCTCCTTATGGCCTCGAGGAAGCTGCGTCATTAGTTCCAAGCCCACGAGATCACTCTCGTCACCCGCCTCCCGTTGCAACGGATACTGCATAACCCAGATGCAACCGGAAGGATTGTGGAGTTGGCCTTGGAGTTATCAAGTTTTGATTTGAAGTTTGAAAGTACCTCGACAATTCAAGGCAGAGTCTTGGCGGAGTTCGTTGCAGAATGGACCTCAATGCCTGATGAACAAATCCAGGAGACCACTCTCCCCGGCAAGGAGGCAGACCGTGACTGGATCATGTACTTTGATGGAGCTTTCTCGCTGCAAGGCGCCGGTGCCGGTGTGCTGCTCGTCGCACCCACCGGAGAGCACCTCAAGTACGTGATCCAGATGCACTTCCCCAGGGAGATGTCCACCAACAACACTGCTGAGTACGAGGGATTGCTTGCCGGTCTCAGGATCGCGGCAGACCTCGGGGTTAAGAAGCTCATCGTCAGGGGTGACTCGCAGCTCGTTGTCTGACAGGTCAACAAGGATTATCAGAGCCCATTGATGGAGGCTTACGTACATGAGGTGAGGAAGCTGGAGGAATGCTTTGACGGTATCCAAGCGGAGCACGTCCCCCGAATGGAGAACGACATCGCCGATTACCTGTCAAAGCGTGCCGCATTCAAGCTACCTGTGGAACCAGGTACCTTTTTGCTCCAGTTAACTCAACCATCCGTCGAACCATCAACAGGGCAGAACAAGCGGAGGAAGTCAGGTCCCGGCAAGTACTTTCCTACCGAGCCCCCTGGGGCTCCCGGCAAGGGTGCTGCCGCGGACACTGAGCCTGCCCAAGAGCAACTGGCTCTGGCAGGGCGTCAAGCCCTGGCCGTAGAGACAGCCGCTCCCATGGCGGAAGAGATGCCTTTGGTCCTTGCCGTCGAGCCCCAGGCTCCGGCGTGGGCGCAGTGTACCGTCCAATTCCTCCAAACAGGGGAGCTTCCTGAGGAGTAGGAAGAAGCGGAGAAAGTAGCCCGTCGGTCCGCCCTGTACCAGTTCGTCGATGACGTCCTGTACAGGAGAAGGCCGAACGGCGTGAAATTGAAGTGCATCCCCCGGGAGGAAGGACTGGAGCTGTTGGCAGAGATACATAGAGGCATATGTGGCTCCCACATAGGGTCGAGGCCCTTGCCGGAAAGGCGTTCCGACAAGGTTTCTTTTGGCCCACCGCCCTCCAGGATGCGACGGCACTAGTAACCAAGTGTGAAGCGTGTCAGTTCCATTCAAAGAAGCTTCATCAACCAGCTCAAGCCCTTCAAACAATCCCTCTCTCCTGGCCATTTTCGGTCTGGGGGCTCGACATACTAGGCCCTTTCCCTCGCGCTGTCGGGGGCTTTGAGTACTTGTACGTTGCAATCTACAAGTTCACAAAGTGGTCGGAGGTGGAAGCAGTGAGAAAGGTGACTGCTCAGTCAGCTGTCAAGTTTTTCAAAGGACTGGTCTGCCGTTTTGGTGTGCCAAACAGAGTCATCACCGACAACGGCACGCAGTTCACAAGCCACACCTTCATGCAATACATTCAAGACCTCGGCAGCAAGGTCTGTTTTGCTTCCGTGGAACACCCACGGAGCAACGGCCAAGCGGAGAGGGCAAATGCTGAAGTGTTGTGAGGCCTAAGGACAAAGACTTTTGACAAGCTGCACAAGAGCGGAAGGCGCTGGATTGATGAACTGCCGACGGTTCTTTGGTCGATCAGGACGACGCATCGAGCCACCAGCCAGACACCTTTTGCCCTGGTATACGGGGCAGAAGCAGTTCTCCCCACGGAACTCATATACGGGTCACCTCGAGTGCTCGCTTATGATGAGCTTGAGCAAGAGCAGTTGCGCCAAGATGACGCGACGCTCCTTGAGGAAGATCGTCTTCGGGCGGCTGTGAGAGCGGCACGCTACCAGCAAGCCTTGCGTCGCTACCATAATCGCAAGGTTCATGCCCGAAGCTTTGAGGAAGGTGACCTTGTTCTTCGGCGCGTTCAGTCGGCCAAGAATTCCAACAAGTTGACGCCGAAGTGGGAAGGCCCTTATCGGGTGATACGAGTCACCAGGCCCGGCGTAGTCCGCCTGGAGACCGAAGATGCTGTCCCAGTGAGCAACTCCTGGAACATCGAGCATCTTCGCAAGTTTTACCCATAAGGCGCGGCTTGCCGGGCCTCCCGGCAAGCCACCTTTTGTACAAGCTTTGCCGACAAGGCATGTAACCCTTTGTACAAAGCCAAGCGCAGACCCTGAGCATAAATGAATGAAGCGCTGGCGCCCTAAGTTATAGCATGCATGCTAGGTCGAGTCTCTTCCTTGGTTAGGGTTGATAGTGCTTAGCGGAAACTAACCCCTAGCCTAGAGGTCGAGTGCGCGTCTATCTGTTTCTGTTCTGTCCTCCTTTGGTTCGCAGGGCACATGAGCACTTCTGCTGAGCTACTTGGAAGAAAGGAAATGGACCGACGTCTCGACCCCGGCAAACCAGAGTTGCTGGGGGCTGCAAATACAAGGATCCAACCGCGGCAAGACATGGTTGCCGGGGGCTGCAGATCCAGATAAGTCTTTCATCCTCTATCATGCACTTCAGAACGGAACTGGGATATGTGAAACCTCGTTTTATTTCTAGGCCACCGTGCTCCCCTTTTCTGTACCCAGGGATCATTTCCCGGGCCGGGATTTGGTTGTAGTCGTGGTGGCAAGGAAGTGGAACGAGGAGCCTAAGCCCGCTTCCTCCCGGCCTCCGCCAAGGGCGCGAGAATGGTCGAGCGAAGTGGGGGGACGGCAAGGCCTGTTGCCGGGTGAAAACGTTTATCTTAAATTGTAACAAGGATTCGCTCCTTGTCGCGGGGTCTACCCACGAACGAAAAACCCAGCAAACATCCCTTTTTCATTAAAAGTATCCCACACAGGTACAGTCCGTACGGAATGAAAAACATGAACAAAGGGGATTACAAGCTTTAAATTTAACAAGGCCCAAAGGCTTATAGCTTGAAAAAGAGATAAGATGTCCGTGATCCCTTTCTTGTCCCTCTCCTCAGGAGGCAGGTCAAGGAGGCGAGAGGGCAAAAGGGGCGCCTAGGCGAGCTACGTGCAGCAGAAAGCACCGAGAGAACACCTCGGTGGCCGCCCACGGGTGGGCCGGTGATGACGGTGCCGGGAAAGGAGCTGGAGGACGAGGCGGCAGGACCGGCAGTACGCGACGAAGGCGTCGGTGCCCGCGTACTCTGAGTTGACGGCCTTGCTGCCCGCCCTCTTCCTCTTCCGCAGCCTCCCGACGCCAGCTGCCCAAGGAGACGGCCCCGAGAAGTTCAAGGAGCTGGCCCCACCCCCGACAAAACTCTGCCGGAGGAGCGGCCAGGTGCAGATGCTGCTGCTGCCGCACCCGCCCAGGCGCGGGCGTCCGACGCCTAGTCGGACTCGTCCCCGTCATCTGCCCCGCTATCCTCCTCATCACTTTCGCTCGAGGAAGAGCTTCCACCGTCGGAATCTCCATCGAAGGAGCTCTCCACGCAGCACTTCAGGCGAGTCCCGAAGTCTCCGAAGACCTTGACGGAGAGCAGGCCGTCCTCCATTAATTTGAAGTAGAGGACAAGCCCGGTCGTCAGGCTGTGGATGCGAGCGAACGTCTTCCACCCACGACGGAGGTACATGACCCGAGGAGTCGGGAAGTTGACGTCGACCCGCGTGCCCCCATTCCCACAACCCCTCATGTGCAATCTGAGGGATTGGGGCGGGTCACGCTCCATCTCCCGAGCAAACGGGGCGGGAAGACGAAGACGGCGATGCGGAGGCCGGCGCAGCCTGATGAAGAACTCGCGGGGCTGGTCTCCAACATGGCCTTCCATCGGAAAAGGCGCCATTGGCGGGTGCGAAGCCGGCGCGCCGCCCCGTCCTCCTCTTCCCCGAGCACTACGACCTCTGCCCCGGCCTCGCCCACGACCTCGCCCCCTCCCCCTTCCCCTCACAGCCGGTTCCACCACCGCGGGCTGAGGAGGAGGAGGGACGCGCTGCCGGGCGGCAACCCTCGCCGCCACCGTCGAGGGACCGGGATTCCCCTTCTCCATGGCGAGTGAAAGGAAGAAGCAGAAGCAAGAGAAGATAGATGAAAGAAGAGTGCAGGACGCCATCCCCCCTTCCCCCTCTTTATAAAGAGGCGGGGTCGGGGCTCGGCTGCCAGAGGCGTAGGGAATCAGGACCGACCCGCTGCCCCAACCAGCGACGGCCCGGTTTCCCGCCTCCACCGCTTACCACCCAGGCGCATGAAGGACGCGTGGCGGACGTGCAGAACCGAGGGGATGGGTGAAGCGACCTCTCCCCACCCCATGATCGTGGGGAGTGGACGCCTTGAAGACCGTGACCCGCCCCCGTTCAGTAAATGAGCCGCACCTCCACGCCTCCCTCTTTTTACGGGGAAGGCACGAGCCGCCTCTTTACTGCGATGTGACGCATGCATGTGGAAACTGCCCCACGCATGCCGCCCACGTCACGCACACCCCTCCACGCCACGCCACGCCGCGCGCGGGTCATGGGAAGCACAGCACGCGAAAAGTTTTACGCGGTAAAAACCGCCCCGCCTGTCCGCGCTCCGTTTTGGGCCTGGCCCAACAACATGTCGCGCTTATGTGTGGCCTAGGCCTGGGGGCTCCTGTCGGTGTACAAAAAGAGGGGCGCACCTTTGTACCCCTATACTTGTCCACGGGCAGTCGGAGCCGCACCCACGGTCACACCAAGCAGAACAGGGGAGGTGAGCCAAGGTAAGACCGAAGCCCAAGATAACCAGAGCAACGCCAAGGCCAAGACCACAAAGAGCAGAGGGACGAAGCAGGTTCCCCCGGCAAGATCCTTGCCGGGGCAGCTCGCCCCACACCAACAGAGCGAGCCACCCTTGAGCCCACGGTCTCCAATATCACGTTGGGCCAGGGCTCGGGAGGCACCTCCGTGGTGGCATGCACATCTTTGTGAAGACAAGGAACACTCAAGATCAGATGAGGGTTAGAAGACGACGACCCTCGGCAAGATCCTTGCCGAGGAAGGCCACCAGACCCCCGGCAAGGTCCTTCCGGGGAAGACAGCGCGCCATTGCAAGACCCTTGCCGGGCCACCCGGCAAGACCCTTGCCGGGCCACCCGGCAAGGCCCTCACCAAGGACGCCAGCAGGGCCACCACCAGGCCCGCGCCAACCAAGTTTTCCACCCCCGTTCAGATGCAGCTGCCAGCCCAACCAGTTGGGCAGGCACCTGCGTGGCAACATGCGGCTTCCAGGCCAACTCAGCAGGCGCCTGCGTGGCGGCATGCAGATCTTCGTGAAGGCTCCACCACCGCACCACCTCAGCTGCCTGCCTGCCTACATGGCACCGCATGCCTCACTGGCCAGGGCGCGTGTCGAAGCGAGGGGGAGCGGTGACGGACGGGATGGGCGTCGCCCCCGTCCCCGATAAAGCAAGGGGACACCTAAGCTATGCATTAAATGCGTCTTGTCCTGGAATACGAGCGATAAGCTCGCAATACTGTACGCCTTTCCACCTCCTGTATGCCACTGTGGCAGCCCCTTTCGCCTATAAAAGGAGGCCCATGGCATACTGGAGAAGGATTCGGCTCTTTCGAACCACACACTCATCACAGCTAGTTCGAGAGCTCAAGAACTCTCTGAAATACACCCACCAAAGCAGGACTAGGGTTTTACGCATCCTCACGACCCGAACCTGGGTAAACGATCCTTGTGCTGGTTACTAATCCTGCTCTTCTCGCAACCATGTGCCCCGGCAACCGTAGTAGGGATTCTTGTGATCCCATAGGTGTCGTTTCCCCGACAGAAGCATATACCCAAACCTGCCCCAAATGGGACAAAATTTGTACCACGGCATGTTGATGCCGCTCCATGATAGCATGCCAAGTTTCATGAATTTCAGTCGAGTTTTGGATTTACTAGAATTTAAAAACCAGGCATCTCAATGTTTTGCCGGCAATCAACAGTGCCCTGGTGTTTGAAATTCATTCCCATTTCTTGGATGGGACCTAAGCATGCACCCAAGGACAGAAATTTGATTTTTCAACCAATTTATATGCACTGGAGCATGTGCATGTAGTTCAAATTTGAATTGTTCACCTGAAATGGCTAGAAAACCAATTTAATGTATAAAATGTTCAAACGAATCCTGAATAATTCCAATTCTTACGACACACATATAGTTGCATGTTCACTCCAGATAAAAGGTCTAGCAATTCAAACACCGTCCATTGCCGCTGTGACCCCATTATGTAATTCAAATCAAGTAGATCACACATACTTTATTATCAGCAACCGTGTGAGATGTAGTACAAAATATCTTGGAGCACCTTCGGTGTATAGTACGCCTATGGCCTACGTGAGAAGGTGCATCGGCTACAGTCCACAGCCGGCGTGTCAAGCACACTAGCTCGCTCCCCAAATATCATTTCACTGTTCAATCATCGCCGGTGAAAGATGGGCACGCGGATCCGCGTCGTGAGGGCAACTTCGGTGGCCCACTCCGGCGAGAGCGCGACCGCAGCCGCCATGCGTGTGCTAACAAGGTGCATGAGCGCGGCCACAATTTGCGACCGGGCGGCAAAGGCAGCCCAAACGGCCGCTGTTGCTTCTCAGGTGGCGGCAGCAACATCTGCCTCGGGGATAGCAACTTGCGAGAGCGGCACAGCAGCTATCCGTTCTGCAGCGGCGGCCTTAGCCCTGATGGAGGCCGCCCACGACCATGTCGAGGCTACCCACACCCAGCTCCTGGCAGTCACCGCACAAATTGAACGAACCTTCTCCGACAACGGTCGGTAACCCACGGCCGAAGAGCTGGCAATCGCCGAGAGCGTTCGAGCAGCCGTCCGTTCCTCGCCGCATACCTTGCAACGACGGAGCCCATCCAAGCCCAGATCGTGTCCGTCCACACCTAGCTCATGGCGGCCTTTTCCAAAGAGATGGCGGACGCGGATGGCGAGATGCTTGCCGAGTATGGTGCGATGGATGCCATGGAGCCCCTTCCCCAGGAGACCGTCGGGCACGAGCTGGACATGGAGGCGGCGGCGGAGATCGACGAGCACCAGCCGTAGTAGTACTCTATGTTTTGTTTAATTAAAAGCGCCGATCTTTAATTTGTTAGAGTAATGTTTAGGTCAGCTACCTCTGTTTAATTGCTGAACTTGCTCGATTAAGAAGTGTGGGTGTGCTGTAGTCTCCTTTGTGTACCCAAATTATGCAATGACGTGGATGACCATTGTAACCATGGAAATTCGAACCAAAACTTTTGACGTTCAAACTCATCACACACGGGTTAAGCTATCTGAATCGTTTGTGATGTCCACATATCGTACACAGTTCTGAATAAGGGACCGTGTCTGATGACACTTTGCGCACCAGTTTTTTGGCTGAAGCGATTCCAAATTTTCGGCTTTCGCGGAAATATCTACCTCCCCGCCCCCTCCCCCTTACCAAAAGCCACATTTCCCCTCTTTCCGCCTTCCTTTCCAAGTTGAAACCTTCACTCCTTGCTTGCAGCACCGCCGCCTCCTCGCCGGCGACCCTCCTTCACGCTGCTCGACCTCCTCTATCCAGGCAGGTAATCCACACCCGACCCCCATCCTCCTCCTCCTTCCACATCCCACATGCCCCGACCGCCGGCGCGAGCGCGACACCTTCCACCCAAATCACCGGCCCCTCCACCAAATAAGCGCCGGCCTAAGCCATGGTGCACGCAGTATAGCCAGGAGCTCAAGGAGCATTTGGCAGCGGAGAAGCAAATTGCGGCCGCACGCGCGGATTAGGTCGCGATGGCTGCCATTCGTGCCGACCCCCAGATCTTGGAGGAGCACCTTGCCAATTGCTAGCTACGCCGGTTAAGCATGCTCGGTTTACCCTTTGCGTGTGCTGCTCCTGCCTTTCCTTCACAAAATCTAGTGAATTGTGCTATCTAATTTCACCATGCAATCTGTTGCTCTAGTGTATATGTTATATATGTCGTGCAATGTGGTGCTCACTTATCAACTGTTTTGTTAATTAGTTGTCGTCTTCAGTTAACTCTTTGGTTCAATTCTGCAAATGTGATGTTCAATTCTTCAGGCTGCAATTTTGTATTGTCTTCCATGTGAGAAATAAATCGAATTTATCTTTACAAAATTGTGGGTGCATTCTGTTATTGTATACCATGTGAGAAATAAATTGAATTTGGCTGTAGTAAATACATGAGAAACAAATATAATTGCTACAATTGGCTGTAGTTAACTGTTTGGTTAACTCTCTGATCTTCTATTAGGAGTATGTTATATTGTGCAATGTGGTGCTCAGTTAATGTTTGGTTCATTTGCTGTGGTGTTTAGTTAACTGCTTGGTTCAATATTATATTGTGCAATGTGGTGCTCAGTTAATGTTTGGTTCATTTGTTGTGGTGTTTAGTTAACGGCTTGGTTCAATTCTGCAATGCGATTTCCAATTGTCGTGGGTAGAATTTTGTATTGTTGTGCATGTGAGGAATAAATCGAATTTGGCTGGACTTAATACATGAGAAACATATACAAGTGCTATATTTCCTAGTTCTTAATCATGCTTGGTTTGGGTAAATGGGTTTTCCGTGTGGCTTCAATTAATCTGATGAATCTGCAATGTGCTTATTTTTCATCAACATATTTTACTGATAGCATGCGAACCCTTACTTAACCTGATGACTAACTACCTTATATGTGTTGCAGGAAAACAATGGGAAGCACTGAGGTTTACAATCGAGGTTAGCACGTGCATGGTCCGTTGTCTAATAGCACATTATTGTGCAATTGCAGGAACCATTCTAATATTTTGGTTTTTAACAATTTGGTCTTGCACATGTAGGTCCTGCTGTCAGAGGTTTTGACCCACTGTTCGACCCTTTTTGCATATGGGGAAATGAGTTGTCCATGAATATCAATCAAATCAAGAAACTCAGAAAGATTGTTAGGATAAATAAATTAGTGACAAAAAACAACAAGATCTTTGTCTGCACAATGAAGAAGACATCAGTTCACTACAAGATGGTACTAACTATTATACCTTGCCTTTTTTTATTCCTTTGCCCCATTTCCAATATAGAGAAGATATTTATGCACATCCTTGTTTTCAGGCCTTTCCAAAGCAGTTCACTGATGATTACCTCTCAAACCACCTCTATGGTTAGGAGGCGAGGAAGGTTTTCATACAACACCCACAGTTCAATATTGAAGTGTTCTTGAAGAGGTCGAAGTACGGACGATCAATCATCCACATGCACTGGCCTAAAGTTGCAAAGACCTTCAACATGAATGAAGGCTCAATATTCGCCTTCCACTTCAGCAGTTTTCCAGATGAGATGCATCTGTGTATATACCGTCTATGATGCTAATTTCAAAGGTTCTACATGTTGCATGTGGAACTTGCTGCTAGTGCAGTTGTGTAATGGGGTAGCTGAGTGCTGAAGCTATATCATGTTGTACTCTGATGTATTTCAATTATGAAATTCTACTTCCTTAATATGGAAATGAAATATATTGTGTGCTTAATATGAATGTCAATTAGATTAATAAATGGATTATTAATAATAGGGCAATTAGCCTGCTAATGGCGAATTAGCCTGCTAATTGGGTTTTGATATTGCAAACGGTTGTTGAAAAAAATACCGTGGGCGATGACCTTAGGCAACGCACACAGTTTCTAGGAATAAATGGTGTTGGATCAATGAACAATCACACACGACTTTCTCTTGAAAACTGTTTGCGTTAGGCCACCTTGCGCAAACGTTTACCACATAAAAACTGTGTGTCATGGACAGCCTTTGGCACACAGTTTCTTCTATGGACCGTGTGTGCTACATTCAATAACGCGAATGATTTAACGGGAAAAATTGTGTGTGATGTACCTGTGAACGGAAATTTTTTCCTTGGAGCGACTGTGTGGGATGTGCATACGAACGGAAACGTTTAGCGGGGACTGACTGTGTGGGATGTACTTGCAAAGGGAAACAATTTTGCCGTATAATTGTATTTTTTAGCTCTACTATACGTATTTCTGTATTTGAGTGCTCGCCGGTCGCACACGACCTCATTTTGCCGAACGTGTGTGCCAGGAGGGCATATCCCCTACGGTTTCTGGGTCGTGTGGGAAGGACCCCCCTATCGCCCGCACTCACTTGGCGACGGTTCCAAATGCCGTCGCGGAAAGGGGTAAAAACCGTTTCTTTAGGACCGACGCGCACCAGTGTGATATGGATCACGTGATCATTTCGATGACTAGAGGGATGTCTATCTAAGTGGGAGTTTGTTAGTAATATAATTAATTGAACTTTAATATATCATGAACTTAGTACCTGATAGTTTTTTTTGCATATCTATGTTGTTGTAGATCAATGGCTCGTGCTACCGTTCCCTTGAATTTTAATGCGTTACTAGAGAAAGCTAAGTTGAAAGATGATGGTAGCAACTACACGGACTGGGTCCGTAACTTGAGGATTATCCTCATTGCTGCACAGAAGAATTACGTCCTGGAAGTACCGCTAGGTGCAAGACCCGCTGCAGGAGCAACTCCGGACGTTATGAACATCTGGCAGAGGAAAGCTGATGACTACTCGATAGTTCAGTGTGCCATGCTTTACGGCTTAGAATCGGGACTTCAAAGACGTTTTGAACGTCATGGAGCATATGAGATGTTCCAGGAGTTGAAGTTAATATTTCAAGCAAATGCCCGAATTGATAGATATGAAGTCTCCAATTGGTTCTATAGCTGCAAGATGGAGGAGAACAGTTTTGTCAGTGAACACATACTCAGAATGTCTGGGTACCACAACCACTTGACTCAGCTGGGAGTTAATCTTCCTGATGATAGTGTCATTGACAGAGTTTTTCAATCACTGCCACCAAGCTATAAAAGCTTCGTGCTGAACTATAATATGCAAGGGATGGATAAGACAATTCCCGAGCTCTTCGCGATGCTAAAGGCTGCGGAGGTAGAAATCAAGAAGGAGCATCAAGTGCTGATGGTTAACAAGACCACTAGTTTCAATAAAAAATGGCAAAGGGAAGAAGGGGAACTTCAAGAAGAACGGCAAGCAAGTTGCTGCTCCCGGGAAGAAGCCCAAGTCTGGACGTAAGCCTGAAACTGGGTGCTTCTACTGCAAAGGGACTGGTCACTGGAAGCGGAACTGCCCCAAGTATTTGGCGGATAAGAAGGATGGCAAAGTGAATGGTATATTTGATATACATGTTATTGATGTGTACCTTACTAATGCTCGTAGTAGCGCCTGGGTACTCGAAACAGGGGCTATGGATTAACGAAGATTGGCTAAGGACAAGGTGAAGATGCGCGTGGGAAATGGTTCCAAAGTCGATGTGATCGCCGTCGGCACGCTACCTCTACATCTTCTGTCGGGATTAGTTTTAGACCTGAATAATTGTTATTTGGTGCCAGCGTTGAGCATGAACATGATATTTGGATCTTGTTTGATGCGAGACGGTTATTCATTTAAATCAGATAATAATGGTCGTTCTATTTATATGAGTAATATCTTTTATGGTCATGCACCCTTGATGAGTGGTCTATTTTTGTTGAATCTAGATTGTAATGATACACATATTCATAATATTGAAGCCAAAAGATGCAAAGTTAATAATGATAGTGCAACTTATTTGTGGCACTGCCGTTTAGGTCATATTGGTATAAAGCGCATGAAAACTCCATGCTGATGGACTTTTGGAATCACTTGATTATGAATCACATGATGCTTGCGAACCATGCCTCATGGGCAAGATGACTAAGACTCCGTTCTTCAGAACTATGGATGAGCAACTGACTTGTTGGAAATAATGCATACTGATGTATGCGGTCCAATGAGTGTTGAGGCTAGCGGCGGGTATCATTATTAGGACCTTGACAGATGATTTGAGCAGATATGGGTATATCTACTTAATGAAACATAAGTCTGAAACATTTGAAAAATTTAAAGAATTTCAGAGTCAAGTGGAAAATCATCGTAACAAGAAAATAAAGTTTCTACGATCTGATCGTGGAGGTGAATATTTGAGTTATGAGTTTGGTCTTCATTTGAAACAATGTGGAATAGTTTTGCAGCTCATGCCACCTAGAACACCACAGCGTAATGGTGTGTCCGAATGTCGTAACCGTACTTTATTAGATATGGTGCGATCTATGATGTCTCTTACCGATTTACCACTATCGTTTTGGGGTTATGCTTTAGAGACGGCTGCATTCACGTTAAATAGGGCACCATCTAAGTCCATTGAGTGACACCATATGAACTGTGGTTTCGCAAGAAACCTAAGCTGTCGTTTCTTAAAGTTTGGGGCTGCAATGCTTATGTGAAGAAGTTTCAACCTGATAAGCTCAAACCCAAATCGGAGAAATACGTCTTCATAGGATACCAAAGGAGACTGTTGGGTACACCTTCTATCACAGATCCGAAGGCAAGATATTCGTTGCTAAGAATGCATCCTTTCTAGAGAAGGAGTTTCTCTCGAAAGAAGTGAGTGGGAGGAAAGTAGAACTTGATGAGGTAATTGTACCTGCTCCCTTATTGGAAAGTAGTTCATCACAGAAGTCAATTCCAGTGATTCCTACTCCAATGAGTGGAGAAGCTAATGATGATGATCATGAAACTTCAGATCAAGTTACTGCTGAACCTCGCAGGTCAACCAGAGTAAGATCTGCACCAGAGTGGTACGGTAATCCTATTCTGGAAGTCATGTTACTTGACCATGACGAACCTACAAACTATGAGGAAGCGATGATGAGCCCAGATTCCGCGAAATGGCTTGAGGCCGTGAAATCTGAGATGGGATCCATGTATGAGAATAAAGTATGGACTTTGCTTGACTTGCCCGATGATCGGCAAGCCATAGAGAATAAATGGATCTTCAAGAATAAGACTGACGCTGACGGTAATGTTACTGTCTACAAAGCTTGACTTGTTGTGAAAGGTTTTTGACAAGTTCAAGGAGTTGACTATGATGAGACCTTCTCACCAGTAGCGATGCTTAAATCAGTCTGAATCATCTTAGCAATTGCCGCATTTTGATGATTATGAAATTTGGCAAATGGATGTCAAAACTGCATTCCTTAATGGATATCTTAAAGAGGAGTTGTATATGATGCAACTAGAAGGTTTTATTGATCCTAAAGGTGCTAACAAAGTGTGCAAGCTCCAGCGATCCATTTATGGACTGGTGCAAGCCTCTCGGAGTTGGAATATACGCTTTGATAGTGTGATCAAAGCATATGGATTTATACAGACTTTTGGAGAAGCCTTTATTTACAAGAAAGTGAGTGGGAGCTCTGTAGCATTTCTAATATTATATGTGGATGACATATTGTTGATTGGAAATAATACAGAATTTCTGGATAGCATAAAAGGATACTTGAATAAGAATTTTTCAATGAAAGACCTCGGTGAAGCTGCTTATATATTGGGCATCAAGATCTATAGAGACAGATCAAGACGCTTAATTGGACTTTCACAGAGCACATACCTTGACAAAGTTTTGAAGAAGTTCAAAATGGATCAGTCAAAGAAAGGGTTCTTGCCTGTGTTACAAGGTGTGAGTTGAGTCAGACTCAATGCCCGACCACTGCAGAAGATAGAGAGAAAATGGAAGTCATTCCCAATGCCTCAGCCATAGGTTCTATCATGTATGCAATGTTGTGTACCAGACCTGATGTGTGCCTTGCTATAAGTTTAGCAGGGAGGTACCAAAGTAATCTAGGAGTGGATCACTGGACAGCTGTCAAGAACATCCTGCAATACCTGAAAAGGACTAAGGATATGTTTCTCGTTTATGGATGTGACAAAGAGCTTGTCGTAGATGGTCACGTCGATGCAAGCGTTGACACTGATCCGGATGACTCTAAGTCGCAAACCGGATACGTATTTATATTAAATGGTGGAGCTGTAAGTTGGTGCAGTTCCAAGCAGAGCATCGTGGCAGGATCTACGTGTGAAGCGGAGTACATAGCTGCTTCGGAAGCAACAAATGAAGGAGTCTGGATGAAGGAGTTCATATCCGATCTAGGTGTAATACCTAGTGCATCGGGTCAAATGAAAATCTTTTGTGACAATACTGGAGCAATTGCCTTGGCGAAGGGATCCAGATTTCACAAGAGAACTAAACACATCAAGAGACGCTTCAATTCCATCTGCGATCAAGTCAAGGAGGGAGACATAGAGATTTGCAAAATACATACGATCTGAATATTGCAGACCCGTTGACTAAGCCTCTTCCATGAGCAAAACATGATCAACACGAGGACTCCATGGGTGTTAGAATCATTACTATGTAATCTAGATTATTGACTCTAGTGCAAGTGGGAGACTGAAGGAAATATACCCTAGAGGCAATAATAAAGTTGTTATTTATATTTCCTTATATCATGATAAATGTTTATTATTCATGCTAGAATTGTATTAACCGGAAACTTAGTACATGTCTGAATACATAGACAAAACAGAGTGACCCTAGTATGCCTCTACTTGACTAGCTCGTTAATCAAAGATGGTTAAGTTTCCTGACCATAGACATGTGTTGTCATTTGATGAATGGGATCACATCATTAGAGAATGATGTGATGGACAAGACCCATCTGTTAGCTTAGCATTATGATCGTTTAGTTTTATTGCTATTGCTTTCTTCATGACTTATACATGTTCCTCTAACTATGAGATTATGCAACTCCCGAATACCGGAGGAACACCTTGTGTGCGATCAAACGTCACAACATAACTGGGTGATTATAAAGATGCTCTATAGGTGTCTCCAAAGGTGTTTGTTGAGTTGGCATAAATCAAGATTACGATTTGTCACTCCGTGTATCGGAGAGGTATCTCTGGGCCCTCTCGGTAATGCACATCACTATAAGCCTTGCAAGCAATGTGACTAATGAGTTAGTTATGAGATGATGCATTACGGAACGAGTAAAGAGACTTGCCGGTAACGAGATTGAACTAGGTATGATGATATCGACGATCGAATCTCGGGCAAGTAACATACCGATGACAAAGGGAATAACGTATGTTGTTATGCGGTTTGACCGATAAAAGATCTTCGTAGAATATGTAGGAGCCAATATGAGCATCCAGGTTCCGCTATTGGTTATTGACCAGAGATGTGTCTCGGTCATGTCTACATAGTTCTCGAACCCGTAGGGTCCGCACGCTTAACGTTCAATGACGATTTGTATTATGAGTTATGTGTTTTGGTGACCGAAGTTTGTTCGGAGTCCCGGATGAGATCACGGACATGGCGAGGAGTCTCGAAATGGTCGAGAGGTAAAGATTGATATATTGGAAGGTTATATACGAACACTGGAATGGTTCCGAAGAAGACCGGGGATTTTCGGAGTACCGGGAGGTTACCGGAACCCCCCGAGAAAGTTAATGGGCCTATTGGGCCATAGTGGAGAGAGGGAGGTTGCAACAGGAGGTGGCACCCCCCCCAAAGGCCCAATCCGAATTGGACAAGGGGTGGGGGCGCGGCCCCCCTTTCCTTTTTCCTCCCGCTTTCTCCTTTCCCCTCTTTGTTGGAAGGAAGGGGGGCGAATCCTACTTAGACTGGGAGTCCAAGTAGGACTCCCCCCTTGGCGCGCCCCTCCTAGGCCGTCGGCCTCCTCCTCCCCTCCTTTATATACGGGGGCGGGGGCACCCAAAGACACACCAAGAATTCTCTTAGTCGTGTGCTTTGCCCCCCTCCACAGTTTACTCCTCCGGTCATAGCGTCGTAGTGCTTAGGCGAAGCCCTGTGCGGATCACATCAGCATCACTGTCACCATGCCGTCGTGCTGACGAAACTCTCCCTCGACCCTCTACTGGATCAAGAGTTTGAGGGACGTCATTGAGATGAACGTGTGCTGAACACGGAGGTGCCGTACGTTCGGTACTTGGATCGTGAAGACGTTCGACTACATCATCCGCGTTAACCTAAAGCTTCCGCTTTTGGTCTACGAGGGTACATGGACACACTCTCCCCCTCTCGTTGCTATGCATCTCCTAGATATATCTTGCGTGAGCGTTGGAATTTTTTTAATTGCATGCTACGTTCCCCAATATATCATTCATGTGCTCATAGGGATCGATATGGACGTCGACGACTCTGCTATCGGCCATTGAACGAATGGTTTCGTTCATTGTCTATGAGTTACCGAACCAACGGGGTCACAAGCTTAAGGCAATCATGATCTGCTGAGTGTTAGTAGGACGTGAATGATGATAATATATTTGTGGAATTGTTTCATAAATATTCGAATAATTTCGAGAGGATCTGAATGCGATTCGGGGTCACCGAAGGATTTCAAATGTTTCTAAAAATGTTCTGGTGCGAGGACACTTTGGCTGGGCCAAGGGGCAAGGCCCACGAGGCTTTAGATTGGTGCAAAAGGGGTTTTGCGTAGGTGAGGGACCAGACTCTGAGGTCCGTGGCGTTTCCAGAAACGCTAGGAACCTTGTCGTTTTGTGTTGGAAACTGAGGAGGACTCTTGCGTTCCAAACCGACTTTGCGGAGGCTCTCTCCACAAGTTACGACCCCATGGCTCAACATATAAATAGAGGGGCAGGGCAAGCCCCTAAAAGACAAGTTTTGGAGACTCCTCTAGTTCATCTAGCCCTAGTTCTAGTTGGTCCTAGTTTACTAATTAGAGCTTGGTCTAGTTCCTCTAATCCTCATAATTAGAATCCTAGTGTGGTTCTAATCTCCTCTCTCTAATTCTCCAGCGAAAATTAGCTCTGGACGACGAAGCGCTGCCGAATCATGAAGGCTGCATGCTTTCAACCAAGTAGAGAGGTCGTGCTTTCGGTCTTCGTTCAGGGGACTATTCGTGGGTGGTTCGAGAGATCGTTCATCAACAGTTCGATGGACTCCAAGTACGATCTACACCGACATGTTCTTCTTCTACTGCAACTCGGTGACAGTAACGACCATGGTCCCAGCCCGTTATGCATCTTCATATTGATCTTAGGTGTCGTATGTGCGAAAACTTTTGTTTTCTATTACGTTTCCCAACAGTTTGTGCTTCACATGATGGCAATTCTCTATCCACAGTTTTTGTCTCTTCATTTACATAGTAAAAATAGCATACAATCTTTTAATTCACATTTCTTGCAATCATGGTATAGATAAAGTCGCCTTGAACCTTTTCTTTTGTGCCATTGCATAAAAAAGATCTTTTCTGACCATGACAATATTTGCTTATGGAGATGATGGCAATTTTTGGTTTGAAACCATTAGGATTTTTTTAGCAGTGTATTTTTTATCTATCATGGGAAATTTATTTTTGGATCATTTCAATTTTTTTCAGAGCATACCAAAATCTGGCCTTTATTATTCACAGCCAAAAGTGGGCCTTTTTAGTCATAGTAATTTTTGGGCAAACCGGCTTTATTTTTTCTTTATTCAAAGCAAAAAAGGCTTGGGGTGGTGTTCGCGCTGGGGACCTCTTTGTTGGGAAACGTAGTAATTTCAAAAAAAATTCCTACGCACACGCAAGATCATGGTGATGCATAGCAATGAGAGGGGAGAGTGTTGTCTAAGTACCCTCGTAGGCCGTAAGCGGAAGCGTTATGACAACTCGGTTGATGTAGTCGTACGTCTTCACGATCGACCGATCCTAGCCCCGAAAGTACGGCACCTCCGCGATCTGCACACGTTCGGCTCGGTGATGTCCCACGAACTCATGATCCAGCAGAGTTTTGAGGGAGAGCTTCGTCAGCACGACGGCGTGATGACGGTGATGATGAAGCTACCGGCGCAGGGCTTCGCCTAAGCACTACGACGATATGACCGAGCTGGATTATGGTGGAGGGGGGCACCACACACGGCTAAGGGATCAATGACCAACTTCTCTGTTCTAGGGTGCCCCCTGCCCCCGTATATAAAGGAGCAAGGGGGGAGGCCGGCCGGCCCTTGGGGCGCGCCAAGGAGGGGGAGGAGTCCTCCTCCTAGTAGGAGTAGGACTCCCCCTTTCCTAGTCCAACTAGGAGGAGGAAGGGGGAAGGAAGGAGAGGGAGAGGAGAAGGAAAGGGGGGCGCGCCCCCCTCCCTAGTCCAATTCGGACTCCCTGTAGGGAGGGGGCGCGGCTGCCCCTTGTGGGCTGCCTCCCCTCTTCCCTATGGCCCATGTAGGCCCAATAGTCCTCCCGGGGTTTCCGATAACCCCCCGGGACTCCGATAATTATCCGGTGACCCCCGGAACTCATCCGGTGTCCGAATATAGTCATCCAATATATCAATATTTATGTCTAGACCATTTCGAGACTCCTCGTCATGTCCGTGATCACATCCGGGACTCCGAACTATCTTCGGTACATCAAAACACATAAACTCATAATACCGATCGTCAACGAACGTTAAGCGTGCGGACCCTACGGGTTCGAGAACTATGTAGACATGACCGAGACATGTCTCTGGTCAATAACCAATAGTGGAACCTGGATGTTCATATTGGCTCCCACATATTGTACGAAGATCTTTATCGGTCAAACCACATAACAACATACGTTGTTCCCTTTGTCATCGGTATGTTACTTGCCCGAGATTCGATCGTCGGTATCTCAATACCTAGTTCAGTCTCGTTACTGGCAAGTCTCTTTACTCGTTCCATAATGCATCATCCCGCAACTAACTCATTAGTCACATTGCTTGCAAGGCTTATAGTGATGTGCATTATCGAGAGGGCCCAAAGATCCCTCTCCGACAATCGGAGTGACAAATCATAATCTTGATCTATGCCAACTCAACAAGTACCAACGGAGACACCTGTAGAGCACCTTTATAATCACCCAGTTACGTTGTGACGTTTGGTAGCACACAAAGTGTTCCTCCGGTATTCAGGAGTTGCATAATCTCATAGTCATAGGAACATGTATAAGTCATGAAGAAAGCAATAGCAATATACTAAATGATCAAGTGCTAAGCTAACGGAATGGGTCAAGTCAATCACATCATTCTCTAATGATGTGATCCCGTTAATAAAATGACAACTCATGTCTATGGCTAGGAAACTTAACCATCTTTGATTCAACGAGCTAGTCAAGTAGAGGCATACTAGTGACACTCTATTTGTCTATGTATTCACACATGTACTAAGTTTCCGGTTAATACAATTCTAGCATGAATAATAAACATTTATCATGATATAAGGAAATATAAATAACAACTTTATTATTGCCTCTAGGGCATATTTCCTTAAGTCTCCCACTTGCACTAGAGTCAATAATCTAGATTACACAGTAATGATTCTAACACCCATGGAGTCTTGGTGCTGATCATGTTTTGCTCATGAGAGAGGCTTAGTCAACGGGTCTGCAGCATTCAGATCCGTATGTATCTTGCGAATCTCTATTTCTCCCTCCTTGACTTGATCGCGGATGTATCTTGCGAATTCAAGTATCCTTTTATGCTATCCGGAAATTCTATATCATTTCCAATCAATAACATGTCATCCACATATAATATTAGAGATGCTACAGAGCTCCCACTCACTTTCTTGTAAATACAGGCTTCTCCAAAAGTCTGTATAAAACCATATGCTTTGATCACACTATCAAAATGTTTATTCCAACTCCGAGATGCTTGCACCAGTCCATAAATGGATCGCTGGAGCTTGCACACTTTGTTAGCATCCTTTGGATCGATAAAACCTTCAGGTTGCATCATATACAACTCTTCTTTCAGAAATCCATTAAGGAATGCAGTCTTTACATCCATTTGCCAAATTTCATAATCATAAAATGCAGCAATTGTTAACATGATTCGGACGGACTTAAGCATCGCTACGGGTGAGAAGGTCTCTTCGTAGTCAACTCCTTGAACTTGTCGAAAACCTTTCGCAACAAGTCGAGCTTTGTAGACAGTAACATTACCGTCAGCGTCAGTCTTCTTCTTGAAGATCCATTTATTCTCGATGGCTTGCCGATCATCGGGCAAGTCAACCAAAGTCCACACTTTGTTCTCATACATGGATCTCATCTCAGATTTCATGGCTTCAAGCCATTTCGCGGAATCTA
Source organism: Aegilops tauschii subsp. strangulata (assembly GCF_002575655.3). Taxonomy (NCBI): domain Eukaryota; kingdom Viridiplantae; phylum Streptophyta; class Magnoliopsida; order Poales; family Poaceae; genus Aegilops; species Aegilops tauschii. The sequence continues at coordinate 410,820,622 of NC_053036.3, read as the reverse complement.
GGCTCATCATCGTTTCCTCATAGTTCGTAGGTTCGTCATGGTCAAGTAACATGACCTCTAGAACAGGATTACCGTACCACTCTGGTGCAAATCTTACTCTGGTTGACCTACGAGGTTCGGTAGTAACTTGATCTGAAGTTACATGATCATCATCATTAGCTTCCTCACTAATTTGTGTAGGAGTCACAGGAACAGATTTCTGTGATGAACTACTCTCCAATAAGGGAGCAGGTACAATCACCTCATCAAGTTCTACTTTCCTCCCACTCACTTCTTTAGAGAGAAACTCCTTCTCTAGAAAGGATCCATTCTTAGCAACGAATGTCTTGCCTTCAGATCTGTGATAGAAGGTGTACCCAACAGTCTCCTTTGGGTATCCTACGAAGACACATTTCTCCGATTTGGGTATGAGCTTATCAGGTTGAAGCTTTTTCACATAAGTATCGCAGCCCCAAACTTTAAGAAACGACAACTTTGGTTTCTTGCCAAACAACATTTCATAAGGTGTCATCTCAACGGATTTAGATGGTGCCCTATTTAACGTGAATGCAGCTGTCTCTAAAGCATAACCCCAAAACGATAGCGGTAAATCAGTAAGAGACATCATAGATCGCACCATATCTAGTAAAGTACGATTACGACGTTTGGACACACCATTACACTGTGGTGTTTCCGGTGGCGTGAGTTGCGAAACTATTCCACATTGTTTCAAATGAAGACCAAACTCATAACTCAAATATTCACCTCCACGATCAGATCGTAGAAACTTTATTTTCTTGTTACGATGATTTTCCACTTCACTCTAAAATTCTTTGAACTTTTTAAATGTTTCAGACTTATGCTTCATCAAGTAGATATACCCATATCTGCTCAAATCATCTGTGAAGGTGAGAAAATAACGACACCCGCCGCGAGCCTTAACATTCATCGGACCACATACATCAGTATGTACGATTTCCAACAAATCTGTTGCTCGCTCCATTGTTCCAGAGAACGGCGTTTTAGTCATCTTGCCCATGAGGCTTGGTTCGCAAGTACCAAGTGATTCATAATCAAGTGATTCCAAAATTCCATCAGAATGGAGTTTCTTCATGCGCTTTACACCAATATGACCTAAACGGCAGTGCCACAAATAAGTTGCACTATCATTATCAACTCTGCACCTTTTGGCTTCAATATTATGAATATGTGTGTCACTACTATCGAGATTTAACATAAATAGACCACTCTTCAAGGGTGCATGACCATAAAAGATATTACTCATATAAATAGAACAACCATTATTCTCTAATTTAAATGAATAACCGTCTCGCATCAAACAAGATCCAGATATAGTGTTCATGCTCAACGCTGGCACCAAATAACAATTATTCAGGTCTAAAACTAACCCCGAAGGTAGATGTAGAGGTAGCGTGCCGACCGCGTCCACATCGACTTTGGAACCATTTCCCACGCGCATCGTCACCTCGTCCTTAGCCAATCTTCGCTTAATCCGTAGTCCCTGTTTCGAGTTGCAAATATTAGCAACAAAACCAGTATCAAATACCCAGGCACTACTGCGAGCATTAGTAAGGTACACATCAATAACATGTATATCACATATACCTTTGTTCACCTTGCCATCCTTCTTATCAGCAAAATACTTGGGGCAGTTCCGCTTCCAATGACCAGTCCTTTTGCAGTAAAAGCACTCAGTCTCAGGCTTAGGTCCAGACTTGGGTTTCTTCACTTGAGCAGCAACTTGCTTGCTGTTCTTCTTGAAATTCCCCTTCTTCCCTTTACCGTTTTTCTTGAAACTGGTGGTCTGGTTGACCATCAACACTTGATGCTCCTTCTTGATTTCCACCTCCGCAGCCGTTAGCATTGCGAAGAGCTCGGGAATTGTCTTATCCATCCCTTGCATGTTATAGTTCATCACGAAGCTCTTGTAGCTTGGTGGCAGTGATTGAAGAATTCTGTCAATGATACTATCATCAGGAAGATTAACTCCCAGTTGAATCAAGTGATTGTTATACCCAGACATTTTGAATATATGTTCACTGACAGAACTATTCTCCTCCATCTTGCAGTTGTAGAACTTATTGGAGACTTCATATCTCTCAATCCGGGCATTTGCTTGAAATATTAACTTCAACTCCTGGAACATCTCATATGCTCCAGGACGTTCAAAACGTCGTTGAAGTCCCGGTCCTAAGCCGTAAAGCATGGCATACTGAACTATCGAGTAGTCATCAGCTTTGCTCTGCCAGACATTCATAAATCTGGCGTTGCTCCTGCAGCGGGTTTGGCACCTAGCGGTGCTTCCAGGATGTAATTCTTCTATGCAGCAATGAGGATAAACCTCAAGTTACGGACCCAGTCCGTGTAGTTGCTACCATCATCTTTCAACTTAGCTTTCTCTAGGAACGCATTAGAATTCAACGGAACAACAACACGGGCCATCTATCTACAACAACATAAACATGCAAAATACTATCAGGTACTAAGTTCATGATAAATTAAAGTTCAATTAATCATATTACTAAAGAACTCCCACTTAGATAGACATCCTTCTAATCATCTAAGTGATCACGTGATCCGTATCAACTAAACCATGTCTGATCATCACGTGAGATGGAGTAGTTTTCAATGGTGAACATCACTATGTTGATCATATCTACTATATGATTCACGCTCGACCTTTCGGTCTCAGTGTTCCGAGGCCATATCTGCATATCCTAGGCTCGTCAAGTTTAACCCGAGTATTCTGCGTGTGCAAAACTGGCTTGCACCCGTTGTATGCGAATGTAGAGCTAATCACACCCGATCATCGCGTGGTGTCTCGGCACGACGAACTTTCGCAACGGTGCATACTCAGGGAGTACACTTGTACCTTGAAATTTATTGAGAGATCATCTTATAATGCTACCGTCGAACTAAGCAAAATAAGATGCATAAAGGATAAACATCACATGCAATCAATATAAGTGATGTGATATGGCCATCATCATCTTGTGCCTTTGATCTCCATCTCCAAAGCACCGTCATGATCACCATCGTCACCGGCGCGACACCTTAATCTCCATTGTAGCATCGTTGTCGTCTCGCCAACTATTGCTTCTACGACTATCGCTACCGCTTAGTGATAAAGTAAAGCAATTACATGGCGATTGCATTTCATACAATAAAGCGACAACTATATGGCTCCTGCCAGTTGCCGATAACTCCGTTACAAAACATGATCATCTCATACAATAAAATTTAGCATCATGTCTTGACCATATCACATCACAACATGCCCTGCAAAAACAAGTTAGACGTCCTCTACTTTGTTGTTGCAAGTTTTTTCGTGGCTGCTACGGGGTGAGCAAGAACTGTTCTTACCTACGCATCAAAACCACAACGATTTTTCGTCAAGTATGTGCTGTTTTAACCTTCAACAAGGACCGTGCGTAGCCACACTCGATTCAACTAAAGTTGAAGAAACTGACACCCGCCAGCCACCTGTGTGCGAAGCACGTCGGTAGAACCAGTCTCGCGTAAGCGTACGCGTAATGTCGGTCCGGGCCGCTTCATCCAACAATACCGCCGAATCAAAGTATGACATGGTGGTAAGCAGTATGACTATTATCGCCCACAACTCACTTGTGTTCTACTCGTGCATATAACATCTACGCATAAACCTGGCTCGGATGCCACTGTTGGGAAACGTAGTAATTTCAAAAAAAAATCCTACGCACACGCAAGATCATGGTGATGCATAGCAATGAGAGGGGAGAGTGTTGTCTACGTACCCTCGTAGACAGTAAGTGGAAGCATTATGACAACGCGGTTGATGTAGTCATACGTCTTCACGATCGACCGACCCTAGTCCCAAAAGTACGGCACCTCCGCGATCTGCACACGTTCGGCTCGGTGACGTCCCACGAACTCATGATCCAGCAGAGTTTTGAGGGAGAGCTTCGTCAGCACGACAGCGTGATGACGGTGATGATGAAGCTACCGGCGCAGGGCTTCGCCTAAGCACTACGACGATATGACCGAGCTGGATTATGGTGGAGGGGGGCACCGCACACGGCTAAGGGATCAATGACCAACTTCTCTGTTCTAGGGTGCCCCTGCCCCCGTATATAAAGGAGCAAGGGGGAGGCCGGCCGACCCTTGGGGCGCGCCAAGGAGGGGGAGGAGTCCTCCTCCTAGTAGGAGTAGGACTCCCCCTTTCCTAGTCCAACTAGGAGGAGGAAGGGGGAAGGAAGGAGAGGGAGAGGAGAAGGAAAGGGGGGCGCGCCCCCCTCCCTAGTCCAATTCGGACTCCCTATAGGGAGGGGGCGCGGCTGCCCCTTGTGGGCTGCCTCCCCTCTTCCCTATGGCCCATGTAGGCCCAATAGTCCCCCCGGGGTTTCCGATAACCCCCCGGCACTCCGATAATTATCCGGTGACCCCCGGAACTCATCCGCTGTCCGAATATAGTCATCTAATATATCAATCTTTATGTCTCGACCATTCGAGACTCCTCGTCATGTCCGTGATCACATCCGGGACTCCGAACTATCTTTGGTACATAAAAAGACATAAACTCATAATACCGATCGTCACCGAACGTCAAGCGTGCGAACCCTACGGGTTTTAGAACTATGTAGACATGACCGAGACACGTCTCCGGTCAATAACCAATAGCGGAACCTGGATGTTCATATTGGCTCCCACATATTCTACGAACATCTTTATCGGTCAAACCGCATAACAACATACATTGTTCCCTTTGTCATCGGTATGTTACTTGCCTGAGATTCGATGGTCGGCATCTCAATACCTAGTTCAATCTCGTTACCGGCAAGTCTCTTTACGTTCCGTAATGCATCATCCCGCAACTAACTCATTAATCACATTGCTTGCAAGGCTTATAGTGATGTGCATTACTGAGAGGGCCCAGAGATACCTCTCCGACAATCAGAGTGACAAATCCTAATCTTGATCTATGCCAACTCAACAAGTACCATCGGAGACACCTGTAGAGCACCTTTATAATCACCCACTTATGTTGTGACGTTTGGTAGGACACAAAGTGTTCCTCCGATATTAGGGAGTTGCATAATCTCATAGTCATAGGAACATGTATAAGTCATGAAGAAAGCAATAGCAATATACTAAACGATCAAGTGCAAAGCTAACGGAATGGGTCAAATCAATCACATCATTCTCCAATGATGTGATCCCGTTAATCAAATGACAACTCATGTCTATGGCTAGAAAACTTAACCATCTTTGATTCAACGAGCTAGTCAAGTAGAGGCATACTAGTGACACTCTGTTTGTCTATGTATTCACACCTGTACTAAGTTTCCGGTTAATACAATTCTAGCATGAATAATAAACATTTATCATGATATAAGGAAATATAAATAACAACTTTATTATTGCCTCTAGGGCATATTTCCTTCACTCTCATCTCGAACGACATGGTTTGATTGATGTCCTTCGCTGTTGCGAATGAGTCATTCGGTCTGGGGCTCTCCCAGACCGAACGTACGGGAGATATCGGTGTCCTATTTTTGCCTAATGGTTGTACTTTTCACGAAACCATAATAAAAATGCATTTTCAGTTTCTCTTGAGGACGAATACAATATTGGTCCTTTTCCTATAATTGATTCCGGTAAAGCCCTCAGTTGCCGTATTTTTCATGTTACTTTTCAAAATGTCAAAGTTATACAAGTTTTATTTTGGGGAGTCAAAGTTATACAAGTGTGAACATATAACTCTTGTCTCTTGAGCTCAGCATATCATGGTATACTGAGCAAGGAGGGATTTGTGTTCTTAATGTGCAAGTTATCATATTTTAAAATGGGAATCATAAAATTACATAGACATACACATACGACCTTCCAAAAAACAGACATACACATATGTGTACAACAGTTTTGCTAAACGGGGTATCGAATGAACTCGTAATGACTTGAAGTTTTAAATGTAGCCTCTCTAGAGTATAATGAGGCCGAACAAAAAAATCAACTCATTTTGAGTGCATTTTATTGCTGTTTAGAAAATAATTTCATTTAATAAATAAATGAGTTTTTGAGCTATGAGTGATAGCTAGGCTTGGGTTAAATTTGTGAAATAATTCAGGTAGCTCACAGATATCACAAAAGGACATGTGCAAGGTTCGGGGTGAGTATTGTTCTAAAACATTAAAAGGGAGAAGGGTTTGCTTATTCACCATTTAATAAAATCACAAAAAAATATCAAAATTAATCATTGAATTAATGCAATATAATGCTTGTGCGATGCTTATGAGATGAACATGGTGCAATAATGATGAATACTAAAATAACAATCAATTTTTAATTTGGGGTAACCCCGCGAGCTGTTACAAAAGGTAACATATAAAAGACTGCACCATGTTCGTGAACAAATTTTAGATGTATACATGCATGTAACACCATCACACGCACACAGTCACCAAGCACATAACTAGAGTCATGGACATCAACAATGGAGATGCCATCACATAATCATAAGGTCTTGTTGTCGACAAAATGCCACCTCCAGTTGGAAGAATAATCCCCTAATTAGGTACCAAATCCGTCAAACATAGAATCGAAGGTTGGTTCTCAGCTTCACAGATGAACATAGTAGGGTGTAAAGTGATACAAGTACACATAGTACTCACCTTCACGAATGAACTTAGTAAGGTGTGAAGTGATACAAGTACACCATCACGTTCATAGTACTTACCTTCTCAAGGAAATTGGGAGCATGTGTATCTATCAAATGAGAGCGATGGAAGGACAATGCGAGATAGAAATGCGATGCAATCACGTGGCACAACCTAAACTTAGCCATCACAAACTATAGTTGGGAATCAAACAAACAACCCATTGCCTTGTAGCACTATTGGTATTACTATCTTCTGACCAATTCTATGTTAGTAGTTGATTGCGGATGAGAACTGACTAGTGGTTTTATAGTTAGGAGGGTGATTATACCATTACTCCATTAGAGATCCGAACCCATGTTTGACGCTTTGGTGTCTTGTTATTGTGGTCTATAGCTTCGTGACTTCAATCTTCAATGAACATACGGTGAGCACACATGTATGGATGACGTTGATGATGATGATTGTGTGTGGGGGGAGGGGGCAGTTATACTCGGTGTTTTTATTACATTTTTAATGGCTGGATATGGACAAGACACATTGCAAACTAATCAAAGTTGATTGAAGACACAAGGCTGGATATGTAACAGTCTCAACCAGAACTGAACAAGGTATTGTAAAAAATCGAGTTTCATGGAATTCATGTAAACAATACAAATTGCAAATCAACCAAGTAACACATGATAGTTGCAACCAGAACTATACAAATTTGTCAAGCTTAGACTAAAGTTTGTAAAAAAGGCTAAGTACGTAGGAAAAGGTACAAAGATAATTTTGTATGCACCTAAAAACACATGTGTTCATTGTTATTTTATATCTCTATCGACTTCTTGCTAGATATTAGAATTAAGTTCACATGGTCTTTTATACCATTGTAGCTTGGAACATTTCACTAGTAGATAAAATTAAACATAGGCAGCAGTAATTTAAGTTTAGCGCGGGGAAAAAAGGTTAGCATTGCCAATTGTGAAAGCAGTAAGACCTCTCACAGTAGTGTATCATAGCATATGCAATACTAAATTGGCCTGCTATTATGACATAGTATTAATTGAGTAAAATTATGATACTAGTATTATTTATAATATCATATCTTAATAAATAAGGTGCTATTATGGATCATATAAAATAATAAATAAGCCTATCTAAAATATAAACTTTGGTATCTGTATCATTCACTGGTACTATACCTCCGTCCTGATTTATTAGTTCCCCTTGTATTTTAGGTCACATTTTGACCTTTAGTTTAAATACCATAAAAATAGTATCATTGGAAACCTCTTTCGAATATGAATCCAACAATATAAGTTTTGTGATATACTCCCTCTGTCCCAAAATTCTCGTTTTACATTTGTCTAAATACGGATGTATCTAGTTACGTTTTAGTGTTAGATACATCTGTGTCTAGACAAATTTAAGACAAGAATTTTGGGACGGAGGGAGTACAACTTATATTTTGTTAGTGAAATACACGGTTGAAATTGGGCATAAAATACGAAGAAGACTAATAAACCAGGACGGTAGTAGCATGTTATACATGTTTTGGTTAATTTTTTTAAAAAAATCTCCAACGGACTTTTCATTTTTCACCGTATGAAAAGATTGTATATTTAGGAGGGTGACATGTGACTATCATCGTCAGGCCTGTAACATCAAGTCTAACGTTGTAGTGGATATGGAATTTTTAGCTAGGGAAGCTACATTTCCATCGCTTTTATCCATAACGAGCAGCTACTTATCGAAGTAGAAATGCATTACTAGCAGCAACGGGCAAACCCGGTTACCCGCAGAGCCAGACAGCAACCCAGACCCGGTCGTAGAGATCTGGTGGCAAATCATTGGATGTATTCCCACGGCGTTGTCTGCCGCCCTTTCTAGCTGACTTTTCAGTGGCCATGAAGTTCAAACTAAATGGCTTCGGAACTTGCAAAGGCTTCCATCTGCTGGTCAGACAGGAACTGGCTTCAGGAGAATTGATGTGACGCTGTAAGAACTCTGCAAATGAATGCAGACTATGAGAACCAAGGGATTCTCCCACAGACATGTACCTGTGACAGCATTAGAGATGCGAGGGAAGGGGAAGAGGTCATATGCATTCTCAGAAGATTTTGAAGATAAATCAGTTTGAAGACATTGACCTCATAGCGCGAAGACATTCACTTATATGTTGAGAGTTGGTTCCAGATTTGTACGAATCCAAGAATAGGTACAAGTGAGGAATCTAACTACGTGTGAAGCATAAGTGAATATACTAGGCATGTAATGAGATGCAGAACATGATAGATCCAAATTTGTAGGCACAGAAACCACTTTTGGTGGAGAAGGATGAATCTATCGGATCAAAAAGGCAGTAAAAGTAAGCTTTAGTTACCACACGAAGAACTGCTAGACGGAGTAGAGAGGAGGCCGAGCAGTTCAATCTTCCGTGCGCTAACTTGGCGACGGAAGACACCTACGGCAGCGGCGGAGGAGACGAGGTCCGCGGCCGGCGTGAGGATGGCGTCGGTGAGGTCGCGGCAGCTAAGCGCTTCGTCGCCGGCATCGTCGAGAGCTAGCGGTGGCGTGATGTCTACTACGCAACCTTCTCCTTGTAGATGTTGTTGGGCCTCCAAGTGCAGAGGTTTGTAGGACAGTAGCAAATTTCCCTCAAGTGGATGACCTAAGGTTTATCAATCCATGGGAGGCGTAGGTTTAAGATGGTCTCTCTCAGACAACCCTACAACCAAATAACAAAGAGTCTCTTGTGTCCCCCTAACACACCCAATACAATGGTAAATTGTATAGGTGTACTAGTTCGGCGAAGAGATGGTGATACAAGTGCAATACGGATGGTAGATATAGGTTTTTGTAATATGAAAATATAAAAACAGCAAGGTAACTAATGATAAAAGTGAGCGTAAACGGTATTGCAATGCTAGGAAACAAGGCCTAGGGTTCATACTTTCACTAGTGCAAGTTCTCACAACAATAATAACATAATTGGATCATATAACTATCCCTCAACATGCAACAAAGAGTCACTCCAAAGTCACTAATAGCGGAGAACAAACGAAGAGATTATGGTAGGGTCCGAAACCACCTCAAAGTTATTCTTTCGGATCGATCTATTCAAGAGTCCGTAGTAAAATAACACGAAGCTATTCTTTCCGTTCGATCTATCATAGAGTTCGTACTAGAATAACACCTTAAGACACAAATCAACCAAAACCCTAATGTCACCTAGATACTCCAATGTCACCTCAAGTATCCGTGGGTATGATTATACGATATGCATCACACAATCTCATATTCATCTATTCAACCAACACAAAGAACTTCAAAGAGTGCCCCAAAGTTTCTACCGGAGAGTCAAGACGAAAACATGTGCCAACCCCTATGCATAGGTTCATGGGCGGAACCCACAAGTTGATCACCAAAACATACATCAAGTGGATCACGTGATATCCCATTGTCCCCATAGATAAGCATAGCAAGACATACATCAAGTGTTCTCAAATCCTTAAAGACTCAATCCGATAAGATAACTTCAAAGGGAAAATTCAATCCATTACAGGAGAGTAGAGGGGGAGAAACATCATAAGATCCAACTATAATAGCAAAGCTCGCGATACATCAAGATCGTATCACCTCAAGAACACGAGAGAGAGAGATCAAACACATAGCTACTGGTACATACCCTCAGCCCCGAGGGTGAACTACTCCCTCCTCGTCATGGAGATCGCCGGGATGATGAAGATGGCCACCGGTGAGGGATCCCCCCTCCGGCAGGGTGCCGGAATAGGGCCCCGATTGTTTTTGGTGGCTACAGAGGCTTGCGGCGGCGGAACTCCCGGTCTGTTCTGTTCCCTGATGTTTTTAGGTATATGGACATATATAGGCGAAAGAAGTCGGCCAGGGGAGCCACTAGGGGCCCACGAGAGTGGGGGCGCCCAGGGGGGCAGGCGCGCCTCCCTGCCTCATGGCCACCTTGTTGCTTCCCTAACGTACACTCCAAGTCTCCTGGATTGCTTCCGTTCCAAAAATAACTTCTCCCGAAGGTTTCATTCCGTTTGGACTCCGTTTGATATTCCTTTTCTTCGAAACACTGAAACAAGGGAAAAACAGGAACTGGCACTGGGCTCTGGGTTAATAGGTTAGTCCCAAAAATAATATAGAAGTGTAAAATAAAGCCCATAAACATCCAAAATAGATAATATAATAGCATGGAACAATAAAAAATTATAGATACATTGGAGACGTATCATGGGGCTAGGGTTTGTGCGAGGTGGAGAGGTGGGAGAAGAAATTTTGACCGCGATGTGATGTGTATTTATAAGGAAAGAGACAGCACAGCGTAATTACGCAGGTGCCCCTGGCGGTTCACATCCGATGAACACGTGGAAAACATGCAACACATCGAAAGTTGTTCCATGTTCCCACGCACGCGTGGACTGTCGGGTGGTCGTTCCAGCTTCTCCAGGTTTCAGGCAATAAGGATATAGCATTTAAAACAGATTTAATATTTTTCTCTGTATCTTCTGCTAACAAGGACGCAGAGAAGACATTTGACGGTTTCAATAGAATGCATATGATTTGGATAGATAGAAATTGAGATAGAAGCATAGAAGAGTTAGGGTCCAATCACATTCACTTAGGTCAAAAGATTCAAGCAAGAAGACATAGCTATAAGTGAATGCTGTAGAGGACAGAACACAAATATATGTATATATCTGAGTAAGACCAAACCAACATTGTGAAGATAAAACCGAAGTCAAAACAATGTTGAAGACAAATAAAACGCGAAGACTTTGCAAATGACACGCCAGATGAAACCTTTCAACAAGAGTTTGGTGGTGGCGTTACCCGCCGTATAGGAAGTATTAGACCCAGACACGGCGCACAATTATCGTGGCGCTCCGAAGTCAAATTCCTCATTAATGTATTCACACTTGGAGTGTATGTCTTCATTGATTGAAGATATACTTTACTTCGTGTGTTGCACATCTAAGTCATCAACATGCATAAGTGTTAGGATGTGTGTCCAATTACAGGACATTTGAGGATTCTAAGATATTTAGCTCACACCGCAGCTTGCAAAACCTTTTCTCATCCAAGGGCTTTGTGAAGATATCTGACAATTGCTCTTCAGTGTTGACATGAATGATATCAATATCTTCCTTCATGACATGATCTCTGAGAAAGTGATGACGAATTTCAATGTGCTTTGTCTTCGAGTGCTGAACTGGGTTATTGGCAATCTTGATGGCGCTTTCATTGTCGCAGTAGAGAGGCACTTGCTTCAGATGGATGCCATAGTCCTTGAGAGTCTGCTTCATCCATAAAAGCTGAGCGCAGCAAGATCCAGCAGCAATGTATTCAGATTCAGCAGTGGAGAGAGACACACGGTTCTGCTTCTTTGAAGACCAACAGACAAGTGATTGTCCCAGAAAGTGACATGTGCCTGATGTAGACTTGCGATCCACCTTGTCACCGGCATAATCAGCATCCGAGAATCCAACTAGATCAAACTCTGAGCCCTTTGGATACCATAATCCAAGTGTTGGGGTGTAAGCCAAATATTGAAGAATTCGCTTCACAGCTAAGTGATGTGATTCCTTTGGTGCCGCTTGGAATCGGGCACACATGCAAACACTAACCATGACATCTGGCCTAGATGCACATAAATAAAGTAAAGAACCAATCATGGAGCGGTATACCTTTTGATCGAACTCTTTACCATTGGCGTCAGGACCCAGATGAATTTTGGTTGGCATTGGCGTCGTGTAACCTTTGCAATCTTGCATTCCAAACTTCTTCACGCAGTCTTTGAGGTATTTCTCTTGAGATATGAAGATGTCGTTGCTTTGCTGACAAATTTGAAGACCTAGAAAGAACTTCAGCTCACCCATCATGGACATCTGATATTGCTCTTGCATCATGTGCCCAAACTCATCACTGTATTTCTGGTTAGTGCTGCCGAAGATAATGTCATCCACATAGATTTGGCACACAAATAGTTCTTCATCATATGTCTTCATGAAGAGTGTAGGATCTAGAGAACCAGATTTGAAGCCTTTGCTCTTTAGGAAGTCTTTGAGTGTGTCATACCAAGCTCGAGGGGCTTGTTTGAGGCCATACAGTGCCTTGTTTAGCTTGTATACCATATCAGGATGTTTTGGATATTCAAAGCTAGGTGGTTGTGCAACATACACTTCTTCTTCAATCTTGCCATTGAGAAAGGCACTCTTCACATCCATTTGATACAGAAGAATGTTGTGATGATTTGCATAGGCTAGCAGTATGCGAATGGCTTCAAGCCTAGCTACAGGAGCAAATGTTTCATCGAAGTCAATCCCTTCAACTTGAGTGTATCCTTGAGCAACTAGACCAGCCTTGTTTTTGACAACTTGACCATGCTCATCTTGCTTGTTGCAATATATCCATTTGGTGCCAATGATGTTGTGCTTGCGAGGATCAGGACGCTTGACCAATTCCCACACATTGTTCAGCTCAAACTGTTGAAGCTCTTCTTGCATATCTTGAATCCACTCAGGTTCCATGAAGGCTTCAGCTACTTTCTTCGGTTCAGATATTGAGACAAATGCAAAGTGCCCACAGAAATTAGCTAGCTGTGTTGCTCTTGAATGAGTGAGGGGACCTGGTGCATTGATGCTATCAATTGTTTTCTCAATCTGCACTTCATTTGCAACACGAGGATGAACTGGACGAAGATTTTGCTCTTGCTGATCATTGTCTTCATTTTGAGCATTGACTTCAGGCTAAGCATTGTCTTCAGAGGTGCAGAAATGATGAGTTCCTCTTCAACCTGTGCCTCAGACGGTATGATTTCTCCGGTTCCCATGAGCTTGATGGATTCACTAGGTGGAACTTCATCTAGCACATTTGGCAGGTGCTTTCTTTGCGAGCCGTTAGTCTCATCGAACTGCACATCTACAGTTTCAACCACTTTATAGTGAAAGAGGTTGAAGACTCTGTAGGAGTGCGAATCCTTTCCGTAACCAAGCATAAAACCTTCATGTGCTTTCAGTGCAAATTTTGAAGTGTGATGTGGATCCTTGATCCAGCACCTAGCACCAAATACTCTGAAGTATATGACGTTTGGCTTCTTACCAGTTAGGAGCTCATAGGATGTCTTCTTCAGAAGCTTGTGAAGATAAACACGGTTGATGACATGGCATGCAGTATCAATGGCTTCAGGCCAGAACTTCCTTGGTGTCCTGTATTCATCAAGCATCGTTCGAGCCATCTCAATGAGTGTCCTGTTCTTGCGCTCCACAATGCCATTCTGCTGAGGTGTGTATGGAGCAGAGAACTCATGTGTGATGCCTAATGTATCAAGGTAAAGATCGAGGCCGGTGTTCTTGAACTCTGTGCCGTTGTCACTTCTGATGTGCTTGATCTTGATGCCATAGTTCGTCATGGCACGATTGGCGAAGCATCTGAAGACATCCTGCACTTCATTCTTGTAGAGGATTATGTGCACCCAAGTGGTAGTAAGAGTAGAGCAGTGAGTAGGACCAAATAAGTCCATGTGTAGTAGCTCGAAGGGTTGAGATGTCGTCATGATTGTCTTCGAGGGATGCTTGGCCCTCGTCATCTTTCCAGTTTCGCAGGCACCACACAGATGATCTTTCTTGAACTTGACGCCCTCGATGCCTACGACGTGTTTCTTCTTTGCGAGAGTGTACAGGTTCCTCATGCTAGCATGCCCTAGCCTCCTATGCCAGAGCCAGCACTCTGAAGCTTTTGCTAGAAGACATACGGCTAATTGTGGTCCTGCTGAGAAATCTACCATATATAGATCATCTTTCCGATACCCTTCAAAGACTAGAGACTTGTCAGATTCCATTAGAACAAGGCGACGATATTTTCCAAATATCACAATCATGTTCAAGTCACAAAGCATTGAGACAGACATTAAGTTGAAACCAAGGGATTCAACAAGCATCACTTTATCCATGTGCTGATCCTTTGAGGTTGCAACTCTACCTAGACCCAATACCTTGCTTTTACCAGTGTCAGCAAATGTGATGTGACTCTTGTCAGATGGACGTAATGTTGAGTCCATAAGAAGACTTCGATCACCAGTCATGTGATTAGTGCATCCACTGTCCATAATCCATTCTGAATCCTTTGGTGTCATACCCTATAGTACAGTTGGGGGGATAGGCTTCACCAAGAGTATTGTGAAGCATAAACATTTGACGGACAAGAGGATTATCAAAGCTCAGATCAAGGTTAGGACTGATAGGATGATTGGCAAGTGATTCAGGAACAAAATACACAATAAGACCATTTGGGCATTTTATCTTGCGCCCCACAAGATGTTTTAGGTCCCTAGCATAAGCATTTGATGCCTTTGATTTCAGGCTGGAGACCTTTCCCTGCAAAAGAAAGTTAATTTTTCTTAACCACCCACATTTTCAGGGGTGGCTTAGAAGCAATGAGTCTAAGTGCAGCATCTGAGAACTTTGGCTTTGGAGCCCTAGCAAATAGCCTTGCAGGAGGTGAATAATACTCATATGAATAAGTAGAATAGTTCTTAGTCTTATGAACATACCGGTTTGATGATACACGCTCATATTCATAAGTCTGAGTATGATTTCCCTGCAAAACATTGGCGTTAGGGTGACTCTTGTGAGTCCTCTGTCTGTATGAAGCCTTTGGACCATATGAAGCCTTCGATCTGGGGTTTGTCTTCTTCCCTGGTGGTGTCATGATGACATTCACAGGAAGATTCTCAAGACAGCTTTTGGGCACCCAGATCTTCTTCATAGGTGATCCATTCCTACAGTTAGTACCAATATATCTGCCAAACACTTCACCATTCTGATTCTTACACAGCTTATAGTTTGCATCAAATGATTCATCAATGATAATCGGGTTAGCACAAGTGAAGCCAAATAAGGTGGATGGGTCCACTGAAGGTCCCTTTGCAGCAACCCATGTGGTTTTGGGGTACTGATCAGGCTTCCAGTAAGAACCATCAACATTCATTTTCCTCTCGAACCCAACACCCTCTTTTCTAGGGTTTCGGTTCAGAATCTGCTTTTTGAGGACATCACATAGTGTTTGATGCCCTTTGAGACTTTTGTACATCCCAGTCTCAAGTAATGTCTTCAACCTAGCATTTTCATCAGAAATAGTAGTGGCATCCTCAGCAAAGGAGTTAGTTACCACATCGGCAGTTGAAGATATTGTGACAGTAGCAGCAGTAGAACATTCAGCAACAGATGTAGCGTTATCACGCTCAAGGCATTTTAGACATGGTGGTTCAAATCCTTCCTAAGCGAGACTGATCTGTTGAGCGCGAAGTGACTCGTTTTCTTTTTGAAGATCTTCATGAACTGCTCTCAATTTCTCAAGTTCTTGCTTCCTTTGAAGATAATCATAGGAAAGCTTTTCATGAGTGGTCGAGAGCGTTTCATGACGACTTTCAAGTTCCTCGTACTTAACATGAAGATTTTTTATGTCTTCAATTAAGGACTGAGATCGGGTCATTTCCGCGTCCAACAGGTCATCGCTTTTGTCTAACAGTTTTTGAATATGTTCCATAGCTTTCTGTTGTTCAGTTGCAATTTTAGCAAGTGTTTTTTAGCTGGGTTTGGATTCACAATCAGAGTCATCTTCACTTGATGTTTGAAAGTAAGCATCGCGTGAGTTTACCTTGGCAACACGTGCCATGAAGCAGTAGGTGGGGGCAGAGTCGTCTTTGTGTTTAGTATCAGCGTTGGTGACGGAGCCATTGTCTTCAGTGTTGAAGATGGACTTGGCAACGCAGGCTGTGGCTAGAGCCAGACTTGCAACACCAGAGTCGGACTCCTCCTCGGACTCCACCTCTGCCTCCTTAGAAGCAGACTCCTCCTCTGAATCCATCTCCTTGCCAACAAAAGCACGAGCCTTGCCAGATGAGCTCTTCTTATGTGATGAAGACTTGGAGGAAGACTTGGAAGAAGACTTTGAGGATTTCTTCTTCTTCTTGTCATCAGAATCATATTCCTTGCTCTTCTTCTTGTTGTTCTCATTGTCCCACTGAGGACACTCAGAGATGTAGTGACCAGGTTTCTTGCACTTGTGGCATGTTATCTTCTTGTGGTCATGAGTAGAATCTTCATCATTTCTTGAGCTGTATCGTGAAGACTTTCCGAAGCCTTTCTTCTTGGTGAATTTCTGGAACTTCTTCACAAGCATAGCAAGCTCCTTTCCAATGTCTTCAGGATCCCCAGAATTGCAGTTAGATTCTTCTTCAGATGAGGAAACAGCTTTTGCCTTCAAAGCGTGAGTACGTCCATAGCTAGAACCATAGATCTCTCTTTTCTCAGATAACTAGAACTCATGTGTGTTGAGCCTCTCAAGTATGTCAGACGGATCGAGAGTCTTGAAGTCAGGGCGTTCTTGGATCATCAAGGCTAGGGTGTCAAACGAGCTGTCAAGAGATCTCAGGAGTATCTTGACGATTTCATGCTTAGTGATCTCAGTGGCGCCAAGAGCATGAAGCTCATTTGTGATGTCAGTGAGGCGATCAAATGTGAGCTGGACATTCTCATTGTCGTTTCTCTTGAAGCGGTTGAAGAGGTTGCGAAGAACACTAATCCTTGAGTCTCTCTAGGTTGAGACGCCTTCGTTGACCTTGGACAGCCAGTCCCAGACTAGCTTCAAAGTTTCCAGAGCCCTCACACGGCCATACTGTCCTTTGGTTAGATGACCACAGATGATGTTCTTGGTTGTAGAATCCAGTTGAATGAACTTCTTGACATCAGCAGGGGTGACACCTTCACCGCCCTTGGGAACGCCGTTCTTGATGACATACCAGAGGTCGACATCAATGGCTTCAAGATGCATACGCATCTTATTCTTCCAGTAGGGGTAATAAGTGCCATCGAAGACAGGGCACGCAGTGGAGACTTTGATTATCCCTGCAGTTGACATAGCTAAAACTCCAGGTGGTTAAACCGAATCACACAGAACAAGGGAGTACCTTGCTCTGATACCAATTGAAAGTGCTAGTTATTGACTAGGGGGTGAATAGGCGATATTTATGAAAGTCTTCAAAACATGGGAGTTTTGAAGACAAACGATAGAAATGAACCTATTGACATGCAACGGTAGACTACACTAGACAAGCCATAGTCAAGCCAGTAATGAAGCTAAAGCACGAAGACTATTAGCAGCTAGGTAGTATGGATCAAGATGGAAGATAGTATGAAGCTAAACAACAATTGTCGTCACACAGTGAAGTCAAACAGATAAGACAAACAAGCAAAAGACTTCACGAAGACAAACTGTAAATAAGTGAAGGAAGAGATAGAACCAGTTGCTTGATGAAGACAAAGGATTTGTTGGACCAGTTCCAGTTGCTGTGACAACTGTACGTCTGGTGAGGGAGGCTGAGATTTAACTCAGAAGACCGCGTCTTCACCTTATTCCCCTTGAGCTAAGGACACTTAGTCCTTGCCCAATCACTCTGGTAAGTCTTCAAGGCAGACTTCCAAACCTTCACAGACTTCGTTCACCGGCAATCCACAATGACTCTTGGATGCTCAGAACGCGATGCCTAACCGGCTGGAGGATTCACAGTCCTCAAGTGTAACAAGTCTTCAGGTCACGCAGACAGAAAGACTTCAGTGATGCCTAACACTCTTTGGCTCTGGGTGTTTTGGGCTTTGTCCTCGCAAGGATCTTTCTCTCAAAGGCTTCGAGGTGGGTTGCTCTCAAATGACAAAAGACGTGAACTAACTCTGAGCAGCCACCAATTTATGGTGTAGGGGTGGGCTATTTATAGCCACTAGGCAACCCGACCTGATTTGTCCGAAATGACCCTAGGTCACTAAGGAACTGACACATGTTCCAACGATCAGATTTCAAACACACGCGGCAGCTTGACTTGGGCTACAAGTAAAGCTGACTCATCCAGCTCTGGATAAGATTTGCTCTCATTGTCTTCGCTCGAAGACTTAGGGTCTGGTTGAGCATCACTTCAGTCACTCTGACGTTGTTCACTTGGACCCCACTTAATAGTACGGTGGTTCCTATGAATCAACAAAGAAGAAAAGGAAACTACGAAAAAACTATGTCTTCGCACTCCATAGTCTTCACGTGAACGTCTTCTCGAGTCATAATCTTTGTTGTGATTGTCTTCACATACCACCATTGTCTTCATTGTCTTCAAACATTTTTAGGGGTCATCTCTGGTGGGTAAACCGAATCAATGAGAGACTACTACATGTGTTATCCTGCAATTCTCACAAACACATTAGTCCCTCAACCAGGTTTGTCGTCAATACTCCAAAACCAACTAGGGGTGGCACTAGATGCACTTACATATACGCTTCCCTAAATTCTCCGGAAAATAAACCATCTTAAGATCCAAAATATCCAATTGCTTATTGCAAAGAGTAATCAGAGTATTCATGCGATTGATACTACCATTGAGGTGTTTGAGGGGTTCATTATATTTCTGTATTTCAACCATATGTTTATGCAAATCACCAAGTTTGTCCAGCATTTGAGCTCCCTTGGGGGTAAAATGAAAACCCTTCTTTTGAGGAGGAATTCCCAAAATTCCCTCTAAGATTTCATAGGCATCATTGGCATCAAGTTCAATAAAATTTCCTTTAGTGGCAAAATCAAGAAGTTGTCTATGATGCAAAGCCAATCCTATGTAAAAATTACGAAGCAAAACCTTGGCGTCCCCCTTTAAGTTGGAAATACGATATGATTCCATAAGCCTATACCAGGCATTTTTAAAATTTTCTCCTTGTCTTTGCTTGAAGTACAAGACTTCAAAATCTGGTGACAAAGGAGGAGTACGCTAGCCATCGAGACTAGAAAGCAAGAGAACGGAGAAGAGAAAAAGAGAGGCGAATAAAATGACAAATTTTTGTGAAGTGGGGGAGAGGAAAACGAGAGGCAAATGGCAAATAATGTAAATTGCAAGGAGATGAGATTTTTGATAAGGAACCTGGTTATGTTGAAGATCCTCCCGGCAACGGCGCCAAAAATTCTCCTTGATGGTAGCTAGAACTACGTCGGTATTTCCCCGAAGAGGGAGGGATGATGTAGCACAGCGATGGTAGAGTATTTCCCTCAGTTATGAAACCAAGGTATCGAACCAGTAGGATGTAACACCCCCAGTGTCATGCTACATTAACCCTCTATGATTAAGCTAATCATTTTTTTTCAAACGATGCTTAATCACCTTTGATTCATATCTCATTGGAAATTCCACTTTGGAATCAAATTCAATTTGCAAGTGATTTTTGAAGTCGCACAAAAGTTGCTGCAAAATAGTCCATCATTTAGTAAAAATTCCATAACAAATGATTGTTAAGGAAAACAACATCACCTCCAAGCTAAGATGGACTATAGCAAATTAAAACAGTGCCAAATCAGCAAATTAATTGCTTTTCCATGTTTTTGCAAATTCCATCTAATTCAAACTTCATCTAAACTTTTTGTGGCTGTGTCAAACATTGCATTGTAATTATGTTGCCAAGTCCCACATTTTACAAAATCCTTTTGGCAGCTCTAAAAATTTGCAAAGCATTTTCTGTAAAAAGGGAAAAGAAATAGAAATGCAAAAAAAGAAGAAGGAAAGGAAACCCCCCTGGCCTCCCTGGGCCTTAGTCATCTGGGCAGCCCAACCCAGTAGCCCACCTCCCACGGTCGCCTCCCTCCTCCCTGTTCACCCGACCCAGCGACCGCGCTCGCCGGTCGCCACCGAACCCTCTCGCTGTCCCCGTCGGGGAAGGGATAAGGGCGATGCCCTGCCTCCCCTAGCCCCCCTGGCCTCACTCCTCCTCGACGCCCCCTCCCAGATCCACTTCTCCTCCCTCTCCCCAGCAGATCCCCTTCTCTCCCCCCTCACCGAGCGCCATCGCCGCTGCCTTACGTCATCTCCGCGGCCACCGGCGGCCCCGTGCCCGCTGGCCTTGTCCACGGGCCTCGCCGCGGTCGGCCACCTCTCCTGGTGCCACCAGGTGGAGACGTGGAGCTCCACTGTCGCCGCACGCATTGTCTTCTTCCTCGACGGCCGCCGGCGATCCCCTTCCTCCCCGGCGAGCTCTGCTGCTCCTAAGCCACCAAGGGTCTTTCGTGACCGCTCGGTGAGCTCCACACCTTCCCTACCCCCCCTTTAGTCGCCCGTAGCCTGTGCTCCGGTGTTAGGCCACACCCTACACCGCCTGGCCTCGTCGCCGGCGTAGCCACGGTGACCATAGGGTCCCGTGCGTGCCACCATCGCGCTCACTGCACCGCGTAGGCCTCGTCTAGCCGCTTGGGTTGCCCGCAAACGCACCCCAGCCCTGATCCCGACAACGACCGAAGTCCGGCGTCCACCTCGCAGCTCGTCGTCGACGTTCCCGACCACCGCAGCCTCTGCCACCACCCCAGATCACCTCACCGTCGTCTTCTCGTTCGAACGAGCCCGGCCGCGCTAGAAACGGCGCCCTGTGCGCGAAACCCGACCACCTCCCGAGCGCGTCGTCATCATTTTTGGTCGCCAGAGCTCTCTCCGGCGCCGACGCCGACGTGGCTCCATGGGTCCCACCCCCTGGGCCGCTGACCCGTGGGCCCCTGGGGCCCGGCTGACCTGTTGACTTCGGTCAACTGCTGACTGGGCACTCTGACTCACTGACATGCGGGCCCTGCTAGATTAAACGTTTTAAAAATAAGTAAATCTGCTAATTAAAATATGTTAATTAATTAGTAATTAGTTAGTCACTGACACCAGGGGCCAGCCCCTCTAATTAGCCTATTAGTTTAGTTTAAATTGTTGTTGGGCTAACAGAGGCTGACATGTGGGTCCCACTGGACCCACAGGTCGGGTTTGACCCTGTTCAGCGAGTCTGTTGACTGCTGACGTCATCCCAACGCAATGCTGACGTCATAATGAATTTCTGTTAATTTGAGTAATTCTGGAAAATGTTTAAATCTTTAGAAATTCATAGAAAATCAACCGTAACTCGGATGAAAATGTTTTCTACATGAAAGTTGCTCAGAAAAATCCAATAAATCCGAATAGGCGGTCAGTTCATCTATCACATGCCCCTAGCATGTTGAACTTGGAACTTTCCCCCTCTTTTCCTCTCTTCGGAATCCGCCTAACGCCGGAAATTCATCCTCGGATGTTTATCCCCTCCTCATGCAACGTGTAGTGCCGCGTTAGTTCAGCCCTAGCACTGCGTATTACCATGTTATGCTTTTTGATGCTTTGTTTGCTGTATATTTATTGTTTCTTTCCCCTCTTCTCTCCGGTAGACCCCGAGACCGATGTTGCCCCTGGGATCGACTACATCACCGACGACCCTTCTTCCCTTTTAGCGGAGCTTCCAGGCAAGCCCCCACTTTGATCATCCCGATATCGCCCATTCTATTCTCTCATGCTTGCATTAGATTTTGCTACTGTTATTGTTTGCTCCTATTCTGATGCATAGCCTGCTTTTGTAACCTGCTCAGTATACCCTACCTCCTTATCCTAAACTGCTTAGTATAGGTTGGTTAGTGATCCATCAGTGACCCCACCTTGTCCTTGTTGCCCCTGCTTCATCATCGAAGACCCCATCAACGGGATCGAAGACCAGGCCCCGGCACCGCACTTCACTTTCCCCTTAGTTGCTCGACACTACTGGGTTACTATCGAGTGCCGAGGGTGAGACTTCTACAGCACTTCTGATATTAACCCTGTAGTGTAGCTATTCGGTCGTGGTCATCGGGGGTGAATCCGCCTTAACCACTTCCGATACGACTCTGTCGTGCAACCCCTCAAGTGTGAACCTCGGGGGTGGTTCCTCTTACGTTCACCTTGATGATTACATCGAGTGGAATTCACCGGGGGTGATTCCTCGGGTTTTCCCCTTGATGTTTGGACACACGGATACTTGGACTTTACAACTGTATCTTGGAAAGGCGGGTCGACCCTGAGGGGTACCCGCGAGTGATGTGGAGTCGGGTTGACCTGGAAGGTGCCCGCGACATACTTAAGAGGCGTGGCCGGGCATTCTTAGCCCTTGCCGCAAGTCCTCGAGACGGGGCAACGGGGTCACATCTTTCATGAGTCTCTGCTTGTTACCGCGTGCTCCTAATCCACTACGATTTGGATATTTGATCCGAGGGGCCTCTGGCCTGATAGCACTAACCATCACGTGGGCATTGTATGGGAGTTCTGCGTCGTATGCATCAGCCGAAGCTTAATAGACGTCAGCGACTGAGCGGCGCGCGCCGGGTTGGACTGCGTAAGCACCTGCCTTTTTGAAGGCGGTAGCTAGGTCTGCTCACCGGCCGCATTCGCAACGTGAGGAGTTCCCGGGGCGATGGCCCATGACCCCTGGGGGCATAGGTTTAGTCCGGCGTGCTTGACCTCTCTACTAAGCCTAGGTCGGGTTGCGGCGTATTGTTTGCCCGAGGCCGGGCATGACCCAGGAAAGTGTGTCCGGCCGGAGTTTACCGAGTGTGGTGGGTAAGTTGGTGCACCCCTGCAGGGAAGAAAACATCTATCGATAGCCTGTCCTATGGTAACGGACACTTGGAGTTGTATCCCGATTGATACAACTAGAACTGGATACTTGTGATGAGAATTGGATTGTGATGACAATTGGATAGTATGGCTCTGGGATTTCTTCCTCGCAGGGAGCCGAGAAAGGATCTCTGGCCGAGGTTGATAACACTACTACTACATTACTTTATGCTACTCTTACCTCTTCTGATGCTGCAAGATGCTTGGAGCCGCTTGAAGATGCTAGTCTTCGATAGGCTAGGCTTTCCCCTTCTCTTCTGGCATTCTGCAGTTCAGTCCACATATACAGCCCATTTCATTGATACCGATGCATATGTAGCGTAGATCCTTGCTTGCGAGTACTTTGGATGAGTACTCGCGGTTGCTTTGCTCCCCTTTCCCCCCTTTCTTCTTCTTTCCGGTTGATGCAACCAGATGTCGAAGCCCAGGAGCCAGATGCCACCGCCGATGCTTACTACTACGTGGAGGCCGCAGACGACTAGGAGTAGTTAGGAGGCTCCCAGGCAGGAGGCCTTGCCTTTTCGATCGACGTTGCTTTTGTGCTAGCCTTCTTAAGGCAAACTTGTCTAACTCATGTCTATACCCAGATATTGTTGCTTCCGCTGACTCTTGTGTATTCGAGCTTATGTATTCGAGCCCTCGAGGCCCCTGGCTTGTAATATAAAGCTTGTATTATTTTAATTTGTGTCTAGAGTTGTGTTGTGATATCTTCCCGTGAGTCCTTGATCTTGATCGTACACATTTGCGTGTATGATTAGTGTACGATTGACTCGAGGGCGTCACATAGGAGAACCAAGCAACACAACGTAAACAACACCTGCACACAAAAAACAACACCTCGCAACCCGACGTGTTAAAGGGGTTGTCAATCCCTTTCGGGTAACGGCGCCAGAAATTGGCAAGCGGACGTGAGGTAAATTGTAGAAGATTGAAATAATAGATCGCAAATAAATAAAGTGCAGCAAGGTATTTTTGTATTTTTTTTTGGTTTAATAGATTGATACGTCTCCAACGTATCTACTTTTCCAAACACTTTTGCCCTTGTTTTGGACTCTAACTTGCATGATTTGAATGGAACTAACCCAGACTGACGCTGTTTTCAGCAGAACTGCCATGGTGTTATTTTTGTGCAAAAATAAAAGTTCTCGGAATGACCTGAAAATCCACGGAGACACGTTTTGGAATTAATAAAATACTGGCGAAAGATTCAGCATCAGGGGGCCCACACCCTGTCCACAAGGGTGCAGGGCGCCCCCCTAGGGCGCGCCCCCTGCCTCGTGGGCCCCCTGGGACTCCACCGACCTCAACCCCAACTCTATATATTCACTTTCGGGGAAAAAATAAGAGAGAAGGATTCATCGCTTTTTACAATACAGTGCCGCAGCCAAGCCCTAATCTTCCTCGGGAGGGCTGATCTGGAGTCCGTTCGGGGCTCCGGGGAGGGGAATCCGTCGCCATCGCCATCATCAACCATCCTCCATCACCAATTTCATGATGCTCACCGCCGTGCGTGAGTAATCCATCGTAGGCTTGCTAGACAGTGATGGGTTGGATGAGATTTACCATGTAATCGAGTTAGTTTTGTTAGGGTTTGATCCCTAGTATCCATTATGTTCTAAGATTGATGTTGCTATGACTTTGCTATGCTTAATGCTTGTCACTAGGGCCCAAGTGCCATGATTTCAGATCTGAACCTATTATGTTTTCATGAATATATGTGAGTTCTTGATCCTATCTTGCAAGTCAATAGTCACCTACTATGTGTTATGATCCGGCAACCCCGAATTGACAATAATCAGGACCACTCCCGCTGATGACCGTAGTTTGAGGAGTTCATGTATTCACTAAGTGTTAATGCTTTGGTCCGGTACTCTATTAAAAGGAGGCCTTAATATCCCTTAGTTTCCAATAGGACCCCGCTGCCACGGGAAGGTAGGACAAAAGATGCCATGCAAGTTCTTTTCCATAAGCACGTATGACTATATTCGAAATACATGCCTACATTACATTGATGAACTGGAGCTAGTTCTGTGTCACCCTATGTTATAACTGTTGCATGAGGAATCGCATCCGACATAATTATCCATCATTGATCCATTGCCTACGAGCTTTTCACATATTGATCTTTGCTTAGTTACTTTTCCGTTGCCACTGTTATGATTGCTACAAAAACTATTACTGTTACTTTTGCCAACGTTACCGTTACTTCCATACTACTTTGCTACTAAATATTTTGTTGCAGATATTAAGTCTTTCAGGTGTGGTTGAATTGAAAACTCAACAGCTAATACTTGAGAATATTCTTTGGCTCCCCTTATGTCGAATCAATAAATTTGGGTTGAATACTCTACCCTCGAAAACTGTTGCGATCCCCTATACTTGTGGGTTATCAAGACTATTTTCTGGCGCCATTGCCGAGGAGCATAGCTCTATTCTTTGAGTCACTTGGGATTTATATCTGTTGATCACTATGAGGAACTTGAAAGATGAAAGAACCAAGATTTTTCCCTCAACTATGAGGGGAGGTAAGGAACTGCCATCTAGCTCTGCACTTCACCTTCTGTTATGAGTAAATTTGCGACACCTACACCTGTTATTGATTCTGATATGTCTCATGTTATTGATGATGCCACTTCTGCTATGCATGATGCTTATGATGAAACTACTTCTATGCTTGATAATACTATGCCATTAGGTGAATTTCTTGATGAACAACTTGCTAGGGTTAGAGAGAATGAAATTATTGAAACTGATAATATTGATGAAAGTGATGATGAAGATTCTCCCCCTAAATATGAATTGCCTGATGTGCCTAAGGGTTATGTTATGGATGAAGAAATTGCTAGAGACCTTTTTGCTTGCAAAGATAGATATGATCTTAAGAAACTGTTAGCTAAGCTAAAAGAAAAGTCTTTGAATGCTAGAATGAAATATGACCCTGCTTTTGCTACTTCACCTATCCGTATTTCTGATAAGGATTATGATTTCTCTGTCAATCCTGAGTTAATTACTTTGGTTGAATCTGATCCTTTTTATGGCTATGAATCTGAAACTGTTGTGGAACATCTTACTAAATTGAATGATATAGCCACCCTATTCACTCATGAGGAAAAAAATCGTTACTACTATATACTTAAGTTATTTCCGTTCTCATTAAAGGGTGATGCTAAAACATGGTTTAATTCTCTTGCTCCTGGTTGTGTGCGTAGTCCCCAGGATATGATTTATTACTTCTCTGCTAAATATTTCCCCGCTCATAAGAAACAAGCTGGCTTAAGGGAAATATATAATTTTGTGCAAATTGAAGAAGGGAGTCTCCCACAAGCTTGGGGGAGGCTTCTCCGATTACTTAATGCTTTGCCTGATCATCCTCTCAAGAAAAATGAAATACTTGATATCTTTTATAATGGACTAATCGATGCTTCCAGAGACCACCTGGATAGTTGTGCTGGTTGTGTTTTCAGGGAAAGAACTATTGAGCAAGCTGAATTGCTATTGAATAATATATTGAGTAATGATAATGATTGGACACTTCCTGAACCAACTCCTAAGCCAACTCTGAAGAAAAGGGGTATTCTATTTCTCAGTCCTGAAGATATGCAAAGAGGCAAAGAAATCTATGAAAGAAAAGGGTATTAAAGATGAAGATGTTAAGAATTTACCACCTATTGAAGAAATACATGGTCTTAATAACCCGACACAGGTAGTAAAGGTAAATTCTCTCTATATATTTGATGAAGGTGATATTCCTCGTAATAAGTCTGCTAGCCAATGTTTGGATGAGTTTGATAATTTATTGTTAAACAAGAAAGCTTCAATGCTTATGTTGGTAGACAATTGAAACGTAATTCTTATATGATTGAACACTTGAGTGATTATATGTCTAGAGTTAAAGGTGACCTTAAACTTATTAGTAAACATGCTTCTATGGTTACCACTCAGGTAGAACAAGTGCTTAAAGCACAAGACGATTTGCTCAATGAATTAAATAATAAGAAAAATGATAATGTTGTTAGAGTTATGACTAGAGGGGGTAGAATGACTCAACAACCTTTGTATCTTGAGGGCCACCCTAAGAGAGTTGAGCAAGATTCTTAGAGAACTAATGTTGATACACCTAGTCCTTCTAAGAAGAAGAAAAAGAAAAATGATAGGACTTTGCATGCTTCTAGTGAACCTGTTGTTGACACACCTGAGAATCCCAATGATATTTCTATTTCTGATGCTGAAACATAATCTGGTAATGAACATGAACCTAGTGATAATGTTAATGATGATGTTCATATTGATTCTCAACCTAGCAATAACAATGATGTAGAGATTGAACCTGCTGTTGATCTTGATAACCCACAATAAAATAATCAATGTTATGATAAGAGAGACTTCATTACTAGGAAGCACATTAAAGAAAGAGAACCATGGGTTCAGAAACCCATGCCTTTTCTTCCTAAACCATCCAAGAAAAAGGATTATGAGGATTTTGAGTGCTTTGCTGAAACGATTAGACCTATCTTTTTGCGTATGCGTTTGACTGATATGCTTAAAATGAATCCTTATGCTAAGTATATGAAAGATATTGTTACAAATAAAAAAAAGATACCGGAAGCTAAAATTCCACCATGCTTGCCAATTATACTTTTAAAGGTGGAATACCAAAGGAACTAGGAGATCCTGGAGTACCAACTATACCATGCTCCATTAAAAGAAACTATGTTAAAACTGCTTTATGTGATCCTCGAGCCGGTGTTAGTGTTATGCCTCTCTCTTTATATCGTAGACTTGATTTGAATAAGTTGACACCTACTGAAATATCTTTGCAAATGGCCAATAAATCAACTGCTATACCTATCGGTATATTTGTGAGGATGTGCCTGTTATGGTTGCAAACATTACTATTTTAACAGACTTTGTTATTCTTGATATTCCCGAGGACGATAGTATGTCGATTATCCTTGGTAGACCCTTTTTGAATACTACAGCGGCTATTATTGATTGCAACTAAGGCAATGTCACTTTTCATGTTAATGGTAATGAGCATACGGTACACTTTCCGAGGAAACAACCTCAAGTCCATAGTATCAATTCTATTGGAAAATTTTTAGTGATTACTATTGGAGGTTTTGAATTCCCTCTTCCTACTGTCAAGATGAAATATTATATTCTTATTGTTGGGGACATGCATATCCCCGTTGAGGTAACCTAGTGTTATTCCAAAATTCTCCGGTTTCATGTTATTCGAAAAGAGTTTGTTAACAAGACTTGATCAACCTTGTTAGTGGATTCCTTTTGATGAGCATGAGATGGATGAAGTTAGAAAGCACAACTTTCTGTACCCTACTTTTACTTTCTGTTGTTTAGATTAAATAAAGAAAAAATAGTATTTTCTGTCTATTTTCTGAATTATCCTTGCAATAAAAATACCACAAAAATAAAAGTTCTCCAAATGTCCTGAAAATGATATATGATTTTTTGTAGAATATTTAAGAATTTCTGGCACTAAGAACACACTAGGGGGACCCACCATATGGCCATGAGGGCACAGGGCGCGCCCACCCCCCTGGGGCGCGCCCCCTGCCTTGTGGGCCCCACGTGGACCCCCTCCACTTATTCCAGCACCCACTCACTTCGTCTTCCTCCAGAAAGAATCCTCCCATAGCTCAAACCCGTGTTCTAGTTCATCTTGCTGCCATTTTCAATCTCTTTGCTCAAAGCTCCATTCACAAAACTATTTTGGGGGATTGTTCTTCGGTATGTGACTCCTCCAATGGTCCAATTAGTTTTAGTTCTAGTGCTTTATTTATTGCAAATTTTTGCTGCCAAGGTGACCCTGTTCTTGAGCTTGCATGTCAAATTTATATGGTCAAAAGTAGTTTTAATGCATGATATTGCCTCTAGGAACTTGTGGGGGTAGTTGCTATCAATCTTGTTGAGTTTGGTTCATTTTTATTTTGAGTCATTAAAAATTTTAGAAAATTTCAGAGGGAGAAAATGTTGAAGAGATTGTTGAGAGGCTCTTCGAGCCGAAGCTCGAAGGATAAGCAGAATGAGGAGAATAAGAAGCCCAAATACAATCTTCCTCGCACTGCAGAGGTTCGGCCGTGCGAATGGCCTTGTGATGCATTCTTGAGAGCCGCCGGAATTTATGATGACTTTTATTACTTGGCTGAGAATGCAGGCCTCACCGACTTCCTCCACAACCAGCGCGAACAGTATCTCCTACTCACTAATATTTTCGTGCAAAATTTTTCTTTCCATGCTAATAAATCACCACCCTCAGTGGAGTTTCACTTATATGATGAGGTTAAGGAGATGTCACTCCATGATTTTTGTCGAGTCTGCAAGATGCCCTTTGTGGGCAGCATCGAGGAACCACATCGTAGTGATGTGGATGGATTTATTGATAGAATTGCTGTAGGGGAAACGAGGAAAGTTTCCGATGCAAGAATTACTAGTATACATTTTCCTTGTTCTACGTTACTTTGCGGTATTTGCTAGTAGATGCTTAATTGGTCGCGGGAACAGTGGAAATCTTAGTGCTCCTGATCTTGTCATTTTGCGCCATGCTTTGTTTCGTGATACAACTTTCATCTTAGGCGCTATTGTTGCTAAACAATTAAGTCTGAACCATACAAAGGGCCCCATCTTCGGAGGCATCTTTGCTTCACGCCTTGCTGAACACTTTGAGATACCTATTAGGCATTATGAGAAAGAGGAAAAGTTGCTGCCCCCTGTTTTTCTAGATTATAAGAGTATGGTATCACATGAATTTATTGTTAAAAATAAGAAGAAGATGCTTAAGTATAATTTGATATTTGATAAAACTCAATGTGATATTATTACCTTGCCTGCACCCTCTTTGTTTAACATACTTTCAGGCACGTACCTCATCTTGCCAGAGGCCATTTATGCATACTGGAGGCTGACACAGGTCCGAGAGCCTGAGCCTGAGCCACCACTTGACCCTTATCGGCAGTCTGTTTATCAGTGGGATCCAGAGGAGATCGCCAACCAGTGGCACCCTGAGGACCCTCCTCAGTACACCGGAGAGAGTAGCTTCGATCAGTGGCCATAGACCAACTTAGGCCAAAAGCCTAAGCTTGCGGGAGTACGAATTCCTCACCGACATTACATTCATGTTCACACGTGCTCATACTTTTCCATTGTACTATCCATGCTAGTTTATTTTCTTTTCTAAGCCTTCTTCTTGTGTGTTTGAAAAACCTTAAGAAAAACCAAAAAAATTAGTTGTAGCTTTTAGCTAGTTTAATTTCCATGCCTCTAGTAGTAGTAACTAAAAGAAAACCAAAAAAGATTTCTCGTTCTTCTTTTGCTTGTTGGGAGCTTTCCCGTGTAAATAGTTTTATTTCTTTTCTTATTCTTTGGGGGTCGAGAGGAGAAGACCATGATGAAAATGTTGAGTGGCTCACATATGCATTATTGTTGATTTAACAAAGAGCCCATATTACCTTGTCTTCTCCCTTGTATTGAATGCTTGCAGGTTCCAACTTAGTCCAATGCACATGCACTATTATTATTATCCACACCGTTCGGTCGTGCGAGTGAAAGGCAATAATGACGATATATGATGGATTGATTGAGATGAGAGAAGCTGGTATGAACTCGACCTATCTTGTTATTGTAAATATGATTAGTTCACCGTTCCTGATTCAGCCTATTATGAATGAAACATGTTTGCAATGACAATTAGAGATTATAGTTGCTCATGCCATGCTTAATTTGCTAGGAGTTTATAATGTTTTACCTTGCGTGCCAACATGCTATTAAAATGGTTGTGATGTGGTATGATAGGGTGGTATCCTCCTTTGAACGATTCGAGTGACTTGACTTGGCACATGTTCACGCATGTAGTTGAAACAAAATCAACATAGCCTCCACGATATTTATGTTCATGGTGATTTATATCCTACTCATGCTTGCACTCATTGTTGAATAATCTTAATGCATGTTCATGACTGGTGTCGCTCTCTAGTTGGTCGCTTCCCAGTCTCTTTCTAGCCTTCACTTGTACTAAGCGGGAATACTGCTTGTGCATCCACTTCTATAAAACCCCAAAGTTATTCCATATGAGTCCACCATACCTTCCTATATACGGTATTTACCTGCCGTTCCAAGTAAATTTGTATGTGCCAAACTCTAAACCTTCAAATGAAATTATGTTTTATATGCTCGAATAGCTCATGTATCAACTAGGGCTGTCTATATCTTCCATGATAGGTGGATCACTCTCACGATGAGTGGACTCCGCTCATCATTCACGAGAAAATGGCCGGTAAACGGGATGCTCAGCCCCATGCTCAAATCAAAATAATTGCAAACAAAACTCCCCCAGGATTGTTGTTAGCTGGATGCACCCATTGTTTTGGACAAGCCATGGATTGATGTTTGTTGGTGGCGAGGGAGTATAAACTTTACCATTCTGTTTGGGAACCGCCTATAATGTGTGTAGCATGGAAGATATCGAGATCTCTTGGTTGTTATGTTGACAATGAAAGTATGCCACTCAAAATATTATTTATCTTTGTTTCAAAACTCGAGCTCTGGCACCTCTGCAAATCCCTGCTTCCCTCTGCGAAGGGCCTATCTATTTACTTTTATGTTGAGTCATCATCTGTTGGGGAACGTAGTAATTTCAAAAAAATTCCTACGCACACGCAAGATCATGGTGATGCATAGCAACGAGAGGGGAGAGTGTTGTCCACGTACCCTCGTAGACCGAAAGCGGAAGCGTTAGCACAACGCGGTTGATGTAGTCGTACGTCTTCACGATCCGACCGATCAAGTACCGAACGCATGGCACCTCCGAGTTCAGCACACGTTCAGCCCGATGACGTCCCTCGAACTCCGATCCAGCCGAGTGTTGAGGGAGAGTTTCGTCAGCACGACGGCGTGGTGACGATGATGATGTTCTACCGACGCAGGGCTTCGCCTAAGCACCGCTACAGTATTATCGAGGTGGACTATGGTGGAGGGGGGCACCGCACACGGCTAAAAGATCAAACGATCAATTGTTGTGTCTCTAGGGTGCCCCCTGCCCCCGTATATAAAGGAGCAAGGGGGAGAGGTGCGGCCGGCCAGGAGGGGCGCACCAGGAGGAGTCCTACTCCCGATTCCTTGTTGGACTAGGAGTGGAGGGGGAAAGAGGAGGGAGAGAGGAAGGAAAGGGGGGGGGCCGCCCCCCTCTCCTTGTCCTATTCGGACTAGGGGGGAGGGGCGTGCGGCCCTGCCCTGGCCGCCTCTCCTCTCTTCCACTAAGGCCTACTATGGCCCATTAAGCCCCTGGGGGGTTCCGGTAACCTCCCGGTACTCCGGTAAAATCCCGATTTCACCCGGAACACTTCTGATATCCAAACATAGGCTTCCAATATATCAATCTTCATGTCTCGACCATTTCGAGACTCCTCGTCATGTCCGTGATCACATCTGGGACTCCGAACAACCTTCGGTACATCAAAACATATAAACTCATAATATAACTGTCATCGAAACATTAAGTGTGCGGACCCTACGGGTTCGAGAATTATGTAGACATGACCGAGACACGTCTCCGGTCAATAACCAATAGCGGAACCTGGATGCTCATATTGGCTCCCACATATTCTACGAAGATCTTTATCGGTCAGACCACATAACAACATACGTTGTTCCCTTTGTCATAGGTATGTTACTTGCCCGAGATTCGATCGTCGGTATCTCAATACCTAGTTCAATCTCGTTACCGGCAAGTCTCTTTACTCGTTCTGTAATACATCATCCCGCAACAAACTCATTAGTTGCAATGCTTGCAAGGCTTAAGTGATGTGCATTACCGAGAGGGCCCAGAGATACCTCTCCGACAATCGGAGTGACAAATCCTAATCTCGAAATACGCCAACCCAACAAGTACCTTCGGAGACACCTATAGAGCACCTTTATAATCACCCAGTTACGTTGTGACGTTTGGTAGCACACAAAGTGTTCCTCCGGTAAACGGGATTTGCATAATCTCAGAGTCATAGGAACATACATAAGTCATGAAGAAAGCAGTAGCAACATACTAAACGATCGAGTGCTAAGCTAACGGAATGGGTCAAGTCAATCACATCATTCTCCTAATGATGTGATCCCGTTAATCAAATGACAACTCATGTCTATGGCTAGGAAACATAACCATCTTTGATCAACGAGCTAGTCAAGTAGAGGCATACTAGTGACACTCTGTTTGTCTATGTATTCACACATGTATTATGTTTCCGGTTAATACAATTCTAGCATGAATAATAAACATTTATCATGATATAAGGAAATAAATAATAACTTTATTATTGCCTCTAGGGCATATTTCCTTCAGTCTCCCACTTGCACTAGAGTCAATAATCTAGATTACACAGTAATGATTCTAACACCCATGGAGCCTTGGTGCTGATCATGTTTTGCTCGTTGAAGAGGCTTAGTCAACGGGTCTGCAACATTCAGATCCGTATGTATCTTGCAAATTTCTATGTCTCCCACCTGGACTAAATCCTAGATGGAATTGAAGTGTCTCTTGATGTGCTTGGTTCTCTTGTGAAATCTGGATTCCTTCGCCAAGGCAATTGCACCTGTATTGTCACAAAAGATTTTCATTGGACCCGATGCACTAGGTATGACACCTAGATCGGATATGAACTCCTTTATCCAGACTCCTTCATTTGCTACTTCTGAAGCAGCTATGTATTCCGCTTCACATGTAGATCCCGCCATGACGCTTTGTTTAGAACTGCACCAACTGACAGCTCCACCGTTCAATGTAAACACGTATCCGGTTTGCGATTTACAATCGTCCGGATCAGTGTCAAAGCTTGCATCAACATAACCATTTACGATGAGCTCAATGTCACCTCCATAAACGAGAAACATATCCTTAGTCCTTTTCAGGTATTTCAGGATGTTCTTGACCGCTTTCCAGTGATCCACTCCTGGATTACTTTGGTACCTCCCTGCTAGACTTATAGCAAGGCACACATCAGGTCTGGTACACAGCATTGCATACATGATAGAGCCTATGGCTGAAGCATAGGGAACATCTTTCATCTTCTCTCTATCTTTTGCAGTGGTCGGGCATTGACTCTTACTCAACTTCACACCTTGTAACACAGGCAAGAACCCTTTATTTGCTTGATCCATTTGGAACTTCTTCAAAACTTTGTCAAGGTATGTGCTTTGTGAAAGTCCAATTAAGCGTCTTGATCTATCTCTATAGATCTTGATGCCCAATATTAGCTTCACCGAGGTCTTTCATTGAAAAACTCTTATTCAAGTATCCCTTTATGCTATCCAGAAATTCTATATCATTTCCAATCAGCAATATGTCATCCACATATAATATCAGAAATGCTACAGAGCTCCCACTCACTTTCTTGTAAATACAGGCTTCTCCAAAAGTCTGTACAAAACCAAATTCTTTGATCACACTATCAAAGCGTTTATTCCAACTCCGAGAGGCTTGCACGAGTCCATAAATGGATCACTGGAGCTTGCACACTTTGTTAGCTCCCTTTGGATCGACAAAACCTTCCGGTTGCATCATATACAACTCTTCTTCCAGAAATCCATTCAGGAATGCAGTTTTGACATCCATTTGCCAAATTTCATAATCATAAAATGCGGCAATCGCTAACATGATTCGGACAGACTTAAGCATCGCTACGGGTGAGAAGGTCTCATCGTAGTCAATCCCTTAAACTTGTCGAAAACCTTTTGCAACAAGTCGAGCTTTATAGACAGTAACATTACCGTCAGCGTCAGTCTTCTTCTTGAAGATCCATTTATTCTCAATTGCTTGCCGATCATCGGGCAAGTCAACCAAAGTCCACACTTTGTTCTCAAACACGGATCCCATCTCAGATTTCATGGCTTCAAGCCATTTTGCGGAATCCGGGCTCACCATCGCTTCTTCATAGTTCGTAGGTTCGTCATGGTCTAGTAACATAACTGAAAGATCGTGGATGTCGCCTAGAGGGGGGTGAATAGGCGCTTTAAAATAATTACGGTTGAGGCTTGAACAAATGCGGAATAAACCTAGCGGTTAATTTGTCAAGCACAAAACCTACAACAACTAGGCTCACCTATGTGCACCAACAACTTATGCTAAGCAAGAAAAACTACTTAGGTGATAGCAAGATATATGACAAGAAACAATATGGCTATCACAAAGTAAAGTGCATAAGTAAAGGGCCCGGGTAAGAGATAACCGAGGCACGCGGAGACGACGATGTATCCCGAAGTTCACACCCTTGCGGATGCTAATCTCCGTTTGGAGCGGTGTGGAGGCACAATGCTCCCCAAGAAGCCACTAGGGCCATCGTAATCTCCTCACGCCCTCGCACAATGCAAGATGTCGTGATTCCACTAAGGGACCCTTGAGGGCGGTCACCGAACCCATACAAATGGCAACCCTTGGGGGCGGTCACCGAACCCGTACACTTTGGCAACCCTTGGGGGCGGTCACCGGAACCCGTCAAATTGCTCGGGGCGATCTCCACAACCTAATTGGAGTCCCCGACGCTTGCCCGAAGCTTTACACCACAATGATTGAGCTCCGAACACCACCAACCGTCTAGGGCGCCCAAGCACCCAAGAGGAACAAGCTCAAGGGTACCAAGCACCCAAGAGTAATAAGCTTCTCAACATGTAACTTCCACGTATCACCGTGGAGAACTCAAACCGATGCACCAAATGCAATGGCAAGGGCACACGGAGTGCCCAAGTCCTTCTCTCTCAAATCCCACTGAAGCAACTAATGCTAGGGAGGAAAATGAGAGGAAGAACAAGAAGGAGAACACCAAGAACTCCAAGATCTAGATCCAAGGGGTTCCCCTCACATAGAGGAGAAAGTGATTGGTGGAAATGTGGATCTAGATCTCCTCTCTCTTTTCCCTCAAAAACTAGCAAGAATCCATGGAGGGATTGAGAGTTAGCAAGCTCGAAGAAGGTCAACACTGGGGGAAGAACACGAGCTCAAAGGATAAGGTTGAATGGCGAAGAAGACCCCCTTTTATAGGAGCTCCCGAATCCAACCGTTATGTGCTCAGTCCGCGCACGAGCGGTACTACTGCTCAGGGGAGCGGTACTACCGCCCGGGCGGTAGAACATAGAGAACGGAGCAAAACAGAGGGCGAGGCAGAGCCGTATGAGCGGCACTGCCACTTGGCCCAGCGGTACTAGGGGCGGTGGTAGCCGCGGTACTACCGCTCCTACTGCTGCTACTACTGCCGCTGAACCTGACACGAGAAAACCACGTCTCGAGTCGAGGCGGTACCAGCGTGGAACCGGAGCCGTACTACCACTTATGGCCATAGGCGGTACTACCGCTGTGGGACGGCGGTACTACCGCTTGTGGCGATACGCGGTACTGCCGCTCCGGTCCAGCGGTACTACCGCTTGCGCCAACCTTATGCCAAGTCCACGAAAACAAGTACACTCCAAGGAAGACCAAAACTGCCATAACTTCTGCAAATGAGCTCAGAATTGAGCAAACTCAAGCTTGTTGGATAGAGGAAGACGAGTAGCATCAAAACAGCGAGAAGAACCGACATAACCTCCAACATCGAAAACATCATAGAAGATGCGAGTGAACTCCGTTTTCGATGAACTCGAGCTTGTCATCAAGATGACTATAAGCTCCAAAACTCACAAAGAGAAGAACCAAACAAGAACCAATAAAGGTGATGCAAGGATGCAATGGTTTGAGCTCTCTATGAACGATACGATCAAGCTACTCATCGAGAGCCCCCCTTGATAGTACGGCAATCGATCCTATAACCCGGTCTCCAACCTACCATCATGAGACCGGTAAAATAGAATACCTATCAAGAGCAAACCTTTGCCTTGCACATGGTCCACTAGAACCAGTATCAAATACCCAGGTGCTACTGCGAGCATCAGTAAGGTACACATCAATAACATGTATATCACATATACCTTTGTTCACCTTGCCATCCTTCTTATCCGCCAAATACTTGGGGCAGTTCCGCTTCCAGTGACCAGTCTGCTTGCAGTAGAAGCACTCAGTCTCAGGCTTAGGTCCCGACTTGGGTTTCTTCTCCTGAACAGCAACTTGCTTGATGTTCTTCTTGAAGTTCCCCTTCTTCTTCCTTTCCCATTTTTCTTGAAATTGGTGGTCTTATTGACCATCAACACTTGATGCTCCTTTTTGATTTCTACCTCCGCAGCCTTTAGCATTGCGAAGATCTCGGGAATCGTTTTATCCATCCCTTGCATGTTTTAGTTCATCACGAAGCTCTTGTAGATTGGTGGCAGTGATTGAAGAATTCTGTCAATGACGCTATCATCTGGAAGATTAACTCCCAGTTGAATCAAGTGATTGTTATACCCAGACATTTTGAGTATATGCTCACTGACAGAACTATTCTCGTCCATCTTGCAGCTGTAGAACTTATTGGAGACTTCATATCTCTCAATCCGGGCATTTGCTTGAAATATTAACTTCAACTCCTGGAACATCTCATATGTTCCATGACGTTCAAAACGTCGTTGAAGACCCGGTTCTAAGCCGAAAAGCATGGCACACTGAACTATCGAGTAGTCATCAGCTTTGCTCTGCCAGACGTTCATAACATCTGGTGTTGCTCCTGCAGCAGGTCTGGCACCCAGCGGTGCTTCCAGGACGTAATTCTTCTGTGCAGCAATGAGGATAGTCCTCAAGTTACGGACCCAGTCCGTGTAATTGCTACCATCGTCTTTCAACTTTGATTTCTCAAGGAACACGTTAAAATTCAACAGAACAACAGCACGGGCCATCTATCTACAATCAACATAGACAAGCAAGATACTATCAGGTACTAAGTTCATGATAAATTTAAGTTCAATTAATCATATTACTTAAGAACTCCCACTTAGATAGACATCCCTCTAATCCTCTAAGTGATCACGTGATCCATATCAACTAAACCATGTCCGATCATCACGTGAGATGGAGTAGTTTCAATGGTGAACATCACTATGTTGATCATATCTACTATATGATTCACGCTTGACCTTTCGGTCTCCGTGTTCTGAGGCCATATCTGTTATATGCTAGGCTCGTCAAGCTTAACCTGAGTATTCCGCGTGTGCAACTGTTTTGCACCCGTTGTATTTGAACGTAGAACCTATCACACCCGATCATCACGTGGTGTCTCAGCACGAAGAACTTTCACAACGGTGCATACTCAGGGAGAACACTTATACTTTGATAATTTAGTGAGGGGTCATCTTATAATGCTACCATCAATCAAAGCAAGATAAGATGCATAAAAGATAAACATCACATGCAATCAATATAAGTGATATGATATGGCCATCATCATCTTGTGCTTGTGATCTCCATCTCCGAAGCACCGTCATGATCACCATCGTCACCGGCGCGACACCTTGATCTCCATCGTAGCATCGTTGTCGTCTCGCCAATCTTATGCTTCTACGACTATCGCTACCACTTAGTGATAAAGTAAAGCATTACAGGGCGATTGCATTGCATACAATAAAGCGACAACCATATGGCTCATGCCAGTTGCCGATAATTCGGTTACAAAACATGATCATCTCATACAATAAAATTTGGCATCATGTCTTGACCATATCACATCACAACATGCCCTGCAAAAACAAGTTAGACGTCCTCTACTTTGTTGTTGCAAGTTTTACATGGCTGCTACTGGGCTTAGCAAGAACCGTTCTTACCTGCGCATCAAAACCACAACGATAGTTTGTCAAGTTGGTGATGTTTTAACCTTCGCAAGGACCGGGCATAGCCACACTCAGTTCAACTAAAGTTGGAGAAACTGACACCCGCCAGCCACCTCTGTGCAAAGCACGTCGGAAGAACCAGTCTCGCCTAAGCGTACGCGTAATGTCAGTACGGGCCGCTATATCCAACAATACCGTCGAACCAAAGTATGACATGCTGGTAAGCAGTATGACTTATATCGCCCACAACTCACTTGTGTTCTACTCGTGCATATAACATCAACGCATAAAACCTGGCTCGGATGCCACTGTTGGGGAACGTAGTAATTTCAAAAAAATTCCTACGCACACGCAAGATCATGGTGGTGCATAGCAACGAGAGGGGAGACTGTTGTCCACGTACCCTCGTAGACCGAAAGCGGAAGCGTTAGCACAACGCGGTTGATGTATTCTTACGTCTTCATGATCCGACCGATCAAGTACCGAACGCACGACACCTCCGAGTTCAGCACACGTTCAGCCAGATGACGTCCCTCGAACTCTGATCCAGCCGAGTGTTGAGGGAGAGTTTCGTCATCACGACGGTGTGGTGACGATGATGATGTTCTACCAACCCAGGGCTTCGCCTAAGCACCGCTACAGTATTATTGAGGTGGACTATGGTGGAGGGGGGCACCGCACACGGCTAAAAGATCAAACGATCAATTGTTGTGTCTCTAGGGTGCCTCCCTGCCCCCGTATATAAAGGAGCAAGGGGGAGAGGTGCGGCCGGCCAGGAGGGGCACGCCAGGAGGAGTCCTACTCCCACCGGGAGTAGGACTCCCTCCCTTTTCCTTGTTGGACTAGGAGTGGAGGGGGAAAGAGGAGGGAGAGAGGAAGGAAAGGGGGGCGCCGCCCCCCTCTCCTTGTCCTATTCGGACTAGGGGGAGGGGCGCGCGGCCCTGCCCTGGCCGCCTCTCCTCTCTTCCACTAAGGCCCACTATGGCCCATTAAGCCCCCGGGGGGTTCCGGTAACCTCCCGGTACTCCGGTAAAATCCCGATTTCACCCGGAACACTTCCGATATCCAAACATAGGCTTCCAATATATCAATCTTCATGTCTCGACCATTTCGAGACTCCTCGTCGTGACCGTGATCACATCCGGGACTCCGAACAACCTTCGGTACATCAAAACATATAAACTCATAATATAACTGTCATCGAAACTTTAAGCGTGCGGACCCTACGGGTTCGAGAACTATGTAGACATGACCGAGACACGTCTCCGGTCAATAACCAATAGCGGAACCTGGATGCTCATATTGGCTCCCACATATTCTACGAAGATCTTTATCGGTCAGACCGCATAACAACATACGTTGTTCCCTTTTTCATCGGAATGTTACTTGCCCAAGATTCGATCGTCGGTATCTCAATACCTAGTTCAATCTCGTTACCGGCAAGTCTCTTTACTCGTTCCGTAATACATCATCCCGCAACAAACTCATTAGTTGCAATGCTTGCAAGGCTTAAGTGATGTGCATTACCGAGAGGGCCCAGAGATACCTCTCCGACAATCGGAGTGACAAATCCTAATCTCGAAATACGCCATCCCAACAAGTACCTTCGGAGACACCTGTAGAGCACCTTTGTAATCACCCAGTTACGTTGTGACGTTTGGTAGCACACAAAGTGTTCCTCCGGTAAACGGGAGTTGCATAATCTCATAGTCATAGGAACATGTATAAGTCATTAAGAAAGCAATAGCAACATACTAAACGATCGAGTGCTAAGCTAACGGAATGTAGCGACCCGACCTCAGACGGTCAAGTCTCTGTGTATCTGTGCCATCCCTGGATCAGTATGCTGGCACACAGAGTACATCAATGTATATATCAAAGTGCAATCAAATGTATAAATAACGTAAAACTGATATATACCTCATAATACTCAGCGGAAACAATTAAACGGGGGTGGAGTCCCATCAACGCCATTGGCAAGTTGAGTGTAGACCGTAACCCTGTATCGTAACTCTTACTCGTCAAAGAAAATCCTGCAACATGATACGTTGCAGCCGTGTAGGTCAGTACATTGAATGTACCAGCAAGATCACTGTAAGAAAACAGATGATAAACTATACTATATGCAATATGGCTTTGTGGCTCTGTATCTGAGTTTGTTTTGCATAAAAGCTGGTTTTATTTTCCCTACATCAAGAAATTCAGGAGTCTATACTACGGAGTTTCCTATCATGACATGGTTCCGCCAACCGATGTCTCATGGCCCAAATCATCATAAGTTGCCCACAATTATGTTATCAGTCCGGTGTTGAGAGTTCCGAGATAAATCCAAGTCCAGAGGCTCAAATTGTCCGTAATCGGGGACACGGCTAATCGATTAGGTTTAAACCCTCTGCAGAGGTTTGTACACTTTACCCGCAAGATTCGATCCCTCTTTTTACGTTCTCGCACTTCAGGGTGTTTGAGAACAAGATGACCGAAACATGGTCTTCCAAAGAGTTCCCCTGACCACTGTCCGGTGCTCATCCAATCCTACCATAGTTCTACATCTGCTAACATCGTCCCAGCCAGAGTCACAACTAAGGTCAACCAAGCCAGAGCCCATAGTGACTTGCGGTTGCACAGGTAAGCTTCCGGGCATGAAGTATTCTTCCGTCTCTTTGAGTCTGGGTGAAGCTTTCCGCAAGATGTCATGGCGCTTCTCCATGCATCCCGGCCATCCACTGGTTTCTCCAGGGTGCCCGTCAACCGTCCTTCACCCAGTAGTGTGTATTGAATTCTTG
Organism: Aegilops tauschii subsp. strangulata; assembly: GCF_002575655.3. NCBI lineage: Eukaryota > Viridiplantae > Streptophyta > Magnoliopsida > Poales > Poaceae > Aegilops > Aegilops tauschii. Next base: position 410,778,971 of record NC_053036.3, on the reverse strand, counting down.
TCTCGAGTCTTGAAGTCTTGAGGCCTTGAAGATGCAGTCCTCGCATATGCCATCATGGAGTTGTCGTCATTGACGTAGAGTCCTTATTCACACCACTCTCGTGCACTCATACCAAACCTCGTCTACTATAGCGTAGCATTAAAATAAATAACGTCCCGGGCTTGGTAACATGGTGATGGGTTCCTACCTCATGCATACTACTCAACTACAAGAATTCAATATCACTACTGGAGGGACTGTTGCAAAGATGACACTAAATGCAATAAAAACATAGGTATGAAAAACATGGTCAAAGTGAACTTGCCTGGTATTACTTGATGAAGATAACAAACTCTCAGAATAATGACTTGGTAGAACTATTCGTCACTCCGTTGAAAATCTATATAGTAAAACATAGTACTCACATAAGCAAACATACTAGCAAGCAATTTCTAACACTCACAAAAAAAATCAACAAATAAAATGCAAATCACAAGGGACACCAAATAAAAACAAAGGAAAACTACACAACAAAACTACTAAAGAAAACTCTAAGACATAACACAAATTAGTTTTGTCCTAAGTAAAAACTTAACAACAATTAAAACACTAAACTTATAAATTAACAGAAAATACAAAGTAAAACAACTAAGTTAACAGAAGGTATTTTTCATAAACTTTTAATAGCAAAAAGAAAGAAATAAAAAGCTTTTATGGAACACTAACTATGACCTAAACAAGTTTTCATACAAAACTAAGTAAAATAAATTTTTAAAATAAAAACAAAATTTTCTTTTCTTGACTAACAGAAACAAAACTAAAATTTTCAAGAGTGACAAAAAGAAATAATTTAAAACTAATAAAAACTATAAAGAAAAGACTAAAACAAAACTATAACTAAAACAGTACTGTTTTGCTAAAAACCTAATTTAAAATAAACTAAAAATAAATCACTATATGACTCTGGATAGACAAAACAATAACAAAACCGTAGCAAAAAGAATCAATCAAAAATATTTTATAAAACTCAAGATACGGCCAAATTAGTGATTTGAACAAATTTCATCAAACTCAAGTTTAAACTACTCAAATTTGAAACCTAAGTACAAAAACAGAAACTTAAACAAATTTGTGACACAGCGCAAAAAGAGTCACTCAATTTGGATATAAAACATAAAAGTTATAAGCAATCTAAAATTGAAACTATTTCTGTTTCTAAAACAGAAACGGAAATAAACTGAAAAAAAAACTAACGGGCAGGAGCTACGCGTCGGCTGCAATTGGGCCTAAGCAGTGGCCGCTCTGAACTAAACAACGCTCGGTCGTTCTTTAACAGACTAACGCGCGTGCACAGAAAAGAAAAACCGGCTAAACTGATTAGATCTAAACCGTAAATAAACCGAAGCTAAACCGATCTAGTAAAAATAACCTAACCGTTCGTTTGCATCCAATCTAGGCCGTATAATGAAGATCTAACGGTGGGGAGAGTCGTCGGAGCTTACAGCGGTGGTGGTCGCCGGCGATGCGGCTCGGACGTCCTCGGTGGCGGCGCTCCGGTCGTCGGAGAGCTCCGGCGAGGGCACGAGCGGACGAGGCGTTCGACGGCGAGTCTAGCAGTGGTCGAGGCGGCGTCGTAGGTTGACGGAGGAGGTCGGCGGCGAGGTCGAGGTGGCGGTGGCGTTCGGGCGTCGGCGGTGGCGGCGCTCCGGTGGGTTTCGGGCGAGGGCGAGGGCACGGGGAGGTGCGGGCGAGCGAGGGGGGTTCGGTGGTGGGTTCGGACGACGATGAGGTGGTCGTAGTGGAGAGCTAGCAGCAGCAATGGCGGGCGGCGGAGCTCGGGCTCCGGCGAGAAATGGCGGCGAGCGGAGAGGGGTTCGGGGGTCGGGAAGGGGCGGAACGGGGTGAGGGGAGGGGTATAAATAGGGGGAAGGTCGACTTTGAGGAGGGGGCAGATCGGGGAGATCGCGATCCCGAGAAGTTCGGGATTCCGGCGGCGGTGATGCCCTGCGTGGCTTGCGGGAGGAGGAAGAAACAGCGGGCGGGGCGATCGGGCGGTGGGGTCCATGCGTCAGCGGCAGCGGGAGGCGAGCGAGGGGTTGGGCGACCGAGGGAGAGGGGCTTCGGGCGACGGCGCTGGCTGGGCCGCGGCTCGAGTGGCTGGCTGGCTGGGCCGGCTGGCTCCTGGGCCGCCTGGCCTGGCTAGCGCTAGGTTTTCCCTTTTTTTTGGAATAAGACAGGGAGAAAATAAGATATAGAGAAAAAAAATGATATAGGACATATAATATATCAAAATTTTCATAAAAACATTTCCTAAAACATGAACTATTTTCCAGGTTCAAATAAAATACAAAAAAAGGCAAACAGTGCTACTATTGCAATAAAACTCAACAAAAATCATTTTTAAAATACCAAAATTATTTCAAAATTATTTTCTCCTAATTTTCCATTAAAGGGAATCATTTTACCCTTATTTCCATTTATTTATTTTTAGGAGAAAAATAATTTTGAATAAAATCCAAATAATTCCAAATTTGAAAGGGAGTTTCAAAATACTTCCAATGACTTTCAATTTGGTTCTTTGTAACTTCCAATTCGTATTTCATATAATTGAAGAAGTCATTTTATCTTCTCTCGTGAAAATCATTGAGTTGCATAAAGTTTCCGAATTTGAAATATTTCCAAATGGAATTCAAATCCTTTCAAAACCCTTTTCATTTATTTAAATGGAAGAAGTCATATCATCTTCACTCTAGGGTTTTGTGATGAAATAATTTGAATTCATGGAGATCATAAATGCAAGGGTGAAAGTTTAGGAAAGTCATTTCACTCCCTCTCATTCAACTTTCAAAATTTTCAAATTTCACTCAGTTTCACACAATCAAACAAACAATCAATCAAAACTATTTATTTAATATAACATTCCAAAATTTAGAATTTTGGGATGTTACACGGAATGGGTCAAGTCAATCACATCATTCTCCTAATGATGTGATCCCATTAATCAAATGACAACTGATGTCTATGACTAGGAAACATAACCATCTTTGATCAACGAGCTAGTCAAGTAGAGGCATACTAGTGACACTCTGTTTGTCTATGTATTCACACATGTATTATGTTTCCGGTTAATACAATTCTAGCATGAATAATAAACATTTATCATGATATAAGGAAATAAATAATAACTTTATTATTGCCTCTAGGGCATATTTCCTTCATCATCCTCTTATTAAAAAGCACCAGTTGAAGAGCACCGCTGTCATTCGCATGCATTGCTATTAATTTAGATTGAGTATGACTTTGACTGGATCTCTTTTACCATGAATTACAATGTCTAGTCGGTCCTTGATCTTCAGGGGTGCTCTGCATTTATGTTTTACGGTCTTAGAAAGGGCTAGCAAGGTACCATCCTGTTATATCATGTTATGATTGTTTTGAGAAAGTGTTGTCATCCGAGATTTATTATTATTGCTCGCTAGTTGATTAAGCCATTGATATGAGCAAATATGAGACCTAAATGTTATTGTGAATATGGTTAGTTCATAATCTTTGCTGAAAGCTTGAATGCTGGCTTTACATATTTGCAACAACAAGATCAAACAGAGTTTGTAAAAGTTTTTCTTTATCACTTTCAGTTTGTCAAGTGAATTGCTTGAGGACAAGCAAAGGTTTAAGCTTGGGGGAGTTGATACATCTCCAATGTATCTACTTTTCCAAACACTTTTGTCCTTATTTTGGACTCTAACTTGCATGATTTAAATGGAACTAACCCGGACTTACGCTATTTTCAGCAAAACTGCCATGGTGTTATTTTTGTGCAGAAATAAAAGTTGTCGGAATGACCTGAAAATCCACGGAGACACGTTTTGTAATTAATAAAAAATACTGGCGAAAGAATCAGCATCAGGGGGCCCACACCCTATCCACGAGGGTGCAGGGCGCCCCCCTGCCTTGTGGGCCCCCTGGGACTCCACCGACCTCAACCCCAACTCTATATATTCACTTTCGGGGAGAAAAAATAAGAGTGAAGGATTCATCACGTTTTACGATACAGAGCCACCGCCAAGCCCTAATCTTCCTCGGGAGGGCTGATCTGGAGTCCGTTCGGGGCTCCAGAGAGGAGAATCCATCGCCATGGTCATCATCAACCATCCTCCATCACCAATTTCATGATGCTCACCCCCGTGCGTGAGTAATCCCATCGTAGGCTTGCTGGACGGTGATGGGTTGGATGAGATTTACCATGTAACCGAGTTAGTTTTGTTAGGGTTTGATCCCTAGTATCCATTATGTTCTAAGATTGATGTTGCTATGACTTTGCTATACTTAATGCTTGTCACTAGGGCCCGAGTGCCATGATTTCAGATCTGAAGCTATTATGTTTTCATGAATATATGCGAGTTCTTGATCATATCTTGCAAGTAAATAGTCACCTACTATGTGTTATGATCCGGCAACCCCGAAGTGACAATAATCGGGACCACTCCCGGTGATGACCGATTTTGAGGAGTTCATGTATTCACTAAGTGTTAATGCTTTGGTCCGATACTCTATTAAAAGGAGGCCTTAATATCCCTTAGTTTCCAATAGGACCCCGCTGCCATGGGAGGGTAGGACAAAAGATGTCATGCAAGTTCTTTTCCATAAGCACGTATGACTATATTCGGAATACATGCCTACATTACATTGATGAACTGGAGCTAGTTCTGTGTCACCCTATGTTATAACTATTGCATGAGGAATCGCATCCGGCATAATTATCCATCATTGATCCATTGCCTACAAGCTTTTCACATATTGATCTTTGCTTAGTTACTTTTCCGTTGCCACTGTTACGATTGCTACAAAAACTATTACTGTTACTTTTGCCACCGTTACCGTTACTTCCATACTACTTTGCTACTAAATATTTTGCTGCAGATATTAAGTCTTTCAGGTGTGGTTGAATTGACAACTCAACTGCTAATACTTGAGAATATTCTTTGGCTCCCCTTGTGTCGAATCAATAAATTTGGGTTGAATACTCTACCCTCGAAAACTGTTGTGATCCCCTATACTTGTGGGTTATCATAGATCTGAATAAAAATGCAAAGGAAAAGTAGATCGCAAGGAAAATATATGAGAAAGAAGACCCGGGGGCCGTAGGTTTCACTAGTGGCTTCTCTCGAGAAAAATAGCAAACGGTGGGTAAACAAATTACTGTTGGGCAATTGATAGAACTTCAAATAATTATGATGATATACAGGCAATGATCATTACATAGGCATCACGTCCAAGCTGACTGATCATAAACTCAAAGTTCATCAGATCCCAACAAACACACTGCAAAAGAGTTACATCATATGGATCTCCAAGAGACCATTGTACTAAGAATCCAGCGAGAGAGAGAAAGCCATCTAGCTACTAACTACGGACCCGAAGGTCTACAAAAGACTACTCACGCATCATCGGAGAGGCACCAATGGAAGTGATGAACCCCTCCGTGATGGTGTCTAGATTGGATCTGGTGGTTCTGGACTCTGCAGCGGCTGGATGAATATTTCGACGCTTGTTCTAGGGTTTCTAGAATATTGTGGTGTTTATAGAGCAAATAGGCGGTCTGGGGGGCACCCGAGGTGGGCACAACCCACCAGGGCGCGTGTGGGCCTCCTGGCGCGCCCTAGTGGGCTGTGCCCCCTTGGGGCACCCCCCAGGTGCAACGAGGGCCCATTGCCTTTCTTCTGGCCCATAAAAAATCATCGTGAAGTTTCGTGGCATTTGGACTCCGTTTGATATTGATTTCCTGTGATGTAAAAAACCTGGAAAAAAAATAGCAACTGGCACTTGGCACTATGTCAATAGGTTAGTACCAAAAAATGTTATAAAATGACTATAAATGATTATAAAACATCCAAGATTGATAATAAAACAACATGGAACAATAAAAAATTATAGATACGTTGGAGACGTATCATGCCTTCATCAATAATAGCAGCCTTGCCCTTCTCATCAGCTGAGGAAATAGTCCATTTGAGGACTTCAATTGGCGGCAAGTAGCTGAGATGATTTTGAAAGTCAGCCTTGTAGTTGATTGAAGACCTTGATCTGATGAATCTCATGATCCAGGGAGCATAAGGCTTCAATTCAAACGGTGAAAGAGCGATAGTGGCCAAAGTCCTCATGAAGAAACCATGGTAGTTGATAGGCACACCATGTATGATGTTGAAAAGCATATTCTTCATGATGTCAACAACCTCTTCTTCATTAGAGTCATGGCCCTTGATTGGACTGAGGGTCTTGGTCAATATCCTGTACACAGTTCTTGGCACATAGAGCAATTACTTGATGAGGAATTTGGTCCTAGGAGCTTGGCCTGGCTTCAAAGGATTCATCAACACTTGCATCAGATGATCTGTCAGTTCAGGGACAGCATAGATGAGCCTTGCACCTTCAGGAGGAGCACTGCCTGGGATGGCATGAAGTAATTCAGAGGCCGGTGCTTTCTAGTGAGTGTTTTCAGTCATCGAGTCCAACACCCATGAATTCACATCTTCGACGTTGCCAGTGATGTGCAGCATGGCATAGTACTGAAGAATGAGTTCTTCATTCCAGTCGCAGATGTCGGTGCAGAAGTTGAGCAGCCCAGCGTCATGAAGAACACTGGGGACTGGGTAGAAGCATGGTAGTGACTCCATATCCACATGAGGAATGTGCTCATGGGCAAAGATCTTGTCCTTATCGAATAGCAGTGAAGAATAGAAGTTCATCTGACTTGTTGTCCCAAAGCGCTTCCGTCGAAGACGAGCAGAGTCATAGGGATTGAAGTCAGTGAATAAAATGTGCTCATTGAAGAAATCTTCAGCTTTGAACTTATGTTTCTTGGAGAAGGGATTCTTTGGCTTGGGCTGAGGATTGTTAGTCGTAGTCTTCACAGCCTCTTGAATCACAGACTCTGGAGCCACAGGCTGAGGAATTTCAGTGGGAGTCTCTTCTACAGCCTTGGTCTCTATCTCAACAGCAACATTTTCATCAGTGCTAGTGGCTGGAACTTCTTCAGGTATAGTGAGGATAGATGCCTGGTGTTCTTCAGATCCCGTGTGAATTTCTTCGGTCTGAACAGGGGACTGAGGAATCTGTTGCAGAGGTGTGAATAGTGGTGAATTGGGGTGATGACTTTCCCAGTAGTCATCATTCAGAATTGGAGTGGTGCACCCAATGTCCACGTCTTCATCTTCCTCGGATATTTCTTCAACGCCGGCCTCTTCAGTAGTGAACTGAGGCATGGGCGATGATACCAGTGGGGTTGAAGGGATGTTATCTACTTCAATTTCTTCATCCAACTGCTCTGTCGAAGCAGCAGAAGGATCTTCTTCATCTGATTCATTGGGAATCACATATTCCTAACCAAAGGGAACAATCTCCTTTGATGACATGCTTGAAACAGGAACAACATCTATGGGATTTTCATAGGAGCTTATCAAAGTCTTCGCCTTCTTTGGTCCGGAAGACTCTGAGGAAGCAGATGCTTTCCTTTTCTTCACAGCTGCTCGCTCTGCAGCCTTGGTTTTCTTCACTTCTGATGCAGAAGGAAGGTTGATGCTTGTTGTTGGTGCAGGAGGAGCAGAGGAAATTGGTTCATTTTCTTTAGGAACAACTGATGCAGTTGTCCTGGCTTGGTCAATCTCTTCAGCGTTGTACCAGATTCTTCAACAACCCTGGCTTGTTCTTCAGGCGCAACACTAGAGGTTGCCCTGGCAGTTTCTTCAGCGGTTGGAATGTCTTCATCAGCCCTGGTGGTTTCAGAATCATCAACAGTTTGATTATCATCAGTTGTGCTTGGATGTTCTTCAGTTGGTTGTGCATAAGCTTCAGCCTGAGGAGCTTCATGTTGTGTTGAGGCTGCAACATTTGAGGTGAATCTTTCTACCATTTTGACGAATCTGACTTTGGCTCCCTGCCAATCTGCACGGTAGGCGTCAAATTTATCATTGAGGGTTTTGATCTCAGCTTGCATGGCCAAAAGTTCATCAGTTGTCATTTCGACAACATTTTTCTTCAAAAAACGCTCCTTCTTATACTGAGCTTTCTTCAGTTGCCTAGCCTTTTCAAACTTCCATTTTTCCTCGCCTGCCGGATTATGGGTTCCGGCAAAACCCTGAGAGGTTTGAACTCTGGGGTGCGCACGAAGAACACTCTCTTCCTAGCTCGCTCGCTCAACAATCTCAGGGCCTAGCTCGACGAACCCAGGGAACAAGAGACACAAAGGTTTATACTGGTTCGGGCCACCTTGCGGTGTAATACCCTACTCCAGTGTCATGGTGGATTGCCTCGATGGGCTGAGGATGAACTAGTATAGTGGGTGAACGACCTCAGGAGGTGAGGTGTTCTTGGGATCGATGAGCTGGTGAACTTGTCGGGGTGGAGTCGATCTCTCCCCAAGATGAGATGCCTCCTACGGTGGTGGCCAGCCCTATTTATAGACGCCCTGGTCCTCTTCCCCAAATGTTAGGCAGGAAGGGATCCCACAACGGCCAAGTTTGAAGGGGGACAACTAGTACAAGCTATCCTGACAAAAGGTGGTCTTCGCCTGCCAAAGGCTCTGGTGGTGACGCTGTCGTGGGCTCCGCGATGACCTCCGTCCTGCCGTCCTGCTGGTCTTGGTCTTGTTGCACCGATATGGAAACATTTGCCTGATGCCTCGGGACTCCTCGCCTGCGCCTTCCTCTTTAGCACCAAAGAGGAAACTGGTACATTGCGCCTGCTGGTGTCGGCGTTCTGGGAACGGGGGTCCCCAGACTTGCCTGCCTGCGGCCCACAGCGTGGCTGTGCTAGCAGGCCTGTACGCCCCATCTTCACCAACAAGTTATTCAAGACCCTCGCGAGGGGCCAAGCCTCACGAGGCGGATGGCACAAGACCTCCTTAGGAGCGGCCTCACCAGGCAGGCTCGCGAGGGGCAGAGAGATCAAGGCAGGGCAAACCTCGCGAGGCTCTCGTGACGTGAGCCATGACGATCAAGATCAGGCTGGCGCCAGGCGGGCGCTAGCCCGCGCAGTGTCCTTGTTTCCCCTTTGGTGCTAAGGGAGAGAGCGCAGGCGTGGAGTACCGAGGCATCAAGCAAAGGTTTCCATATCGGTGCAACGAGACCAAGACCAGCAGGACGGCAAGACGGAGGTCACCATGGAGCCCAAGGCGGCGTCGCCACCAGAGCCTTTTGCAGGCGAAGACCGCTTTTGTCAGGATAAGCTGTACTAGCTGTCCCCTTTCAAATTGGCCGTTGTTAGCTCCCTTCCCGCTCAATATTTGGGAAGAGGACCAGGGCCTATATAAGTAGAACTAGCCACCACAATAGCCGGGATCGATTCCATCTTCCATCCTCTCACCCACAAGCACACCAAGCACAAGAACACCTCAACCTCAGGAGGCTGTTCTTCCCCTTGTACTGTTCATCATCAGCCCAAGAGGCAATCCACCACCATCACACTGGAGTAGGGTATTACACCACAACGGTGGCCCGAAATAGTATAAACCCTGTGTCCTTGTGATTGTGAGTTCATCGAGCTCGTTCTTGAGATCTTAGCTAGTTAGGACGCGGATCGGTAGGAGGGAGAGAACTTCGCGCGCACCCCAGAGTTCGAACCTTAAGGGTTTTGTCGGAACCCGTGATCTGACATTTGGCGCGCAAGGTAGGGGTGCGCTGTCAGAGTAATTGGCCACGGATACCCCGAAGACGGCGAGACAATAATTCAAGACATCGGGGCTAGCAAAGCCCCTCAGTCCGACTGCCCGGCTGCTCCTGCCGGCTCCCCGTCCGACTGCTCTGCAGGGCCGGCTGCCGGCTGCCGACTGCACCGACCAGCCGGCTACCGACTGCGCCAACCAGCCGGCTGCCGACTGCGCCAACCAGCCGGCTGCCGACTGTAGCCCGACCCGACACCGACAAGACACCGACGAGACGGCCGTACCGCGATGTCATCTATAGTGTATCGTGTCCCCTGGGCATTGATTTATAAAATGCCCCAGGGGACAAGCATGACATGCACCATGCCTAGCCCATGCCACTACATAGCTTGGTTTGTAAGCTACCCAAGGTAGCTTACAAGCAACGCTACCACCACCCATGCCTACCACTATATAAGCTAGCTATCCATCCATCCATTCATCCATCCACACACACGTATGAGTACACATACTCGTTCGGCCACACATGGCCAGGCACATGTGCCACACTAGCTAGCTAGCTTTCATTGCTACTGATCTCAGATACAGCTCCAGGAGCACCGTGTACTGTCTGATGTACACCCCAGATATACTCAGACATGCAGGAGTAGGGGTATTCTCTCGGGAGAGCCCCGAACCTGGGTAAACTAGCACGTGCTACTCGCATACTCGCTCCCGGGCCTATCAGCAGCAGTCTTACCCTCACACTAAGCCCTTGTGGAATCTGTCGACTCGCAAGCCCCCCGTGAGAATACCACGACAGTTGGCGCCCACCGTGGTGTGGTACTACTACTATGCTACCACGCTGCTGCTGGTTTCGCAGTTCGGGCGGGACCATTTTTGTCTTCAGTGCCGCGGCGTCGCGCCGTCTCTCCAGCAGCGGTCGGGGGCTTGACATCGACACGCACCCGGAATGGCCGCGAGGGGCGGCGCATCTCGCCGTCGGCCTCGCCATCTTCATCATCTCTGCCACAGCGACGCCGTCGTCTGTCCAGTAGCGCTCGGGGGTTCGACACCAACACGCCCCCGGGACGGCTGCGCGGAACAGCACGTCCATTCCGTCGGCTGCGGCATTGCCTCGTTTTCTTCTCCGAGAGGCACCCTTGCCTGCGTGCGCGCTGCTTGCGCCTGGCCAGGCCTCTCCGAGCTCCTCGAGCGTCGTCCGCTGCTGCCGTGAGCTCCCTCCTGCGCCGCTCCGGCCTCCGTGTCTGCGCTCACTGCCTCCTCCACTCCCATGGCTTTTGTTCCTGCCTCCGTTGCGAGCTCTCCCGCCGCTGTAACTGTAGCTGCACACACCTTGCTGTAGCTATGGTTGCTGTCATGCAGCACTTCGCTGTAGCAACAATAGCTACCACGCCTCGCTGTCGCCCCTATGCGTGCACGCATCCGTGCATGGCTAGCTAGCTAGCGAACCCGATGGATTCAGTTGCATGCATGCTAGCTAAGCTAGGAAGCCTTGTTCAAGTGCACGCAGGGCCGTCCAGTGCGTGCGCGAGCCGGTCGGCCGCCTCGAGCTCGCCCGGTCTCACTCCTCTCCGCCCCGGCCTCGTCGCGGCTCCTTTGCTGCCTCCCCACCGTCTCGGCCTGCAGCGTCGCGTCCGACTCACCCTGCCGTTCGCCCCGCCGCTGCCGGGTCCTCGCCAGCTCCGGCTCCCGCGCCACCCGGCCTCCGCCAGCTACGCGACCTCAGCCCAGGCCGTCTTCGAGCTGCCTCTGGCTGGCTCCCGCGCCGCTGCCCCGGTCGTCAGTGGTGCCACCCCAAGGGCCGCTCCACTCCTCTGCGCCTTGCGCGCGTGCGCGTCCGCGCCGTCCCAGCCCTCTGCCCCGACCCGGTGTCGCCCTCGCACGCATCGCCTGCTACGACCGCCTCAGAGCTCGGCTGCGTCATCCCCGTTTAGCACCTAGTTCCCTTCGGGTTCACGAGCCGCCGGTCGGATCGGGCGCCTCGCGCCGCCTACAACCTCCCTCCGAGGTTGTCATCGCCCTCCCGGTTCCGCGCGCGCCTCCCCACCCAGCTGGCTCCGGGCCCCGCCGGCTGCTGGGTGCTCCGCACCAGCCGGCTCCGGCTCCGCCCCGTCGGTCCACGGCCGGTGCCGCGTGCCTAATGCGCCCTCCGCCAGCTCCACCGCTCGCCGTGTGCGCCGCTCGTCCAGGTTGCCACTGCCGCCTCGCGCTCCGCCTCTGGCGCGCCGGCCGGGTGGCCGCTGCCACCTCCCGCGCGCCCTCCCTGCCGCACGGCCGGCTGCGTCGCGCCCGTCAGCGGCTGCCCCAGCCCCGCGGCCGGCCTCCCCCGCCTCCGTGCGCCCTGCTCGGGCAGGCTCCGGATCCTCCGCGCCGCCCTCCTGGACGCCCGCGGCTGGCTTCGTCCGCTCCACCCTGGCCGCTGCCTTGCGTGCTCACGCGCTCCTCCCCCGCAGCCGGCTTCCCTTGCCGCCGGGTGCTGCGCTCTCGCTCCAGCCGCCTGCTGCCGTCGTGTACTCGAAGAGAAGAAAAGAAATAAGAAATGAGAGGCCGACTGGGGGTTGAGCCGGCGGCCGGGCCGGATATTAAAAAAAAGGAGAAACGGAGGCCGACTGGAGAAAGAGAGCAAAAAGAGTAAAGAGGCCGGCTGAAAAAGGAAAAAAAGTGCAGGCCGGCTGCTTGCTTCAAGACGGCCTAAAGTGAGGAGCCGGCTGCTCAAGACCGGCTTCAAGAAGAAAAAATGTCGGCTGAAAAAAAAGAAGAGAGAAAGAGGTCGGCTGGGACAAAGAGAAGAAAAGGAAAAAAACGTTCGTCTGTCCGTCCGCCTGCTTCGCCACTCGGACGACTAGACGCGACTCGGCCTGCCTGCCTGCTTCAACGTCTGGCCGACAAGAGCGCCGGCACGGCTGCCTGTCCGCCTCGATGCATGGCCGGTCGAGCCTCGGCCGGAATCTCGAGGGCTACACCCAGCGGGTGCGCTGACGCGCCCCCGCGAGCAAAAAGACAAAGTAGTTGTCGGGAGATCCGGCCCGATTGCTCAGCAGTCGGCCCGAATCTCGGGGGCTACACCCAGCGGGTGCGCTGACGCACCCCCGCGAGGAAGAAGACAAAGTAGTTGCCGTGAGATCCGACCCGACTGCTCAGCAGTCGGCCCGAATCTCGGGGGCTACACCCAGTGGGTGCGCTGGCGCGCCCCCACGAAAGATTGCAAGAAACAAAAACAAGAGAAGAAAGAAGAAAAAGGGCGCTGCCAGACGCCTCGCCACCTGGCCGGCTGTGCCAGGCCGGCTCGGCTGCGTTCTGCTTGCCGCCTGGCCGGTCAGGCCCGACCGGCTGGACCCTCCTCGAGCGCCTAGAGGCTCGAGGGCTACACCTAGCGGGTGCGCCGACGCGCTCCGCGAGCGCCGAGCCGCGCCGGCTGTCTTCGACGACCTCCGGCTCGGCTACACGAAAATCAATGTGAGCTCCTCACCCGCATATTTTTCATCATGAGAGCACAGATAACCCCGAGCGATGCTCGGGGGCTATCTTCGCTTTTTATTACAGTTGCAGCACTGTTCGCCCCGGCGCCAGCCAGAGTTGGCCCGGGGGCTGGTCGCTTGGCCTGAGACGTTTGTTCCCGCAGACGGCTTAGTAGCGTGCGCGGTACCAAAGGTCCACTCTTAGTCATAGACCGCAGAGCGGCTGTTCGGCTAGCAAGAGTGAACGCTGGAGGCCACCCACGCGAAAAACGTCCGGGAAGAAAAAAGGTTCGGGCGACCCGGCCGTTTTCTTTATGAGTATCTGCAAGGTTAAATTCGCTCCCAGAATCTGACTATTGTACACTCCACTCCGCGGCCCACTCTCAGCCACAGACCGCAGAGAGGCTGTCTGGCAAGCGAGAGCAAGCCAAAGAGTGGAGGGAACATGAAAGAGATTGAAGGGGGCTCGGACAAAACCGAGTCAGCACCCTCCGCATAAAACTTGCAGTGCTAAAAGCAATCATTGATATATCTGCGTGGACTAACTTTGTCTTTTGCATGATCATTTCCATGAAACACCCGCCAAAAAACCTCCGCCCAACTTTGCCAAGTTGCCCGGAGGCTTGGGGGCTACTGTCGGAGTAATTAGCCACGGATACCCTGAAGAGGCGAGACAATAATTCAAGACATCGGGGCTAGCTAAGCCCCTCGTCCGACTGCCCGGCTGCTCTTGCTGGCTCCCCGTCCGACTGCTCTGCCCGGCCGGCTGCCGGCTGCCGACTGCGCCGACCAGCCGGCTGCCGACTGCACCAACCAGCCGGCTGCCGACTGTAGCCCGACCCGACACCGACAAGACGGCCGTACCGCGACGTCATCTACAGTGTACCGTGTCCCCTGGGCATTGATTTATAAAATGCCCCAGGGAACAAGCATGACATGCACCATGCCTAGCCCATGCCACTACATAGCTTGGTTTGTAAGCTACCCAAGGTAGGTTACAACCAACGCTACCACCACCCATGCCTACCACTATATAAGCTAGCTATCCATCCATCCATTCATCCATCCACACACACGTATGAGTACACATACTCATTCGGCCACACATGGCCAGGCACATGTGCCACACTAGCTAGCTAGCTCTCATTGCTACTGATCTCAGATACAGCTCCAGGAGCACCGTGTATTGTCCGATGTACACCCCAGATATACTCAGACATGCAGGAGTAGGGGTATTATCTCTCCGGAGAGCCCTGAACCTGGGTAAACTAGCGCGTGCTACTCGCATACCCGCTCCCGAGCCTATCAGTAGCAGTCTTACCCTCACACTAAGCCCTTGTGGCATCTGTCGACTCGCAAACCCCCCGTGAGAATACCACGACCTGCTGCGGAGCCTCTTCCCTGCCAATCGACCCGCCGATGCTCCGCGGCCCCGATGTCCGGCGACCCGAGGGCCGACTCCGACCGCTGGGCAGCCTGGCCCGCCCGGGCGGTGCCACCTGCCCATGAAGACCTCAACCCCGCGCTCCAGGAGGCACGAGCGCCACCCAACGCTGCTGGGCGCGGACGGCGCGGCCAGGCGCCGTCCACCCTCACTCCACGACAAGCGCGAGCCGCTGCAAGGGCCGCAAGCCACGCCGCAGGAACGGTGTCACACACCCGGCGGGAACAGGCGAACATGCGGGCAGCTCTCACTGTGGCGCGAGAGTTGCTGCGGTGCCGGCTGATGGAGAGCGGCCGGGATGCACTGCTGGAACGCGTCGCTGAGCTGCTGGACGCGGCGGCGTCAGGAGCGCCGCCCTTCTGCTATCTGCTTCCTTCTCGGGCCGCTACCGGATCTCACGGCGGACCTCGCCGCAACCACGCGCCCTCGGGTGTGCCTGGGGGCTTCGTCGACACCGGGACGACCGGCGGCGCCGGGGGCCCCATTGCCCCCACGCCGCCTCCGATGAGCATGGGCACGAGCGTTGCCTCCCATGGTCACAATGAGATATCGTGCTATCATCCTCAGGACGCCGCACTAGGCTGGGCAACGTGGATTGTGAGGCACTACGGCGAGGTGTTCGGGGTAACAGCCCCGGAAGCCTATGTGCCCCGCATGATGGACCAAGAGTACACGCTGGAGGACGACCCCGGCTCATTCCTCGGGCCAGGCTGGGAGGAGGAGGCATTAGGAGCTGAAGCCTTCCAGGAGCCACCAGAGAGCCCCGCCAACCGCGCCGTCGACAACAGATACAGGGTACCACTAATCCCTCAAGAGCAAGCTTACGCTAACCATGAGTCGCAGGGAGATCAGGTCACCACAGCGGCTAGTGGCCCCAGCCCGGCGGTCTCCCTTCCGTCAGGGGGATCGTGCTGGGGGCTGCAGGAGAGGGGTCGGGAGCCAGATCCCTCCCCGCGTCGCACGGAGCAAGGCGTCACCCAGAGGTAGGCCCTCTGCCGGGGAGGCGGTGGCGAGCCTTCCCCCGGCAGAGGACCCATGGTCGTCGAGGGCGCCGCTGGCGTCCCCTTTCCCCCCTTTGTGTCGTCCTGGTTGCCGGCTGGCTCAAAGGTGGTCGAGGGTGGCGCAAGGCGGGGCCCTCACCTGGCGATATGAAGCAAGGCCGGTACCTGTGAAGAAGGCCCAGTGCGTGTGAAGATCGCCGCCCGTGACACTCTCACGTAATAATTAGTGGGGCTGTACACGCCCCGGAGTCTCTGGAGAGACGCCCTCGGGCCTCGGGGGCTCCCTCCCACGCCTAGTGGCAGCACTTAGCTCCCCGCTGGTGAGAAGAATTGAAGACCTGAAGACTAGACTAGGCGCCGGACGTTGCCATTTGCTTTCGATCTCTTTTCTGTAGCCTTGCCTTCTGGATTCGGATTTAAGTTGAATTTGAATTTTCATTGATGTGCGCAGGGGGTGCCTTTTCTCATTCGAGCGTTTTTGCTGTCTGGTTCTTGCTCTACCCTGAACCTTACGACCGCTGCCTCCCCCTCGGGGGCTCCTCGCGAGCGGGGCGGGGCACAGCATACGCGCCGCGCGCGTCGACACCACGATTGGCGGATTCTCGCGAAGCCCTCTTGGGCGAGCCAGCAGACCTCGCGGGAGTTCCTCGGGAGCTCATGGTCTCACGACCCAGCACGGGGGCTTACTTGGCTAAGGTAAGCCGCCGCAGCAAGACTTGCCGCCAGACTCATGAATCCACGAAGGCACACACACGGCTTGGCGTAGAAGAGTAAAAATCGCGATTTATTTACATGAGGGGCTCCCCCTCTCAAAATGCTCTCACAATCTTTAGGGGCCACGCCCAAGTTTTTGCATACAGGGTAAAACAGTACAAGAACCAGGGATCAGCCAGATATGTCGCCCGCCGCGTCCTCCACGTCGTCTTCAGACGCACCGCTGGCGTCGCTGTCACCGTCATCGGTGCCACCTCCACCTTCACCAACGCCGGCATCACCATCGTCAACCACGTCACCTTCGTCCGCAGCGACCACCACCGCGTCGTCTTCAGAAGCGAAGGCTCTGACCAGCGCATCCACGTTGTCCTCCACCCACCGCGCCAGATCGCTGCGGATGGCCTGCGGTACGGGGGCAATGGCGGCGTCGAAGTCGAAGTCGGGGAAGGTGTTCCGAAGATGGCTGAAGACGCGGGAGAATGCGCGCCCGAGCAGGCCCCGGCTTCTCTCTTCCACAAGCCGGCGAGCTCTATTGGACCGAGCTTCCAGGCGCGTCACCACATCAGCAAAGAAGCATAGATGACTGGCGTAGTCATTCGAGTGTGGGTGCAGAGCATTCTCGTTGCAGACATGGCCCAACGCCGCGTTGGCCCTGACCCTGAGGTCCTGGAGCATGGGGGCATGCTCGCGCTCCAGCGTCCGCCGCTGAAACTCTTCCTCCCGACTCTGCCGCGCAACGGACTCGGCGTCATCAACCCGCTTCTGAAGAGAGAGCAGCTCGGCACGGGCGGAGGCCAAGTCCGCCTGTGCTGTGACCAGGGTTGCTGCCGTAGCCTCCTCGCGCCTCTCCACTTCAGCCAGCTTGGGCCTAAGGGCGGCGGCCCTACCCGCATCCTCCGTCCCCGTAAGCTTCAACCTCAAGATCCGCGCGAGCCTCAGCCACCCGGCGATCAACCTCCTCCTGAGCCTTGGCCTCACGTGCGCTGACAGCATCTTCCGCTTGGGCAACTTGACGCTCCCTCGTCTCCAGCTGCTCAAGCTCGAGGCTACGCTCCACGGCCTCCAGAGCCAACTCCTCCTCGCGCCTCCGGATCTCTTCTTCCTCGGTGGGCGTCCCCCTCAATGACGCAAGGGCGGCTTTGCGCGCCTCCACCTGCTGCTCCAGGGACGCACTCCAGGCCTGGAGCTCCCACGCGCGCTTCTCTATAGCCTCGCGACGGCGGCCAGCCTCGCAAGCCTCCTCACTACAAAAAAAATACACTTCTGTGATGATACGTGTTTGTCACAGTAGGTCGCGTTTTTTTTCATGCATGTACATCCATGACGATTTTATGACAGAATCAAGATAGTCATACATGTGCTGTCGTAGAAGTGTTCCATGACATTACCAAAATTATCATCACGGAAGTGTCCACTTCCTTGACGATAAATCGCGCGTCACAGAAGTGCTTTCATCAAGGGTGACCAACACGTGGCATCCACCATAACGGAACGCCGTTAAGCTATCGGGTCGGGTTTTGGATTCGATAACCCGTTAACAGCCCCGACCAATGGGGATTTTCCATGTGTAAAATCATCATTGGCTGGAGGAAACACGTGTTGGCTCACCGTTGGGACAGATGTCATCCGCTCATTGGACCGAAGGTGCCTATGGTACGGCGACACGTGGCACGGCCCAACAGAGGCCCATTCTTGTGAAAAGGCCGGCCCGTTTGACTTGGTCAAAAGGTGGCGGGCCGGCCCACGGAAAGCCTGTTAACGGCTTGTTCGCATATAGCCCATTTACAGCCCGCTAACCCAGGGCCCGTTACGCCCTATCCGAATTAGGCCCAGTAGCGTCATCTGGGTCGTCCAATATGATTCAGCCCGTTTTAACTTCCGGCCCATGTGTGGTCCATGACTTCTTTCGGCCCATATGAGGACCTTTGTAACTCTTGGCCCATTAACGGCCCGTGGTGAAACTGGCCCGTAATGAACAGTGTATCACTTTATACCCATTAACGGCCCGTTATTCCATTGGGCCGTTTCCAGCCCGAGTTATCTTTCGGCCTTCTCAGGGCCCATTGATTCTTGGGCTCATTTGCAGCATTCGGTTACATACGGCTTGTTACTGTCATTTTCTGCTTGTGGGCCAAATTCAGCCCGTCGTTACAGTCGGCCCGTTTGCGGACCGTTAATACATTGGGCCGTTTTCATGTCAAAAAAACCCGTTGGGCTGTTTTCATAGAGTTATCAAATACGGCCTATTAACGGCCCATTATGGTCCACGAATAGTACGGCCCATGATTGGCGAAATGATGATACGCCCGTAGAAGGCCCATGGATCCTACGGCCCGTATGAGGCCCATGGATAGTACGGCCCGTAGAAGGCCCATGGATCGTACGGCCCGTAGAGGCCCATGGACCCTACGGCCCGTAGAAGGCCCATGGACCCTAAGGCCCATATAGAAGGCTGATGGATCCTACGGCCGGACGAAGGCCCATGGATCATGCGGCCCGTAGGAGGCCCATGGTTACAACAGTCCGTGTGTTGCCATGATTATTTGGCCTAGTTACCAAAAATAGGCTATTGTGGCCACTAGAAAAAAACAGAAAAAGAACTGCAGTGACTACAAGCAAACAACTAAACAAGACAATCAGGAAATAAATAAGCAAGCAATTAACGCTAGCCTATTACCGCTATTACACATATTACATCCACTGGGCATCAAGTTCGCCACCAGTGCAAATATAGGGAACAAAGCAGCACATTACATACACTGGCCATCAAAATTGGCCACCAGTGCAAATAAATGCGGCAGCAAAACAAGAGCATAACTGAAACAACTTCAGAAGAGCTCAAGAAACGTTATCCTGGGTATCCACCATGCTGGCAATAAGCTTAGCAAGCTGATCAGCTTTGTCCTGTTTGGCGCTAAAATCCTCCAACGCTTGCTGTTGCACCAGAAAGTATGCATCTGAATGCTCCAGGGACTTCCGCAGTCCTTCCGCTTCTTCTCGCAGCACAGCTGATCGGTGTCTTTCAGCTTGTAGTTGAGACTCAAGAAACCGAACTGATTCAGACAGTGAGTTTGAATAGCTTGTGCAAGCGGTAGTGGCCAGTAACTCGAACACTAAACCAAGACAGGACTTTGGGGTTGTCTCGCTGTCTTCAAGATAGTCTTCCTTAGCTGTTTTATCAACTTTGTTGGAGACCAACAAGGATGTGTCACTATCCTGAACCTTATCTGCATTACTTCCTTTACCATTGCTTAATAAGGCACTCTTCTCCAATATTCTGTCAGCATTCTAAAAGAAGAAACAAGCAGACACATAACAAGTTTAGCATGTAGTAGTATATGAAACTCATTTCGGTGAACCAGTTCATTAGTAAGGTGGACAGGATTGAACTACCAAGTCTTCTATTGCCAAGTACTAGTACATAATAAAAGCATCAAACAAACATATATCTATGTCCTATGGTCACTGCATTGTCTTGCCAAATCAAAATAGAGACACGGTTCAAATCATATCAGTTCAAGACAAAGCAGCAGTGAAAGAATACAAAGCGTGGGAAACTACACGGCACAACAAGATTTCAGATGGGTACCACGGGTCTACATGTACAACAACACTATTGGCTCTGTTGTGATGCTAGTAATGTGCATGATATGAAAGTCAACTGTATACACAATTGAAATTGAAATCAACAGACCTATTGATAAGAGCAAACCTGTTAAAGAAACATGCGTGAACATACCTGCTGTGCCATTGGAGTTTCGATTGGATCCTTCAATTTAAAAATAAGTTTGTATGAGTAAATACAGTGATACAAGAGCAAAGCAATCATAGTTAAAAAAGGCGCGCCTAAGCGAGCGCTTAAGCGCGCCTAGGCTCTAGGCGTTGGCAAAACGCATTGCGCATAACTACGCATAATCTGTGCATAACTGCGCATAAGCATGCGCTTTGGTCAGTAAAGCGCAAGGCGGTGGCCAAACGCACAATTAACGCCTAGCGCTTTTTTGAACTATGATAGCAATGGAATCTTAAATTAGAACAGTTGTTCTTCAGGTTTAGGCACTTGTTCTACATGAACAGAGTACAGTAAGACGCAAGGATATAATACTTAAAAATAGAAAATGAGCTCATAGACCTTACCACATTCTTGGTTCGGGACCAGTACAGCACAAGGCGTTCCCAGTCATCGTCCAGTAAATGTGTCTCAGGAGAACGTAAGGGAATTTGATGAGTTTCTTTGCCGGTGAAGTACGTTTTCTTCAGGTAATTTTGATACTGCCACCAAGCATTCCTGAAGATAGCAGAGGTATTAGCACATGTTACCTCATCCTGAGTTTCCAAATCGGTCCTTCTCTATAGAGAAAAATGGGAAAATTTGCTGTATTATAACCATCATGGAGGTAGGATGTATGGGACGAAGCAAAGTAATTGCCATGAATAACATTACTTACACATAACTCCTGGACAAACACCTGCAACTGGCATTTTCCTTCATCTTCAGTATAATATTTCCAAGATGGGAAGATACGCACATACGATTTAACAACATCAAATGCGATAGATGCTAAACTACGACTAGCTGGTTGTGCTTCCTCCACAGGAATAGGCGTACTAACTGGTGGAGTTGGGGTTCGCCGTGATAGTACTGGCCCTTTGGGCACTGGAGCTGCCTTACTAACTGCTCTTGTTTGGGAGCTCTGTGGTGGAGATGGTGATGTGTCAACAGGAACTGGGTTACTATCGGCTGGGGTTGGGGTTAGATTGGGTGAAGCTGGTTCTCTGTCCATCGCAGTAGGGGTACAATCTGCGAGAGTTTGGGTTATGTGTGGTAGGGCTGGTTCTTGTGCATGTACAACCGGGGTGCTATCTCCACCAAGAGGTAGCATTGTTTTATTTGAAGACCGTGTTTTTAGTCCGCTAGATACTGGCATCACCCGCTCCAATTCAGATGGCTAATAAACAGGAAGAATAGTTGAATGTACAGACATTGTATGAGAGACAGATGCAATAGATAGTGTGGAAAAAAGAGGGCATGAAATAGTTGACATGTATATTGTTTAACTAAAACGGATAGCATGGCATAATTACACATATATGATGTCTATCTAAACTGGATAGCATAGCATAACATAATTCAAAGATATGATGAATAACTAAACAGGATCGCATGACATAATTCACCTACATGTTATCTAAGTAATTAGGATCGTATCATTTAATTCACATATGTGATTTATATGCTAAACAGAGGGCATTCGATATGATGTCTGAACTAAGAACATGGTGTTGAATATTGTGTATATGATGTCCAAACTATGCAATGCAAGACACCGTATGCATGATATGAGCAGTATAACCGTGCCAAGTTAGAGCATACACCTCAGTGGGGGAATAGGACTGGTCATCTGTCTCTGAATCCATCTCTGAGGAGCTATCGGGACCCAATAAGAGATCTGCTTCGACAGGTAGCACTGTCTGCTCTGAAGGCCTTGTTTTCACTCCAGATTTTTCCATCTCCCACCCAAATGGCTGATTCACAGGAAGAGTAGTTTAATGTACAAACATTGTCGACAAATGGAAATGTAATGAAGAAAAGGATGGGCAAGATATCATTCAAATATATGATGCCTGGTTAAACAGGATGGCATTGCACATTTCACATATATTATGGCTGGCTAAAAGACATGAGACTGCATAATTCCCATATATGATATAGAAACTAAACAGGTGGCATTACAGAACATGTCTAAACTAAGCAGATGACATATATGATGTCAAAAGTAGGCACTGCAAGGCAACATATGCATGATATGACTAACATCATCATGCCAAGGTAGAGCAAACACCTTGGGGGGTAAATAGGAGTGGTCAGCGGCGTCTGAATCCGCCTCAGAACAGATATCTTCCTCTGGATTACAATCTGGAGAGGGGTGGGGAGGGTTTGCCATTGAACCCACCATGGACCGATGTCTGCATGACATTGTATTGCCGCGCAAAACTCTTCTCTTTTT
Organism: Aegilops tauschii subsp. strangulata; assembly: GCF_002575655.3. Taxonomy (NCBI): domain Eukaryota; kingdom Viridiplantae; phylum Streptophyta; class Magnoliopsida; order Poales; family Poaceae; genus Aegilops; species Aegilops tauschii. Next base: position 410,756,706 of record NC_053036.3, on the reverse strand, counting down.
CTCTACATCTTCAGCATGACTGTGTACAATGTCTGACATGCATACGAAAAAATATGGTGAGATTATGTAAGGAGAGCATGCAGAAATTTGGAGTGATGGTAACAACCAGTGGATCGACGTTTTTCCGTTGAACCAAAATATCCCTAATGGATTGACGTGAATGTATAGTAATAAGTGATGCAACAAGTGTACAACCTCTTTGCCGTAGCCGTGTCGACCTCAGCATCATTGGGTTGGTCGCTGAAGCAGTTGAGGCAGAGGTGGCTGTCGGAGGTGTGGAGGAAGATCTAAGGAATCTGTAGACGGCGTCCAGGGCACTGCTCTGTTGTGATGGATCGTTCTGTCGTTGGAGCAGCTCCGGTGAGCCGTAAGATGTCAAGGCTGAAGCAGCACAAGACAGACATCATCAATCTCAAGTGGGATTCTAATAGCATCTCCAATAGATGATGTAAAATGGATGTTAAATTAACATCACCAAAAACCACCTGACTACAACAGATGAGGTAAAAACTGTTGACTCTGAACTTAACTGTCGAAACTGAAATTTACTATGGAATCTGAATGCTACTGTCGAAACTGAACGCAATGGTAGCAGAGAGGCACTTGACATGTAGTTTAGGGAGGGCCTACAGTTCATCTTCAACCTACACCCCCCTGAGCCGCCAGCCACCACCGGCCCCAGCGCCGCCTCGCCGCCCCGAAACAACTCGCCACCGCTGCCCAGGCCAGCCCTCTAGGCCCCCCGCCCCCCCACCCTGAACCCTAAGATAGATAGTGGGGTACCTCTCCGGCGATCCCCCGTCCCCGCTGCGGGGGGGGGGGGGGGGTTCTTCCTTAACTCCGGCGAGCCCCCCAACCCCTGAAAATCGACTGACCCAAAAGTCAATTCAGTCGACTGAAGTGTGGCTTAATCGGAGCAGAGCAGCAGCATGAGCGAGGGGGAGAGCAGCAGCAACAGCTGGGCGAGCGAGCGATCGAGCGAGAGCCGGAGCAGCAGCAGCAGCGCGAGCAAGCGAGCGAGAGCCGGAGCAGCAGCAGCAGATCTGGCTGGTATGGACGCCGCCGCCGAAGGGGCCTCGCACTGGGGGAGAGCTGCCGTGGAGATGTCGCCCGCGGCGCCGGCTTCAAGGTAGCCGCTCCATGGGGGTGCGGGATGGAGCACCGTCGGCGCCGGGAGGTCGAGTTAAGGAGAAGGTGCGATGCGATGAGTGTACAACCTCTTTGGTGGCGCCAAGTAGGCCTCGGCTTCGTCCGAGGAGTCAGTGAGGATGCTGCGGTTCCGGTGGAGCAGGTTAAGGCACTGCTGTGGGGATGGAGCAACCGCGATAGACGAGGCGATCGTTGGAGCAGCTCCTTGGAGGTGGAGAACGGGGCGGCTGAACCGGCGGGACGGCGAGATGGAAGACGGATCCTCATCCGGGGAGGTGGACGAGGGACGTCAAGCTGTTGCGGTGGACGACGTCGTCGGGGAAGAGGCTCCGGCTGGGTAGTGGTGACGTGGCGGACGGAGGAGGGTGGGGTTTCGCGGCTGGAGCGGAGAGGTTATGGCGGCCTGGGATTTCAAATGGCGAAAAGGGGGCGATGGGAGGGGGTGAAGCATGACTTAGGGACGCGCTTGTCCAAAATGTAGGGTGTGTTACAAAAGTACCCCCCACTGATTTGAACTAGCGGCCCTTTCGGCTCAGGGTTAGAAGGGGGATTTCGCGTGTCGGGATTTGGCAACTGGAGGGAGTTTTCGCGCGTTGTAATTTCGGGATAGCAAGGCGCGGGTTGTGAAGGCGCCAGTTTTGGGAGCACGATATCTGAATTTTCGGGATATAACAAGACGCGGGTTGAATTTTAGGGACAAGCCTAACGTGTAGTAATATTGTACTTGTACGTACCAAATCAATTCGCACTTCCCTCAACCAAAAAGAAAACGAAAAAAATAAAACTATTCACACCACACAAAGAGAGAGTCTTGCCCCGTTTTACTATACAAATGCTATTCAAAGCTACTCCCTCCTTCCATCTATATAGGGCCTAATGCGTTTTTTGATGCTAACTTTTGCCAAATATTAGAGCAATGATATATGACATGCAACTTACACAAAGCACACCGTTAAATTCGTCTATGAAAGGTTCTTTCAATGATATAATTTTCACATTGTGCATGTCATGTACTATTAATCTTGTCACTAGTCAAAGGCGGTCTTAAAAATCTCATTACGCCCTATATAGATGGAAGGAGGGAGTATGAATCCATGCTATGTCCGATTAAATTTTTTCGCTTGCTTTATAATGCATGTAACCTACACATACCAACATTTTAGTGCATTCCAAATGTCTATACTACCGCTGCAATTCGAACTAAATTTGAATTCGTTTCTCTATTTCAATAAGAATCTACAATCATGATTGTTGCCAACTTCAACCATCATAGTTTCCTTGCTATCCGCCAGATATAAATCGGACGACCTATAATGCAGGATGGCAGGCACACCATCATCAACAACTCCGTTTTTTATAAGAGTAGAGATAAAATATATTAAATGTAGTATAACATGTTCATAACCACACCATGTGTATCACCGTTATATATATTCACACATGCGTCGGTTTGAAACACTATGATAAATTCTTCAAATATCCGAATTCGCTTTTTATAATGAAGTATATATGATCTCTATTCGTCTTTTACACCCACACAACCCTCTTATCTTTGTAGCTAGCGCTAACTTTCTCTTGTGCATGCACACGCCCGCATCCCTCTCACCCTCCCTCAGCATTCTCTAGCTCCATCGCGCAAATTCGTCTTTTCACTTTAGGTCGTTCACCCATGGTGTGTGTAGGCCCCCCAGCTCCTTCTTTACGGCACACATCGATCGATATGCCTCTCTAGCCAGGTGTTCCTAGCACAAACACAAGCTTCCCGTCTTCTCTTGTCACCGTCCATGCCTCACTCCCACCACTCTTTTCATCGTTCTCGTACTCGCACACTCCTCCCCCCTCGATATAGTATGCCTCTCGTACCACCTCCTACATGCACCCCTCTCTCTCTATCCTTCTCCTCGTGCCTCATTTGCTTCTAACACACACATGCATGTATACCGATCGATCTCCCAACATATACCTAGATCGACTTTAACTACCCCCCCATCGATCGACGTACCTCACAAGTTATGTCTCTCCTTTCTCTAACAAAGGGCGATTGATCTTCCTATGTAGTTACGTCTGCTTACCACAGCCACATCGTCCCCCCTCATCATTCGTGCATGCCTCCTGACCCGTCTCTCACACACACGTGCACAGACAACAAGCAGCCATCTCCTCTCTTATTGATATTGCGGGCGTGCCCTCCGTTTGTCTAGCAAGCCTATCCCACCATTTGTTAGAAGCAACTCCACTACCACCCCCTCCAACACTCTAGCTCTGTCTCTCTCCCAACCTTATTCCTCTCCTGCACATATGCATGGATGCCGATCGATCTCCCTTAATACATGAGGCAGATCGATCTCCTTAATACATGAGGTAGGCCTCCCTCCTCCTCCACACATATACCAGCCATTGTACCTCTATAGTTAATTGGGCCTCCCTCTTCCCCCACCACACACCGATAGTCAACCGCTGCAGGTAGGTATCCATGCCACAGAGACAAACCGCACATGTCCCATCTCACGTTCCAGTAGGCCAGCCACTCTATATCTTTGACGTGGGCACACACAAATTCGATGGCACTCTTTATCGATCGTGCGCGCACACACACGCACATCATCCCTCTCTTCGATTCTATGGACACCTCAAGCCGATGATACCTCCACTCTCTTCTCGTGGATCGCCCCCTCTATATATATGTTATATCCAAGACTCTATTTCACACACATTGCATATGTTACATTTTTTGATTGACCCCCCCCCAAAAAAACTCTCAAGAACCCACACACTATATCTCTCTAGGCTTGTATCTCTCTCACACAACCCCACGTAGGTGGTGTACGTATACAAGAAGAGAATAGGTGCACCGTGCACGTACTCACGCTTCGTGCCCAGCCACACCCGCGCGGGTACACGGTGGAGCTCATTTCTTTACGAAATGGCAGCCCACGTGCTAATTTGAACGCCTGTAGCGGTTGTTTACCTAGGGAGGTCATGTACCACGCGTGCACGAAACAAAGTTCGACTTGACGCGTTGCCACGTTATTTTTAAATAAAGTTATAGCGCTCAATGGCACGTACACAGAATATAAAACGACTTTTATGGAGAAAAAGGTAGTCCGCTCACTATATACAATGGAGCCTGCCTGCCTGGTTTGTCGCTCTTCAGAGTATCTCACACAAGGCTGCGGTGGCCTCTCTCTCTCACCGTTGGTCACTGATCCGGCCGCATCCCGTCCGCCGGGGGAAATGGAGTGCGGTGGCCTCTCTCTCTCTCATACCATTGGTCACTGATCCGGCCGGATCCCGTCCGCTGGGGGAAAGGGAGGAAGTGCATCGTTTCTCCGTTGACGGCGCCGAGGCAGCACGTCTCGATCTGCGGTACACGCCGTTCTCTCTGACCAAGCTCCGGCGTGGCAGGGCCTACACCACCTGCTCGCAGATTCCGCCCGCCGCCGCTCACCTAGTTACATCCCGACAACCTCCAGGTATCCCCTCCAGCCTTGCTCCACTGCCCGTCTTCCCACGTCGCTGCATGTGGATCTTCCATAGTTCTTTGCCCAAAACGTAGCTCGTCCGGCGTACTTTCCATATTGCATTCTCATCCTCACACCATTTTAGAAAAACACAACCGTGTTGTTATCTTCCCTTTGGACAAGGAATATGCTTCTTTTTTGTCGTCGCATGTGTCATCAACTGTTATTGGCCAGTAATTGTTTCCTTTCTACTCGTTGCTATTGCGACCTTTTGGTGAACTGCACAAATCACTTTTTTCTTAAGAGTGTTTTGTACAGTTGTACTAAAATGTCACACGGGCAACGTCTCTACATTTCAGTGTGACTGCATAAAGGGAGATTGGTTTTGCTCTATCCTCCTCATCCAACTCCGAGCCTAATCTTCTCCAACTAGTTAGTCTTAAGAGAGACTGCAAAGGTGACCGGCTTCTATTTGTGTGTTTATTGTTTCATCAGCAGTCCTCTATTATCGTAATCACACTTAATATCTTTGGAACAGGGACGCTCAGCTCTATTTTAGTGGAACTGCACAAAATGATCGGAATGTTGCATGCTCCAGACAGCTACTTTTTTTCCCAACATGCCTTGTTGATTTAGACAGAGCTGGGGGGACGTTGCTACCAATGAAAGCATGGATCAATTTTAATTTAACACCTTCTCACAACTCTGTCTTCAGTTGTGATGTAATTATTAGCTCTAATCTGCTAATAATTGACATGCATTAGCAAGGAAGTTAGTTTTTTATTGTTTCCGAAAGAGCATGGATGGCAAGACACGCGAAACAAAAGCTGAAAGCTCACACCATTGTACAATTTCATGTCGCTGGAAAATTATTTGTATAGTACGTCAATTATGTAAACAAATGATGGAAGCTTGATAGCATTGCCGGAAGCCTCTTCATCATCCGGGTCTGTGTGCCATGCACAAAATTATACTCCTTCGTTCCTAAATATTTGTATTTTTACAAATTTCAAACGGGCACATTTTAGAGTGTAGATTCACTCATTTTGCTTCGTATGTGTACTCCCTCCGTTCCAAAATATTCTATTCGTCTTTCTAGAGATTTCAACAAGTGACTACATACAGAGCAAAATGAGTGAATCTGCACTCTAAAATATGTCTATATACATCCGTATGTGCCAGTCCATTTGAAATCTCTAAAAAGACAAATATTTGAGTAGTCACTCATTGAAATCTCTAGAAAGACAAATACTCTGGAGTATATTTAAGAACCGAGGGGGTAGTGCACAACCGCATGGGAGACTCAGCCCGGTCGTTGCGCCGCATTAATAGTGAGTAATGAGCAGTCAAATCATAAGCCCCACCTTTCCCACTGTAAGTTGCTCTGAAGAAGCAACCATCAATACGCTCTTCTTTGAATCCGCTCATACTACTCCATCCGTCACTGTTTATACAGCGGGCTTCAGAAAAAAGAAAAAAATCTGTGGGACCAAGGCGACTAGCGATCGGCCTAAAAATAGCATTGGTAGTAATAGCACGGCGTCTATTACTAGAGGGAATAATGTGTACACACATGCATGCAGTGCTTCCACCCCGGGTACACACATGCATGCACTTACTCCGCTCCGTAGTAGTACAGTACATGGAGAGAAAATTGTGGACTTGATTGCGGTTACCACGCCCTAATTAATTGAGCATTAAACCAAACGCGTCTAAAGTCTCTCTGGTGGTGGAAATGCATTGAGAGAAAGGCATCATAATGAAGCGCGCCTGTAAACTATGACGGAGGGAGGAGTAGTATGAAGGTGCAAAACCAAGTACGCGTATGGCCAGTCGGTCAACGCACCTCCTCTTGGCATATCACTGACATGTGGGATAGGAGTGTGAGCAAACCGATCTCAATTGACGGCAAAGAGCCAACCCGCCGTTCCTTGAGAGAGACGAGGAGCGAGAACACACTGACGGGCTCGCACGGAGGCCAAGATATATTCGAGCATGGTTGGTTGATCGATATCATTCATTACATGTTGGGCTGCCGTTTTCCGCCCTTCTCCGGAATAAACGTGTACTTTATCAAAGATAGAAAAAATAAGAGTACAGACGCTCCACCATGCGGTTCTAGTAGTAGTACTACTCGTACTACTGCGCTTGGCTCTTCGCCTCTTCGTGAAGTCGAACAATGATGGTACTCCGCATGTTGGGTACTACAGTGTATGCCTCTGACAATCTGACACCGAATGGACTGATGCATGTCCACCGAGGGTAGGTTGCATTAGTCAAAAGGCGTAAGCGAGCTTCACCTTGTCCTGCAAGCTTCTCCTCGTTCTGCGAGTTGACGGGACACACCAAAAAGTAGTGCTAGTCCATACTCCCTCCTTTCCGGTTAATATGGCTTAATCTTTTTTGCGGGTAAATGAGAGAGCTTTATTCATATATAAGCATTCTTAGGATGATCAGCCAAGACACTGGTCACTAGGAAGCGAGGTACCCCGCAAAAAAGAAGTAGGAAGCGAGGTGTTTCATCAAGCCAGCTCTCGGCCACATTCAATGTGCAGCAAGCACGGTTCGCACGAAGATGCGCCGCAAGGTTTGCTGACCTGTTTACATGCTGAATAACAAAAAAAGAGGAAATATTACCGAGTGCTACTATTTGTAGCAGGATATGAGCCAGAATTAAGCGAGAATTGTGGCGAGTGTTCCATGCAATCAACTTCCATTATCACATGCGAGAACCCTCGAAGAGAACCAAATGTGTTGAAGATTGCTTTATCACATTTTAAAATTATAATAAGAGTGCAGACGCTCCTCCATCCGGTTCCTAGTACTAGTATAGTACGTACCTTTATAGACTATAGTAGTCGTACTAGTAAACTTTGCGCTTGGCTGTTTGCCTATTCGGGAAGTCGAACAATAATAGCACTAGTAGTATAGTGTATGCTTCTGGGAATCTGACAGCGAATTAACTGTTGCACGTCCACCGCCTGAGCGAGGGAGAGCTTGCATTAGCCAAAAGTTTCTCCTTGTCCTGCGAGCCACCGCGCGCAAGATTCTCCCGTCCTGCAACCTTCTCCTCGTTCGGCAAGTTGACGGGACACGGCAAAGTAATGCTAGTCCATACTGCCTCCTCTCCGGTTAATATGGCTTAATTTCAAACGAGATAAATACACTGTCTGTCACTGTATATTTGTAAAAATACGGTCAGTGGACTTCATAATACGCTCATTGCGCTCAATATATATATATTTTCCGCTGTTTATACGGTCACTAGCTCACCCTGACTGAGTATGTGTGTGCATGCACGTGTAGGTTGAGCACTTGAGCGTGACCGTGTGTGTTCCGTCGTGTGCTCGGACATGCATGCATTAGGGCGTCACGCGCGTTTTTGTGTCATGTGTACGTGTGACTGTTGCATACACGTAGGGGGAGTACGTGTAGGGGCCACTAAGGACCAGTCAAATCACACACTAAGTTAGTCGGAAGAAGCAACCATCATTTCACTCTTGAATGACACGTACGCAATATAAAATGGTTGATATGGAGAGAAAAAGAAAACCACTATATATACACTAGCAGGAGCCTAAGCTACAAGCCTGCTTGCTTAGGTTGCTCTCTTCACAAGCATAGAACGACGGGCCTGATCCCGCAGCTGGGGGAAGGGAACAATGTTCTGCATAGACGGGCCGACATCGGCGAGGGAGAAAACCCACAGTCGGTGCGTCCCAATCGGGGGTCACCGCGGTATGGGCCGATGCCGCGTCCCAACCGCCCTTCTAGCTACAGCCCGACGTCCCAGGTAGTCCATCTTCCTTTTGGAGCCGGCTTGCTCCACTGTCGTAGCTCCATCTCCATGTCGATCTTTCTCTACTTCTACCGGCTTCTACTTGTGATGAGTTTATGTCTCATGAACTAGTGCCAGTACTATTATTCTAATCACACTTCTTCAATATCTTTGCCATCAGGGATGCTCAGGTCGATTTTAGTGGAACTGCACAAAAGCATCGTATGATCCGAGGGTGCCAGCTGTCTTTCCTTCGACAGGTTCTACCTGGCCAGGAAATTAAATCATGTTTAGGGTTTAGGGTTTAAGTGGTAGTGACCCCATCAGTAGTTTTTCTTTCGTAGACGCTCTCACAACTTTTTCTTTAGTTGTGAAGTAAATATTGGCTATGATCTATGAATCATTGAGATGCATCAGCATGCGTGTTAGTTTTCCTTTGTATTTGATGGAATGTTGTAACGGGGCAACCCTGGAATAGGAATGAAAATGGAGTGGAAAGTTTTCTTTTTTCCGGAGAAAAAATGGAAACGGAGAGAAACCAACGTTTCGTTTCGTTGGATCGCGCCATCGAGCAAAACCAACATTTAAATCACGTCTGTCGTGTTCGTGTCTCACCCTCCTCCACGGCTCGACCCCACACGGTCGCTCGGCATGCCACTCACCGCAAACCGAGTATATGATAACTTTCCCGCCTGCTTGTCGATGGATCGCGCCATGGAGTACTAGCACTACTGGAAGAGATTGACGAGTTGGGGGAGGACAGCTAGCTGTAGCACGGGCTCCCAAGAACTTTTTACATGCATGTTGTAGCCGGCTATTGCAACCTTTGAACGCGGAGCAGCCGCGTGCACCCGGAAGTGGCGCGGGCGATGCTCTCTCGGCCGGCGCGCCGCTTCAATGCCGGCGCCAGAGAGAGGTCGCGTCCGCTCTGGCCGGGCATGAATGCGGCACTGACCGTTTCGGGCGGGAAGCACGCGCGGGTGATGAAGAGGGTTCGGGTTGGTCAGGACCGACCGTGGCAGCGGTCCGGACGTGCGCAAACAAGAGATGCTGTACGTTAATATTGCTGAGTATATAATTAACAACGTAAATAATGTGCCAGTTGGACAAATATGATTGGAGATGGAGATGGAAATGGAATTTTACGTAAACACAGATATGCATGTCTATGTGTGTGTGAGCGACGACTCTCGCGACCTGGAAGCGGGGGCGTGTTTTTGATCGAGTTTTCTTTCTTGGTACGTTAGAAAATCAGTTTGTCTAATTCACATCTAGATGTTATTTAAGGATATCACATCTAAGCTCCCACAAGTATATAATGTAGCAACAAGAAACAAAAAAACTAGGAAAAAAATAGACCACAAACAGAGTGGACATCAACTTAGATGTGACATAACTATGTCACATCTAGATGTGTCCTAGACAGACCCTTAAAAAATTGTCCGCCAGTTTTCGTTTCTTTTTTCCCGGAACGCGCGTATTCTATTTAAAACCACTGCTATAGAGAGATTTTTTTACTCCATTATAGCCTCTTGTTTGAAAGAGTTTCTGGCGTCTCGCTCTCTCACCCTCTCCATATATGTTACACGCTGGAGGCTCAGCGTTCATTTGCTAGGGTTTGCTATATTCACAGTCTCTCACCCTCTCTTCACTAGATCTAAACAAGACTGCATTGGCCTCTTGTCTCTCTCTCCCCCCTCACAGCTGGTGAAGGAGGCGTCCGTATCCCGTCACACCGGGAAGGGGAGGAGGTGCAGCATTCACTCTATCGCCTTCGGCGAGGGAGGCAATCCACTGTCGGCTGCACTGTTCTCTTTCACCCAGCGCCTGTGCGGGAGGGCCACCGACCCCTTCTTCCTCGCTGCCGTATGTAGTGCGGGCAGATCCGGCCTCCCGCTGCACGCCTTGCCACATCCCGACGACCCTAAGGTATAAGTTTCTTTGAAACCGTTGTTGCTTTAGCTGCATGTGGATCTTTTTCGATCTGTAGTCGAATCTAGGTCTTGGTTCAAAGAGGAAAGAAGGGTGCAGTGGGCTGGAGCAAGAATATAGGACGTGGTTCAATGAGGAAAGGAGGGGCGGAAAGTAGTATAGACTGGCTATCCAGCCGCTTTGTAGGTCGAAAAGGGAAAAAGGGGGTAACCCAGTACACACATCTGTAAGGAACCGATCTCTTTGTTGAAAAGGGAAAGAAACTGGGGGGTCGGGTAGTTTGTGCAGGACTAGATTTGCTGCCCTCACATAGGAAGAAGGTTCAAAGAGAACAAATATGGGACCAGCGCATATATGCTGCTTGGCTACATACTCTGCATCACCCATTTATACGTGTGGACGCACATGGTGCTGGCATGTCCCATACAGCTATTTTGCTGTTGTTAAACTAAGAATGCCGCCGAAAAATTGAAGCAATGCCACTGTTAAAAGTAAATTACATTTTTTAACGAATGTTGTTTCAAGAGAATGTCTCTGTTAATGTGAATCAATGCAACCATTTTAGAAATGCTACTGTCCTACTTTGTTTTCCATCCAAGATAAGTTAGATGCTTCTTTCTGTCACCGTTTGTTTCATCCTCCTTTATCGGCAAGTAATTGTTTCCTTTTTTGCCTCTGTTAAAACAGGGCTATCGATTCAACTTGTTGCTATTGCGACATTTTGCTTCACTACTCGAAACACTTATGTTTTAAGAGTGTTTTGTGCAGTTCAACTTGAATGTCACACCGGTGACTTTGCTTAATTTTGGTGGAACTGCACAAAAGGAGATCGAGATTTGTTTCCAGTCTTCGTGGCGAGTTGTTTCAAATCTTGGTCTCAACCACATGATGTGTAGTGTGCTTTGAGATGTTGTGCTACTTGTTTTTGTACTGTTTTAAATAAATGTTGAATTGAAGCTATTGTATTGTTGTCTTTTCCCATTAAGTAGTGAACAAAAATGGGACCAACCCAGACATGATGCTTGTTGCTTTGTTACAACAAATTCAGCATCACCCCCTTTATAAACTAGTAATTGATGCCACTCTCAGAATTAACTACTGAATCTTATTTCAAAACTGCAACATTTGTTAGGGATTGGCGGGATTACCATTTTTGTGGCCGCATGTTTCATCCTCCTTTATTAGCCAGTAATTGATTCCTTTTTTCCCTCTGTTTAAACAGGGATATCTATTCAACTTGTTGCTATTGCGACATTTTGCTTCGCTACGTGAAACACTTTGCTTGATTTCAGTGCAACTGCACAAAACGAGATTGGATTTCCTATTCGTGTTGGCAGATTCGTATTTTATCTTGTCCGTCTCATGAAAGGTCAGTACAGGCCTTCATCCACATGATTGTGCAGTGTGCTTTGAGAAGTTGTGCTACTTGTATTGGTACTGTTTTAAATAAATGTTGAATTGAAGCTATTGTATTGCTGTCTTTTCCCATTAAGTAGTGAACAAAAATGGGACCAACTCAGACATGATGCTTGTTGCTTTGTTACAACAAACTCTGCATCACCCCCTTTATAAGTAGATGGAAGCACATACTGTTGTTGCGCCCACTCTCCCCTGGAACTGTTTATGCTTTTCGTTAATCTAATGCCGCTGGTAAAATTAAGCAATGCCACTCTCAGAATTAATTAACTACTGAATCTTAGTTCAAAACTGCAACACTTGTTAGGAATGGTACTATCCTGCTTTGTAGTTCTTTCTACATGTTTAACCAAGGTATTGTTAAGATAATGTCTCTGTTAAAAAGAATCAGTTGCATTGTTTTAGGAATGGTACTTTTCTACTTTGTCGTTCTTTATACATGTTGAAACAAGGCATTGTTAAGATAATGTCTCAGTCAATATGAATGAATCACACTGATGGAGAATTGCTACTCTCCTGCTTTGTTTCCCATTAAGATAAAGTAGATCAGTAGATGCTTTTCTTCTGGGAGTACAAGTCATCAACCGTTATTTCTCAGTAATTGTTTCCCTTATACCTATTGTTGCTTACAGGGATATCAAAATTAAAGCTCGGTTTTATTCCGACTTCGATTTTAGTTGAACTGCACAAAAGGAGCCAATGTGTCCAAGGCAAACTGCTGCATTACTGGGTCCAGTTGGTCGTTCCACTTTGCAGAAAGAAGCAGTCACTGTTTGCGCTACATTACAGAAGGAATGACCGAGAAGCTTTACAGAGTATTATTAGACACCGGTGACATGACTAGTCTGCAGAGACCATTGGCAATTTAACAACACGTGTAGTGCCCTGGGCAAAAAGTGCCCAAACAAGTACAAGAAGCTACAACAGGACTCCACGATCATAGGCATTACATATTTTGAATGGGAAAAGCTTGTCAAAGTTTAATCATTGATGTTAGCAAGAAGACGTTAGTTTAATATATTGGAATTGGAAAACCTTGTCAAATTTGCTCATTGATGTTAGCCAGAAGACATGCATTTGATATTTTTGAGTGGGACGCCCTTGCTGTGAGCAGCGTCGAGTATTTTTTTCCTATTCCTGTATTCAGTGTAGAAGTAAATAGTTACTCTGCTGAGATATTCTTGTGTTAAGAGTTTGTTCTGAATATTGTCTATGTAATGTCAGGCCTTGTGTTTGATTGCAAAGTTGAGCTTGGAATGTTGTGGCATGCGGCATCACGAGCTGTTCACCGTGCCTCCTGAGAATAATGCTTCGTATTGTTTTGCATGTCAATCTAATGACAGTTATTTGCTTGTTAAGAAGATCATCCTCTTCTGTTGTTTCCGTGCTTAAGAAGTTCATCGTCTGATGTTTCATTCATAGCCTATATGACAAGTCAGGTAGGTTAGACGTGAAACCATATGATCTTCCGACCAACTCATGATATTAGGCCGTGATTGGATCGTCGTTTTCCAACCAAAACCGCTTGTAAAACTGACGCTTGTAAATTAAAGCAGATGGTCTCGGGCGAAGGCGCTTGGTTGGTCGATTTTGACTCGTAAAATATCGGAAGTACTTCACACACGATAAAAACGATGAACGACACTCGGACGATTGCTAATACAGCTGTTAGCTGTTGTTTCAGCCTTGCCCATGGATGGCATGATACGCACGTCGTGCATGTATCGTCTGGTAATGTCGTCCATATAGCAGTGCTCGTAAAATATACACTAGTCTCTCAAATTACACGCGTAACCCGCCGGTTTTACTTACAGACCTCGGGCCCTCGGTTTCATTACGCCTGTATTTTACGCGTTGTTTCCGATGATGAGTAAATTACACTTGTATGTTAATACAGGTTTGAAATAAACCAGAGCTCCCAAGCGCGGCCTTACCGTTTCATGCCGTCTCAGTTTCTCGAAGGTGCTCATAGGTGTCCGATGATCCTGGCTTCCTGAATGAGCAGCGGGCGCTGTATCAGACCATCCGTAGGGTCCGCGAGGCCCTCTCCATTGTCCTTTGAGTTGTTGCGCTCGCCGTGGCGCCGAGCATTGTTAACATCGTCAACGAACATGAGGATTCAGGAGAGGACTTTATTTTGACTGGATGACACTAGGGACCCACTAGGGCCATAGCCGTACGTATGCAAGTGCCTCCTTATTATGTACAACTTTTTTTTTTTGCTTTCTCCTGGTTTCCTGACATCACGGTCCCACACCATTGTCAACCTATGTAGTCAATATAAACGAGAGAATTGCACAAGGTGCGGCCGACAGCTGGGACCAAGCAGCTCGAGCAATATTTGTGTTTTTGAGGCGTGAGCACTGCAGAGTTTTTCTTGGCGATGATTTCGTTGTTGTTCAGAGGAGAGCAGGGTATTAACTGGGCGGGTTGTGGCCCGTCTAGCCCAGGCCAGATATCCAGCCCAGATACTAATTTTTTCAAGATGAAAATGGCTAGCCCAGCTATACGTCTTTTTGAGGAATACCCAGGCAAGGTCAACTTGTTATTCTCCGCCCCGCTGGGCTGCAAATCTTTCCTAGGAGCGATGCATTAGGCTTAACAGGAAAATGGGCTTTAAAAAATAATAAACGGGACGTAATTATAAAAACTGGGCAGTAACTATAAAAAATGCACCAAACACGAAATTAGTTTATAAATATTATTTATGGATTTTGAAAATCTCAAATTTTCATTGTTGCGCGCACAATGTTTCGTTGGATTTTTACGTAATACAAATTTATATTTAATCTCACTAGAAATTTCGGGATAAAAATATTTCGGATCCCATCAAAATGTGGGAAATTTTATTGAGTTCTGTCTTCAACGGTTGGTTGAAATTATTAGTCGTTGTCCTAGCTAGAAAATGGGATGTACTTTTAACAAACTGTAAATGGGCTGTTGTAAATTCCATTAGAATTCAAAAATGGGTTGTACATTCTTACAAAACGCAAATGGGCTATAAGTTCACACTTGTGGGCCTACTAAGTGACGCGTCCCCTAAAAAAATAAGTTGACGCGTATGCAAGGCTTTGTCAACTTATTATAGTCAACACACGGTTCTAGCAGCAGTGGCCGTTGGATGTCTATCCAACGGATGTCGTGCTTCTTCTTCAATCTCGGATATTCTTAGCTTCGGCCGCCCAAAAAATGATTCCTCCCCCTGACATCTGGGGCGCACCGTTTCGGAGGCTGACCTGTGTGCCTACTAAGTTGGAGCGTACCAAGGGCTTTGTCAACTTAGTCAATATAAACGACTCTACCTTCAGGGACCGTACGATGTCCATCCAATGGCCGTAGTGCTTCTTCAACCTCTGGTCTTCTTGGTCTAGCCGCCCAAAGCAGCGCTGGTCGTGCTGCCTGCTCCTGCCTCCCGTGGCCGGCTGTGCTGCCGCGGAGGCCTCACCGCCCCCATACTACTCCCACTGCTGGCCAGGCCATCCCTCCACTCACCCACACCCCCTGTTATTCTGCGGCAATGGCAGCCTCACACCGCAGCCGAACCAGTGAACCCTCATACTCCTCTCCGCGCGGGCTTCCACTGCTGCGTCTTCCCCGGCTCCGCGTCGTCCCCTTCCTAGGCCTCGCCGTCGTCCACCGCCCTGGTGCTCTCGGCCCGGCGTGGTCAACGTGGTCAACGACCGACTTCCATCGAAAGAGTACTGTACGTGGAGAGGCTGACAGCTGGGTCCACGGCGGCCGCAAGGAAGTGCCTCCTTATTACGCGCAAAATAATTATTCCTCCACCTGACAGCGGGGACCCACCGGACGGGCCACCTTATTTCGCAAAAAAAATGTTTCCCCCCTGACTGCTGGGACCCACCGAACGGGCCACCGTATTTCATGAAAAAAATGTTCCCCCCGCTGTCAGCTCGGACCCACCAGAAGTGCCTCCTTATTACGCACAAAAAAATGAATACTCCCCCTGCTAGCTGGGACCCACCTTGGTGGGAGGCTGACTTGTGGGCCTACTAAGTTGATGGGGATGGAGGGCTTTGTCAACTTAGTCAATATGAACGATTCTAGCTCCAGTGACCGTACGATGTCCATCCAATGGCCGTAGTGCTTCTTCAACCTCTGGTCTTCTTGCTCGAGCTGCCCAAAGCAGCGCCGGTCGTGCCGCCTGCTCCTGCCTCCCGTGGCCGCTTGTGCTGCCGCGGAGGCCTCACCACCCCCTACTATTCCCACCGCTGGCCAGGCCCTGCGGCGACGGCAGCCTCACACCGTAGCCGAATGAGTGAACCCTCATACTCCTCTCCGCGTGGGCATCCACTGCCGTGTCTTCACCGGCTCCGCGTCGTCCCCTTCCTAGGCCTCGCCGTCGTCCATCACCCTGGTGCTCTCGGCGCGGCGTGGTCAAGGTACGACTTCCATCGGACGTGGACTGTACGTGGAGAGGCTGACAGCTGGATCCACGACGGCAGTAAGGAAGTGCCTCCTTATTACGCGGAAAATAATTATTCCTCCACCTGACAGCAGGGACCCACCGAACGGGCCACCGTATTTCGCGAAAAAAAGTTCCCCCCCTGACTGCTGGGACCCACCAGCTACACCTTCGCACGCAAGGAAGTGCGTCCGGGCAAAAAAATGATTCGCCCCCTGACTACTGGGACCCACCAGCTACATCTTCGCACGCAAGGAAGTGCGTCCGGGCAAAAAAAACCAAAACGATTCGCCCCCCTGACTGCTGGGACCCACCAGCTACATCTTCACAAGCAAGGAAGTGCCTGACAGTCGGGACCTACCTGGTCGAAGCGTACGTAGCGTTGTCATTCTGGTCGCGAACGTGTACGTACATATATACTGGTCAATGTAGAGGCGCGCACGTGTCGTAGTAGAGGTGCGTACCTGTCGTAGTAGAGGCGCGCACGTAGCATGTACACGTACGTACAGCGGCCAGGGTGCAAGAAAGAAAATACGGCCACGTACGTACATACGGGCAGGGTCTCAAACGCCTACTCGCGCATACGTACGGCGAGGGCTCGTGTACATGGCTGGGTCGGAACAGAGAAACAGCGTCGTCGTCGTGTTCATGGGGAGGCAACAGAATGCGTCATGTTCATGAGGAGGCAACGGAATGCGTCGTGTTCATGGGGAGGGGTGTGGCGTACCGCAAAACGGAGGAAACGGACCTCCTACGGTCGAAACGGGGGTCCTGTTGATCGGGAGGAGTGTGGTGTACCGCAAAACGGAGGAAACGGACCTCCTACGGTCGAAACGGGGGTCCTGTTGATCGGGAGGGGTGTGGCGTACCGCAAAACGGAGGAAACGGACCTCCTACGGTCGAAACAGGGGTCCTGTTGATCGGGAGGGGTGTGGCGTACCGCAAAACGGACGAAACGGACCTCCTACGGTCGAAACGGGGGTCCTGTTGATCGGGAGGGGTGTGGCGTACCGCAAAACGGACGAAACGGACCTCCTACGGTCAAAACGGGGGTCCTGTTCATCGGGAGGGGTGTGGCGTACCGCAAAATGGGACTCCACGGGATACTGTTCATCTCCACCGTCGACCTCCTCCAGCCTCCACGGGCTACCGTCGACCTCCTCCAGCCTCCATGGGCTCCTGTTCATCCATCCTCCACCGCGCGCTACTCCACCGGCTACTGTTCAACCACCCCTCCACGGGCACCCCTCCACCGTCTACTGTTCATCCAGCCCTCCACCACACCACGGGGTCCTGTTCATCAAGAGGCAATGCCACCGCTCACTGTTCATCCAACCCCCCCCCCCCCCCCCGCAACGCTCACTGTTCATCCAATTGATCGGCTTCAGTTAGCAGCAGTAGCGAAGGAATCGCTCGATCGGGTTCAGTTAATAGCCATTGATCGATCGCTCGGGTTCAGTAAGGCGTAGCCTGCAGTGCAATCACTCGGGTTCAGTTAGAGCCCAACGCCTCGCTCGGGTTTAGTTAGAGCCAACGCCTCGCACACACGCGCGTACGTGTACGAGAGAAACGCGCATCGCTCGGCCCCCGACCTCCCACCGTAACCGGGAACTCCCCGAAATTTTCCTCCCCCTCGCTTCTACCACGGTTTTTTCCGTCATGGACGGCCCAAAGAATGTCATGCAGCTGCGTCTCCGTCCCGCCCAGGACGAAAAGCCCATTTTCTGTCATGATTTTTTGTCATAGAAGTAGGAGACCACCACATCTATGATGATACCGGGTTTTGTCACAATTATCGTCATAGAAGTGTCATATGTATGACAGAAAAAAAATTCGTTCGGCCCAAAATGTCACGGATGTGTCTTTTTTTGTAGTGCCTCCAGAGCTCAGGAGCAGGCCTCACGGGAAACCTTGAGAGACACCTCGGCCTTCGCGTTTTCAAGATCACGCTGGTAGCGGCCAAGGTTGATGGCCACCTTCAGCTTACGTCGTTCCTCCACCAGCCAAAGACCCTCAGCCTTGAGGCATGCGTCGACATCCGTAAGTTCACCGCCGAGTCGGCTCATCGCGCTCATCGCCTCCTGGAGGAGCTCGTGGCGAACGACGCTCCGCCCGTGCTCGAACTCCAACGCGCGGCCCACCTCGTCCTCCGCCACGGGGGTTACAGGCGGGACATGAAGTGGCGCACTCCCTCTCGGCAGGGGGCTGGGGGCTGGTGCTGCCCCAGGCGCTGGCCCGGCCTCACGAGGGGCCCCGGCCAGTCGGGGCCCGCTGCTTGAAGAGGAACTGAAGACCGAAGCCAACCATCTACTACCCATGACCAGAGGAGGGGTCCGGGGCACGCCCGCTAAGCTCCAAGCCAGGCCGTGGAGGAAGGACGGCGAGGCCACATATTCGAAGCGCCATGAAGGCGAGTGCACCTCCCCGGTCGGCCCTGCGCCAGGCGCGACCTGCCGGCTCGAGACGCTCAAGGCCGACGGGGGAGTCGAGGGAGGCAGAGGATGCTTCTCGAGGGACACAGCGGCCCTGACAGAAGGGGTCCTGGAGAGCCAACGTCAGGGATGAAAGCAGTAGTGAAGAAATCACAAGGTGGAGTACTTACTCGTCGACGGCGATGTACTTTCGTCGCTTCAACGGCCCAAAGATACCGCCGCTGCTCGGAGATCCTTTCCTCTTGCGGAGCTCCTCAAAGTCCACGCAAAGCCGACCGAAGTGCTGGACATGGCGGTCGGCGCTGGGTGCAGCCGGAGAGGAGCTCGAGGGGACGGCTTCAGGGGTGCCGGGCTGCGGAGAGCAGTCGGGCGTCACCTCACCGCGACCTCCCGAGGCCTCCGTAGTTTCGTCCTCGGGAGTCGAGTACTACATCGTCTCAGCAACCGACTTCCCAGGGGGAGAATCACGAGTTCCTAAGGACGACGCCCCAGGAGCCCCAGGCGACATCTACACGCCAGCACTCGTGCCGCCAGCCTCTGGCGGCGCTTGCCCCCTGCATCCACATCCGGGGCGAGCTCGGCGCTAGCGACAGAGAAGGGAACCACGTTGACGGGGTTCTCGCGAGGCCCCACCAGGCTGTCTGGGCGCAGTCCCCACTCATCAAAGGAAGGCATGCTCTCTACGAATTCAGCCTTGTTCGTGCAGCGGTACAGCAGACAGCTCTTCCCGGACATGTCGTCCGGCAAAGGGACACCTGTCAGGACCTCGAGCACTGAAAGTGCGTTATATCGACTAGAGGAGGGTGAATAGGCGATTTTTATGAATTCTTCACTGAGGAATTTGCGGGTGAGGAAATTCCTTAGCGAAGAACTACTTGCAGCGGAATAAGTACTCAAAAGTAAACATAACAGGATACAAGCATGGTCATCATGATGAAATGAAGACAGGCACAGAGTACAGAAAGCGTAAACACCGGATAACACAGGATGAAGACAAACAGACTGAAGAAATTGAACTAAGGAAATTGAGAAAGTCTTGAGTCAAAGTCTTCAAACACAATATATGACAAGCACACAACACAGTAATGAGGAAATGAAAGAGTTGAGGAAATAGAACCAGTAGGCTTGGTGAAGACAATGATTTGGTAGACCAGTTCCAACTGCTGTCTCAGTTGTACATCTGGTTGGAGCGGCTAGGTATTTAAACCTGAGGACACACAGTCCCGGACACACAGTCCTCACCGTATTCTCCTTGAGCTAAGGTCACACAGACCTTGCCCAATCACTCGTGGTAAGTCTTCATGTGACGTCCGAACCTTCACAAACTCGGTCACTCGGCGATCCACAATTCCTCTTGGATGCTCTAGACCATGACGCCTAACCGTCTGGAAGAAGCACAGTCTTCAAAGGTAACAAGCGTCGGATCCACGCAGGATCAATCTCTTCAGTGATGCTCAATCACTTTGGGTTTGTTGGTGTTTGGGTTTGGGTTTTCCTCACTTGATGATTTTCGCTCAAAGTCCTCGGAGGATGGGATGCTCTCAATGACAAGTGTTAGTTTCTCTCGGAGCAGCCAACCAGCTAGTAGTTGTAGGGGCGGCTATTTATAGCCTAGGGAGCAGCCCGGCATGATAAGACATAAATGCCCTTCAATGATATGACCGTTAGGTGGGTAGATATTTTGGGACAGCACAAATGGTATATCTTTTTGTAATAAATTAGTCAGAGGCCGAGAAATTTTTGAGAAGTCCTTAATGAACCTCCTATAAAAAGCGGCGTGACCAAGGAAACTTCTTTTACCTTTGATGTCCTTGGGACATGGCATCTTTTCAATAGCATCAACCTTGGCTTTGTCAACCTCAATACCTCTTTCAGAAACTTTATGCCCCAAGACAATACCTTCATTAACCATAAAGTGGCACTTTTCCCAATTCAAGACAAGGTTAGTTTCTTCACATCTCTGCAAAACTCGATCAAGGTTGCTCAAGCAATCATCAAAAGAGGATCCATAGACGGAAAAGTCGTCCATGAAAACCTCACAAATCTTTTCACAAAAGTCAGAGAATATAGCCATCATGCATCTTTCAAAGGTAGCAGGTGCATTACATAAACCAAAAGGCATACGTCTGTAAGCAAAAGTACCAAAAGGGCAAGTAAAAGTAGTCTTTGATTGATCATTGGCTGACACAGGTATTTGAGAGAAACCAGAATAACCATCTAGAAAGCAAAATGTGTATGTTTGGATAATCTTTCTAGCATTTGATCGATAAAAGGTAAGGGGAATGATCTTTCTTAGTAGCCTTATTTAATTTGTGGAAATCAATTACCGTCCTATAACCTGTAATAATTCTTTGCAGGATCAACTCATCTTTATCATTAGGAACGACGGTAATACCTCCCTTCTTAGGGACACAATGGACAGGACTTACCCACTGACTATCAGCAACGAGATAAATTATACCTGCCTCAAGGAGCTTTAGTATTTCTTTTCTTACCACTTCCTTCATCTTAGGATTCAGCCGTCGTTGATGATCACGAACTGGTTTTGCATCTTCTTCCAAATTTAATTTTTGTTGACATAGAGTGGGACTAATGCCCTTAAGATCATCAAGAGTATATCCAATAGCAGCACGGTGCTTCTTCAGAGTTTTCAATAATCTTTCTTCTTCATGCTCTGAAAGGTTAGCACTAATAATAACAGGATATATCTTTTTCTCATCGAGATAAGCATATTTAAGAGTATCAGGTAAAGGTTTGAGCTCAAACACGGGATCACCCTTGGGTGGAGGAGGATCCCCTAGGATTTCAACAGGCAAATTGTGTTTCAGGATAGGTTCCTGTTTAAAGAACACTTCATCTATTTCCCTTCTTTCATTCATAAACATATCATTTTCATGGTCTAGCAAATATTGTTCTAAAGGATCACTAGGAGGTACGGCAATAGAAGCAAGACCAATAATTTCATCCTTACTAGGCAATTCTTCTTCATGGTGTTGTCTACTAAATTTAGGGAAATTAAACTCATGAGACATATCACCCAAGCCAATAGTAACAACACTCTTTTCGCAGTCTATCCTAGCATTAACTGTGTTCAAGAAGGGTCTACCAAATATAATGGGACAAAAGCTATCTTGTGGGGAACCAAGAACAAGAAAATCAGCAGGGTATAGTTTTCCCACACAAGACTTCAACATCTCTAACAATTCCAATGGGTGATATTGTATCTCTATTAGCAAGTTTGATGGTAACATCAATACCTTCTATCTCAGCAGGTGCAATTTCATGCATAATTTCTTTGTATAAGTCATGAGGTATAGCACTAGCACTAGCACCCATATCACATAAGCCATGATAACAATGATCTCCTATTTTAACAGAAATAACAGGCATGCCTACCACAGGTCTATGTTTATCTTTAGCACAGGGTTTAGCAATTCTAGCAGCTTCACCGCAGAAGTAAATAACATGCCCATCAATATTATCAGCCAAGAGATCTTTAACAATAGCAATATTAGGTTCAACTTTAACTTGCTCAGGAGGTGTATAAGTTCTAATATTGCTTTTACGAACCACAGTTGGAGCTTTAGCATGATCCTTTATCCTAACAGGAAAAGGTGGTTTCTCAACATAAGAAGTAGGAACAATAGGATCATTATAGGTGATAGTATTTTCTTCAACTTTAGTCGGTGCAGCTACTTTTACTTCTATGGGAGAATGATATTTAAACCACTTCTCCTTGGGGAGATCAACATAAGTAGCAAAAGATTCACAAAAAGAAGCTACTATCTCAGAGTCAAGTCCATATTTAGTGCTAAATTTACGGAAAACATTGGTATCCATAAAAGATTTAACACAATCAAACTTAGGTGTCATACCTGACTCCTTACCTTCGTCGAGATCCCAATCTTCAGAGTTGCGTTTAATTCTATCCAATAAATTACATTTGAATTCAATAGTCTTCATCATAAAAGAGCCAGCACAAGAAGTATGGAGCATGGTGCGATTATTATCAGAAAGCCGAGCATAAAAACTTTGAATAATTATTTCTCTTGAGAGCTCATGATTGGGGCATGAATATAACATTGATTTAAGCCTCCCCCAAGCTTGAGCGATGCTTTCTCATTCGCAAGGCCAAAAATTATATATATAATTGCGATCACGATGAACAAGATGCATAGGATAAAACTTCTGATGAAATTCTAATTTCAATCGTTTGTAGTTCCATGACCCCGTATCATCACATAGCCTATACCATGTCGATGCATCTCCCTTCAAAGATAAAGGGAATACCTTCTTCTTAATAACATCACTGGGTATACCTGCAAGCTTAAATAATCCACAAACTTCATCCACATAGATTAGGTGCTCATCAGGATGCTTTGTTCCATCTCCTGCAAAAGGATTAGCTAGCAGTTTTTCTAACATACCCGAAGGAACTTCAAAGGGAACATTTTCATTTTCGGTAGATTCAGTAGGTTGAGGAGCAACTCTTTGCTCTACAGGTCGGGGTGAAGATACCCCAAACAAGCCCCTCAGAGGATTACTTTCCATAGTAACAAGTGACAGTAAATTTCAGCACACTATATAAATTTTTCCTTACCAAATTCCACCTACCAAAGGCGCTTCACTCCCCAGCATCGGTGCCAGAAAAGAGTCTTGATGACCCACAAGTATAGGGGATGTATTGTAGTCCTTTCGATAAGTAAGAGTGTCGAACCCAACGAGGAGCAGAAGGAAATGGTAAGCGGTTTTCAGCAAGGTATTCTCTGCAAGTACTGAAATAAGTGGTAACAGATAGTTTTGTGATAGGAGAATTTGTAACGAGCAACAAGTAACGAAAGTAAATAAAGTGCAGCAAGGTGGCCCAATCCTTTTTGTAGCAAAGGACAAGCCTGGACAAACTCTTATATAGAGAAAAGCGCTCCCGAGGACACATGGGAATTGTCGTCAAGCTAGTTTTCATCACATTCATATGATTCGCGTTCGGTACTTTGATAATTTGATATGTGGATGGACCGGTGCTTGGGTGCTGTTCTTACTTGAACAAGTATTCCACTTATGATTAACCTCTATTGCAAGCATCCGCAACTACAACAAAAGTATTAAGGTAAACCTAACCATAGCATGAAACATATGGATCCAAATCAGCCCCTTGCGAAGCAACGCATAAACTAGGGTTTAAGCTTCTGTCACTCTAGCAACCCATCATCTACTTATTACTTCCCAATGCCTTCCTCTAGCTAGGCCCAAATAATGGTGAAGTGTTATGTAGTCGACGTTCACATAACACCACTAGAGGATAGACAACATACATCTCATCAAAATATCGAACGAATACCAAATTCACATGACTACTAATAGCAAGACTTCTCCCATGTCCTCAGGAACAAACGTAACTACTCACAAAGCATATTCATGTTCATAATCAGAGGGGTATTAATATGCATATAGGATCTGAACATATGATCTTCCACCAAATAAACCAACTAGCATCAACTACAAGGAGTAATCAACACTACTAGCAACCTACTAGTACCAATCCCGGACTTGGAGACAAGAATTGGATACAAGAGATGAACTAGGGTTTTGAGAGGAGATGGTGCTAGTGAAGATGTTGATGGAGATTGCCCTCTCCCGATGAGAGGAGCGTTGGTGATGACGATGGCGATGATTTCCCCCTCCCGGAGGGAAGTGTCCCCGGCAGAACAGCTTTGCCGGAGCCCTAGATTGGTTCCGCCAAGGTTCCGCCTCATGGCGGCGGAGTCTTGTCCCGAAAGGTTGCTTATGATTTTTTCCTCAATGAAAGACTTCATATAGCAGAAGATGGCCACCGGAGAGCCAACAGGGGGCCCACGAGGCAGGGGGGCGCGCCCAGGGGGTAGGGCGCGCCCCCCACCCTCGTGGACAGGTGGTGGCCCCCCTGATGTATTTCTTCTGCTCAGTATTTTTTATTATTTCCAAAACTAACTTTCATGGAGTTTCAGGACTTTTGGAGTTGTGCAGAATAGGTCTCTAATATTTGCTCCTTTTTCAGCCCAGAATTCCAGCTGCCGGCATTCTCCCTCCTTATGCAAACCTTGTAAAATAAGAGAGAATAGGCATAAGTATTGTGACATAACGTGTAATAACAGCCCATAATGCAATAAATATCGATATAAAAGCATGATGCAAAATGGACGTATCAAGGCTCTCGTGACGTGAGCCATGACGATCAAGATCAGGCTGGCGCCAGGTGGGCGCCAACCCGCGCAGTGTCCATGTTTCCCCTTTGGTGCTAAGGGAGCGAGCGCAGGCGCGGAGTACCGAGGCATCAAGCAAAGGTTTCCATATCGGTGCAACGAGACCAAGACCAGCAGGACGGCAAGACGGAGGTCACCATGGAGCCCAAGGCAGCGTCACCACCAGAGCCTTTTGCAGGCGAAGACCGCTTTTGTCAGGATAAGCTGTACTAGCTGTCCCCTTTCAAATTGGCCGTTGTTGGCTCCCTTCCCGCTCAATATTTGGGAAGAGGACCAAGGCCTATATAAGTAGAACTAGCCACCACAATAGGGGGGATCGATTCCATCTTCCATCCTCTCACCCACAAGCACACCAAGCACAAGAACACCTCAACCTTAGGAGGTTGTTCTTCCCCTTGTACTGTTCATCATCAGCCCAAAAGCAATCCACCACCATCACACTGGAGTAGGGTATTGCACCACAACGGTGGCCCAAACCAGTATAAACCCCGTGTCCTTGTGATTGTGAGTTCGTTGAGCTCGTTCTTGAGATCTTAGCTAGTTAGAACGCGGATCGGTAGGAGGGAGAGAACTTAGCGCGCACCCCAGAGTTTGAACCTTAAGGGTTTTGGCAAAACCCGTGATCCGACAGCTGGCGCCTGCCTGGCCTTGGTCGTCAGGGCTCACGTCACGTGAACCTCGCGAGGTGCCCCTTGCATAGAGATCTCCGCTCCTCGGGAGCCAGCCTAGTGAGGCTGTCCCCGAGGAGGTCTTGGTGTTGTCCGCCTCGCGAGGCTTGGTCCCTCATGAGGGTCTTGAGTGGTTGTTGCTGAAGATGGGTCGTACCAGGCCATTGGTGGAGCATGCTTGTCGGTGTCAAAACCGGCGGATCTCGGGTAGGGGGTCCCTAACTATGCGTCTAAGGCGGATGGTAACAGGAGGCGGGGGACACAATGTTTACCCAGGTTCAGGCCCTCTCAATGGAGGTAATACCCTACCTCCTGCTTGATTGATCTTGATGATATGAGTATTACAAGAGTTGATCTACCACGAGATCGTAGAGGCTAAACCCTAGAAGCTAGCCTATGATTATGATTGTTCTTGTCCTATGGACTAAACCCTCCGGTTTATATAGACACCGGAGGGGGCTAGGGTTACACATAGTCGGTTACAAGGGAGGAGATCTACATATCTGTATTGCCAAGCTTGCCTTCCACGCAAAGGAGAGTCCCATCCAGACACGGGACGAAGTCTTGAGTCTTGTATCTTCATAGTCCAACAGTCCGGCTAAAGTATATAGTCCGGCTATCCGAGGACCCCCTAATCCAGGACTCCCTCAGTAGCCCCTGAACTAGGCTTCAATGACAATGAGTCCGGCGCGTAGATTGTCTTCGGCATTGCAAGGCGGGTTCCTCCTCCGAATACTCCATAGAAGATTTTGAACACAAGGATTGTGTCCGGCTCTGTAAAATAAATTCCACATACCACCGTAGAGATTATAATATTTTCACAAATCTTAATTTGCTGACAACTTTTCATAGTGTGATACTCTGCCGTGGTTTGATCATGACGAACCGTTTTTCCCAGCCTACCACTGCACGTGTTGCGAGGTGGTTTTATTGGCACGTCTTGTCGAAGCAGAGATCGTGTTCCTCTTATCACGGGATTCTCATCAATACGGGTGTGGGTAACCCAATCGCGCTTGTTGGTATGACTCCTCGATTTAGGCAAGGTCCAAACGGCCACGCGAAGGACGCTCGGTATTCACCCCCTTTATAAAGGGGCCAAGGCCTGCCCTTTTCTTCTCGCGCTCGATCCTTCCCTTCCCCCACCTCGAATTCCAACACCCGAGGCTCCGGCTAAGCGCTCCGGACCTTCAATCATGTCTGGATCCAACCTTCAAGGCCGGTGGATGGCCTCCTCTGTCACAGAGGAGGACATCAAGAAGCTAAGAGAAGCCAGGTATCTGACCGCTGAAATCTCGCACAGGCTGCCTGCTCCAGGGCAGGTCATCCCTACTCCCGAATCCAACGGGAGTGTCGTATTTGTTTCCCACCTCCCCCGAGGGCTAGGCTTTAGTCTTGATCCCTTTGTTAGCGGGCTTATGTTCTTCTACGGGCTCGATTTCCATGATCTGGCTCCGGATTCCATCCTTCACATCTTGTCGTTCATCGTCATGTGCGAAGCCTTCCTCCGCGTCACCCCACACTCCGGCTTATGGCTCAAGACCTTCAATGTGAAGCCGAGGATGATCGATGGGCGACACGCAGAGTGCGGAGGTGCCATAATAAGCAAAGGCGTCGATGCTCCATGGCCGGAGGGTTCCTTCCCGGAGATGTCCAACTTATGGCAGCGGGAGTGGTTTTACATCACGACTCCCCGAAGCACTAAGTGGGTAGCTGCCCCCGCCTTCCGTTCGGGCCCCCCCGCCACAACTGGCGTCGTGGGTCAACAAGGGGCTGGACTGGGGGACAGTTAATGACGTGCCGATACTGCAGAGTCGCATCCGAGATCTCCTCGAGAGAGATGCCAGCCTTGTCAAGGTAATGCAAGTCATGCTAGTTCGTCGGGTCCTGCCATGCCAACGCCGACCTCTCCGTATGTGGGAGTTCAACCCGGAAGGACCGCGAACTATTCAGCAATTCTTCAGCGTGACGCTCGAAGGGATGTATGGATTGTTCTTCGGACCACGAATAAAGTGTCCGGACACCACCGAGGATGCGGGTCTGAACTGCAATCGTCCAGATACCCAGGTAAGTAATTCTGCGGACGAACACGCTGTCTTTTTATTTATCACATCATTCTGAAAAGTCGCTCTTTGACCAGGACTGGATAAAAAAGGCGAAGATGATCAGGTGTTCGGCTCCCTTCCCGAAGGCTCACTGAATCCTGTACTAGCCAGGATGCTTGAGTATGCACCTCACCAGGTGCCATCAGAGGAAGATAAAGGGAGGAATAAGGAAGCCGAAAGCGGGCCTCACGCATTACTCATCCGAACCGGGGGAATTAGTGTCTCCACGAAGGAGGATAACCGGGGAGAAGAATCTAAAATTCACTCTCCCCAAGCACGGAAGAGGACCGCCTCTAAAGATTTGGAAACGAGGGTTTCCAAACGAGGGAAGAAACCTTCGCCAGGGGGTCCTGCCCCGGAGGGCAACCTTACCGCACAGTGCCCGCAAGGGGATCAGCCCTCCACCGAGCTGTAAGTGAACAAGAGTACTTTTGGTAAATATATCTTGCTTCATCTCTAAGGACAATAACCGAGACGTATGTCTTGCAGTTCGGATCGTAGCCCTTCTCGACAGAGTTCGTCTTCAGGGGATCTTCTTCCGGAGATGATGGAGAGCGAAACGCCTCCCCCTTTCTCCTCGCCTCATGAGGCAGACGACCCTGAGGTGTCGTCACGGAGAATTTCTCCTAATCCGCCAAGGCCGGAAGGTAACCCTTCGGCCACCCGAAGTCCGGAGGATTCGGCTCCTAAGGAGAGCAACAGAAAGAGTCCGGGACTGCCCGGTGCACAACCGGACGTGCTGATGGGACTTCTGGAGCAAGCGAGTATCTCAGAGGCGCATCGTACTTTAATGGGTACGGTGGTTGAGAGGATTGCATCCGCCGAAAGTGGGTTGCATGAGGCTTTTATGAGCCTGCTAAGAGGTTTTGAGGTACGCAAAGTAATATATATATATATATATATATATATTGACGGTACCGCAGACGCTAGGTGTGCCCTTATGCAGACAGTAGCCCCTGAGACTCTGGTTGCTGTCCAAAGGAGGCAAACAGAGGATCATAGTCCCAGGTAATGATCATGCTACTTTTATGTGCAGGCGGCTGAGGGTCCTGTGCCTAGCCGGACTGGTGAGTTTGCCGAACTGAAGCGGCAACTTGATGCAGCAGATGCCGACATTGTGCTTGTAAACAAGCGGCTTGACGAGGCACAGGGTATGTATTCTCCGGTGGTTAATAGATATTAAGAGGAGCATGATGCTAGTATCTATAATATGCTGTGACTGCAGATGGAGCTGCCGCCGTGGAGACCCTTCGGGCGGAGCTTGCCCAAGCCAAGGAACAAGCTAGGAGAAGTGATGCGGCCGCCCTAAAGGCAGTCGAAGAATTAAGAGCCGAACAGGCTGCTCATCGTCAGAGCAAAGATAAAATAGCCAAGATGGTTGTTAAGCTGAAGGATGCCGCCGACTGGTATGAGCTTCTCGAAAAGGACAATCAAGTGAAAGCGGCGGACCTGGAGAAAGCCATGGTAGCAGCCAAGGAGACCCGCTAGAAAATAAGAGCAGCGAAGGAGGAGCTTCGTCAAGCCGGAGATATCACGGCTGGGAAGCCCTTTTTGTTGCGGACGAAGTTCAGAGATCCGAAGTATGCCCCTCTGGATCAATTATGGAGTGCTGCAGACGCGTACGTGGACTTGGCAACGAGTGCTGTAATGCGACTAAATTTTTCAAAGATCAAAAAGATCATGAAGTGAAAAAGTTGTTCTGGTCGCAGTTCGGTGCTCTAACGCGTCCGCTGCTGCTGAATGAGCAAATGGCCGAGTGGGCAGAGCTCCATAGGTTGTCCGGGCTTGCCATGAGGTCTGTCGTGGATCATCTTTGGCCGGAAGGACCAAGGCCGAATAGTTATTTTGGTTTAGTGCAACGATTCCTTGGTGTTGTGCCGCATATCGACGCTGTAAAGAGGTCGGCGTGCATAGAGGGTGCGCGGATGGCTCTTGCCCGTGTTAAAACATACTAGGCAGAGATGGAGGCCACTGCTATTGCAACCCAGAGTCCGGTCGTAGGCCAGGCATCGGCCGAGCACTATTTTGAAGAAGTCCTAGAAGGCGCTCGTTCAATAGAGGCTCAGTGCTCGAAGAGTATCATGTTCTAGTTACATGTAACCCGATTGTAAAAACAATGCTATTAGGATTATAAAGGCTGTGTTTATACTTTTGCCTGAAAGTATTATGATGCCTCCTGTGTGGCCGTTTATGTATGTATATAACCTGAAAGTTTGCAGTCGTCGGCTTCAGCCCCCACGCATGTAATGCGGGCGTGTTCGGAAAAGCGCGTATTCACACTTGATCCAACGTCTTGGTCCATTAAGGAGGTGATAGCGCGGCGAACAAGGCAATCGGACTATATTGCTTTAACACTTTCACTTAGCCATAGGAGTTTGACAGTGGCGCTACTATATAGCCCCTGGTACTTCCGTGTCTATCCGAAGATGGTGCGCGTACATACATGACCGGGAAACCGGTCCTTCGTTAATGCGGAGGAATCGCGAAGATTCCGATGAGTCATCGAGTGGTTGACCAGTCTCGCGCTGTATCATGACAGTCAATTTTCGGCTTTCTCTACTGAGGTGCTCGTCCGGATGAACCAGGGCACAATCGCAGTAGTTCTCCCAGTGCTACCTTAGCCGATATAGCGGAACGTAAGGTACCAAAACATGGGAGCCGGGCAAACCCAACTATTGACCAAAGACATGATTCGGAGCTGATGCATATAAGGCCAAACTCGCGACGCCGAACACTCCCTAAGGTATTCGATCTTTACAACATATACTGGGCTGAGTAACGCCCTTGATAATGAACCCTGAATTTCCAGGTACCTGCATTAGTCTGGCGTGGCGAAATGCCAATAACGCCAGCGTCCCTCTCGGTTATGTTTAGTATCCGAAGGGTGTAAAGCAACAAGAGAGAGTAAGAAAGGTTTACACAGGGTCTTAATCTAAAAAGAAACCTTTGAGCGGGGCCCTGCTGCACGTCTGCGCCTGTGTCTCCGTTGTGCCGTATCCTGGAAGGGTGTAGCATGATTATCATCTATAAAAGAGAAAAACTCAGGTGAAAGTATTCGTGCGAAAAACTGGTTATTCTTAATAAACCATTAAAATGTAATCTAAATAAGGGCAACCCAAACTGTAGTTCATTTTTACACGCGGGGAGCCCCTAGCGCCACTTATGGGGATATATCCATCAACCCAATCTCAGGTTTATCTCAGCTGTTACAGCCAGTGTTGCACCGGACTCGTCTAGCCGTGTCCGCGGTCTTGACGACAGATCATTTATTCTGGTTGGAGAGGCCCGTCAGTGTTCGGCTGCTAAAGCCGTCACACATTCTTCCGTACACAAGGAACGCTCTGCGTTTCTACTAACTATGATGGTGCCACGTGGACCGGGCATCTTAAGCTTAAGATAAGCATAATGCGGTACTGCGTTAAAACGAGCGAAGGCCGTTCTTCCGAGTAGTGCTTGATAGCTGCTTCGGAATGGAGCAATGTCGAAGGTTAACTTTTCACTTCGGAAGTTGTCGGGAGAACCGAATACAACCTCTAGTACTACAGAGCCCGTGCAGCGGGCCTCTGGGCCTGGTATTACTCCTTTAAAGGTAGTATTGCTTTGGTTAATCCTTGTCGGGTCTATCCCCATTTTGCGGACTGTGTCCTAATATATCAGATTGAGACTACTGCCGCCGTCCATAAGGACTCGGGTGAGATGGTATCCGTTAATTATTGGGTCTAGCACCAAGGCAGCAGATCCTCCGTGTCGGATACTATCCGGGTGATCCCTACAATCGAAAGTGATCGGGCAGGCCGACCAAGGGTTGAATTTGGGGGTGACGGGCTCCACGGCGCATACGTCTCGGAGTGCGCGTTTGCTCCTCCTCTTCATTGCGTGAATCATGTTCACAGTTTTGACCTCTGGCGGGAATTTTTTCTGTCCCCCAGTATTTTGTTGGCGAGGCTCATCCTCGTCTTCACTTGGTGTCTCCCTCCCCTTGTGTTCGGCGTTTAGCTTACCGGCCTGCTTGAAAACCCAGCATTCTCTGTTGGTGTGATTCGCAGGTTTGTCGGAGGTGCCATGAATCTGACATAATCTGTCTAGAATCTTGTTTAGGTTGGACGGTCCATCTCTGCTGCCTTTAAATGGCTTTTTTCGTTGACCGGATCATGAGCCCCTGAATCCGGCGTTCACCGCCGTGTTTTCTAGGCTGTCTTCATTGTTTCGACGCTTGCTTTTGTTGCGTCGTGGTTTTCCATTGCCATCCCTAACTTCGGATGTGCCTGGGTCGCCGGTGCCGCTATGGGCCAGCCAACTATCTTCGCCCGCACAAAAGCGGGTCATAAGGCTTGTCAGGGCTGCCATTGTCCTCGGTTTTTCCTGGCCGAGGTGTCTGGCGAGCCATTCGTCCCAGACACTGTGCTTGAAAGCTGCTAAAGCTTCGGCATCCGGGCAATCGATGATTTGATTCTTCTTAGTGAGGAATCTGTTCCAAAGCTTTCGGGCTGACTCTCCGGGCTGTTGAATTATATGACTTAAATCGTCTGCATCCGGAGGTCGGACATAGGTCCCTTGAAAATTAGCCCTAAAAGCATCCTCAAGCTCTTCCCAACTTCCAATTGAGTTTTCGAGGAGGCTTTTCAGCCAATGCTGAGCTGGTCCTTTCAACTTGAGGGGCAAGTATTTGATGGCGTGGAGATCATCTCCGCGAGCCATATGGATATGAAGTATAAAGTCCTCAATCCAGACCCCAGGGTCTGTCGTTCCATCGTATGCCTCTATGTTCACTGGTTTGAATCCCTCTGGGAATTCGTGATCCAGCACCTCATCGGTGAAGCATAGGGGGTGCGCGGCACCCCTGTACTTGGATGTGTCATGACGTTCTGACGGTTGTAGTGTTTGGTTTTGATTCTGTGCCGGAGCACGCTTCCGAGATCCGTAGATGGACCTGGTCATACTGACATCGCTAGCCGCCCTATCGCGGCCACGGGGTGGTCGATCCGGCTGATTGGCCATTTTATTTTTCGGCTGTGTGGGCTCTAAAGCCTCGTCATTGAATTCAGGCAGCAGCTTGCGCTTTGGATAGCTCTTTGTGTGGCGACTGCCACCGTACTTTTCTGCGGTGTCGAGCACCTTGTTCCATCTACTGTTGAGTGTATTTTGCGCGGCCTTGAGACTTTGTTTCTGCTTCTTTAGGCTCCTCGCGGTGGCAAGAAGCCTTCTATGGAGGTTTTCTTGCTCCAAGTGCCTTTCCAGGATGATGTGTGCATCGTCGTCCGGACTGTTCTCCTCTCCGGAGACAGGTTGATTAGTTTTACCCTCGGCGTCATCGTTGTCGGACGGCGGCTCCGTACTATGTTCGCCGTCCGCTGGCTCGTCTTGCTCTGTCGATGGGTCCATGTGGTCGTTGTTTCTTCTGGAGTCGACCGGGGTGTTATTTTTTCTTGCGCTGTTGTCGCTGTTTTTGCCGAGGCGGG
Organism: Aegilops tauschii subsp. strangulata; assembly: GCF_002575655.3. Classification (NCBI taxonomy): domain Eukaryota; kingdom Viridiplantae; phylum Streptophyta; class Magnoliopsida; order Poales; family Poaceae; genus Aegilops; species Aegilops tauschii. Next base: position 410,723,647 of record NC_053036.3, on the reverse strand, counting down.
ATTTGGAGCGGTGCCTACGCCGTCGCTTTGGTTGCTTCTCGAGGAAACTATCCTTCGCTGCATCCTTCCTTTCCTCGTTGTTGTTTTCTTTGGGTGTATCCACCATATATATATATCGTGTGATGAAGTGGCTGTCCAGCGCCCTGTGGGCGGTGGTTCCTGTTCCTCTCCTGCATTGTCGTCCATACCGTCGATGTCTTCGGAGCCGAAATCGAGCATGTCGGTTAAATCGTCGACAGTGGCTACTAAGTGGGTGGTGGGTGGGGAGCGAATTTCTTCGTCGTCCGCATCCACTCTAGTCGGACATAGTTCGGCCAAGGGTCTCCTGACAAGGAGAGAGATCTTAATGAGTTTAGCACGTCGCCCAGTGGTGAGTGCTGAAAGATATCCGTGCAGGAAAACTCCATGATCGGTGCCCAATCAGATTCGATTGGCATGGATGCAGGCGGTTCGGAGCCCGTGGCCGGGGACGAATCCAAGTATCCGGCAACACGGGTCTCATAAGAGGTGAAGTCAATATTCGGCTCTATCGCCGCTGCGTGCGCGGCCTCCGAGGCGGGGTCTATCCACCCGTCCTCGGACGGCACGATCTGCTCCGGATTGAGGGCCGGAGTAGTTGTAGGTGTGATCTCCCGAACATTGTCCGACGGCAGGGCTAAGTCATGCTCGTCGTGACTGCGCGGCGCACCTGACATGGGCTCGAATCCGTCGAAGGTCAAGTCTCCGCGGATGTCGGCAGTATAGTTCAAGTTTCCAAACCTGACCTGATGGCCAGGGGGGTAGCTCTCGATCTGCTCCAGATGGCCAAGCGAGTTGGCCCGCAGTACGAAGCCGCCGAATACGAAGATCTGTCCAGGGAGGAAAGCCTCGCCCTGGATCGCATCGTTGTCGATGATCGAAGAAGCCATCAAGCCTTTATCGTGACGGCACAGTGGAACTCTCAATGAAAGCACCAATGTCGGTGTCAAAATCGGCGGATCTCGGGTAGGGGGTCCCTAACTGTGCGTCTAAGGCGGATGGTAACAGGAGGCGGGGGACACAATGTTTACCCAGGTTCGGGCCCTCTCGATGGAGGTAATACCCTACTTCCTGCTTGATTGATCTTGATGATATGAGTATTACAAGAGTTGATCTACCACGAGATCGTAGAGGCTAAACCCTAGAAGCTAGCCTATGATTATGATTGTTCTTGTCCTACGGACTAAACCCTCCGGTTTATATAGACACGGGAGGGGGCTAGGGTTACACAGAGTCGGTTACAAGGGAGGAGATCTACATATCCGTATTGCCAAGCTTGCCTTCCACGCAAAGGAGAGTCCCATCCGGACACGGGACGAAGTCTTGAGTCTTGTATCTTCATAGTCCAACAGTCCGGCTAAAGTATATGTTGGGGAACGTAGTAATTTCAAAAAAATTCCTACGCACACGCAAGATCATGGTGATGCATAGCAACGAGAGGGGAGAGTGTTGTCTACGTACCCTCATAGACCGTAAGCGGAAGCATTTTATCAACGCGGTTGATGTAGTCATACGTCTTCACGATCCGACCGATCCAAGTACCGAACGCACGGCACCTCCGAGTTCTGCACACATTCAGCTCGATGACGTCCTTGCGTTCTCGATCCAGCAAGAGGGGCGAAGTAGTAGATGAGTTCCGGCAGCACGACGGCGTGGTGATGGTGTTGGTGAAGAACAATCTCCGCAGGGCTTCGCCTAAGCACTACGAAAACTATGACGGAGGATAAACTAGAGGGGACGGGGTTGCCGGCACACGGCTTGGTGTTTCTTGATGTGTCTTTGGTGCTAGCCCTGCCCCTCTATTTATATGTTGAGCCCTGGGGTCGAAACTTGGAGCAAAATCCTCCTCAAAGTCGGTTTGCCCGAAAGGCAAGAGTCCCACTCGGACTCCAGGACCAAACTCCACAATCCTTGGCGTCTGGCCCAGACGCCATGGGCCTCGGCGTCTGGCCCAGGGCCAGATGCCAGGGTCTCCGGCGTTTGGCCCCCTGGCCTCCGCAAAACTCCTTTTGCACCGACCTATAGCCCCGTGGGCCTGACCCCTTGGCCTAACCATATCATCCAATATATGAATCTTTACCTCCGGACCATTCCGGAGCTCCTCGTCATTCCGTGATCTCATCCGGGACTCCGAACAACATTCGGTCACCAACATACATAACTCATATAATATTATATCGTCAACGAACGTTAAGCGTGCGGACCCTACGGGTTCGAGAACTATGTAGACATGACCGAGACACTTCTCTGGTCAATAACCAATAGTGCAACCTGGATGCCCATATTGGCTCCTACATATTCTACGAAGATCTTTATCGGTCAAACCGCATAACAACATACGTTTGTTCCCTCTGTCATCGGTATGTTACTTGCCCGAGATTCGATCGTCGATATCTCAATACGTAGTTCAATCTCGTTACCGGCAAGTCTCTTTACTCGTTCCGTAATACATCATCACGCAACTAACTCATTAGTTACAATGCTTGCAAGGCTTATAGTGATGTGCATTACCGAGTGGGCCCAGAGATACCTCTCCGACAATCGGAGTGACAAATCCTAATCTCGAAATATGCCAACCCAACAAGTACCTTTGGAGACACCTGTAGAGCACCTTTATAATCACCCAGTTACGTTGTGACGTTTGGTAGCACACAAAGTGTTCCCCCGGTAAACGGGAGTTGCATAATCTCATAGTCATAGGAACATGTATAAGTCATGAAGAAAGCAATAGCAGAATACTAAACGATCAAGTGCTAAGCTAACAGAATGGGTCAAGTCAATCACATCATTCTCCTAATGATGTGATCCCGTTAATCAAATGACAACTCATGTCTATGGCTAGGAAACATAACCGTCTTTGATCAACGAGCTAGTCAAGTAGAGGCATACTAGTGACACTTTGTTTGTCTATGTATTCACACAAGTATTATGTTTCCGGTTAATTCAATTCTAGCATGAATAATAAACATTTATCATGATATAAGGAAATAAATAATAACTTTATTATTGCCTCTAGGGCATATTTCCTTCAGTCTCCCACTTGCACTAGAGTCAATAATCTAGAGCACATCGCCATGTCATTTAACATCAATAGTTCACATCACCATGTGATTAACACCCATAGTTCACATCATCATGTGACCAACACCTAAAGGGTTTACTAGAGTCAATAATCTAGTTCACATCGTTATGTGATTAACACCCAAAGAGTACTAAGGTGTGATCATGTTTTGCTTGTGAAAGAAGTTTAGTCAACGGGTCTGCCATATTCAGATCCGTATGTATTTTGCAAATTTGTATGTCTACAATGCTCTGCACGGAGCTACTTTAGCTAATTGCTCCCACTTTCAATATGTATCCAGATTAAGACTTAGAGTCATCTGGATCAGTGCCAAAACTTGTATCGATGTAACCCTTTACGACGAACCTTTTGTCACCTCCATAATCGAGAAACATATCCTTATTCCACTAAGGATAATTTTGACCGTTGTTCAGTGATCTACTCCTAGATCACTATTGTACTCCCTTGCCAAAATTAGTGTAGGGTATACAATAGATCTGGTACACAGCATGGCATACTTTATAGAACCTATGGCTGAGGCGTAGGGAATGACTTTCATTCTCTTTCTATCTTCTGCCGTGGCCGGGCTTTGAGTCCTACTCAATTTCACACCTTGTAACAAAGGCAAGAACTCTTTCTTTGACTGTTCCATTTTGAACTACTTCAAAATCTTGTCAAGGTATGTACTCATTGAAAAAACTTATCAAGCGTCTTGATCTATCTCTATAGATCTTGATGCTCAATATGTAAGCAGCTTTACCGAGGTCTTTGTTTGAAAAACTCCTTTCAAACACTCCTTTATGCTTTGCAGAATAATTCTACATTATTTCCGATCAACAATATGTCATTCACATATACTTATCAGAAATGATGTAGTGCTCCCACTCACTTTCTTGTAAATACAGGCTTCATTGCAAGTCTGTAGAAAACTATATCCTTTGATCAACTTATCAAAGCGTATATTCCAACTCCGAGATGCTTGCACCAGTCCATAGATGGATCGCTGGAGCTTGCATATTTTGTTAGCACCTTTAGGATTGACAAAACCTTCTGGTTGCATCATATACAACTCTTCTTTAATAAATCCATTAAGGAATGCAGTTTTGTTTATCCATTTGCCAGATTTCATAAAATGTGGCAATTGCTAACATGATTCGGACAGACTTAAGCATAGATACAAGTGAGAAACTCTCATCGTAGTCAACACCTTGAACTTGTCGAAAACCTTTTGCGACAATTCTAGCTTTGTAGATAGTAACACTACTATCAGCGTCCGTCTTCCTCTTGAAGATCCATTTATTTTCTATGGCTTGTCGATCATCGGGCAAGTCAACCAAAGTCCACACTTCGTTCTCATACATGGATCCCATCTCAGATTTCATGGCCTCAAGCCATTTTGCAGAATCTGGGCTCATCATCGCTTCCTCATAGTTCGTAGGTTCGTCATGGTCAAGTAACATGACCTCCAGAACTGGATTACCGTACCACTCTGGTGCGGATTCCATTCTGGTTGACCTACGAGGTTCGGTAGTAACTTGATCTGAAGTTACATGATCATCATCATTAGCTTCCTCACTAATTGGTGTAGGAGTCACAAGAACATATTTCTGTGATGAACTACTTTCCAATAAGGGAGCAGGTACAGTTACCTCATCAACTTCTACTTTCCTCCCACTCACTTCTTTCGAGAGAAACTCCTTCTCTAGAAAGGATCCATTCTTAGCAACGAATGTCTTGCCTTCGGATCTGTGATAGAAGGTGTACCCAATTGTCTCCTTTGGGTATCCTATGAAGACACATTTCTCCGATTTGGGTTTGAGCTTATCAGGATGAAACTTTTTCTTATAAGCATCGCAACCCCAAACTTTAAGAAACGACAACTTTGGTTTCTTGCCAAACCACAGTTCATACGGTGTCGTCTCAAACGGATTTAGATGGTGCCCTTTTTTACGTGAATGCAGTTGTCTCTAATGCATAACCCCAAAACTATAGTGGTAAATCGTTAAGAAACATCATAGATTGCACTATATCCAATAAAGTACGGTTATGACGTTCGGACACACCATTATGCTGTGGTGTTCCAGGTGGCACGAATTTGTGAAACTATTCCACATTGTTTTAATTGAAGACCAAACTCGTAACTCAAATATTTGTCTCCGCGATCAGATCGTAGAAACCTTATTTTCTTGTCACGATGATTTTCCACTTCACTCTGAAATTCTTTGAACTTTTCAAATGCTTCAGACTTATGTTTCATCAAGTAGATATACCCATATCTGCTCAAATCATCTGTGAAGGTCAGAAAATAACGATACCCGCCGCGAGCCTCAACACTCATCGGATCACATACATCAGTATGTATTATTTCCAATAAGTCAGTTGCTCGCTCCATTGTTCTGGAGAACGGAGTCCTAGTCATCTTGCCCATAAGGCATGGTTCGCAAGCATCAAGTGATTCATAATCAAGTGATTCCAAAATCCCATCAGCATGGAGTTTCTTCATGCGCTTTACACCAATATGACCTAAACGGCAGTGCCACAAATAAGTTGCACTATCATTATTAACTTTGCATCTTTTGGCTTCAATATTATGAATATGTGTATCACTACGATCGAGATCCAACGAACCATTTTCATTGGGTGTGTAACCATATAAGGTTTTATTCATGTAAACAGAACAACAATAATTCTCTAACTTAAATGAATAACCGTATTGCAATAAACATGATCAAATAATATTCATGCTCAACGCAAACACCAAATAACACTTATTTAGGTTCAACACTAACCCCGAAAGTATAGGGAGTGTGCGATGATGATCATATCAATCTTGGAACCACTTCCAATACACATCGTCACTTCATCCTTAACTAGTTTCTGTTCATTATGCAACTCCCGTTTCGAGTTACTACTCTTTAGCAACTGAACCAGTATCAAATACCAAGGGGTTGCTACGAACACTAGTAAAATACACATCAATAATCTGTATATCAAATATACCTTTGTTCACTTTGCCATCCTTCTTATCCACCAAATACTTGGGGCAGTTCCGCTTCCAGTGACCAGTCCCTTTGCAGTAGAAGCACTTAGTCTCAGGCTTAGGTCCAGACTTGGGCTTCTTCACTTGAGCAGCAACTTGCTTGCCGTTCTTCTTGAAGTTCCCCTTCTATCCCTTTGCCCTTTTCTTGAAACTAGTGGTCTTGTTAACCATCAACACTTGATGCTCTTTCTTGATTTCTACCTTTGTCGATTTCAGCATCGCGAAGACCTCGGGGATTACTTTCGTCATCCCTTGCATACTATAGTTCATCATGAACTTCTACTAACTTGGTGATGGTGACTAGAGAATTCTGTCAATCACTATTTTATCTGGAAGATTAACTCCCACTTGATTCAAGCGATTGTAGTACCCAGACAATCTGAGCACATGCTCACTGCTTGAGCTATTCTCCTCCATCTTTTAGCTATAGAACTTGTTGGAGACTTCATATCTCTCAACTCGGGTATTTGCTTGAAATATTAACTTCAACTCCTGGAACATCTCATATGGTCCATGACGTTCAAAACGTCTTTGAAGTCCCGATTCTAAGCCGTTAAGCATGGTGCACTAAACTATCAAGTACTCATCATATTGAGCTAGCCAAACGTTCATAATGTCTGCATCTGCTCCTGCAATAGGTCTGTCACCTAGCGGTGCATCAAGGACATAATTCTTCTGTGCAGCAATGAGGATAATCCTCAGATCACGGATCCAATCCGCATCATTGCTACTAACATCTTTCAACATAATTTTTCTCTAGGAACATATCAAAATAAACATAGGGAAGCAACAACGCGAGCTATTGATCTACAACATAATCTGCAAAATACTATCAGGACTAAGTTCATGATAAATTTAAGTTCAATTAATCATATTACTGAAGAACTCCCACTTAGATAGACATCCCTCTAATCCTCTAAGTGATCACGTGATCCATATCAACTAAACCATGTCTGATCATCACGTGAGATGGAGTAGTTTCAACGGTGAACATCACTATGTTGATCATATCCACTATATGATTCACGCTCGACCTTTCGGTCTCCGTGTTCCGAGGCCATATCTGTTATATTCTAGGCTCGTCAAGCTTAACCTGAGTATTCCGCGTGTGCAACTGTTTTGCACCCGTTGTATTTGAACGTAGAGCCTATCACACCCGATCATCACGTGGTGTCTCAGCACGAAGAACTTTCGCAACGGTGCATACTCGGGGAGAACACTTATACTTTGATAATTTAGTGAGGGATCATCTTATAATGCTACCGTCAATCAAAGCAAGATAAGATGCATAAAAGATAAACATCACATGCAATCAATATAAGTGATATGATATGGCCATCATCATCTTGTGCTTGTGATCTCCATCTCCGAAGCACCATCATGATCACCATCGTCACCGGCGCGACACCTTGATCTCCATCGTAGCATCGTTGTCGTCTCGCCAATCTTATGCTTCTACGACTATCGCTACCGCTTAGTGATAAAGTAAAGCATTACAGGGCGATTGCTTGCATACAATAAATCAACAACCATATGGCTCCTGCCAGTTGCCGATAACTCGGTTAGAAAACATGATCATCTCATACAATAAAATTTAGCATCATGTCTTGATCATATCACATCACAACATGCCCTGCAAAAACAAGTTAGACGTCCTCTACTTTGTTGTTGCAAGTTTTACGTGGCTGCTACTGGGCTTAGCAAGAACCGTTCTTACCTACGCATCAAAACCACAACGATAGTTTGTCAAGTTGGTGTTGTTTTAACCTTCGCAAGGACCGGGCGTAGCCACACTCGGTTCAACTAAAGTTGGAGAAACTGACACCCGCCAGCCACCTCTGTGCAAACCACGTCGGTAGAACCAGTCTTGCGTAAGCGTACGCGTAATGTCGGTCCAGGCCGCTTCATCCAACAATACCGCCGAACCAAAGTATGACATGCTGGTAAGAAGTATGACTTATATAGCCCACAACTCACTTGTGTTCTACTCATGCATATGACATCTACGCATAAAACCTGGCTCGGATGCCACTGTTGGGGAACGTAGTAATTTCAAAAAAATTCCTACGCACACGCAAGATCATGGTGATGCATAGCAACGAGAGGGGAGAGTGTTGTCTACGTACCCTCGTAGACCGTAAGCGGAAGCGTTTTATCAACGGGGTTGATGTAGTCGTACGTCTTCACGATCCGACCGATCCAAGTACCGAACGCACGGCACCTCTGAGTTCTGCACACGTTCAGCTCGATGACGTCCTCGCCTTCTCGATCCAGCAAGAGGGGCGAAGTAGTAGATTTTTCCGGCAGCACGACGACGTGGTGACGGTGTTGGTGAAGAACAATCTCCGCAGGGCTTCGCCTAAGCACTACGAAAACTATGACGGAGGATAAACTAGAGGGGACGGGGTTGCCGGCACACGGCTTGGTGTTTCTTGATGTGTCTTTGGTGCTAGCCCTGCCCCTCTATTTATATGTTGAGCCCTCGGGTCGAAACTTGGAGCAAAATCCTCCTCAAAGTCGGTTTTGCCCGAAAGGCAAGAGTCCCACTCGGACTCCAGGACCAAACGCCACAATCCTTGGCGTCTAGCCCAGACGCCATGGGCCTCGGCGTCTGGCCCAGGGCCAGACGCCAGGGTCTCCGGCGTTTGGCCCCCTGGCCTCCGCAAAACTCCTTTTGCACCGACTTATAGCCCCGTGGGCCTAACCCCTTGGCCTAACCATATCATCCAATATATGAATCTTTACCTCCGGACCATTCTGGAGCTCCTCGTCATGTCCGTGATCTCATCCAGGACTCCGAACAACATTCGGTCACCAACATACATAACTCATATAATACTATATCGTCAACGAACGTTAAGCGTGCGGACCCTACGGGTTCGAGAACTATGTAGACATGACCGAGACACTTCTCTGGTCAATAACCAATAGCGGACCGTGGATGCCCATATTGGCTCCTACATGTTCTACGAAGATCTTTATCGGTCAAACCGCATAACAACATACGTTTGTTCCCTCTGTCATCGGTATGTTACTTGCCCGAGATTCGATCGTCGATATCTCAATACCTAGTTCAATCTCGTTACCGGCAAGTATCTTTACTCGTTCTGTAATACATCATCCCGCAACTAACTCATTAGTTACAATGCTTGCAAGGCTTATAGTGATGTGCATTACCGAGTGGGCCCAGAGATACCTCTCCGACAATCGGAGTGACAAATCCTAATCTCGAAATACGCCAACCCAACAAGTACCTTTGGAGACACCTGTAGAGCACCTTTATAATCACCCAGTTACGTTGTGACGTTTGGTAGCACACAAAGTGTTCCTCCGGTAAACGGGAGTTGCATAATCTCATAGTCATAGGAACATGTATAAGTCATGAAGAAAGCAATAGCAGAATACTAAACGATCAAGTGCTAAGCTAACGAAATGGGTCAAGTCAATCACATCATTCTCCTAATGATGTGATCCCGTTAATCAAATGACAACCCATGTCTATGGCTAGGAAACATAACCATCTTTGATCAATGAGGTAGTCAAGTAGAGGCATACTAGTGACAGTTTGTTTGTCTATGTATTCACACAAGTATTATGTTTCCGATTAATACAATTCTAGCATGAATAATAAACATTTATCATGATATAAGGAAATAAATAATAACTTTATTATTGCCTCTAGGGCATATTTCCTTCAGTATATAGTCCGGCTGTCTGAGGACCCCCTAATCCAGGACTCCCTCAACGCTCAAGTCCGCAGGCAGGCAAGTCTGGGCACCCCCGGTCCCAGAACGCCGACAGTAGCCCCGGGGCCCAAGGCGCGCCCGGACTTGGCTTCGAGGCGAAGCCAAAGGGCAAGTGCGTAGCGTCGCGGGCCCCAACTGCCTGTGGCCTTGATTGACGCGTGGCGATTGACGGGACGTGGGCGTCTCCACTTCCCCACGCTGCCTCGGCAACCGTTCAACCTGACAAAAGGCTGGCGCACGCTGCAGAGCCTTCATTGCCTTCCTTCGTCTTGCTCCAGATCCCCTTTCCTGCTCTTTGCCCCCAGAGACTCCAGATCCGCACGAACTCCTCTCCAGGCCTGCAGCCGATGGCGTCCGACAATGCGAAGGCCGCGCAATCGCCCTCCTGGTACGAGCCCGCCTTGGGTGCGCCCAATGTCTCGGTGAAGAACCTCGCCACCGCGCTCCTGACGGTGGCGGGCGACAGCAACGAAGGAGGGGAGACCATGCTTCGGGTCGGCTCCGCCGAGTCAGAGGCCTCCGATAGTACCTTCTATCCCTTCCTCATGCACAGTGTCTGCGGGGCTGGTCCCCCCTTCTCTGAGTTTTTCTATGATGTCCTCCGCCATTACAAGCTTCACGCCCTCCATATTCATCCCAACTCTGTCCTTCTCATGTCGATCTTCGCCTTTTACTGTGAAGCATTCATGGGGGTGATGCCGTCCGTGGCGCTGCTTCGCCACTTCTTCTACCTCCGGAACAAGGATGGCCCATGCTTGGGGTGCGCCAGCTTTGTTGCGGCCAACTGAAGGAACGCACTCTCGAGGGCAGGGAAGAAGGCAGATGGCTTCCGGAACAATTGGGTCCTCATGGACGCTAAGAGTCCCTACCCTCGGCTGGTGCTGCCGACGGGGATGCCCAAGCCTCATGACGGGTGGAGCAGCACAAAGCTCAACGACCCGCGGGCGGAGCAGGTGTTGGTGAAGATGGCGACCGACCTGAAGCCTGATGATCCAAGGGCGGAGAAGCTGACGGGGGCCATGATAGTCAAGGAGTTCCTGTCGCGGCGCCTGGCTCCACTCCAGGTACGCTCGCGTCCCTTATGGAAGCTCTTAGACGAGGGAGGCGACCTCCGCCTACGCCCGGAAGCCTTGTCCGACGAGGAGCTGGACAAGGTTCTCCACCTCCTGGTGGCAAAGGATCACGAGTACCCGCCTGATACCCATCTTCCGCTGTACCGCCGCCCGAAAGGGGCAAAGATCGCCACCGCCATGCCTGTCTTTAACGAGTGCGGGCTCGTGCCGGCCGCGCCTACCGGGGCCCTGGCAGCGGCGGCCCCGATGATGGTGTCCTTCGGCGAGTCCGACGAGGAGGAGAGGCCTGACTCGGAGGCGACCCGAGAAGGGTCGAGGGAGACTTCCCCTTTTTGTGCGGCAGATCTCCTCTGCACTTTCCCTGATGAAGACGAGGCCGGTGAGCATCCAGTGAGGGAGTCGCCGATCCCTTTCGGGGTCACGACAAGGTTCGGGGGCACCCCACCGAAAAAGCCGCCGGCCGGGGTTCCGAAGAAGAGCCGATCGGCGCTGATCCCCCGAGGAGACGCTTCTGCTCCGCCGCCAGCCGGCGCTGCTGCGGGTCTGGCCACTGCACCCTTGTCCGTCCCTAGGGCTCGCGTGCCGGTGCCCCACCCCACGAAGCTTCCAGGTTTGGTGCTTCAGAAAAGGCCGAGGGAGTATGCCGCCATAGACCAGTAAGTGCTTCGTCCTAATCCTTCGTTTCTGTCCTTGCCATAGTTTCTTGATGTCTCCCTCCGCATTGATAGGCCTCCGTCGGTGGTGAAGAAGAAGAAGGAGACGACCACAACCCCTGAGGCCCGGCAGCCAGCTGCTGCCGCGCCTCCTCTGGCACGGAGGGATGGCGACGACTCCCGAGCTTCAGCGTCCGGGTCATCCTCGCGAGATCCAGAAGCCCGGCCTCGGGAGAAGGCGATCTCCGCAGCCAAGCTGGCTCCTGAGGCCTCCGCCCCAAGCTCACCTGCTGAGGTCGCGAAGGCTCAGGAGCCCCCGACTCCTCTTACTGCCACAAATCTGCAGAACCTAGTGTCGATGTCGTCTCTTCCCACTTCCGTCGCACCGCTGGGCCGTGATCCCCCTGCTTTGCCTGGCGCCCTAGAGGATGCCCTTCTCGCGCTGACCCAGCTTCGCGATGACATCCAGGGTGCTGACAGTCGGCTGGCGTCGGGGCTACTAGAGTTGGTCGCGGGGTGGCTGCGATCCGATGCGTCCGTGAGGGCGGCATGGGGTCAGGCCGTGGCAGCTTCTGAGGAGGGCAAGCGGGCCGCCGACCAGGCCGCGGCCGCCCGCGAGGTGGCGTTGAAGGATGCCGAGGCTGCCAAGGAGCGTTGCCGGGTGGCGGAGGTCGAGCTGGAGACCCTACGCAAGGAACACGCTGCCGCGGCTCCCAGCACGTGGCACGAGAGGAGAAGCTGAAGGCTCGAGAAGACGCGGTCACTGGCCGTGATGCTGATCTGGAGCAGTTGGCGCAGGCGCAAGCCGTGGAACGCGATCATCTGGAGAAGCTGGAGAAGAAGGTGGAAGCGGAGAAGGCCCAGCTGGAAGCCAAGGCGAAGGTTCTGGCTAAGGATCGCGTGGACTTCAAATCCCTTGAACTGAAGTCCCGCGAAGCGCTACGAGAGCTCTACGGGAAGGGCTTGAAGAAGCCATTGGCGACCGATGATGAAGGCCCCGCCAAGCTACTCCCTCAGCTCGTCACTGCGCTCGAGGGCGTTGTTAATGGGATTGGTCCCATGGTGGAGGGGGAAGCTCGTGTGCTTTCCTCTTCGGCCCTCACGTGCGTCTTCAGCCACCTCCATCTTCGCAACCCCGACGTCAACCTCAGCGCCCTGCTTGAACCTGTGGACGAAGTGCTGCACAGCCGCTGCTGAAGCCGTGAAGGACCGGGTGGATGGCCTGCTGAACAAGTTCCTCCCCATCGACCCCGCGCCCCGGGCCTAAGGTACCGCGGACGCTACGGCCATGGCTGACGGCACGGGCGACGGCAGCGCCCAAGGCTGAGGAGAAGGCTTGTTGGTGGTGCTTCACTTTTATTTCCTGCAACATGCACCATGCCTCGTGGAGGCGTTAAACTTTCGTTTGGTGTTTGAAGAACAATATGTCTTGTAATAATTAGGATTCTGTGATTTCCTTTCCGTTTGCTTGATGTTCTACGTCAGCAGGGCCCGGTCCCGCGTGTACCTCAGCCGCCATTGGGTCATCCGGATCGCCAGGACAAGACCAAGGGGTGAGGGACTACGTGACCAGTTAGGCTCCTGAGTCGCAATGCTTAGGAGTCCCCTTTGACGTTCAAACAGCCTTCGGGAAGGAAGCGTGGGAGTGGGTCTTGGCGTTCTGCGTCGGCAGGGCCCAGCCCCGTGCGTACCTCAGCCGCCATTGGGTCATCCGGATCGCCAGGACGAGACCAAGGGGTGAGGGGCTACGTGACTAGTTAGGCTCCTGAGTCGCGATGCCCAGGAGTCCCCCTTGACGCGCAAACAGACCTCCATACCTTTGCTCGCCGAGGTACCGCTCCGGAGGGACGCGCGACGACCATGTCCAAGGGACCTGGCAGGGTGGCGTGCGCTAGGCGTGACCTGAGCGCGGACCCTGTGCCTAGCCCCCTCGCGCGACTCTCCCGAGGGGGAAGTGTTGCAATGAGGCTGGACACTGAGCCTGGAGGCACCCTGAGGTTGGTACGGCCATGGGGCCGCCCTTAGTTGTTTATCACCAGCGCGGAGCATAGCGCTTCCGCACTTGCACGGGCATAGCCGCTCCTCGACCGTGTCGACTGCTAGCACGGAGCATGGTGCTTCCACTGGTGCGTGGGTGGGGGCTCCCTCTGAGTGAAGCCCCCGGGGCGTGTACAGCCCCACCCTGGCACGTGGCTTGCACGACAGGGCTAGACGAGGTGTGTCTGGGCACTCGTGATCCAGAGCGGGACTCGCAAGGCCCTACCTCAAGGCGGGTTGCGCCTGATCTTGGTTTTTGATAGCTATGGTGGTTCTGCGAGATGGTTAGGTGACCTGCGACGAATGAATCTCCTCAGGCGATCACATGAGAAGGCTAGACACCAATGACCCCAGGAGGTGACGTGAGCGGGGCCGGCCCGCCAGATAGAGCTCAGTCGTTGGGTTTATCGACGCTGCAGGGACGGACCCGAGCACAGACGCCGTGCCCAGTCTTCTCATGCGAAAAATCCTGAAGAAAGACAGCCGGCGCGTGGCTCCCATGGTGACGAGGCACCATGTCGCGCACCCTAGCTCATCCACCCGTGATTAGCTCATGCGAGGACCAAGCACCAAGGGCCATGGGAGGTGATGTACACGGGAGCTGGCCCACGAGCTAGAGCTCAGCCTCTTGGGTTTAGCGACGCTGCAGGGACTAACCCGAGCACAGACGCCGTGCCGGCCCTTAATCATGAGGCGGTCGCGGGTGGGTTTGCAAGGGCACACGGTGTTCGTGGCATCGAAGTGTCGGACTGGCAGGTGATAATCATAAGGTAACTCATGCAAGGAGGCAAGCTAGTTCGAATAGATGCAAGAACGATACATGCCACAGGGACGGACCCATGCGGCCTGGGGATGATGCAGCCCGAGGGACGCCCCCAAAAGAGTAAGCTAAAGATGCAAAAGGATACATGTCGCAGGGACAGGCCGATGCGACCTGGGGATGATGCAGCCCGAGGGGCGCCCCCAGCTGAATAAACCAGAAAATGTCACCTGGTACCGTTGTTGACGAGGTGTTGGAGTAGCTGAAGATGCGTGCTGAAGAGGTCGTTCCTCACGAGTCGTCCGGCGGCCGGTACCCGGGGGACCCCGGAGGTTCTGGCTCCTCCCCCAGGACCTCCTGGCGCCTAGCCTCGTGAGCCGCCAGGGCGTCCTGCATGAGCTGGTGGAAGGTGACAGCCGCGTTTGGCAGGCCAAAAGGCATGCGAACGTAGCTGTGAGGGGGACCCTCGCACTGACCAACGCTCGATGGCCAGAAGCGCCCCTGATATGCGGCCCTTTTGAGCCCTGGAATGTCGACCCAGACGCGCAGCTCGTCGTCCCCGCCAGGACAAGGAGCTGCACTAGGTGGTCGGCGGTGGTCGCCGCGCATGGCTCTTGCCTCTTGACGCTCCATGTGGTCTTGGTGATGAACTCCTGAGCACCGGACACCTCGTGCCTTGTGCCCTGATGAGGGAAGCATGCGGTGAAGCATGCCTCCACATGGTGCCCGAGCGCCTCCCTCGTGACGTTGGCTAGGTCTGAGGCCCTCCGGAAGAGAGCCCCCGATCCCAGCCTGAGGGGGGCGCTGGGCGCACCTTCCTATGCGAGGGAGGGAGGCGCCCCATCTACGGGCGCAGGTCCTGAGGTGGTGCCGCTGGAGACGCCGCTCTCCTGAAGCCCTTGATGGAGCAGCTGCTTCTTCTTCTTAGGGATGGCCTCAGGAGGGTAGACGGCACCTTCGTTATCTGGGTCTTCGGCCACTGCATCCTGGTAAGCACGCTCAAGGGAGCACACCGCGTCTGAGGGAGTCCCGGACTAAGGGGTCCTCGGGCGTCCGGCCTGTTAGCCATGGGCCGGACTGATGGCCTGTGAAGATACGAAGACCGAAGACTGCATCCGTGTCCGTATGGGACTCTCCTTGGCATGGAAGGCAAGCTTGGCGACCGAATATGTAGATTCCTTTCTTTGTAACCGACCTTGTGTAACCCTAGATCCTCCCGGTGTCTATATAAACCAGAGGACTTGGTCCGGAGGGGGAGATACTCATTACCATAGTCATACAGGCTAGACTTCTAGGGTTTAGCCATTACGATCTCGTGGTAGATCAACTCTTGTAATACTCATATTCATCAAGATCAATCAAGCAGGAAGTACGGTATTACCTCCATAGAGAGGGCCCAAACCTGGGTAAACATCGTGTCCCCTGTCTCCTGTTACCATCGACCTTAGACGCACAGTTCGGGACACCCTACCTGAGATTCGCCGGTTTTGACACCGACATTGGTGCTTTCATTGAGAGTTCCACTGTGCCGTCCCCAAAAGGTTTCGATGGCCCCTTCAATCGCCTACAATGACGCTGTCCAAGGAGAAACCTTTCTCCCCGGACAAATCTTCGCATTCGGCGGCTTCGCACTGCGGGCCAACTCATTTGGCCACCTGGAACAGATCGATAGCTATGCCCCTGGCCATCAAGTCAGATTTGGGAGCTTGAATTATGTTGCGGACATCCGTGGAGATTTGATCTTCGCCGGATTCAAGACCGCGGCGACCGCTCCTGGTCACCTTGACGAACATGACCTAAATCTGTCGTTAGACTGCATCTAGGAGACAGCTCCTGTGACCACTCTGGCCTTAGATCCAGAGCACACTGCGGCATCCAAGGATTGGAGGCTCAACCCCACCACGGAGGCCACAGATTCCCCAGTGTTGGAGCCGCACATGGACTTAACCTCACACAATATTTGTGTCACCGGAACTCCGGACTCATCTCTGGGTGTAAGTTCCGAACCATGTGAGTCCGCAGATGCTGAACTTGATCGTTTGTCGATCTTTGAGTTCAGCATCGCAGACATCTTCCAACACTCGCCCTTGGGCGATGTGTTAAGCTCATTAAAGAACCTGTCCTTGGCAGGGGACTCACGACTGAACTATGTTCGGTTCGAACTAGGGGCTGATGATGGAGAATTTTGCTTCCCACCCGCCACCCACTACATAGCCACTATCGAGGACTTAACCGACATGCTTGATTACGGCTTCGAAGACATCATCAAATGGATGACGATGTCGACAAGGAGCAAGGCCAAAACCCGCCATTCACTGGACGACGGACGGCCACTTCTTCCTACGATGTATACATGGTGGATACGCCTGAAAAAACTAACAACGATGACAAAGAGGATCCAGTTGACGATAAACCTCCTGAGAGACAGCCCAAGCACCAGCTTCCTTGACGCCGCTCTAAGTCACGTCGTTCCAAAGGCAGCAATACTGGCACCGGAAAAAATAATACTCCGGACGATACCAAAAACAATGAAGACCCCGTCAAGGTAACCTCCGAACAGGAGGAACGGGAAAATGGGCAAGTTAGCCCTGATGAACAGGCCATACACAGAGACTCGGAGGACAGTCATTATCTTCCGCTCTCCGAGCAAGAGGAGAGCCTTGGCAACGAGGATTTCATCATGCCCGAGGAACCTCTCCAGCAGGAGCACTTTAAACGCCGGCTAATAGCCACTGCAAGGAGCCTGAAAAAGAATCAACTGCAGCTTCAAGCGGACCAAGATGTGCTCAATTATAGATGGACTGAAGTCCTGGCTGCCGAAGAATACGGCCTTAGTGGCCCAGCCAAAAGTTACCCGAAGCGTAGATTGCTACCTCAGTTTGATGACGAGGCGCTGAAGCCCGTACCATCATCGCACAATGCGGCAGGCCGACCACAACTTGGTCAGGATAAAGCGGCAACTCAAGCTGAACACCAGACCGCCCCACCTCGCCGTAAAGGCAAGAATAAAACAGCTCGGGGTTGTATATACGACCTTCGACAGGACTTGGACAATAGAGCAGTACACAAGATCGATCAACGGATCGCGAGGACATGCCTCGACACGCGACAACGGCTACCTATTCGGACGTAACAAACCTAGTCACGCCCGGGCCGAAAACTACAAATGGCGGAGGTACGTCGCAGTGTGGCCCAATATAGAGGCGCCGCACACCCTCTTTGCTTCACAGACGAAGTAATGCAGCATGAATTCCCAGACGGGTTCAAGCCCATGAATATCGAATCATACGATGGAACAACGGATCCCGTGGTATGGATCGAGGACTTCATGCCATCAAATACCTACCACTAAAACTCGAAGGACCAGCTCGTTACTGCTTAAACAGTCTGCCGGAAAATTCTATTGGCAGCTGGGAAGATTTGGAAGACGCCTTTCGCGACAACTTCCAAGGAACATATGTCCGGCCACCGGATGCCGATGACTTAAGTCACATTGTCCAGCAGCCCGGAGAGTCAGCCAGGAAGCTCTGGACCAAGTTCTTAGTTAAAAAGAACCAAATCGTCGACTGTCCGGACGCGGAAGCCCTTGCGGCCTTCAAACACAGTGTTCGGGACGAATGGCTTGCACGCCACCTAAGTCAAGAAGGACCTAAATCCATGACAGCCCTTACTGCTCTAATGGCCCGCTTTTGCGCGGGAGAAGACAGCTGGCTCGCTCGTAGAAGCAACAGCGCCAGCGACTCGGGCACTTCCAAAATCCGAGACGGCAACGGCAAGCCACGACAAAATAAACACAACAGTCGCAATGATAATGAAAGATCACGCGACACAACGGTCAACGTCGGATTCAGCAATCCCAAACCCGGTCAACGGAGAAAGCCATTCAAGGCGAAGAGAGACGAACCATCCAACCTAGACAGGATATTGGACCGACCCTGCCAGATTCACGACCACCCCGATAAACCAGCCAATCATACCAACAAAAGCTGTTGGGTCTTCAAGCAGGCCGGCAAGCTCAACGCCGAACACAAGGGGAGGAGGCCGCCATGCGATAGGGACGACGAAGAAATTCACCAACCAAATACCGGGGGTCAGAAGCAAGTTCCCCCTGAGGGTCGACCAATCCCGGAGCGGAAATAGCAGTTCGGCTTCCGCCGCCCACTTCATATACCCGCGAAATTTGTATCGCGCATACATCACTACGCACTTAAGATACCATGGGCATCGGCGGAAATACAATACGGACAAGCCTGCAAACATTCCCGTAACATTTTTTATCTACATTACTCTTTCTTCCTTCATTATCTCTTAAGAACAGGTGACGCAAAGGACAAACATCTAAACTGACTTTATCGAAGTTCGGATCCGTACACTCACCTAAGGGGCTACTTCCGTCAAGGATTCCCCTCGCCGAGGACAGGCGGCGCAGACGTGCGATAGGAGGTCCAAACTAACTTTTTGTAGACCGCACTCTTTATTTCGAGCCTGTAATATGCCTTTTTCCTCCGCCTTCGACCCCGGGCATGTTAAATAGCCGGGGTTGTGGTCTTTTATATATAAAATAATCATTGGCATATCGCTCAGGTCCCAGTAAACATCATCCAAATTAATCATTCGTTTCTCTTTCACAAATGAATTTGGCCCCTATAGCTATTTCACATGCATACCTCGGCACAACCTACCAGGGGCTCGGTATGGGAACAAATGAGTTGCCAACAAAGTCCGAACAGCTTTATAAGCATACTTCGGCGCCGCGAGTTTGGCCTTATATGCATCAGCTTCGAATCATGTCTTGGGTCAATGGTTGGGTTGCCCGGCTCCTGTGCTTGCTACCTTACGTTCCGCTCTATCGGCTAAGGTAGTAAAGGGATAACTACTGCGATTGTGCTTCCGGTTCATCTGGTCAAGCACCTCAGTAGAGAAAGCCGAAAACCGACTGTCATGATGCTGCGAGAGCTGGTCAACCACTCGATGACTTATCGGAATCTGTCGCGATTCCCTTCCTATCACACGAAGGACCTTTTTTTCAGGTCATATATGTAACGCACCATATTGGAATAAGCCGTACACATACCAGGGGCTATATCGTAGTCCCCCCTATAAAACTCCTATGGCTAAGTGAAATTGTTAATGCCCTATAGTCTGATTGCCTGGTTCGCCGCATTATCACCTCCTTCATATACCAGGAAGTTGGGTCAAGAGTGATCAAATGCTTTTCCGAACACCCCCATACTTCCTACAAGGGGGCTGAAGCCGACGACTGGAAAACTTTCAGATTATATAAAAACAGCCGCACAGGAGGAACACAAGCTTTCGAGCAAAACATAAAAATAGATTAACTATAAAATTGTCTTTTACAATTCCCATACACCTCACTCGAATATTATGCCTTTCGAGCATTGACCCTCTATCAAGCGGGCGGCCTCTAAGACGTCTTCGAAATAATGCTCCGGTGCGTGACGGTCCTTGCCTTTGGGTGGACTCTTCGCCGCAATATCGATGGCCTTCATCTTCCCCCAGAATGTCTTGACACGGGCAAAGGCCATCCATACACCCTCACTGCACACCGACCGCTTCACAGTGTCGATACGTGGCACCGCATCAACAAGCCATTGCACCAAGCCAAAGTAGCTATTCGGAACAGGCTCAGTTGGCCACAGCCGGATTATGACATTCTTCATGGCAGCGCCGGATATCCTGTGAAGCTCGGCCCATTGGGACATCTGTTCATTCAGCAACAGAGGGCGCTTTGAGGCGCCAAATTGTGACCAGAAAAGCTTCTCCTTTGCATACCCCTCTCGCGCTTGGTAAAACTGTGCCGCATCGGAAGAACTCTTCGGCAAGTCTAAAAACTCGTCCGGAGAAATCCACACTTGGTTGCGCTGAGCATAGTTTGGATCGCCGAACTTAGCCTATAGCAAAAAGGGCTTACCGGCCGCAATCTCCCCAGCTTGCCGGATCTCCTCACGGGCTGCTCTGGATTCAGACCACGCTTCTCTCGCCTCTCGTAAGGCCTTGTCAAGTTCAGCCGTTTTGGCTTCATTCTCCTTCTCAAGAAATTCACAGCGACCAGTAGCATTTTTTAGTTCGAGCGCCATCGTGGATATCTTCTCCTTGTCTTGGCGCCGAGCAACTTGTTCGTCCTTTAACTCAGCCGATGCCTTTTCAGCAGTCGCATTACTAAACCGGGCCTGTTCCTTGGCCCGAGACAGCTCCGCCCGAAGAATCTCAACGGCGACAGCACCATCTGCGGCCATACATATCCCAGTATATAACTTTCAGTGTCATGCTTATATTACAAAAATGTATGTGAAAGGACTGCTCTGAATACATACATTGCGACTCGTCAAGATGCATATTGATTAACGCAATGTCATCCCCTGCCACATCAAGCTTCCGCTGTAGCTCGGCAATGTCCGTAGTCCGGGAAGTAGCCAGGGGGCAGCAGCCTGTGTTCCAATTAATCAGATTAGTCCTTGAATATTTCTTCTTGATCCTCCGTTCGCCTCCCATGGGAAGCCAGCCCGAGTCTCAGGGGCTACTACCTATACACAGGTGCATCTTTGCAAATAAAATATAGTTGAAAACAATACATCACAAACCTCGAAGCCTCTTAGCAGGCTCATGAAGACTTCATTCAATCCGCTCTTCACGGACAGAATCTTCTCAACCACCGCACCCATCAAGGTACGACGTTCCCCCGAGACAGATGCTTTTCGCAGCATATCCCTCAACATATTCGGCGCCGCCGGGTCTCCGGAAGCCGCTGTAGGAGCACGACCATCCTTTGAAGGAACCCATTCACCCGTCTCCAGAATCATCGTTGGATGAAAACCGGATAGTCCGGGGCCTTCATTATTGGCCCCCGAATCCCGGACGATTGGAGGTCCACCTTCGGGTACTGCCTCTTTCATCCCCCGCACCGCTTGTTGATCAAGAAAAACCCTCTGAGATGACACTTCGGAGTCATCCGCCTTACTGGGCGAGGAGGTCGGGGGAGGCGTCTCACTTTCCATCATCTCTGGGAGGAGATCTCCCGAAGAAGAGGATTGCCCAGAAAAACTCTGTGCTGAACTGTTAAAATACACAGGCACGTTACATGTCTCTTCGGTAACAGGAATGGAACGGGATGCTATCAAAGGACCCCGGATTCACTTATGATTTGGTTGAAGGCTTGTCCTCACGACGGAGCTGTTCAACAGCGTCGCCTTCCAATCCCGAGCCGCTCGACGGTGGCATCTTGCCCCTCTTATGAGACCGCCCCTCCCAACCTTCGGAGGCGGCCCTTTTCTTCCTGAATGGAGAAGGGATACTTGCTTCTCTTTCGCCCTTGTCTTCGGGCGAGGAAATGTCGATTTCTCCGGACTCAGTATCTAATTTACGTCCGGAACGGTCACCCTGGGTCTTCTCACTCTCCGCCTTGCCCTCCCCTGCCGGCGCCTGGTACGGTGCCGGTGGCAGCATCCTTGTTAACACGGGGGCCGCTGAGTCTTCGGGAAGAGGGGCCGGACACCTAATCCGTTTTGCTTTCTTTATCCAGCCCTGGAAAAAGATGGTTTGCTTAGTGTCTTACCACAGGATATCTGATTATGAGGTGTTCGGCGGACGAGTACTTACCTGGGTATCCGGATGGTTACAGTCTAGGCCGGTATCTTCGGTGGTGTCCGGCCATTGTTTTCGTTTCCCGAAAAATAATTTCCACATTCCATCGTGCGTAGTGCCGAAGAAGTGCTGAAGAGTCCGTGGCCCTTCTGGGTTAAACTCCCACATGCGGAGAGGCCGTCGCTGGCACGGCAGGGTCCGACGGACTAGCATTACCTAAATAACGTTGACAAGATCGATATCCTTCTCAATGAGGCTTCGGATGCGACTTTGCAGAGTCCGCACCTCGTCAACTGATCCCCAGTCCAACCCCTTATTAATCCATGATGCAAGCTGAATTGGGGGGCTGGATCAAAACGCAGGCGCAGCTGCCCACTTGGAACCACGAGGCTCGGTGATATAGAACCACTCCTGCTACCATAAGTCGGAAGATTCTTTGAAAGATCCTTTTAGCCAAATAGCGCTAGTAAGCTTGCTCACTGAGGCACCACCGCACTCCGCCTGCTCCCCCTCTATCATTTGCGGTTTCACATTGAAGGTCTTGAGCCACAAGCCAAAGTGTGGAGGAGTTCGGAGGAAGGCTTCGCACGTGACGATAAACACCAAGATGAGAAGAACAGAGTTCGGGGCGAGATCATGAAAATCTAGTCCATGATAGAACATGAGCCCCCGGACGAAGGGATTAAGGGTGAACCCTAATCGTCGGAGGAAGTGGGAACCGAACGCGACCCTCCCGCCGGATCTGGGGGTAGGGATAACCTGCCCCTCCGCGGGAAGCCGATGGAGGATTTCTGCGGTCAAATATCTTGCCGCCCGAAGCTTCGCGATATCCTCCTTTGTGACAGAAGAAGCCACCCACCGGCCTTGACGGCTGGATCCAGACATGACTGGGGTTTGCTGTAACGCCCATGATGCGGCTATATCTCCCACGTGTCGAGGCCCGACTTAGAGGCATAACCGCATAGTGGTTTTGTCGCAAGAAGGGTCATCTTCACACAATCCCATGTAATGAACAAGAATGGGATAAAGAGTTGGCTTACAATCGCCACTTCACACAATACATAAATATCATTCATACATCATCCAAAATACAATCATATAGACAGACTACGGTCAAAAACCAGATGAAAATAAGACAACCCCAAATGCTAGATCCCCGATCGTCCCAACTGGGCTCCACTACTGATCATCAGGGAAAGACACATAGTAACGACCACGTTCCTCGTCGAACTCCCACTTGAGATCGACGCCATCATCTGCACTGGCATCGTCGACACCTGCAACTGTTTTGGTAGAATCTGTGAGTCACGGGGACTCAGCAATCTCACACCCGCGAGATCAAGACTATTTAAGCTTGTAGGAAAGGATGGTGTAAAAGGTGGAGCTGCAGCGGCAAAAGCATATATGGTGGCTAACTTGCGCAAATGAGAGCGAGAAGAGAAGCAAAGGAACGGACGTCATCTAGCAATGACCAAGAAGTGATCCTGAACACCTACTTATGTCATCCATAACACAGACCGTGTTCACTTCCCGGACTCCGCCGAGAAGAGACCATCACGGCTACACAAGCAGTTGATGTATTTTAATTTGGGTCAAGTGACAAGTTATCTACAACCGGACATTAACAAATTCCCATCTGCCTCATAACCGCGGGCACGGCTTTCGAAAGATATTACCCTGCAGGGGTGTCCCAACATAGCCCATCATAAGCTCTCACGGTCAACGAAGGATAAACCTTCTCCCGAAAAACCCGATCAGTCTCGGAATCCCGGTTTACAAGACATCTCGACAATGGTAAAACAAGACCAGCAAAGCCGCCCGAATGTGCCGACAAATCCCGATAGGAGCTGCACATATCTCGTTCTCAGGGCACACCGGATAAGTCAAGCTACGAGTAAAACCAGACCTCGAGTTTCCCCGAGGTGGCCCCGCAGGCTGCTCGGTTCGGACCAACACTCAAAGGAGCACTGGCCCCGGGGGGGTTAAAATAAGATGACCCTCGGGCTCGCGAAAACCCGGGGGAAAAGGCTTAGGCGGCAAATAGTAAAACCAAGGTTGGGCCTTGCTGGAGGAGTTTTATTCAAGGCGAACTGTCAAGGGGGTCCCATAAATCACCCGACCGCGTAAGGAACGCAAACTCAAGGAACATAATCCCGGTATAACAGTAACTAGGGCGGCAAGAGTGGAACAAAACACCAGGCATAAGGCCGAGCCTTCCACCCTTTACCAAAATATATAGATGCATTATTTAAATAAGAGATATTGTGATATCCCAACATAACCATGTTCCGACATGGAACAAACTTCAACTTCACCTGCAACTAGCAACGCTATAAGAGGGGCTGAGCAAAAGCGGTAACATAGCCAAACAACGGTTTGCTAGGAAAGGATGGTTAGGGCTGACATGGCTAAAATGGGAGACATGATATAGCAAAAGATAGGTAGCGAGCATGGCAATAGAGCGAACAACTAGCATAGCAAAGATAGAAGTGATTTCGAGGGGTGGTCATCTTGCCTGCAAGATTCTCAGAGTTGTCGAAAGCTTGATCCTCGTAAGCGTACTCGACAGGTTCCTCGTTCACGAACTCGTCTCCCGGCTCTACCCAAGACAAGAACACAAGCAAACGGAACCACAATCAACAACGAGAAATGCGCAAGCAACATGATGCAAAACATGTATGATATGCAAGATATGTTATGCGGTGCATATGCGTGCTCCGGAATGAAAATGATGAACATGGCAGTAACTTGGCAAACCAAGCATGCCACTGGAAAGATGATATGATTTCGGTCGAAATCGATATAAAGATCACCGGAATCGGATGCACGGTTTGCAAATGGCAAGCAAAACAAGAATGACAAGAATCTGCGATTAACAGCATGATAGCACTTAAAATGCAACAAGTAGCAAAGCTACAGCACCCCAACATAGCAACAAAGCACATGGCAGTAATCTACAGGAGATGATTGACAAAAGATGAACACTGAGCTACAGCTAGTTCACAACATATCAAGCTCAAACAAGCATGGCAAAAGTGCAAAAGATTACAGGTTCACAGACTTGGTGAAAAACTGGACATGGCAGAAAACAGCATCAGGTAGCAATGTTCAGAGCACGAAATCAACATGCTATAGGAACTTAACATAGCAAAACAAGGCATGGTAGTGTTATACTAAATGCACATGACAAAAGTCCCTTAATGACCATAAGCCAAAAAGGACCAGAAGATAAGATGGCAAGCATGTGAACATAGCAAGTTCCGTTATCAGGTTTCAGACTTTGCAGAAAACAGAGCATGGCAGAAATATTAATATATAGGCCTCTTTGTGAGCTTGATGCACTCACTACAGAGCAATGCAAGACAAACTAAGCATACCTACAGCAATATGGCATGTTTATGAAGCTAACCATGGCAAGAACAATAGCATATCATGCATGGATCAACTACAATAAGCTTGGCAAAAATGCATGTCATGTTAAGAATCTGCCAGAAATATTTTATAGCAAAAGTAGAGCAAGATTGAGTCATGCTATGGCACTCCATAATTGCAAACAATTGCAGTAATGGATCAATTACAACTATAGCTACAAAACATCCTTACTGAACATCTCCAAAATATGCATGGATCTCTCTGTAGCATCAAATTTACATGGCAACAAAATTACAGCAGACAAGGACTTGGAGAAATCACCAAGTCCCTGAAATCACAAATATTACGGGGCCTACTTTGCATGCTTGTGCTAGTCACCACAGAGATCAAAAAAATAGACGGACTATACCACTGAAAAGATGGCGTGGCATACTTCAAAACATATGTAGAGCTCATGCTAAAAAGATGCACAGATTTAAAGATACAAAAATGACAAATCTCCAAGTTCTGTCAAGAACCAGAGAATAACAGCAACTAGCCCTCTTCCAACAGAGATTTGGGCATCAAGATGACCTCTAATGAACATGGTGCAATTTAACAAAATGAAGAGCATCACGAGGCGAACAATTTGACATATTATATGCGCGAATTGGAGCTACATGCACGGAGTTATTGCATCGGAAACAGAGGCACATGCTGAGATAAAACCAACACTTAGAGAAAAATTAGGGGGCTACGGGAAGAAGTCAACGGGAGCTACCGATGGATCTGGATCGGGGCTCCTCGAGCTCGAGGCTCGGTCGATGGCGACGGCGAGGCAGGGGCCGGCGGGGCCGACCGCGGCGCGGGGGACCGGAGGCCGGAGGAGGGGCGCCGGCCGGAGGCGGTGGTCGCCGGCGGGCGCGGCGGCGCCGGAGGGGGCGGCGGCGGGGCCGGCCGGCAGGACGGCGGACGGCGGGGCAGGCCGGCGACGGCGGGCAGCCGTGGCGGCGCTGCGGCGGGGGCAGGCGTCGGCGGCGGCGCGGGGGAGCCGCGGGCTCGGGGGCGGCGCGCGGGCCCGGCGGGCCGGCGGCGCGGGGCCACGTGGCGCTCAACGATTGGCTCGGGGGCGGCGGCTGAGGGCGGCGGACATGTCCGGGCGGCGGCGGCTTCGTCCGGTGGCGCGAGGAGGGGGAAGGCTAGGGTTTAGACTGTGTTTGTAATACGGGATGCCCACATATAAATAGGTAGAGGGAGCTAGGAGACTCCAAATGAGGTGCGGTTTTCGCCCACACGATCGTGATCGAACAACCTAGAGCATGGAAGAGAGTTTGGTGGGTTTTGGGCTGGTTTTAGAGGGGGTTTTTGCTGGACACTCAAATGGACTTTGCGGATGCCCGGTTAACCGATGGAGTACCAA
The DNA here is from genome assembly GCF_002575655.3 of Aegilops tauschii subsp. strangulata. Lineage (NCBI taxonomy): Eukaryota > Viridiplantae > Streptophyta > Magnoliopsida > Poales > Poaceae > Aegilops > Aegilops tauschii. Next base: position 410,696,886 of record NC_053036.3, on the reverse strand, counting down.
ACGACCTCCGAATGGAACGAAACTTGACCGGTAGTCTCCGGGTGGTATAAGAAGACCACTTGACAAGCCTCGGTCCATTCCGAGAAAGTTTGACACACGCACACGAAAGAAAACAAGAGGGGTGCACCGGAGGAGATAGGAGCGCCGGATTGGAAAAACGGACAACGGGGAAAATGCTCGGAAGCATGAGACGAACACGTATGCGAATGCAATGCACATGATGACATGATATAAAAATGCATGACATGACAAATACAAAACGAAAGACAAAACCCGACAACGGAGGGAAAATCATAACACATAGCCGGAAATGGCAAGAGTCGGAGTTACAATTATGGCAAGTTACATGCGGGGTGTTACATTTGCGGAGGGTGAAACATGGGTGCTGGAACTCGAGGTAGTAAGAGTCGAGGAAGAAGCAAGCGTGGAGAGGAAAGGCGGGTCTGTGCCCCTTTATAAAGGCTGAGAATATCGAACGCCTCCTCCCGGGCCTTCAAATTCGCCTATTCCCAAGGAGTTGTACCCTACGGATGGTTGGGTTACCCATGTCTGTGTCGATAAAAGAATCCCTTAATAAGGGGACACAATCTCTGCTTGGATAAGACGTGCCAATGACAACCGCGTCTTGGAACGTGGGGCCGCAGGTGAAACAACGGTGCGAAATAATGACCGAACTGACATGATGTCATGTTGTAAAAAGTTGCCAGGGGATTGGACTTATAAATTATTATGCCCTCCGTGGAAGTATATACTGCTCGTGCTGCTGAGCCGAACTCGATTGTCCGAAGACCATTGTGAAGTATCCGGAAACAAGGGAACCCGCCTTGCAATGCCGAAGACAAATCTGCGTGCCAGACTCCTCGTCATTGAAGCCAGGTTCAGGGGCTACTGAGGGAGTCCCGGACTAAGGGGTCCTCGGGCGTCCGGCCTGTTAGACATGGGTCGGACTGATGGGCTGTGAAGATACGAAGACCGAAGACTACATCTGTGTCCGGATGGGACTCTCCTTGGCGTGGAAGGCAAGCTTGGCGACCGAATATGTAGATTCCTTTCTTTTTAACCGACCTTGTGTAACCCTAGATCCTCCCGGTGTCTATATAAACCGGAGAACTTAGTCCGGAGGGGGAGATACTCATTACCATAGTCATACAGGCTAGACTTCTAGGGTTTAGCCATTACGATCTCGTGGTAGATCAACTCTTGTAATACTCATATTCATCAAGATCAATCAAGCAGGAAGTAGGGTATTACCTCCATAGAGAGGGCCCGAACCTGGGTAAACATCGCATCCCCTGTCTCCTGTTACCATTGACCTTAGACGCACAGTTCGGGACCCCCTACCCGAGATCCGCCGGTTTTGACACCAACAGCGTCCTTCTCCTCGCAGGCGACCGTGATGACGCCGCAGCTCCCTGGCATCTTGAGGATGTTGTAGCCGTGATGGGTCACTGCCATAAACTTGGCCAGGGCTGGGTACCCGAGGATGGCGTTGTACGGCAGGCGGATGTGGGCGACGTCGAAGTCGATGAGCTCGGTGCGGTAGTTGTCATGCCTGCCGAAGGTGACAAGAAGGCGGACCTACCCAATCGGGGTGGTGGAGCCGTCGGTCACTCCTGAGAAGGGCTTGGTGGGTTGTAGTTGATCGTATGGCACTTGGAGGCGGTCGAACGTCTCGACGGACAGGACATTGAGCCCTGCGCCACCGTCGATGAGGGTCTTGGTGACTCGGACATTGCTGATGATGGGTGAGCAGAGCATCGGGAGGGCGCCGGCAGTTGCCGCACACTTGAGCTAGTCGGAGGAGCTGAAGGTAATGGTGCACTTGGACCACCTGAGCGGGCGCGTGGCCTCGAGCCTGGGGAGGGTCGCGTTCACCTCGCGAGCAAACTGCTTGAAAATGCGCTGAGAGGCTGGGGCCTGAGCGCCACCCAAGATGCAAGCGATGGTGCGAGGCTCCTGGAAGCCCCCAGCCCCCTCGTCCTGATGATGGTCGTCGTTCCTTCTTGGTGGTGGTGGCAGCGGAGGAAGACCAGCGTTGCCCTGGGGGCGGTCCTCACGAGGCTGGTCTCTCCAGGCGCCCTCGCGAGGCTGGTCCTGCCAGCGGTCCTCACGAGGCCGGTCGCGCCACTCCTGGCGGGGGCCGCGGTCGTCCCAGCGTCCTCCACTTCGGCCTCCCCCACGGCCGTAGCCTCGGTCATTGCACTCGGGGCGTCTACCGAAACGCCCGTCACAGATGGCCCTGAGCTCCTGGCAGTCGTTAGTGTTGTGACTGTGCACGTTGTGGAAGGCGCAGAACGGGCGGTTGGCCTTGGATGACTCGGGGTGGTCACAGCCGCGCTTCATCTCCGGCTCCGCCGTGAGCACGGCAGCCCCCTTGCGCTTCGCGTCCTTGGTCTTGGCCTTCTTGTCTTCCTGGTAGCCGGCTGGGAGCTCGAGGAGGGAGAGGCGTCCCTCCTCGGCTCATGCGCACTTGGTCGCCATGTTGAACATCTCCAGGGTTGTGCACAGGTCCTTGTGTATGGCGAGCTCCTCCTTCATCTTGACATCGCGGACGCCATCGGAGAATGTTGAGATGATGGCCTCGTCCGTCACCTTGGGAATCTTGAGGCGAACGTTGTTGAAACGCTGGATGTACTTCTGCAGGGTCTCCCCTGGCTGCTTCTTGATGCGCCACAGGTCACCAGCGGCAGACGGGCGGGCGCGAGTGCCTTGGAAGTTGGCGATGAAGCGCTCACGCATCTCGCCCCAGGAGGAGATCGATCCCGCGGGCAGGTTCAGGAGCCACGAGCGTGCGCCGTCTTTGAGGGCCATGGGAAACCAGTTCGCCATGACCTTCTCGTCGCTGTTGGCCGCCTCGATGCTCAGCTCGTAGAGCTGCAAGAACTCAGCAGGGTCGGGGGTGTCGTCGTAGCATGGAGGCAGGCCGGGCTTGAACTTGCCGGGCCAGACGATGCTGCGCAGCTCGGGGGTGAAGGCGCGGCAGCCCACTGTGGTCACTGGAGCCCGTCGTGGAGCCGGAGCCTGATCTTGGTACCCACGCGTGCAGGAGCGTCTTCTTGCGGCCACGGGATCTATTGGCAGCTTCCTTCTTCACGCGCGAGCCCCCTGCCCGGCGGGTCGCGCCGCGAGGCCGCGCGTCTTGGGGCAAGGGTGGCATCTTGATGTGGAGGTGGTGGAGGCGCTCCATGGGCTACATCGCCCGCAGCAGGAGGTCGGCGAGGCAGCGAGAGAGACGGTGCGGGAGAGCCCCAAGCGGCGTTGACGAGCTCGGCGATGCGGTCTAGACAGTCTTCGTAGAGGTTGTTGATCGGGCGGTAACGCAGGAGCTCGCGCGCCATGAGCAGCGCGGCCTGCGCGTCCGTGGGTGCATGACGAGCGTGGGACGACAAGCCGCACGGAGTCAGCGACGGGATGGCGGTGCGTCCGTCCCGCCGCACAGAGGGGTGCAGCGACGAGGCTTGTTGCTCGTTTCTCGCCGGGCCAGTAGCGGCATTGGTAGCGGGTGATGGAGAACAGCGGGGAGGTCCGCCAACGGGCGCCGTCTGAGCAACGCGAGCGACAAGGGCGGCCCGGCGCTCAACACGGGCTCGGCGAGCGTTAGCCATGGATGCGGAGGAGCAGTGGTGCGTCAATCGACGGAAGAAAGGCTTCAGCGCACCCCTACCTGGCGCGCCAAATGTTGGATTATGGGTTCCGGCAAAACCCTGAGAGGTTCGAACTCTGGGGTGCGCACGAAGAACACTCTCTTCCTAGCTCGCTCGCTCAACGATCTCACAGCCTAGCTCGACGAACCCAAGGAACAAGAGACACAAAGGTTTATACTGGTTCGGGCCACCTTGCGGTGTAATACCCTACGCCAGTGTGGTGGTGGATTGCCTCGATGGGCTGAGGATGAACAAGTACAGTGGGTGAACGACCTCAGGAGGTGAGGTGTTCTTGGGCTTGATGAGCTGGTAAACTTGTCGGGGTGGAGTCGATCTCTCCCCAAGATGAGATGCCTCCTACGATAGTGGCTAAGCCCTATTTATAGAGGCCCTGGTCCTCTTCCCCAAATGTTAGGCGGGAAGGGATCTCACAACGGCCAAGTTTGAAGGGGGACAACTAGTACAAGCTATCCTGACAAAAGGTGGTCTTTGTCGGTGTCAAAACCGGCGGATCTCGGGTAGGGGGTCCCAAACTGTGCGTCTAAGGTCGATGGTAACAGGAGACAGGGGACACGATGTTTACCCAGGTTCGGGCCCTCTCTATGCAGGTAATACCCTACTTCCTGCTTGATTGATCTTGATGGATATGAGTATTACAAGAGTTGATCTACCACGAGATCGTAATGGCTAAACCCTAGAAGTCTAGCCTGTATGACTATGGTAATGAGTATCCCCTTCCGGACTAAGTCCTCCTGTTTATATAGACACCAGGAGGATCTAGGGTTACAGAAGGTCGGTTACAAAGAAAGGAATCTACATATTCGGTCGCTAAGCTTGCCTTCCACGCCAAGGAGAGTCCCATCCGGACACGGGTGCAGTCTTCGGTCTTCATATCTTCATAGCCCATCAGTCCGGCCCATGGCTATCAAGTCGGACGCCTGAGGACCCCTTAGTCCAGGACTCCCTCAGTAGCCCCTGAACCTGGCTTCAATGACGAGGAGTCCGGCGTGCAGATTTGTCTTCGGCATTGCAAGGCGGGTTCCCTTCTTTCCGGATACTTCACAATGGTCTTCGAACGATCGAGTTCGGCTCGGCAGCACGAGCAACATACACTTCCACAGAGGTCATTATTTTGAACCGTTGTTTCGCCTGCGGCCCATGTTCTGAAACGCGGTTGTCATTGACATGTCTTATCCAAGCAGAGATTGTGTCCCCTTATTAAGGGATTCTTTTATCGACACAGACGTGGGTAACCCAACCGTCCTTAGGGTACAACTCCTTGGGAATAGGCAAAATTTTAAGGCCCGAGAGGAGGCGTTCGATATTCTCAGCCTTTATAAAGGGGCATAGACCCGCCTTTCCTCTCCATGCTTGCTTCTTCCTTGATTCTTACTACCTCGAGTTCCAACACCCAGGTGTCACCCTCCGTAAGCCTCAGTCATGTCCGGATCCAGTCGTCAAGGCCGGTGGGTGGCTTCTTCTATCACAGAAGAGGATATCGCAAAGCTTCGGGCGGCAGGATACCTGACCATAGAAATCCTCCATCGGCTTCCCGCGGAGGGGCAGGTTATCCCTACCCCTAGATCCGGCGAGAGGGTCGTGTTCGTTTCCCACATCCTCCAAGGATTAGGGTTTGCCCTCAATCCCTTCGTCCGGGGGCTCATGTTCTATTACGGATTAGATTTTCACGATCTCGCCCCGAACTATGTTCTTCTCATCTCGGCGTTTATCGTCACGTGAGAAGCCTTCCTCCGAACTCCTCCACACTTCGGCTTGTGGCTTAAGACCTTCAATGTGAAACCGCAAATGATAGAGGGGGAGCAGGCGGAGTGCGGTGGCGCCTTAGTGAGCAAGCTTACCAGCGCCATCTGGCTAAAAGGATCTTTCAAAGAATCTTCCGACTTATGGCAGCAGGAGTGGTTCTATATCACCGAGCCCCGCGGTTCCAAGTGGGCAGTCGCGCCTGTGTTTCGATCCCGCCTCGAAATTCATCTTGCATCATGGATTAATAAGGGGATGGATTGGGGATCAGTTGACGAGGTGCGGACTCTGCAAAGTCGCATCTGAAGCCTCATTGGATATCGATATTGTCAACGTTATTCAGGTAATGCTGGTCCGCCGGACCCTGCCGTGCCAGCGACGGCCTCTCCGCCTGTGGGAGTTTAACCCAGAAGGGCCACAGACTCTTCAGCACTTCTTCGGCACTACGCACGAAGGAATGTGGAAATTATTCTTCGGGAGAAAAAACAATGGCCGGACACCACCGAAGATACTGGCCTAGACTGTAACCATCTTGACACCCCGGTAAGTACTCGTCTGCCAAACACCTCATAACCAGATATCCTGTGGTAAGACACTGAGCAAACCATCTTTTTCCAGGGCTGGATAAATAAAGCAGAAAGGATTAGGTGTCCGGTCCCTCTTCCCGAAGACTCAGCGGACCCCGTGTTAACAAGGATGCTGGCACCGGCACCGTACCAGGCACCGGCGGGGGAGGGCAAGGTGGAGAGTGAGAAGACCCGGGATGACCTTCGTTCCGGAGGTAAGTTAGATACTGAGTCCGGAGAAATTGACATTTCCTCGCCTGAAGACAAAGGCGAAAGAGAAGCCAGTATCCCTTTTCCATTCAGGAGGAAAAGGGCCGCCTCAGAAGGTTGGGAGGGGCGGTCTCCTAAGAGGGGCAAGATGCCACCGTCGAGCGGCTCGGGTTTGGGAGGCGACGCCGTTGAACAGCTCCATCATGAGAACAAGCCCTCAACCAAACCGTAAGTGAATCCGGGGTGCTTTGATAGCGTCCCGCTCCTTTCCTGTTACCGAAGAGATACGTAACGTGCCTGTGTAATTTTATAGTTCGGCACAGAGTTTTTCCGGGCAATCCTCTTCTTCGGGAGATCTCCTCCCAGAGATGATGGAAAGCGAGACGCCTCCCCCGACCTCCTTGCCCAATAAGGCGGATGACTCTGAAGTGTCATCTCGGAGGGTTTTTCTTGATCAACAAGCTGTGCGGGGGATGAAAGAGGCAGTACCCGAAGGTGGACCTCCGATCGTCCGGGATTTGGGGGCCAATAATGAAGGCCCCGGACTGTCCGGTTTTCAGCCAATGATGATTCTGGAGACGGGTGAACGGGTTCCTTCAAAGGATGGTCGTGCTCCTAGAGCAGCTTCCGGAGACCCGGCGGCGCAGGATATATTGCGGGATATGCTGTGAAAAGCATCTGTCTCGGGGGAACAGCGTACCTTGATGGGTACGGTGGTTGAGAAGATTCTGTCCGCGAAGAGCGGATTGAATGAAGCCTTCATGAGCCTGCTAAAAGGCTTCAAGGTTTGTGATGTAATGTTTTCAACTCTATTTTATTTGCAAAGATGCACCTGTGTATAGGTAGTAGCCCCTGAGGCTCGGGTTGGCTTCCCATGGGAGGCGAATGGAGGATCGAAAAGAAATATTCAAGGACTAATCTGATTAACTTGAACAGAGGCTGCTTCCCCCTGGCTACTTCCCATCCTACGGATATTGCTGAGCTGCAGCGGAAGCTTGATGTGGCAGGGGATGACATTGCGTTAATCAATATGCGTCTTGATGAGTCACAAGGTATGTATTCGGGGCAGTCCCTTCACATACATTTTTGTGATATAAGCATGACGCTGAAAGTTATATACTGGAATATGCATGGCTGCAGATGGTGCTGCCGCCGTTGAAATTCTTCGGGCGGAGTTGGCCGGGCCAAGGAGCAGGCCCGGTTTAGTAATGCGGCTGCTGAAAAGGCATCGGCTGAGCTAAAAGCCGAACAAGCTGCTCGGCGCCAAGACGAGGAGAAGATATCCATGATGGCGCTCGAATTAGAAAATGCCGCTAGCCGCTGTGAACTTCTTGAGAAGGAGAATGAAGCCAAAACGGCTGAACTTGACAAGGCCTTACGAGAGGCGAGAGAAGCGCGGTCTGAATCCAGAGCAGCCCGTGAGGAGATCCGGCAAGCTGGGGAGATTGCGGCCGGTAAGCCCTTTTCGCTACAGACTAAGTTCGGCGATCCGAACTATGCTCAGCTTAACCAAGTGTGGAGTTCTCCGGACGAGTTTTTAGACTTGCCGAAGAGTTCTTCCGATGCGGTGCAGTTTTACCAAGCGCGAGAGGGGTATGCAACGGAGAAGCTTTTCTGGTCACAAGTTGGCGCGTCAAAGCGCCCTCTGTTGCTGAATGAACAGATGTCCCGATGGGCCGAGCTTCATAGGATATCCGGCTCTGCCATGAAGAACGTCATAATCCGGTTGTGGCCAACTGAGCCTGTTCCGAATAGCTACTTCGTCTTGGTGCAATGGCTTGTTGATGCGGTGCCACATATCGATGCTGTGAAGCGGTCGGTGTGCATTGAGGGTGCACGGATGGCCTTTGCCCGAGTCAAGACATTCTGGGGGAAGATGAAGGCCATTGATGTTGCGGCGAAGAGTCCACCCAAGGGCAAGGACCGTTACACACCGGAGCATTACTTTTAAGATGTCTTGGAGGCCGCCCGCTTAATAGAGGGTCAATGCTCGAAAGACATAATGTTTGAGTGAGATGTATGGGAATTGTAAAAGACAATTTTATAGTTAATCTATTTTTATGTTTTGCTCGAAAGCTTGTGTTCCTCCTGTGCGGCCGTTTTAATATAATCTGAATGTTTTCCAGTCGTCGACTTCAGCCCCCTCATAGGAAGTACGGGGGTGTTCGGAAAAGCATTTAATCACTCTTGATCCAACGTCTTGGTCCATGAAGGAGGTGATAATGCGGCGAACCAGGCAATCAGACTATAAGGCATTAACGCTTTCACTTAGCCATAGGAGTTTTATAGGGGGGGACTACGATATAGCCCCTAGTAAGTGTACGGCTTATTCCAATATGGTGCGTTACATATATGACCTGAAAAAAAGGTCCTTCGTGTGATACTAAGGGAATTGCGACAGATTCTGATAAGTCATCGAGTGGTTGACCAGCTCTCGCAGCATCATGACAGTCGGTTTTCGGCTTTCTCTACTGAGGTGCTTGACAAGATGAACCGGAAGCACAATCGCAGTAGTTCTCCCTTTACTACCCTAGCCGATAGAGCGGAACGTAAGGTAGCAAGCACAGGAGCCGGGCAACCCAACCATTGACCCAAGACATGATTCGGAGCTGATGCATATAAGGCCAAACTCGCGACGCCGAAGTACGCTGTAAAGCTGTTCGGACTTTGTTGGCAACTCATTTGTTCCCATACCGAGCCCCTGGCAGGTTAAGCCGGGGTATATCTGTGAAACAACCATAGGAGGCATATTCATTTGTGAAAAGACACGGATGATTAATTCGGATAATGTTTACTGGGACCTGAGCGATATGCCAATGATTACTTGATATATATAAAGGCCACAACCCCAGCTATTTGACATGCCCGGGGTCGAAGGCAGAGGAAAAAGGCATGTTACAGGCTCGAAATAAAGAGTGCGGTCTACAAAAAGTTATTTTGGACCTCCTGTCGCACGTTTGCGCCGCCTGTCCTCGGCGAGGGGAATCCATGACGGAAGTAGCCCCGTAGGTGAGTGTACGGATCCGAAATCTGATAGAGTCAGTTTTAGATGTTTGTCCTTTGCGCCACCTGTTTTTAAGAGATAATGAAGAAAGAGAAAGGAAAGTAGATAAAAATGTTATGGGAGTGCTTGCAGGCTTGTCCGTATTGTGTTTCCGCCAATGCCCATGGTATCTTAAGTGCATAGTGATGTATGCACGGTACAAATTTTGCGGGTATATGAGGTGGGCGGCTGAAGCCGAACTGCTATTTCCACTCCGGGATTGATCGATCCTCGGGGAGAAATTTCTTCTGACCCCCGGTATTTGGCTGGTGAACCACTTCATCGTCCCTATCGCCTAGCGGCCTCCTCCCCTTGTGTTCGGCGTTGAGCTTGCCGGCCTGCTTGAAGACCCAACAGCTTCTGTTGGTATGATTAGTTGGTTTATCGGGGTGGCCGTGAATCTGGCAGGGTCGATCCAGTATCCTGTCTAGGTTGGATGGTCCATCTTGGTTCGTCTTGAATGGCTTTTTCGTTGACCGGGTTTTGGATTGCTGAATTCGGCGTTGACCGCTGTGTCGCGTGATCTTTCATTATCATTGTGACTGTTGTGTTTGCTTCATCGTGGCTTGCCATTGCCGTCTCACATTTCGGAAGTGCCCGAGTCACTGCGCTGTTGCTTCTACGAGCGAGCCAGTTGTCTTCTCCCGCGCAAAAGCGAGTCATTAGAGCGGTAAGGGCTGTCATGGATTCAGGTCCTTCTTGACCGAGGTGGCGTGCAAGCCATTCATCCCGGACGCTGTGTTTGAAGGCCGCAAGGGCTTCCACGTCCGGACAGTCAACGATTTGGTTCTTTTTAACTAAGAACCTAGTCCAGAGCTTACTCGCTGACTCTCTGGGCTGCTGGACAATGTGACTTAAGTCATCGGCGTCCGGTGGCCGGACATATGTTCCTTGGAAGTTGTCGCGAAAGACGTCTTCCAAATCTTCCAGCTGCCAATAGAATTTTCCGGCAGACTATTTAACCAGTACCGAGCTGGTCCTTTGAGTTTTAGTGGTAGGTATTTGATGGCATGAAGGTCATCTCCGTGGGCCTTGTGGATATGGAGGAGGAAGTCCTTGATCCATACCGCGGAATCCATTGTTCCGTTGTATGATTCGATATTCATGGGTTTGAACCCGTCTGGGAATTCATGCTCCATTACTTCGTCTGTGAAGCAAAGAGGGTGTGCGGCGCCTCTATGTTGGGCCACACTGCGACGTACCTCTGATGGAGTCCGTTTGCGGTTTTCGGCTCGGGCGTGGCTAGGTTTGTCACGTCCGAATAGGTAGCCGTCGTCACGTGTCGAGGCATGTCCTCACGATCCGTAGATCGATCTTGCGTGTCCTGCTCTACTGTCCAAGTCCTGTCGAAGGTCGTATGTACAACCCCGAGCTGTTTTATTCTTGCCTTTACTGCGAGGTGGGCGGTCTGGTGTTTGTCTTGAGTTGTCGCTTTATCCGGACCAAGTTGTGGTCGACCTGCCGCATTGTGCGATGATGGTACGGGCTCCAGCGCCTCGTCATCGCACTGAGGTAGCAATCTACGCTTCGGGTAGCTTTTGGCTGGGCCACTAAGGCCGTATTCTTCGGCGGCCAGGACTTCTGTCCATCTATCATTGAGCAGATCTTGGTCCGCTTGAAGCTGCAGCTGCTTCTTTTTCAGGCTCCTTGCAGTGGCTATTAGCCGGCGTTTGAAGCGCTCCTGCTCGAGAGGTTCCTCTGGCACGATGAAATCCTCGTTGCCGAGGCTCTCCTCTTCCTCGGAGAGCGGAAGATAATTACTGTCCTCCGAGTCTCCGTGTATGGCCTGTTCATCAGGGCTAACTTGCCCATTTTCCCGTCCCCCCTGTTCGGAGGTTACCTTGACGGGGTCTTCATTATTTTCGGCATCGTCCGGAGTATTATTTTTTCCGGTGCCCGTACTGCAGTCTTGGGAACGACGTGACTTAGAGCGGCGTCGGGGAAGCTGGCGCTTGGGCTGTCTCTCAGGAGGTTTATCCTCAACTGGATCCTCTTTGTCATCATTGTTAGTTTTTCCAGGCGTGTCCAACATGTATACGTCGTAGGAAGGAGTGGTCGTCCGTCGTCCAGTGAATGGCGGGTTTTGGCCTTGCTCCTTGTCGGCATCGTCGTCCATACTGGCGATGTCTTCGGAGCCATAGTCAAGCATGTCGGTTAGATCCTCGACAGTGGCTATGAAGTGGGTGGCGGGTGGAAGCTAAATTCCCCATCATCAGCCTCTAGTTTGAACCGTACATAGTTCGGCCGTGAGTCCCCCGCCGAGGACAAGTTCTTTAATGAGTTCAGCACATCGCCCAAGGGCGAGTGCTGGAAGATGTCTGCGGCGCTGAACTCGAAGATCGATAAGCGATCAAGTTCGGTATCCGCGGACTCACATGGTTCGGAACTTATACCCAGAGAAGAGTCGGGAGTTCCGGTGACACGAGTATTGTGTGAGGTTAAGTCCATGTGCGGCTCCAACACCGGGGAATCTGTGGCCTCCGTGGTGGGGTTGAGCCTCCAATCCTTGGATGCCGCAGTGTGCTCTGGATCTAAGGCCAGAGTGGTCACAGGAGCTATCTCCTGGATGCAGTCTGACGACAGATTTAGGTCATGTTCGTCAAGGTGACCGGGGGTGGTCGCCGCGGTCTCAAATCCGGCGAAGATCAAATCTCCACGGATTTCCACAACGTAATTCAAGCTCCCAAATCTGACCTGATGGCCAGGGGCATAGCTATCGATCTGCTCCAGGTGGCCAAATGAGTTGGCCCGCAGTGCGAAGCCACCGAACACGAAGATCTGTCCGGGGAGGAAGGTTTCTCCTTGGACAGCGTCATTGTTGACGATTGAAGGGTCCATCGAACCTTTTGGGGACAGCACAGTGGAACTCTCAATGAAAGCACCAATGTCGGTGTCAAAATCGGTGGATCTCGGGTAGGGGGTCCCGAACTGTACGTCTAAGGTCGATAGTAACAGGAGACAGGGGACACGATGTTTACCCAGGTTCAGACCCTCTCTATGGAGGTAATACCCTACTTCCTGCTTGATTGATCTTGATGGATATGAGTATTACAAGAGTTGATCTACCACGAGATCGTAATGGCTAAACCCTAGAAGTCTAGCCTGTATGACTATGGTAATGAGTATCCCCTTCTGAACTAAGTCCTTCGGTTTATATAGACACCGGGAGGATCTAGGGTTACACAAGGTCGGTTACAAAGAAAGGAATCTGCATATTCAATCGCTAAGCTTGCCTTCCACGCCAAGGAGAGTCCCATCCGGACACGGGTGCAGTCTTTGGTCTTCGTATCTTCACAGCCCATCAGTCCGGCCCATGGCTATTAGGCCGGACGCCCGAGGACCCCTTAGTCCAGGACTCCCTCAGTCTTCGCCTGCCAAAGGCTCTGGTGGTGACGCTGTCGTGGGCTCTGCGATGACCTTCGTCCTGCTGGTCTTGGTCTCATTGCACCGATATGGAAACCTTTGCCTGATGCCTCGGGACTCCTCGCCTGCGCCTGCCTCTTTAGCACCAAAGAGGAAACTGGTACACTGCACCCGCTGGCACCTGCCTGGCCTTGGTCGTCATGGCTCACGTCACGTGAACCTCGTGAGGTGACCCTTGCATAGAGATCTCCGCTCCTCGAGAGCCAGCCTAGTGAGGCTGCCCCTGAGGAGGTCTTGGTGTCGTCCGCCTCGTGAGGCTTGGTCCCTCGCATGGGTCTTGAGTGGTTGCTGCTGAAGATGGGTCGTACCAGGCCATTGGTGGAGCCACGCTCAAGCCCGCGGGCAGGCAAGTCTGGGCGCCCCGGTCCCAGAACGCCAACATCGCCTATGAAGGCAGTCAACATGTGACTTTGGCCAGGTGTGAGATTGAAATCAGGCATAGGAGTGTTTGGATCCTCGTGCCAGAGATCAATGAAGTCTAGGATCAGCTTGGGATCCAACAAAAGAGGCACATTGGTGCCTTTGGCTCTAGCGGCCCGTTGCTGTTTGTCTCTGATGATTTCTTCTAATTCCTCATCATCAGCTTCGTCTTCACTTGACGGCACATGAAAGGCAACCTGCTTCTTGTGAGGACTTGTTTTAGTGCCTCGTCTAGCAGAGGCCTTTGTCTTCAGCAGAGTTGGGCCTGTTGAGGACTGCGGAGGAGCTGAGGAACTTGCAGAGGCTCCTAAAGCAATTGAGATGCTAGTGGTGTTTTGGCACGAGGCGAGGTGCGCAGGTGCTGAGGACTTTGTAGGAGCAGCTGAAGGTTTTGTAACAATGGGAACTGGAGCTGCTTGAGGAATTTGCCGTGAGGGCTTTAACGAGCTTGGCCGTGAGGGCATTGCTGAGGAGCTGGGCTTGTGTGCAGGCTTCTTGGGCATAGCCTTCTTCGGCTTGCTAGCAGAGGCCTCAGCAGCGGCCAACTTGGCCAGTTTGGCCAACTTGGCTTGCCGCTTTGCCCATTCATCAGGATAGTCCTCACCGCACTTGAGGCTAGTGGGATCAGCTTCTTCGCTAGGTGCCAGTTGAGGTCTTGGGCATGGAGGGTGTAGTGCGAATTTCTTCATATACTTTGGAGTAACATATATGTAATCCCTCCATTCTCTGGCCCATCTCCTCTCAATCTTTCGAATGCGCACTTTGCGCTCATTCTTCGTCTCCCTGCCATGAATTGCTTCACCAGGTGTGCAATACCCTGCATAGATATCTTCAGGGATTTCAAAAGCAGTGTTTACTTCCAATTTCTTCCCTCCCTTCTGAGGTCTCTTGCCATCAGCCATTGTCTTCAGCCGAGGAATTTGAACAACGGAATTCTCTAAAGAAGTATGCAATTTGTCTTCGAGGAACGCTGCAAATGAGTTAAGTTGATGAGAACCTAGTGATTCAGCAGCGGACATGTGTACCTGTGAACAGAGTATAGGCGCGAAGAATTTGGAGAGGTCATATGCGTTCTCAGAACATGTGTACCTGTGAACAGAGTATAGGCGCGAAGAATTTGGAGAGGTCATATGCGTTCTCAGAAGTTTTTCAAAAGAACAAGTTTGAGGAATTTGACCAGAGGTGTCTTGAGGAATTTCACTAAGCGTTCTTTGACTTAGGTTTCAGAGTTGTATAGATTGAAAATCCACACAATTAAGGAATCCTGAAGAAAAACGTTGCTAAGAGAAACAGATCAAGAACAGATGCATGTGAGGTGTTTACGAGTGTGAAAGTTGAAGAATAAACATCTTTTGAAGATTTTGTGGAAATCATCAGAATCAACAAGGGCAGTAAAATAAATTTTATTTACCCTTGACGAAGAACACGACGAACTGTGAGTAGTAGATGGGAAGTTCGTCCATTCAGATCTTCCACGCCCTAACTTGGCGGCGGAAGACAGCTACGGCGGCGGCGGGGTGAAGATTTCCGCAGCCGCCGCGAGTACGATGTCGATGAGGTCGAGGCAGTGAAGCTGTTCCTCACCGGCGATGATGGAAGGCAGCGGAGGCAGTAGGTCAGAGAGCTCGAGCGAGGGGAGTGAGGTCGAGCGGGGTAAATGCGGTCTGAGGAGGGTGAGGGTTATTTATAGCCGAGGTGAAAAACCGCTCGTCCGAGGAAAATGGACGAACGTGCCCCAGACCCTTCTCATCCTAGCGGCATGTCTCACCCACGTACAGTGAGGTGGAGCTCGTGTGAGATCGTGGGTGAATAGATAAGTCTTATCGTGGGATGCAGAACGATTTGAGCGGCAAAAGCCGAAAATTGATATATGAATATTTTAAAGTTCCGTTCGCAAATTCTTCAGCTGACAAGGACACAGTGAAGATTTTGAACGGGTTTCAAATAGAACACACATGAAGAATTTATGAACAGATTGGGTTGAGTATAGCATAGAGGGGGAAGGGTCCGATCACATTCACTTAGCAGAAAAGTCAACTTGAAGAATTAGCAATAAGTGAATGTTGTAGAGGACTAAAACTCAAATTGAAGATATATATATAGGCAATGAAGAACAATGACGGAAAGAGTGAAGACAATGCAAAGTTGAAGAATTTGAGCAACCGAGGAATTTCAAAATTGAAGAAAAACTCAAATTGAAGATTTTCAACTTTTGTTGGTGGCGTGTCCCACCGTATAAGAATGATGATTTCAGACGCCGCGTACAATTGTCGTAGGGATTTGAGAATAAAATTCTTCGTTAATTTCTTCACACTTAGAGGGTTAGTCTTCATTGATTGAAGAAAAACGTTACTTCGTGTGTTGCACATCTAAGTCATCAATTTTGCATAAGTGTTAGGATGTGTGTCCTTTTCAAAGGACATTCGAAGATTCTAAGATATTTAGCTCACACCGCGACTTGCTAAATCTCTTCTCATCTAAGGGCTTTGTGAAGATATCGGCTAGTTGTTCTTCAGTCTTCACGTGCTCGATAGAGATGTCGCCCTTCAACACATGATCGCGAAGAAAATGATGATGAATCTGGATGTGCTTTGTCTTTGAGTGCTGAACTGGGTTATGAGCATTCTTGATGGCACTCTCATTGTCACAGAAGAGTGGCACATTCTTCACATTGATGTCGTAGTCCTTGAGGGTTTTCTTCATCCATAGCAATTGAGCACAACACGAACCAGCAGCAATGTACTCAGCTTCAGCAGCAGAGAGTGATACACAGTTCTGTTTCTTCAAGGACCAACATACCAAGGATCGTCCGAGGAAATGGCATGTACCTGATGTTGACTTGCGGTCCACACGATCACCAGCATAGTCAGAGTATGAATATCCAATGAGATCAAAAGCCGAGCCCTTGGGATACCATAATCCAAGTGTTGGAGTGTGAGCTAGATATCGAAGAATATGCTTCACAGCCTTATGGTGTGATTCCTTTGGTGTAGCTTGAAAACGGGCACACATGCAAACACTAAGCATAATATCTGGCCTAGATGCACATAGATACAATGAATAACCAATCATGGAGCTGTATACCTTCTGATCGGAGTCAATACCATTTTCATCAGTGCATAGATGGCCATTTGTGGGCATAGGGATTTTGACGCCTTTGCAATCTTGCATGTTGAATTTCCTCAATACATCCTTGAGATATTTCCCCTGAGATATGAAGATGTCGTTGCGCTATTGACGAATTTGAAGACCTAAGAACAGTTTCAATTCTTCTATCATATACATTTTATGTTCTTCACTCATCATATAGGCAAATTCATCATTGTAACGTTGGTCAGTACAGCCAAAGATGATATCATCAACATATATTTGGCACACAAATAATTCATCATCATAGGTTTTGGTGAAAAGAGTTGGGTCAAGTGAACTGGGTTTGAAGCCTTTCTTCATGAGGAATTCCTTCAAAGTATCATACCACGCCCGATGGGCCTGCTTGAGGCCATAGAGGGCCTTATTGAGTCTGAAGACTTTGTCAGGATGCTTTAGATCTTCAAAACCTGTGGGTTGAGCAACATATACTTCTTCCTCAAGCTTACCATTGAGGAATGCCCTTTTCACATCCATTTGATATAAGATGATATTATGATGGTTAGCATAAGCAAGCAATATGCGAATAGCCTCAAGTCTAGTAACAGGTGCAAAAGTTTCATCGAAATCAATTCCTTCAACCTATGTGTAGCCTTGAGCTACAAGCCGTGCCTATTCCTCACCACAAGGCCATTTTCATCTTGCTTGTTGCGGTGATATATTTTGTGCCAATGATATTATGCTTGCGAGGGTCTGGCCGCCTGACAAGTTCCCAGACATTGTTGAGTGTAACACCCCGCATGTAACTTGCCATATTTGTAACTCCGACTCTTGCCATTTCCGGCTATGTGTTATGTTTTTCCCTCCGTTGTCGGGTTTTGTCTTTCGTTTTGTATTTTGTCATGTCATGCATTTTCATATCATGTCATCATGTGCATTGCATTTGCATACGTGTTCGTCTCATGCATCCGAGCATTTTCCCCGTTGTCCGTTTTGCAATCCGGCGCTCCTATCTCCTCCGGTGCACCCCTCTTGTTTTCTTTCATGTGCGTGTGTCAAACTTTCTCGGAATGGACCGAGGCTTGTCAAGTGGTCTTAATATACCATTCGGAGGTCGTTTGGTACTCCAACGGTTAACCGGGCATCCGCAAAGTCCATTTGAGTGTCCAGCAAAAACCCCCTCAAAAACCAGCCCAAAACCCACCAAACTCTCTTCCATGCTCTAGGTCGTTCGATCACGATCGTGTGAGCGAAAACCGCACCTCATTTGGAGTCTCCTAGCTCCCTCTACCTATTTATATGTGGGCATCCCGAAAAACGAAACTGCAGACGAACCCTAACCCTCTTCCTCCGCGCCGCGCCGGACGCGTCCGCTCCGGCCGGACAACGTCCGCCGCGCCGCGCGGCCAACCAGATCGCGACACGTGTCGCCGCCGCCCTCTCCACCGCGCCGGCCCGCTGGCCCGTTCGCCGCCGCCCGCGCCTGCCCGAGCCTCCCCGCCGGTCTTTGCCGCCGTCTGCCCCGCCGGCGCCGCCCCGCCGACCCACCGCGCTCGCCGTCTGCCTCGCCGCCGCCGGTGCCCGCGCGCTCGCCGCCCGCCGCCGACCGCCTCCCCCGCCGGCGCCGCGCCACCTCCGGCCTCGTCCTCTCCCGTCGCCGGCCCCTCCTTCCTTCTCCTCCCGCCGGCGAGCCGCGCCGCCGCCTTGGCGAGCGCCCGAGCCCGAGACGACGCCCGGCCTCGATCCGATCTGGGTCAACGGAGGTTGACTCCCGAAACCCTAGCATATTTTTCCAAGTCTTTGGATTTTCTCAGTATCTTGCTCTGTTCGTGATGCGATAACTCCGTGCATGTAGCTCCGATTTGCGCGTGTAATATGTCAAATTGTTCGTCTCGCGATGCTCTTCATTTTGCTCAATTGCACCATGTTCATTAGAGGTCATCTTGATGCTCAAATCTTCGTTGGAAGAGGGCTAGTTGTTGTTATTCTCTGGTTCTTGACAGAACTTGGAGATATGTCATTTTCGTATCATTTATTCTGTGCATCTTTTGAGCATGAGCTCTACATGTGTTTTGAAGTATGCCATGCCATCTTTCCAGTGGTGTAGTCCATGTATTTTTGTGATCTCTGTGGCGACTAGCACAAGCATGCAAAGTAGGCCCCGTAATATTTCTGATTTCAGGGACTTAGTGATTTCTCTAAGTCCTTGTCTGCTGTAATTTTGTTGCCATGTAAACTTGATGCTACGGAGAGATCCATGCATATTTTGGAGATGTTCAGTAAAGATGTTTTGTAGCTATAGTTGTAATTGATCAATTCCTGCAATTGTTTGCAATTATGGAGTGCCATAGCATGACTCAATCTTGCTCTACTTTTGCTATAAAATATTTCTGGAAGATTCTTAACATGATTTGCAATCTTGCCAAGCTTATTGTAGTTGATCCATACATGCTATGTAATTGTTCTTGCCATGGTTAGCTTCATAAATATGCCATCTTGCTGTAGGTGTGCTTTTTTTGTAGCGCATTGCTATTTAATGAGTGAATCAAGCTCACAAAGAGGCCTACATATTATTATTTCTGCCATGCTCTGTTTTCTGCTAAGTCTGAAACCTGATAACGAAACTTGCTATGTTTACATGCTTGCCATCATATCTTCTGGTCCTTTTTGGCTTATGGTCAGTAAGGGACTTTTGTCATGTGCTTTTAGTAGAACACTACCATGCCTTGTTTTGCTATGTTAAGTTCCTTTAGCATGTTGATTTCGTGCTCTAAACATTGCTACCTGATGCTGATTTCTGCCATGTCCAGTTTTTCACCAAGTCTGTGAACCTGTAACCTTTTGCACTTTTGCCATGCTTGTTTGAGCTTGATATGTTGTGAACTAGCCGTAGCTCAGTGTTCATCTTTTGTCAAGCATCTCCTATAGATTACTGCCATGTGCTTTGTTGCTATGTTGGGGTGCTGTAGCATTGTTACTTGTTGCATTTTAAGTGCTATCTTGCTGTTTATCGCAGATTCGTGTCATTCTTGTTTTGCTTGCCATTTGCAAACCGTGCATCCGATTCCGGTGATCTTTATATCGATTTTGACCGAAATCATCTCATCTTTCCAGTGGCATGCTTGGTTTGCCAAGTTACTATCTTGTTCATCATTTTCCTTCCGCAGCACGCATATGCATCGCATATCATATCTTGCATATCATACATGTTTTGCATCATGTTGCTTGCGCATTTTTCGTTGTTGATTGTGGTTCCGTTTGTTTGTGTTCTTATCTTGGGTAGAGCCGGGAGACGAGTTCGTGAACGACGAACCTGTCGAGTACGCTTACGAGGATCAAGCTTTCGACAACTCTGAGAACCTTGCAGGCAAGATGACCACCCCTCGAAATCACTTCTATCTTTGCTATGCTAGTTGTTCGCTCTATTGCCATGCTCCGCTACCTATCACTTGCTATATCATGTCTCCCATTTTAGCCATGTCAGCCCTAACCATCCTTTCCTAGCAAACCGTTGTTTGGCTATGTTACCGCTTTTGCTCAGCCCCTCTTATAGCGTTGCTAGTTGCAGGTGAAGTTGAAGTTTGTTCCATGTCGGAACATGGATATGTTGGGATATCACAATATCTCTTATTTAATTAATGCATCTATATATTTTGGTAAAGGGTGGAAGGCTCGGCCTTATGCCTGGTGTTTTGTTCCACTCTTGCCGCCCTAGTTACTGTTATACCGGGATTATGTTCCTTGAGTTTGCGTTCCTTACGCGGTCGGGTGATTTATGGGACCCCCTTGACAGTTTGCCTTGAATAAAACTCCTCCAGCAAGGCCCAACCTTGGTTTTACTATTTGCCGCCTAAGCCTTTTCCCCCGGGTTTTCGCGAGCCCGAGGGTCATCTTATTTTAACCCCCCCCCCCCCGGGGCCAGTGCTCCTTTGAGTGTTGGTCCGAACCAAGCAGCCTGCGGGGCCACCTCGGGGAAACTCGAGGTCTGATTTTACTCGTAGCTTGACTTATCCGGTGTGCCCTGAGAACGAGATATGTGCAGCTCCTATCGGGATTTGTCGGCACATTCGGGCGGCTTTGCTGGTCTTGTTTTACCATTGTCGAGATGTCTTGTAAACCGGGATTCCGAGACTGATCGGGTTTTTCCGGGAGAAGGTTTATCCTTCGTTGACCGTGAGAGCTTATGATGGGCTATGTTGGGACACCCCTGCAGGGTAATATCTTTCGAAAGCCGTGCCCGCGGTTATGAGGCAGATGGGAATTTGTTAATGTCCGGTTGTAGATAACTTGTCACTTGACCCAATTAAAATACATCAACTGCATGTGTAGCCGTGATGGTCTCTTCTCGGCGGAGTCCGGGAAGTGAACACGGTCTGAGTTATGTATGACGTAAGTAGGTGTTCAGGATCACTTCTTGGTCATTGCTAGATGACGACCGTTCCGTTGCTTCTCTTCTCGCTCTCTTTGCGCAAGTTAGCCACCATATATGCTTTTGCCGCTGCAGCTCCACCTCTTTGCACCATCCTTTTCCTATAAGCTTAAATAGTCTTGATCTCGCGGGCGTGAGATTGTTGAGTCCCCGTGACTCACAGATTCTACCAAAACAGTTGCAGGTGCCGACGATGCCAGTGCAGATGATGGCGTCGATCTCAAGTGGGAGTTCGACGAGGAACGTGGTCGTTACTATGTGTCTTTTCCTGATGATCAGTAGTGGAGCCCAGTTGGGACGATCGGGGATCTAGCATTTGGGGTTGTCTTATCTTCATCTGGATTTTGACCGTAGTCGGTCTATATGATTGTATTTTGGATGATGTATGATATTTATTTATGTATTGTGTGAAGTGGCGATTGTAAGCCAACTCTTTATCCCATTCTTGTTCATTACATGGGATTGTGTGAAGATGACCCTTCTTGCGACAAAACCACTATGCGGTTATGCCTCTAAGTCGTGCCTCGACACGTGGGAGATATAGCTGCATCGTGGGCGTTACATTGAGCTTGAACTGGTGTAATTCATCTTGCATCGCTTCAATCCACTCAGGCTCCCGAAATGCCTCATCTACTTTGGTGGGCTCTGTGATAGAGACAAAAGCAAAGTGCCCACAAAAGTTAGACAAGTGTGAAGCCTTTGAGCGTGTGAGAGGACCTGGTGCATTGATGTCGCTGATGATTTTCTCGATCTGCACTTCATTTGCAACGTGAGGATGAGCGGGTTGACGACGTTGAGTCGGCTCAGCATTTTCTTCAGAGCCATTTTCCTCAGGTGCACCAGCATGATGTTCTTCACATTCTGGAATGACTTCTTCAGCAGATTCTTCGGTAGGAATGACATTCTCAGTAGCCTTGAACTCGATGGTTTCCTTAGGTGACTTTTCATCTAGGACAGGAGGTAGGTGCTCTCTTTGCGATCCATTAGTTTCATCGAACTGCACATCTACAGTTTCAACAGCCTTGTGATGAACGGTGTTGAAAACTTTGTAGGTGTGCGAGTCCTTTCCGTAACCAAGCATAAAACCTTCATGTGCTTTCGGTGCAAATTTAGAATTGTGATGAGGATCTCTGATCCAACATTTAGCACCGAAGACTTTGAAATAACTCACATTGGGTTTCTTGTCAATGAGGAGTTCATATGAGGTCTTTTTGAAGAATTTGTGAAGATATACCCTGTTGATGATGTGGCACGCAGTACCAATTGCCTCAGGCCAGAAATGACGAGGCATCTTGTATTCGTCAAGCATAGTGCAAGCCATCTCAACAAGAGTCATGTTCTTGCACTCCACGATGCCATTCTGCTGAGGAGTATAAGGAGCAGATAACTCATGAGTAATACCAAGTTCATCAAGATAGTCATCGAGACCAGTATTCTTGAACTCGGTCCCATTGTCACTTCTGATGTGCTTGATCTTCACACCAAAGTTGGTTGAAGCCCTCGAGAAAAATCGTTTGAAGACTTCCTACACTTCATATTTGTAAGTGACGATATGCACCCATGTGTAACGGGAATAGTCATCAACAATAACGAAGCCATATAATGATGCAGCATTAGTGAATGTGGCATAATGAGTAGGGCCAAAGAGATCCATGTGAAGCAATTCAAATGGACGAGTGGTAGTCATGATGGTCTTTGAGGGATGCTTGGCCTTGGTCATCTTTCCAGCTTCACAAGCTCCACATAGGTGATCCTTGAGGAATTTGACATCCTCGATGCCAATTACATGCTTCTTCTTCGCGAGCGTGTGCAAGTTCCTCATGCTAGCATGACCAAGTCGTCGATGTCATAACCAGCCTTCTGAAGCTTTTGCAAGTAGACATGTAGCAGGTTGTGGTCCTGTAGAGAAATCAACAATATACAGGTCTCCTCTCCTAAAGCCTTCGAAGACTTTGGAATGGTCAGCTTCCATGATCACAACACAACGATACTTGCCAAAGACAACAACCATATCAAGATCACAAAGCATTGAGACAGACATGAGGTTGAATCCTAAGGACTCGACAAGCATGACTTTGTCCATGTTTCGATCTTTTGAGATCACAACCTTACCTAGACCCAATACCTTGCTTTTGCCTTTGTCAGCGTAGGTGATATGCTTCAGATGCGATGGAGATAAAGCAGTGTCCATCAATAAGTTCCTGTCACCAGTCATGTGATTTGTACATCCACTATCGAGGACCGACTCAGTAGCTTTGGGTTGATCATCCTGCAGATGAATTAGTGCATCTTACGAACTCATATACTTCATCAGTGAAGAATATGACATCAATTTCATCAGATCAATTTCATCAAGGAATAGAACAAATTATAGCAGTATGAGGACATGAGAAATGAAAATTCATTTCTTCATGATTAGCTTGCATCCTTTCAAGCATATTCAGGTCTCCAGCAAATTCTTCAGACGATTAAGTTCGTCTGGAGACCTGACCCTACATAAGAGATTAGTTCTTTTTCTTCACCACCCACATCTGGAGGGGTGGCAAACAGTTCATCATTCTGCGAGCTCCATAAGAGAAAGGTGGCATAGAAGCCAGTCCACTTCGTTTCACAGAAGAGGGGTTAGGGTAAGCATATGAATAAGCAGAGAAATTCTTCGAGGACTTATGAACATAATGATTTGAAGAATAATGCACATATTCATAGCCCTTTGGCTTTCCCTGCGAAACAGAAGTGTTAGCACGATGATGTTCATATGAGGATTTTGATCCATATGAGGAATTTGGTCCATATGAGAACTTGAATCCAAATGAAGACTTTGGTCCATATGAAGAATTTGATCTGGGGTTCCTATTCTTCACAGGTGGTGTCATGATGTCATTCACCTGAAGACTTTCAAGGTACCTTTTGGGAACCCAGATTTTCTTCATAGGGGGACCGTTCCTGCAGTTAGTGCCTACATATCTAGCAAATACTTCACCATTCTGATTTTTGAACAGTTTATAGTTGGAGTCAAATGACTCATCAAAAGAATATGAAGATTCACATGTAAAGCAAGATAGAGTGGATGGATCTACGGGAGGTCCCTTTGCAGCAACCCATGAGGTTTTGGGGTACTGCTCAGATTTCCAGTAGGTCCCATCAGCATTGAGTTTCCTCTCAAAGGCAATACCCTCTTTCCTAGGGTTCCTGTTGAGAATCTGCTTTTTAAGCACATCACAAAGAGCCTGATGCCCTTTGAGGCTTTAGTACATGCCTGTCACATACAATTCCTTCAGCCCTGCATTGTCAGTGATACTAGTAGCATCCTCGGATGAGGAATTTGTGATAGCAGAGACAGTTGAAGAATTTGCAGCAATAGAAGCATTTGAACTTTCAGGTGAAGAATTAGCAGATTCACGTTCAATGCATTTCAAACATGGTGGAATGAATTCTTCCTGAGCGACACTGATCTGTTGAGCAATGCTCCTTCTAAAGATCTTCATAACTCACCCTTAGCTTCTCAAGATCCTGCTTTCTTTGAAGAAATTCATAAGAAAGCTTCTCATGATCAGATAAGAGAGTGTTATGATGACTTTGAAGATTATCAAACTTAGACTTAAGTCTCTGAAGATTATTAGTCAAGGTTTGAGTGCGATCCATTTCTTCACACAACAAGTCATCGCTTTTGTCTAGCATATTTTGAACCTTTTCAAAATTCTTTTGTTGTTTCACAGCAATCTTAGCAAGTTTAGAGTAGCTAGGCTTGAGGTTTTCATCAGATTCATCCTCACTTGATTCAGAGGAGGGGTATTTGAGTACCTTGACACCCTTTGCCATGAAGCAATAGGTGGGAGCATAGTCGTCATCGCCATCATCAGCCGAGTTGGGGAAGTCATTCTCCTCAGAGTTGAAGATGGACTTGCTGACAAAAGCAGTAGTGAGGGCTAGGCTCGCCACACCAGATTCTGACTCCTCAGATGCCTCCTCTTCCTCATTTTCCTCAGATTCAGCTTCAGAGTCCATTTCCTTGCCAATGAATGCCCGAGCCTTTTTGGAGCTGCTCTTCTTGTGAGATGAAAACTTTGAGGATTTTGACGATGAAGACTTTGAAGATTTCTTCTTCTTCTTTGAATCATCAGAACTGTAATCCTTGTATTTCTTCTTCTTTGATTCCTTTTCCCACAGAGAACAATCTTCAATGTAGTGACCAGGTTTCTTGCATTTGTGGCAAGTTCTCTTCTTGTAGTCACGGGATGAGGAATCTGATCTCATGTCATCACTTCTTGAGGATTTACCAAAGCGACCACGTCTTGAGAACTTCTCGAATTTCCTCACGAGCATTGCTAGCTCCTGGCTCAGCTCTTCAGGATCACCAAGGCTACTACCAGAATCCTCACCTTCAGATTTAGAGACTGCCTTGGCCTTCAAAGCGCGTGTTCTTCCATAGCTTGATCCATAGAGATCTCTCTTCTCAGCAAGTTGGAACTCATGAGTGTTTAGCCTCTCGAGGATATCAGCGGGATCAAGTGCCTTGTAGTCTCCACGTTCTTGTATCATCAGTGCAAGAGTGTCAAATGAGGAATCAAGTAATCTCAGCAATTTCTTCACCACCTCATGGTCGGTGATGTCAGTGGCACCAAGTGCTTGAAGCTCATTTGAGATGTCAGTGAGGCGATCGAAGGTTTGCTGGACATTTTCATTGTCGAGTCTTTTGAAGCGGTTGAAGAGATTGCGAAGAACGTCAACTCGAGAGTCACGTTGTGTTGAGACTCCTTCGTTGACCTTGGACAGCCTATCCCAGATAAGCTTAGTTGTCTCCAAAGCACTCACTCTGCCATACTGCCCTTTGCTCAGATGGCCACATATGATGTTCTTCGCTTGAGAGTCAAGTTGCTTGAATTTCTTCACATCAGCAGCATTGATGGTAGGAGTGAGAGAGGGAACACCATTTTCCACAACGTACCAGAGATCGTTGTCAATTGCCTCAAGATGCATTCGCATCTTATTCTTCCAGTAAGGGTAGTCCGTCCGTCCAATCGAAGGTAGGACACCCAGCAGAGACCTTGATCATGCCTGCAGTCGACATAACTAAAACTCCAGGCAGTTAAACCAAAATCATACAGAACAAGGGAGTACCTTGCTCTGATACCAATTAAAAGTGCGTTATATCGACTAGAGGGGGTGAATAGGAGATTTTTACAAATTCGTCACTGAGGAATTTCAGGGTGAGGAAATTCCTAAGCAATGAACAACTAAGCAGCGGAATAAGTACTCAGATGCAAGCATAACAGAGCAGTAGCACAGTCAATGATGAAATGAAAACAAGCACAGAGTACAAGTAGTGTAAACACAGGATAAGCAGGCTGAAGACAAACTTACTGGAGAAATTGAACTGAGGAAATTGAGAAAGTCTTCAGTTAAGGTCTTCAAACAGTAACGATCAAGTATTTCAACATGAAATGAGGAAATGAAAGGGTTGAGGAAATAGAACCAGGTATTTCGGTGAAGACGGTGATTTGATAGACCAGTTCCAACTGCTGTGACAGTCGTACGTCTGGTTGGAGCGGCTAGGTATTTAAACCTGAGGACACACAGTCCTCACCGTATTCTCCTTGAGCTAAGGTCACACAGACCTCGCCCAATCACTCGTGGTAAGTCTTCAGGTGACTTCCAAACCTTCACAGACTCAGTCACTCGGCGATCCACAATTTCCTCTTGGATGCTCTAGACCATGACGGCTAACCATCTGGAGGATACACAGTCCTCAAAGGTAACAAGCGTCAGTTCCACACAGGGACAATCTCTTCAGTGATGCTCAATCACTTTGGGTTTGTAGGTGTTTGGGTTTGGGTTTTCCTCACTTGATGATTTTCGCTCAAAGTCCTCGGAGGATGGGATGCTCTCAATGACAAGTGTTAGTTTCTCTCAAAGCAGCCAACCAGCTAGTAGTTGTAGGGGGCGGCTATTTATAGCCTAGGGAGCAGCCCGGCATGATAAGACATAAATGCCCTTCAATGATATGACCGTTAGGTGGATAGATATTTTGGGACAGCTGGCGCATAGCATAACAACGGTCGGAAATTTGACTATCAAATTCCTCAGGGCTATCATGTTCCTCACTTGTAGGCAATCCGCAATGGTGAATTCCTAACTCCTCAGTCAGAACAAATTCCTCAAAGACCAGAAGATCTTCGTCTCTGTCACTGAAGAAAATGACTAAACTGTATGAGATTTCCAATGGCTTCACTCGAAAGGATTGGCAGGTGTAGGATTTTGAGATGAGCATCACTTGGAAACTTTTCCTTAGTTTTACCTCGACCCCCTTTAACAGTACGGTGTTTCCTATGACTCGAGAAAGAGAAAACGAAACTACAAAAACAAAAGTCTTCATGCTTCATATTCCTCGCATGAATATCAAGTCTTCAAGGTCACGCCAATTTCTTCATTTTCAAAGTCTTCAGTTGAAGACATTCATTTTCAGGGGTCGACTTTCTCTGTAAATATCAAACTCCTCATAGACTTATAGACCTGTGTACACTCACAAACGCATTAGTCCCTTAACCTATAAGTCTTCAATACACCAAAATCACTAAGGGGCACTAGATGCACTTACAGTAACATTATTTACACAATCATATAAATATATGCAAGTAAATGAGTGTACTAGAATATTTACACTCGTTGCAACACACGAAAATTATCTCAAGAAAATAATAATAATAATAAAATTTACTCCCTCTGGTCGAAAAAAATTGGCATGGCTTTAGTTCAAATTTTAACTAAAGTCGAACTAAAGCCACGACACTTTTTTGGGATTGGAGGGAGTAATACTTTTTTTGAGAGGGCAATATAGCATTTTTGGTTGGAGGTAATTAGAGAGAGGGAATGTGAGTTTAGGGGTTCTGAGATATAAAATCACCTATTTGGTTGGAGGGAATGGAAATTCATGAAGGATTGGATGTGAGAGTTTAGAGTTTAACTCCCACTATTTATTAATAGAGGAGGGGTGCGAATTGAGAGGGAATAAATATATGAAGAACATCTCAACCCTTACTCATAAGTCATAACACAACTAGATGATACCCCGCACATTGTTGCGGGAATCGGTTGCAATATATCTATTATATATTTATTTATTTATTTTGAAATTTTCACCGGGGGAGGAGGGGGAGCCCTCAACCACCTGAATATATTCCATCGAATTTGCCTAGAAGCCTCGCAGCTCCATACAAGATAGGTTCAAGTGAACCAGAATACACGGGGGAAACAAGAGGAGACACAACCAAAAACACACACACACACACACGCATGCACACATCCAGCCGAACCTCCGGAAGACCCGCCAAGGAAAGGGCATAGAAGAAGGCCTTTCGAAGATCCGAAGCCGGACGCACCAACACCACCGACCGCCATTCCAAATATCATCAGCACAACCAGCAAGGAGGAGGACCTCAACTTACACCTTCATCCGACCAAGCAAGGAGAAGAGCCTTGAACGTTGGCCGGCTGGTTGCCACCCAACAGCACCTCGCAGAGGTAGAGGTGCCATATGGGAACGAGGTGATCCATTGAGTAGGATAACAACCCCGCTAACCCGGCTTCGGATGAAAATCAGACCCATTCCGGCGCATGGCTGAGCCACAATCTCGCAGACAGAGCACCACCTCCTCACCAACAAGGCACACACCACCGTCGACCCCAAATTGGCCGCACCACCACCACCATCGAACCCACAGCGAGCAGCCCCCACATAGACGAACCGAGCCGAACCTAGATGATGCCTTCAAGAAGGGATGCGACACAAAATGCGCCGCCATCACCTGTTCCAAGAGAACCTGGAACATGGGTTTCCCCAGGTTTTCGGAGGAGCACTCACCATGACAGCGCCGCCTCCACAGAGGTACACGGCGCCCGCAGGCGTCGCCGTCGCCTGCTCCGGCAGGAGCAGAGCTTTTCGCCCAAGTGAGAATACCACCTCCTAGAAGCATCGACAGGTCGTGGAGCACTGCCCCTTGCACATTGCCACAGAGAAGGGCCACTGCAGCCCCGCCGCCACACATGACCGGATCCGGTCCACCGCAGGCCAGATCCGGCAGGATCCAACATGCCCCGCCCGCCCCCATCGGATCGGAGCCAAATCCGCGGCCGGTAGGCACGTCGCCCAGGCAAGGGGCGAGCACCACCACCCCGCGCCTCACAGAGCACCTCCGCCGGACCCCCAACCGAAACCAGCAGATCCCCGACGCCCCCGAAGCACCGGGCGCCAACGCAGCGGGGAGTCGCCGGTTCGAGGGAGGCCAGCGGGAAGGAGCCGCAAGCGCACCCACCCCCACCATCCCCGGCCACCGCGCTCGAAGAAGTGACGCGCGCCGGAGTCACGCCGCGCCGCCCACGCCACACAGAGCTCCCCCGGCTCGTGGGCGCTCTGCGCAAAGAACGACGCCCCGCCGCTGCCAGATCTGAGCGGGCTTTGCCCGGCAGGAGCTTTTGGCGGCGGCGGGAGGGAGAGGGAGTAGCGGGAGGGGGGTTTCGGCCGGGGGGAGGGGTCGCCGCCCGAGCCGCCCTGGGGAGGACGGCGCGGGGGGAAATATCACGGTTTGGTTCTCTCCATTCACACTGTCTCTATATCTTCTATTATATATAAAAAGTGCTTTATTATGGGTTAATAAGTTAACCAGAAAAAAGAGAATTATGTAGAAAATACCACAAAAATCAGAAACATCCAACCATCAATTAAGTTAAGTATCTGATCATAGCCGATGGATCTATGAAACAATCTATTCACATTAAATTTCAAAATAATTACCCACCAATACCCTGGATTAGTTATTTTTGGTACCCCTTCGATCTCCCATCTATATCCAATAGAGAAAGAAAATCAGGGTCCATGTCCTCGCGCAGACCCCCACCGTCGCCGGCCAACGGCATAAGACATGCACGTACGCAAAGCTAGCTTCTTGGAGTAGCTTACGCGGCTAGCCGGAAACTCCCCGTACATGAACCTGCTAATACTAGCTTGCTTTTACGTAGGTGTGCAAAGCTAGCTTCAGGGAATAATATAGCTTGATCGATATGTGTTCAGTTAGATGTAAACTCGCAGTGCGTGCTTCTGCTTGGGCTGGCTCTAGATGGATCGGATTAATTCTTGCCAGAACTTCAGGTAAGTTTACTTCAGGCTTTACTACTATTTAGCGATTACCGATTGAATCTGATGTGATTGATCCAACTCCAAAAAAATTGATGCTCCATCTACTACGAGACCGGGGACCATGATTAGCAATACCTAGCTACTGAATAAAATTTGTGGCCCTCAATTTGGTTGAGGACACCAGTTTTCATTAGCACAACAGATGTTGCAAGGGACTTTAAGACATAGTGCAATACAATGTAATCCTTTATCCCTCGCTTTGCTCTCATGTCGCCAAAGGTTTTCCCCTTTAGTTATCAAAACAAACTAAATGTCCATCCACAAACTTTACAAAGATTGATGAGGCTAAAGCATGCTGTCATATTGTAATGCATAATGGAGTTGTGCCTATGCAGATTTTTGTGAGTCAAGATTGGGCTGGTGGTCTTCTGCCTCTGTGCTTTGCTGAACGCATACATCCATCCACCAACATGCAAATCCAGGAGAGAAGCGAGGCTTCAGATTTGGTAAGCTGATAAGGGTGGAGCTAATGACAACAATCACCCATGAATGACGAGCATGTCAGGTCAGTTCCGATTTGTATAGGTGACGACAATAGTAATGGCCAGACAACAAAATGCTTCCCTGCAAACCAGACCCATTTATGGCACGCCATGCATGTTTACCCCTTTTTGTGAGAGCAGTGAACCAAAATCCTACATGTCATGGATCACTGAGTCTTGATCACCATAGAGATACAGAAGTAGGAAACACCTTCATCCATCAGGCCAGGTTGAAAATTTCCTTGACACCGACCGAGATATAGCACTAGGATGTTGGACTTGACGAGTACAACGAGAGTATTGATAGCCATGATCGGGAGGCGCTCTTCTCGGAACTATCCATAATCCTGCTGTTCTGGAAAATGTAGCGGAAATAATTCACGTATTTGCCTATCTTTATTATGAATGTTAGAAGAAACCCAACACATAGTTAAGAATCAAGAATATGATTAGTGACCTGTAAATTGCATACCCTTTCTTTTATGTGCATTGTACCTTACAAGAGTTGGAATAAGCTTAACTATTGCATCAATTATTTTCCAGTATAGAATAAAGTTGCAGGGTAGTAGTTCTGTTATATTCAAAGCAAGATCCATTGTACTAGACGTTGTTTTCAGCATTAGCATGGTGGTGCCATGGGAAGATAATAGTCCAAGGCTGGTCTCTTATTTTAGATAATGCTAGATTACAGTTCTGCTACAGGCCATGCGTACGGAAAATCATCACTAACTGTAGTTCTGCCAAAATGTTTTCCATGTGTATGATCATCAATTAATTTCACCAAATGTTCAAATCCCTCAAAATAAGTTGACACAATGACAGAGGTAAACCTTTCTGTATTTGACATTCAGATTACTTTTAGCACTAAAATTCTGAATGACTAAAGTTATAATTATTCATGTCATAGTTGTGACATTCTACATCTCTATTGCATTTGGCTTGGAATTACTAGCAAGCATAGATAAAAGTTTCACCATTTTAAAATTTTGCAGGGCATTCCTCTTTATGAAAAATATATATGAGTTCCTCTTTATGTGTTTACTTTTCCAAATGTCTAAGGAAAATGTCAACTGCAAAGCTGGAGTCATGCATGTGATAGATCCTCTGGATCACTAGGCTAGATTAAATCCGGTAAACCTACCTTGTGCAGCAGAAGACGAACTCGAGCTGGAAGCCATCGTGGTGCTGGAGCGCACGGCGATGGCGGAGAGTGGGCAAGGTGGAGGTGGCGGCGATGTGTAGGCAGTGGCGGCGGAGCTTCCCGTCACTGTCAGCGCTAGACCTAGATCGGGTCGGGGTTTTCGGTGGGGAGACTGGCAACGCGGTGAACCTCGTACTGCGTGCCGCCGGCCCCCACCTCTTTATGTAGCGCTGCGTGACAGGGGCCCGTCAACCATATTGTGGTTGGGCGCCCCCGATCAGGGCGCGGATCAGGGGCCCGGTGGGCCGTTGGGCCCACACGGAAAGAGATCAACCTAACAGCATGCACCAACCGACAACTTTTACTGCTCAAAGTCAGCACTTCACTATGGTAAGTCAGTTCTGTTTTCTATAAATAACAACAATGAGAAAATAGGCAGAGGGTCTACATGGTAATTTAGCTAGCTCAGTATTGTCATGTGTTACAATCCGTCCCTAATCCATTGATGACTAAATATGGAAACTGTCCCTGCTACCCCCATAGTGACTACATTGCACCTATATATATAATAGGGCATACAAGGAACAGGACTCTTATTTTGTAAGAAAATGGGAAATATGATCTGTTTGAGGCAAGAAATATACCTCATATTTACAAACAGAGGAAACATTCGGGTAGGTTAGGTGAATGTCACAGGCACTGTTTTCATGGTATAACTTATATTCTTTGAAGTTTAGACTAACATGTCCGTACAAGCATCAATAGCTGCCCATGTCTAATGTGTCATCTGTTTTCAGGTTTTAATATTGTTTGTAACTCTTCTAAAGAAAAATATATATTACAAAGCAACATGATAAAAATGCCGAAAAAATGATACAGATTATTTTTGTAAAAAGTGGCTGATCATAAAAAGTACAGTAAAAGATAAATGATAAATGGATAACAATAGGACCTCATGTGGAAGAAATTCCGTCGAAGCACAGATAATATCAGGAACACATTGTGGGAGAAATAGTATATATTCCAAGAATAGTCATGTCACCAACCGGATCCGCGTGGCCGTTCTTTCTAAAAAGGAGACAGTATCCTATATCAGTTTGTTTTGCTACGATTGTCAACAAAAACTAGGGGCAATCTCTAAACAAGGTAGGACTATATATCTACCTAAACAAGTTTTCACACATGGCACTACGAGTAATGGTAAATGATGAAGATATCAATGAGGATGATGTGGTCAAGAACATAGTCTATAAAGAAATATTCTAAAGGTATTAACAAATAATGCACTTTCAGCATGACGCTTCTTTCACTAGCTGAGGCTACTGACCTGCTCCATTACATAAAAATTGCATATATAAAAATTTAGCATACTGCAAACTATATCCTAAAAATACAAAGTGACTGCACTATGCTAACATGATATGGCAGGCCGAATATGCTCTACAACAAAACATCGACAATCTCTATTATGTGATATCTTATTCTTCATGCTTATCATTTAGTGGAAACCAATAGTGAGAGCATCGAGACATGGTTATATTTCATATGTACTCATACATATAATTACAATTTTTAAAGTTTCACAAACTTAGTAGTACGTACATAATTCAACACATGTAGATAACTTAAAAAAAGAATCACATATTTCCCCAAGATTTAAAGGAAAATGAAGAAACATTCTCCACTAACAAACATTTTCTAAATTACATTATAAATATGACAGAGTGTGGAAAAGGGAAAGAAGGGGACCTGCAAGTCGAAGTTCGAATTTGGAAGAATATTCAGGCTGGAGGAGGAGGACAACGTGCCGGGCTGCATCGACCGGGAATAGAAACGATGTGTCTGCCTCGCACCTAGGGAACACACCGTTGCCTGCATCCTATTACTCGAGTTGGATCCAATCTAGCTGCGGGAGACGAAATCCACGCCAAAATCAACTGCACAGACACCATGATTTCGCATACTCCCTTGCGCAGCTGCTCCTTGGACCCTGCTAGGAGATCAAGGAGTTGTACGAGCCAAACCAGCCACCATAGATGGTCACCCTGCGGCAGCACAAACGAGTCGACCCGCTGCCGTGGCTGCGCATGAGGACGACCAAGCTCATCTGGTGGGAGCAATTTTGGAGTCAACGGAGTAAAGGAAAAAGGGGATCGGGAAAGAGTAACTGTGACTGTGAAAGTGTAAGGCCTTCTTTGGTTCATAGTGTATGAAAATCATAGCAATAGGAAAGTCATAGGAAATGAGATGACATGTATCTCAAATCCTATGAGTAGGAATAGGAAAGGAGATACCCTTTGATTCACATCATAGGATTTTTTTTTATTGAGTCTAGGCTAATGTTTATTTTCCTATGAAATGTGGAGGATAGGAAGAATTCCTTCATAGGAATAGGATTCCATTCCTACAAATTAAAGGGCTCTAAAGGAATTTTTCCTATGAAAATCCTATCCTATGAAATTCCTACAAGATTCCTCTAGGCCAAGGGAGAGAAGATGTGTGGACGCTATGTGCATCTATGAAATCCTGTTTGGCTAAATTAGCATACCGGCAGAGGGGAATCACTATAAAAAATACTAATAATCTATGATTACGTACAGTGTACATCCCCTATAAATATAAATAAATATATAAATATATATACATTGCATATACGTGTGTTTTTCTAAATTATATATTTTCACCCTGCAAATTAGTTAAAACATATCCACCCAAACATATAGTACATGATCTTATGAAAAACATCACTAACCGGTATCAAAAGTTTACATTCGACTTAAAGTTCATGTATATTAAAATTCTCCGCAAAAGGACTTATAAATTTCAAATGGAAAATTTACTACAACGCGACAGTGTTAAGCAACATAAAATGTCATCAATTAGGACATACACCACAATATGAACAACCAACCACACGTCACCCAAAACAATTCAAAGTAAATAAGCCCTCCCGATATTTCAGAAACGTGTCCCCGCAAAAAAAAAGATATTTCAGAAACGTGAAAGGGGAATTGCGCTTATCTTGAAAAGCACCTATTCAAGTCAAACTCATAATGCTGCCAAATGTTAACTTATTTAAACCAACTATATGTCAGATAAAACTATGTTCTCAGGAGTCTTATATTTATAAATGTTCTCATGCATGGTTCCAATTTCTATCAAGACAGATGAAATAATATACTTTCATTATTTAATGTTATAAATTCTAGCCCGCGCATCGAGCGGGCCACTTTTCTAGTTTTAATAATATTTAGTTATGTTGAATATAAATGTTTTGATTAATAACACATTGACCAAAATTTAAAATACATATGATATATTATATTTGATTATGTATGGTTGTAAAACTATTTATCGATTATAGGTAACTCATTCTACTCTTTCACAAAGGAATGCGGAGAGAATTCAATGGGAATAATAGAATGCGAAATCCCGTGCATGGTTACACGTGTGGTGGGTCTTTTTCTCATGCATGGTTTCAAGTTGAGGTGAGTCTTATTTCATCTATAATTATATGGTGATGTGATGTACTTACATGTTGAGTTAAATAAGTTAGTAGAGATCACTCTCTTAAATATATAGGATTTGTCATCTCTTGTCCATCCCGATGAATTCCCACTAACCAAATAAGGGAATAAACATCTCCCTCAAATTCCCACATGTAATACTCATCCGGTACCAAACAAAGGATTGAAAATAAAATGTCACTTCCCATGTACAACTCCCTCATCTAAATTTCTACCCCCTTCTAAAAAATTACCAAACGCATTTGGGTAAGTAGATGATACCCGAATATGCTGCAATATATTTCAATAAGATTTGGTTGTATGAAACATTTGGACTAATAATATGTGAAAAATACTAAAAATACATGCTCCCTCCATCCCAAAATAAGTGTCTCAACTTTGTACTAACATCAGTACAATATTACAAAGTTGTACTAAGCTCGAGACACTTATTTTTGGGACAGAGGGAGTATTATATATTGCATTGAACTATTGTATAGTTGAAAAATATTGTTGAATATAGGTAGTATACTATAATGATTTTTTTTCCATGCATGTTGGGTGGGCCTTTGACGAGGTGACATTTGTGCATGGCTTATGTGTGCATGTTGAAATAAATATAATTTGTGGGGATGAACTAATAATGAAAAACAATTCTCATGCATGTTGTGGTGGGCATTTGATGATGTGGCATGTGTGTGTTGATTTTTTTAAAAAGTGGCAAAAGATTTGCCACATTCACTAATTAAGAAGAGTGTGTAACAGAACGATCGCACGAATGCGAAAAAAAGGAAAAAGGCCTACTCTCCCGGCATGGCAATACCCAAATGCTTAGCCCTGGCTGTGACCCACATAGAGGCCTCGTTACGTATATGCTGGATGATGGTCGGTGGAGGGGTCTGCTTATGGTTAAAACTGCAAGAGTTATGCTCGTTCCAAATCTCCCATGTGACCAACATGGAAAGGGATGCCATCGCCTTATGCTTAGAAATGACATGGTGGATGATGGAGCCCCACGAGGACTTGACGTCATTGAAAGCATTCCAAGAGGCAGTGTAAACACGTGAAGACCCAGCCAATCCTTGACCATGTTCCAGATGCGGATGGAGATGCGGCATTGGAAGTTCATGTGTGTCGTCGTCTCCGAGGCACCATTGCAAATGGTGCATTGGCCGCAGTTTGGCCATCCGCGCTTTGTTAGGCGGTCTGTCGTCCACACCCGATTTGGGTTAATGAGCCAGGCAAAGATTTAGCACTGGGTGGGAGGGCAGATTTTCCAAGTGTCGCGCTTCATGTTGTACGAGTCCATGCCGAGGAACTAAGCTTTGTACACCGAGGTCGCGGAGTAGTTTCTAGAGGGAGACACCTTCCAAGAGATGGAGTCGGGCTACTGATCAGCAAGGTGAACATTCCACGTGTAACTCCACAAGGTGGTGAACTCGTGCAATTGTTGCATGGAGAGGCCACTGGAAGTACTTCTTAGGTTGATCCACCCAATTATTATTGTGCAAGGCCCCATGGACGTTCAAAGACTTCTTTTCTGAGATAGCAAAAATGGTGGCGCCATATCTTTTGGACATTGGCCATCCACATAGGAGGAGTCCCAAAAGCTTGCCTTAGGCCCATTCCCAATGGTAACTTTCATGAGGGCATGGAAGAGGGTCAGATCATCCTCATCACATGGGTTGCTAGTGCCCACCCAAGCACGCTCCGATGCGGTCCACTCAAACCATGGCTAACGAATCCTGAGGGCGCGGGCAAACTTTTCCAAGTGCAAGATACCTAGGCCACCATGGTTTATGGGGTGGCAGGCCATCTCCCATTTGACTTTGCATTTCCACCAGAGACTTTGTCACTTCCCGCCCAAAGAAAAGCCCTATGGATTTTGTCAATGGATAGACGTACCTCCACCGGGATGTCGAGGGGAGTAACGCAGCCTTGACGAGGGTCGCTGTCGGTGTCAAAACCGGCGGATCTCGGGTAGGGGGTCCCGAACTGTGCGTCTAAGGCGGATGGTAACAGGAGGCGGGGGACACAATGTTTACCCAGGTTCGGGCCCTCTCGATGGAGGTAATACCCTACTTCCTGCTTGATTGATCTTGATGATATGAGTATTACAAGAGTTGATCTACCACGAGATCGTAGAGGCTAAACCCTAGAAGCTAGCCTATGGTTATGATTGTTCTTGTTGTATATGATCTATCGACTAGCCTGACCTCGGTTTATATAATGCACCAGAGGCCTAGGATAACAAGAGTCCTAGCCGAATACGCCGGTGGGGAGGAGTCCTTGTCTTGATCACCAAGTCTTGTGGAATCTTCCTTGTATGCGGCAGCTGTCCGAACTGGCCCATGAGTATACGGCCATGGGGGTCCTCGGCCCAATCCAACTGATCGGGAGACGACGTGATGAGTACCCCCTAGTCCATGACACCGTCAGTAGCCCCCTGAACCGGTCTTCAAGTTGGGGGTGCTCCTCGATTCTTCCGAACTGTTCTTCATCTTCGGTTGTCGGTCTTGAAAACTGGTTCAACAAATCTTCTCATCTTCGATCTTGAGGATCGCCGAAATGCATTCGACGAGTTTACACGTCGGGTATCCGAGGAGCCCCTTTAAGTTTCCGGCCTTTATCAATGCCTTGTTATTTTTATGCCACACCTCGGGTTTGAAGTTGTTCACGGGCGGCAGTGTCCTCTTGCGTCCAAGCCCCAACGCCGGACTGTATTCGAGGTATATTTTGTAGCCGAGCACCAATGCCGGGCTGTATCCGAGCCCCAACGCCGGACTATATCCAAGCTCCAACGCCGGACTGTATCCGAGGTGTCATAGACCACCTTGGTTCTAAAAAGTTGAAGGAGTTTAGTTGTGCCTAATGCCGGAAATGCCCTCTATGGAGCCAGCCACCGGTGCCCGAGCTTTATGCCGAACTGCTTCCAAGGTGGTGCACCACCCCGACCGCGGGCTGATTTTTTGCGAATATTTTTGATTGGTGCAATTTATTCTCTGCCGAGATATATAGCCAGTATATGTATATCCAGTAGCCCTCAAGGTGTGTGTCGGTCTAAAATCCGAGATGCACCTGAAGGAAAACATAAAACTGCTGATCCTAGTAGCCCCTGAGACTCAGGTCGATTTGTGAAATCGGCCTGAGGATCAACTACTAGCTCGGCAGCATACGTAGGAATAGAAACGCAGTGTAATATATAATAAAGATCAGCGGACAGGCCCCTCAGAGAGGGTCGTGAGAAGTCGCTGTGATATATTAGCTTGATGCCAGATAGGTCCAGATGGTACTTATTGTTGTCCGAAGACGCGCTTTCCCATAGTTCGATCAAGCCGAACACTGAGCCCTTTGGATTTTCTGCATTGAATAGGCAATGCAGTAGCCCCCGAGACACTGGTCGGGTGGCAACACCAGATCAGGGGATCGATGTGCCCCTTTAATATTTATAAATAATGAGCACGAAGCCCAGTAGCCCCCGAGCCTTAATGTGGGCACGGGTGGCCGAATTAAGGATCGATATCCAGAGTAAATCACAGATTATATGTAATGATTCTATGTATCCAAGTACTTTACATCATTATTTTGACTCCATTGCGATCGTTTATCAGTTGAAAGTGGCCCAGCGTCGGCTTCTACCCCTTGGTAGATACTACGCAGGGTGTTTCCGCACTAACAAAACAACCCTTAGCCGACGTCTCGGTGCCCGGAGGCGGTTGTGTTAGCAGAAACGAGGCAATCAGATATGCAGGCTTTATAACTTTCATTTAGTCATAGGAGCTTAAAGTTGGAAGGCCAGTTACTAGCCTCCGGTTAGTGTTCGGCGACAGTCGAGGTCAAAGCCGTAAACACTTCGGCCAATATTATGAACGGCCCGTCATTTAACAGAGTCATCGGATCGCTGACCAGTTTACGCTTATTGTGACAGTCAGTTTTCGGCTTTCTCCACTGAGGCGCCTAACCATGCTAGCTGGAAGCACAATCGCAGTGGTTCTCCCGTTGTGCACCTAGCCGAACAAAGCGGAACGTAGGAGGCAAGCACAGGAGCCGGGCAACCCAACTATTGACCAAAGACGCAATTCGAAACCGATGCATATACAGCAATGTCCGAGAATGTTTTTGCCGAATCCCTAAAGGTGTCCGGGCTGCACTACGAGACTAATGCTGGAAACACACAAATAGTTTAAAAGTGCCATAGGCTTGGAAAACCGAAAACTTCAGTAAAAACTGGATGCCCGAATTAGATAAGTGTTCGGTGCCAAATCGAAAATTGGTCTTAGAAAAAAAAGGTGCTTCTGTCGTGCTTTATCATGACACATCTTATCTCAAGACCTCAAGCGGGTCAGCCTACGGCTTCAACCTCCTCGAAGGCGGAGTACTTCTCGTTAGGCCAGTTTAGCAAACTAAACTCTAGCGGCTTTGAGAGAGAAATTAGGCTCCCCGGCTAGTGACCGCACACTCGTGTCGAAAAAAAGAGTGATAAATAATAATAATAAACTTTGCAACGACTAAGAAGAAGAACACTTATTATAAAACGGCTCATATAAATTTAAGAGCCCCCAAGTGACTTGGGTAAAAGAATTTTATGTATAATGATTGTATGTACCCAAGTACTAATATCATATCTTTGTTCACCCGAACTTTAAACGCGTCTTAACCGACCGTCGGCTTCTCCCTCTTCGGTCAAGGACCGAAAAGTGTTATGTACTCCACCTGTCAAGAATATCGACGGTGTTTTCGATAACCAGGCAATCAGGCCATAAGGCTGTAACAGACAAAGCGCGCTCAGGGAACTTATGCTATATTACTGACGAAGTGTAAGAAGTATCTTCGAAGAAAATAGTACCCCCACCGATACCTTTCTTCGGTTGCTCATTAATACTATGATACTTGTGCAATAGATTTTTTGTACTCATGAATTCCGTTGTGTGCCGACCATAATTGAAAACAATAAGAGCGCTAGCTTTCGGCTTCACCCAGTCTGAGGTCCGGCTCGGATGACCCGACCGTGACAATCGCAGAGGTGCTCCATTTACTCTCTAGCCGAACAATCGGGAACGTAGGGGTAAACACAGGAGCGAGGCAACCCAGCTTGCAAATCGCTGAAGTCAATATGGTGCATATTGTGGCGTAATACACGAACAAGGAACGAAGCCGTACAAGTATAATCATATGCAAGAGGAAAGGCTTCATGAAGGAAGCCCCCAAGTGAACTGGGTATTTGAATTTGTGTGTCACAAACAAAGTTATGACAAGGAATTTTTTCACAAACAACTTTTTGTCAAAAAAGTATAATGCTTGGTCGAACCGAACAGAGGTTAAAAATTGTAAAACTTTGAGCATGAAAGCGAATTAGCTGGTTAATGTGTTCGACATTGATGACGCGGTCCGAGCTTGATGCGGGACAAGATTCCATCCCCCAAGCCGGTCCCAAGGTGGCGGAGCGAAGAGCTCGGCACTCCGAAGTGGTGACATAGTGCGACCAATGCAGGCCGCCGAAGTCCCCGGCGTGGGTTAATTAGGTGTTGACGAAGCCCCCCGTCCAGCCGAGGTGACGTGGTATGTCAGTACGCCGAGGTGACAACACTGCCCGACCCGAATCATTTACCTGTGCACAAAAAATAGTGCAAACCGGAGATAATAATAATGATAAATTAAAAAAAATGTTGCGTAATAAATAATTTATGCAAAGTGAGTAATAAAAGAAATATGGCCTGGCGCAGAAGTCAATGTCGATGCAGGGCGTCGGCGTGATGCGGTAAAGGTGTGGCAAAGCCTGCATTCACAGGTCGGTCCGAGTTCCGGATGCGGCGTTAGCCGGACTATGTACGGAAACTGACTGAACCACCACGCGACCGTCGTTAATGCGGCCATCATTTGATAGACCTGTGTACAGATGATGGACAAATCAGAGTAATAATTCCTTGGGAAAAATAAACCCAAACAAGCAAAAATATTAGGATTAATAGCACCTGGTTTATTTGTTGTAGTAATCCAAAGAAAAGTGACTCCTAAAATTGGGACTCGATCCGCATTCTCATTGCCTGATGGGCGGTGAAGCGATGGCATGGCGATGCTGGTAAAGGTTGGCTCGCCGAGGCAAAGCCCCCGGTCCAGCTAACGCGACGAAGCCGGTTGACTGGTGACGCCGAAGTCTCCGGAGTAGGTTGATGAAGAGATGGCGAAGCCCCCGGTCCAGCCGAGGTGTTGAAGCCTCGATATCAGCCGATGAGTCGGAGTAGGTTGGCGTGATGGACATCGGCTTGAAAAAGCAACAGTGCGGCCCTGCCGATGCAGGTCATGACTCGTGACGTGGTCAATGCCGGCTTGATGAAGTGACCGTGCGGCGATGCTGGCGTGCCCGCTCCGTGTAATCCATGGGAAAGCGATGTTGGTGATGATTTATCCTTCGCGATGCCGAACTCCTGTTCGGCTCACCGAGATGATGATCCGAAGAAGTTGAGCTCGGCTCAACAAAGTGACGACGTGTCTAGCGCAGGTCGGCAGCCGTGGAGCAATATTGCCGGACCGGTTTGATACCAGCATGATGGTGAAGATCATGTTCAAAAGATTTTAAAGTTAGTGGGGTGTGTTCGGGAACAAAACACAACACCCCATACAAAACTTCCTTCAACAAGGATGTCCGAAATCCCGTTCATAAAAAAGACGAACTCGGGTCGGATTCGTTTTCGCGCAGAAAACAGATCCGAAAAGTGATGCACTAATCGGAAGGTTCCCGAAGTTTGGACGGTCAGATCGAGCTGAAATTTTGAGGGGTGGTAGATATAGGAATTCCGCAACCGATCAACAGTTGGATCTTCCAAAGGACGTCCGAGCTAGAAGCTGGACACCACGCCCTAAACTCGTCCAGATTCCCGTCCAGATTTGTCAGGGCTTCGGTATATCGCGGATTGCCGGAGATTCCTCCATCGGAACTCGACAAAATTTTCCAGGGTTGTTGTAGACTCAATTCCGCACAATTCCACCGAAGCAATCGTTAAAACGACACTTGAGGAGGCGGTGGCGGCGGATACAAGTTTTGCTGTCCAGAAAAACAGCACGGTTGCCCGAGGGCAATGTTGACGTTGAGCCCCCGGGCTCCCCTGATGATTCCTCCATGATCTTGATAAAGATCGGAGTTGATGTTGATGAAGGCCCTCATCCGAATATGACGATCTGAGGTAGGGCGCAGTCCTCGGTCCAGCCAAGGTGACCAGCCGAGCCGGTGACGAAGAAGCCGACGTCGTAGTTGATCTGCAGTCGAGCCATTGATCCTTTTGCCGATCACACAGCGGAACTCTCAATGAAAGCACCAATGTCGGTGTCAAAACCAGCGGATCTCGAGTAGGGGGTCCCGAACTGTGCGTCTAAGGCGGATGGTAACAGGAGGCGGGGGACACAATGTTTACCCAGGTTCGGGCCCTCTCGATGGAGGTAATACCCTACTTCCTGCTTGATTAATCTTGATGATATGAGTATTGCAAGAGTTGATCTACCACGAGATCGTAGAGGCTAAACCCTAGAAGCTAGCCTATGGTTATGATTGTTCTTGTTGTATGATCTATCGACTAGCCTGGCCTCGGTTTATATAATGCACCAGAGGCCTAGGATAACAAGAGTCCTAGCCGAATACGCCGGTGGGGAGGAGTCCTTGTCTTGATCACCAAGTCCCGTGGAATCTTCCTTGTATGCGGCAGCTGCCCGAACTGGCCCATGAGTATACGACCATGGGGGTCCTCGGCCCAATCCAACTGATCGGGAGACGACGTGATGAGTATCCCCTAGTCCAGGACACCGTCAGTCGCGACCCGCCGTGGAGGAAGTTTGCCAATGACTTTATCCTCAAGGTGTTGGAAGTGAATTCTCTTAAGGCGCCCCGCCGAGAGAGGGAGTCCGAGGTACGTCACTGAGAAGGGGGATTTTTTGTTGGGAGATTTTGTAGGACCTCATCGAGGTTGATATCCGTACATCGGATGGGAGCGACCATCGACTTCTTAAAGTTTACTTTAAGGCCAGTGACCTCGCCGAAGCCATTGAGGATGTGCGCAAGGGCATCAATTTCCTCACAAAAACGGGCCACAAAAAGCGTAACACCGTCGGCATACAGTGAAGTCCGAAAGGCGGTCCCCTTCCCAAGGAGACAATGAAGGATGTCGTGGTCGGTGGCCGAGGCAAGGATGTTCTGCGTGGGGTCGATCGTGAGGACAAAGAGGAGAGGGGAAAGCGGGCCCCCCTACAGCAAACCCCTCCCATGCTTGACCGGGTCACGCAGGGGATCCCGTTGAGAAACACCCTCAAAGTGGCCGTGCTCGGTAAGGCAGTGACCCAGTTCCAGAACCTAGAAGGAAAAACCCTTCGCTGAAGGAGGTTGAGGATGTAATCTCACTGCACCGAGTCGAAGGCTTTTTTTATGTTGAGCTTGAACAATAGAGCCGACTTCTTTCGCCAGTGCAGCCATCGTGCATAGTTGCGGATGAACATAGAATTGCCATGAATGCTTCTAGTCTTGATGAAGGCACTTTGGGCATTTGAAACAAGAGAGTCCATATGAGAGGTGAGTCTGTTGGCTAACACCTTAGCTAAGATCTTAGCCAAAAGCATGGATGAGGCTAATCGAATGGAAGTCAAGAATGTCCCTCGACGCCATCTTATTGGGCAGAAGGACCACATTAGCCGAGTTAAGCCATTGCAAGTGGGCGGCTTGCAGATCGGAGAACCGCCTAATGA
The DNA here is from genome assembly GCF_002575655.3 of Aegilops tauschii subsp. strangulata. Classification (NCBI taxonomy): domain Eukaryota; kingdom Viridiplantae; phylum Streptophyta; class Magnoliopsida; order Poales; family Poaceae; genus Aegilops; species Aegilops tauschii. The sequence goes on along the minus strand of NC_053036.3, from coordinate 410,653,257 downwards.
CATTCATCACATCATCCCTAATGATCTCCCAACAAGTTTTGAAGAACTCCACGGTGAAGCCATCCGGACTCGAAGCCTTGTGGGATGGGAGTTGATGGATAGCGGCTTTGACCTCGGGGCCTCAGAGATGGGCGCATCAAGGCCCTGAAGGTTTCCAGCATTGATTTTAAGCGCGTCCCAGTTGAGAGTAGAGGACCAAGGGCCATCCTTCTTCACGACTGTACTACAATGATCATGAATGATATGAGCCTTTTGTTCACGGGAAGTGACCCAACCATTATTATGTTTGAGCCTAAGAATGATTTTTGATTTTTTTCTCCGTTTGGAATTCACTTGGATACAAAAGAAGCGTGTATTGGCATCACCCTCCCGGAGATTATTGACCCGTGCACCTTGCTTCTTCCTCACCTGTTCCAACGTAGCGAGGCCATGGACCCCGGAGATTATCAATATATTCGTTTCTTAAGTCTTCTTCATCCTTGGAAAGCGGAGATGATCCATGGCCATGTCGGGGGGGGGGGGGGGGGAGGGAGTGGACCGGGAAGGAAGAGGAAAGGTACGCGACGGTGGAAAGGAAAAGGTCTGGCTTTGGGGATAAGAAAAATAGTAGGGATGTACTATTTAGGTATATATGTAGGATACAGAGGGATAAAATGTCACTTTGGAAGATGGGTGCATTGGAACCATGTATTTTGAATGGTGCCAAAATGCTATTTCGAAGTCTCAAAACATTCTGAAAATAAATCAGCATGTTTATGTGGATGTATATCACACATGTGCAAATTTTGATGCTGAAATAAATAACCATGTGAGTTCAACAAAAATGACAAAATTGTGATTTTGGAAAGATGAATAATGCATGAATTATTCAGTATATGGAAATCACCGTTTTGTCATTTTTATAGCTCACATGTTTACTTATTTCATCACCAAATTTTACACATGTGTAATATACATCCATATGAACACGTAGAATTCCTTTTGGAATTTTTTAAAACTTTAATTGTGATTTTAAAGTATTTAAAATAAGGTCCTCCAATACACCCGGCTCCAAAACTCCACTCTCGGGAGTACTACTTTGTGTTTATCCTGATGCGGTCAAATCTCTGCCCATCGTCTACTACCAATCGTCACGCCAGGGAACGATCTGAACCATCAAAACACATCTTCCACTCCGCAGCCAGACTTTTTCCTCCCCACCATCCCGTACCTTTCCTCTTCCTTCCCGATCCACTCCTCCCCTCACGCTGCTCTCATACTCTGACCTACCCAAGCTCCATTCCAGTTCCAATCCAAACCCAACGAGTTTCTAAAATCTTCTCCCGTACTCCACCGCCGCCGTGCCCTAGAGCTGCCGCCGTGCCGAGCTAAGCTTCACCGCCGGCGCCTCACACCCCCCAACTCCTTCGCCTCTCACGCGCTTCGCCTCCATCGCCGTCCTCGTTCTACCCCATCGCGTCGCCGCTGACTCCACCCCCGCCTGCATATTGGACATCGGTTTTTGAGGTATGAGCTCTTGTGCATACAGTGATTGCTCAATCCCAAGCTAACCTCCACAAATTCCCGGTGCGCGCACCATCTAGATCCGCCCTGGCCTCCTCGGCGGCCGAGAGGAGCCGCTCCGGGCTCGGGTCAGGTTTCCGGTACCTCACCGGAGCCGCCACCGGGTGGTGGGACCGGTGGATGGTCATGGGAGCCAGCGGCTCCAAGCTCGAGAAGGCCCTCGGCGACCAGTTCCCTGAAGGCGAGCGCTACTTCGGCCTCGAGAACTTCGGCAACACCTGCTACTGCAACAGTGTACTCCAGGTCTTCATATCCTATCCCGGGAACTTGTAGCTTATAGATTTGTTGCGCCTTGCATGCTAAGCGGTAATCTTTGCAGTATACATGTGTAAATGGTTGCACTAGGTGGCAGTTCGATAGCCGCTGAGGCGCCTTTGTTTGCTTGCGGTTGGGTTGAATATGCTCCTTGTTATATTGGCATAGTAGATGCTCATTAGATTCAGCGCCGTGTGGGTATAATGTGAAATATATATGTTGATATGGGTGGAATTTTTCGACGATGCAGCTACCAAACTGTTATGAGTCATGTGACACATGGATGTTTGGTTATGATTGCACTGTGTATTCACATAGTATGTCGTTAGCATGTTTAAGAATTTATTACAGCCAGGTATAGTAACAACATCCTACCGTTTGGAATACCGTTACAAGCTTGCCTTTTACGAATACATTGATACCTCCAAAATCTTCCGAATTAAACATTGTATATCCGAAATAGATTTAAGTGCGCCGGTTCAATATCAGAAATTGATGCATTTATCTGAAACACACCTTTTTACGAAGATTAAATGCCTTTCAGCAAGATTGCTTGCAAGTTAGAGGCTTGTCAATATGCCTCTGTTTATCTACTTCTAATTAAGAGCGTCCACTGGGTTGTTTGTCATTCTATTTTGATGATTTGCCTTGGTAACTTGTCTATCTCTAGCCCAAGCTCCTAATAGAGCGTCAACATGTTATCCCTTTCATTGGTCAGTTGGCTTAGCCCCTAAGAAAGCTATCTTAACTAAAAGAAGGTAACTTGAGAAATCGTTGAGAGATTACTATCCATTCTAAATTCCTGCCAAACCCTGGTTGTGTCTCATGTAAGGTTGCACGCTCATTACACACACGCCAAGCAGTTGTTCACCAATGTGGTCTCTCACCTTGTTTATATAATTCTGCTCCACCATGATTACACTGAAAGTTACTCCCTCCGTTCACTAATATAAGATGTTCTAACTTTTTTCTAAATCGGATGTATTTAGACGTGTTTTAGTGTGTTTGTTCACTCATTTTATTATGTATGTAGTCCATATTAAAATATCCAAAACATCTTATAATTTGAAACGGAGGGAGTACTTCTCATCACTGGGAGAAGGTCCAGGTTCAGTGTAAAATAGTAAGATGCGATTTGGTGCATATTGTGGATATGCAGGCATGCTAGACTATATATATTGTTTAGCTATCACTATCCCATATTCCCCATGACATAGAGAAGATCTAGGAGTAACTCTTTTTTTCCTGAGATTGTTTTAGTTTTGTTAAATACAACAATACTTTTCATGCTTGTGAAATAAATCCTTTTTGTGTATTCTCTATTCACTTATACACTATATACCTTTTAGCTGCCAATTTGCACAATGATGTAGCTATGATATAGGAGTGGCGTTTTCTGGCTTGGATGAACTTTCATGATGTGCTATCTTAGGTCTTAGCTTTTCATGTAGGTTTGTACATTTCGCAATCTACTGATGTTATCAATTCTTATGCCATATTTTGTCCAGTTTAGTTATGTTCTGTTCTTTCTTTGTGACAAATGTTTTGCTCATATCCTGTTATTACCAGATAGTTGTTTGCCGTGCTTTGTAATCGTCTGTTCTAACACATATGATAAGTGCATTATTTCATGAACCTTACCCATACTTTTGTTTCAGGCACTTTATTTTTGCACTCCATTCAGGGAGCAGCTACTGGAATATTATATGAATAATAAAAATCCGGGAGATGCAGAGGAAAATCTTTTGACTTGTTTGGCAGATCTTTTCATGCAGGTAAAGTGGAGATCTTAACCTAGTGATATGTAATTGTGTTTGCGCAATGAGCATGTTGTTGCTTTGCAAATTGACTTGGAATTGTATAGTGCTTTGGCCATGTTCTATCATTATTGATGGGGGTTTGAAAAATGAATCCACACAATATTCTGCCTTCAATGGTGATTGCTGTCAGCAGATCTATATTACCATTTTGGCTTCTCATTCTCGAGTTATTGGATATCTTCCTTAGGATGATGAACACCTAGTGACCAACATATATATAATGTTTGTTATATGAAGTTGTATATCAATGATGGCAAGGTGTCTTAATCACCTATTCATTATTACTCTCCATCCATGTGTATCATCGTTGCTGCATAGTCTTTTCTGTATGTTTTATGTGATATGGAACTTGTGGCAGGATATTTCCGTTTGTACTGAATTAATGAAAGCTTATAATATTTCCTGAAAGTATGACATCTCATAATATTTCATGCAGGTAAGTCAATCAAAGAAAAAGACAGGCGTTATTGCTCCAAAACGTTTTGTCCAAAGAGTGAAGAAACAAAATGAATTATTTCGCAGCTACATGCACCAGGTAATTCGATACATATTATAGCAGTACATGTCAGTGGTTGTGCCATGATATCCTCATGATGATCTTATTGATGCAACTTAAGGCAGCCTTTGTAAATATACAGTGCTAAATGTTGCAGTGACTTATCCAAGTGATGGACTGAGGGTTGCGTTTTAAACAATATTCTGTGATATTTCACACGGCAAACTCAGCCATGTTATATGTAGTAGTGTTTGTCTTCTCAGGCATGTGCTTTTATCTGCTATTATGCGTTTGTTTAACCATTCTACCTTTGTAAAACAGTCTCTTAGGAATAACCTTCCAAGTAGTTATTGGTACAATCGAGAAAGCATTACTTGTACGTATCTTGAGTAACATATTTGTTCATGATATTTCTGTAGGATGCTCATGAGTTCTTAAATTTTCTGTTGAATGAGCTTGTTGATATTCTGGAGAAAGAGTCCAGTGCTGCGAAGGACTCACCCCAATCATCATCTCCTGAAAAAGTTCCAAATGGGCCAGTTCAACCTTTGGCCAATGGAGTTAAAAAAGAACCACCTGTTACCTTGGTCCATAAGAATTTCCAGGTGACTGAACTTATCAGAAATGACTTGGACAATGTTACCTAGTTTCCTTTCTTCAAGATCCTATTTGTTGTTATCTTTATATATATTTTATTACAACCTACACAGGGCATACTGACCAATGAAACCAAATGCTTAAGATGTGAGACAGTAACTGCAAGGGACGAAACGTTTTTTGATCTGAGTGTTGACATCGAGCAGAATAGTTCCATTACAAGCTGCCTGAAAAATTTCAGCTCCACTGAGACTTTAAATGCCGAGGACAAATTCTTCTGTGACAAATGTTGCAGGTTATTACTGTACCATATTTGCCTTCTACTGTTTTTCTTGTTCTCATCATGCAGTATTTGCTTTGACCTATTATTGGTTTGTGTTTCTACTAGCCATCTCCATTTCATGCCTTGAGTACCCATTTTTCTGGTATATGTGGGCAACATCATAAAGCCCCAAGTAATCTCCTTTTCTTCTTATATGCGGGCAAACATCATAAAGCCCTTAACGATCTCTTTTCTTCATCCTTGTATCAGAACACATTTTGGCTGAAATGGAAAGAAATAATTTTTGTAGCTACCATGGGAGGAAACATCAGTTTAACTTAATTTGCCTTGTTCCAGTTTGCAAGAAGCACAGAAGAGAATGAAGATCAAGAAGGCTCCCCATATATTGGTGATCCACCTAAAGCGCTTTAAGTACATTGAGCAGCTTGGGCGGTATAAGAAGCTTTCGTATCGGGTTGTCTTCCCCATGGAGCTGAAGATCAGCAGTACATCTGATGATGTGGATACTGAATACTCTCTCTTTGCTGTGGTGGTCCATGTTGGAAGCGGCCCCAATCATGGCCATTATGTAAGCCTCGTAAAAAGCCACAACCACTGGTTGTTCTTCGATGATGAAAACGTGGAGATGGTTGAAGAGTCAACCCTGCAAACATTCTTCGGTTCTTCGCACGAATACTCAGGCAACACAGATCATGGATACATCTTGTTTTACGAGGGCCTTGGTGCGAAGAGTTTAGGTTGATTTTCCCTGTTGTTTTTCTTTTCTCTTTCTTTGGAGCATGCAAGTTTACTGTTGTATGTACACAGCTATTTCACCACCTCCATGGGAAATTGTTAATCTCAGAGATTGTGAGTATGAACCTGAGGAAAGCCAGATTTTTTGTGGTTCTAGTGTACAGCGGAAAATGGAACCTTGCTCCAGTGATGATGAAATAAGGCGCAAGTCATAAAGTACGCTCGACTATACTTCCCACCGACATTCTTACAAAGGAATGTAACAATGCATTGGGTTCTGTATGTTGATTCTAATTTGAGATTTTTATGGACTAGATTTAGCCATCTGATGTGCTAGCTGTGCCCTTCAAGGCTTGGAATCATATGTCCAGTTAGAATTACAATATGGTGTATGCTTGACTTATGATGGTTGAATTGATTTAGGGAGTTTGGCTATTGAGGTTACTTTTGAATTCATGTATCCCATGTGTTTCTCCAGTTATGTGGATGCAAAAAATATTCGTAGGAAATGTACGTCTCATTTTTGTTGAGGGGACAATTTGCTACTTTGTGCCAATTGCAATCAATGGGCCTCTCAGGTTCGTTTATAATATGTTGATGTAATAACATCCTATATTATGGGACGGAGGAAGTACATGTCAATCTGTATGAAAGCAACGCCGCTTTCTGCTCTATTTATGGGGGCGGCTAGGGCTTAAACTTGCAGTGGTCCTGGCTCCAAAGGTAGCAATACTTAGTGGGGCATCTCGTGATCTTAGGGGCTGTTCGGCATCGCTCCGCTCCGCAGCTCCCGGAGCGGAGTTGGCGGAGCTGTAGGTCAAAATGATGGAGTTGCCATTTACCCGCTCCGCAGATTCCGGACCATTACCGAACAGGGCCTAAGTCCTTGCACATATGCTGCGTGCATTCTCCACCGTATATATTCATCGCCCATCGCACGTCCTTATGGTGCCCTGTTCGTTTCACATTATCAAACTTGCTCGCGCCTACCGTAAGAAACACAATCCACATCACACAGTTAGTGATAGCAGCAGCAGGTAAGGTCAATATATACATTCTGATTGCACAAAACCGTCCAGGAGTAACCAAAGATTGCCAATCACACAGGGGAGTTTGCAGCTATAGACATATAACACACCCCCTACAAAAAAAATATAAGCATCCCCCACTAGGAAACCCTCAATTGTCTGATGATCAATTACACATACTTTTTCGACCAACTCTAGCAAAGCCATATATAACGTATATATCCTTGCAGGTTCTAGAGGATTAGATTTACATAGCTATTATCACTCCCACGAAGACGCCTCCTTGCACGCTCCTCCGACTATACATCCCAGGTCTGTGAATCTCCATTCTGCGTCCGGAAAACTCTAACCGATGAAATTTGGCTGCACGGAGTTCTCCACGTCCCTGCCTGTTGTCCTGAAATTAACCATTCTTCATGTATCAGATCGTATATGGGTGACAGCCATGCATGTCGGTATGCAAACAGCAATGTAACGATGCTACATTTTTGTAAGAACAGCTAGTTAGCATTCATTCGCAAAAAAAGAAGATGGGGAGAAAAAGCTAGTAGTTAGCATTCATTCACATGAGTTGGCTATAAGGATCAGCCAAACAACTGAAGATAGTAACTCGTTGCTAAATGCAGAATCGATGTTTGGGGGCGATGTGTAGTATGAGTCCCAGATAAGGTTTCAGTTCCAATTCCACAAACACAATAAACTGAAAAAACATGTGCAAACCGAGGTAAAATAAATAGGTTGTTCCTCCTATTTCAACTGATCTAGGAATTGAAACTGTATCAGATTGTATGGCACTCTAGCAGCTAGACTCGTTATCTTAAAAAAACATTTGGTTCATACGAAATTTGATACACTCATGGGTGGTGCCTCCAGATAAATACGCGTGATTTTAGCCCTTATGCCCCTTCACATACAAAACACTATTTTTAGAGGCTTTTTTTTTTGCGGAGAGACACTTTGCTGGCATAAAGTACCACTAACGTAATCTCTCATACTATCCTGCAGAACTTACAAAATTGCAATGCAAAGGCAACATCAATGCAGTTTACCGAGAAGAATGAGCTAATGTGTGTGACTTACAATGACTGTGATAGCTGATGCCAGTTCATTATCCGGTGCGACTGAGGATGCCTATCCAAATAACTCCTACTAGAAACATCAGCTTCATCAGCTCCATAAGTTTGGGAATGGCCTGATGCTGCAGGAGGCGACCAAACTGGGACCACGCCACCATCTCTCCCGGTCCAGCTACTTGACGCTTCAGATACAGATGGCGCAAAAATATTTCTCATACGGTGCTGAGGTTGCTGAAAGTTATTGTGATGGTGAATGCCATTAGTTCCAGCTGCATTGCCCGTGCTTTGAATCATTTCCTCCCTCTCAGTCCGTGGCTCAAAATGCATGCGGAACGGCACCTCTGCTCTACTATCCACGCTATTCCCCAAATCAGCAGAAATTTCTGTTTCAACCCTGTTGAGTGAAGTTGTCATGGTAGGCACCATCTGATCCTGGCGTCTCTGTGCGGTTGTGAGCACATTGGGCGCTACCCGGGCTGGTTCCCAGTGGACTTCCATCTGCAAATCTTGGGGAAATTCGATTGGTGGCACCTCTGAGGAGTCGCCCAGGCCTTCCTCCATTCCAGTGTCCATTGCGGCCCTGGATGCTGCCTCAAGTTGCCACATTTCTGACAGGGCTTCTTGAAGCCTGACTTGCGCTGTATCTAGCTCAACTATGGGGAGAGGATAGTTGGAGCCTAACTCAACTCCTGCAGCTTGCAGCACAGATGCAGGCGCATCCCATGGGTGGTGTATCCATTCTGTTGGCAGCCTTGCAAGTTCAGGAAGCCACCGTCGGACATATTCCCCATGTGGATCAAACTTGTAGCCTTCGAGCTGACATGATTCATAAAGATTCACATGAGAAAGCATCAGTACTCAGTGCTATTCGTCATCACCAAGTTGTCTCATTTTTTTCTAAAGAAATTAGTAGTTGCACGTACCTGAGGGTTGTCAATGTGGTCGAGCTCCCGGCTATCAGGGAGAGAGCCAGAGATGTACTGCCAACCAAGCGCATCACTCTCAAGATCAGCATCCAGTAAAGTGTCCCAAAAATACTTCATCCCCCATCGCCATGGTAGTTGAAGGACCTTGACGAAAAAACTTGAAACCACCACACGTATCCGATCATGCAGCCACCCAGTCGCCCACAACTCCCTCATGCCAGCATCAACAAGAGGGTAGCCAGTCCGTCCCTGGCGCCAAAACTTGAAGGTGCTTTCGTCGACCACCCAAGGGAAGAACCTGAGGTGTGCAAGGAGGGGCTTCTCATGGCTGCATGGATGGTTGAAGCAAAGATATCGCGAGTACTCCCGGAGACCGACCGATCGGAGGAACAGAGTGCAGCTCTCCTCAGCTGCATGGTTGCCCTCATTGCTCCACACGAGTTGCTTCATTCGAACAAGGTGGAAAACCTTGCGCACACTCAGCTCACCAAAATGCAGGTAAGGTGAAAGGAGGGAGGTGTTTGCGCTGTCCGCCTTCTTGCGGTTCACCGAGTAGTCGATCAAAGGGCCGTTCAGGAAGGCACTGAGCGCCTTATCTGCGTTCTGCCAGCCTGGTGACCATGCCCGTGCCAGAAGCGCATTGCTTCCCCTCTCTGACTCATCCTCGAAGATCAGATCGTCTGATGGGCACATCGATAGGTCACCTGTTGAATATATTTTTTGCAAGTGAATCAACTGAAGAACACATTCCAATATCAACTTGTGGTGCAGTGCTTGTTAGAATAAAAATACGAGATATGCTTTAAACACAGAAGGTTGAACATTTTTATTCTGTAGAATAAGTCTATCACTTTGTCTGCTTATTATGGTTATAAAAATATAGTATCATGGTTATAACTGAGCAGGCACCTGAATTGATTCTCTTAGGGGGCAGCAGTGGCGCGGGGGGATCATACGGCATGCTGAGGCACCTGTTCCAGAACGGCATGAACATGTTGAACGGTTGGCCTTTATCATCGTTGACCTCCCATGGATCATACAGCAGGTCAGCATTGAAAGACTGCACGACGATGCCCTCTGCCGTCAGCGTCTCCTTGAGCCGGTGGTCCCTGACCAGCGAGATCGGGTCTGAAAAGATGGCCAAGACACAGTGATTGACTGATTGTTGAGTTAGATAATGGATGAGGAGTCTCAGCACAAGCAATTAACTGAGACTGTAGCAGAAAGTGCAAGTGCCTAAACGGAGAATATAGCTAGATACGGTTACTGCCTCGTTGAATTGGTAGGTTGGTGTACCCTCAAAAGGAAAAAAATTGATTTGATTGGTTGGTGGCATCAAGAACTGTTGGCAATTAAGGCCGGAGTTGCTGGAAATGTTCATAGTTTATACCTAGTTAATATGGAAAGCGTAAACGCAAGATTGCTAAATTGGGACTCGCTACTCCAATTGACTTGCCATGAGTTGTACCATATCACCGGAAAGCATAATAAATTGGGATGTGATATGACATGATAACATAGGACTACTGTAGTAGTATAATAGATCTGGTTCAACCTGAGCAAATCAGAAGCAAGCCCCAAAATAAGTAAGAATAACAAATAAAAGATGCTGCTTCGTTTCATCTAGCCAAGGTAAATAAGTTGAAGCAAAATAGCGTTCATAAACCACAGATTTGGATCATCGACATCTACAAAGAGAAGGAGATCTCGGCCGACAAGAGTAGTATTGCCTGTGTTGTTTAGAAAACACGCGCACGAGCAAACACAAGCAAGGCATATTTCAATTTTGAACCGAAAGGAAGCAAACCGTAGAGATGGTTGAAGAAGAGGTGCGTGGCGCCGGTGTCGCGGACGAGCTGGAGCAGCGCGGCGACGGAGTCGGCCGACCTCCGGGTGACGAGCTTGGCGGCGCCGAGGCGGTGGAGCGAGGCCTCCAGGTGCTTGAGGCTCTGGCTGAGCCACCACCGCGACACGCGGCCGGGGAAGTAGGGGCCGTCCTCCTCCGGCGACCACACGTACGCCGGCACCACCTCCCCGGCGGTGCGCGCCGCCGCCGCCAGCGCCGGGTTGTCCTCCACCCTGAGGTCCCTCCGGAACCAGACCACGCACTTCATCCCGGCGTCCCCGCCGCACATAGACGAGGACGAGACCGACATGGCCGGCCAACCCACAACCCTATCCCCTCCTGTCCAAGAACCACCACCTCCTATCCAAGAAACAAACCCCCGACCCCCACTCCTCGGATCAAGAACACGTCGGAGAAACCATGGAGCCGATCAAGAACCGGGCAGCTCAGGCTCGGAAGAATCCCGGGAACAGTGGAGCCGAGTTGCGCTGCGCTGGATTGGATTGGGTCAGGCGATTTTTCTTTTTCTGCTCTGGCGTCCTTGGCCTCGGAGTGAGCCGCACGAGCCAGAGGAGTGGTTTGTTTCCCCTCCTCTTTTCTTTCTGCGTAACTTTCTGGAGTGATTGGTTTTTTTGTTTGGTGCCTGGCGCTGTTGCGGCGGGTCTCGGCCGTGCGCTTCTGGTCCAATGGAGGGGGAGGTTGAGGATATCGGGATTGCTTGGCTGGATTTGATCTAACCTTTCCGCTCCTCCATTTATCTTGGTGACCTGACCATTCTCCTCTCACCCCCGATAATATTCCTCCTAGTATTTGTACCCATCTTGTTTCCTCGCGAAAGATCAACTGATGAGCATGAAAGATTCCAGATGACATCCGGGCCGACTGCATCCACCAGACGCGCCCAATATTAAGCTTTTCATTTTAATATTGTATCGAAATATACGACGTTTTTTTAGGTGATATCGATTTGAAATTTCATTTAATAACAGGACTGGCACAGGGACAGAAAATTACCCACACAAATACAAATTATTTTCCCCAAATTAAACGACCATGCCATATCGTTATTTTTTATACCGATTCTCTCAAATCTCGGAGTAAATAAGCTATATTTCCTACAGGCCGCCGAATACCCCCCCCCCCCCCCCCTTCACCCACCCATCAAACAAAATATACAACTCATTCTTTGTCGTTTCTTCCAATTGCTCTTCACAATGGCAGTCGATGATATCAATATGTGACGACCCATGTCCGCTTCCTCCAGCCTAGACTGTTGTCAATGGCATGGGAGCTTCCATCATTTTGCTCTCGAGGCTCCTATATGTGTGCCTAGCAACCTTGAATTGGTGCGTCAAGGTGCCACCATGCTATATTTTTCTCTACCTTGCACCGACACCTTATCTAACATGTGTGGCTTTGTGTGAAAGATATGGAAGAAAGAAAGAAAATATACTATTTGCACCAAGGCATCCACCTGTGAAGCTAGCGAAGTTTAAAAAGTTGCCGTTATGTTTGGTGACGCCGAGGATATCAACAAATCTCAATCTTAATTATTGGCTACCCAAAAATAGAGTAAGCCCAACCATCGAAGAAAGAGAGAGGAAAAATGTTGGCAACCACTTTTTATAATGAGAATTTGCTAGTTTTCTTTTTGAGCTGGAAGAATTTCCTAGCTTGGGTGGATGCTTAGGTACAGGATTACCAACTGATGTCTATTTCTCATAGTCAACTTCTGATGCAATTATGAAAAGGACATTTATATCAATAAAGTAAGTTCTCGTCACAAAAAATGTGACGAAGTAATCGATATATTGATTATTATACATAAATAAAACATACCGTAAACACAAAAGAGAGGTAACATCTAAAATCTCGGAGCATCTTGTAAAAGTTCGAGCAAGACACTCAGAACCTGTTTGGTAACCTTTGGGCAGGGGAATGGAAATTTAATATGTTATTCTTCTTTTTGCTAGCAAGGAAAGTACATAGAGCCATAAATTGTACATAGAGCCATCATATATACTAAAGTGATCCAAACGCTCATATATTTCTTTACGGAGGGAGCATGATCTGTTGCCCTCCCGCGCTTCTCACAAGATAGTTCCTTGTTGTGTGTGGCATATAAGTATACAACAAGCTACAATGTTCGTATATACGGTATATATGATGTCGGTTCAAAATTTCTTTGACGTAGGAATTGGGTTCTTTGATGAAGCGTGCAAATAGTCCATTTATTTCCGCGAGGCCGAATAGTCCTTGCCAAATGCAACATTTGCCTACCGTTGCTAAATGCCGCGTTTTTGCATTACAACATAGAAGAAAAAGAAGACGTGAAATATGCACAAATGAGAGACGACAACGATGTAGCAAACTTGGCCTCCCTCGGCACGAAGGCACGCCAGGTTTTAAGTGTTAGTTTTTGAAACTTGCGATTTTTTCGTTAGTTCCTATTAAGTTTGGACATTTATAAAATTTAAAAAGTTTTAAAAGCTCGTCAAAAACGTATTCAAAAGTGGAAATACCACACGTTCCAACAGTGAACAAAAACTTTGCACACATGATAGCATGATGAATCATTGGGTGCTTCTCCTTTGTTACAGAAAAGGAGTAATCTGGATCAAGCGACACGCACTGAGCCAAGAGGCGGAAAAGCCGCGGAACCTTTCACATGGGTGTGTGTGGGTGCATGCCGTGCATGGGTGCGCTGCACCATCCATCCTGTAACGAGAGACGAATATATTCTTGTGTGGCGTGGACGATAGGAGAGCCACACGATCGGTCGCGGCATGCCACGCGGCGGCCCTCCTCGCACCCGGCGGGCCCAAACAGAAGACTCGCCCTCCGAGCAAACGGCCCCTCCGCGCGAGCGCCCGCCGTCCGTGCGCACCGCGCGCACGGTGGCGCGTGTGTAATTTGCCGGGGCGATCTGAAGGGGATCGTTGTTGTTGCTTGCTTGCTGGTGGTGTGGGCGTGGATGCCACTTGCACTCGGGGGGCGCCGCGCCGTCGCCGTCGCCGTCGCCTCCCCGTGGGCTCCGGCATGGGGTGTGGGCGCGCAAAGTCTCTCGTGGGCGCGGGCGAGCGCGACGGCTTCGGCCGCGTCCCCCGCGCGCAATTTGCCGGACGTGGACCTGGTGCTCATCTACAGCTACCTCATGACGTGCCCCCGCTGTGGGATTCTTGGGATAGTCATCGGCAGGTTTCGAGAGACAAGTTATCAGCTCCCACAGTTGGGTTGCATGGCCCGATAGGAAAGTGGCCCAGGCCCAACTGTGAAGAAAAAAAGTGGCCCGGTGTGGGTGGGCGTGCAAGTTTGTTGTGCGGGCCTGCTGGTCATTTGCTTGGAGCCCAAGCCCAAGCCCAAGCCCAGGCACGGCCTGGAATGGTGGACGGACGGACGAAGTGGACTTTTCTTTTTCCTGGCTTCTTTTAATCTGGTCCTCTCATAAATTTGGCAAAGAACCTCATGCCATGCCATGTAATGTAATGGAGCATATAAATATGTTTACTCAAAAGAAACACAGACGAATACCGATTGAGTTCTGCTGACAACAACTGCCAACCTTACTGATGAGTGAGAATCCCAGCAACTATGCCGGCTTCTCACCTAAAAGTATTTCTGTGAATAGAGCCTTCGTAGTATTTTCCAAAGCCTCTTTTAAACAATGCCCAGAGGGACTCTCCTTTGAACAAAGTTAATTTAGGCATATTCGGCACATTTTCTACTTACCTCCAAAGCATCGGCAGTCAGCATGTACCCCCAATGCAAACAATCAGGTGGTGGTTCAGAACCTCTCTTCTTCTTTTTTTCTAAGGGGAGCAAAAGCCGTGCATAAGACCTATGAATTGCGTAAAAACTCACTCGAGCTTTCGCTTGAAAAAGGGTCAAAATCATTTTGAACTGCAGTGGAAACGCTCCTTAACTTTAATTTTGAAGAAACGAGATTTTTTTTTCACACATACAGTACTATAACCAGTGGGTAACGGACTGAAGCACAAGCAATCAATTGTGCACCTCATTATTCTCTCGGTCTACAGTAGTTTCCCAGTCGTCGCCTGCGTCTGCCGCTGAATGAAATTTCCCACAGCGCCGAACAAAACATGGTCCACAGAACCGAAGCGTCAACAGCATGCATCCGTCACGCGGATGGCCGCCTCCGGTCCATAGACCCTGTTCCCCGAGAAGCCAAACGCTTGTTTTGTCTCGTCTCGGCCCCTAGACAGGCAAGTCAAACCGGCGAGCCCCGCTCCCTCCGCCGAAGTCTTTAATTTCCGCGCCCGTGTCCTACCTCCACCGAACAGCAGCACATGACGACCCGGCCCCACTCCTCCAGGCCCACACGTCGGCGTATGGAGCTGAATTTTCTCGCTTGGACCCGTCATTTACGACCGTTTCTGCTCCCCTGTCGCCCCCCTCACGCAAAGCCCCTCTGCGCACACCCAGTCTTCAGATGGAAGCATCGCCACCGTTGATTCCGCCTGGAGAGTGTGGCTTGATTGATCCGGTGCATGAGCCAGGTCTATGTCAGTGTGGGCCCGCCGTCTGTACCCTGCTGAGTGTTGACCCCCGGAAAGGCCCCTCCCATAGACTTCTTCGTCCACACGCGCAAACCTGACGAAAGGAAAAATACCCAAAACCGGAGCCCCTCCTGACCCTGAGCGAGAGCAGCTCAGCTCCTTCGCCTCCATCGCTCAAGGCTTCGAGCTCTCCTCCATCTCCCCTGCGAATCTCCGGGCTCGTCCACCGCTGGATCGATCGGTGAGGCGATCCGTTTCGCCGGAGAAAACTACGATTTTTTTCCTTCTTCTTTTCTGTGGCGGTTCTTTAATTCTGCTTCCGGCCACGCCACCGGATCTGATGTGACCGAATTCTCATGCTATCTTTTTTGCTTGCTATCAGGGTGCAGAGTTCCATGAAAGAGGCGCGGTTTTGGGAGGCCGTTGTAACCGAAGCCGAGCCCCGTGGTGTCCCGAGACGGGTCTTGCTGGCGGCGGGGGCTTCGTATTCTTCTTCTCCCTCCGGCTGCTCTACCTTGTTTTAGTTCACGGGTTGGAACTGGTTGGGAGCTTACGGGATATGGCCAGGTTTTGCTGCTTCGGTGCTGGTTGCTCCGAGGTAAGTTTTGTTTCCTTCCATATCCCAGTATTTTCTTTGTTATAATTGCATGTTTTTTTCCGTATGGAATAGAATTTTTCCTGTGAGGTTGTCTGTATCATGTGATAGTTCGGGAAATTAAGTACTCCTACGATGATATTTAGAGCTTGTGGCTCCTAGAGAGCAAAGCTGTACTTTCTTCACGAATTGCACTGTCTTTGAGATGGCACAAATTTCACTGCCGGTGACATATGCTTTGTGGTAATGTTTTAATTGACTAAAGTTGACTTATTGGACACAAAATCCCATCAGCCCTCATCTTTTTTTTTTAAACTAGCCCTCATCTTCTTATGACATGATTTTCGTTAGTTGTTGACTGGACTATACCTGCTCTGTGTTTCCTTTCAAAAAGGAAAAAGAAGAACTACACCTCACCTGCTCTAAGATACTTTTTATAGTCTTCCCAGAAGTAAATTTGTTGATACTCAAAACTTTTAACTAAAATTTTTTAGAAGCTCGTCGAATGCATTGGTTGGAAGCTATACTGGTTAATTTACTCTTGCTGACTGTTCTGTTTCAATATAGTTGACAGGCCATGCATCAGCCACCTCTGGTAAAGGGAAAGGCTGTCAGGGCCAAGTCAAGGTTAGCTATGGGTTTAGCCTTGTAAGAGGAAAGACAAACCATCCGATGGAGGATTTTCATGTCGCAGAACTTGCTGAAGTGAAAGGAAACGAGCTTGGTCTTTTTGCTATTTATGATGGTCATTTAGGCGATACTGTTCCTGCATACCTACAGAAAAATTTGTTTCCTAATATTTTGAACGAGGCAAGTTTTTGACATCTGTTTCAATAACAATGGCCCATTCACTAGTATTTTTGGTGATCTTAGTTTAATTGTGTCATTTCAGGAAGAGTTTTGGACACATCCGGACAGAGCAATCACAAAGGCTTATGAAAAGACGGACAAGGCTATTCTGTCACATACTCCAGATTTGGGACAAGGTGGCTCCACTGCTGTAACTGCCATCCTTATAAACGGCAGTAAGCTGTGGGTAGCTAATGTTGGGGATTCGCGAGCTGTTCTTCTGAAAGGAGGTGAGGCCATACAGATGTCAATTGACCACGACCCGAATGCAGAGCGTGGAGCTATTGAAAACAAGGGTGGTTTTGTTTCAAATATGCCAGGTGGGTCTTCTATTCTAACATTATTATTTTTGATTGAAATCATTGTTACAGGCTTGCATCCAGTTGTGCATCTGATATTTGATTCACTAATCTTGTTCTGGAATATCAGGATACTGCAAACTCAGAATATTAGTTCAAATGTTTTGTACTAGTGAAAAGTTTTTAGTGATGTCAAAATGAAAAAGGTATCCGCTACTGAATACTGCTTAGATTAGTGATATGCTTGCTATATTCTTGCCATTCTTTATTGTTAAATTATATGATTTTTTTGACCTGCGATGTAATGTACTCCCTCCGTCCCACCATAGAAGATCGTTTTTCAAGCTTACATAGCTTGAAAAAAGATCTTCTATCATGGGACGGAGGGAGTAGTTAGCTAATCTTAAATTATCCAGAAAATGGTTGAAGTGCTTTACTTCTTAAAATTTATACACAACTGTAGCAAGTGGATACTAAGCCCCGTTTGGATCACATAAAACGATGTATAAGTGTTCAGTATTGTGATTCTAATACAATCAATATTATTACACGTATGCAGCAATTATTTTCCGTCTACTTTAAGGTTTTCACTGAATTTGATAATATTATTATAGCACTACTCTGTATTAGCTAACCTTAAAGTGTCTGAACAAATGAGAAGTACTAGTGTTACAACTCAAAAGGCAGAAAGCTTTGTAAATCCATCCTTGTCGATTCAATTTCTTTTTGAAACTCTTGTCAATTCATTCTTGAGAAAGTGGCAATAGTTCACCATCCCTAGTCTTATGCATTATTTTTCACGTAAGTTCCACAAGGGCACAAGGCCCTAGCACGAAAGGCCAACAAAATATCTGCTCTGACGTATACTCTTTCCGTCCCATAATGTAAGACATACGGAGGGAATATTAGAGTATCAGTATGTTCATCGTTGTTGCCTTTTTCCACCACCATAGCATGCTTCTGATAAAAATCAATAATTGCCGTGAGAATGGACGCTAGTGATGACTATAAATACAAATATGCAAGTTTAGCCTCAACGTCTTCTTATGAAAAGAATGACAGTTGCGGGCAGGAGGCATTAAATGCTAGAACAGTATTACCTTTAGTTGTTTAGTAGGATGTGACTGATATTATCTTGTATTTGCGATTAGTAGCTAGTAGGTAATTTTGATGCATCTGACCCGTGGCTACAAAAATTCTTATGTTAATGGTATCATGCATTGTGATGTGGACATTGATTCACATCGGGATGGCTTGGAGAGGATCAAGGTATTGAAAGGGGAGACATACGTAGTGGGAATAATTGAAAGGGGATACATACATAGTATATTGGGAATGAGTGAACTATAGGGATGATGGAGATTTCTTTGTTGCTTGAAATTGTCAAGTACAAGCCATCCTTTTGTAAGGATATAATCAACCTTAAGACCCCTAACATGACTCAGAACTTCCGACTATCTGGATAAGGATTTTTTTTAGCCTATGCTAAACGTTAACAAGTCCTGAACAAAGACACTGATTAAATACTCGCTTACTCCATTTCGCCTATCTTTTCTGCTAGTCCTGAACAAAGCTACCGACAAAAATATACTCGTTTGCTTCCTCACGCTCTATCCTTTCTGCCTTACTGGCAATCTGCTGTCCGAGTTGCAGAAGAGCTCGCTACACTACTAAGAAGAGCATAAATGTGTGTTGAAAAAAAACTTGGAATGAAAAGGTGATGATGCAGAATGATAACATGGTTTCTGCTGAAAGGTTGTGAATGAGTAAATGGTAGCCACGGAAATGTAGAACATGATCGTGTGAAAAAAATGGGATCTTAATGCCATCGGTACACCATGTAGCAGTTGCTGATTGATACCACCAATTTTGTTCAAACATTGCATTGATATCACGGAGTAGATGAGTGTAGTTCACATCAAGGGCAGAAGTTTTTTAGGTGAGCCAGCCTCAGCAATGCGGCAGCAGAGTAGAATACAAACGACAAAAATGGCCAGGACGTACACTGGTGCAGCTTGCGTGGCATCCACTCTTGTTTCTAGTTAACTCCATGATTTTATATATAATAGCCTGTTAACTCTATGCATTAGTGTCTTTTTTCTATAATTGCCTAGATATGTTTTTGTGTTTGTGCCTGAAATATGATGCTGTAATTTACAGGAGATGTTCCCAGAGTCTGTGGTCAGTTGGCCGTGTCCAGAGCGTTTGGGGACAGGAATCTAAAATCACTTTTGAAATCAGAGCCTGATGTGAAAGTTGAAGATATCGATCACACTGCTGAGCTAGTTGTCCTTGCGAGCGATGGAGTTTGGAAGGTGTGGTTTGTTATAGATATAGTGGATTGCTGGGATAAAACCTAGTACTCCCTCCGATCCAAATCAACTGTCGCAGCTTTAGTACAAAGTTTTATTAAAGCTGCGACAATTAATTTGGATCGGAGGGAGTAGCACATTGGTTGATATATGCTTATACTTGTTTGTGTCAACC
This sequence comes from Aegilops tauschii subsp. strangulata, assembly GCF_002575655.3. Classification (NCBI taxonomy): domain Eukaryota; kingdom Viridiplantae; phylum Streptophyta; class Magnoliopsida; order Poales; family Poaceae; genus Aegilops; species Aegilops tauschii. Next base: position 410,633,885 of record NC_053036.3, on the reverse strand, counting down.
AGGTAATGAACAATCAGGAAGCCGTTGATGTGGTGAAAAGGTACAAGGACCCACAAACAGCTGCCAAGCAATTAGTCGCCGAAGCAGTGAAAAGAGACAGTAAAGATGATATATCATGCGTGGTCGTTCGGTTCAAGATGTAAATTTGTTGCAGGCAACTCATGAAGAATTGTCACCGAGAGGAGAGCAGAAGGAATTATAACAGCAAAACATAGCCTGGCTGACAAGGATAGTGGTAATGCAAAAGAATAATTCTCTGGAATGCTGGCTGTAAATGATGTGTTAGCTCGATTGTAAGTTCATATATAAATATGCTAGAATTCTTTGTTTGGCGATTCCAGGGTACATGCGAGTGGGTCCAAATAGCCTTCTTCTGTAAATAATGGTTTTCAGATATTCAAAGTTCAGGGTGCTCCGTTGTGAGAGCTTTTTGGGTGGGTTGTCTTCATCTTCCAACTTGGAGTTTACCCAAAATTGGGTAAAATTGATTTTAAAATGGGCGATTTTCCTGTTTAAAATCAAGGGCAACTCATTGCTTCTACAAAATCACAAACGGTGATTGTTTTTTTTTTTTTGAAAAGGGGGGACTCCCCGGCCTCTGCATCAGGTGGATGCATACGGCCACTTAGATAAATAAAATAGGTTCAACAATGTCGAAATAGTCGTAAAAGAAAACAACGTCGAGCTCACATAGACCTCGACACGAAAACAAAAAAAGTCATAAAGCCACAACCGGCTGGCAGAAATAAATGTAGGAAAACTAATTGCCTATCCTATTACATGACCGCCATCCAAACCGGTTGAATATATCCCGCGCTACCATCTCCCACCGGACAGATCCAGTAACCAAACGCTCCCTGGCCTCCGTCGGAGTAAGTAGGGACCACATACGGATCAACGCCGTAGCACGGAATACAACCTGCAAAAAATGAATAGTAGTTATTCTGTTAAAAGCCAAATCATTTCTGCAGTTCCAAATTGCCCATAACAACGCACAAACTCCTACACGAATGTGTCTAGCTGTAACGGACTCTATCCCATCCAGCCACGTTCCAAATAACGACCCGACCGATTTCGGGTATGATAAAATGTGAACAACTCCCAGTTTTTATAAGCATGTACCGGCCTGTTTGGGACTGCTCCACTCCCTAAAATTCATCTCTGCTCTAGAAATTACAAACCAAACAGGGTAGCTCCACAATATGCCACTCCAAGAAAAATAGAATCTAGGGTACAACTCACTATTTTTTGTGAAGCTCTTGAGGGGGTGCTCTGCTGGAGGTAAGTGGATACCCCTTTGTTTTTCCCCACGACATTCATTCAGATAGAGTCTTTCCATCAAATTTCTCATTCTTGAAGCTGGAGCTATCTGGAAGCCAAATATGATAAATTGCTCTTTGTGGAGCTGCAACTCATATATGCAACTGCTCCAAAGTGGATTTGATGAAGTGAAGCTGATTTTGATAGAGTGGAGCAGTCCCAAACATGCATTATTTGATAAAATGTGGACCTGAAAATTTTAGGCAAAACTATATACATAGACACGTTAGAAGACACCATGCACACTGTTTTATGCCCTCTTCGTTTCCTACACTGAAAATTTGCGGCAAAACAATGCACACTGTCTTTTCGTACAACATTTCACAGTCGCAGGTTCATAGTTGCCAGACAAGTGCATTCATAAAGCTTCTCAGGAATTCAAAAATTTCCATGTACACTTTTGATTTTTGGGAGCACCGGGCTGCCCAAAACGCGCGTCATCGTCCTCCTCTATCCGAAGAGATTCATAGGGCACCGAGAAAGGGAAGCCATGGTCGACTTGTTGGGCTCAAGTTTGCCACACACACACAAAAAAAGGTCGATCAGATTGCTACCATGAAGAGCAGATTATGCCTGAATTGTTCGGACGAAATGTAAATCCATGCGCAGCTTATGATCTGGATAGCGCTTCTCATCTTCCATCGAGATATCATCATCCATACTTTTATGTAGCCAGTAAGCTCGTGACATGGAAATGTAGGTGACATTCTGAAAAAAGTGTATCCATCCGCACCATAAGCAGCGGTTGCATTTACAACAACTCTTGTTCGTTAGCAGGTCCTATCGTACACACGTGGACTCCAGATCGGCTCCGGGCGGTGAAGTGCTAATGTGCACCTGGAGAGATGGGAGCTAGCCTTGTCGGGTTCTCTTCCAGCCCGGTGCTTAGCGCATCTTCAACGACCCACAAATTTTCTTCCATATCTGTCTGCAGACATAGAGGATCAGTTTGCAGAAGGCCGCTACCCAATGCTATCATGTATATATACGTCAGTAAGGGCAATTTCGAATTCAAATTTAGTCCAATTCACACAGCGCGCAGAATCACATGGCCGATAACAATCAAAAAGAGGTAAGTATGCTTAGTTTTTACAAGCCCGAATCCAAAAGAATATCAGTCCGACAGTTCATGGAATTTTCTGACCTATCGGACCGGCAATCCCAGCCCTCTACTCCACGATCAAGGTGTTGTCGCCGCCACTATAAACAGCCTCCACCCCCGCCTCTCCCGCGTCCTCATTGTCCGCCGCCGCCAACTGATCTTTCTGCCGCTGCAACATCTGGTAACAGACGGATTGCATGATCATTCTTGCGTCGACATCCAAAGAGTCCACATTCAAGGTCAACATCTTGGCGTCCTCCGCATTGGCAGCGAGCTTCACCTTCTTTTCCTCGAGCCCGGCCTTCTTCTCTTTGATCATGGTCCTCCTCACTTCGAGCTCGAGCTTCTTGTCCGTCGCCTCCATCAACAATTTGAACCTCTCTGCCTTTTTCTCCTCCTGGAGGTCCGAGCGCTTCACGCATGCCTTCTCCTTCTTCAACAAGATGTCCTCGAACCTCTCCGTCAGCTTGGCCGCCGCACCTTCTCGCTTCGCCCTCTCCTCCTCCCGCTTCTTCTCATGTAAAAATCTTCTAACCTTCTTCGGTGGTTCTTGAGTTGGGTCGGCAGGGTCACTGGTTTCTTCTTCATTGGATTTGGCGGTGGTCTTGGCTATGAAAATGTTCCACTTTGATTGCCCATTCAACTTCAACCAACAATGCATGATGGTGAAGTTTTTCTTCTCCAACTTCTTCTACACCAAACAAGCATGAGAAGGCTACAAAATAATGCATATCTGGCTAGTGATCAACAAAACTATGCATATCCGGCAAGTGAGCAACAAAACAATGCATGTCCAGCTAGTGATCAACAAAACTATGCATATCCGACAAGTGAGCAACAAAATAATGCTTGTCCGGCTAGTGATCAACAAAACTATGCATATCCGGCAAGTGAGCAACAAAAAAATGCATGTCCGGCTAGTGATAAACAAAACTAAGCATATCTGGCTAGTGAGCAACAAAACAATGCATGTCCGGCTAGTGATCAACAAAACTAAGAATATTCAGCTAGTGAGCAATAAACAATGCATGTCCGGCTAGTGATCAACAAAACTAAGCATATCCGCCTAGTGAGCAACAAAACAATGAAAGTTCGGCTAGTGATCAACTTACTTGCTCAGTGGTTAGTGCACCACTAGGCCACCGTGCGATGAGATACTTCAAGTGCTCACAATACTTGGATACAGTCTCTTGGATGGTGTAGCATCGATGGTTGAGGGACTTTGATTCACGGTTGCATATGACCGCGTCGGAGTAGGGGGCGAAATGCTTGTGTTCATGGAACCAAGTGTGAATGTTGTTCCAAAATGTTGTGCCCTTTTGCTCCGTGCCAGGGATCGGATCAAGGCTAGTGGCCAACAATGCATCGCACAACAACTCGTCCTCCCACATGATGAAGCTTTCTCCTATATCCTTCTTCTTCGGGCCGTCGGCTGTATCATCCGGATCATCGTGTAACGCCCACGATGCGGCTATATCTCCCACGTGTCGAGGCACGACTTAGAGGCATAACCGCATTGTGGTTTTGTCGCAAGAAGGGTCATCTTCACACAATCCCATGTAATGAACAAGAATGGGATAAAGGGTTGGTTTACAATCGCCACTTCACACAATACATAAATATAATTCATACATCATCCAAAATACACACATATAGACCGACTACGGTCCAGATCCAAATGAAAATAAGATAACCCCAAATGCTAGATCCCCGATCGTCCCAACTGGGCTCCACTACTGATCATCAGGAAAAGACACATAGTAACGACCACGTTCCTCATCGAACTCCCACTTGAGATCCATCCCATCATCTGCACTGGCATCGTCGGCACCTGCAACTGTTTTGGTAGAATCTGTGAGTCACGAGGACTCAGCAATCTCACACCCGCGAGATCAAGACTATTTAAGCTTATAGGAAAGGATGGTGTAATGAGGTGGAGCTGCAACAACAATAAGCATATATGGTGGCTAACATACGCAAGAGAGAGCGAGAAGAGAAGCACGGAACGGTCGTCATCTAGCAATGACCAAGAAGTGATTCTGAACTCCTACTTACGTCATTCATAACTCAAACCGTGTTCACTTCCCGGACTCCGCCGAGAAGAGACCATCACGGCTACACACGCAGTTGATGTATTTTAATTGGGGTCAAGTGACAAGTTCTCTACAACCGGACATTAACAAATTCCCATCTGCCTCATAACCGCGGGCACGGCTTTCGAAAGATAATACCCTGCAGGGGTGTCCCAACTTAGCCCATCATAAGCTCTCACGGTCAACGAAGGGTAAACCTTCTCCCGGAAAGACCCGATCAGTCTCGGAATCCCGGTTTACAAGACATTTCGACAATGGTAAAACAAGACCAGCAAAGCCCCCGAATGTGCCGACAAATCCCGATAGGAGCTGCACATATCTCGTTCTCAGGGCACAACGGATGAGCCAGACGTCGGGTTGGCATAGACCCTGGTTGCCCAGGGGGCGCCGGACATCGCTCGGTTTGGGCCAGCACTCGAAGGAGCACTGGTCCGGGGGTTTAAATAAAGATGACCCTCGGGCTCGCGAAAACCCGGGGGAAAAGGCTTAGGTGGCAAATGGTAAAACCAAGGTTGGGCCTTGCTGTAGGAGTTTTATTCAAGGCGAACTGTCAAGGGGGTCCCATAAATCACCCAACCGCGTAAGGAACGCAAACTCAAGGAACATAATACCGGTATGACAGAAACTAGGGCGGCAAGAGTGGAACAAAACACCAGGCATAAGGCCGAGCCTTCCACCCTTTACCAAAATATATATAGATGCATTAATTAAATAAGAGATATTGTGATATCCCAACATATCCATGTTCCAACATGGAACAGCTTCAACTTCACCTGCAACTAGCAACGCTATAAGAAGGGCTGAGCAAAAGCGATAACTTAGCCAAACAACGGTTTGCTAGGAAAGGATGGTTAGAGGCTGACATGGCAATATGGGAGGCATGATATAGCAAGTGATAGGTAGCGCGGCATGGCAATAGAGCGAACAACTAGCAAAGCAAAGATAGAAGTGATTTCGAGGGGTGGTCATCTTGCCTGCAAGGTTCTCAGAGCTATCGAAAGCTTGATCCTCGTAAGCGTACTCAACAGGTTCCTCGTTCACGAACTCGTCTCCCGGCTCTACCCAAGACAAGAACACAAGCAACGGAACCACAATCAATCACGAGAAATGCACAAGCAACATGATGCAAAACATGTATGATATGCAAGATATGATATGCGATGCATATGCGTGCTCCGGGAGGAAAATGATGAACAAGGCAGTAACTTGGCAAACCAAGCATGCCACTGGAAAGATGAGATGATTTCGGTCGAAATCTATATAAAGATCACCGGAAACGGATGCACGGTTTGCAAATGGCAAGCAAAACAAGAATGACACGAATCTGCGATTAACAGCATGATAGCACTTAAAATACAACAAGCAACAATGCTACAGCACTCCAACATAGCAACAAAGCATATGACAGTAATCTACAGGAGATGCTTGAAAAAAGATGAACACTAAGCTACGGCTAGTTCACAACATAACAAGCTCAAACAAGCATGGCAAAAGTGCAAAAGATAACAGGTTCACAGACTTGGTGAAATTGCTGGACATGGCAGAAAACAGCATCAGGTAGCAATGTTCAGAGCATGAAAACAACATGCTACAGGAACTTAACATGGCAAAACAAGACATGAAAGTAATCTACTAAATGCATGTGACAAAAGTCCCTTACTGACCATAAGCCCAAAAGGACCAGAAGATATGATGACAAGCATGTAAACATAGCAAGTTTCGTTATCAGGTTCCAGACTTAGCAGAAAACAGAGCATGGCAGAAATAATAATATGAAGGCCTCTTTGTGAGCTTGATGCACTCACTACAGAGCAATGCATGACAAAACAAGCATACCTACAGCAAGATGGCATGTTTATGAAGCTATCCATGGCAATAACAAGTACATAGAATGTATGGATCAACTACAACAAGCTTGGCAAAATTGCATATCATGTTAAGAATCTGCCAGAAATATTTTATATCAAAAGTAGAGCAAGATTTAGTCATGCTATGGCACTCCATAATTGCAAAAAAGGCCAGGAATGGATCAATTAAAACAATATCTACAAAACATCCTGACTGAACATCTCCAAAATATGCATGGATCTCTCTGTAGCATCAAGTTTACATGGCAACAAAATAACAGCAGACAAAGACTTAGAGAAATCAGTCCCTGAAATCAGAAAGATTACGGAGCCTAGTTTGCATGCTTGTGCTAGTCATCACAGAGATCACAAAAATACATGGCATACACCACTGGAAAGATGACATGGCATACAACAAAACACATGTAGAGCTCATGCCCATAAGATGCACAGATTAAATGATACAAAAATGAAAAATCTCCAAGTTCTGATAAGAACCAGAAGATAACAGCAACTAGCCATCTTGCAACAGAGATTTGGGCATCCAGATGACCTCTAATGAACATGGTGCAATTGAACAAAACGTAGAGCATCACGAGACGAACAATTTGACATATTACACGCACAAATCGGAGTAGTATGCATGAAGTTACGATGCAATGAACAGGGGCACTTGCTGAGAAATCTTAAGGACTTAGAAGATTTTTAGGGTTCGGAAAAGTCAACGTACAGGAGATCTAGATCGGGGCCGGCTCGCTCGGGCTCGTCGCCGGCGACGGGGGAGGAAGGGCGACGGTGGCCGGCGTCGGGGGAAGGAGGCGAGGCCGGCGCGGCGCGGCGGTGCGGCGAGGCAGGCGGCGGCGAGCGCGGTGATGGCCGGCGGCGGCGGCGGCGCGGGCAGGCGGCGACGCGGGGCGCGGAGGCGGGTGCGGGCCGCGGGGGCCGGGGAAGGGCTCCGCGGGCTCGGTGGCGGCGGCGTACGGCCCGCCACGTGGCAGCACGCCACTGGTCCGGGGCGGCGGTGCGAGGTGTCCGGCCGACGGCGGACGCGTCCGGCGGCGCGGAGGGATTTTTCTAGGGTTTCGTCTGCGTTTGTATATGGGAGGTCTCACATATTTATAGGTAGAGGGAGCTAGGAGGCTCCAAATGAGGTGCGGTTTTCGCCCACACGATCGTGATCGAACGATCTATAGCATGGAAGAGAGTTTGGTGGGTTTTGGGATATTTTTAGGGGTTTTTTGCTGCAACACACAAATGGACCTTGCGGATGCCCGGTTAACCGTTGGAATACCAAACGACCTCCAAATGGAACGAAACTTGACCGGTGGTCTCCCGGTGGTATACCAAGGCCACTTGACAAGCCTCGGTCCATTCCGAGAACGTTTGACACCCGCACACGAAAGAAAATAAGAGGGGTGCACCGGAGGAGATGGGAGCGCCGGATTGCAAAACTGACAACGGGAAAAATGCTCGGATGCATGAGACGAACACGTATGCAAATGCAATGCACATGATGACATGATATGAAATGCATGTCATGAAAAAAATGCAAAACGAAAGACAAAACCCGACCACGGAGGGAATATCATAGCACATAGCCGAAAATGGCAAGAGTTGGAGTTACAAATATGGAAAGTTACGTCCGGGGTGTTACACATCGTCCTCGCCGTCCTGCCCCTCCTCCTCCCCCTCTGGCTGCTATTGTCCCGCGGCCCAATGCTGTTGTTGCCATGTGCCCACGCCGGTCTGGGTGTAGGACTGCTGCGTGCCCGTCTAGTTGTAGGACTGCTACTGCTGGTAGTTGCAGGACTAGGTGGGATCCGAGTCTTCCACCTGCCCATCCTCATAGTCACATCCTCCTTGATACGTCCATTTTGCATCATGTTTTCCTACTGTTATTTATGATATTTTTATGCATAATAATGCTTTATGGAGTAATTCTAATGCCTTTCTCTCATAATATGCATGGTTCACACAAAGAGGGAGAATACCGGTAGCTAGAATTCTGGACCTAAAAAAGCTACGTCAGGCCACCTATTCTGCATAACTCCATATGAGCTAAAACTTCACAGAGAATTTTTTATGGAATATTTAAGAATTATTGGAGCAAATAACTACCAGAGGGGGCCTACCAGGTGGGCACAACCCACCTGGGCGCGCTAGGGCCCCCGAGCGTGCCCTGGTGGGTTGTGCCCTCCTCGGCCCACCTCCGCTGCCCCTCTTCTTGTAAATAAGTCATTTTGACCTAGAAAAAATGAGAGGAGGACTTTCAAAACTTGGGCAGGAGCACTTTTGCCCTCCGGTGGAGCAATTCTGCCCGGGCAACTTCCCTCTCGGAGGGGGAAATCATCGTCATCATCATCACCAACAACTCTCCCATCTTGGGGAGGGCAATCTCCATCAACATCTTCAACAACACCATCTCCTCTCAAACCCTAGTTCATCTCTTGTGTTCAATCTTTGTACCGGAACCTTAGATTGGTGCTTGTGGGTGACTAGTACTGTTGATTACATCTTGTAGTTGATTACTATATGGTTTATTTGGTGGAAGATTATATGTTTAGTCCATTATGCTATTTAATACCCCTCTGATCTTGAGCATGATTATCATTTGTGAGTAGTTACTTTTGTTCTTGAGGTCATGGGAGAAATCTTGTTGCAAGTAATCATGTGAATTTGATATGTGCTCGATATTTTGATGGTATGTATGTTGTGATTCCCTAAGTGGTGTCATGTGAACGTCGACTACATGGCACTTCACCTTATTAGGGCCTAAGGGAATGCATTGTGGAGTAGTTATTAGATGATGTGTTGTGAGAGTGACAAAAGCTTAAACCCTACTTTATGCGCTACTTCGTAAGAGACTGATTTGGATCCAAAAGTTTAATGCTATGGTTAGATTTTATCTTAATACTTTTCTCGTAGTTGCGGATGCTTGCGAGGGGGTTAATCATAAGTAGGAGGTTTGTTCAAGTAAGAACAACACCTAAGCACCGGTCCACCCACATATCAAATTATCAAAGTAGCGAACACGAATCAAACCAACGTGATGAAAGTGACTAGATGAAATTCCCGTGTACCCTCAAGAATGCATTGCTTATCATAAGAGACCGTTTTTGGCCTGTCCTTTGCCATAAAAGGATTGGGCTACCTTGCTGCATATTATTTGTCGTTACCGTTACTTGCTCGTTATAAATTATCTTGCTATCAAACTACTTGTTACTTATAATTTCAGTGCTTGCAGAGAATACCTTGCTGAAAACGACTTGTCATTTCCTTTTGCTCCTCGTTGGGTTTGACACTCTTACTTATCTAAAGGACTACCATTGATCCCCTGTACTTGTGGGTCATCAAGGCTCTTTTCTGGCGCCGTTGCCGGGGAGTGAACCGCTCTTGGTAAGTGGAAATCGATAAGGAAAAATTATTACTACGTGCTGAAATTTATTGTCACTTGTTACTATGGAGAACAATCCTTTGAGGGGTTTGTTCGGGGTATCTTCACCTCGACCGGAACCACAATTAGTTGCCCCTTAACCTACTGCACCTACTGAAAATATTGGTTATGAAATTCCTTCGGGTATGATTGAACAACTGCTATCTAATCCTTATGCAGGAGATGGAACCGAACATCCTGATATGCACTTGATATATGTGGATGAAATTTGTGGATTATTTAAGCTTGCAGGTTTACCCGGAGATGAAGCTAAGAAGAAGGTTTTCCCTTTATCTTTGAAGGGAAAAGCATTGGCATGGTATAGGCTATGTGATGATATTGGATCTTGGAATTGGAATCGATTGAAATTGGAATTTCACCAAAAAAATTATCCTATGCATCTAGTTCATCATGATCGAAATTATATAAATAATTTTTGGCCTCGTGAAGGAGAAAGTATCGCTCTAGCTTGGGGGAGGCTCAAGTTAATGTTATATTCATGCCCCAATCATGAGCTCTCAAGAGAAATTATCATTCAGAATTTTTATGCTCGGCTTTCTCATGATGATCAATCCATGCTCGATACTTCTTGTACTGGTTACTTTATGAAGAAGACTATTGAATTCAGGTGGGATCTTTTAGATATAGTTAAACGCAACTCTGAAGATTGGGAACTCGACGAAGGTAAAGAGTCAGGTATTAAGCTTAAGTATGCTTGTGTTAAATCCTTTATGAATATCGATACTTTTCAAAAGTTTAGCACCAAATATGGGCTTGACTCTGAGATAGTAGCCTCTTTTTGTGAATCATTTGCTACTCATGGTGATCTTCCTAAGGAGAAGTGGTTTAAATATCACCCACCTATTAAAGAAGGAATTAAAGAACCGGTAATAGCTAAAGATGAAACTATCATTTATAATGTTGATCCAGTTGTTCCTACTGCTTATATTGAAAACCCACCTCTCCCTGTTAGGATAAAGGAACATGCTAAGGTTTCAACCGTGGTCAATAAAAGTAATATTAGAGCACCTAAACCTGCTAAATAAACCAAATTAGAACCTAGCGTTGCTATGGTTAAAGATCTCTTGGTTGAAAATATAGATGGGCATGTTATTTACTTCTGTAATGAAGCTGCTAGAATTGCTAAAACCGATGAGAAAGATAAACATTGACCTGTTGTTGGCATGCCTGTTGTCTCAGTCAAAATAGGAGATCATTGTTATCATGGTTTATGTGACTTAGGTGCTAGCGTGAGTGCTATTCCTTTTACCTTATATCAAGAAATTATGAATGATATAACACCAGCTGAAATGGAAGACATAGATGTTACTATTAAACTTGCTAATAGAGACACCATCACACCACTTGGGATTGTTAGAGATGTTGAAGTATTGTGTGGGAAAATAAAATATCCTACTGATTTTCTAGTTCTTGGTTCCCCGCCAGATGACTTTTGTCCCTTTATCTTTGGTAGACCTTCCTTGAACACTGTTAATGCCAAAATAGATTGTGAGAAACAAATCGTCGGTGTTAGTTTTGGTGATGAGTCTCATAAGTTTATTTTTTCTAAGTTCAATAGAAAACATCATAAGAAAGAATTGCCTAGTAAGGATGAAATAATTGGTCTTGCTTCTATAGCCATGCCTCCTACTGATCCACTAGAACAATATTTGCTAGACCATGAAAATGATATGCATATGCATGAAAGAAATGAGATAGATAAAATTTTCTTTGAACAACGACCTCTGCTTAAACACAATTTGCCTATTGAAACTCTAGGAGGTCCTCCTCCACCTAAAGGTGATATTGTGTTGAATTAAAACAATTGCCAGACACTTTGAAATATGCTTATCTTGATGAGAAAAAGATATATCATGTTATTATTATTGCTAACCTTTCAGAACATGAAGAAGAAAGATTATTGAAAATTCTGAATAAGCACCGAACTACTATTGGATATACTCTTGATGATCTTAAGGGCATTAGTCCCACTCTCTGTCAGCACAAGATTAATATGGAACCTGATGCTAAACCCGTTGTTGATCACCAATAACATTTAAATCCTAAAATGAAAGAAGTGGTAAGAACTGAAATACTGAAGCTTCTGGAAGCAGGTATAATCTATCCCATAGCTGATAGTAGATTGGTAAGTCTCGTTCATTGTGTCCCTAAGAAGGGAGGTATTACCGTTGTTCCTAATGATAAAAATGAATTTATTCCACAAAGAATTGTCACTTGCTATAGAATGGTAATTGATTTTAGAAATTTAAATAAAGCAACTAGAAAAGATCATTACCCTCTACCTTTCATTTATCAAATGCTAGAGAGATTATCTAAGCACACACACTTTTGTTTTCTTGATGAATATTCTGGTTTTTCTCAAATACCTGTATCACAACCTGATCAAGATAAAACCACCTTTACTTGTCCTTTTGGAACTTATGCTTATAGACATATGCCTTTTGGTTTATGCAATGCACCTGCTACCTTTCAAAGATGTATGACTGCTATATTCTCTGATTTTTGTCAAAAGATTGTTGAGGTTTTCATGGATGATTTTTCCGTTTACGGAACTTCTTTTGATGATTGCTTAAGGAACCTTGATCGAGTTTTGCAGAGATGTGAGCAAACTAATCTTGTCTTGAATTGGGAGAAGTGCCACTTTATGGTCAATGAAGGTATTGCCTTGGGACATAAAATTTCTGAACGAGGTATTGAGGTGGATAAAGCCAAAGTTGATGCAATTGAGTGTCCCAGAGATATTAAAGGTATCCGTAGTTTTCTCGGCCATGCTGGTTTCTATAGGAGATTTATTAAAGACTTCTCTAAAATTTCTAGGCCTCTTACAAATCTTTTACAAAAGGATGTTCTTTTTTTTATGATGATTGTGTAGAAGCCATTGAAACACTTAAGGACGTCTTAATTTCTGCACCTATTGTTCAACCACCTGTTTGGAACTTGCCTTTTGAAATTATGTGTGATGCTAGTGATTATGCTATTGGTGCTGTTTTAGGACAAAGAGTTGATAAGAAATTAAATGTTATTCATTATGCTAGTAAAACTCTAGACAGTGCCCAAAGAAATTATGCTACTACTTAAAAATAATTTTTAGCACTGGTGTTTGCTCGTGATAAATTCAGATCTTACATTGTTGATTCTAAAGTGATTGTTCACACTGATCATGCTGCTATTAAATATCCTATGGAAAAGAAAGATGCTAAACCTAGACTCATTAGGTGGGTTCTCTTGCTACAAGAATTTGACTTATATATCACTGATAGAAAAGGAGCCGAGAACCCCATAGCTGATAACTTGTCTAGGTTAGAAAATATTCTTGATGACCCACAACCTATTAATGATAGTTTTCCTGATGAGCAATTAGCTGCAATAAATGTTTCTCATAACACTCCTTGGTATGCTGACTATGCTAATTATATTGTTGCTAAATATATACTAACCACCTAGCTTCACTTACCAACAAAAGAAAAAAATTCTTCTATGATTTAAGACATTACTTTTGGGATGACCCACATCTTTATAAAGAAGGAGTAGGTGGTATTAATAGACGTTGTGTACCTGAGCATGAACAGGGACAAATCCTATGGAAATGTCACTCTGAAGCTTACAGAGGGCATCATGCGGGAGACAGAACTGCTCACAACGTATTGCAATCTGGTTTTTATTAGCCTACTCTCTTCAAGGATGCCCGTAAGTTTGTTTTATCTTGTGATGAATGTCAAAGAATTGGTAATATTGGTAAGCGTCAGGAAATGCCTATGAATTATTCTCTTGCTATGAACCATTTGATGTTTGGGGTTTTGATTACATGGGACCTTTTCCTTCCTCTAATGGGTATACACATATTTTGGTTGCTGTTGATTATGTTACTAAGTGGGTAGAAGCTATTCCAACTAGTAGTGCTAATCACAACACCTCTATTAAAATGCTTAAGGAAGTTATTTTCCCAAGGTTTGGAGTCACTAGATATTTAATGACTGATGGTGGTTCACATTTTATTCATTTTGCTTTCCGTAAAATGCTTGCTAAGTATGATGTTAACCATGGAATTGCATCCCCCTATCATCCTCAGTCTAGTGGTCAAGTTGAACTTAGCAATAGAGAAATAAAATTAATTTTACAAAAAACTGTCAATAGGTCCCAAAAGAATTGGTCTAAGAAATTAGACGATGCACTTCGGGCTTACCGAACAACATATAAAAATCCCATGGGTATGTCTCCTTATAAAATGGTTTATGGAAAAGCTTGTCATTTGCCTCTTGAGTTAGAACACAAAGCATATTGGGCAATTAAAGAACTCAACTATGATTTCAAACTTGCCGGTGAAAAGAGGCTATTAGACATTACACTACTGCAGGATGCTGCTAACGCGACACTACGATCAGAGACCCTTCGACGAAACTGTGTGCGATGCAATAATCGCAAACGGTGGTGTAAAAAACCGGTCAAAAAAGGTGCAAAATGTTTGCGATGGCGGATGCATCAAACACGGTTCAGATTTTAGTTGCGTGTGCGATGCAGGGCATGCGGTTCAGTTCAATTAACTATTTGCGATGAGGAGGAACAAAAGAAACGGGCAGCCAGATGAAGGTGTGTGCGATATACATCATACGGTTCACTCAGATGAACTTGTGGTTAGGCAACACAAAAGAAACGGTCAGCCAGATCAAGGTGTGTGCGATATACGGCATGCGGTTCACTCGGATGAACTTTTTGCTTTGAGCCAAGAGAACAGAAATGGTTCAATATAACAAGATGTGTGTGATACGCGGCAAATAGGTCTGTAATCGAAAACGTGTGGGAAGACCTATAACAACACAGACGATTCCTGTTAACAAGCCGTGTGTGTTGTGAGCAAACGATTGCTGGTATACAATTGTGAGTGATTAATGAAAACATCACCGACGGGTTCCATTGTTTAGTCCGTGTGCGATGTGATTTTCTTTGTCCGCACGACATCTACGCTCTGTCTACAGAGCATCAACATATTGAAGGAAATATGCCCTAGAGGCAATAATAAAGTATTATTTATTTCCTTATATCATGATAAATGTTTATTATTCATGCTAGAATTGTATTAACCGGAAACATAATACATGTGTGAATACATAGACAAACAGAGTGTCACTAGTATGCCCCTACTTGACTAGCTCGTTAATCAAAGATGGTTATGTTTCCTAGCCATAGACATGAGTTGTCATTTGATTAACGGGATCACCTCATTAGGAGAATGACGTGATTGACTTGACCCATTCCGTTAGCTTAGCACTCGATCGTTTAGTATGCTGCTATTGCTTTCTTCATGACTTATACATGTTCCTATGACTATGAGATTATGCAACTCCCGTTTACCGGAGGAACACTTTGTGTGCTACCAAACGTCACAACGTAACTGGGTGATTATAAAGGTGCTCTACAGGTGTCTCCAAAGGTACTTGTTGGGTTGGCGTATTTCGAGATTAGGATTTGTCACTCCAATTGTCGGAGAGGTATCTCTGGGCCCACTCGGTAATGCACATCACTATAAGCCTTGCAAGCATTGTAACTAATGATTTAGTTGCGGGATGATGTATTACGGAACGAGTAAAGAGACTTGCCGGTAACGAGATTGAACTAGGTATCGAGATACCGACGATCGAATCTCGGGCAAGTAACATACCGATGACAAAGGGAACAACGTATGTTGTTATGCGGTCTGACCGATAAAGATCTTTGTAGAATATGTGGGAACCAATATGAGCATCCAGGTTCCGATATTGGTTATTGACCGGAGAGGTGTCTCGGTCATGTCTACATAGTTCTCGAACCCGTAGGGTCCGCACGCTTAACGTTACGATGACAGTTATATTATGAGTTTATATGTTTTGATGTACCGAAGGTTGTTCGGAGTCCTGGATGTGATCACGGACATGAAGAGGAGTCTCGAAATGGTCGAGACATAAAGATTGATATATTGGAAGCCTATGTTTGGACATCGGAAGTGTTCCGGGTGAAATCGGGATTTTTCCGGAGTACCGGGAGGTTACCGGAACCCCCCCGGTAACTTAATGGGCCTTAGTGGGCCTAGGTGGAAGAGAGGAGAGGAGGCTAGGGCAGGGCCGCGCCCCCTTCCCCCCAGTCCGAATAGGACAGGGAGAGGGGGGCGGTGCCCCCCTTCCTTCCTCCCCTCCACCTCTTCCCCTCTTCCACTCCTAGTCCAACATGGAAAGGGGGGGAGTCCTACTCCCGGTAGGAGTAGGACTCCTCCTGGCGCGCCTCTCCTCCCTTGGCCGCCGGCCTCCCCCTTGCTCCTTTATATACGGGGGCAGGGGGGCACCTCTTGACACACAATTGATATACGATATTTTACCCGTGTGCGGTGCCCCCCTCCACCATATTACACCTTGATAATATCGTTGCGGAGCTTAGGCGAAGCCCTGCGTTGGTAGAACATCATCATCGTCACCACGCCGTCGTGCTGACGAAACTCTCCCTCAACACTCGGCTAGATCGGAGTTCGAGGGACGTCATCGAGCTGAACGTGTGCTGAACTCGGAGGTGCCGTGCGTTCGGTACTTGATCGGTCGGATCGTGAAGACGTACGACTACATCAACCGCGTTGTGTTAATGCTTCCGCTTTCGGTCTACGAGGGTACGTGGACAACACTCTCCCCTCTCGTTGCTATGCATCACCATGATCTTGCGTGTGCGTAGGAATTTTTTTGAAATTACTACGTTTCCCAACAGTAGCATCCGAGCCTGGTTTTATGCGTTGATGCTATGCACGAGTAGAACACAAGTGAGTTGTGGGCGGTATAAGTCATACTGCTTACCAGCATGTCATACTTTGGTTCAACGGTATTGTGAGATGAAGCGGCCCGGACCGACATTACGCGTACGCTTACGCGAGACTGGTTTCACCGTTGCGAGCACTCGTTGCTTAAAGGTGACCGGCGGGTGTCTGTCTCTCTCACTTTAGTTGAACCGAGTGTGGCTACGCCCGGTCCTTGCGAAGGTTAAAACATCACCAACTTGACAAACTATCGTTGTGGTTTTGATGCGTAGGTAAGAACGGTTCTTGCTAAGCCCGTAGCAGCCACGTAAAACTTGCAACAACAAAGTAGAAGACGTCTAACTTGTTTTTGCAGGGCATGTTGTGATGTGATATGGTCAAGACATGATGCTATATTTTATTGTATGAGATGATCATGTTTTGTAACCGAGTTATCGGCAACTGGCAGGAGCCATATGGTTGTCGCTTTATTGTATGCAATGCAATCACCATGTAATTGTTTTACTTTATCACTAAGCGGTAGCGATAGTCGTAGAAGCAATAGTTGGCGAGACGACAACGATGCTGCGATGGAGATCAAGGTGTCGAGCCGGTGATGATGGTGATCATGACGGTGCTTCGTGTTGGGAATCGTAGCATAATTTAAAATTTTCCTACGCTCACCAAGATGCATCTATGGAGTCTACTAGCAAAGAGGGGAAAGGAGTGCATCTACATACCCTTGTAGATCGCGAGCGGAAGCGTTCCAATGAACGTGGATGACGGAGTCGTACTCGCCGTGATCCAAATCACCGATGACCGAGTGCCGAACGGACGGCACCTCCGCGTTCAACACACGTACGGTGCAGCGACGTCTCCTCCTTCTTGATCCAGCAAGGGGGAAGGAGAGGTTGATGGAGATCCAGCAGCACGACGGCGTGGTGGTGGATGTAGCGGGTCTCGGCAGGGCTTTGCCAAGCTTCTGCGAGAGAGAGAGAGGTGTTGCAGGGGAGGAGGGAGGCGCCCAAGGCTGTAGGTTGCTGCCCTCCCTCCCCCCTTTATATAGGCCCCCTTGGGAGGGGGGCCGGCCAAAAACCCATCTAGGGTTGGGGGGCGGCGGCCAAGGGGTGGAAAGGGGTGCCTTGCCCCCCAAGGCAAGGGGGAAGCTCCCCCCTAGGGTCCCCAACCCTAGGCGCATGGGGGGAGGCCCAAGGGGGGCGCCCCAGCCCACTAAGGGCTGGTTCCCTTCCACTTTCAGCCCACGGGGCCCTCCGGGATAGGTGGCCCCACCCGGTGGACCCCCGGGACCCTTCCGGTGGTCCCGGTACAATACCGGTAACCCCCGAAACTTTCCCGGTGGCCGAAACTTGACTTCCTATATATAATTCTTCACCTCCGGACCATTCCGGAACCTCTCGTGATGTCCGGGATCTCATCCGGGACTCCGAACAACTTTCGGGTTTCCGCATACATATATCTCTACAACCCTAGCGTCACCGAACCTTAAGTGTGTAGACCCTACGGGTTCGGGAGACATGCAGACATGACTGAGACACCTCTCCGGTCAATAACCAACAGCGGGATCTGGATACCCATGTTGGCTCCCACATGTTCCACGATGATCTCATCGGATGAACCACGGTGTCGAGGATTCAATCAATCCGTATGCAATTCCCTTTGTCAATCGGTATGTTACTTGCCCGAGATTCGATCGTCGGTATCCCAATACCTTGTTCAATCTCGTTACCGGCAAGTCTCTTTACTCGTACCGCAATGCATGATCCCGTGACTGACGCCTTAGTCACATTGAGCTCATTATGATGATGTATTACCGAGTGGGCCCAGAGATACCTCTCCGTCACACGGAGTGACAAATCCCAGTCTCGATCCGTGCCAACCCAACAGACACTTTCGGAGATACCCGTAGTGCACCTTTATAGTCACCCAGTTACGTTGTGACGTTTGGCACACCCAAAGCACTCCTACGGTATCCGGGAGTTGCACGATCTCATGGTCTAAGGAAAAGATACTTGACATTGGAAACGCTCTAGCAAACGAAACTACACGATCTTTTATGCTATGCTTAGGATTGGGTCTTGTCCATCACATCATTCTCCTAATGATGTGATCCCGTTATCAATGACATCCAATGTCCATAGTCAGGAAACCATGACTATCTGTTGATCAACGAGCCAGTCAACTAGAGGCTTACTAGGGACATATTGTGGTCTATGTATTCACACATGTATTACGATTTCCGGACAATACAATTATAGCATGAAAAATAGACTATTATCATGAACAAAGAAATATAATAATAACCATTTATTATTGCCTCTAGGGCATATTTCCAACAGTCTCCCACTTGCACTAGAGTCAATAATCTAGTTACATTGTGATGAATCGAACACCCATTGCGTCCTGGTGTTGATCATGTTTTGCCCTAGGGAGAGGTTTAGTCAACGGATCTGCTACATTCAGGTCCGTATGTACTTTACAAATATCTATGTCTCCATTTTGAACACTTTCACGAATGGAGTTGAAGCGACGCTTAATATGCCTGGTCTTCCTGTGAAACTTGGGCTCCTTCGCAAGGGCAATAGCTCCAGTGTTGTCACAGAAGAGAGTCATCGGGCCCTACGCATTGGGAATCACCCCTAGGTCGGTAATGAACTCCTTCATCCAGACTGCTTCCTGTGCTGCCTCCGAGGCTGCCATGTACTCCGCTTCACATGTAGATCCCGCCATGACGCTCTGCTTGCAACTGCACCAGCTTACTGCTCCTCCATTCAAAATATACACGTATCCGGTCTGTGACTCCGAGTCATCCAGATCTGTGTCGAAGCTAGCGTCGACGTAACCCTTTACGACGAGCTCTTCGTCACCTCCATAAACGAGAAACATATCCTTAGTCCTCTTCAGGTACTTCAGGATATTCTTGACCGTTGTCCAGTGTTCCATGCCGGGATTACTTCGGTATCTTCCTACCAAACTTACGGCAAGGTTTACATCAGGTCTGGTACACAGCATGGCATACATAATAGACCCTATGGCCGAGGCATAGGGGATGACACTCATCTTTTCTATATCTTCTGCCGTGGTCGGGCATTGAGCCGTGCTCAATTGCACACCTTGCAATACAGGCAAGAACCCCTTCTTGGACTGATCCATATTGAACTTCTTCAATATCTTGTCAAGGTATGTACTTTGTGAAAGACCAATGAGGCATCTTGATCTATCTCTATAGATCTTGATGCCTAATATATAAGCAGCTTCTCCAAGGTCCTTCATTGAAAAACACTTATTCAAATAGGCCTTTACACTTTCCAAGAATTCTATATCATTTCCCATCAATAGTATGTCATCCACATATAATATGAGAAATGCTACAGAGCTCCCACTCACTTTCTTGTAAACACAGGCTTCTCCATAAGTCTGTGTAAACCCAAATGCTTTGATCATCTCATCAAAGCGAATGTTCCAACTCCGAGATGCTTGCACCAGCCCATAGATTGAGCGTTGGAGCTTGCATACTTTGTTAGCATTCTTAGGATCGACAAAACCTTCCGGCTGCATCATATACAACTCTTCCTTAAGGAAGCCGTTAAGGAATGCCGTTTTGACGTCCATCTGCCATATCTCATAATCATAGTATGCGGCAATTGCTAACATGATTCGGACGGACTTCAGCTTCGCTACGGGTGAGAAAGTCTCATCGTAGTCAACCCCTTGAACTTGTCGATAACCCTTAGCGACAAGTCGAGCTTTGTAGATGGTCACATTACCATCTGCGTCCGTCTTCTTCTTAAAGATCCATTTGTTTTCTATGGCTCGCCGCTCATCGGGCAAGTCAGTCAAAGTCCATACTTTGTTTTCATACATGGATTCTATCTCGGATTTCATGGCTTCTAGCCATTTGTCGGAATCCGGGCCCGCCATCGCTTCTTCATAGTTCGAAGGTTCACCGTTGTCTAACAACATGATTTCCAGGACAGGGTTGCCGTACCACTCTGGTGTGGAACGTGTCCTTGTGGACCTACGAAGTTCAGTAACTTGATCCGAAGCTTCATGATCATCATCATTAACTTCTTCCCCAGTCGGTGTAGGCACCACAGGAACATTTTCCCGCGCTGCGCTACTTTCCGGTTCGGAAGGGGTGACTATCACCTCATCAAGTTCCACTTTCCTCCCACTCAATTCTTTCGAGAGAAACTCCTTCTCTAGAAAGGACCCGTTCTTGGCAACGAAGATCTTGCCCTCGGATCTGAGGTAGAAGGTATACCCAATAGTTTCCTTAGGGTATCCTATGAAGACGCATTTTTCCGACTTGGGTTCGAGCTTTTCAGGTTGAAGTTTCTTGACATAAGCATCGCATCCCCAAACTTTTAGAAACGGCAGCTTAGGTTTCTTCCCAAACCATAATTTATACGGTGTCGTCTCAACGGATTTAGACGGTGCCCTATTTAAAGTGAATGCGGCAGTCTCTAAAGCATAACCCCAAAATGAGAGCGGTAAATCGGTAAGAGACATCATAGATCGCACCATATCCAATAGAGTGCGATTACGACGTTCGGACACACCATTTCTCTGAGGTGTTCCAGGCGGCGTGAGTTGTGAAACTATTCCACATTTCCTTAAGTGTGCACCAAACTCGTGACTTAAATATTCTCCACCATGATCTGATCGTAAGAATTTTATTTTCCTGTCACGTTGATTCTCAACTTCACTCTGAAATTCCTTGAACTTTTCAAAGGTTTCAGACTTGTGTTTCATTAGGTAGACATACCCATATCTACTTAAATCATCAGTGAGAGTGAGAACATAACGATCTCCTCCGCGAGCCTCAACACTCACTGGACCGCACACATCGGTATGTATGATTTCCAATAAGTTGGTTGCTCGCTCCATTGTTCCGGAGAACGGAGTCTTGGTCATCTTACCCATGAGGCATGGTTCGCACGTGTCAAATGATTCGTAATCAAGAGACTCCAAAAGTCCATCTGCATGGAGCTTCTTCATGCGCTTGACACCAATGTGACCAAGGCGGCAGTGCCACAAGTATGTGGGACTATCGTTATCAACTTTACATCTTTTGGTATTCACACTATGAACATGTGTAACATCACGTTCGAGATTCATCAAAAATAAACCATTGACCAGCGGGGCATGACCATAAAACATATTTCTCAAATAAACAGAACAACCATTATTCTCGAATTTAAATGAGTAGCCATCTCGAATTAAACGAGATCCAGATACAATGTTCATGCTCAAAGCTGGCACTAAATAACAATTATTGAGGTTTAAAACTAATCCCGTAGGTAGATGCAGAGGTAGCGTGCCGACGGCGATCACATCGACCTTGGAACCATTCCCGACGCGCATCGTCACCTCATCCTTCGCCAGTCTCCGTTTATTCCGTAGTTCCTGTTTTGAGTTACAAATATGAGCAACCGCACCGGTATCAAATACCCAGGAGCTACTACGAGTACTGGTAAGGTACACATCAATGACATGTATATCACATATACCTTTGGCGTTGCCGGCCTTCTTGTCCGCTAAGTATTTGGGGCAGTTCCGCTTCCAGTGACCACTTCCCTTGCAATAAAAGCACTCAGTCTCGGGCTTGGGTCCATGCTTTGACTTCTTCCCAGTAACTGGTTTACCGGGCGCGGCAACTCCCTTGCCGTCCTTCTTGAAGTTCTTCTTACCCTTGCCCTTCTTGAACTTAGTGGTTTTATTCACCATCAACACTTGATGTTCTTTTCTGATCTCCCCTTCCGCTGATTTCAGCATTGAATATACCTCGGGAATGGTCTTTTCCATCCCCTGCATATTGTAGTTCATCACAAAGCTCTTGTAGCTTGGTGGAAGCGACTGGAGGATTCTGTCAATGACCGCGTCATCCGGGAGATTAACTCCCAGCTGAGAGAAGCGGTTGTGCAACCCAGATATTCTGAGTATGTGCTCACTAACATAACTGTTCTCCTCCATTTTACAGCTGAAGAACTTGTCGGAGACATCATATCTCTCGACCCGGGCATGAGCTTGAAAAACTAATTTCAGCTCCTCGAACATCTCATATGCTCCATGTTTCTCAAAACGCTTTTGGAGACCCGGTTCTAGGCTGTAAAGCATGCCACACTGAACGAGGGAGTAATCATCAGCACGTGATTGCCAAGCGTTCATAACGTCTTGGTTCTTTGGGATTGGTGCTTCACCTAGCGGTGCTTCTAAGACATAATCTTTCTTGGCTACTATGAGGATGAGCCTCAGGTTCCGGACCCAGTCCGTATAGTTGCTGCCATCATCTTTCAGCTTGGTTTTCTCTAGGAACGCGTTGAAATTGAGGACAACGTTGGCCATTTGATCTACAACACATAGTGTAAAGATTTGAGACTAAGTTCATGATAATTGAGTTCATCTAATCAAATTTTTAATGAACTCCCACTCATATAGACATCCCTCTAGTCATCTAAGTGAAACATGATCCGAATTCAACTAGGCCGCGTCCGATCATCACGTGAGACGGACTAGTCAAGATCGGTGAACATCTCCATGTTGATCGTATCTTCTATACGACTCATGCTCGACCTTTCGGTCCTCCGTGTTCCGAGGCCATGTCTGTACATGCTAGGCTCGTCAAGTCAACCTAAGTGTATTGCGTGTGTTCCGAGGCCATGTCTGTACATGCTAGGCTCGTCAACACCCGTTGTATTCGAACGTTAGAATCTATCACACCCGATCATCACGTGGTGCTTCGAAACAACGAACCTTCGCAACGGTGCACAGTTAGGGTGAACACTTTCTTGAAATTATTATAAGGGATCATCTTACTTACTACCGTCGTTCTAAGCAAATAAGATGCAAAAACATGATAAACATCACATGCAATCAAATAGTGACATGATATGGCCAATATCATCATGCTCCTTTGATCTCCATCTTCGGGGCACCATGATCATCTTCGTCACCGGCATGACAGCATGATCTCCATCATCATGATCTCCATCATTGTGTCTTCATGAAGTCGTCACGCCAACGATTACTTCTACTTGTATGGCTAACGCGTTTAGCAACAAAGTAAAGTAAATTACATGGCGTTATTCAATGACACGCAGGTCATGCAAAATAATAAAGACAACTCCTATGGCTCCTGCCGGTTGTCATACTCATCGACATGCAAGTCGTGATTCCTATTACAAGAATATGATCAATCTCATACATCACATATATCATTCATCACATCTTCTGGCCATATCACATCACATAGCACTTGCTGCAAAAACAAGTGAGACGTCCTCTAATTGTTGTTGCAAGTTTTTACGTGGTTTGTAGGTTTCTAGCAAGAACGTTTTCTTACCTACGTATGACCACAACGTGATTTGCCAATTTATATTTACCCTTCATAAGGACCCTTTTCATCGAATCCGTTCTGACTAAAGTAGGAGAGACAGACACCCGCTAGCCACCTTATGCAACTAGTGCATGTCAGTCGGTGGAACCAGTCTCACGTAAGCGTACGTGTAAGGTCGGTCCGGGCCGCTTCATCCTACAATGCCGCCGAAACAAGAAACGACTAGTAGCGGCAAGAAGAATTGGCAAACTCAACGCCCACAACTGCTTTGTGTTCTACTCGTGCATAGTAACTACGCATAGGCCTGGCTCATGATGCCACTGTTGGGAATCGTAGCATAATTTAAAATTTTCCTACACTCACCAAGATGCATCTATGGAGTCTACTAGCAACGAGGGGAAAGGAGTGCATCTACATACCCTTGTAGATCGTGAGCGGAAGCGTTCCAATGAACGTGGATGACGGAGTCGTACTCGCCGTGATCCAAATCACCGATGACCGAGTGCCGAACGGACGACACCTCCGCGTTCAACACACGTACGGTGCAGCGACGTCTCCTCCTTCTTGATCCAGCAAGGGGGAAGGAGAGGTTGATGGAGATCCAGCAGCACGACAGCGTGGTGGTGGATGTAGCGGGTCTCGGCAGGGCTTTGCCAAGCTTCTGCGAGAGAGAGAGAGGTGTTGCAGGGGAGGAGGGAGGCGCCCAAGGCTGTAGGTTGCTGCCCTTCCTCCCCCCCTTTATATAGGCCCCCTTGGGAGGGGGGGCGGCCAAAAACCCATCTAGGGTTTGGGGGGCGGCGGCCAAGGGGTGGAAAGGGGTGCCTTGCCCCCCAAGGCAAGGGGGAAGCTCCCCCCTAGGGTCCCCAACCCTAGGCGCATGGGGGGAGGCCCAAGGGGGGCGCCCCAGCCCACTAAGGGCTGGTTCCCTTCCACTTTCAGCCCACGGGGCCCTCCGGGATAGGTGGCCCCACCCGGTGGACCCCCGGGACCCTTCCGGTGGTCCCGGTACAATACCGATAACCCCCGAAACTTTCCCGATGGCCGAAACTTGACTTCCTATATATAATTCTTCACCTCCGGACCATTCCGGAACCTCTCGTGATGTCCGGGATCTCATCCGGGACTCCGAACAACTTTCGGGTTTCCGCATACATATATCTCTACAACCCTAGCGTCACCGAACCTTAAGTGTGTAGACCCTACGGGTTCGGGAGACATGCAGACATGACCGAGACGCCTCTCCGGTCAATAACCAACAGCGGGATCTGGATACCCATGTTGGCTCCCACATGTTCCACGATGATCTCATCGGATGAACCACGGTGTCGAGGATTCAATCAATCCGTATGCAATTCCCTTTGTCAATCGGTATGTTACTTGCCCGAGATTCGATCGTCGGTATCCCAATACCTTGTTCAATCTTGTTACCGGCAAGTCTCTTTACTCGTACCGCAATGCATGATCCCGTGACTGACGCCTTAGTCACATTGAGCTCATTATGATGATGCATTACCGAGTGGGCCCAGAGATACCTCTCCGTCACACGGAGTGACAAATCCCAGTCTCGATCCATGCCAACCCAACAGACACTTTCGGAGATACCCGTAGTGCACCTTTATAGTCACCCAGTTACATTGTGACGTTTGGCACACCCAAAGCACTCCTACGGTATCCGGGAGTTGCACGATCTCATGGTCTAAGGAAAAGATACTTGACATTGGAAAAGCTCTAGCAAACGAAACTACACGATCTTTTATGCTATGCTTAGGATTGGGTCTTGTCCATCACATCATTCTCCTAATGATGTGATCCCGTTATCAATGACATCCAATGTCCATAGTCAGGAAACCATGACTATTTGTTGATCAACGAGCCAGTCAACTAGAGGCTTACTAGGGACATATTGTGGTCTATGTATTCACACATGTATTACGATTTCCGGACAATACAATTATAGCATGAACAATAGACTATTATCATGAACAAAGAAATATAATAATAACCATTTATTATTGCCTCTAGGGCATATTTCCAACACTTCGGAGATGGAGATCACAAGCACAAGATGATGATGGCCATATCATATCACTGATATTGATTGCATGTGATGTTTATCTTTTATCCATCTTATCTTGCTTTGATTGATGGTAGCATTATAAGATGATCTCTCACTAAAATTTCAAGATAAAAGTGTTCTCCCTGAGTATGCACCGTTGCGAAAGTTCTTCGTGCCGAGACACCACGTGATGATCGGGTGTGATAGGCTCTACGTTCAAATACAACGGGTGCAAAACAGTTGCACACGCGGAATACTCAGGTTAAACTTGACGAGCCTAGCATATGCAGATATGGCCTCGGAACACGGAGACCGAAAGGTCGAGCGTGAATCATATAGTAGATATGATCAACATAGTGATGTTCACCATTGAAACTACTCCATCTCACGTGATGATCGGACATGGTTTAGTTGATTTGGATCACGTAATCACTTAGATGATTAGAGGGATGTCTATCTAAGTGGGAGTTCTTAAGTAATATGATTAATTGAACTTGAATTTATCATGAACTTAGTACCTGATAGTATCTTGCTTGTCTATGTTAATTGTAGATAAATGGCCCGTGCTGTTGTTTTGTTGAATTTTAATGCGTTCCTTGAGAAAGGAAAGTTGAAAGATGATGGTAGAAATTACACGGACTGGGTCCGTAACTTGAGGATTAGCCTCATTGCTGCACAGAAGAATTACGTCCTGGAAGCACCGCTAGGTGCCAGGCCTCCTGCAAGAGCAACACCAGAAGTTATGAACGTCTGGCAGAGCAAAGCTGATGACTACTCGATAGTTCAGTGTGCCATGCTTTACGGCTTAGAACCGGGTCTTCAACGACGTTTTGAACGTCATGGAGCATATGAGATGTTCCAGGAGTTGAAGATAATATTTCAAGCAAATGCCTGGATTGAGAGATATGAAGTCTCCAATAAGTTCTACAGCTGCAAGATGGAAGAGAATAGTTCTGTCAGTGAGCATATACTCAAAATGTCTGGGTATAATAATCACTTGATTCAACTGGGAGTTAATCTTCCGGATGATAGCGTCATTGACAGAATTCTTCAATCACTGCCACCAAGCTACAAGAGCTTCGTGATGAACTATAACATGCAAGGGATGAATAAGACAATTCCGGAGCTCTTCGCAATGCTAAAGGCAGCGGAGGTAGAAATAAAAAAAGGAGCATCAAGTGTTGATGGTCAGTAAAACCACTAGTTTCAAGAAAAAGGGCAAAGGGAAGAAGAAGGGGAACTTCAAGAAGAACAGCAAGCAAGTTGCTGTTCAGGAGAAGAAACCCAAGTCTGGACCTAAGCCTGAAACTGAGTGCTTCTACTGCAAGCAGACTGGTCACTGGAAGCGGAACTGCCCCAAGTATTTGGCGGATAAGAAGGATGGCAAGGTTAACAAAGGTATATGTGATATACATGTTATTGATGTGTACCTTACTAATGCTCGTAGTAGCACCTGGGTATTTGATACTGGTTCTGTTGCTAATATTTGCAACTCGAAACAGGGGCTACGGATTAAGCGAAGATTGGCTAAGGATGAGGTGACGATGCGCGTGGGAAATGGTTCCAAAGTCGATGTGATCGCGGTCAGCACGTTACCTCTACATCTACCTTCGGGATTAGTATTAGACCTAAATAATTGTTATTTGGTGCCAGCGTTGAGCATGAACATTATATCTGGATCTTGTTTAATGCGAGACGGTTATTCATTTAAATCAGAGAATAATGGTTGTTATATTTATATGAATAATATCTTTTATGGTCATGCACCCTTGAAGAGTGGTCTATCTTTAATGAATCTCGATAGTAGTGACACACATATTCATAATGTTGAAGCCAAAAGATGCAGAGTTGATAATGACAGTGCAACTTATTTGTGGCACTGCCGTTTAGGTCATATCGGTGTAAAGCGCATGAAGAAACTCCATACTGATGGACTTTTGGAATCACTTGATTATGAATCACTTGGTACTTGCGAACCGTGCCTCATGGGCAAGATGACTAAAACACCGTTCTCCGGAACTATGGAGAGAGCAACAGATTTATTGGAAATCATACATACAGATGTATGTGGTCCGATGAATATTGAAGCTCGTGGCGGATATCGTTATTTTCTCACCTTCACAGATGATTTGAGCAGATATGGGTATATCTACTTAATGAAACATAAGTCTGAAACATTTGAAAAGTTCAAAGAATTTCAGAGCGAAGTTGAAAATCATCGTAACAAGAAAATAAAGTTTCTACGATCAGATCGTGGAGGAGAATATTTGAGTTACGAGTTTGGCCTACATTTGAAACAATGCGGAATAGTTTCGCAACTCACGCCACCCGGAACACCACAGCGTAATGGTGTGTCCGAACGTCGTAATCGTACTTTACTAGATATGGTGCGATCTATGATGTCTCTTACTGATTTACCGCTATCGTTTTGGGGTTATGCTTTAGAGACGGTAGCATTCACTCTAAATAGGGCACCATCGAAATCCGTTGAAACGACACCTTATGAACTATGGTTTGGCAAGAAACCAAAGTTGTCGTATCTTAAAGTTTGGGGTTGCGATGCTTATGTGAAGAAAATTCAACCTGATAAGCTCGAACCTAAATCAGAGAAATGTGTCTTCATAGGATACCCGAAGGAGACTGTTGGGTACACCTTCTATCATAGATCCGAAGGCAAGACATTCGTTGCTAAGAATGGATCCTTTCTAGAGAAGGAGTTTCTCTCGAAAGAAGTGAGTGGGAGGAAAGTAGAACTTGATGAGGTAACTGTACCTGCTCCCTTATTGGAAAGTAGATCATCACAGAAACCAGTTTCTGCGACACCTACACCAATTAGTGGGGAAGTTAATAATAATGATCATGAAACTTCAGATCAAGTTATTACTGAACCTCGTAGATCAACCAGATTAAGATCCGCACCAGAGTGGTACGGTAATCCTGTTCTGGAGGTTATGTTACTAGACCATGACGAACCTACGAACTATGAAGAAGCGATGGTGAGCCCAGATTCCGCAAAATGGCTTGAAGCCATGAAATCCGAGATGGGATCTATGTATGAGAACAAAGTATGGACTTTGGTTGACTTGCCCGATGATCAGCAAGCCATTGAAAATAAATGGATCTTCAAGAAGAAGACTGACGCTGACGGTAATGTTACTGTCTATAAAGCTCGACTTGTTGTGAAAGGTTTTCGACAAGTTCAAGGGATTGACTACGATGAGACCTTCTCACCCGTAGTGATGCTTAAGTCTGTCCGAATCATGTTAGCAATTGCCGCATTTTATGATTATGAAATTTGGCAAATGGATGTCAAAACTGCATTCCTGAATGGATTTCTGGAAGAAGAGTTGTATATGATGCAACCGGAAGGTTTTGTCGATCCAAAGGGAGCTAACAAAGTGTGCAAGCTCCAGCGATCCATTTATGGACTGGTGCAAGCCTCTCGGAGTTGGAATAAACGCTTTGATAGTGTGATCAAAGCATTTGGTTTTATACAGACTTTTGGAGAAGCCTGTATTTACAAGAAAGTGAGTGGGAGCTCAGTAGCATTTCTGATATTATATGTGGATGACATATTGCTGATTGGAAATGATATAGAATTTCTGGATAGCATAAAGGGATACTTGAATAAGAGTTTTTCAATGAAAGACCTCGGTGAAGCTACATATATATTAGGCATTAAGATCTATAGAGATAGATCAAGACGCTTAATTGGATTTTCACAAAACACATACCTTGACAAAGTTTTGAAGAAGTTCAAAATGGATCAAGCAAAGAAAGGGTTCTTGCCTGTACTACAAGGTGTGAGATTGAGTAAGACTCAATGCCCGACCACTGCAGAAGATAGAGAGAAGATGAAAGATGTTCCCTATGCTTCAGCCATTGGCTCTATCATGTATGCAATGCTGTGTACCAGACCTGATGTGTGCCTTGCTATAAGTTTAGCAGGGAGGTATCAAAGTAATCCAGGAGTGGATCACTGGACAGCTTTCAAGAACATCCTGAAATACCTGAAAAGGACTAATTAAGGATATGTTTCTCGTTTATGGAGGTGACAAAGAGCTCATCATAAGTGGTTACGTTGATGCAAGCTTTGACACTGATCCGGACGATTCTAAATCGCAAACCGGATACGTATTTACATTGAACGGTGGAGCTGTCAGTTGGTGCAGTTCTAAGCAAAGTGTCGTGGCGGGATCTACGTGTGAAGCGGAGTACATAGCTGCTTCGGAAGCAGCAAATGAAGGAGTCTGGATGAAGGAGTTCATATCCGATCTAGGTGTCATACCTAGTCCATCGGGACGAATGAAAATCTTTTGTGACAATACTGGTGCAATTGCCTTAGCAAAGGAATCCAGATTTCACAAGAGAACCAAGCACATCAAAAGACGCTTCAATTCCATCCGGGATTTAGTCCAGGTGGGAGACATAGAAATTTGCAAGATACATACGGATCTGAATGTTGCAGACCCGTTGACTAAGCCTCTTCCACGAGCAAAACATGATCAGCACCAAGACTCCATGGGTGTAAGAATCATTACTGTGTAATCTAGATTATTGACTCTAGTGCAAGTGGGAGACTGAAGGAAATATGCCCTAGAGGCAATAATAAAGTATTATTTATTTCCTTATATCATGATAAATGTTTATTATTCATGCTGGAATTGTATTAACCAGAAACATAATACATGTGTGAATACATAGACAAATAGAGTGTCACTAGTATTCCTCTACTTGACTAGCTCGTTAATCAAAGATGGTTATGTTTCCTAGCCATAGACATGAGTTGTCATTTGATTAACGGGATCACCTCATTAGGAGAATGACGTGATTGACTTGACCCATTCCGTTAGCTTAGCACTCGATCGTTTAGTATGCTGCTATTGCTTTCTTCATGACTTATACATGTGCCTATGACTATGAGATTATGCAACTCCCGTTTACCGGAGGAACACTTTGTGTGCTACCAAACGTCACAACATAACTGGGTGATTATAAAGGTGCTCTACAGGTGTCTCCAAAGGTACTTGTTGGGTTGGCGTATTTCGAGATTAGGATTTGTCACTCCGATTGTCGGAGAGGTATCTCTGGGCCCACTCAGTAATGCACATCACTATAAGCCTTGCAAGCATTGTAACTAATGAGTTAGTTGCGGGATGATGTATTACGGAACGAGTAAAGAGACTTGCCGGTAACGAGATTGAACTAGGTATCGAGATACCGACGATCGAATCTCGGGCAAGTAACATACCGATGACAAAGGGAACAACGTATGTTGTTATGCGGTCTGACCGATAAAGATCTTCGTAGAATATGTGGGAACCAATATGAGCATCTAGGTTCCGCTATTGGTTATTGACCGGAGAGGTGTCTCGGTCATGTCTACATACTTCTCGAATCCGTAGGGTCCGCACGCTTAACGTTACGATGACAGTTATATTATGAGTTTATATGTTTTGATGTACCAAAGGTTGTTCGGAGTCCCGGATGTGATCACGGACATGACGAGGAGTCTCGAAATAATCGAGACATAAAGATTGATATATTGGAAGCCTATGTTTGGACATCGGAAGTGTTCCGGGTGAAATCGGGATTTTTCCGGAGTACCGGGAGGTTACCGGAACCCCCCGGTAACTTAATGGGCCTTAGTGGGCCTAGGTGGAAGAGAGGAGAGGAGGCTAGGGCAGGGCCGCGCCCCCCTTCCCCCCCAGTCCGAATAGGACAAGGAGAGGGGGGCGGCGCCCCCCTTCCTTCCTCCCCTCCACCTCTTCCCCTCTTCCACTCCTAGTCCAACATGGAAAGGGGGGGAGTCCTACTCCCGGTAGGAGTAGGACTCCTCCTGGCACGCCTCTCCTCCCTTGGCCGCCGGCCTCCCCCTTGCTCCTTTATATACGGGGGTAGGGGGGCACCTCTTGACACACAATTGATATACAATATTTTAGCCGTGTGCGGTGCCCCCCTCCACCATATTACACCTCGATAATATCGTTGCGGAGCTGAGGCGAAGCCCTGCGTCGGTAGAACATCATCATCGTCACCACGCCGTCGTGCCGACGAAACTCTCCCTCAACACTCGGCTGGATCGGAGTTCAAGGGACGTCATCGAGCTGAACGTGTGCTGAACTCGGAGGTGCCGTGCGTTCGGTACTTGATCGGTCGGATCGTGAAGACGTACGACTACATCAACCGCGTTGTGTTAACGCTTCCACTTTCGGTCTACGAGGGTACGTGGACAACACTCTCCCCTCTCGTTGCTATGCATCACCATGATCTTGCGTGTGCGTAGGATTTTTTTTGAAATTACTACGTTTCCCAACACATATATACTTAAAAAGACAGCATTGCATAACCAAATTAAGCATACAATTACACAAGTGACTACACACATAACATTTCCACACACCAAAGTAAGCAATTACATGCATACTAAACTAGGAGAAACGATGATCTAATCATCTACTTATTGTTGCGACGACGCTTGCCATTGCTCTGCTTCCGGCTGGATTCCTGGCCGTTTTGGGGAAGCAGACACTTCCTCATGTCAACGATCCGCCTGTACATGTCATAGCTCGTGTACGCCTCCTTAGCCGCATACACGACGTGAGCTTTGTCGAGTATCTCCATCCAGGACGAGTGCCAGGCACGCTTGTCCTTGTTGCAGAAATCCTTCATGTCTCTGTAGTAGGGGTCGATGATGGCCTCGACGAGGTGAACCAGCGAGTCCTTCTCATGCTCCTTGCTCCCCCAGATCTTGTATTGGCCCTGGATGTCGACAAGATTCTGGTAGGCAATGCCTGAATTCTCGAGCGCCTTTACATTGTTGGTGATGTCCATCATAGCGAACATGTAGTGGGGGCTGTTGACAAACCTGGTGAAACGCTCGCAAGGCCTTGTGGACAGACAGTAGTGGTAGACGAGGACGTGGTGGCGCACGCACATCTGGGCGACAGCGACCTTGGGACGAGACCCGACACGAGCGTGGGTGTACTCGAGGTCGAACTCGACCACCTTGTACTTCTCCTCGGCAAGCAACAACCCCATGATGTGGATGGAGTGCTCCACCCAGACCGGGTCGTTGGTGTACACCACTGAGAGGTCCGTGAACCTTCTATGGGTGTCCACCACGGCATGCATGGTGAACTGCTGCTCGTCATCGGCAGCCGCTCAGAGCGCCATTGGAGCTGCGCAGGATACCATCTAAGAATTTCTCATGGTGGGTGTGCTTATTGCAATGGTGGGGCGCGATCGAAAGGTTGAAGAGACACAAGGGTTAAATGGCCGCTGTAATAAATGGGAGCCGGCCGACCTGTAATCATCACGTCTTGTCACGGTGTTCATAACAAAGGATTCCAGTGCACGCTTGACAACACTGCACCGCACATGTTTCGTTTGACCACGCGTGGGCTCGAAGAGGCGCCAAATGTATCGTCGGTGAGCCTGTTCCCGCGCTACCGCGCGGTTTACCACGCTAGCTTCTCGCCTGGCTAGTTTGGCCATGCCTCGGCTAGAAGAGGGACAAATCATGGGCGTTTATTGGCAAAAAGCTTTGTAAAAACAAAGTGTGTGGAATGACTTCGGTCATAATTTTACTAGTGGGTGATGAGGTCAAAGTTACACAGAAGGGTGTTGATGGACACTCGAGTGCGATAATTAATTCTGCGCTCTACATGGCACATGGTTGAAGAAACCAACTGTGTGCAATAATGTCGAAGATCGCAGTCGAGTTAGCTATACAGATCATGTGTTGTGAGACCGACAAGGTAAACAGATTCGAGAATGGTTAATAAAATCTAAGACCATTGCATATTAAGGTCAAAATAGTGCTACCAATATACGAGTCTCATATGACGCCATTTCAACGATTGTACCACAAAAGCTCGAAATATTACAAGCTTCAAATTCCAGAGTTATATGGCTCAAATTCGAAGATTACAAGGTTCAAACTGATATTAGAAATGAAATCCAGCTCATCAGCTGCAAACGCTCACGCTGATCTGTTGAACATGGATATCAGAGAGGTTCAAACTAATATTACCACTTCTAAGTCTGGTTTCGAAACCTCATAATTTTTGCAAAGGGGTCAGCCACTGAGAAGTCATGTATGGGGTTGACATGATGACTTCCGATTACTCTGTCATCTGAAGTTCCAAAATGAAATTCAGCATTTTTGGAGCCTATTCCATTCTACCGCAGGCGCCGACGCTGTTCAATAAACCATTCATTTTTGCGAAATAAATGTAGGGCAAACCTCATTACCTTCATCACCCTTGCTCTAACAACAAAGAACCTGACTAATATAATCTCCGGTAAGGTCCCTCGGTAGGAAATCAAAGTAATTTCTGGGAGATGCAGATATAGGAATTCGACGTGATTGTTATATTGTATCACATTATCCACCACTGGGCCTAATCTTATATGCAAAACAAGAAAACGTGTTAGTGCCTACATGCAGTTTTGAACACTACTACAGGCCTATTTTGTTTGCAGGATTTGTAAAATGCACTAACATGCCATCTTTGATCTGACATGATTAACATGGGCATTTGATTACAAATTCTAGAAAAATGTAGCCTTCTTCACAAGAGGTTGGAGTGGATGAAAATTTCCCTAAGAAAACTAGTACAGATGAATCCAAAGGAGAAATGCTTATGGATTGTAACCATATGGATCAAGCAACCAATATGGGGGGGGGGACATGTATGTACTGAAATCCTCCAAAAGAATCCTTAAGAAATCATAGTACATTGTCATTGTAAACTTGGAAAAAGGTGTCACAAATTGAACTCCCTTATGGTTAACATTTAACAGGAAAGGAACATCACCTCGATATATAGCTTCTCCAGGCACGGAAAGCATCTCAGGAAACTGACAACTTGCTCCAGGTTGGGGCCGATAGATTCTAGTGCCAAGAACTTCACTGTGCGCAGTTTCGGGGTCAAGCTTGTCGGAATCATTTTCTGGATGACAGACGAACAAACATCTTCAAAATTAGAAATAATGTTAATTTGTAGAAGGAGAGGTAGAAGGCGGCCGTTGTACCTGAACGGGTGTGGATCCAATAACAAGTTCAGAGTATTTGTCAGACGAGTAGCCCACCACTGTCAATCTCGGCGCAGAAATGACATTGATTCTTGTTGGACCTTCTTGATCAACTACAAGTAATCTCTCAAGTGCAGGTGTGTCCTCAATGACAATACCGTGGTACACATCTTTTGATGTCTTCCCGCCGCACCAGCAACACACATAAATAGTTCGGAGAGTCATGGAGGTGATGTGGAAGCTACTCAACCCATTGATCGCCTGAAGATGAAGGTACTCGAGTGCAGTACAGCCATGGAGCAGGCGCTCCATGTCACTGTTTGGGAGGCAGACGATGACGAGATCGAGGTGCTTCAGTCATGGTAGAATAAGAGCGAGCGCGTCATTAAGGGGGGGATGGCAGTTCCTGAACTTGGCGACGTGCAGCGTGGGTGCGAGGCAGAGCGCAGACGTTGGCAGCGAGCGCATATGCCCATCATCAAAAGTGAGCTCCTCGAGCTGATCTAGGGCTGGGGATCGGAACCAGTCATCAAGCTTGCCTCGGTCCTTGCCGTTGGAATGAAACTTGCCCATTCTAAGGCCTCTGGTTGGGCCAAGGTGACTGCCAAGGATCTTGGAGAACGCGTCCAAGCTCTTGCGATAGCCATGGCAGAGCTCGTGGGTGTCAATGAGGTCGAGAGGGGTGGAGTTCCATAGGGGGCGCCACCGCCGGGAAAGGACGGTTGTCCGCGCCCCATATTTGATTGGGAGGAGGGAGATGATGACTGTCAACATATCATCGGGGAGGTTGCTGATGAAGTCTAGGCTTGCTGGAGTCGTTTGCGGTTCTTGCTCGCCCCGCCTCCTCTTGTTGGCAACCCCGTTCTCCACCTCCGGAGTCTACTTGTCAGCGGCGCTTTCTAATAGAAGTGGGAGTACAGGGAATATTTAGTTAAAACAGGGCAATAGAAAAGTGTATTGGTAACTAGAAGTTATTAGGTAGGAATATAGTAAGAAAATGGAATAACAATTGGTTGCTTAAATACTACACAATTCATTTGATATTGTTGGGTAAGTCAACATGCAGATACTTGAAAAGAAAACTTACTTCGAACAAAGTCTGGACGGATGCTATCATGACCAGGCCCTTTTATGTGCAGTGCAATTATAATGCCAGCTTTCAGTACATAAAACTTAGAAATTTCTTTCGAAAGGCTAGTGCCAAAATAGGATTCACCACATTCATCAAGTCTTATAGTAGCAACGATTGTAAATCCATGGTTTGTGTTCAGTATACTTCCCTGCAGTCTTGATTTATGTAAAGGGAAAGATTGTGCACTACAAATTCTGTTGCATAGCAAGGGACGCACTGCAGAAAATGGTAGGATTGTTAAACAAAGTATGGTAACATGCAAATATGGGCCCAAATTGAAAGAACTGTACAACAGTTTAAATCGAAGGACAAAAATCTATAATTAAACAGATAGGGTAAACATGATGTCATGGAAATATGAGAGTAATCGAAAGAAGAATACATCATTAATTTGCCTAATATAGAAAGAAGAGGGGAAAAAAACCCTTTGACGTATATGGTGCATGTGGCACCTTTTATCCAAATGTAGCAATATTTAGAATATGTCCAGGAAAGTAGGCCATGCCAACCGATTTAGGGTGAGATTGAACATACCGCGCGCATCCTCAAGTCATTTGGTATAGTGAGATGGAATGTCTGGCGGAGGCCGCAAGGTCCTGATGTATCCGTGCACTGTACACTCTATGAACGGAAGAAAACCCTCCAATCAGCTCGAATAAAAATGAAATGATGGAGATTTCGGCCAGGTGATTAAAGGAGGCAGATGAACTGGGATAAGAGATGAGATAATATCTCATTAAATTAGTTACCTTGTTGTCCATGAGAAAGAACCCTCAGTACGGCAGATTCCCCAACCGAGCGGAGCTGGGTCGACCGCGAGCAGCGTCGAGAAACTCAATGGCGATAGGCGGTGGCAAGCGGAAGTGGCGAAATGTGGTGGGCTTTGCCGGCAGCCTGACAGCGGCGGCAGGCGTCGAGCTAAGTGGTTACCGCCGCGATAGGCGGTGCCATGCATAGACACAGAGGAGCTTGTGCAGGTGTGAATGGGGACCGGAGGGGGTGGCGGGCGGGGTGAGGGTTTTTGTGATGTGGGGATGGTGAGGGTTTTCTTTTTTCTTTTTTGAATTGGGTGGTGAGGGTTTTCTGTCCCACAAAGAATTTTGGAGGCGACGGTTTGCTAGAGCCAACCGTGTGTGATTGACGCAATAGGCAAAATGAAAGTCATTGGACACGGTTCCAATTTTGGGAACCGTGTGTGATTGACGTACTACCTCCGTCCTGGTTTAGTGGTCCCCTTTGTAATTTTTACCTAAATTTGACCAAGTATTTAACTAAGAAATGTTTATGCATGTCACTAAAAATTATAGCATTGAACACTATGTCAAATACCCATCCAATGATATAATTTTTGCTGACCTGCACTAACATTTTGTCAGTTAAACCTTTGGTCAAAATTTAACACAAATTACAAAGGGGACCAATAAACCAAGACGGAGGTAGATTCCATCAACCGGACTGATTGCATACATATCCCATGGTTAGACATAAGTAAACATAGATTAAACATACTCAGACATAGATAATAAGCGTACACGTACACAAGCATAGTTCAACCATAAGTACATA
The DNA here is from genome assembly GCF_002575655.3 of Aegilops tauschii subsp. strangulata. Lineage (NCBI taxonomy): Eukaryota > Viridiplantae > Streptophyta > Magnoliopsida > Poales > Poaceae > Aegilops > Aegilops tauschii. The sequence continues at coordinate 410,596,171 of NC_053036.3, read as the reverse complement.
GTTCAACCATCATTAAGCATACTCAAGCTTATATAGTTCGATCCCACATCTCATCTCACATGCTGGCACGATCCTGAAGCTTCTCCAGGTACTCGGCATACGCGCCGTGCACCATCCCGCGAGAATACTTCTACTTGAAGGAGCCAATGGCCCGTCCTCTTGCATGCGCCAGAACACTTTGATACGCGCCATGAAGCTTGTGGTTGCAAAATGGGCATCGGTAGCCGCTGTTCCAGGTCCTAATACGCCTGTTATGCTTTCCCGCATAAAGCTCCCTCAGGATTTGCCTCTTGTACCTCCTCTGGCCATCTTCATCCTCGCTGTCCACATCGTCAGACAGCACCTATACAAATAGTAAAACAAATTTGGCATCAAATCAATGTTTACATGCCGTGAAGTAGGATAGGGATTTATGGCTATTTATTTATACATATCCAGAGATTATGGTTCGATTTTAAGCACAATCGTCTATGTACAGGACAATCTTAAAGAAAATAATGGCACAAACATATGTAGGTCATTCAAAATCAATTGTCAAGTCCTGGCTAGGAATTATTAGCACGAACACTAACCCTAGTCGGATTACTACCAGAAATCATTTGCACAGATGAAACAACTAATCACTTATCACTTTACCATTCAAACAATCAATACACTACACGGATCTAACGAAACTTAATCAGATTTCATGGATTGGGAGAACATAACCATAGGATTTCTATTCCAAAAAGGGGAGCCAGGAGTAACCAGAGAAACCCTATGATCTATTCGACACATAAACGGGTATAGATGACTAACCAGTTGTCCGTCGTCGTCGGAGTCATCGCCGGAGTGGTCGTCGGAGTCGTCGCCGGGGTCGTCACCCGAGTCGGCACCAGAGTCGGTGTGGTACTCCGCCTCCGGCTGTGGAAGCTCGACGCCGTCGATGACGTCAGGGTGCAGCGATAACTCGCCATTGGTGATGGCAACCTCTGTCTCCATCTCCACGCCGTGCTCCGGGTGCTCCGGTGCTTCTGTAGCCCCGACGCCGCCACTCCCTCCGATGGGGTGCTTCAGCGGCATCCTCATACACTGACGGCTTTGAGGACTGAGAGTGGCGTCGAGGATGCAAGCAGAGAGAGAGAGAGAGAGAGGATTGTGTGTGCGGCGAGGATGGGGGGGGCGGCCGCTCGGGCGCACCATTAATATGGAGTAGTGGGAGAGAGGCGGGCGGTGGTCAAACCGCTGGCTCACCTCCTGGTAAGCCTGTGCACCGGACCGCTGGCATGCCTACCCTCGTTTCACACAGCTACTCGCACGCCTCCCGACGACACTATGCAGCGAGCACGCCTCCATCAATTCAAACACTCGCATGCACGCCTCCCGGTCTGCCTGCGTGGTGGACTGCTCGGATGCGTCCCGTCAACTCACGCCTGCTCGCACGACACACAGGTCGCGTGGCAACACGTATATTGTTTTTTTATTTGGATGATTAATGCTGCCGCTTTATTGCTTAACCGAAGCATGGCAGGTATCCATTGTTGGTCTAACCTCACGGTTCGTATAAATAATCCGTTTGGGGTTCCCAATTATTAATGATCTCCCATTTGTAATTAGATAAAGATTACATCAAAACTGGTCTCAAATTTGACAAAAATAAAGTACAATACCACTTTGTATTGGTGTCCATATGACAACATGATAAGTTTCATGAACTTCAAATTAGTTTTGGATGTACTAGAATTTAAAAATCAAGATTTTCAATGTTTGAAATTTCTTGCACGGGGAGTAAAACATGCACCCAGTGAGACACATGTGTTTTTGCAATCCATTTACGTGCACTATCACGTGTGCATGTAGCTCAAATTTGATTTTTGCACATTATACCCGTAGAAAATCGATCAATTGATGTACTAAAATGTCTTAATGATCTCTGTTTTTTTCAAAATTAAAACGTCCTTGCTTTGGTAACATATGTTCACCTCTGGATAATTTAACATGCACCATAGTTGCGGTGGATTTGTGGTGTGTGTGTGGGTGTGTGCGTTTGGGGGGTGGCGGGTGGCTCGCAGTACACTACGAGTTGTGAGCCACCGTGTGGGTTGGCCGTTTTGTTAGGCAGGTGCCACATCAGAGTCGTGAATTCGTTATTTAAAACATTACACAACGCTTTCATACATACATGTTTTGGCCACATATAGTCGATGGTTGTCCTACACGACACTCGATACTCGCGTGTGACACTTTCTGTGGGCCCGCGAGGTCGTCGTCCATCACTTTGACAAACAACCGACAACGAGGTTAATTTGACCAGCAAGGTAGAATCTTTTTTGTTTGTGTTATGGTGGTATATAGTACGCGTCGAGGAGGTGGGAGGGGACTAGCATATATACTATACGTACGCGTCCGTGAACAAGTACACCTCACTCAGTGTCGGGACTTTTCGGTTTCCGAGGCACGTGCCACATCAAAGTTGTGGAATTGGCTATTCAAACATCACACAACACCTCTTTGGCCCACATGCATGCAGGCGGTGGTTATCCTAGCTAGGACACTCACGTGTGACGCTTCCATCTGTGGGCCCACGAGGCCATTGTCGATGCATGCATCACTTAGACCTACATCGGGAGAGGTTAATTAATTTCACCATCGCGGAGGATTCTTTTTGGGTTGTATTACGGTAGGAGCATATAGTATGCGTCGAATAGGGGGAAGGGGACCATCATATGTAGTACGCTTCATGAACCTCACTCTGTGTGGGGGGTTTACGATTTTTTAGGCATGTGGCACATCAAAGTTGTGCATTTTGGGTATTCAACATATGTTTGGCCCACATGCAAAGCGATGGTGGTTGTCCTCTCGCACCCACTTAAGCGGTTATCAACGGTATCGATGCTTTCCATCTGTGGGCCCGCTTGGTCCATCACTACTTTTTGCCTAACAACGAGAGAGGTTAATTTGACTTAGGAGGGATCATTTTTTTGCTTGTAATACGCTATATATATAGGTCATGCTCTGAGATGACATGATACAATTTGAGCACACACACATGGATGTGTACGCATGAATCCCTCCCATCAAGTCGAAGTGGCTAGTACAACGACATGTCATGAACCGATCTCGATCTATGTGGGGACTGTACGATTTTCGACGCATGCGCCACAACAATGTTGTGAAATGGTATTCAAACATGCATGCACGAATCACCTCCATACATATGCATGTAGTGGTTGTCTTCGAACGGCACACTCGCTCGCGTGTTTATCGACGACAAGCCTATATATTCGTGGGCCCGCGTGGACATCCATGATCACCTTAACCGACAACAAGATTGGTTACCATGGCAGATTCTTCCTTTGGTTTGTGTTATCGTAGTATAGGTCATGGTGAGATTCAGTCCTAATTAAGTTTGAGCGCATATACTATGCGCGCATGCATGCATGAATCCACGCCGCCGGCTTGAAGTGTGGTGTAACATACATATGCATCGTCAGCCTAATAACCCTCACTCAGTGTGGGGATTTCTAGTTCGAAATCACGGTGCCACATCAAAGTTGTTCCATTGTGCATTTAAAAACACACCTCTCCATATATATATATATATATATATATATTTGGGCCACATACATGCAGTGGTTGTCTTCGGGGACTAGCTACTTGCGTGATTATTGGCGAGCCAGCCCATCTCCGGGGTCGCATGTACGGCCATCACTTTGACCAACAACACGAGAGAGGTTGTACGACCAAGTTGGATTATTCTTGGTCCGTTTTACGATCCATCTTGGTGAGATGCCTCTCTGGCCCGCCGACTGAAAGTATGTGTGTGTGTGGGGGGGGGGTTGCTACTTCGCACTTTGCTAGGTGAACCTCGGTTGGGGGGGCATGCATTCATAGCTTAGGATTCCCTTCGTGCCGACACGAGGGGGGATTCTAGCTACTTCGCACTTTGCTAGGTGAACCTCGGTTGGGGGGCATGCATTCATAGCTTAGGATTCCCTTCTTGCCGACACGAGGGGGCATGCATTGATAGCTCAGGATTCCCTTCGTGCCGCACGAGGGGGGCAGGCATTCATAGCTTAGGATTCCCTTCATGCCGACACGAGGGGGGGGCTGCTAGCTACTTCACACTTTTCTAGGTGAATCTCGGTGGGGGGGCATGCATTCATAGCTTAGGATTCCCTTCTGCCGACACGAGGGGGCAAGCAATACCATGCGCTTTGCGAGATAGGTGCCACATCGAAGTTGCATTTGGTATTTGAACATCAAACCGCCCTTTTCATACATAAATTTGGTCCACATGCAAGCATGTTCGTGTTCTGACCCTCTCCCGCGTCATTTTCGCCAAATTTATGAACATTAGACAAGTCGGATGACGCAACAGACACAGTTCACTCAAACTAACTGTGTGCCACACCGGTGCCCCTATCACGCACACATCCACACAGTACATTGGGCTCCACGAGGGCACGCAGCTTCCCCTCTCAAAAATATCTACCCGCCTGCAGCTTTTTGCTGTTTGATAACACAGGGTTATTGTGTTTCGACCGTGTGTGATGTTTCTTGTTCCCAATCCCGCCTGCATCCCTCGAAAATATCTGCCTGCCTTGAGGATTTTTCTGTTTCATAACACACGGCTGTTATCTCCGGACCGTGTGTGATGTTTATTATTCCCGATCCCGCCTGCATCCCTCGAAAATATCTGCCTGCCTCGAGGTTTTTTGTGTTTCATAACACATGGTTGTTATCTCCGGACCATGTGTGATGTTTCTTGTTCCCAATCCCGCCTGCATCCCTCGAAAATATCTGCTCGCCTCGAGGGTTTTTTCTGTTTCATAACACACGATTGTTATCTCCGGACCATGTGTGATGTTTCTTGTTCCCAATCCCGCCTGCATCCCTCGAAAATATCTGCCCGCCTCGAGGGTTTTTCTGTTTCATAACACACGATTGTTATCTCTGGACCATGTGTGATGCACAATCATCACAATTTTCAATAGCCCCGACATTTCACTCCCGCGTAGTAAAATTTTCAGTACCCGCGTCATTTCCTCAAACACACCCCCCGCCCCCCTCCACACACACACCCCCTCCCTCGCTCGAAACCCTAGCAAGGTCCCCGCCGCCGCCGCCTCAAGGCCTCCATTGTCAACATCTGCCGGTTTGCCCGTGCAGCTTACCCACCGATCTCCATACCCAGGCCGCCCTGAGTTTCTTAGATGACGCCTGCCAAACACCCCCTTTCCCACAGATCCCCATCCCCATCCCGATCCCCCACTCCAGAACGTTGCAACCTAAGCCCAGCTATGCTTCCCGTGGAGCTCGAGGAGCGACTGGCCCAAAAGAGGTGCATCGCGGTCTCTTCGCCCGATGTCACCGAGGAAGCTAATGACCATTATTGGCGGTAGGCACTCAAGCAGCGGGCTAGAGTATGCGGGTATGTTGCGGACGCTGGCTACGACATCGAGGTCATCAATAGTGACGGCCTAAGGTGGGCTATGTCACAGGTTAAGTGGCCCACCCCCAACCCCTCGGGTTCAACCGCCATTGATTTTCTCCATGGCCCCACCGCTAATCTCCTCTGGCTCGCTGTCAACAATTTGCCATCCTACATCGCCATCAAGCCCCTTTTGTCATTTCTGAAGGACACGTTCTGTGACGCTGGCTTGGGATCCACAACTTCCAAGTCAGACCTCATCGACAGTGACCACGAGGAGGGTACACTCTCCGGCTCTTCCAAGGGGAAAGAGCCCATCTGCTCTTCCAAGGGGAAAGAGCCCGTCTGCGACATCAGGGAGGGCACCCTACAGCCGTGCTCTTCCAAGGGGAAGGAGCCCATCTACGATAACATGGAGCGCATCCAGGGTCCATGCTCTTCCCACGGGAATGAGCCCATCTGTGACAAGTGAGGGAACCCATGATTTGTTTGGCCGTGCCTCTTCATAGGGGGAAACCCATGATTTGCTTTGTCGAGTCCCTTTTTTAGTGTAGTGAGAATATGTCTAGTTTGAATTGCTATATTTGGTTGTTTGCAGTATGCCTTGTTTATTTCAGTTGTTCATAATGTGATGCTCTATACGTGCAATTATTTATTGTGCAGTACATTTCATCAACCCAGTTTTTAAACATACCGATAGGAATGCATATATTTGCTTGCTGTTAAGCCAGTTATAGCTAACATATGCCTCTTTTAAAGTTTTTTGATTGTTCGGTTGTTTGTAGATAGCATATGTCTAGTTTCAAATGCTATCTTTGGTTGTTTGTAGTATGCCTTGTTTATTCAAGTTATTCACAACGTGATGTTCTATATGTGCAAGTATGAACTGTGCAGTTCAATTTCATCAGTACCAGTTTCAACAATACCACTATGAATGACTAGATTTGGTTGCTGCATCTTGTAGTTAACACACCTTTCCATTTTTATTTAACAATAACCAGTGTACTTAGACAGGCACAATACCGGTTTGAATGACTATGTTTGCTTGTTGTTAAATGTTAGGCCTATTGTAGTTAACACACCTTTCCACTTGTTTTGCTTTACTAGCGTGCTTAAACCTGCACACTGAAGCTATCTTTTGGAGATTATTTTGTCTGCCATGGATAATTTTGGTTGATGTTTAGCCTGTTGTGCTTAACATGCCTCTCGATGTACCTACACAGGACAATTTTGGCAACGACTGTTGTTTTCCATCAAGGTTAGTTTCATCCCATGGCTTATATATACTCACTAGTCAGGATATCGGTAGCTGGTACCATATAGGTCGGGGGCTGATAAGGGACTAATCGGTGAATCAGACTTTTAACTGAATATATCTGTAACCCATTTATCGTTAGGTTAACTAGGGCCATATGTAATATACCTGAGGCTACATAGAGACATGCACTATACTTAATGTTTAAATATGCAATCCTAGGCTACATAGCAACAAGGAAGAGTGTTACCTTAATGTTCTAATGATGTCTAGATATACATAGAAGAGCAGCAGCTACAACAACAACAACACAACCCTGTTTGGATACTCAACTTAGCTAGAGGTTAGAGTTAGTTTCTAGCTCATGACTAACCCTGAACTAACTCCATCCAAAGAGGTGTTTGGATGACAGGGTTAGATTGACAATAAATGCACTAGGAGAACTAGCTCCAACTAGCACCTCTTGGGTTGGATATTTTTTGGGTGGGTGTGACGCCCCCGATTCAATCGTACACTAATCATACACACAAACGTGTACGATCAAGATCAGGGACTCACGGGAAGATATCACAACATAACTCTAAAAATAAAATAAGTCATACAAGCATCATAATACAAGCCGGGGGCCTCGAGGGCTCGAATACAAGTGCTCGATCATAGACGAGTCACCGGAAGCAACAATATCTGAGTACAGACATAAGTTAAACAAGTATGCCTTAAGAAGGCTAGCACAAACTAGGATACATATCGAAAGAGGCGCTGGCCTCCTGCCTGGGATCCTCCTAAACTACTCCCGGTCGTCGTCAGTGGCCTGCACGTAGTAGTAGGCACCCTCGGTGTAGTAGGAGTCGTCGTCGACGGTGGCGTCTGGCTCCTGGGCTCCAGCATCTGGTTGCGACAACCAGGTAGAAAGGAAGGGGGAAAAGGGAGAGAAAAGCAACCGTGAGTACTCATCCAAAGTACTCGCAAGCAAGGAGCTACACTACATATGCATGGGTATATGTGTAAAGGGCCATATCGGTGGACTGAACTACAGAATGCCAGAATAAGAGTGGGATAGCTAATCCTGTCGAAGACTACGCTTCTGGCCACCTCCATCTTGCAGCATGTAGAAGAGAGTAGATGGTAAGTTCACCAAGTATCATCGTATAGCATAACCCTACCCGACGATCCTCTCCTCGTCGACCTGTGAGAGAGCGATCACCGGGTTGTATCTGGCACTTGGAAGGGTGTGTTTTATTAAGTATCCGGTTCTAGTTGTCAAAGGTCAAGGTACAACTCCGGGTCGTCCTTTTACCGAGGGACACGGCTATTCGAATAGATAAACTTCCCTGCAGGGGTGCACCACATAACCCAACACGCTCGATCCCATTTGGCCGGACACACTTTCCTGGGTCATGCCCGGCCTCGGAAGATCAACACGTCGCAGCCCCACCTAGGCACAACAGAGAGGTCAGCATGCCCGTCTAAATCCTATGCGCGCAGGGGTCTGGGCCCATTGCCCATTGCACACCTGCACGTTGCGAACGCGGCCGGTGAGCAGACCTAGCAACCTCCATTTCAAAGGAAGTTGCGTTACGCGGTCCAACCCGGCGCGCGCCGCTCAGTCGCTGACGTCAAGAAGGCTTCAGCTGATACCACGACGTCGAGTGCCCATAACTTTCCCACGTAGTTGGTTAGTGCGTATAGACCAAATGGCCAGACTCAGATCAAATACCAAGAACTCGTTAAGCGTGTTATTTTGAAGTAACCGCAGACGCCGACCAGGGCCAGGCCCACCTCTCTCCTAGGTGGTCTCAACCTGCCCTGTCGCTCCGCCTCAAAGTAACAGTCGGGGGCCGTCGGGAACCCAGGCCCACCTCTACTGGGATGGAGCCACCTGCCCCTTCAGCCCCCATCTCCAAACAGTATCATAAGTAATGTAACAATATAAAGTATATAGCATATGCCCGTGATCACCTCCCGAAGTGACCACGGCCCAGTAGTATAGCATGGAAGACGGACAAGAGGGTAGGGCCACTGATGGAACACTAGCATCCTATACTAGGCATTAGGATAGCAGGTAAAGGTATCAACAATTGTAGCAACAATGACAGGCTATGCAGCTGAATAGGATTAACCGAAAGCAGTAACATGCTACACTACTCTAATGCAAGCAGTATAGAGAAGAATAGGCGATATCTGGTGATCAAGGGGGGGGGGACTTGCCTGGAAGCTCAGCCGAGAAGGAGGGGGTCGTCAACAACGTAGTCGAACGGGCACCAGCAGCGGCGTCAGTCTCATAGTCTACCGGAGAGAAGAGGGGGAAGAAACAATAAATACGGAGCAAACAAAGCATCACAAAACATAACGAGGCAATACGCGGTGCTAGGTATGCCCTAACGCGGTAGGAGGTGATACCGACGAAGGGGGAAACATCCGGGAAAGTATCCCCGGTGTTTCGCGTTTTCGGACAGATGAACCGGAGGGGAAAAGTTGCGTGTTTGCTATGCTAGGGATGTGTGGCGGACAAACGGGCTGCGTATTCGGATTCGTCTCGTCGTTCTGAGCAACTTTCATGTACAAAGTATTTTCATCTAAGTTACGGATTATTTTATATTAAATTTTAAAGATTTAATTTATTTTTAGAATTAACAGAATTAATTTAATTACAAAATGTAATTATGACGTCAGCATGATGTCAGGGTGATGTCAGCAGTCAACTAGTCAGTTGACCTAGTCAAACTGACGTGTGGGTCCCATTCGTCATTGTCTCAGACTAACTAAACATGTTAATTAGGCTAACTAAGTGATTAGGTTAATTCATTTTAATTAGATTAGTTAAACATGATTAATTAACTTAATTAACTCATTAATTAATTAATTAATTAATTACTAATTTCTTTATTTTAACTTTTTCTTTAAAATCGTTCTGGGGTGGGGGCCCCCTTGTCATAGGGCCAGAAAACTCTAAGTTGTTTTAATCTGCTAACTTAACAATGGGGGTCCATGTCAGTTGCCCAATCAGACCAATTAAACCATCAATTTAACCTAAGCTAATTAGCCCTAATTAAACAAGGGCCATGACCATCGTGTCGGACAGAGCCAGCGGCGAGCGCGGGGGTGCGCGAGCGGGTTGAGGGTCTAGTGACGCGGGGCACGCGTGGACAAGTGCATCTGGGAGCGCGGTGAGGAGCTGGGCACGACCACGAGCAGCAGCAGCCGGCGGCAACGGCACCGGTGGCAAGAGGCAGCAGCACTAACGTAGCAGGAGAGCAGCCGAAGCGGATGCGGACGATGACAGGCGCGGCGCAGGCGCAGTCACGCACGGGCGGTAGTGTGCAGGGTCGTCGCGGGCAGGTGCGGACGAGCGCCGGGCACGGCGGTTGCAGGCTGCGGCGAGCGGGGCGAACAGGGGGCGCAGGCGGAGCGCACGGCGAACGCGAGGGGCGGAGCCCCGGGGCAGTCACGGCGGAGCAGGGAGGCACGATGGTCGGCGTGCGACAGAGGAGAGAAGGAGGGGGTTCCTCACCCTACGTTGCAGGGGATCGGGCGGCGAGGGTCGATGGTGCTCGTTGGGGAGGAGGATAGGGACGAGCGACGGAGACGGGGAGCAGTCCAGCGACGATGTGGCTGGGAGTCAGGGATCGACGATGGAGAGGACGATGGCGATGGCGTAGACGAGCGGCGAGGGGCCCCGACGGGCGGTGTCAGGGGCGATGGGGAACACGTCGAGGGAGGTTTCATCCCCGATCCAAATCTGGATCGGGGGGAGAGGGGAGGAGGGACGTGGGGAGCAAGTGGGGGGAGTGGGTGCGATGGGCTAGGCTTTCCCGTCGGTGGGGGAGGTTATGGGGACTAAGGGGGCGGCCCGGGCCTGGTGGGCCGACTGGGCGGCCTGGTGGCCTGCCGGGCCAAAGGCCAGTGAGGGTGGGGGGTCCTTTTACATTTTTGTTTTATCTTTTACCTTTTTATTTATTTTATTTTCTGTTTTAATTTTTTTCCAAATTGTTTTAGTTTGGTAAAATATTCAATTAGCACCTAACATTGTAACATTAATTATACCACTTGCCACAATAACTTTGGCACCTAGCTAAAATATTTTAGTATTTTGTAAAATATATTAGGATTATAACTAATTGTTTTGCTGTTGTTTTAACCACTTTAGGGTATTTCATTATTTTATAAAGATGTTGTTTCTCCACCAATAATATCCATGATTTATTTGTCACATTAAGAACATTTTAGTTTTGACTTTTGAAAACTTTAATTGTTTGACTTGATTTTAAATTTGAAATTTGAACGGGATTTGAATCATCGCAAGATTAACAACAGTAATCGTGGTGACGTGGCATCATTAGCGGAGGGTTACTGTAGCATAACTATCCGGACGTCACAATTCTCCTCCACTACAAGAAATCTCGTCCCGAGAGTTAAGAGGTAGATCAAGGGGGAAAGGTCTGGTTACGATATTCTAACGGATCTTCTCGGTCTTGGCTGCTCTTCTCGAAGAAGTTAATCCCTTTCCTTGATGTCTTCATTTCTCTGCTTCGGGTCATCATGATGAAGTAGGCATCCTTTCTTCAGGAACTCCATCGTACTTATGAAAGGATATGGGGGTATTCCGGAAGAACGGGTCGCTACAGTGTTGCTTATCTGGTAGATAACATCAGGGAAGGTGGCGGGAAGTAACTCTCGATTTGAAACTTAAGACATTATCGAGAGCAAAGTAAGAAGGTACCATGAGAAGTTTCCAATGGGCAGGCAATCGTTGGATGGCCTAGTTAGAAGGTGAAGGGGGTTCAGAGCAACGAGAATAAGTATTGCATCTGATACCATAATAGATCACTTGGCAGGTGGCCCGTGAATTACATAATAAGTCAAGCACGAGGAATAACTTTGACAACAGGGTGTACAGGAGAGTCAGGTTTTGATCCTGGGAACTGTGGGTTATGGGCCCACCATGTGGGTTAAAAGTAGGAAGTGCGAGGACGTCTTGCACGATCATGTAAGCAAGGTATGTCAGAGGATAGCCTATCAGTTATGTCGGCAACAACATCAGTACCAAGGGCGAGGGACGAAGAGAACCATTTTCCTGCTCGTTGAACGAGGCGGACCAATAAGCAAAGTTCTCGTCCATCGGTGGCTACCGGAATGTCATCAACAATAGTAACAGGGTCTTGCTGACAGAATTGTACAACGAGGGGTTTACATAAGCAGGAGAATATTACTGCTTAGATCATATAGATCACAAGAAAGGTTAAACAAATCAATGGAAAGGAAAATATGATCATCAGATCAAACAGAAATGGAAAGGAAAATGTGTTTAAACACATATTTCAAGAGTATAACCTTTCCAAAGACAAGCGGGGCATGATATCCATGACAGGATAGAAAGTAGAAAACCATTAAGGTAAGGGGGAGGAATTTCATGATATTACCCATACAACGGTGTTAGGATAAATGATAAAGAAAATTTAGCATTGTGCTACAAATGTTCTTATTGAAAATCGGAGTACCACAGACATGATTCGAGATAGCATTGACATGGTCATTGGGTAAAGGTCAGAATTTGGATTCACAAAGGATCCATCAAGAACAACTTATAAATTAAGACTTACGATTTCCTGATGGAAGAATCGCTAAGCTTGCTAAAAAGGAAACTATAACAATAGGTCCTACGGCCAGGTGTGCTAGGCATGACATCACCTTACCGGGTTATACTAAGACCAATGTTATAACTCTTGGAAATATGTTCCAACCATCATATCTGACCGAGGTTCAGATCCGATTGGTATCAGGATACCTCAGACTCATGATGCCTGAGAAGAAAAGGTGCAACACAAATTGACGAGATGACATTATAAGATTCTCGGGAAATGAACTATAGAAGCAAGTTCCAAAACAAAAGTTCATCATTAACCAAGGAGAAAATGAGGATGTGGTTGATGGAGTCAGCGACAATTCATCGAGATTAACCAAAGACTAATTTCCATAATTATGTGAACAAGGAGGTAACACTTGTCAGATCAACTGATATAATGAGGTATGCTTGAGGAAAACATACACAGTTAAACATTGGTTGAAAAGTGCACCAAAAATAAGGGCTTAGGTAGCATGATCAATGTTAGAATGTTGATTCGATAACCAATAGTCTAAGAATGAACTATCGACCATTAACTCCAAAGCAATAGGATTGCTAGAAGTTTTGAATTCACGCATCATAGTTCAGTCGGTATTCAGGTTAGAAACAACACGGGGATCAGAAAACGAATGGAGATGGCGAGAAGTATTACTATATCAAGAATTCTCAAGAGGTGGAGCAATTCTCTCAATATCCTTGACATAAAAGATGGTAATACTCCAAGGTAGAACATAACATAAGCTGGTTAGCAAGGAGCTCCATAACATGATCAAGTTTGTGATGAAAGGAAGGTAAGGATGTTGTCGATGGTAACTCAAATTACCAAGGAACGAGGATGGCACTTATCATCGAGAATTCCATTGATATCCTGGAAGGAGTCAAAATGTTGATGATGATCACGACAATTTGTTGTCGAGAGGATCCACGAAGAAGCAATTGATCAGCGACTGCATCAAGCAAAAGGACTGATGCAGCAAAAGATTATTGGAGCCACAGATACGACACAAACTCAGGGTCAAGTTTGTTGTTCGAGGTGAAACGATAAGACGAGGAAATTGACGAAAGCTTAGTTCATCCCCGAAAGTTGTGCTCCGGGAATAAGGACCAGGTAGCACAGTTAAAATTTAGCACAATAAGGATATAGCCAATCAGGCTAGGAATGACTTCAAGGATTATTAAACTCATAAGCAACGAAAATTACTTAGAGTATTGAATCGGAGTGCGGAATCGATTCACTTATCGGTGTTCTCGAGTGATTAATAACTCAAAACCCGGGGGAAAATTGGAATCGACGGGAATGATAGTTGACGAAGAACTCATAAGAAGTTATGTAGTTCCGTGATATTCTCAAGATACCAGCGGGTATACTCAAAGGTAGAGCAGAATAGAGGTTGGATAGGTGTAATGATCTGCAGAAGACAAGTACTTCAACTTGTCCGAGAAAAGGAATCAAAGAATATCAATATGGCCGGAACCAAGATTGTGAAAGACCAGATCCCAGATATAAGATGAACTTATACCAAGGGAATAATTAATTTAAGAGTAGCTTCCATGATAAGATCTACATCGTGTCCATGGGCATGAACACAGAGTTCAAGGTCGAATCCCACTTCTTCAATGCATAACCATTCATTCACTGCTCTAGATAAAATGATTTCAGTGTCAAAACCTACCTGGTGAATTACCAGAGGAGTATGACCCGTGAAAACTTTCGGGTTCATAGAGATTAAGGAAGGCATAGGTTCAACCCATCGGGGCATCTTAGAAACATATACCACAAATTTTTAGGAGTAATTAACACAAGTTCGAAAGTAGAGCATGGTTGTCAAAGCATTATGCATCAGGGAAAGAACTCACAAGATTTGAATGTGAATGATACCATCGGATAACAACCCAGCAATGGGTTTGGCGGTTGAGGGAGTCCTGGATTAGGGGGTCCTTGGACAGCCGGACTATATCCTTTGGCCGGACTGTTGGACTATGAAGACACAAGATTGAAGACTTCGTCCTGTGTCCGGATGGGACTCTCCTTGGCATGGAAGGCAAGCTTGGCAATACGGATATGTAGATCTCCTCCCTTGTAACCAACTCTGTGTAACCCTAGCCCCCTCCTGTGTATATATAAACCGGAGGGTTTAGTCCGTAGGACAACAACAATCATACCATAGGCTAGCTTCTAGGGTTTAGCCTCTACGATCTCGTGGTAGATCAACTCTTGTGATACTCATATCATCAAGATCAATCAAGCAGGAAGTAGGGTATTACCTCCATCGAGAGGGCCCGAACCTGGGTAAACATCGCGTCCCCCGCCTCCTGTTACCATCCGCCTTAGACGCACAATTCGGGACCCCCTACCCGAGATCCGCCGGTTTTGACACCGACATTGGTGCTTTCATTGAGAGTTCCACTGTGCCGTGACCGTAAGGCTTGATGGCTCCTTTAATCATCGGCAACGATGTGATCCAGGGTGAGGTTTTCCTCCCTGGACAGATCTTCGTATTCGGCGGCTTCGTACTGCGGGCCAATTCGCTTGGCCATCTGGAGCAGATCGAAAGCTACGCCCCTGGCCATCAGGTCAGATTTGGAAACTTGAACTACACTGCCGACATCTGCGGAGACTTGATCTTCGGCGGATTCGAGCCCATGTCAGGTGCGCCGCACGATCACGATGAGCATGATTTAGCTCTGCCGTCGGACAGTGTTCGGGAGATCACACCTGCAACCACTCCGGCCCTTAATCCGGAACAAATTGCGCCATCGGAGGACGGGTGGATAGACCCCGCCATGAAGGCCGCACTCTCAGTGGCGATAGAGCCGAATACTAACTTCACCTCCCACGAGAGCCGTGTTGCCGAACCGTCGGGTTCGTCCCCGGCCACGGGCTCCGAGCCGCTTACATCCTTGACTATCAAATCCGATCGGGCACCGATCATGGAGTTTACCTCCGCGGATATCTTTCAGCACTCGCCTTTCGGCGACGTGCTAAATTCATTAAGGTCCCTCTCCTTGTCAGGAGAACCTTGGCCGAACTATGTCCGGCTAGAATGAGATGCAGACGACGAAGAAATTCACACCCCACCCACCACCCACTTAGTAGCCACTGTCGACGATTCAACCGACATGCTCGACTTCAGCTCCGAAGACATCGACGGTATGGACGATGATGTAGGAGACGAACAAGAACCACCGCCCACAGGTCGCTGGACTGCCACCTCATCGTATGACATATACATGGTGGACACCCCCAAAGAAGGGGATGGTGATAAGACAACGGAGGATAATCCCTCCAAAAAGCAACCCAAGCACCGAAGTCAGCGGCGCCGCTCTAAGTCTCGCCATAGCAAAAGCAGCAATACCGGCACAAGAGACAATAACGCTCCGGATAGTGCCGAATACGACAATAATCCCCTCCAGCCAGACCTCGAGCGGGAGGATGGACAAGCTAGCCCTCCAGAACAGGCAGCAAACGGAGTATCAGAGGATGACAATTACATGCCTCTCTTCGAAGACGAAGTGAGCCTCGGCGACGAAGAATTTATCGTTACTATGGATCCCGTCGAGCAGGAGCGCTTCAAGCACCGGCTTATAGCCACAGTAAACAACCTAAGGAAAAAGTAACAACAGCTTCGAGCTGACCAAGATCTGCTAGCGGATAGATGGACCGAAGTCCTGGCAGCCGAGGAATATGAACTCGAGCGCCCAACCAAGAGTTACCCAAAGCGCAGGTTGCTACCCCAACTCGAGGAGGAAGCATTGAAACCTACATCACCAACGTATGATGCGGTTGATCGGCCACCTCGCGGCCGAGACAGAGAGGCATTTCAGCCTGAAAACCAGCCCGCACCCCGCCGCCACCCAAACAAAAATACCAAGGCCCGGGGCAACACGCGGGACCTGCGAGATGTATTGGAAAACAAGGCAAACACATGCAAGATCGATCTACGAATCATGGGGGTGCGCACCAACACGTGATGATGATCGTCACGCCGGATACACTAAAAGCAAATCTGGCCGAGCCGAACACGGCAGACAAGACTCGTATGAACTGCGTCGTGATATAGCCCGGCACAGAGGTGCCGCACACCCCCTATGCTTCACTGATGAAGTAATGGATCACGAATTCCCAGAAGGGTTTAAACCTGTAAACATTGAATCATATGATGGTACTACAGACCCCGCGGTATGGATAGAAGACTTCTTCCTCCATGTTCACATGGCCCGCGGGGATGACCTACATGCCATCAAGTATCTCCCGCTAAAACTCAAAGGGCCGGCTCGGCATTGGCTCTATAGCTTGCCGGCAAACTCCATCGGAAGTTGGGAGAGCCTGGCAGAGGCATTCCTGGACAATTTCCAGGGCAGTTATGTGCGACCGCCGGACGCTGACGATTTAAGTCATATAACTCAGCAGCCAGGGGAATTGGCCAGGAAATTCTAGACCCGGTTCCTAACCAAGAAGAACCAAATAGTCGACTGTCCGGATGAAGAGGCCTTAGTGGCATTTAAGCATAATATCCGTGACGAATGGCTCGCCCAGCACCTCGGCCAAGAGAAGCCAAAATCCATGGCAGCCCTCACGACACTTATGACCCGCTTTTGCGCGGGCGAAGATAGCTGGTTGGCTCGTAGTACCAATACAACAAGCAAACCTGGCATATCAGAAGCCAGGGATAGCAACGGCAAACCACGACGCAACAAACACAAGCACCGCAAATATGGTGAAAATGCCAAAAATACGGCAGTTAATGCCGGGTTCAGGGGCTCAAAGTCCGGTCAGCGGAAAGGGCCACCCAAAAATAAAAATCCGGGTCCATCCAGTCTGGACCGCATACTCGATCGCCAATGCCAAATTCATGGCACCCCAGAAATGCCAGCCACCCATACCAACAGAGAATGCTGGGTCTTCAAACAAGCCGGCAGGGCAGGCGCCAAAGACAAAGGGGGGTCTCAAAGCGACGATAGCGACGAAGAGCCCAGATCACCAAACACAGGAGGGCAAAAGAAATTTCCCCCGCATATTCAATCGGTGAATGTGGTAAATACCACCCAAATTACCAACTCGGACCGAATATGCGCCCTTAGGGATGGCGACTCAACGGAACTAGTCGTCCCATAATATAAACTAGGGCCGGTCACCTTCAACCGCACAGATCGTCCAGTTAACGCCAATCAGGGCAATCCAGCCGCACTAGTCCTCGACCCAATAATAGACGGGTTCCACCTCACTCGAGTCCTTATGGACGGAGGTAGCAATCTAAATCTGCTTTACCAGGACACAGTGCGCAAGATGGGCATCGATCATTCAGCGATCAAACCTACTAAAGCCACTTTCAGAGGCATTATACCAGGTGTGGAGGTTAGCTGTACAGGATCCACTGTCCTTGAGGTAGTCTTCGGATCACCAAAAAATTACCGTATCGAAGAGTTAATCTTCGAAATCGTCCCTTTCCGCAGTGATTATCAAGCACTGCTCGGACGAACCGCGTTCGCTCGATTCAACGCGGTGCCACATTATGCCTACCGAAAGCTAAAGATGCCTGGTCCACGCGGCGTCATCATGGTTAATGCCAAGGCCGAACCTTCCCTCGGCACCAACAAATACACCACTGCCTTAGCAGCAGAAACAACGAGCAGCACCTTGCAGCCGAATCTCGAGTCGACGTCCAGGCTCCCGGACACCGTCAAGGGACTCCGAACTACTTCGCGGGAGGATAGCCCGGCTCGTGCATAGCTCAACTAAACACTCCAGCGAAGGCCAGGACAGGCCGAACTCAGCGGCTCAACCGCCCTCCGGCACGTAAATATTTCTTACATTTCCTTCGCAGGTTCACCTTTGCGCCGACCTGGATGGGCTACACGGAGGCAGCTTGAACGCGTAAGGGAATCCTTAGACATTCCCCGCAGTGACCATCCGGCTATATTACAGATCCGCACTCAGCCTCTTCCCCCTAGTCTCAGCAAGTTCCGCAATCATATTCCTTTTTTATCACATTACTTGTACCCATACGCATAGACGTACTATTCAAATACAACATGTGGATTTATATGACGTTTACCTACTGTTATTTCTTATTGAAATCATTTTGTCAAGTGGCATCCATACACAGCGATATGCCTTAAAATATGCCAGGGGCTTCGTTTTACCCATAACACGGCAATAAAGTCCGAACACCTTCATGGAAGTTCGGCACCCCGAACCTATAGCATTATATGCATCAGCTCCGAATCATGTCTTGGGTCAATAGTTGGGTTTGCCCGGCTCCCATGTTTTGGTACCTTACGTTTCGTTATATCGGCTAAGGTAGCACTGGGAGAACTACTGCGATTGTGTCCCGGTTCTTCCGGACGAGCACCTCAGTAGAGAAAGCCGAAAACTGACTGTCATGATACGGCGAGAGCTGGTCAGCTGTTCGAGAGGTCACAAAATCTTTAAGGATTTCTCCCGCATAATGCCATAACCAATGCAGCGTGCGATGGATCGGTTTTTTCTCCGATCAGGTGCTTATAGAGCCCCTAGTACGGTCTTCCGAACACCAGGGGCTGCGCCTACCATACTAAAGCTCCTATGGCTAAGGCCCTGTTTGGTTCAGTTTTTATGGACAGATTCCGCTGCCGCGCAGCAGAATCTGAACCAAAGGGCGAACCCAGCAGAATCTGATTCTAGAATTTTGCTGCCAAAATCTGAAGCAAAAGCGGAAGCAGCCCAGGACGTGCTTTCCAAAATCTGATTCCGCTACGGGCCAAAATCTGAAAAAACTGTATCAGCTGGTTTGCCAAATGACCTACATCTTTTTCACATCAGATTTTTCACAGCTGTTTTTCCACAACAGATTTTTCACAGCTGCTTTTAGAAATCCACAGCCGAACCAAATAGGGCCTAAGTGAGAGTGATAAAGCCCTATAGTCCGATTGCCTGGTTCGTTGTGCTGAGCACCTCCTTCGAAGGACCCAAAACTGGGATAAAGAGTGCTCAGGTTTATCCCGAACACCCCCGTACTTCTTACGTGGGGGCAGAAGCCGACGACTGGGCAACTCTCAGGTTTAACATATAAAACGGCCGCACAGGAGGGTAAACTTTTATATAACAGGCGACAAATAAATGACCTTGTTCAAACATTACAAAGGACAACATGATTGGCATTCATGGAAATATAATGTCCTTGGTGCATAGCTCCGCTGAAAGGTAGGATCCTTTCAGGACACTCTCATAATATAATTCGGGCTTGCGGTGCTCCTTCCCCTCTGGCGGTCCTTCGGTCATCAGCTTTTTGGCATCCATCTTCCCCCAGTGCACCTTTGCGTGGGCGAAGGCCATTCGCACACCTTCTATACAGACCGACTGCTTGATGACGTCAAGTCGAGGGCAAGCGCTTACAAGCCGCTTCACGAGCCCGAAGTAGCTGCTTGGAATCGGCTCGGCAGGCCATAGCCGGATAACCAGATCTTTCATGGCTAGTTCCGCCGCCTTATGCAGTTCGATCAGCTGTTTCAGTTGATCGGCAAAAGGCACCGGATAATTCGGCGCCAAATACTGCGACCAGAAGAGCTTATCTGCGGCGTTCCTTTCTTCAGCTCGGTAGAATTGGGCAGCATCTGATATGCTGCGAGGTAGCTCGGCAAATACCCCTGAGAAATCCGGATTCAAAATCAGAAACATAGTTTTCCCCTCAAATACTTGCTTTACATGGAAAAAGCCTTACCTACCGTGATCTTTCTCGCCTCTTGGATCCCCTGCAGGGCGCTTTGGGTTTCCCCCCGGGCATCGCTTGAGGCCTGACGCGCCTTCGTGAGTTCGGATTCTTTTTCCATTAAACTCTGCTCCAAGGTCTCGCATTTCCTTACGGCCTCTTGCAGCTCCTGCTCAGCTTTAATAACTCTGGCCTCGTGTTTCTCACGAAGAGTCCGCTCTGTGGCTGCCTTTTTCTCGGCCTCGGCAACGGCCCTTTTAAGGGCCTCGACTTCGGGCCTCGACTTTGGTCATAATCCCTAGCACAAATTATGCAGCTTATTTCATACTGAAAATTTATTCGCAATAAACGCGAGCAAAGCTTGTGCATACCTTGTTTATCTCTCAACTGCATTCCCAAGTGGCCAAGTTCTTCTATGGCCCGCTCCAGACTTTGATTTAGTCCGGAGATCTCTGCAGTACGAGAGGCAGTAGCCGCTACAGACGCCTGCTTGTAACAGAAGAGAAATCAATATCATTCAATGAATCTTCCTGCGATCATCAATTCGATCCCCTGTCCGGTTCTTTCTTTCACCGAACAGTGTATCAGGGGCTACTATCTATACTATGACACTCTTCGACAACTCATAAAACATACCTCAAAGCCTCTTATAAGGCTGATACAGGCTTCGTTCAGTCCACTCTCAGTTGACTGAATCTTCTTAATCACCGCACCCATAAGGGCACGGTGTTCATCAATGATGGAGGCGTTTTTCAACGCCACCAACAAAGCATCCGGCACTTCTGGATGGACAGAGGTCGCCGATGGAACAGGCACGCTCCTCCAGCCGAGGGAGGCTGCCTGCTTGATTCTGGAGCCGTATAGGTCTCTGGAATCGCATCCGGCTGGGAGCCGAACTCAGGATCGCCCCCGCCGTTAGCCCCCATGGGAATCTTTTCCCCCGCGTGTCCGGCCCCTGAGGTTTGACCTCATGGCGCCGCCTTCACGGGTTTTTCCTTTCCTCCTTGGCCGGGGTCCTTCTGGGACGAAGCCTCGGTGTTATGCACCTGTTTGGAGGAAGGGGCCTTTGGGGACGTCCCGCTCTCCATAGCATTTGAGCTCAGCAAGTCCCCTGATGAGGATTGTTTGGTACGGGACCTCGCCGGACTACAAAAAAATATGGCTTAGGTTAAAATACTAAGCCACGATGAGTCCGGACGCCTAAAACGTACTCGGATTTTATATACTTACGAGTTCACCAGGGGCTGGGCCCTGGGATCCCATGCCGGGCCGCTGTCGGCGGCGGCAATGGACTCCTCCGGAAGAGGAGCCTTTCCCCTTTTGGGCAGCTCGGCCTGGCCGTCCTCTTCTTTCTTCCATCCGCAGGGGATTCATATTCCTCCTCCTCCTTGTCCTATTCGGAGGCGGAATGGGCATTGGAGCCTTCAGATATTGTGTCCGAAGTGCCGCGGCGACGAAGGCCGCCCCAGGTCTTTTTGGCCTCCTTCTCGGCCGTGTTCTTCAGCACCTTGTAAGGCGCCGGGACCAGCATCTTCGTCAGAAGTGGGATGGCCGGTTCTTCGGGCAGCGGGGCCGAACAATGGATCTGCTCCGCCTTCTTCGTCCAGCCCTGGGAGAGTTGTATAAAACACGTTAAGTGCTTCCTTTGGGTTACGCGGATAGAAAAGTTTGATAACTTACCGAACTTGCCGGGCGAGACAGTTGGTACCCACGGTCCTCGGCGGAGTCCGGCCACGATTTGCGGGACTTGAAAAGCATCTTCTGAATGTCCTTGTGCGAGGAGCCGAAAAGCTCTCGCAAGGTCTGGTGCCTGGCTGGATCAAATTCCCATAAATTGCAAGTCCGGTGCTGACAAGGCAAGATCTGGCGAACTAACATCACCTGGACCACATTGACAAGTTTGATGTTCTTGTCTCCCATATCCTCAACGCGCGTCTGGAGCACCGACAGTTCGTCGGACGAGGACCAGTCCAGGTCTTTCTTGACCCAGGATGTAAGCCGCAGGGGGGCGCCGGATCGGAACTCGGGAGAGGCGGCCCATTCCATGCCGCGCGGCTCAGTGATATAAAACCACTGTTGTTGCCACTCCTTGACAGAATCATTAAAGGTTCCCATTGGCCATATGACGTTGGGCATCTTGCTCACCATGGCGCCCCCGCACTCGGCGTGCTCGCCGCCCACCACCTTGGGCTTCACATCAAAAATCTTCAGCCATAAACCGAAGTGCGGTGAAATACGGAGAAAAGCCTCGCACATGACAATGAATGTCGAGATGTTGAGGAAGGAATTAGGGGACAGATCGTGAAGATCGATTCCATACTAATACATGATGCCACGAACGAACCGGTGGAGGGGAAACCCTAGCCCACGGACAAAGTGAGGGAGGAATACAACCCTCTCGTGGGGTTCCGGAGTAGGGACGATCTGTCCCGCCGTCGGGAGACGGTGGCTGATTTTCCTGGCCAGGTACCCGGCCTCCCGAAGCTATTTGATATCCTTCTCTCGGATGGTAGAGGCCATCCATTTGCCTCCTACTCCGGATCTGGACATCTTCGGAAGACCTTTTGTGGGCAGAGAAGATGAACGCTTGGGCGCTGGAGCTTGAGCAGAAGGGAATGAATCGGGAAGTAGAAAGCGTGGGTGCGAAAGAGAGTCCTTATCCCCTTATAAAGGCAGCAGGGATTCTGCGCCTCCCCACTTGCCTGGTAAAACCTCTTATTCCCCAAGCACCGTAATTGATGGCGCGGTTGGGTTACCCACACCCATATTGATGAGAATCCCGTGATAAGGGGACACGATCTCTGCTTCGACAAGACGTGCCAAGAAAACCGCCTCGCGATATGTGCAGTGGCTGGTTGTGAAAAACGGTTCGAATAACGACCGGGCCATGGTGTGATGTCATGCTACAAAATGCGTCGGCAGATTAGATTTGTGGAAATATTATTCTCTCTACGGTGATATGTGGAATTTGTTTTGCAGAGCCGAACACTATCCTTGTGTTCAAAATCTTCTATGGAGTATTCGGAGGAGGAACCCGCCTTGCAATGCCGAAGACAATCTGCACGCTGGACTCATCGTCATTGAAGCCTGGTTCAGGGGCCACTGAGGGAGTCCTGGATTAGGGGGTCCTCGGACAGCTGGACTGTTGGACTATGAAGATACAAGATTGAAGACTTCGTCCCGTGTCCGGATGGGACTCTCCTTGGCGTGGAAGGCAAGCTTGGCAATACGGATATGTAGATCTCCTCCCTTGTAACCGACTCTGTGTAACCCTAGCCCCCTCCGGTGTCTATATAAACTGGAGGGTTTAGTCCGTAGGACAACAACAATCATACCATAGGCTAGCTTCTAGGGTTTAGCCTCTACTATCTCGTGGTAGATCAACTCTTGTAATACTCATATCATCAAGATCAATCAAGCAGGAAGTAGGGTATTACCTCCATCGAGAGGGCCCGAACCTGGGTAAACATCGTGTCCCCCGCCTCCTGTTACCATCCGCCTTAGACACACAGTTCGAGACCCCCTACCCGAGATCCGCCGGTTTTGACACCGACAGCGGTCCATAACGGAGCTGACGTGAGTATCGGTACTCAATCAGAGGAAGAAAGAATGCAAAGGCATCAGATTATGGGAATAACTAACTAATTCAAATCTCAAATGCAAAGGAATTGCGATTTCCAAATCAAGGGATCAGAAGCAAACACTCTGATCAAGGGTGGATAAGTTGAGTAGGCTGAAGGGTATAATCGATGGCAATTTCATTGGTCGAGATCGAGCTCATGTTTAATATGACGTCTGAGCCGGAAGGATGAATTCTAGGATCTGATTGAGGATTGCGAGCATTCGCAACATATTGAATCAAGGGACTCGAAATGATAATGACAAAGGATACTAATGAATATTGCTAGTCATATGGAACGCAACCATAATGCAAGCAGACAAGAATTTCTAGAGCCATAGGCTGCAGAGGATTCTTGAACGATCGGATAATATTTTGAAGAATTTTGTGAAACACCCGAACAACTGGGGATGAACGAATCCCCGGTAAGTGTGAGGAATTATTCATACATGTATTCATGAGGAAAAGGAGCTGCAAGGCAGCAGACACAAAGGATTCTCGGAATATCCGAAGTATTTCAGGGTATCTTGTAATAACAAGAACTATTGGAAATGAAGTTATGGACGACAAGTGTATGTAGCTTTCCATAGGGATTTATCAGTGCTATGGAATTGCAACGGCGAAGGGCACAAGGGTCTCGGGGAAACATCAGAGAGTATTGTCAGAATCTTCTGTTGAAGCAGTCGATCATCTGCAATGAAGGGGCTCTCCGGCAGGAAGTGGTAACGAGAACCTAGAGTTAGATTTTAGCAAAATCATTTAACCCGAATAGAAGAGAGATCAGAGTCC
Organism: Aegilops tauschii subsp. strangulata; assembly: GCF_002575655.3. Taxonomy (NCBI): domain Eukaryota; kingdom Viridiplantae; phylum Streptophyta; class Magnoliopsida; order Poales; family Poaceae; genus Aegilops; species Aegilops tauschii. The sequence goes on along the minus strand of NC_053036.3, from coordinate 410,571,784 downwards.
CAGAGTATAGGTCGAGGAAAAAAAGATCCTAATACCACCCAATTGGCGACGTGGGCCCGTAAGCCACACAACCAAGTTAGTAAACAATTTTTGGTTTCTAGACTCAACTTCGGCCAAGGAGTTGGAAAGGGGATCCTATAGGCAGTTGGCTCTGATACCAACTTGTGACGCCCCCAATTCAATCGTACACTAATCATACACGCAAACGTGTACGATCAAGATCAGGGATTCACGAGAAGATATCACAATACAACTCTAATAATAAAATAAGTCATACAAGCATCATAATACAAGCCGGGGGCCTCGAGGCCTCGAATACAAGTGCTCGATCATAGACGAGTCAGCGGAAGCAACAATATCTGAGTACAGACATAAGTTAAACAAGTATGCCTTAAGAAGGCTAGCACAAACTGGGATACAGATCGAAAGAGGCGCATGCCTCCTGCCTGGGATCCTCCTAAACTACTGCTGGTCGTCGTCAGTGGCCTGCACGTAGTAGTAGGCACCCTCAGTGTAGTAGAAGTCGTCGTCGACAGTGGCGTCTGGCTCCTGGGCTCCAGCATCTGGTTGCGACAACCAGGTAGAAAGGAAAGGGGGAAAAGGGGGAGAAAAGCAACCGTGAGTACTCATCCAAAGTACTCGCAAGCAAGGAGCTACACTACATATGCATGGGTATATGTGTAAAGGGCCATATCGGTGGACTGAACTGCAGAATGCTAGAATAAGAGGGGGATAGCTAATCCTGTCGAAGACTATGCTTTTGGCCACCTCCATCTTACAGCATGTAGAAGAGAGTAGATGGTAAGTTCACCAAGTATCATCGTATAGCATAACCCTACCTGACGATCCTCTCCTCGTCGACCTGTGAGAGAGCGATCACCGGGTTGTATCTGGCACTTGGAAGGGTGTGTTTTATTAAGTATCCGGTTCTAGTTGTCAAAGGTCAAGGTACAACTCCGGGTCGTCCTTTTACCGAGGGACACGACTATTCGAATAGATAAACTTCCCTGCAGGGGTGCACCACATAACCCAACACGCTCGATCCCATTTGGCCGGACACACTTTCCTAGGTCATGCCCGGCCTCGGAAGATCAACACGTCGCAGCCCCACCTAGGCACAACAGAGAGGTCAGCACGCCGGTCTAAATCCTATGCGCGCAGGGGTCTGGGCCCATCGCCCATTGCACACCTACATGTTGCGAACGCGGCCGGTGAGCAGACCTAGCAACCTCCATTTCAAAGGAAGTTGCGTTACGCGGTCCAACCTGGCGCGCGCCACTCAGTCGCTGACGTCAAGAAGGCTTCGGCTGATACCACGACATCGAGTGCCCATAACTTTCCCACGTAGTTGGTTAGTGCGTATAGACCAAATGGCCAGACTCAGATCAAATACCAAGAACTCGTTAAGCATGTTATTTTGAAGTAACCGGAGAGAAGAGAGGGAAGAAACAATAAATACGGACCAAACAAAGTATCACAAAACATAACGAGGCAATACGCGGTGCTAGGTATGCCCTAACGCGGTAGGAGGTGATACCGACGAAGGGGGAAACATCCGGGAAAGTATCCCCGGTGTTTCGCGTTTTCGGAAGATGAGCCGGAGGGGAAAAGTTGCGTGTTTGCTATGCTAGGGATGTGTGGCGGACAAACGGGCTGCGTATTCGGATTCGTCTCGTCGTTCTGAGCAACTTTCATGTACAAAGTATTTTCATCTGAGTTACGGATTATTTTATATTAAATTTTAAAGATTTAATTCATTTTTAGAATTAACAGAATTAATTTAATTAGAAAATGTAATTATGACGTCAGCATGATGTCAGGGTGATGTTAGCAGTCAACTAGTCAGTTGACCTAGTCAAACTAACGTGTGGGTCCCATTCGTCATTGTCTCAGACTAACTAAACATGTTAATTAGGCTAACTAAGTGATTAGGTTAATTCATTTTAATTAGATTAGTTAAACATGATTAATTAACTTAATTAACTCATTAATTAATTACTAATTTATTTATTTTAACTTTTTCTTTAAAATCGTTCTGGGGTGGGGGCCCCCTTGTCATAGGGCTAGAAAACTCTAAGTTGTTTTAATCTGCTAACTTAACAGTGGGGGTCCATGTCAGTTGCCCAATCAGACCAATTAAACCATCAATTTAACCTAAGCTAATTAGCCCTAATTAAACAAGGGCCTTGACCATCGTGATTGACAGAGCCAGCGGCGAGCACGGGGGTGCGCGAGCGGGCTGAGGGTCCAGTGACGCGGGGCACGCGTGGACAAGTGCATCCGGGAGCGCGGTGAGGAGGTGGGCACGGCCACGAGCAGCAGCAGCCGGCGGCAACGACACCGGTGGCAAGAGGCAGCAGCAGTAACGTAGCAGGAGAGCAGCCGAAGCGGATGCGGACGAGGACATGCGCGGTGCATGCGCAGTCACGCATGGGTGGTAGTGTGCAGGGTCGTCGCGGGCAGGTGCGGACGGGCGCCGGGCACGGCGGTTGTGGGCTGCGGCGAGCGGGGCGAACAGGGGGCGCAGGCGGAGCGCACGGCGAACGCGAGGGGCGACCACGGCGAAGCAGGGAGGCGCGATGGTCGGCGTGCGACAGAGGAGAGATGGAGGGGGTTCCTCACCCTACGTTGCAGGGGATCGGGCGGCAAGGGTCGATGGTGCTCGTTGGGGAGGAGGATGGGGACGAGCGACGGAGACGGGGAGCGGTCCGACGACGATGTGGCGGGGCGTCAGGGATCGACGATGGAGAGGACGACGGCGATGGCATAGACGAGCGGCGAGGGGCCCCGACGGCGGTGTCAGGGGCAATGGGGAACGGCGTCCAGGGAGGTTTCATCCCCGATCCAGATCTGGATCAGGGGGAGAGGGGAGGAGGGACGTGGGGAGCGAGTGGGGGGAGTGGGTGCGATGGGCTAGGGTTTCCCGACGGTGGGGGGGGGAGGTTATGGGGACTGAGGGGCGGCCCGGGCCTGGTGGGCCGGCTGGGCGGCCTGGTGGCCTGCCGGGCCAAAGGCCAGTGGGGGGGGGGTCCTTTTACATTTTTGTTTTATCTTTTACCTTTTTATTTATTTTCTTTTCTGTTTTAATTTTATTTCCCAAATTGTTTTAGTTTGGTAAAATATTCAATTAGCACCTAACATTGTAACATTAATTATACCATTTGCCACAATAACTTTGGCACCTAGCTAAAATAGTTTAGTATTTTGTAAAATATATTAGGAGTATAACTAATTGTTTTGCTGTTGTTTTAACCACTTTAGGGTATTTCATTATTTTATAAAGATGTTATTTCTCCACCAATAATATCCATGATTTATTTGTCACATTAAGAACATTTTAGTTTTGACTTTTGAAAACTTCAATTGTTTGACTTGATTTTAAATTTGAAATTTGAACGGGATTTGAATCATCGCAAGATTAACAACAGTAATCGTGGTGACGTGGCATCATTAGCGGAGGGTTACTGTAGCGTAACTATCCGGACGTCACAGTGGGTTAGATGCAACTAGCTCAAACTAGCCCTCATGTTTGGACATACTTTAGGGCTATTTGAGCCCGAACTAGCTCAAACTAACTCTAACCCATGGATACAACAACAGTTAATCAGCCGATAATTTGTAAGAATGCAATTAACTCCTTCGGCCCATAATATAAGATGTTAGTTCATCTAAAATGTGAGTATATTGGATGTTATAAGATATTATAAAAGAGTGTTGTACTACATCATTGTGCAATTGTCGTTTAGCTTCTAATATTAACTTGGTGCTTTTAGGTACATATGTCATTGGTAAAGGTCCGCGCTTCGACCCTTTCTGCGTATGGGGCAATGGGATATCAATGAGCCAGCATCAAGTAAGGAAGCTGATAAAGATTGTTAGTAAAATGGGTCAAAAGATGGCAATTAAACTATTTGTTTACACTTTATCCAAGACAACAACGAACTGCAGGATGGTAAGTAAGAACTCTGCAACCTTCGTTTTACTGCCCATAATGAGTTGCGTTAGATGACAATGTGTGAATATTTTTTCTTTGCAGTGGTTGCCAAAGCAGTTTACTCAAGATTACCTCTCAAACTACATGATTTGTGGGCATGCAAAGGTTAATGCATTTCTACCAGAACACGATGATTATCTAAATGTTTTCATGAAGATCGTAAAGGATGGGCGGTCGACCATCACAAGGGGTTGGACTAGATTCGTGCGTGCCTTCTTCATGGAGGAGGGCACAATATGGGCATTCCGCTTCACCTTGTTCAGCAACCAGAATGTCTTTGTCCTCTTTCTTTACCGTCTTTAATAGTACAAGTATACAACTATGGTTCATCATTCTTTATTTGGTTCTTATGTAATTCTTGAACATATGTACCTATGAATCGAATAATGCATTGGTTGTTTGAGCCTGATGGATATGAATAAAGCTACAACATACCATTCAAATTAAAATTCAAATTCAAATCCGGTACAATTTGAAATAGCAGCAACTAAATTACGGTGAAATTACGCCCTCCAGGTCGTTACGGCACACACGGTTGGTAAAACACAAACGTTTGCAATATACACCATAATCCGACACGGTTCACAGAGAGGAAACATGTTCAAACATGCACAGAGTTGCCGTTTGCAAAGCGTGTGTGTGACGCCCGGATAATTAAGCTACAGTAAACCTCTGCTAATGATGCCATGTCACCTCGGTTATTGTTGATAAACTCGCGTCGGTTCGAAACCCAGTTCAAACTTCAAATTTAAAATCAAGGCAACATCAAAAGTTTTCAAACATTAAAACTAAAATATTCGAGAGGTGACAAATAATGCATAGGTAATTATGGTGGAGAATCCACATTGTTATAAAAATATTTAATGCACTAAAATAAACAAAACTGTGGCTAAAATAAATATATAAATATCATTTAAATAATAAAAATGTACCAAGTATTTTATTATTGCACCAAACTTTTTGAGGTAGTGGGCTATATTATAACAATATTTTAGGAGTTTGTTTTGTATTTTATAAAAACTAAAATAGGTGTAACTAAAATAGAACAGAAAATAATAGATAAAAGAAAAGGAAATAAAAACAAAAGCTAAAAAAAGAAAGAGAAGTAGAACACTCCCCCCCCCCGACTGGGCCTCGGCCCAGCAGGTCACCAGGCCGGCCCAGCCGACGCCCCCCTTAACCCCACTCCCCTGGAACCCTAGCGCCCCCACCAAACCCCTCTCGCACCCCCACTAAACCCCTCTCGCTCACTCGTCTCCTCCCCCGATCCGATCTGGATCGGGGCACGACCCAATCGCTGTTGACGCCCGTGGTCCTCGCCGACATCGCCGTTGCCGCCCGTGGATCTCGCGCCCCGCCGTCGAGCTTTAACGCCGGATCCGCCGCCTCGCGTCCCCGTCCTCATCCCCGACCGACCTCCTCGAGCCACGCCGCCCCCGCTTCCCTCCATCGCTGGTGAGGCCCACGGCCTCCCCTTTCCCTCTGCCAGCGCCTCGCACCTGCCGTGCTGCTACTGCTAGCGTCGCGCACGCGTTGCTCCGCACCCGCGTAGGCTCGCCTGCCGTCCATTCCCGCTCAAACCGCGGCCACCAGCCGACGCGGGCCACAGCGCCCGTTCGGTGGGTCGTCTCCGCGCGGCGTTTGGTCGCCGCAGCGACGAGATCGGTGTACGCCGCCCCGTCGGGTGGTTGCCGGCGTGCACCACCGCGCGGGCGTGCGTTTTGGCCGCTCGGTTCCCCCCTGACATGTGGGCCCGCCCAGTTTAATTAGGAACTAACCTCCCCTGTTTTGTTAATGGGGCCATTGCCTAATCTAGATTAATGCAATAACCCCCCTAATAAGTGTATGACGAGTGGGCCCCGCCCCTGAGAACGTTTAAAAAAAGGAAAATAAAGAAAGAAAGAAAATAATTAATTACTTAATTAAAGAATTAATTAACTTAATTAATCCTGATTAGATTAACCTAATCACTAAGTTTAGTTAATCAATCTGTTAGTTTAGTTAACATTAAAAAAAACCTAGATACAACTACTCTCCATGACACGCGGAACCCACTGCACTATTCACCCTTTGACCAGTCAGATGTTGACTGGGTCAACTCAGTCAACATGCCTCACATGTCAGCCTCTGTAGACCCTGCTGTGTACACTTCAGTGTGTGCACATAGCATTTGACTATTAATTTCGAATTAGTAATAATTCCAGAATTTGGGAAAATCTTTTAAAACTTTAAAAATTAATATAAAATAATCCGTAACTCTGATGAAAATACTTTATACATGAAAGTTGCTCAGAACGATGAGACGAATCCGAATATGTAGTCCGTTCGTCCGCCACATATCCCTAGCATAGCAAACGTGCAACAATCCCCCTCCGGTTCGTTTGTCCGAAAACGTCAAACACCGGGAATACTTTCCCGGATGTTTTCCCCCTTCGTAAGTAGCACCTACTACTACGTTAGGTCACCTCTAGCACCACGTAATGCCATGTTACACTTTGTGATGCTTTGATTGCTCTGTTATTTATTGTGTTCCCCCTCCGTTACTTCTTTCCCGTAGACCCCGAGACTGCCGGCGATCCCTAGTTCGACTACGGTGTTGACGACCCTTCCTTCTTGCCAGAGAAACCAGGCAAGCCCCCCCCCTTGATCACCAGATATCGCCTATTCTTCTCTATACTGCTTGCATTAGAGTAGTGTAGCATGTTACTGCTTTCCCTTAATCCTATTCTGCTGCATAGCCTGTCATTGTTGCTACTGTTGTTACCTCTTACCTGCAATCCTAAATGCTTAGTATAGGATGCTAGTATTCCATCAGTGGCCCTACACTCTTGTCCGTCTGCCATGCTATACTACTGGGCCGTGATCACTTCGGGGGGTGATCACGGGCATATGCTATATACTTTATACTGTTACATTACTTATGATACTGTTCGGAGATGGGGGCTGAAGGGGCAGGTGGCTCCATCCCGGTAGAGGTGGGCCTGGGTTCCCGACGGCCCCCGACTGTTACTTTGTGGTGGAGCGACAGGGCAGGTTGAGACCACCTAGGAGAGAGGTGGGCCTGGCCCTGGTCGGCGTTCGCGGATACTTCAATTAACACGCTTAACGAGTTCTTGGTATTTGATCTGAGTCTGGCCACTGGCCTATACGCACTAACCAATTACGCGGGAACAATTATGGGCACTCGACGTCGTGGTATCAGCCGAAGCCTTCTTGACGTCAGCGACTGAGCGGCGCGCGCCGGATTGGACCATAAGCCTACGCTTGAATTAAGGGGGCTAGGTCTACTTCCGGCCGCCCTCGCAATGTGCAGGTGTGCAATGGGCGATGGGCCCAGACCCCTGCGCCATAGGATTTAGACTGGCGTGCTGACCTCTCTGTTGTGCCTAGGTAGGGCTGCGACGTGTTGATCTTCCGAGGCCGGGCATGAACCAAGAAAGTGTGTCCGGCCAAATGGGATCGAGCGTGTTGGGTTATGTGGTGCACCCTTGCAGGGAAGTTTATCTATTCGAATAGCCGTGATCTTCGGTAACAGGACGACTTGGAGATGTACCTTGACCTTATGACAACTAGAACCGGATACTTAATAAAACACACCCTTCCAAGTGCCAGATATAACCCGGTGAACTCTAACAGGGCGACGAGGAGGGGATCGTCGAGTAGGTTTATGCTATGCGATGCTACTTGGTGAACTTACCATCTACTCTCTTCTAGATGCTGCAAGATGGAGGTGGCCTGAAGCGTAGTCTTCAACAGGATTAGCTATCCCCCTCTTATTCTGGCATTCTGTAGTTCAGTCCACCGATATGGCCCTTTACACATATACCCATGCATATGTAGTGTAGCTCCTTGCTTGCGAGTACTTTGGATGAGTACTCACAGTTGCTTTTCTCCCTCTTTTCCCCTTTCCCTTCTACCTGGTTGTCGCAACCAGATGCCGGAGCCCAGAAGCCAGACGCCACCGTCAACGAGGACTCCTACTACACCGGAGGTGCCTACTATTACGTGGAGGCCGCTGACGACGACCAAGAGTAGTTTAGGAGGATCCCAGGCAGGAGGCCTGCGCCTCTTTCGATCTGTATCCCAGTTTGTGCTAGCCATCTTATGGCAACTTGTTTAACTTATGTCTGTACTCAGATATTGTTGCTTCTGCTGACTCGTCTATGATCGAGCACTTGTATTCGAGCCCTCGAGGCCCCTGGCTTGTATTATGATGCTTGTATGACTTATTTATGTTTTAGAGTTGTGTTGTGATATCTTCCCGCGAGTCCCTGATCTTGATCGTACACGTTTGCATGCATGATTAGTGTACGATTGAATCGGGGGCGTCACAAGTTGGTATCGGAGCCGACTGCCTGTAGGAATCCCCCTTTCCAAATCCTTGGCCGAAGTTGAGTCTAGTCATTGAAAAGGTTTTTATTAACATGGCTGTGCAGCTTACGAGCCCACGTCGCCATTGGGTGGTACTCGGATCTTTTACTCCTCGATCTTTACTCTGGGACTGTAATCTCTCCCCTATTCGGGTTAAATGATTTTGCTAAAAAGACTAACTTTTGGTTCTGGAAAATACTTTCTCCCGGAGAGCCCCTCACTCCAGATGATCGCTTGCTGCACCAGAAGATTCCGAAGATACTCTCCGAGGTTTTCCCGAGACCCTTGTGCCCACGACTTTACAATCCCCTACCACCGATATACCCTTATGGATAACTACCTACAATTGTCGTTCATACATTCATCCTCAGTTGCTCTTGTTATTACAAGATGCCCTAAATTGCTCTCCGTTGTTCCGAAAATCCTTTAAGCTTACTGCCTTGCAGTTCTTTACCACATGAATACCCCTATTGAAAATTCCTCGCACTTATTGAGTATCTGTTCATCCCCAGTTGTTCGTATGCTTCATAAGATACTCTGAAATACTATCCGACCTTCTGAGCCTCCTCTTCAAACTATTGCTCTGCAAATACTTGTATGCTTACATTATGGATGCTCCCATATCACTAGCAATATTCACTAGTATCTTTTGACACCGTCATTTTGATCATATTGATTCAACATGTGTGCGAATGCACACAATCATCAATCAACCCTTCTAAATTATCTTTCCGGCTCAGACGTCATTTTGAACATGAGCTGGTTCTCGACCAAACTATTTGTCGTCAATTGTGCCTCTGGTCTAGCCAACTTATCCGTCCTTGATCAGAGCGTCTGCTTCTGATCCTTTGTTTTGGAAATCATAATTCCTTTGTTATCTAAGCATCGAATTATTCAGATGTTCTATAATATGATGCCCGTGCATTCTTTCTTCCTCTGATTGAGTACCGATACTCACATCAGCTCCGTTGTGGATCGCCCGATCCATTGTTGGATTTCATTCGACACCGTCCTTCATATTCAATAACCTTGTGAGCCTTTGCACGAGTATATAATGCCTTTGGTAAATTGTATCCTCTGCTTTGTCAACCATGCTGTACTTTTGAGCTGGTGATAATTACTCCTGAAGTTCGTGGTATATGTTTCTAAGATGCCCCGATGGGTTGAGCATATGCCTTTTTTCTAATCTGTGTGAACCCGGAAACTACTATGGGTCATACTCTACTGGTGTTATGTCAGATAAAATTTCAACACCACAACTTCGTTGAAGGCGAGAAGTGAATGAAAGGCTATGCATTAAAGAAGTGGGAGTCGACCTTGAACTTTGTGTTCATGCCCATGGACCCGATGTGGAACTTATCATGGAAGCTTCTTGCAAAATATTTAATCATTTGGGTAATTCTTCCGGTGTCATTAAATTGGATCCCTTGCAGCTATGGTTCCGACCATATTGTTGTTCTTTGATTCCATTTCTCGGGCAAGTTTAAATATTTGTCTTCTACGGATCAATACCCCGGTCCAACCTTTACTTTGATCTGTCGTCGAGTATTACCCCCGGTATCTCGAGATTATCATGGAACTACATAACTTCTTATGAATTCTTCATCAAGTGCTACATTCTCACGGATTCCAATTTTTCACGGGCTCTGAGTTATTAAACACTCAAAGACACCAATAACTGACTTGAGTCCGCACCGCGATTAAACAACTCTTGGTAACCTTCATTACTTACGAGTTTGAACTCGATCACGTCATTCCTAGCCTGCTTGGCTATATCCTTGTCGTGCCGATTTTAACTGTGCTACCTGGTCCTTTTTCCCGGAGCAAAAATTTCGACGGTGAGCTAATCTTACATCGATCTTCCTCGTCATATCATTACTCCTAGAACAACAAACTTGATTTCGAGTTTGTGTCGTACCCTTGGTTCCAATAACCTTTCGCTTCATCATTCCTTTGACTTGATGTCATCACCGATCGATTACATCTTCATGAAATCTCTCGACAAAGGTGTCGTGATCATCATCAATATTCTGAGCTCTTCCAAGATATCTATTGAATTCTACATGGGAAATACCATCCTTGTCCCTTGGTAAATTGTGTTGTCATCGACTACTTCCTTGCCTTCTTTCCAACACAAACTTGTTTGTGTTGTGGCTGTACCTTGAGTTCCTGGCTATACAGCTTGTCTTATGTCCTACCTTGAAGTAATACCATTTTATATGCCAAGGATGTCGCGAGAATTTCACCACTTCTTAAGAATTCTTGATACAAGTGATACTTCTTGCCATCTCCGCTCATTCCTTGGTCCCCGTGTTGTTTCTAACCAGAAAACCGACAATTGAACTATGATGTGGGAATCCAAAACTTCTAGCAACCCTATTGCCTTGAAGTTAATGGTCGACATTTCATTCTTAGACCATTGGTTATCGAATCACCATTCTAACATTGATCATGCTACCTGAGCCCATGTTTCGGGTGCACCTTTCAACCAATGTCTAGTTGTGTATGTTTTCCTCCAGCATACATCTTTATATCATTTGATCTGACAAATGTTATCCATTGTTCACATAATTGTGGAAATCCATCTTTTGGAAAGCTCGATGAATTGCCGTTCAGTCCATCAGCCACCTCCTCATCCTCTCCTTGGCTTAATGATGAACTCTTGTTTCGGAACCCGCTTCCATAGTTCATTTCCTGAAAATTTTACAATGTCATCTCGTCAATTTGTGTCGCACCTTTTCTTCTCGGGCATCCCGAGTCTGAGGTATCCTGACACCAATTAGATCTGAATCTTGGTCAGATATGATGGTTGGAACATATTTCCAAGAGTTATAACGTTGGTCTTATATGACCCGGTAAGGTGATGTCATGCCTAGCACACCTAATTGGAGGACTATTGTTATAGTTTCTTTTTCAGCAAGGTTATCCATTCTTCCATGAGGAAATTGTAAAACTTATTCTACAAGTTGTTCCTGATGGATCCTTCGTGCATCCAAGTTCAGAACCTTAATTGATGACCATGTCAATGCTATCTCGAAGCATGTCCGTGGTAATCCGATTTTCAATAAGAGCATTTGAAGCACAATGCTAAATTTTCTTTATCATTTATCCTAACACCGTTGTATGGGTAATATCATGAGATTCCTCCCCCCTTACCTAAATGGTCTTCTACTTTCTATCCTGTCATGGATATCATGCTCCGCTTGTCCTTGGGAAGGATATACCCCCGAAATATGTGTGTATACACATCTTCATTTCCATTGCTCTGTTTAAACCTGATAATCACATTTTCCTTTCCATTGTTTTGTTTAACCTTTCTTGTGATCTATATGATATAAGCAGTAATATTTCCCTGCTTATGTAAACACCTCGGTTGTACAACTCTGTCAGTAACACCCTGTTACTATTGGTTATGACATTTCGGTAGCCACCGATGGACGAGAACTTTGCCTAATGGTCTGCCTCGTTCAGCGAGCAGGAAAATGGTTCTCTTCGTCCCTCGCCCTTGGTATCGATGTTGTTTCCAACATAACTAACATACTACCCTCTGACATGCCTTGCTATCGTGACCATGCAAGATGTCAGCCCCCTTCCTACTTTTAACCCACATGGTGGGCCCATAACCCACAGTTCCACATGATCGAAACTTGACTCTCCTGCACCCCCTGTTCCCAAGGTTCTTCCTCGCGTGTGGCCTCGTATGTAATTCACGAGCCACCTTCTGATAGATCATTAAATCTGTTACCAGACGCAATACTTATTCCCGATTGCTTTGAGCCCCTTTCGAGCCCTGTTTCAGGCATCGAACGGTTGCCTGCTCGCTCGAAACATCCCATGAAATGTCATTACTTTGCTCTCGATATTTTATTAAGTTTCAATTTGAGAGTTACTTTCTACCACCTTCCCCGATGTTATCGACCAGATAGTCAACCTTGTAGAGGTTCGTTCTCCCGGAATACCCCCCTTATTCTTTCGTAAGTACGATGGAGCCCCCGAAGAAAGGATGCCGACTTCATCTTGATGACTTGAAGCAGAAAAATGAAGACATCAATATAATGGATCGACCACTTCGAGAAGAGCAACCAAGATCGAGAAGATCCGTTAGAATTTCGTAACTAGACCTTTCCCCCCTTCTCTACCTCTTAAATCTCGGGACGAGATTTCTTGTAGTGGAGGAGAACTGTGATGCCCGGATAATTAAGCTACAGTAAACCTCTGCTAATGATGCCACGTCACCTCGGTTATTGTTGATAAACTCGCGTTGGTTCGAAACCCAGCTCAAACTTCAAATTTAAAATCAAGGCAACATCAAAAGTTTTCAAACATTAAAACTAAAATATTCGAGATGTGACAAATAATGCATAGGTAATTATGGTGGAGAATCCACATCGTTATAAAATATTTAATGCACTAAAATAAATAAAACTGTGGCTAAAATAAATATATAAATATCATTTAAATAATAAAAATGTACCAAGTATTTTATTATTGCACCAAACTTTTTGAGGTAGTGGGCTATATTATAACAATATTTTAGGAGTTTGTTTTGTATTTTATAAAAAACTAAAATAGGAGTAACTAAAATAGAACAGAAAATAATAGATAAAAGAAAAGGAAATAAAAACAAAAGCTAAACAAAGAAAGAGAAGTAGCACACCCCCCCGACTGGGCCTCGGCCCAGCAGGTCACCAGGCCGGCCCAGCCGACGCCCCCCTTAACCCCACTCCCCTGGAACCCTAGCGCCGCACCCCCCACTCGCGCCCCCACCAAACCCCTCTCGCTCCCTCGTCTCCTCCCCATGATCCGATCTGGATCAGGGCACAGCCCAGTCGCCATCGATGCCCGTGGTCCCCGCCGACATCGCCATTGCTGCCCGTGGATCTCTCGCCCCGCCGTAGAGCTTCAACGCCGGATCCGCCGCCTCGTGTCCCCGTCCTCATCCCCAACCGACCTCCTCGAGCCACGCCGCCCCCACTTCCCTCCATCGCTGGTGAGGCCCACGGCCTCCCCTTTCCCTCCGCCAGCGCCTCGCACCTGCCGTGCTGCTACAGCTAGCGTCGCGCACGCGTTGCTCCGCACCCGCGTAGGCTCGCCTGCCGTCCATTCCCGCTCAAACCGCGGCCACCGGTCGACGCGGGCCACAGCGCCCGTTCGGTGGGTCATCTCCGCGCGGCGTTTGGTCGCCGAAGCGACGAGATCGGTGTACGCCGCCCCGTCGGGTGGTTGCTGGCGTGCACCACCGCACGGGCGTGCGTTTTGGCCGCTCGGTTCCCCCTGACATGTGGGCCCTTCCGGTTTAATTAGGAACTAACCTCTCCTGTTTTGTTAATGGGGCCATTGCCTAATCTGGATTAATGCAATAACCCCTAATAAGTGTATGACAAGTGGGGCCCGCCCTGAGAACGTTTAAAAAAAGGAAAATAAATAAATAAAGAAAACAATTAAGTACTTAATTAAAGAATTAATTAACTTAATTAATCCTGATTAGATTAACCTAATCACTAAGTTTAGTTAATCAATCTGTTAGTTTAGTTAATAGCCAAAAAAAATTACCTAGATATAACTACTCTCCATGACACGCGGGACCCACTGCACTATTCACCCTTTGACCAGTCAGATGTTGACTGGGTCAACTCACTCAACATGCCCCACATGTCAGCCTCTGTAGACCCTGCTGTGTACACTTCAGTGTGTGCACATAGCATTTGACTATTAATTTCGAATTAGTAATAATTCCAGAATTTGGGAAAATCTTTTAAAACTTTAAAAACTAATATAAAATAATCCGTAACTCTGACGAAAATACTTTATACATGAAAGTTGCTCGGAACGACGAGACGAATCCGAATATGCAGTCCGTTCGTCCGCCACATATCGCTAGCATAGCAAACGTGCAACAATCCCCCTCCGGTTCGTTTGTCCGAAAACGTCAAACACCGGGAATACTTTCCCGGATGTTTTCCCCCTTCGTCAGTAGCACCTACTACTACGTTAGGTCACCTCTAGCACCGCGTAATGCCATGTTACACTTTGTGATGCTTTGATTGCTCTGTTATTTATTGTGTTCCCCCTCCGTTACTTCTTTCTGGTAGACCCCGAGACTGCCGGCGACCCACAGTTCGACTACGGTGTTGACGACCCTTCCTTCTTGCCAGAGCAACCATGCAAGCCCGCCCCTTGATCACCAGATATCGCCTATTCTTCTCTATACTGCTTGCATTAGAGTAGTGTAGCATGTTACTGCTTTCCGTTCATCCTATTCTACTGCATAGCCTGTCATTGTTGCTACAGTTGATACCTCTTACCTGCAATCCTAAATGATTAGTATAGGATGCTAGTATTCCATTAGTGGCCCTACACTCTTGTCCGTCTGCCATGCTATAGTACTGGGCCGTGATCACTTCGGGGGGTGATCACGGGCATATGCTATATACTTTATACTGTTACATTACTTATGATACTGTTCGGAGATGGGGGCTGAAGGGGCAGGTGGCTCCACCCCGGTAGAGGTGGGCCTGGGTTTCCGACGGCCCCCGACTGTTACTTTGTGGCAGAGCGACAGGGCAGGTGGAGACCACCTAGGAGAGAGGTGGGCCTGGCCCTGGTCGGCGTTCGCGGATACTTCAATTAACACGCTTAATGAGTTCTTGGTATTTGATCTGAGTCTGGCCACTGGCCTATACGCACTAACCAACTACGCGGGAACAGTCATGGGCACTCGACGTCGTGGTATCAGCCGAAGCCTTCTTGACATCAGCGACTGAGCGACGCGCGCCGAATTGGACCGTAAGCCTGCACTTGTATTAAGGGGGCTAGGTCTGCTTCCGGCCGCCCTCGCAACATGCAGGTGTGCAATGGGCGATGGGCCCAGACCCCTGCGCCATATGATTTAGACCAGCGTGCTGACCTCTCTGTTGTGCCTAGGTAGGGCTGCGACGTGTTGATCTTCCGAGGCCGGGCATGACCCAGGAAAGTGTGTCCAGCCAAATGGGATCGATCGTGTTGGGTTATGTGGTGCACCCCTGCAGGGAAGTTTATCTATTCGAATAGCCGTGATCTTCGGTAACAGGACGACTTGGAGTTGTACCTTGACCTTATGACAACTAGAACCGGATACATAATAAAACACACCCTTCCAAGTGCCAGATATAACCCAGTGATCGCTCTCTAACAGGGCGACGAGGAGGGGATCGCCAGGTAGGTTTATGCTATGCGATGCTACTTGGTGAACTTACCATCTACTCTCTTCTACATGCTGCAAGATGGAGGTGGCCTGAAGCGTAGTCTTCGATAGGATTAGCTATCCCCCTCTTATTCTGGCATTCTGCAGTTCAGTCCACCGATATGGCCCTTTACACATATACCCATGCATATGTAGTGTAGATCCTTGCTTGCGAGTACTTTGGATGAGTACTCACGGTTGCTTT
Organism: Aegilops tauschii subsp. strangulata; assembly: GCF_002575655.3. Taxonomy (NCBI): domain Eukaryota; kingdom Viridiplantae; phylum Streptophyta; class Magnoliopsida; order Poales; family Poaceae; genus Aegilops; species Aegilops tauschii. The sequence continues at coordinate 410,555,992 of NC_053036.3, read as the reverse complement.
TCTCCCTCTTTTCCCCCTTTCCCTTCTACCTAGTTGTCGCAACCAGATGCCGGAGCCCAGAAGCCAGACGCCACCGTCGACGAGGACTCCTACTACACCGGAGGTGCCTACTACTACGTGGAGGCTGCTGACGATGACCAGGAGTAGTTTAGGAGGATCCCAGGCAGGAGGCCTGCGCCTCTTTCGATCTGTATCCCAGTTTGTGCTAGCCATCTTATGGCAACTTGTTTAACTTATGTCCGTACTCAGATATTGTTGCTTCCGCTGACTCGTCTATGATCGAGCACTTGTATTCGAGCCCTCGAGGCCCCTGGCTTGTATTATGATGCTTGTATGAATTATTTATGTTTTAGAGTTGTGTTGTGATATCTTCCCGTGAGTCCTTGATCTTGATCGTACACGTTTGCGTGCATGATTAGTGTACGATTGAATCGGGGGCGTCACAGTGTGCGATGTTAGACATCATCACAAACGATGCGGGCAAACTAAACGTTTGTGTTAGTTGCCTTATCGTACACGATTCGCAACCATGAACTATTTTTGATGAAGTATGCATCGTAAACGTTGCACCACAGAATAGCGTGTGCGATAGTTCTTGTGTATGATGATGTTACGATGGTCCGACGTTTCGTAATCCTGTCCGACACTCGTACGACGATTAGCTAATCTTCTTAATTAGTTATCGCATACGGTTTGGGAAAAGCGAATGTGTGTGATGTATGCTTATCATACACGCTCTATAATAGTGAACCATTTGTGATGGGTCGCGCATCGTAAATGTAGCACCACAGAATACCGATTGCGATGGCAATGCGAGCACAAACGAGTAGGAGTACTGTATGCTCCCTATCCCCGACGGTTTCTGGGTCGTGTGGGAAGGACCCCCTATCGCCCACACTCACTTGGCGACGGTTCCAAATTCCGTCGGGGAAAGGGGTTAAAAGCCGTTTGTATAGCACCGACGCGTACCAGTGTTAGCTCACTAGATGAATGGAGAACCCAATGAAAATGCCAAATTATTTGAAGAAAAAGTTAAAAGATGGCATGATAAAAGAATCCAAAAGCGTGAGTTCAAAGTTGGATAATATGTTCTTTTGTACAACTCTCGTTTCAGATTCTTTGCAGGAAAACTTCTCTCCAAATGGGAAGGACCTTATGTTATCGAGGAGGTTTATCGATCTGGAGCTATCAAAATAAATAATGGCGAAGGTGCTAACCCGAAGGTTGTCAATGGGTAAAGAATAAAACATTATATCTCAGGTACTCCATTAATGTTGAAAGCAATATTATCCGAACTATGACACCGGAAGAACACATAAAAGAAACCTTCCAGAACACTCTAGAATCATGAAAAAAGAGGAGGTACGTGATATGGTAAGTAAACGGACTCCGAAAAATCCGCAAAAATATTTTCTGTCTGTTTTGGAATATATTAAAAATTAGGAAAATAAGAAACAACCAGGAAGGCAACCCTGGTGGGCACAAGACACCAGGGCGCGTGCGGGTTGTGCCCCACCTCGGGTACCTTTTGGACTTCGTTTTTCTCCCATTTGCTTGTTTCCCAAGATAAAAAATCTTTATATACCCCCCGAACCTACTGACCACCGTATCACGGAGAAATCCTCTGTTTTCTTTCCTCGTTATTTTCTGTCAGATCCATCAAGTCCAGCATCATGTCTTCTTCCCCCTCCAACAACATAGAAGAGAATGCTAGGTTAATGAAGATTGAATTGAAGAGAGAAGAGTCCGGAGAATCTTTCAAGAGGGACAAGAGCAAGGAAGCTGTTGGAGATCAAGCTCCAGTAGTAGAGAAGATCTTGCCCGTGGAGGAAGAAGAAGATATCCTTCAACCATATTATGAATACCTCACTCCCACTGAGACCAAAGCCTTTAGGATCATAGAAACGGTTCATGTTCAAAACAAATATCTTACTTGTGAAAATATTTTATTGCAAGAGCACATCATTACCCTTCAGAGCGTCATCCGAAGATTGGAGTATCTTTTGAGCCTGAAAGAGAAGGACGAACCCTCCACTCATCATCACCACCACCAGCTTCTTCATCATCGAAGGATACTTGTATTGGGTATGGGCACTCCCCTTGGCTTGTGCCAAGCTTGGGGGAGGTGCCCCGATATCGTATCACCATCACTATCTTTTGCCTTTATTTATCTTAGTTCGATCCTCAGTTGTATTTCGATTTAGTTGAATAAAAGTTTAGTTCGATCCTTTCTTTTCAAGTGCTTGTTTAGTGATCTATCCTTGTAATCATGTGTGAGATATATAATAAAGTTTAGTTTGAGTTTTGTTTTCTTTACTTTCATGTTCAAAAAAAAGAAAGAAAATAAATGAAAAAGATCATATGCTAATCTTATGGTAAGTAATGACATCACATAAGGAAGAGTATAAGTAGAAAAATTTATTGGAGATTTACAAACATAGCATTGGTCAATGACGCAATTCATGAAAGAATTATTAAGGGAAGAGAAGATTCACATGCAAATACACTATCTTGGACATCTTTTATGATTGTGAGCCCCCATCAAAATATTATATGCCAAAATTGTTGACGTTGGATAAGGAAGACAACGTAATGATTTATGTTTGTTCATATTCACATAGAAGTTATATTGTCATAGATCCTTTAACACGTGGTGCTTGCCCGCCATCTTTGGTAGCCAAAAATTCCGCACTAAGTAGAGATACTACTTGTGCATTCAAAACCCTCAACCCAAATCTTGTTTTGAGAGTCCACTATACCTACCTATGGATTGAGTAAGATCCTTCAATTAAGTTGTCATTGGTGCAATGAGGGAATAAAAATTTCTTCTAAATGTGTTAGATAATTTAGTGTAAGAGAAAATCGAGCGTTGTACGAACTTGTGATGGCAAAATAATAAAGGCGATAGACTGCATAATAAAGGTTGCTATCATAAGGGGCAATATAATGTGATGTTCTTTTGCACTAAGAGATTGAGCATACAACCAAAAAGCGCATGGCAACCTCTGCTTCCCTCTACGAAGGGCCTATCTCTTACTTTTATGTATTTACTTTTATGCAAGAGTCAAAGTACCCCTCTATTCCTTTTTATTTTTCTCTTTTGGCAAGCACCATGTGGTGAGGGAAGATCTAGGCATATATATCCAGTTGGATATGGGTGGGCATGAGTAATTATTGTTGGCATCACCCTTGAGGTGAATATGTTGGGAGGCGAAACTATAGGCCCCGATCTTCCTATGTGTCCAGTTGAAACTTTTTGCTCATGTGTATGCGGTGGGTGTTAGCAATCATAGAAGACTATATGATGGTTGAGTATGTGGACTAGCCAAAAGGCTCCGATACGTGACCCTTCCTGAAAAGATGATGAATTGTAGTTGCAAAGTTGACTAAGAACATAGTTTGTTGGTTTTCAATAGAGTTTATGCTTTATACTTCGATGTTGTGATGAATTGTTACTTGTTCATGAGAAGTTTATGATAAAATTTATGTGATAAAAGTTTTATAATAAAGTTTGTTGCTGTTATAATAATATACATGATGCTTCAAAGTCCGTATTTTGTTTTATCGACACCTCTCTCTTTAAGCATGTGGACATGTTTTCGATTTTGGTTTTCGCTTGAGGACAAGCGAGGTCTAAGTTTGGGGGAGTTGATGCGTCCATTTTGCATCATGTTTTCGTACTGTTATTTATGATATTTTTATGCATAATAATGCTTTTTGGAGTAATTCTAATGCCTTTTCTCTCATAATATGCAAGGTTCACACAAAGAGGGAGAATACCGGCAGTTCTGGACTTGAGAAAGCTACGTCAGGCCACCTGTTCTGCACAACTCCAAATGAGCTGAAACTTCACGGAGAATTTTTATGGAATATTTAAGAATTATTGGAGCAAATAACTACCAGAGGGGGCCCACCAGGTGGGCACAACCCACCTGGGCGCGTCAGGGCCCCCAGGGGGCGCCCTGGTGGGTTGTTCCCTCGTCGGCCCACCTACGATGCCCCTCTTTTGGTATATAAGTCATTTAGACCTAGAAAAAATGAGGAGAGGACTTTCGGTATGAAGCGCCAACGTCTCGAGGCGGAACTTGGGCATGAGCACTTTTGCCCTCCGGCGAAGCGATTCCGCCGGGGGAGCTTCCCTCCCGGAGGGGGAAATTGTCGTCATCATCATCACCAACAACTCTCCCAACCTGGGAAGGGCAATATCCATCAACATCTTCAACAACACCATCTCCTCTCAAAGCCTAGTTCATCTCTTGTGTTCAATCATTGTACCGGAACCTTAGATTGGTGCTTGTGGGTGACTAGTAGTGTTGATTACATCTTGTAGTTGATTACTATATGGTTTATTTGGTGGAAGATTATATGTTCAGATCCATTATGCTATTTAATACCCCTTTGATCTTGAGCATGATTATCATTTGTGAGTAGTTACTTTTGTTCTTGAGGTCACGGGAGAAATCTTGTTGCAAGTAATCATGTGAATTTGATATGTGCTCGATATTTTGATGGTATATATGTTGTGATTCCCTTAGTGGTGTCATGTGAACGTCGACTACATGGCACTTCACCTTATTAGGGACTAAGGGAATGCATTGTGGAGTAGTTATTAGATGATGGGTTGCGAGAGGACAGAAGCTTAAACCCTAGTTTATGCGCTACTTCGTAAGGGACTGATTTGGAGCCAAAAGTTTAATGCTACGGTTAGATTTTATCTTAATACTTTTCTCGTAGTTGCAGATGCATGCGAGGGGGTTAATCATAAGTAGGAGGTTTTTTCAAGTAAGAACAACACCTAAGCACCGGTCCACCCACATATCAAATTATCAAAGTAGCGAACACGAATCAAACCAACATGATGAAAGTGACTAGATGAAATTCCCGTGTACCCTCAAGAACGCTTTGCTTATCATAAGAGACCATTTTTGGCTTGTCCTTTCCCACAAAGGATTGGCTAACTTGCTGCATATTATTTGTCGTTACTGTTACTTGCTCGTTACAAATTATCTTGCTATCAAACTACTTGTTACTTATAATTTCAGTGCTTGCAGAGAATGCCTTGCTGAAAACCACTTGTCATTTCCTTTTGCTCCTCGTTGGGTTCAACACTCTTACTTATCGAAAGGACTACGATAGATCCCCTATACTTGTGGGTCATCACTCATCACTCCTCCACCCGTCATGGATGATGTCAAGCATCTCCCTATCCGGGTCATCGTACGTCATGTCCCCCGCTCTAGGCATTGCAGCGAACAACGTGCGTGGAACACCCCAAATGCCATGCTACAGTAAACTCATTCTAATGGTGCCATGTCTTCACAATTAATTTTTTTAAACTTCACTTTGATCCGAACCCAGTTCAAATTCAAATTTAAAATAAAGTAAAAAATAATATTTCGTTAAACAGCTAAACAACATTGTTCGCAATATGTCATTAAATCCCCAAGCAATTGTAAAGATAACACAAACTTCATTTGGATGCCCAAATTGTCCCTGGCAATTATTTTAGTGGACAACAACATTTAAATTGCCTTTTTGAATTAAAAAAAATATGTAAATGTTTCCAAGCCACTTAAAACTCTGTGTGCCAACTTTGTGTGCTAACTCAAAGTGTTGCCTACAGATTATGTGCTAAATATCAAGTTCAAAAAGTTCAAATGGTATTAATATAAAATAGAAAACAGAGGTGAAATAATAAAATGGAAAGTTAAAAAGAAAAATGGTGAAAAACTGCTAGGCACTTGCGGCCTGCTGCTACAGGAGGAGGCCCAGCCCACCTCCACCTCTCCTTTCACCTCCTGCTACAGGAGCAGGGGAGGCCGTGGTAGGCATCGCATGGTCTGAGGAACTAAAACACATGCTAATGCTCCGTGTTATAACAATTGATTTTAGACAATATTATCTCAAAGTATAACAAACAAGATTGGGTCGATTTAATATGATCGTTCTTCTAATGTCATACTCTTAGTGTTGTTTTAGGACTACGTTACACTTAACGACACCCTAAGATCCGAAAAACATGATCACCAATAACGCTTGAGCCAGTCTTAGAGGCAAGACCATGAACCTATATTATACCGTTTATCATTTCACACGTGCATATGAGTTTTCCATCGAATCGCATATTTCAAAATCATAGCAGTTATAACATGAAATATAAACTCTTAATTATGAAAATAGAAATATTATAATACAATATTATTAACTCTAGGGCATATTTCCAACAATACCATCATTTTTCCTCGGTATTTCAACCCTTTCTCTTGCATTGCGTTCATCCACATGCGACTTTTTTGACAATATTTAAGTCACAAAAGTTATAAGGCAATTGATTCACTAATGACTACAAATCTATTATGCTTGGACTTCTCTATCTGTCTCAATATTGAACGGGTCATCACCGTGGATTCCCATAGATTGCCATGTGATTTCTTGACTTTTGCATCAAAGGGATGATTCTCTCCCACTAATGCCGGGAAAAATATCTTCGTCAAATATGAATCAGCAAAATGAGCCATAGGACAATCACCTTTTATGGGGTCCATATACCTGATTACAGACACAATATCATGACCAGCGTATATCTCGACTTATGGAGAGGGCCCATTGCTAACCGCTGGTGAAAGTGCGTTATATCGACTAGAGGGGGGGGTGAATAGGCGATTTTTATGAATTCTTCACTGAGGAATTTGTGGGTGAGGAAATTCCTTAGCGAAGAACTACTTGCAGTGGAATAAGTACTCAGAAGTAAACATAACAGAACACAAGCATGGTCATCATGATGAAATGAAGACAAGCATAGAGTACGAAAAGCGTAAACACGGGATGAAGACAAACAGACTGAAGAAATTGAACAGCGGAAATTGAGAAAGTCTTCAGTCAAAGTCTTCAAACACATATATGAACAAGCACACAACATAGTTATGAGGAAATGAAAGAGTTGAGGAAATAGAACCAGTAGGCTTGGTGAAGACAATGATTGGGTAGACCAGTTCCAACTGCTGTCTCAGTTGTACATCTGGTTGGAGCGGCTAGGTATTTAAACCCGAGGACACACAGTCCTCACCGTATTCTCCTTGAGCTAAGGTCACACAGACCTCGCCCAATCACTCGTGGTAAGTCTTCAGGTGACTTCCGAACCTTCACAAACTCGGTCACTCGGTGATCCACAATTCCTCTTGGATGCTCTAGACCATGACGCCTAACCCTCTGGAAGAAGCACAGTCTTCAAAGGTAACAAGCATCGGATCCACGCAGGATCAATCTCTTCAGTGATGCTCAATCACTTTGGGTTTGTAGGTGTTTGGGTTTGGGTTTTCCTCACTTGATGATTTTCGCTCAAAGTCCTCGGAGGATGGGATGCTCTCAAATGACAAGTGTCAGTTTCTCTCGGAGCAACCAACCAGCTAGTGGTTGTAGGGGGCGGCTATTTATAGCCTAGGGAGAAGCCCGACATGATAAGACATAAATGCCCTTCAATGATATGACCGTTAGGTGGATAAGATATTTTGGGACAGCTGGCGCGTAGCACAGCAACGGTCGGAAATTTGAGTATCAAATTCCTTAGGGCTATCATGTTCCTCACTGTGTAGGCAATCCGCACTGGCAAATTCCTAACTCCTCAGTTAGAACAAATTCCTCAGAGACCAGAAGAACTTCATCTCTGTCACTGAAGAATATGACTGAACTATATGGGATTTCCAATGGCTTCACTCGAAGGGATTGGTAGGTGTAGGATTTTGAGTTGAGCATCACATGGAAATTTTTCCTTAGTATTTCCTCGACCCCCTTTAACAGTACGGTGTTTCCTATGACTCAAGAAAGAGAAAATGAAACTACGAAAACAAAAGTCTTCACGCTTCATGTTCCTCAAATGAATGCCAAGTCTTCAAGGTCACACCAATTTCTTCACTTTCAAAGTCTTCAGAAAGTCTTCAGAAATCCAAAGTCTTCAGTCGAAGAACTTCATTTTTAGGGGTCGACTTTCTCTGTAAATATCAAACTACTCATAGACTTATAGTCCTGTGTACACTCATAAACACATTAGTTCCTTAACATATAAGTCTTCAATACACCAAAATCACTAAGGGGCACTAGATGCACTTACATTCTCCCCCTTTTTGGTGATTGATGACAATATAGGTTAAGTTTTCAACGGGGATAAACATATGAAGTGTAAATACTGATATTGAGGAATTTGATTGCAAGATATAGAAGAACTCCCCCTGAAGATGTGCATAGTGAGGAATTTGCTTTTGAAGCAATGCACACTTGAAGAGTAGAATCATGGAGATCTCCCCCTATATCTTGTAATTTATACACGCATTTCACATAGTATATGAAGAATTTGAAATGCATGATGAAATATGGTGACTGATGTAACTCAACATGCGTGCAATAACATTAACGAGGAATAAGCATGCGGAAGAAACAACAAAAGTATCAGGCCACCATAGAGTTTAAGTTTACAACTCGATCCAATAAAGTCTCAGAAGAACGAGAGTTGTAACTTAGTAAAAAAACACCCATATATGATAGACCCGCTTGAAGACTAACTCAATTTTCTCCCCCTTTGTCATCGAATGACCAAAAGGATCGAAAATAAGGACTAACGCCCCTGAAGAATATCAAGTTGATGGAGGAGCGCCAGCGTTGTTGGGGTCGTTTGTCATAGTAGGGCCTGCCACAGTGTCGTCCAAGTCTTCATGCTCGTCGGTGTCGCGTGATGAAGAATAGGAGCTGGCCACCAAGGAAGGAACCTTGACCTTCTTGTATTTCTTCGGTGGAGGTGCAGACCAGTCAAAGTCCTCCTTGAGACCCATGTTCTTCAGTTCTTCTTCACCATATACATGTGATAGAATAGCCCAAGTGCGATCGAAGACTTCATGGAGGTAGTAGTGGTTTTTCCTCACTGCATTATGTGTAGCAGTCATGTTGTGAAGAATTGAACCAAACTGACGCTTAACCCATTTATGGTTTCGATCCACCTTCTGGTAAATACTTAGCAGAAGTTCATGGTGAGTCATCACACGAGGAGCAGTAGCTTGAGGATTTGGCTTGGAGGCATGGGCAGCAGAATCATGAGTGGTAGAGTCATCATTGGTGGAATAAGATGCAGCCTTGCGAAATTGACCATCCAATGGACGAATGCCTTCATCTATAACAGCTGGTGCCTTGCCCTTTTCATCAGCTGAGGAATAGGTCCGCTTGAGGACTTCAATCGGGGGCAAGTAGCTGAGGTGATTCTGAAAATCAGCCTTGTAGTTGAGTGAAGACCTTGTCCTGAGGAATCTCATAATCCAAGGTGCATAAGGCTTCAGCTCAAACGGAGAAAGTGCAACATTTGCCAGAGTCCTCATGAAGAAATCGTGATAATTGACAGGAATGCCATGAATGATGTTGAATACCAGATTCTTCATGATGCCAACAATTTCCTCATCAGAGGAGTCGTGGCCTTTGATTGGACTCATAGTCTTCGTCAGAATGCGATAGACTGTCCTTGGTACATACTGCAATTCCTTCACGAGGAATTTTGTCCTTGAGGCTTGACCGGGCTTCAATGGTTTCATCAGCACTTGCATATAGTGATCAGTAAGCTCAGGCTCTTGGTACATGCAACGAGCTCCTTCAGGTGGAGGACAGATGGGCAGGGCGTGAAGCAATTCAGTGGCCGGTGCCTTATAGTGAGTATTTTCGGTCATCCAATCCAAAACCCAGGAGTTCACATCGTCAGCATCTCTTGTGATGTGCAAAGTTGCGTAGAATTGAAGAATGAGCTCTTCATTCCAATCAACTATGTCTGTGCAAAAGTTGAGGAGGCCTGTGTCATGAAGCACACTGAGGACAGGTGTGAAGCATGGCAGTGATTCCATGTCCACGTGAGGAATATGCTCGTGGTCGAAGACTTTGTCCTTGTTGAAGAGCAGTGAAGAATAGAAGTTGGCCTGGCTGGCGGTCCAGAAGCGCTTCCTTCTAAGACGAGCAGAATCGTAGGGATTGTAGTCAGTGAAGAACACGTGCTCGCCAAAGAAATCACCAGCCTTGAATTTCTGCTTCTTTGAGAATGGATCCTTTGGCTTGGGCTGAGGAGTGTCAGTCAATTGCATTATCACCTCAGGAATCGCAATCTCAGGTTCTTCATGCTGAGGAATTTCAGCTTCTACTCCAGTGACAGCCTGGGTCTTTAATTCTTCATTTTCATTTTCTTCAGCACTAGTGGATGGAATTTCTTCATGGACAGACGGTGTGGCATGTGGTTCATCAGATCCCATTTGAACTATATTTGCTGGGGACTGAGGAATTTGTTGCAATGGTGTGAAGAGTGGAGAGTTGGGGTGCTGACTTTCCCAAAAGTCATCATTCAGCACAGGTGTGGTACAGCCAATGTCCGCATCTTCATCTTCCATTTCTTCAATGCCGGCCTCTTCAGCAGTAAATTGAGGCATAGGCGAGGAAACAACTGAAGTTGAAGGGATTTCATCCACTTCAATTTCTTCATCCATCTGCTCTGACGTAGCAGCAAAAGGATTTTCTTCATCAGATCCGCTAGGGATTACGTATTCTTCATCAAAAGGGACGATTTCCTTTGATGGCATGGTAGTGAGAGGAACGGCATCAATTGGGTTTGCAAATGAGCTGGTCATTGACTTCATCTTCTTCGGAGCTGAAGAATCTGAAGAAGCTGATGCCTTCCTTTTCTTCACTGCTGCACGCTCTGCAGCCTTGGTCTTCTTTGCATCTGATGTAGATGGAAGAATTGGAGTTGGGGTAGGCGCAGGAGGAGCAGAGGAATGTGGTTGATTTTCTTCAGGCACAACTGATGCAGTTGCCCTGACCTCTTCATTTTCTTCAGGCGCACCACTAGTGGATGCCCTGGCAATTTCATCAGCGGCTGGAATGCAGTCATCAGCCCTGGAACTCATATTTTCTTCAGCAGACTGAGTGTCATCAGCGGTGCTGGCATGTTCTTCAGTTGGTTGAGAAGATGCTTCAGCCTGAGGAATTTCTTGTTGCGATGGGGCTGCAACATTGGAGGTGAACTTTTCAGTCAGTTTCACAAACCTGACCTTGGCTCCTTGCCAATCAGCATAGTAAGCATTGAAATCATCGCTGAGGACTTTGATTTCAGACTGGATCTTCACAAGTTCATCAGTTGTCATAGTGACAACGTTGTTCTTCAGGAATTTTTCTTTCCTGTACTGTGCTTTCTTGATCTGCTTGGCCTTCTCAAATTTCCATTTCTCTTCTTGGATGAAGGCAGTCAGCATATGACTTTGGCCAGGAGTGAACTTGAAATCAGGCATAGGAGTGTTTGGGTCCTTGTGCCAGAGATCAATGTAGTCGAGGATCAACTTTGGATCCAAAAGCAGAGGCACATTTGTGCCCTTGGCTCTAGCGGCCCTGACTTGCATATCTCTGATGATTTCAGCAAGTTCATCATCATCAGCTTCATCTTCTTCAGACGGCACTTGGAAGGCGACCTGCTTCTTGTGAGGACTTGGGCGAGAACCTCGTCCAGCAGTGGTCTTTGTCTTCAGCAGAGAGGGTCCTGTTGAAGAATTTGGTGCAGCTAAGTAACTAGCAGAAGCTCCTGAGGCAATAGAAATGCCTGTAGTCCTTTGGCACGTGGCAAGATGCACAGGTGCTGAGGACTTGGTTGGAGCAGCTAAGGACTTTGGAGGAGGAGGAGCAGCGTGAGGAATTGGCCGTGAGGGCATAGCTGAGGAACTTGGCCTTGAGGATATTGATGGCGAAGCACTTGGCTTGTGCGGAGGCTTCTTTGCCATGGATTTCTTTGGCTTGACAGAGGCCTCAGCGGCGGCAGCAGCAGCAGAGTCTTCATTGAATTTCATCACTGCTTCTCTGGCTTGTCTAGCCAGCTTGGCCTGGCGCTTGACCCATTCATTAGGATAGTCCTCACCGCGCTTGAGGCTGGTGGGATCCGCTTCTTGGTCAGGTGCCAATGGAGGTCTTGGGCATGGAGGATCGAGTGCGAATTTCTTCATGTATTTGGGAGTAACATATCTGTACTCACTCCACTCTCTTGCCCATCTCATTTCTATCCTCTGGATGCGCACCTTGCGCTGGTTTTTGTCCTCTTTTCCAAACTTGTCCTCAGGACTGCAGTAATCCTTGTATATGTCATCAGGGATTTCGAAAGCAGTATTAACCTTAGGCCTCTTTCCTCCCTTCTGTGGCTTCTTTCCATCAGCCATTTTCTTCAGATGAGGAATTTGAACAATTGAATTCTCTGAAGATGTATGCAACTATTCTTCGAGGAAAGCTGTAGATGAGTTAAGTTGATGAGAACCTAGTGATTCAGCAGCGGACATGAGTACCTGTGAACAGAGTATAGTTGCGAGGAATTTGGAGAGGTCATATGCGTTCTCAGAAGGTTTTGTAAAAAGAACAAGTTTGAGGAATTTGACCAGGCTAGTCTTGAAGAATTTCACTAAGCGTTCTTAGTCTTGGGTTCCAGAGTTGTACATATCAGAAATCCGCACAATTGAGGAATCTTGAAGAGAAATTATAGCTTAGAGAAATGAATCAAGATCAGATGACATGTGAGGTGTTTAGTGTGTGAAGAATTTGAAGAATAAACACCTTTGAGGATTTTGTAGAAATCATTTGAATCAAAGAGGGCAGTAAAAGTAACTTTTAATTACCCTGGACGAAGAACACGACGAACTATGAGGTGGAGATGTGAAGTTCGTCTATGCAGATCTTCCACGCCCTAACTCGGCGGAGGAAGATAGCTACGGCCGTGGCGGAGTGAAGAAATCCGCGGCCGGCGCGAGTACGATGGCGACGAGGTCGAGGCAGTGAAGCTCTTCCTCACCAGCGACGATGAAGTAGTGGCGGCGCTAGGGTTTGAGAAGCTCGAGCTGGAGAGAGGTCGAGCGGAGTAAAGGAAGTGAGGAAGGGGAGGGGGTATTTATAGCCACGGTGAAAAACCGTTCGCCCGAAGAAATTAGACGAACGTGCCCCTGACCCTTCTCATTCGCTTGACATGTGTCACCCACGTACTGGGAAGTGGAGATCGTGTGAGATCGTGGGTGAATAGATAAGTGTTTCGTGGGATGCGGAACGGTTTGAGCGGCAAAACCGAAAATTTGGATAAGATAAGTTTTAACGTTCCGTTCGCAAATTCTTCAGCTGACAAGGACACAGTGAAGATTTTGAACGAGTTTCAAATAGAACGCACATGAAGAATTTGTGAATAGATTGGGTTGAGTATAGCATAGAGGGGGAAGGGTCCGATCACATTCACTTAGCAGAAAAACCAACTTGAAGAATTAGCCGTAAGTGAATGCTATAGAGGACATAAACTTATATATATATATATATCCAATGAAGAAAAACAATGGAAACAATGAAGACAATGCAAAGTTGAAGAACATGAACAATTGAGGAATTCAAACTGAGGAAAAACTCAATTGAAGATTTTCAACTTTTGGTGGTGGCGTGACCCACCGTATAAGAATGATGATTTCAAACACCGCGTACAATTGTCGTAGGGTTCTGAGAATCAAATTCTTCATTAATTTCTTCACACTTAGAGTGTTATTCTTCATTGATTGAAGAAAAACATTTCTTCATGTGTTGCACATCTAAGTCATCAATTTTGCATAAGTGTTAGGATGAGTGTTCTTTTCAAAGAACATTCGAAGATTCTAAGATACTTAGCTCACACCGCAACTTGCTAAATCTCTTCTCATCCAAGGGCTTTGTGAAGATATCGGCTAGCTGTTCTTCAGTCTTCACATGCTCAATAGAAATGTCGCCCTTCAACACATGATCACGAAGAAAATGATGACGAATCTGAATGTGCTTTGTCTTCGAGTGCTGAACTGGGTTGTGAGGAATCTTGATGGCACTCTCATTGTCACAGAAGAGAGGCACATTCTTCACGTTGACGCCGTAGTCCTTAAGAGTTTGCTTCATCCACAACAATTGAGCACAGCAAGAACCAACAGCAATGTGCTCACCTTCAGCAGTAGACAGTGATACGCAGCTCTGTTTCTTCGAGGACCAACAGACCAAAGATCGTCCGAGGAAATGACATGTACCAGATGTTGACTTGCGGTCCACACGATCACCAGCATAGTCAGAGTCAGAATATCCAATGAGATCAAAAGCCGAGCCCTTGGGGTACCATAATCCAAGTGTTGGTGTGTGAGCTAGATATCAAAGAATATGCTTCACAGCCTTATGGTGTGATTCCTTCGGTGTAGCTTGAAATCGGGCACACATGCAAACACTAAGCATTATATCTGGCCTAGATGCACATAAGTACAATAAAGAACCAATCATGGAGCGGTATACCTTATGATCGAAGTCAATACCATTTTCATCAGTGCACAGATGGCCATTTGTGGGCATAGGAATTTTGACGCCTTTGCAATCTTGCATGCAGAATTTCCTTAGTACATCCTTGAGGTATTTCTCCTGAGATATGAATATGCCATTGCGTTGTTGACGAATTTGAAGACCTAAGAAGAATTTCAACTCTCCCATCATAGACATTTGATATTCTTCACTCATCATATAGGCAAATTCATCACTATAACGTTGGTCAGTACATCCAAAGATAATATCATCAACATATATTTGGCACACAAACAGTTCACCATCATAAGATTTAGTGAAAAGAGTAGGGTCGAGTGAACCGGGTTTGAAGCCTTTCTTCATGAGGAATTCCTTCAAAGTATCATACCACACCCGTGGGGCCTGCTTGAGGCCATAGAGGGCCTTGTTTAGTCTGAAGACTTTGTCAGGATGCTTAGGATCTTCAAAACCTAGGGGTTGAGCAACATATACTTCTTACTCAAGCTTACCATTGAGGAATGCACTTTTCACATCCATTTGATATAAAGTGATATCATGATGGCTAGCATAAGCAAGTAATATGCGAATAGCCTCAAGTCTAGCAACAGGTGCAAAAGTTTCATCGAAATCAATTCCTTCAACTTGTGTGTAGCCTTGAGCTACAAGCCGTGCCTTATTCCTCACCACAAGGCCATTTTCATCTTGCTTGTTGTGGTAGATCCACTTTGTGCCAATGATATTGTGCTTGCGAGGATCTGGACGTTTAACCAGTTCCCAGACATTGTTGAGCTCGAATTGATGTAATTCTTCTTGCATGGCCTGAATCCACTCAGGCTCCAAAAATGCTTCATCTACCTTAGTGGGCTCTGTGATAGAGACAAAAGCATAGTGCCCACAAAAGTTAGATAAATGTGAAGCTTTTGAGTGTGTGAGAGGACCTGGTGCTTCAATGTCATCGATGATCTTTTCAACTTGCACTTCTTTTGCAACACGAGGATGAGCTGGTTGTCGTCGAGGAATTTGATCAGCATTTTCTTCAGTATTTTCTTCAGGTGCATCAGCTCAACGTTCTTCACGTTCTGGAATGAATTCTTCAGTAGGAATGACATCCTCAGTAGCCTTGAACTTGATAGTTTCCTCAGGTGCTGGTTCATCTATCACAGAAGGTAGGTGCTCTCTTTGCGAGCCATTAGTTTCATCGAACCGCACATCTACAGTTTCAACAACCTTGTGAAGAACGTTGTTGAAGACTCTGTAGGTGTGCGAATCCTTTCCGTAACCAAGCATGAAACCTTCATGTGCTTTCGATGCAAATTTAGCATTGTGATGAGGATCTCTAATCCAACATTTAGCACCGAAGACTTTGAAATAACTCACATTGGGTTTCTTGTCAGTGAGGAGTTCATAGGCAGTCTTCTTGAAGAATTTGTGAAGATATACCCTGTTGATGATGTGGCATGCAGTATAAATTGCCTCAATCCAGAAGTGACGAGGCGTCTTGTACTCATCAAGCATAGTGTGAGCCACCTCAACAAGAGTTCTGTTCTTGCGCTCCACGACGCCATTCTGCTCAGGAGTATAAGGAGCAGATAACTCATGAGTAATACCAAGTTCATCAAGATAGTCATCAAGACCAGAATTCTTGAACTCAGTTCCATTGTCACTTCTGATGTGCTTGATCTTCACACCAAAGTTGGTTGAAGCCCTCGAGGAAAATCGTTTGAAGACTTCCTGCACTTCATGTTTGTAAGTGACAATATGTACCCAAGTGTATCGAGAGTAATCATCAACAATAACAAAGCCATAGAGAGATGCATCATTAGTGACTGCTGAGTAATGATTAGGACCGAAAAGATCCATGTGAAGCAATTCAAATGGTCGAGTAGTAGTCATGATAGTCTTCGCTGGATGCTTAGCCTTGGTCATCTTTCCAGCTTCACAAGCTCCGCATAAGTGATCCTTGAGGAATTTGACATACTCAATGCCAATGACATGCTTCTTCTTTGCAAGCGTGTGCAAATTCCTCATGCCTGCATGACCAAGTCGTCGATGCCAGAGCCAGCCTTCTGAAGCTTTTGCAAGTAGGCACACGGCTGGTTGTGGTCCTGTAGAGAAATCAACAATATACAAGTCTCCTCTCCTAAAGCCTTCGAAGAGTTTGGAATTGTCAGCTTCCATAACCACAACACAACGATACTTGCCAAAGACAGCAACCATATCAAGATCACAAAGCATTGAGACAGACATGAGGTTGTATCCTAAGGACTCGACAAGCATGACTTTGTCCATGTGTCGATCCTTTGTGATCGCAACCTTACCTAGACCCAATACCTGACTTTTGCCTTTGTCAGCGAAGATGATATGCTTCAGATGCGATGGAGATAAGGGAGCATCCATCAATAGATTCTTATCACCAGTCATGTGATTTGTACATCCACTATCGAGAACCCACTCAGTGGCTTTGGGTTGATCATCCTGCAGATGAATTAGTGCAGCTTACGAACTCATATACTTCATCAGTGAAGAATATGACATCAATTCATCAGATCAATTTTATCAAGTAATAGAACAGATAAAGTAGTATGAGGACATGAGAAATGCAAGTTCATTTCTTCATGATTAGCCTGCGTCCTTTCAGGCACTTTTCAGGTCTCCAGCAAATTCTTCAGACGTTCACGCACGTCTGGAGACCTGACCCTGCAGAAGAGATTAGTTCTTTTTCTTCACCACCCACATCTGAAGGGGTGGCAAAGAGTTCATCACTCTGCGAGCTCCATACGAGAAAGGTGGCATAGAAGCCAATCCATTTCGTTTCACATAAGAGGAGTTAGGGTAAGCATATGAATAAGCAGAGAAATTCTTCGAGGACTTATGAACATAATGATTAGAAGAATAATGCTCATATTCATAGCCCTTAGCTCTTCCCTGCGAATCAGAGTTGTTAGCACGATGATGTTCATATGAGGACTTTGATCCTTTTGAGGAATATGATCCACGTGAGGAATTCGATCCGTATGAGGACTTGGATCCATATGAAGAATTTGGTCCATATGAAGAATTTGATCCGGGGTTCCTATTCTTCATAGGTGGTGTCATGAGGACATTCACCTGGAGACTTTCAAGGCACCTTTTGGGAACCCAGATTTTCTTCATAGGGGAACCGTTCCTGCAGTTAGTGCCAACATATCTAGCAAATACTTCACCATTCTGATTTTTGAACAGTTTATAGTTGGAGTCAAATGACTCATCAGAAGAATGAGGAGATTCACATGTAAAGCCAGATAGATTAGATGGATCAACTGGAGGTCCTTTTGCAGCAACCCATGAAGTTTTGGGGTACTGCTCAGGTTTCCAATATGTACCATCAGCATTGAGTTTCCTCTCAAAGGCAATACCCTCTTTCCTAGGGTTCCTGTTGAGGATCTGCTTTTTAAGCACATCACAAAGAGTCTGATGCCCTTTGAGGCTTTTGTACATGCCTGTCATGTACAATTCCTTCAGCCCTGCATCGTCAGTGATACTAGCAATGTCCTCAGACGAGGAATTAGTGATAGTAGAGGCAGGTGAAGAATATGTAACATTAGAGGCATTAGAACATTCAGGTGAAGAATTAGCAGATTCACGTTCAATGCATTTCAAACATGGATGAACAAATTCTTCCTGAGCAGCGCTGATTTGTTGAGCAAGTAATGAATCGCGCTCCTTCTGAAGATCTTCATAACTCACTCTTAGCTTCTCAAGGTCTTGCTTTCTCTGAAGAAATTCATAAGAAAGCTTCTCATGATCAGATAAGAGAGTGTTATGATGATCTTGAAGGGTGTCATACTTAGTATGAAGTCTCTGAAGACTTTCAGCCAAAGCCTTTGACCGATCCATTTCTTCACCCAACATATCATCGCTCCTATTTAGCATGTATTGAACTTCTTCCAAAGCTCTTTGTTGTTTAGTGGCAACGGAAGCAAGTTTGACATAGCTGGGTCCAAATTCATCACCAGATTCATCATCACTAGACTCGGATAGGTAGCATTCAGTTACCTCAGCACTTTTTGCCATAAGGCATGATGAAGAGGATGATGATTCTGGTTCGAATGTCATCGCTTTGAGAGATTCCTTGAAGTCCTCAAACCAAGGATCATGACGGGTTCGATGACCTTCATAGACCTCAGAGAGACGGTCCCAGATAAGCTTCGCATGATCGAGATGCATGATGTTCCTGAACTGATTTTGAGACAGACAGGAGCAGATGACGTCCTTCGCCGTGAGATTGAGAAGAGTGTACTTGCGAATGTCATCAGCTTCCGCCATCTTGCATAGATCGGTCAGACCAATCTCAGCGATGGTCCACAGCTCGTTGTTCATCGCCATGAGGCGCTTCTTCATCATGGCCTTCCACTTGGGATACTCGTGACCGTCAAAGATGGGGCATGACACAGTCTTCATTCCTGTGGTCGACATAACTAAAAGTCCAGGCGGTTAAACCAAAATCACAAAGAACAAGGGAGTAACTTGCTCTAATACCAATTGAAAGTGCGTTATATCGACTAGAGGGGGGGTGAATAGGCGATTTTTATGAATTCTGCACTGAGGAATTTGCGGGTGAGGAAATTCCTTAGTGAAAAACTACTTGCAGCGGAATAAGTACTCAGAAGTAAACATAACAGAACACAAGCATGGTCATCATGATGAAATGAAGACAAGCACAGAGTACGGAAAGCGTAAACACAGGATGAAGACAAACAGACTGAAGAAATTGAACTGAGGAAATTGAGAAAGTCTTCAGTCAAAGTCTTCAAACACAGATATGAACAAGCACACAACACAGTTATGAGGAAATGAAAAAGTTGAGGAAATAGAACTAGTAGGCTTGGTGAAGACAATGATTTGGTAGACCAGTTCCAACTGTTGTCTCAGTTGTACATCTGGTTGGAGCGGCTAGGTATTTAAACCTGAGGACACACAGTCCCGGACACACAGTCCTCACCGTATTCTCCTTGAGCTAAGGTCACACAGACCTCACCCAATCACTCGTGGTAAGTCTTCAGGTGACTTCCGAACCTTCACAAACTCGGTCACTCGGCGATCCACAATTCCTCTTGGATGCTCTAGACCATGACGCCTAACCGTGTGGAAGAAGCACAGTCTTCAAAGGTAACAAGCGTCGGATCCACGTAGGATCAATCTTTTCAGTGATGCTCAATCACTTTGGGCTTGTAGGTGTTTGGGTTTGGGTTTTCCTCACTTGATGATTTTCGCTCAAAGTCCTCCGAGGATGGGATGCTCTCAAATGACAAGTGTCAGTTTCTCTCGGAGCAACCAACCAGCTAGTGGTTGTAGGGGGCGGCTATTTATAGCCTAGGGAGCAGCCCGACATGATAAGACATAAATGCCCTTCAATGATATGACCGTTAGGTGGATAAGATATTTTGGGACAGCTGGCGCGTAGCACAGCAACGGTGGGAAATTTGAGTATCAAATTCCTTAGGGCTATCATGTTCCTCACTGTGTAGGCAATCCGCACTGGCGAATTCCTAACTCCTCAGTCAGAACAAATTCCTCAGAGACCAGAAGAACTTCGTCTCTTTCACTGAAGAATATGACTGAACTATATGAGATTTCCAATGGCTTCACTCGAAGGGATTGGTAGGTGTAGGATTTTGAGTTGAGCATCACATGGAAATTTTTCCTTAGTATTTCGTCGACCCCCTTTAACAGTACGGTGTTTCCTATGACTCAAGAAAGATAAAATGAAACTACGAAAACAAAAGTCTTCACGCTTCATGTTCCTCAAATGAATACCAAGTCTTTAAGGTCACACCAATTTCTTCACTTTCAAAGCCTTCAGAAAGTCTTCAGAAATCCAAAGTCTTCAGTCGAAGAACTTCATTTTTAGGGGTCGACTTTCTCTGTAAATATCAAACTCCTCATAGACTTATAGTCCTGTGTACACTCATAAACACATTAGTTCCTTAACCTATAAGTCTTCAATACACCAAAATCACTAAGGGGCACTAGATGCACTTACAGCTGGGGTGATGGTATTGGTACATATACCTAGCAACCAAACCTATGAAGCTGGGAAATTTTTGATGTCGATCCTTGCGCAAGCTAAATAGAAGAGTGTATGTTGTAGGTATACTATCTAAAATTGATGAGATTGACTACGCGTAACACTGGCCCCAATATGTAGTTGGTAAATTAAAACCCTGAAGGAGCAGTCAAACAATGAATTTAATCCTTTTAATCAATGCCTCAAGAAGTCCCTTTTGTGTATGAACATGTGATACTGAGTACTCCACTTTTGTTTCCATTGCCATTCAACAATCATCGAACGCCTTGAAGTAAAATTTTCAACATTGTCCATTCAAATAGACCTTATAAGATAACCGGGGAAATTATTTCTTATTTGTATGATCTGAGAGATCAACTTTGCAAAGGATGGTTATGGATTGACGGTATACAAACATTCAACCATTTAGAGGAAGCATCGATGAGCACCATGAAGTACCCCAAGAGGGGCTAAACTAGATGACATATATCCCAATGGATACGTTCTAATAACACGGGGATTTCATCCTTCAATATGAGGGGCGATGGTCTAATGACTAACTTCCCTGTAGCGCATGCAGGGTGTTAGGGATATAACCTCGAGGTGTGACCCACCCAGGAGGGGCCGGGTTACACCGTTGGTGGCTTAGCAAGAAGAAGGCCCAAGGAGGCCTAAGAAGAAGTATGAAGACGACGGCTCACGAAGGCGGGCCTGGCGGAGGCCCAAGACCCGGACGTGTGAACCGCCATATGGTGGCTTGCCTGTTAAGGCAAGGTGATTTAGAAATCAGGCCGGACACGCTATGTGATCCAGCTCGGACTCTTGTAAGCCGCCAGGCTCCGACCTGTGTATATAAAGGCGAGACCCGGCGGCGGTTTAACTCAAGAAACAGTTGATCGACAGCTAGGTCAAGCGTAATCGCTCCATTGTATTCGACACCCAAGCAATAGTCAACAAAAGCAGGAGTAGGCTTTTACCTCATTGAGAGCGGCCGAACCTGGGTAAATCCTTTGTGTCCTTTGTCCAGTTCAACCCCTTCGAGCTAAGCTATGTTTTGATGGATCCACACCTAAGTCCTTTCACTAGGGCATCTGCCGTGTTAAACCCACGATCGTTGGCGCCCACCGTGGGGCCAGAGCACGGTGATTTTAAGTTCTTGAAGGGTAATTTCTCAGGGATCGAAGGATATGCCATGGGCCGGATGACCAAGAGTCGTCGCGGCAAGATCTACATCAACGACGCTGGGTGGGGCCCCGAGGCTGACTCAATCGAGTACGGGTACCGGGTCCCCTTTGATGGAATTCACGTCTTCATCGGCAAGATCAGCGAGTCAGATCCTGAGTCGGACGCCTGCACTAACATCATCGAGATGGCCCGGCACGCGCAACCTGCCAGGGGTCGACCCGGTCGGAAGCACGTCTTTGTGGGCTTTGTTCATGGGGCGGAACTTTAGAAAGGCTCTGCGTCTGCTGGAGAGACGACCATCTATTCAGGTGATGAGTCCTCAACTGGAGAGACCGGGTCAATCTATCAGCTTCAAGATGGCGGCTTTGGGGCTATTCCGATGGTGACAGTATTCCGGATCCCTATGAGCCGCGATACATCTCCATCGTATCTACTTTTCCAAACTCCTTTGCCCTTGTTCTTGACTCTAATTTGCATGATTTGAACGGAACTAACCCGGACTAACGCTGTTTTTAGCAGAATTGCCTTGGTGTTATTTTTGTGCAGAAATAAAAGTTCTCGGAATGACCTGAAACTTCACAGAGAATATTTTTGGAATTAATAAAAAATATTGGCGAAAGAATCAACCGAGCGGGACCCACCTGCTATCCACAAGGGTGGAGGGCGCTCCCCTAGGGCGCGCCCTCGTGCCTTGTGGGTCCCCTGGACCTCCACCGACCTCAACTCGAACTCCATATATTTACGTTCAGGGAGAAAAAAATCAGAGAGAAGGATTCATCGTGTTTTATGATACGGAGCTGCCGCCACCTCCTGTTCTCATCAGGAGGGCAGATCTCGAGTCCGTTTTGGGCACCGGAGAGGGGAAATCGACGCCATCGGCATCGTCAACCATCCTCCATCACCAATTTCATGATGCTCACTACCGTGCGTGAGTAATTCCATCGTAGGCTTGCTGGACGGTGATGGGTTGGATGAGATTTATCATGTAATTGAGTTAGTTTTGTTAGGGTTTGATCCCTAGTATCCGCTATGTTCTAAGATTGATGTTGCTATGACTTTTCTATGCTTAATGCTTGTCACTAGGGCCCGAGTGCCATGATTTCAGATCTGAACCTATGATGTTTTCATGAATATATTTGTGTTCTTGATCCTATCTTGCAAGTTATAGTCACCTACTACGCGTTATGATCAGGCAACCCCGGAGTGACAATAGTCGGGACACTTCCCGCTGATGACCGTAGTTTGAGGAGTTCATGTATTCACTAAGTGCTAATGCTTTGGTCCGGTTTTATATTAAAAGGAGGCCTTAATATCCCTTAGTTTCCGTTAGGACCCCGCTGCCACGGGAGGGTAGGACAAAAGATGTCATGCAAGTTCTTTTCCATAAGCACGTATGACTATATTCGGAATACATGTCTACATTATATTGATGAATTGGAGCTAGTTCTGTGTCACCCTAGGTTATAACTGTTGCATGATGAATGCCATCCGACATAATTATCCATCATTGATCCATTGCCTACGAGTTTGTTTCATATTGATCTTCGCTAAGTTACATTTCCGTTGCCACTGTTACGATTGCTACAAAACCGCTACGGTTACTTTTCGACCGTTACCGTTACTTCCATACTACTTTGCTACTAACTATTTTTCTGCAGATATTAAGTCTTTCAGGTGTGGTTGAATTGACAACTCAGCTGCTAATACTTGAGAATATTCTTTGGCTCCCCTTGTGTCGAATCAATAAATTTGGGTTGAATACTCTACCCTCGAAAACTGTTGCGATCCCCTATACTTGTGGATTATCAAGACCTTCTTCTGGCACCGTTGCCGGGGAGCATAGCTCTATTCTCTGAGTCACTTGGGATTTATATTTGTTGGTCACTATGAAGAATTTGAAAGATACTAGAACCAAGATTTTTCCCTCTACTACGAGGGGAGGTAAGGAACTGCCATCTAGCTCTGCACTTGATTCACCTTCTGTTTTGAGTAAACTTGCAACACCTACACCTACTATTGATTCTGATATGTCGCATGCTACCGATGATGCTACTTCTACTATGAATGATGCTTATTATGCTACTACTTTGCTTGATAAAACTGTGCCACTGGGCGAATTACTTGATGCACATCTTGCTACAGTTCGAACTATTGATTATGCTGAAGATGATGATATTTCAGAAACTGATGAAATTATTGAAACTGAAAACTTTGAAACACCTGATAAGACTAGCTCTCCTAGATATGAACTTCCTATTGTACCTGAGGGTTATATTATGGATGAAGAAACTGCTAGAAACTTTTTTGCTTGCAATGATAGAGATGATCTTAAGAAACGGTTAGCTAAGCTGAAAGAAAAGTCTTTGGATGCTAGAATGTAATATGATCCTAAGTTTGCTACTTCACCTATCTTTGTTATTGATAAGGATTATGAATTCTCTGTTGATCCCGAGTTAATTACTTTGGTTGAATGTGATCCTTTCTATGGTTATGAATCTGATACTATTGTGATATAGCCGCTCTATTTATTCATGAGGAAAAAATTCACTATTACTATATTCTTAAGTTGTTTCCTTTCTCGTTAAAGGGTGATGCTAAGTTATGGTTTAATTCTCTTACTCCTGGTTGTGTGCGTAGTCCCCAGGATATGATTTATTACTTCTCTGGAAAATATTTCCCTGCTCATAAGAAACAAGCTGCTTTAAAGGAAATATTTAACTTTGTGCAAATTGAAGAAGAGAGTCTCCCACAAGCTTGGGGGAGGCTCCTCCAATTACTTAATGCTTTGCCTGATCATCCTCTCAAGAAAAATGAAATACTTGATATCTTTTATGATGGACTAACCGATGCTTCTAGGGACCACCTAGATAGTTGTGCTGGTTGTGTTTTCAGGGAACGAACTGTTGAGCAAGCTGAATTGCTATTGAATAATATATTGAGTAATGATAATGATTGGACACTTCCTGAACCAACTCCTAAGACAACTCCGAAGAAAAGAGGTATTCTATTTCTCAGTCCTGAAGATATGTAAGAGGCAAAGAAATCTATGAAAGAAAAAGGTATTAAAGCTGAAGATTTTAAGAATCTACCGCCTATTGAAGAAATACATGGTCTTGATAACCCGACACAGGTAGTAGAGGTAAACTCTCTTTATAGATTTGATGAAGGTGATATTCCTCATAATAAGTCTGTTAGTCAATGTTTGGATGTGTTTGATAATTTTATTGTTAAACAAGAGAACTTCAATGCTTATGTTAGTAGACAATTGAAATGTAATGCTCACATGCTTGACTGCTTGGGTGATTATATGAGTAGAACTATTAATGATCTTATGCTTATTAGTAAGCGTGCTTCGATGGTTAAAGCTCATGTAGAACAAGTACTTAAGGCACATGATGACTTGCTCAATGAGTTGAATAGTAAGAATAATGATAATGTTGTTAGAGTTATGACTAGAGGTGGTAAGATGACTCATGAACGTTTGTATCCTTAGGGCCATCCTAAGAGAGTTGAGCAAGATTCTCAAAGAATTAATACCGATGCACCTAGTCCTAGTGATAAAAAGAAAAAGAAAGCTGATAGGACTTTGCATGCTTCTAGTGAACCTGTTATAGATACACCTGAGAATCCAAATGACATTTCTATTTCTGATGCTGAGACACAATCTGGTGATGAACATGAACCTAGTGATAATGTTAATGATGATATTCATGTTGATGCTCAACCTAGTAATGATAACGATGTGCAGGTAGACCTGCTGTTTATTTTGATAACCCACACTCAAAGAATCAACGTTATGATAAGAGAGACTTCATTGGCAGGAAACATGATGAAGAAAGAGAACCATGGGTTCAGAAACCCATGCCCTTTCCTCCTAAACCATCCAAGAAAAAGGATGATGAGGATTTTGAGCACTTTGCTGAAATGATTAGACCTATCTTTTTACATATGTGTTTAACTGATATGCTGAAAATGTCTCCTTATGCTAAGTTCTGAAAGATATTGTTACAAATAAAAGAAAGATACCGGAAGCTGAAATTTCCACCATGCTTGCTAATTATACTTTTAAGGGTGGAATATCAAAGAAACTTGGATATCCAGGAGTACCAACTATACCATGCTCCATTAAAAGAAATTATGTTAAAACTACTTTATGTGATCTTGGAGCCGGTGTTAGTGTTATGCCTTTCTCTTTATATCGTAGACTTGAATTGAATAAGTTGACACCAACTAAAATCTCTTTGCAAATGGCTGATAAATCAACTGCTATACCCATCGGTATTTGTGAGGATGTGCCTGTTGTGGTTGCAAACGTTACATCTTAACGGACTTTGTTATTCTTGATATTCCCGAGGACGACATTATGTCGATTATTCTTGGTAGGCCCTTTTTGAATACTGCAGGGGCTGTTATTGATTGGAACGAAGGTAATGTCACTTTTCATGTTAATGGTAATGAGCATACGGTACCCTTTCCGAAGAAACAACATCAAGTTCATAGTATCAATTCTCTTGGAAAAATTTCAACTATTGCTATTGGAGGTTTTGAATTCCCTCTTCCTACTGTCAAAAAGAAATATGATATTCTTATTGTTGGGGACATGCATATCCCTGTTGAGGTAACCTAGTGTTATTCGAAAGTTCTCCGCTTTCATGTTATTCGAAAGAAGTTTGTTAATAAGACTTGATCAACCTTGTTAATGGATTCCTTTTGATGGGCATGAGATGGATGAATTTAGAAAGCAAAACTTTCTGTACCTACTTTTTACTTTCTGTTATTTAGAATAAATAAAGCAAAAATAGTATTATTTGTCAGTTTTCTGAATTATCTGTGCGATAAAAAATGCTCGAAAATAAAAGTTCTCCAAATGCCTAGAAAATTTAGTATGATTTTTTATAGAATATTTTAGAATTTCTGGCACTAAACATGCACCAGTGGGCCACAAGGGTGGAGGGCGCACCCTACCCCCTGGGCGCACCCCTCACTTATTCCAGCACCCATCCACTTTGTCTTCCTCCAGAAAAAATCATCCCATTTATCAAACCCGTGTTCTAGCTCATCTTGCTGCCATTGTCGATCTCCTTGTGCAAAGCTCCATTTGCAAAACTGTTTTGGGGGATTGTTCTTCGGTATGTGACTCCTCCAATGGTCCAATTAGTTTTTATTCTAGTGCTTTGTTTATTGCAAAAATTTTGCTACTGTGGTGACCCTGTTCTTGAGCTTGCATGTCAAATTTATATGGTCCAAAGTAGTTTTTATGCAGGATATAGCCTCTAGACACTTGTAGGAGTAGTTGCTATCAATCTTGTTGAGTTTGGTTCACTTTTATTTTGAGTCACTAAAAGTATCAGAAATTTTTAGAGGAAGAAAATGATGAGGAGATTGTTAAGAGGCTCTTCAAGTCGGGGTTCTAAAGAAATGGAAAATGAAGAGAAGAAGAAGCCCAAGTACAACCTTCCTTGCACCGTGGAGGTTCAGCCGTGTGAATGGCCATGTGATGCATTCTTGGAGGCGGCCAGAATTTGTGAGGATTTATATTATTGGCTGGGAATGCAGGCATCACCGACTTTCTCCACGATAAGTGTGATCAGTACCTCCTACTCACTAATACTTTCGTGCAAAATTTTCACTTTCATGCTAGGAGATCACTACCCACAGTAGAATTCCACTTATATGATGAGCATAAGGAGATGACGCTTTATGACTTTTGTGAGGTTTGCAAATTACCTTATGAGGGCAGCATCGATGAGCCACGTCCTAGAGATGTGGAAGATTTTATTGATGAAGTTACCGTTGGGGAAAGGAGAAAGGTGTTGGAAGCGAGAGTGTCTAGTTTACATTTTTCCTATTTTGTGCTAATACTCATTATTTGCTGGGAGATGTTTAATTGGTCGCGGGGAGAGTGGAGGCCTTAGTGCTCCCGACCTTGCTATTCTGCGCCATGCTTTACTTCGTGATAAAACTTTTAGTTTGGGTGCTATAGTTGCTCGATGGTTGAGTTTAAACCATTCAAAGGGGCCTATTTTCGGAGGTATCTATGCTTCCCGTCTTGCTAGAGGCTTCGAGATACCCATTAGGCACGATGAAAAAGAGGAGAAGCTGCTACCCACTATATACTTAGATTATGACAGTATGGCAGCACATGATTTTATTAAGAAAGACGATGACAAGGGACTCATCTATAACTTGGTATTTAGCGAAAAGACTTGTCAGATTATTACCTTGCTTGCACCTTCTTTGTTCGATATTCATTCAGGCAGGTACCTCATCATGCCCGCGGACATTTATGCATACTGGGAGGGGACGCGATCCCCAGTTTCTAAGCCAGAGCCATCACCTGACCCATATCAGGAGTCTATTTATCAGTGGGAGCCATAGGAGCTCGCTAACCAGTGGAACCCCCAGGATCCTCCTCAGTGCACCGAAGAGGGCTACTTTGATCCATGGGCGTAGACCAACTTAGGCCAAAAGCCTAAGCTTGGGGGAGTACGTATTTCTCACCGACATTATATTCATGTTCACACACTCATTCCAGTTGTCGGCGTTCATACTTTTTCATTATATGAATCATGTTAGTTTATTTTGTTTTTCCCGCTTTCTTCTTGTGTGTTTGAAAAACCTTAAGAAAAACCAAAAAAATAGTTGTAGCTTATTTCCTTTCCATGTTTATTTAGTAGTAGTTTTAAAATAAAACCCAAAAAGATTTCTTGTTCTTCTTTTGCTTGTTGGGAGCTTTCCCTTGTAAATAGTTTTTCTCGTTCTTGTTTCTTTCTTCAGAAAAACAAAAACTCCCAAAACATTTTAGTGTGTGTCTTTGAAATTCTTTGTCCTTTCTTTGGGTCGAGAGGCGAAGACCACAATGAAAATTTCGACTGGCTCTCATATGCATTATTGTTGATCTAACAAAGAGCCCATATTACCTTGTCTTCTCCTTTGAATAAATGTTTGCAGATTCCAGCTTAGTCCAATGCATGTGCACTATTATTATTATCCACACCGTTCGGTCGTGCAAGTGAAAGGCAATAATGACGATATATGATGAAATGATTGAGATGAGGAAAAGCTGGTATGAACTCGACCTATCTTGTTTTTGTAAATATGATTAGGTCATCGTTCTTGATTCAGCCCATTATGAATGAAACATGTTTACAATGACAATTAGAGATTATAGTTACTCATGCCATGCTTAATTAGCTAGGAGTTTATAATGGTTTACCTTGCGTGCCAACATGCTTTTAAAATGGTTGTGATGTAGTATGATAGGATGGTATCCTCCTTTGAATGATTCGAGTGGCTTGACTTGGCACATGTTCACGCATGTAGTTGAAACAAAATCAACATAGCCTCCATGATATTTATGTTCATGGTGATTTATATCCTACTCATGCTTGCACTCAGTGTTGGTTAATCTCAATGCATGTTTATGACTGTTGTCGCTCTCTAGTTGGTCGCTCCTCAATCCCTTGCTAGCCTTCACTTGTACTAAGCCGGAATACTACTTGTGCATCCACTTCCATAAACCCAAAGTTGTTCCATGTGAGTCCACCATAGCTACCTATATGCGGTATTTACCTACCGTTCCAAGTGAAGTTGCATGTGCCAAACTCTAAACCTTCAAATAATAACATGTTTTGTATGCCCGAATCGCTCATGTGGCGATTGGGAGGTGTCAGTATCTTCCACGCTAGGTGGGTTATTCTCACGATGAGTGGACTCCGCTCATCATTCACGAGAAAATGGCTGGTAACCGGGATGCCCAGTTCCATGCTCAAATCAAGTCAAAATATAACTGCAAACAAAACTCCCCCAGGATTGTTGTTAGTTACCCATTGTTTCGGACCAGCCGTGGAATGTGCTTGTTGGTGGTGGGGGAGTATAAACTTTACCATTCTGTTTGGGAACCGCCTATAATGTATCTAGTATGGAAGATACCGTGATCTCTTGGTTGTTATGTTGACAATGAAAGCATGCCGCTGAAATTTTTATTCATCTCTATTTTAGAACTTGAGCTCTGGCACCTCTACAAATCCCTGCTTCCCTCTACGAGCGAGTCATCATCCTCTTATAAAAAGCACCAGTTAGAGAGCACCACTGTCATTTGTATGCATTGTTATTAATTTATATTGAGTATGACTGGATCTCTTTTACCATGAATTACAATGTCTAGTTAGTCCTTGATCTTCAGAGGTGCTCTGCATTTATGTTTTGCGGTCCCAGAAAGGGCTAGCGAGATACCATCTTGTTATATCATATCATGATTGTTTTGAAAAAGTGTTGTCATCCGAGATTTATTATTATTGCTTGCTAGTTGATTATGCCATTGATAGGAGTAAATGTGAGACCTAAATGTTATTGTGAATATGGTTAGTTCATAATCTTTGCTAAAAACTTGAATGCTAGCTTTACATATTTGCAACAACAAGATCAAACAGAGTTTATAAAAGTTTTCCTTTATCACTTTTAGTTTGTCAACTGAATTGCTTGAGGACAAGTAATGGGTTAAGCTTGGGGGAGTTGATACGTCTACATCGTATCTACTTTTCCAAACTCTTTTGCCCTTGTTTTGGACTTTAATTTGCATGATTTGAATGGAACTAACCCGGACTGGCGCTGTTTTCAGCAGAATTGCCCTGGTGTTATTTTTGTGCAGAAATAAAAGTTCTCGGAATGACCTGAAACTTCACGGAGAATATTTTTGGAACTAACAAAAAATATTGGCGAAAGAATCAACCGAGGGGGACCCACCTGTTGTCGACAAGGGTGGAGGGCGCCCCCTAGGGCACGCCCCCGTGCCTTGTGGGTCCCCTGGACCTCCACCGACCTCAACTCCAACTCCATATATTCACGTCCGGGGAGAAAAAAATCAGAGAGAAGGATTCATCGCGTTTTACGATGCGGAGCCGCCGCCACCTCCTGTTCTTGATCGGGAGGGCAGATCTAGAGACCGTTTTGGGCTCCAGAGAGGGGAAATCGATGCCATCGGCATCATGAACCATCCTCCATCACCAATTTCATGATGCTCACCGCTATGCATGAGTAATTCCATCGTAGGTTTCCTGAACGGTGATGGGTTGGATGACATTTATCATGTAATCGAGTTAGTTTTGTTAGGGTTTGATCCCTAGTATCCACTATGTTCTAAGATTGATGTTGCTATCACTTTGCTATGCTTAATGCTTGTCACTAGGGCCCGAGTGCCATGATTCCAGATTTGAACCTATGATGTTTTCATGACTATATTTGTGTTCTTGATCCTATCTTGCAAGTTATAGTCACCTACTACGCGTTATGATCAGGCAACCCCGGAGTTACAATAGTCGGGACACTTCCCGGTGATGACCGTAGTTTGAGGAGTTCATGTATTCACTAGGTGCTAATGCTTTGGTCTGGTTCTCTATTAAAAGGAGGCCTTAATATCCCTTA
This sequence comes from Aegilops tauschii subsp. strangulata, assembly GCF_002575655.3. Lineage (NCBI taxonomy): Eukaryota > Viridiplantae > Streptophyta > Magnoliopsida > Poales > Poaceae > Aegilops > Aegilops tauschii. The sequence continues at coordinate 410,525,010 of NC_053036.3, read as the reverse complement.
ATTTCCATTAGGACCCCGCTACCACGGGAGGGTAGGACAAAATATGTCATGCAAGTTCTTTTCCATAAGCTTGTATGACTATATTCGGAATACATGTCTACATTATATTGATGAATTGGAGCTAGTTCTATGTCACCCTAGGTTATAACGGTTGCATGATGAATGCCATCCGACATAATTATCCATCATTGATCCATTGCCTATGAGTTCGTTTCATATTGATCTTCGCTAAGTTACTTTTCCGTTGCCACTGTTATGATTGCTGCAAAACCGCTATTGTTACTTTTCGACCATTACCGTTACTTCCATACTACTTTGCTACTAAATATTTTGCTGCAGATATTAAGTCTTTCAGGTTTGGTTGAATTGACAACTCAACTGCTAATACTTGAGAATATTCTTTGGCTCCCCTTGTGTCGAATCAATAAATTTGGGTTGAATACTCTACCCTCGAAAACTGTTGCGATCCCCTATACTTGTGGGTTATCAAGCCGCCGAGCAGGGCTGCTGTTTTTATGGCTGGTACGCAGCCGATGCTAAATTCGTCAATGGCCGCCGAGGGAGTCCTGGATTAGGGAAATACAGCGCTATAGACTTCAATACGGTAGAGTAGACATTTTGTTCCTAATTTTTCTGGACCAAACCTCCGCTCCGACCCAACGATACAATGAATTTTTTCTGTTCGTATTCATAAATAAAAAAGATTCAGAATCACAATGCTACAATATGCGTCCAGAGGAGTATTTGGAACAATATTCTTCTATAATCCATTATTGCGGGCTCTGGGTCAAATCTACAGGGGGCATGCAAATCAAATGCGAAAGAAAGGAAAACATTTCTGTTTCTTCTACTTCAATACCGTCCCCGGCCGTCCGGGCTATGTGACATGGGCTGGCCTCGTGGGCCGTGAAGATACAAGATGGAAGGCGTTCCCCCGTGGCCTGATGGGACTCTACTTGGCGTGGAAGGCAAGCTTGGCGTTCGGATATGAAGATTCCTTTCTCTGTAAACCGACTCTGTACAACCCTAGCCCCCTCTGGTGTCTATATAAACCGGAGGGTTTAGTCCGTAGAGGCAATCATAATCATACAGGCTAGACATCTAGGGTTTAGCCATTATGATCTCGAGGTAGATCAACTCTTGTAACCCCTATACTCATCAAAGTCAATCAAGCAGGAAGTAGGGTATTACCTCCATCAAGAGGGCCCGAACCTGGGTAAACATCGTGTCCATTGCCTCCTGTTACCTTCGATCCTTAGATGCACAGTTCGGGACCCCCTACCCGAGATCTGCCGGTTTTGACACTGACATTGGTGCTTTCATTGAGAGTTCGTCTGTGCTATCAGCAGAAGGTTCGATGGCTCCGTCAATCATCTACAACAATGCCGCCGTGAAGGAGACTTTTCTTGCCGGACAGATTTTTTGTGTTTGGCGGCTTCGTGCTGCGTGCCAACTCGATTGGCCACCTCGAGCAGATCGACAACTACGCCCCTGGTCATCAGATCAGTTTTGGGAACCTAAACTATGTCACTGACATCCGAGGAGACTTGATCTTCGAGGGGTTTGCGGCCCGAATTGCCGCTCCATCCTTAGATCCAGAACGGGTTGTCAGGTCCGAAGACGGGAGTATAGAGCCCGCGGGACTCTCTGCAACTATGGAATTTGCTACCGGAGATCCGGAGGGGACGGCGTCAGTGGCAAACCCAAAGACGAACCGAACTCCCCTTGACGCTCAAGCGCAGGACACTCCGCCGGACTCCAAGTCCGAACTCTCAGGGTCCGTGTTAAATAGGCACGACCAGGAGGCTCCAACCTCGGACAGCCCCGCGGACTCTCTTTTCTCTTTCCAAACCTCGCTTTTGAACAAGGCTGTGGACTTGATGCGATCACTCGCCATTACGGAAGGATCGCTTCCGAATTATGCCCAGCCCGGACTAGGGGCTGAGAGCAGGGAATTTTACGTCCCACCCACCACCCACTTCATACCCACTGTCGAAGATTTAACCAACGTGCTCGATTACGCTTCCGAAGACATAGACGGCATGGACGATGATGCCGGAGATGAGCAAGGCCAAGACCCTCCGTTTACCGGACGATGGACGGCCATTTCCACATACGACGTATACATGGTGGACACACCGAAGGAGGACGATGACGGCAAGAAGGGTCCGGATGAGGATAAGCCTGCCGAGGCCCCTCCAAAGCGTCAACGTCAGCGGCGCCGCTCAAAATCGTGCCGCGACAAAAACAGCAATACCAGCACCAGAGACGATAACACTCCAGAGAATGCCAAAGACCCCGAAGCCCCTGTAGAGCCAACATCCGAACATGATGATTGGGAGGATGGGCAAGTACAACCCGACGATCCTGTCAAGAACGAGGGCTCGGAGGACAGCAATTACTTGCCGATCTCCGAAGAGGATGTGAGCCTCGGCGACGAAGATTTTATCGTGCCGGAGGAACCCCTCAAACGAGAGCGCTTTAAATGCCAGCTAATCGCCACTGCAAGAAGCCTGAAAAAGAAACAGCAGCAGCTTCGAGCTGATCAGGATATGCTCAATGACAGATGGACCAATGTCCTGGCTGCTGAGGAATACGGCCTCGAGCGCCCAACTAAGAGTTACCCGAAATGCAAGATACTACCCCAATTCGACGAGGCCCTTGAGCCCGTACCGCCAAAGCATAAAATTGCTGACAAGCCCACCGACCACTGCCTGGACGGGACGGACCGGCTACTCATGCCGAACACCAGCCCGCGCCACCCCGCCGTAGAGGCAGGGAGGTAACGGCCTCGGGCTATACCTACGACCTACGCAAGGACCTGGACAATAGAGCCGGTCTGACAAGATCAATCTATGGATCGAGGGGGTGTGCCCCAACGCACGGGGACGGCCATCAGACCTGGCGGGACAGGCACAACCTTGCACGAGCCGAAAACTGTATACGGCCTTCATCCGAACTACGTCGTGATGTCGCCCGATACAGAGGCGCCGCGCACCCCCTATGCTTCACCAATGAGGTAATGGAACACCAGTTCCCAGAAGGGTTTAAGCCCGTGAACATCGAATCATATGACGGCACAATAGATCCCGTAGTATGGATTGAGGATTTTCTTCTCCACATTCACATGGCTCGTGGTGATGATTTACATGCCATCAAATACCTCCCCCTAAAACTTAAGGGACTAGCTCGGCACTGGTTAAATAGCCTCCCAGAAAACTCTATTGGAAGCTGGGAAGACTTGCAAGATGCCTTTAGAGACAACTTCCAAGGCACTTATATCCGGCCTCCGGATGCCGATGACCTCAGTCATATAGTCCAGCAGCCCGGAGAGTTGGCCAGGAAATTCTGGACCAGGTTCCTAATTAAAAAGAACCAGATTGTCGACTGTCCGGACGCCGAAGCCCTAGCGGCCTTTAAGCACAGCATCCGCGACGAATGGCTCGCCCGACACCTCGGCCAAGAAAAGCCGAAGTCCATGGCAGTGCTTACAACACTAATGACCCACTTTTTCACGGGCGAAGATAGCTGGCTAGCCCGTAGCAGCAACAGTACCAGCAACCCCGGCACTTCCGAAGCCAGAAATTGCAACGGAAGGCCACGACACAACAAACATAAGCGTCAAAGCAACAATGATAATACAGAGGATACGACGGTCAATGCCGAATTCAGTGGCTCCAAATCCAGTCAACGGAAGAAGCCATTCAAAAGAAACAAAGACGGTTCATCAAGCCTGGACTGAATACTTGATCGACCTTGCCAGATCCACGGCACTCCTGACAAGCCTGCCAACCATACCAATAGAAGTTGTTGGGTCTTCAAACAGGCCGGCAAGTTAAATGCCAAACACAAGGAGAAAGGGTCGCCCAGCGAGGATGATGATGAGGAGCCTCGCCCACCGAACACAGGGGGACAGAAGAAATTTCCCCCCGAGGTCAAAACGGTGAATATGATATACGTTACTCACATCCCCAACTGGGAGCGCAAGCGCGCATTAAGGGACGTCTATGCGATCGAGCCAGTCGCCCCAAAATTCAACCCATGGTCAGCATGTCCGATCACTTTCGATCGCAGAGCCCATCCGACCATTATCCGTCATGGAGGCTCGGCCGCGCTAGTCCTGGACTCAATTATTGATGGATTCCACCTAACGCGAGTCATCATGGACGGCGGCAGCAGCCTTAACCTGCTCTATCAGGACACAATCCGCAAAATGGGTATTGATCCTTCAAGAATCAAGCCCACAAAAACCACCTTTAAGGGAGTAATACCTGGTGTAGAGGCCCGATGCACGGGCTCAATCACACTGGAGGTTGTCTTCGGTTCGCCGAACAACTTCCAATGCGAAGACTTGATCTTCGACATCGTCCCTTTCCACAGTGGCTACCATGCGTTCCTCGGACGACTGCGTTTGCTCACTTCAACACGGTCCCACACTATGCTTATCTCAAACTCAAGATGCCCGGACCCCGCTGTGTTATAACAGTCAATGGAAACATGGAACGCTCCCTCCGCACTAAGGAGCACACCGTGGCCCTGGCAGCGGAAGTACAGAGCGGCCTTATCATACCAAATACTACATCGGCAGTCAAGCCCCCGAACACTATCAAACGAGTCCGGACTACCCCGCAGTACGACAGTCCAACTCGTCCGGAGCTCGACTAGCAATTCGGCCTCCGTCTCAGTCCCAACCGAATTGCGGCATATGTACCATGCGTACATCACTATGCGCTAAAGATACCATTGGCAAAGATGGAGGCATAGTAAAGATAAACTCTAGAATACGGCTCGACCCTATCTGCACCCTGATATTTCTTTTCTCTTATTTTTATTTTTCCAGGTTCCTTACAACCCACATCACCTTTCGATGGTACCAAGGGCCCTTTTTCTGAGCCCCTCATGAAAATCCGATCGTTGATCCTTTCGAAGGATAATACGCCAAGGAGAAAAGCAGCGTAGACATGTGGTAGAGTATCTAAAGGTTATTTAAAGATCACCGCTTTCTTCTTTAGGACCCGTACACAGCTTTCCCTTGTGCTGGGCATGTAAAATAGCCTCGATGCTCATCGCATTATTTGTAAAAATATGTTTTGACGTATCAATCAGACTATAATGGAAACAGTTTGTCGCCCAATCTATTCGGTACTGGCTTATTTCTTAATTTGTATTCCCTCTTCTTCGTCCGGTTGCCATGTACACCTCGGCTCGACTTAAATCGCCAGGGGCTCCATTTGGCCACGTACATTTCTTCAATAAATAATAATAAGTCCGAACACTTTTATTGTACAATTCGGCATCATGAATTAAGCACTATATGCATCAGCTCCAAATCATGTCTTTGGTCAATAGTTGGGTTGCCTGGCTCCTGTGGTTATTGCCTTATGTTACGCTCGTTTGGCTAAGGCAGTAAGGGAGAACTACTGTGATTGTGTTTCCGGCTCATCCAGATTAACACCTCAGTAGAGAAAGCCGAAAACCTACTGTCATGGTGCGGAGAGAGCTGGTCAGCTATTCGGAGACTAATTACAAATCTCTTGCGATTTTTTCCGCCTTACGCGAGGGACCGGTCTTCACCCGGTCAGGCATCCACAGCACCCAAGTTCGGATAATCAAATAATACCAGGGGCTGCGCCTACAACCTCATTGTCGAACTCTTATGGCTAAGTGAGAGCGATAAAGCCACATAGTCTGATTGCCTGGTTCACCGCACTAACACCTCCTTCAAGGACCAAACTTGATGGGTCAAGTGTGTTCAGGTGCTATTCCGAACACCCCCGTACTACCTACGTGGGGGCTGAAGTCGGCGACTGGCCAACTCTCAGATATCGTAAACGGCTGCACATGAGGAAAAGAATTTGAGGTAAAATAAGCAACATATTATACATCAGCCTTGATTCATAATACAAAGTTCGGACAACAGGGATACATTCATTCAAAAATAATGTCCTTCGAGCACTGGCCCTCTACAATGCGGGATCCTTTGAGGATGTCGCAAAATACCACTCTGGCGTTCGGTGCTCTTTGCCCGCGGGCGGTCCCTCGGTGGCAAGCTTGACGGCGTTCATCTTCGCCCACTACACTTTGACACGGGCGAAGGCCATCCGTGCACCTTCGATGCAGACCGACCGCTTCACGACATCAAGCCGGGGGCAGGGACTGACCAGCCGCTTCACGAGCTCGAAGTAGCTGCTGGGCATGGGTTCGGTGGGCCAAAGACGGATTATAAAATCCCTCATGGCCAATCCGGCCACCCTATGCAGTTCGGTCAACTGTTTTAGCTGATCGCTGAGGGGGACGGGATGCTCCGGCGCAAGGTACTGCGACGAGGACATCTTTTCCGTTGAGCTCCCCTCTTCGGCTCGGAAGAACTCCGCAGCATCAGCAATACTCCGGGGCAGGTCCACAAATGCTCCTGGAGAGCTCCAAATCCGGGTCAGTAAGATATAATTTCTTCTCACAAATTTGCTCTGCATGTTAAAGGCCTTACCCACCGCAATCTGCTTGGCCTCTTGGATCTCCCGGCAGGCGCTTTGGGCTTCGGCCCGGGCCTCCTGTGCACTTTGGAGGGCCTTAGCAAGTTCGGAATTTTGATCCAAAATCTTGCACTCTAAGGACTCACATTTGCTTATCGCATCCTTGAGCTCTTGCTGGACTTCCTCCACCCTTGACTCATCTTTCAGGCGGGCGGCTCGTTCCTCCTCTGCCTCCTTCTTGGCTTCGGCCAGCACGCTCTTGAGGGTCTCGACCTCAGACGCGTCAGCTATGAGCATAATTATAAAACTCATTCAGATAACTAATCAGAGCTGACATCATTTCGGACGTGTTTCAATATCACAAACCTTGCTTTTCCTCTAACTTCTGCCTTAGCTCGGATGCTTCGGCGGCAGGGGAAGCTGACGCCTGCATCGCAGCCTGTTTGTTCAATTAGATATGTATGTTAATCTCCTGCGCAAGTTATTAGATCCTCTGTTCGGCCTTTCTTTGCGAACACCGAACAGAGTCTCAGGGGCTACTATCCATACACAGGCATTCCTCTTATATAGCTAAAAGGCATCATATCACATACCTCAAAGCCTCTCAGAAGGCTAGTGTAGGCCTCGTTCAAACCACTTTTTGCGGACTAAACCTTTTCAATCACCGTACCCATAAGGGTACGATGTTCTTCCACAATGGTGGCGCTCTGAAGCGCTCCCACCAGAGTGTCCGGCGCCTCCGGATTGACAGAGGTCGTCGGCGGGGTGGGCGCCCCCCCTTCTTTCGAAGGAGGCTGCTCATCTGACTCCGGAGCCGTGTGGGTCTCCGGAATGACATTTGGTTGGGGGCCCAACTAGACATGGCCCCCGTCTCCGGTCTCCATGGGGGTCGGTTCCCCCATGTTCTTGGCAGTAGGGGTATCACCCTTTGGCGTCGTCTTGGCGGCCTCCTGCACCTCTCCCTGTCCCGGAAGGGTCCTTCGGGACAACACCTCAGTGTTATCGTAGCAGTGGGGGGGGGGAGGCCGGCGGAGGTGACTCGCTCTCCATCATGTTTGGACCCAGCGAGTTCCCAGAAGATGAGGATCGCTGGGGGAGGTGACGAGCCGGACTGCAGCACGCAATTCAACGTTTTAAAACCACAAGGTGAAAAGCCAGATATATATACAGTACTTTTGTAAACTTACGATCCGGCCGGGGGCTTCGGCCTGGAGCGCCACTCGTGGATGTCGTCGGTGTCCGTCTCGGAATCATCCGTAAGGGAGATTCACCCTTTCTTGGACGCCTCCGCATCTAGATCCACGGAGGCCGCTCTCTTCTTCTTTCCCCCCTTAAGGGGGGAATTGCTTTCTTCCTCCTCCTCTTCATCTTCGTCATGAGAGGAGAGAGTTTTGGTGTCTTCAGACACTATGTCCGAAGCGCCTTTACGGCGGAGGCCACCCTTGGCCTCCTTGCTCTTCTTCTTGACCTACTCTTCCGGCGCCTGATACGGCGCCGGGACCAGCATCCTTGTCAACAGAGGAATAGCTGGGTCTTCGGGTAGCAGAGCCGGACAGTGAATCCGCTCCGCCTTCTTCGTCCAGCCCTGTGGGGAGAATGGAGTGTTTAGTATGCTCCTTGGACTTACAAAATAAGGTTATCCGAAAACTTACGGGAGTTGCCGCGTGAGTGCAGTCATGGCCAAGGTCTTCGGTCGTCTTCGGCCACGTCTTTTGGGTCTTGAAAAGAAGATTCCACATGTCTCCGTGCTTCATGCCGAAGAATCGCTACAGGGTCCGGGGACCGGCCGGGTCGAACTCCCACATATACTCTTGACGCGCCTGGCAGGGGAGAATCCGGCGAAAGAGCATCACCTAAATCACGCTGGCAAGACTGGTATTCTTGTCTACCATGCTCTTGACGCACCTCTGCAGCGTCATCACCTCGTCAGGCGACGCCCAGTCCAGGCCCTTGTTGAGCCAGGATGTCAGCCGCATTGGAGGCTCGGACTTAAACTCGGAAGGAGCGGCCCATGTGGAGTCGTGGGGTTCCGTGACATAGAACCACTCCTGCTGCCATCCCTTCACGGTCTCCACGAAGATTACCTTGGGCCAGGTGACATTGGGAAGCTTGCTCACCATGGCGCCGCCGCACTCCGCGTGTTGGCCATCCACCACTTTCGGCTTCACGTTGAAGACCTTGAGCCATAGGCCGAAGTGGGGGGAATGTGGAGGAATGCATCACACACGACGATGAACGCCGAAATGTTGAGGAAGGAATTCGGGGCTAGATCATGGAAATCTAGCCCGTAGTAAAACATGAGACCGCGGACGAAAGGATGGAGGGGAAATCCTAGTCCGCGAAGGAAATGGGGAATGAACACTACTCTCCCATTGGGCTCCGGAGTGGGGACGATCTGCTTTTTGGGAGGAAGCCGGTGGGCAATTTCCTTGGCTAGGTACCCCGCTTCCCGAAGCTCCTGGATGTTCCCCTCCGTGACGGAGGAGGCCATCCATTTGCCCTGCACTCCAGATCCGGACATGGCTAGAATGTTTGCGGGGGATGAAAATGATTGAGATTTGGGCGCTGGAGCTCGAAGGTGGATGGGCTGAGGAGGAAGAAGGCTTGGGGTAAAAAGGTGGATCCTTATCTCCTTATAAAGGTAGTGAATATCATGCATCCCCCCACGATCCTTAAAGCTCGCCTATTCACAAGGGGTCATGCGAACGGCACGGTTGGGTTTCCCAAGCCCATATTGATGAGAATCCCGCAATAAGGGGACACGATCTCTGCTTTGACAAGACGTGTCACCGGAGGCTGCATCTCGAAATGCAAAACGGGAGGTCAAAAAACGATTCGAAATAATGAAGTGGCCGGACGTAACGTCCCACCAGTAAAGTTGTCAGAAGACAGAACTTGTTTTTGCTTAAGTATTTTTCCCTTGTGATTCAGGGTTGTGACTATTGTATAGAGCCGGGTATAGTTCTTTTGATAAACTACTCTGAAGTGTTCGGAGGAGGAACCCGCCTTGCAATGCCGAAGACAATCTGCGCGCCGGACATATCGTCATTGAAGCCTGGTTCATGGGCTACTGAGGGAGTCCTGGATTAGGGGGTCCCCGGGCGTCCGTGCTATGTGACGTGGGCCGGACTCGTGGGCCGTGAAGATACAAGATGGAAGGCGTTCCCCCGTGTCCGGATGGGACTCTCCTTCGCGTGGAAGGCAAGCTTGGCATTCGGATATGAAGATTCCGTTCTCTATAAAACCGACTCTTGTAACCCTAGCCCCCTCCGATGTCAAAATAAACCGGAGGGTTTAGTCCGTAGAGGCAATCATAATCATACAGGCTAGAAATCTAGGGTTTAGCCATTACGATCTCGAGGTAGATCAACTCTTGTAACCCCTATACTAATCAAAGGCAATCAAGCAGGAAGTAGGGTACTACCTCCATCAAGAGGGCCCGAACCTGCGTAAACATCGTGTCCCCTGCCTCCTGTTACCTTCGATCCTTAGACGCACAGTTCGGGACCCCCTACCCGAGATCTCCCGGTTTTGACACCGACAGCCGCGGCTATGACATCCTGCTCAACTGCTGCGGCGACAGCCGGGGCGAGCGGCTTTGTACGACCGCCGGATCAAGTCTTATATGAGCTCTTGGATGCTTTGGCAACTCTTTTAGCTGCAGAGGTAACTCCGGCGAATCAAGCACAACATAATGCAGAGGTTGTGAAGGTGCGAGATGAGGTGGCCAAGGCCCGAGAGGATCTGAAATGCAGAGAACACCAGGATGGCAACAGAGCGGGCTTCGTTGGAGGCCGAGTCACAACGAATAAGAGCAGAAGCTTTTCGCCCGAGTTTGGACCATAACGCGTCCAATGCTGTTCTTCGAAGGAGGCATCAGAGCACCTTGCCTTCATAGTTTGAGGGACGGAATCTTTTTAACAAACCTGGGGTATGAACGGGTAACCCGCCCGGCTTAACCCGGCCTGCTGAGGCGCCAGGAACTAGGGCGGCGGCTCAGCCTCGTGTGCCAGACCCGCCCCATAGGGATTAGACCCATCCTCAGCGGGTTCCAACACCCTCTGGCCATTATTCTAACCTAGTGGACAACATGATAGCAGTGGCTACCCAGCTAGCGGCTATCTCGATCGAAGGCGAGTCTCTGGTTGCGATAGAGACCCGGAATGCTGTGGAGCTTCTTCAAACGGCCGTGGCATAGCAGGCGGCTTATTCATATAGTCGTGAATGTGTTCACTCAACTCCCCGCCCAACTCAAAGCTATAGACGGCGCATTGAGTCGCCGACGGTTTCAAACAGCGAGCGGCATCGTAACCTGCCTCATAATGATAACCCGCCCCAAGATGACCATATGCCAACCAATGCTCAGGCCGTCGTGGATCAGGCTAGAGCCCGTCGTGAGGCAGAATTGGTGGCTCAATTGGGGGCTCATCATCAATTTCCAGTAAACCCTTCGGTGTCTATTGAAGCTGGGACGACTTCCAGGACAGTTGGTGTGCCGTGTCTAGTACCAGCTCTACGCAATGAGCGTCAGTCCAAGGATTTTAAGGGCCCTCATAAGGTGCCTAATTACACAGCTGATCTTCCACCTGAGGCTTGGATTGAGAGCTATGAGCTGGCTATGGAGATGTTAGATGTTAATGATGCTATATGTGCCAAGTACTTCACCATGATGTTGGATGGACCAGCTCTAACCTGGTTGAAAGGGCTACATGCCAATTCCATCAATTCATGGTCTGAGTTGAAGGCGCGCTTCATTCAGAATTTTAGAGGAACATGTAAGCAGCCTCTATTGATCATTGATCTGGACAACTATGTGCAGCGAGAGGATGAGTCAGCCCACCATTGGGTTCGTCAGGTCTCAGCTATTATCCACTCATCGGATATCATTGCAGCAGGCTCTGCTGTTCTGATTTTGGAGAAGAATTGTCACTTCACACCTCTCAGGCAGAAGCTTGGGAGGCTTAAGCATCACTGTAATGACATGGGAGAGCTCATGGCGGCTCTCATCAAGTATGCTGACTCAGACAACACTAAGGACCCCAGATCTGATGATCAAAAATCCAACAAGGGGAAGAAGAGTGGTAACGGTAAGGGTCAGCAACAGCACGTGATAGGGCATAATGGTCATAACAAGGGTAATGGTGGTAAGGGCAAACAAACCAATGGCGGGTCAGATTTTTTGGCTAACACCAATGCTCAACATAAAAATCAGCGTCGTAAGGGTAAGCCGCAATTTGGGGGACCAAAATTTTACCTTGAGGCAATGCTTAATAACCCTTGCCCGAAGCATAGTCTACCCGGTCAGCCGTCAACTCATGCTTGGAAGGACTATTTTATTATGAAATAATACAGGAATTCTAACTTCAACCAGAATCAAGGCAACAATAATGGCCCGCCTGGCGGGTTAGGATCCGGCTCATAGGGGCCCAGTTTTGGTGGTGGCGGCTCAAATTCTGGGTATCAAGGACAAGGCAACCAAGGTGGTTATAACCAATAGTTTGGCCAGGGAAACCAGCAGCATCAGTCAGGATACCAGAGCAATCCAAAGCAGCTTAACAATGGTCAGTATCATGTTTTCACCACAAGCCTCTGCAAGCGAGATTAGAAGGTTCATAAACGCGCGGCCCGTGCGATTGAGCCGGCGGTACCTCAATATTTACGGTGGTCCAAGCATCTAATCACATGGAGTAGAGAGGATCTCCCGCCCCGGGTTGAGAATCCGGGTCAGCTAGCATTGGTGGTAGCCCCTCAGGTTGGGGGTTATAAATTCACTAAAGTGCTCATGAACGGTGGTAGTAGTATCAATATCCTTTATTATGATACTTTCCGCAGGACGAATTTAACTGATAAGGAGCTCAAGCCGTCGTCTACAGTTTTTCATGGTGTGGTACCTGGTAAGTCGGCATACCCAGTGGGGAAGATTGCTTTGGAAGTGGCCTTTGGTGATGACTACGATTACAGAGGAGAGACGTTATGGTTTGAGGTGGTTAAGATCTGGAGCCCTTATCATGCCTTGTTTGGATGCCCGGCTTACGCTAAGATTATGGCGCGACCTTGTTATGTTTACTTGCAGCTTAAAATGCCAGGGCGTAAGGGCACGATTACAGTCCAGGGCGATCGAAGAATTGCATTTGAATGTGAGGAAGGAGATGCTGCATATGCTGAGTCGGCTTGTGCCATGGAGGAGCTCAAATTTTATAAAGATAATGTTGACCCGGCTGATATGTCCCCTTTGAAGAAGCCGACCACTAAGCAAGACCATTTGTTGAAGTTGAAGTTGGCTGATGATACTAAGCAGGTTGACTTTGTCCCCGACGACATATCTCGGTAGTTCACCATCAGTGCTAACATGGACCCGAAATAGGAAAGCGCGCTCATCGAGTTCATCCATGAGAATCGGGACATCTTTGCATGGAAGCCTTCAGACATGTCGGGTGTATCGAGAGAACTCGCTGAGCACACTCTTAACATTGATCCTAAGTATAAACTGGTGAAGCAGTTCCTTCGCCGTTTTAATGAAGAGCGACATAAGGCTATTGGATAAGAGGTGACCCAGCTTTTGGCGGCCGGGTTCATCGTTGAAGTTTTTCACCCTGAGTGGTTGGCCAACCCTGTGCTGGTGCTTAAGAAAAATGGCACATGGCATATGTGTGTAGATTATACAGATCTCAATAAGGCCTGTCCAGCTGATCCTTTTGCTCTTCCTTGTATTGATCAGATTATAGATGCCACGGCAGGTTGTGAGCGTTTGTGCTTCTTAGATGCTATTCTAGTTATCATCAGATTAAGATGGTAGTTAAAGACCAAGAGAAGATAGCTTTTATGACACCTTTTGGGGCTTTCTGCTATGTTTCTATGCCTTTTGGGCTCAAGAGTGAACATGCGACTTATCAGCGTTGTGTCCAGAACTGTTTTCATAACCAGATTGGACGCAATGTTCATGCTTATATGGATGATATTATTGTCAAGTCCAGAAAGAAGGAGACTTTGTTGGATGATTTGAAGGAGACCTTTGATAATCTCTAGGTCTATAAGATGATGCTTAACCCGACCAAGTGTGTTTTTAGCGTGCCTGCGGGCAAGCTCTCGGGTTTTCTGTTCTCAGAGAGGGGCATTGAAGCTAACCCGGAGAAGATTAAGGCTATAACTTCATTGGCTAAGCCGGCGTGTGTTAATGACATCTAGCGCCTGGCGGGTCATATTGCAGCCTTGAGCCGGTTCATAAGCCGCCTGGGCGAGAAGGCGATTCCTTTATACCAGATGATGAAGAAAACATATCAGTTTGTCTGGAGTGATGCTGCTAATGAGGCATTCGAGGCACTAAAAAAGCAGTTACCTGAGCCGCTTATCCTTGCAGCTCCCATTGAGAAAGAACCCTTGCTCCTATATGTGGCGGCTAACAGTAGGTCCGTTAGTGTGGCGATTGTGGTGGAGCGCAAGGAGACGGGTAAGGAGTACCCAGTCCAGAGGCCAGTTTATTATGTCAGTGAGGTGTTAATTGAGTTTAAACAGCGATACCCACATTGGCAGAAACTGGTATACGGGGTGTTCATGGCCAGTCATAAGCTGAAGCATTATTTTCTTGGCCATCCTATTACTATGGTCAGTTCTGCTCCTTTGGGGGATATTATTCAGAACAGAGAGGCTACAGGCCGAGTGTCCAAGTGGGCCATTGAGCTTCAACCCCATGGTTTGAAGTATGTGCCAAGGACAGCTATTAAGTCGCAGGCTCTTGTGGATTTCATCAATGACTGGACGGAGTTGCAGATGCCTGAGGAGAAGCCTGATAACACATATTGGACTATTCACTTCGACGGGTCCAGGCAATTAGAAGGCTTGGGGCTGGAGTTATTTTGACTTCCCCACAAGGTGAGAAATTTTGCTATGTTTCAAGGTTGATGTTTCCTTGTACTAACAACGCAGCTGAATATGAGGCTTTGCTCCATGGCCTTCGAATGGCGAATGAGATGAATTTAAGCCAGGCCAGGTGTTTTGGTGACTCAGATCTGGTGGCTTAGCAAGTTTCAGGCACTTGGGATTCCAAAGACCCGCTCATGGCGACTTATCGCCGGGCAGTTGATAATATTGCTGGTCACTTCAAGGGTTATCAGTTGGAGCATCTTGATCGAAGGAAGAATGAGGCGGCTGATGCCTTGAGCCGGCTTGGGTCTCAACATAAGCCGGTACCCCCTAATGTGTTTTTTGATGTATTGCATAATCCTTCAGTCAAGTTACCATCACAAGAGGATCTTGCTATTCCTGCCCGGAGGCGCAGTTGGTGGCGGCTCTCCATGCAATCCCTGATTGGACACTTCTCTGCTTGGCTTATATGACCCGGGGCGAGTTGCCTGAGGATGAAACTTTGGCCAGGCAGATAACCCGGCGGTCTAAGTCTATGACTATTGTCAATGGCGAGTTACACCGATGCAGTGTAACAGGTGTTTTCCAGCGTTGTGTTTCTCCCGAAGAGGGCCGTGAGGTTTTAAGAGAGATCCATGAAGGTCATTGTGGTCATCATGCCAACTCTAAGTCTCTAGTGGCCAAAGCTTTTCGTCATGGATTTTATTGGTTGACGTCTCATTCTGATGCAGAGGATATTGTCAGTAAATGTGATGGATGTCAGAAATCTTCTCGACGGGCTCATGTGCCGGCTCAAGAATTGAGGATGATTCCAATTACTTTGCCATTTGCAGTCTGGGGGCTTGATATGGTTGGACCTTTCAAGAGGTCTAATGATAAGAAAACCCACCTCTTGGTGGCGGTTGACAAATTTACCAAGTCGGTTGAAGTAGAGCCGGTCAGCAAGTGTGATGCGGCAACGATAGTTCAGTTTGTTAAAAAATTGATCTTTCGTTTTGGTTACCCTCATAGTATCATAACTGATAATGGCACTAATTTGTCTAAGGGTGCTATGAAGGAATTCTGTCAGCGAGAGCATATTCGTCTTGACGTCTCTTCTATGGGTCATCCACAGTCTAACGGTCAAGCTGAGAGGGCTAATCAAGAAATCTTGAGAGGTATCAATCCCCGGCTTATGGTCCCTTTGCAGCGAATGCCGGGTTGTTGGGTTGAGGAGTTACCTTCAATACTTTGGAGTATCAATACCAACCCCAATAGGTTAACAGGCTATACGCCTTTCTTCATGGTTTATGGCGCAGAGGTGGTTCTTCCAAGTGATATCCGTCATGACTCGCCTCGTGTGGCGGCTTATGTTGAAGCTGATAATGAAATAGCACGTCAAAGCACACTCGATGCTTTCGATGAGGAGCGTGACATGGCGACGGCTCATTTGGCGATATATCAACAAGATCTGCGTCACTATCATAGCCGCAGAGCTAAGACCCGGGCGTTTCAAGAAGGTAATTTGGTACTCCGGCTGATCCAAGATTAAACAGATATGCACAAGTTATCCCCACCTTGGGAAGGACCCTTTGTAGTCAGCAAGAACCTGAACAATGGGTCATATTACCTCATTGATGTGCGTGAGAACAAGGATTCTCGCAAGTCGAAGGAGGAGACCCAATGTCCGTGGAATATTGCACATCTTCGGCCTTACTACACTTGAGCCGCCGACTCTTATCTTTGTACATACTTTTGTCAATGTATATAACTTTTTATGATCAATATAATAAAGCCAGCATCCCCGAATTATGGTGCCTTTGTCGTTTCATTTATGAGTATCTGAGCCTTTATTGATTGATCATAAGGTCACTTGGGGGCTTCCAACCACTGGGTTTAGCTTTCATACCCTCTTGACCGGCTTGAATGCCACTTTGTAGGTTTTAACACTACAAAAAAAATATACTTCCGTGATGATACGTGTTTTTCACAGTAGGTCGCGTTTTCTGTCATGCATGTACATCCATGACAAATTTATGACAGAATCAAGATAGTCATACCTGTGCTGTCGTAGAAGTGTTCCATGACATTGCCAAAATTATCATCACGGAAGTGTCCACTTCCATGACGATAAATCATGCGTCACAGAAGTGCTTTCGTCAAGGGTGACCGACATGTGGCATCCACCGTAACGGAACGCCGTTAAGCTATCAGGTCGGATTTTGGATCCGATAACCCGTTAACAGCCACGACCAATGCCGATTTTCCACGTGTAAAATTCTCATTGGCTGACGGATCCACGCGTCAGCTCCGCGTTGGCACAGGTGTCACTCATCCAACGGTCGAGATGGGCCTATGATATGTTGACACGTGGACCGGCCCAAAAGTGGCCCACAAAGTTTAAATAGGCCGGCCCAACCAAAGGCCCATAAGATTTAGTGAACCATAATGGGCCGGCCCAGCTAAAGGCCCACAAAATTTAGCGGACCATAATGGGCCGGCCCAGCTAAAGGCCCACACGATTTTGCAGACCATAATGGGCCGGCCCAGCTAAAGGCCCACAAGATTTTGCGGACCACAATGGGCCGGCCCAGCTAAAGGCCCACAAGATTCTGTAGACCATAATGGGCTGGCCCAGCTAAAGGCCCAACATTCTTTGTCAAATCGGCCCGTCAACGGCCTGTCCTAAACTTGTCATCAACGCGGCCCATGGTCACTTCTGGCCCGTTAACAGTCCGCTAAGTAATTGGGCCGAATTACGGCCTGGTGTACTTCCGGCCTGTTAAAGGCCCGGCTTCATTTGGGCCCATTTACAGGCCATCAAAACTTTCGGCCCATAAACGACCGTGAAGGATTTGGGTCATATTCGGCCATGTCTGACATTCGGCCTGTTAGAGGCCCACTCTAGCTTTGGGCCACTTTCGGCCTGTTGTCATTTTTGGCCTGTTAGCGCCGGACGTAAACCATGGGCCATATGTGGCCCAACGTCATATCGGGCCCATTAACGGCCCATATAAAAATGACGATAATCTAGCCCGACCGAAGTTCCGGCCTGTTAAAGGCCCGTGTATTAGGTCGGCGCATTTATGGCCCGTCCGAATTTCGGCCTGTCAAAGATCCGCATCGTAAATGGGCCACCATTTCGGCCTGCTATGTCCAGTGGGTTACATGCTGATTTAGGCCCAGATATTTTTAGTGCGCTACATGCCAATTTCGGCCCGTAATCGTTTTTAGCCCAATTGGAATGGGCCCGACGAATGTTGGCATGTTGGGCTCCTACAAAGCTTTCGGTCGAATACATTACTAAGATAAACCTACACTATACAAAAATAGCGTCGTAATTACTGCAGCCTGAGGCAGCATCATAAATGTTGTATCACAACAAAATAAATTCCAACCATACAACAAAAGGCCTGTTGGCATAAAGTTTACAGTCCTTCCAGATAAAAGCACCATCAGATGTATAGAAGCACAGATCATTTGACCTGAGTGCTAATGTTTCAGGCTGTAGAATCTGATGGAGCAGCACGATCTCCACCTTTTTTCCGCCATTGATCTTGAACAACGAAGCGAATGTCTGATAGTCTGGTTTCAAAACCATTCATATCTTGACGACATTTCTCAACCACTATTCTTGTTTCCGAAACAACGTCCATTAGGGATTGGACTTGTGTCTGGAGCACAGATATATCACTCTGTCTAGCAGGAAGATTTTGTTCAGTAGGCGATTTGGACAAGGTTACCTTGACAACCAACCCAGAATTACGCAGGAAGGTGCTTTTTGCACTGTTAGTGGAGAGATACGGACGCACCGCAGTAAGAGGTGACATTGTGCCTGTAGTAGCCTCGTCACCTGCAGGTGGTTGTGGCTGTTCAATCATTTGTTCCATAGCTTCCTGAAAGTTTGAACTTGTAGATTAGTGTACCAGATAAGTTATTAATGAGAAAAAAACAAACAAAGTAGGTTAAACGTTTATACATAACTTATTTTGGTGAACTACTGTAATACATTAGCATGTATTGTAGTGCCAACTACATAATAAAATCACTTTCAGAACATATGTCCATGTAGCATGCCTACTGTATTGTCTATTTCCTCACATTCGTTGACATCTAAGGATAAAGAGACATGGTTTAAAGTAGGATGAACATAGTATGACATCATTCATATCATGGGCAAACAGATATAAAACAAATAGGCTATTTTATCATTGTGTGCGCACGTGAACATAACAACTAGATTACAGATCAAGACCAAAAGAATATCCTTCATCTCTTTTAAACCATGTAAGTTGAAATGATACGTTAAGACAACTGTGAATAAAAGTGAACAGAGTAACTGACATTGGCTGAAAACCAAGTAGTTAAATGAACACATCACAGTACCAATCAGTTCAAGGCAGGAGGAGTAAGGACTTACAACAGTGGCTTGAACTGGTGTGCTCATGCCCTTCATCTTGCTGGTGTGGCAATCCTTGAAGATTTGCACTGCATTCGGTTCAGGTTCTTTTTGGTCCGCACGGGCTTTCCTCTGTATTTGGAACAAGTCAATATAGATACGATAATATGGCACACAAAAAAGAAGGAAGTAGCAGCTATTTACAAGAGCCTCGCAGTGTGCAATATAGCTACGAGATCCTGTTGTCTGTTGGAATTTCACTTTAGAACGGTTGGTTTTGTTCTTCAAACAGTTAGCCTAGAAGAAGATACACTTGTAAGGCACATACATAAATACAAGTTCAATATGTTGTCTGATCAAATACATATAGCCTACCTGATACTTTGGATCAGACCAGTGTTTAACGATGGCTGTCCAATCTTCATCTGTTATATATTCCACTGGAGATGTTTGGGCGATTTCATTGTTAGCCTTGCCTTCAAAGTGAGATTTTCTAAGGTGGTACCGATACTGTCGCAGAGCAGACTGAAAAACATGAGTGCATGCTTGTTTAGTTGCATCATCTTTCGGATCCAACTTGAACCTCATCTGTTGAAAAAAGAATGTGAGTCTTATTAGGAGGAAGCTAGAAAGTATGGGACAGAGCAAGACAATATTACTAATTGCGATGAATAACATTACTTACGGATAAATGGTCAAGGAAGGTGTTAAACTGGGTATTGTCTTTCTCATTCCTGTACTGGATCCACGTTGGGAGGATACGTGCATGACACCTAACGACAACGGCTGCCTCTGATACTAACTTGGCTGACTCTGTAGCATCACGTGGCCTTTTTAAACCTGCCTCAAAATGGATCTCCATTCTTCCTCCTTTAGATTTTGTTAATCTGTTAAGCATTATCCCTGATGTCTGTTTCCGCTTGCGCCGTGGTGCTAGTTCAACAACGAATATGGAAAGTGTTAGTGTACATCAAACTGTGAGAGTACATATAAAGGAGCATGCAACTGCAACTTGACTCGGTCAGGTACCGTCTTGGTGTTGATGCTCATGAGGTTCATCTGATCTTGCCAAGTCCTGTTGTGTCAGCAGTGCTTCGGAAGTAGTGTTAGGTGTGAAGGCAGCTTGGGAACTGGCCAGTTCCGGAGCAAATGAACGAGTAACTGGTTGAGATGCTGGTATAGTTGAAGCGGATGCTGCAGCTGGTGGAGCAGGTGATACTGTGTTTGAAGATTTAGCCGGTGGACTTGGACCTTCTACTGCACTATAAGTACCAGCAGAATCTCGACGGCAGAACCTTTTCCGTTTCACCCGACGAGTAACAGCACTCCCTACTATATTATTTTCCTTGCTCTTTTTTGACTTGTCCATGTCAAGTTGTACCCACAACACAAAAGAATAAAATCACTCTTCAGAACTCATTGATGCATGATACAGACAAGCAATACTTTGATGTAAGACAACCGTATGAGGATGGGATATGTAAGAAAAACAGGACGGCATGACATATTCACAGCTACGATGTGCAAACTAAGCAGAAGGATTTTCAAGAAAATAGAAGTAATGCAAGCTAGACACCATATGAAAGATGCAACCAATATTACTCTGCCAAGTTAAAAGTGTCTTGTCATAAGTGGCAATTCGAAAAATTCGAAGCAGTACAACGTAGAAATCAATGCAAGATGCAACCACTATCAACTGCCATGTTAAAAGCATCCAATCATGAGTGACTGATGCGGGATACACAATAGCAGTACTTTGATGTAAGAACATGGTATGATAGATAGATGCAGTGTATTCTAGACACAGAAAGCCATGTCATATGCACATGTATAACGTATAAACTCAGCAGGTGCAATTTAATCAAAATAGAAGAAATACAGGCTAGACAACATATGCAACATGAAACCAATTATCACACTGTCAACTTAGAGCAAGCACCTGCGATGGTGGAGTACGAGAGATGAACTCATCATGTAGACTTGGGACTTCAACTTCATTAGCAGTAGCAGTGGCAAATCTAGAGAGTCTCTGTTCGCGTCGGTGCGGAGGACCACCAACATCCCCTAACTTACTCTTTTCCTTCCTATTTTCTGATATTGCCTTATGAAGTCAAAACCACAAGAAGATGAATAAAATTAGCTTTGCATAACTAGTTGATGCATGATACAGACGAACACTACTTTGATGTAAGGCAAGCGCAGGATAGGAGGATGGAATATATGCAAAAAAAGACAGCGTTTCATATTCACACGTACGATAGGAGGATGGAATATGTATGAAAAAACACTAAGCGGAAGGCATTTCAACAAAATTAGAAGAAATGAAAGCTAGGCACCATATGAACATGCAACCAATATCACTCTATCAGGTAAAAAGTGTCTCGTCGTAAGTGCCATTTCAAGAAATTAGAAGCAGTACAAGCTAGAAGACAATGCAAGATGCAACCTACATCACAGTCCCAAGTTAAATGTGTCTTATGGGTAAGTGATCGTTGCAGGTATAAGTTGTAAGCTACGCAGATGCAATTCAACATAATCAGAAGCAATACAAACTAGACATCATATGGAAAACGCAACCACGTATAACAGTTCCAAGTAAGAGCAAGCACCTGTGATGGTGGAGTAGGGGAGATGTGCTCATCATGTACACGTATGTTCTAGAAACAAGAACACGTGTCATATTCACAGGCATTATGTGTAAAGTAAGCAGATGCAATTCAAGTTAGAAGCAATACAAGCTAGACATCATACGCAACATGCAACCACATATAATAGTGTCAAGTTAGAGCAAGCACCTGTGATGGTGGAGTAGGGGAGATGTGCTCATCATCTACACAGCTACGTTGACTGTCCAGCCTTGTGTTGTCTTGCGAATCTTGTTGGGAGGATGGCGGAGTAGAATCTGTAGAGACCCCCTGTTTGAGTTGCTCCGAAGGACCACCATCATCCACTGTCGGACTAATTTCCTTCAGCTGTAATGATTTTGCATTGTGAAGTCAAACCGATAAGAAAAGGGATTAAAATTCGCTCTTCAGAACTCATTCATGCATGATACTGACGAACACTACTCGGATGAAAGGCAAACACATGATGCGAGGATGGAATATGTATGAAAAACAGGATGGTGTGACATATTCACACCTATGATGTGGTAACTAAGCAGAAGGCATTTCAACAAATTAGAAGCACTGCAAGCTAGACACCATATGAAAGATGCAACCAATATCACTCTGCCAAGTTCAAACTCTATTGCGTTTCAACAAATTAGAAGCAGTACATGCTAGAAATCATATGCAAGACACAACCAATATCACAGTGGCGACTTAAAGGTGCCTTATCATAAGTGACTGATGCGGGATATGCAAGAATAGTAGTCTGATGTAGAAACAGGAACACATGTCATATTTACAGGCATTATGTGTAAAGTAAGCAGATGCAATTCAACAAAGTTAGAAGCAATACAAGCTAGACATCATACGCAACATGCAACCACATATAATAGTGCCAAGTTAGAGCAAGCACCTGTGATGGTGGAGTAGGGGAGATGTGCTCATCATCTACACAGCTACGTTGACTGTCTAGCCTTGCGTTGTCTTGCGAATCTTGTTGGGAGGATGGCGGAGTAGAATCTGTAGAGAACCTCCGTTTCAGTTGCTCGGAAGGACCACCATCATCCAATGCCTTGCCAATTTCCTTCAGCTTTATTGATTTTGCATTGTGAGGTCATACCGACAAGAAAAAGGAATATCATTGGCTCTTCAGAACTCATTCATGCATGATACTGACGAACACTACTCTGATGAAAGGCAAAGTCATGATACGAGGATGGAATATGTACGAAAAAATGGATGGCTTGACATATTCACACCTATGATGTGGTAACTAAACAGAAGGCACTTCAACAAATTAGAAACACTGCAAGACACCATATGGAAGGTGCAATCAATATCACTCTGCCAAGTTAAAACTGTCTCGTCATAGGTGGCATTCATCAAACTAGAAGCAATACATGCTAGAAATCATATTCAAGACGCAAACCAATATTACACTGCCAACTTAAAGGTGTCCCATCATAAGTGATTGATGCAGGATACACAAGAAGAGTAGTTTCATGTCAGAACATGGTGTGATAGACAGATATAGTATGTACCAAAAACAGGAAAGCGTGTCATATTCACATGTATCATGTGTAAGCTAAGCAGATGCAATTTACACTAACTAGGAGCAATACGAGCTAGACACCATATGAAACATGCAACCAGATATCACACTGCCAAGTTAGAGCAAGCACCTTGGATGGTGGAGTAGGGGAGCAGAGACTTGGACCTTGTAATGCACTATCAGTACAAGGAGAATCGGTACAGATGCTCCGTTTACGTTGCTGCAGAGGACCACCATCATCGCCTTCCTTACTCTTTTCCTTCCTCTTTCTTGATTTTGCCTTGTCAAGTCAAACCCACAAGAAAAAGGAATCAAATTTGCTCTTCAGAACTCATTGATGCATGATACTGACGAACACTACTTTCATGTAAGGCAGCCGCATGATAGGAGGATGGAATATGTATGAAAAACAGGACGGCGTGACATATTGACATGTATGATGTATAAAGTGTAAACTAAGCACAAGGTGCTTTAACTTGTTAGAATCGATGCAAGCTAGAAACCATATGAAAGATGAAACCAATATCACTCTGCCAAATTAAAAGGGTGTCCTAACAAATGTATTTGACCAAATTAGAAGCAATACATGGCAACAGGCTAGAAATAATATGCAATATGCAACGAATAAAGGTGACTCATCATAAGTGATTGATGCAGGATATAGAAGAGAGGTAGTTTCATGTAAGAACAAGGTTAACACATAGATGTAGTGTGTACCAAAAATAGGAAGGCGTGTCATATTCATAGGTATAGTGTGTAAACTAAGCAAATGCAATTACCCTAATTAGAAGCATTACAAGCTAGACACCATATGCAACATGCAACCACATATCACACTGCGAAGTTAGAGCAAGCACCTGTGATGGTGGTGTAGGGGAAGTGCGGTCTTCAGGTACAGAGCTACGTTCAATATCTTCTTTTAGGCTTGATATTTCTTGAGAATCATGTGGAGAGGATGAAATTGCATTCTTTATAAGAGTATTGCGTCTCATATTAACCCACGCGCGTGACTGTCTCATCATAAGCGATAGACGCAGGATACACAAGAACAGTAGTTTGATGTAAGAACATGGTGTGATAGGCAGATGTAGTATGTACCAAAAACATGAAGGCGTGTCATATTCACATGTATAATGTGTAAGCTAAGGAGATGCAATTTAACAAATTAGGAGCATTGATGAGGGATACACAAGAAAAGTAGTTTGATGTAAGAACATGGTTAATAGAAAGACGTAGTATGTACCAAAAACAGGAAGGCATGTCATATTCACATGTATAATCTGTTAACTAAGCAGATGCAATTTACCCTAATTAGAAGCATTACAAGGTAGACACCATATGCAACATGCAACCACATATCACACTGCCAAGTAAGAGCAAGCACCTGCGATGGTGGTGTGGGGGAATTGCGGTGATCAACTAGAGAGCTACGTTGACTATCTTCATTTAGCCTTGATGTTTCTTGAGAATCATGTGGGGAGGATGACACTGCACTCTTTAAACGAGTAGGGCGTCTCACGGTAACCCACTCGGGTGACTGTCTCATCATAAGTGATTGACGAGGGATACAAAAGAGCATTAGTTTGATGTACGGACATGGTTAATAGACATATGTAGTATGTATCAAAAACAGGAAGGCATGTCATTATCAAAGGTATAATGTGTAAAGTAAGCAGATGCAATTTAACCAAATTGGAAGCAATACAAGCTAGACACCATATGCAACATGCAACCACATTTGACAGTGCGAAGTTAAAGCAAGCACCTGGGATGGTTGTGTGTGGCAATTGAGATCATCAACTGCAGAGCTACGTTTACTGTCTCCAACTGCTGACACTACACCCATTAGAGCGCTGAAACGCTTAGTGCTTATCTTCGAATTACACTGGAGCGACTTCTGTCTTTTCTTTTCTGCATTCATCAACACTGCGTCAGAGCCTGAAATACCCATGCATAAAAAAACAATAGTGTGAGTATGGGTGAAGTGTGTGCACAATTAGTATAGTGTAAAGGTAGCAGATAGCAGGTCGGTGAGAAATAAATGACGGGAGACATATGATAGCTCTACAACATGCATGGCACACTAAATTACTACAGGAATCTATGAAAATAACAGTCGACTGAAAGCAAATAGGTCAGTCCATTTTTTCTGCACCGTCCGATGTACAAAGAACGGGCAGATCGCCTTCATCTACCTCCAGCCAGTCAGTGTTGACGATCTTCCTCGAAACGCCAGCGACCACCGGCCCAGTATTCCTCCCCTGCCTGCGCCCTCCCCTCGACCTCACCGCACCGCGGTGCTTGGCACCGCCCCCCCGGCCATCCATTCAAGCCCCGCCGACCTCCAGATCGGGCGCAAGCAGCTCCTGCGCCCCACACCCCTATGATAGACACCGATGCGCCGCTTCCCCGGGGAACAGGCGGACTAGGTGCTCCGCACGCCTAAGCAGGTGCTGCTTCTTTTAATTGCGGTTCGACTGACCCTGAATTGAAATCCAGGCGGGCTACTGACCTCTAGCAAAGGTGAAATAGTAAAAGGGAGGAAACCTTGTGCATTTAGTATCACGAAGAAGATGCAGTAAGAAGCGCTCAACTAGTTTCTTTCGTGGGATGAATACGGTGTGAGCAGAGACGTAAAATTTGCATGAATAAGGGAAGAGGAGTACCTCTTTCTACTGGCAGTGTTGTGTCCTCCTACTGTTTTTCCGACGATCTTCTTGTTGTTCGCCGAAAACCAGAAGTTGTGGAGGACGGTGCAGCCTTGGATGAACCCATGGCCAAGTTGTTGAGTGTGGTGCGGTGGCCGTCTGTCGGCGGCGGGGAAGCAGATCCGAGGCGGCGAACAACGGCGTAGCGGGAACAGCTCCGGTGCGGTGGACGGTTGCGACAGTGGAGCCGCAACAGTGAGGCGCAGGACGGCGTGGTCGGAGTGGTTCTGGTACGGTGCACGTCGGCGTCGGCATCGTGGAGGCAGCTCTGCCTCGGCTTCAGCTGCTAAGTCCTTGAGGGCGTTGCGGTTGCGGTCGCGTTGGACAACGACGTCGGGGTACTGGCTCCGGCGTGATGGAGGAGGGCGGCGGTGGATTGGCCGCTATGGGGTGGAGGACGGAGGAGGCTGGGGTTTCGCGGCTGGTGGAGAGGGCGTTTTCGCGCCCACGGAGTATGAATGGGGAAACGGAGGGAGGTGGGGAACTGAGGGGGAACAATGTTTCGGTTTGAGACGCGCTTGTTTGAAATTTGGGGAAAGTTACAAACTTTGCCCCCATCTAAAATTTCGGACAGATTGCGGGTTGGGGGTAGGACAGTCATGTCAGGTGTCCCAAATGTGGGCGGGATAGATTTCGGCCGAGCACATGGGTAGGCGCCCACGGCATATGAATGCTTCTTGGAGGCGGTTGAGACTGGCGTCTTGGTGAAGTGACAAACCTACCCCGGTTTAGACCTTTGGACATCGGGCCGATAGGCTACACGGGCCAGAGTCAGGACAATAATTTCCTACCACCAAAACATTAGTCTCGCGCGGTTTTGGGTGACCAGAGGCCTATTTGGCGCTTCGTTCAATATTTGGGAGCAGAAGCATTAACGTTTTCGGTTCTCTTGAATTGAACTTTCAGGATTTGTCAAACTTCACAAATATTTACTCTTGGAAATCCTAAAGCTACGGTTATTTTGGAATGGAGGGGGTATATTTGAATATACATTGTACACGAGTATATATTAAAAAATATGCAACTTACCTCAGTTCATGCATGGTTCCAGATATAATCTCCTTGGTTGCAAAAAAAAGTTAGATATGCGTATGAATATATATAGCATGTTGAAACTCACAACAAAGATTGATGCCCCCTTTTACATCTGATTTACAAATGCCATTATCTCGGGTTCAAATAGATGAATGCACTTCCTATGAATTCGAATCTTCAAAACCCCCTTTATGTTGAATTTGACATGTATTCTATTTCGTAGCTAGCAATTTGGAATGTATCCATGCAAGTGACAAATGTATAAAGTGCTTCACACTAACAACATGGAGTGCACTAATTAATGTTGATATATGAATTGCAAAAGCATCCATTGCCTGTATTTCAAACCGCTCTCACTCTATGGATCGATAATATGAAATAAACACATGCACATGCTAGAATTCAATAGAGTATGGGTGTCTGATAGACCGATTTTCGTCCATGCACAATTTACAAAATTCATGATCTCATCCAAAAATAATAATGCCATTTATATTTTAATTTAATGCGTAGAACCGCCTTTTACACGTAGATGCACTATGCCTCGCCCCGTTCTCACAAACGTGTTATATATCTCTCTATCTAACGCATAAGTGCACACACTTTATATGCATCGGCATTTCTCTTTCACACATGCTCACAGTCTCTCTCAGGGTGTCGGGGTGTCTCACGCACATGCTCTCTCTGTTTCTCTCTCTCTTTCTGACTACTATGTACCACTCTTTTCACTAATCTCAGTTGGAAAACACTATTTCTCTCACATGCATATATACACATGCACGGTCTCTACTAGCCCTCTATACGCACATATATGTGCCTACGTGTCTCCCGCACGCACATTATCTTTAGGCCTCTCTCGCACACATTGCCCCCCCCCCCGACACACCTCTCTCTTAGTAGTTGGCAGATATGATTTCATCATATCATTCGGTAGGATATCCCTGGCTGTTAGGCTGGATGGTAATACGAGGCAAAGTTTTACCCTAGTTCGGATCGGACCCTTGCAGTTGAAGAAAGAGCCTACTCCTGGTACTGTATATTAGTGATAGGGTGTGTACAAAGTACACGTGAATACCAGGCATTGTGCGTGTGTGTATACTATCGACGAACTAGCCCCCAAGCTTGTATAACATACTAAGGGCCTAGCGTTACAAATCATATATAGTCGGCTTATCACCAGTGGGGATAGAGTCCTCCGCGACTCTGGTAGCTTCGTGTTGTACGCCGAGTCCTCCACATGGGTCTTCGTATAACACGTCTCGGTCCAACCTATATGTGGCGCAGGATGGAACCGACCCATGAGTCTTCATGTTGACCCACCACAACTAGAAATGATGTGCCCACCACACCACACACGCAATTGGCCACTAAGAAAATAAGCATATACAATAGTACAACGGTATCTAGCTCATGACATGTCTCCATATTTTGTTGATGACACTGACGGACTTTGCATTTGATGCGTGCTCCGTATTTTGTTGACGACACTTACGGTCATTGTATTTGAAGCGAAAGCACGTATGGTCACTGGACTTCAGAATGAGCTCATCACGGTCACCACATACATTTTGTTGACGACACTTATGGTCATTGTAATTTGTTGATAACACGATCAATTGACCAGTCAAACGGTCCACATTCAGCAGCGCATATTACCATAGGGCCCACCCGTCAGCGCATATATGAAGGACAGAAATAGTAATAAATTAGTGGTCAGTGGGTATTCGAAGTCGTGAGACCTCTGGTTGGCAGTCACCGGCGGTTGGGGGGCGTTCATTGGGCGGTGGGGTGGGGATCCCCGGAGAAAAAGCTCGGCGGGGGGGGGGGGGGCTAGAGGGATGGCCGGTGCGGCGGTGGGGAGTGGTTTCGGGGAGGGCGGGCCGGCCGCGGGCGGCGGGGGCTGGCGGTTCGGCCGGTGGTGGCTGGCGGCTCAGGGGGGTGGAGTTTGATGATAAACTGGAGGCCCTTGATTTCGTATCCAACGGCTGGAAAATCTAATGACCAGAGATGAAAAAGTCAGTCGACTGACGTGTAGCCTCACCCCGCACGTACACATGCACGCACGCAAGACACGCACGCATGTAGGCGTGCAACACTGACACGTACACACGCACGCATGCTGGCGTGCAACACTGACACGTACACATGCACTCACGAACACACGCACGTACGCACCCATGCATGCAACACTGAAACGTACCCTTGCACGCACGCAACACTCGCACGCCTGCATGCACACAGCACACGACGCAAGACACACGCTCAACCTATACGTGCATGCACCCTTTGTTAAGGACATGGATGGTTACGGGTATTAATCAATCTTATCTGTGATAAGCAGAACATTGATGTTTGCAGCGGTCTTTATGAATCACAACGTATCGAACGGGCTATCAACATAGTAGGCTTATCTACATGAAAAAGATGACGTCACACTCAATGAACAATCATCGGTTTATGAAATGCCTGCTTCTGACCGCCCTGGCCCACCAAAGGTTCCTCTGTTGTGTGCTGCCTGCGTTGGGTCACTGACATGCAGGCCATGCACCTGAAGAGCCCACACGTCAGTGGGAGAACGGCGCGGTGTCCTAGGTCAGAGTCGAGGGCGCCACTCGCGGCACGCCCGGCTGAACACGCCTCCGTGCCGCATTGAAACGCCTCCATGAAACACGCCCGTGTGGAAGCCGAGAAACCCACTCTGGACACACGTCCGTTCATGACCGGGCCGGCGTTAAACGCAACGTCGGCCGAGCTCCTCCCGTCCGCTGTCTATTTAATCTCCTATTTAAACGAGGCCAAACGCCAGCCAAGAATCACACACCTCCGCCGCTCCCCTATCTCCTCCACCATTTTGTCCACTCTTACAATGGCTTACGAAGAGTAGTTATTCCGCATCCAAGCCAGCTGGGTAGCCCGCCGGATACGAGCTATGCAGCTCGCTAATCCACCTCCCTCTGTTCGCCCGACGGAGCCAGTTGCCGCCCCAAGCCGGCGTGCGGTTCAGCAACTCGCCGCTCCAGGCCAGCTCGATGAGGAGCGGCGCACGGGCGTCGTTGCTGCCGTCCACGCCGTTGCCCCGTACCGCGTCTTCCGTTTCTGTGGCCGAGACTCCCATGCCGGCGGCCGCGCCATGCAAGCAGCGACAGAAGCCGGGTGCGCGGAGAGAAGAGGTGCACGCACGGCGCACGTACTCCCGTCTCTTTCCCAACCACACCCGCGTGGGTACACGGTGGAGCTCATTTCTGTACGAAAAAGGCAGCCCACGTGGTAATTTGGCACGTGTACTGGTTGTCCACTTGGTGGAGGGAGGATCGTCTACCACGGGTGAACAAACAAATTGCGACTTGACGCGTTATGTTAAATTAAAAAAGAGGCAAACCATGTGGGGCCTACCTTAGAGGCAAGGCTCTATACACTGGAGTACTTTTGATGTGTCCCGTCAACTCGCAGAACGAGGAGAAGCTTGCTTAGTACGCCGTCTCCCCCGCCCACGGGCGCGGTGGCTCGCAGGATGAGGTGAAGCTTGCTTACGAGTAGTAGTAGTAGTACTACTACTACTGTACGCCTTTACGCCCGCTCCCTCGCCCACGCGCGCGGTGGCTCGCAGCACGAGGAGAAAATTTTACTACTCCCTCCGTTTACTCCTCGTCCCTACTACGTACTTTGGTTAGTACTCCCTCCATTAACTTATACAAGGCCACTATAAAAAAATACATTTTGCATCTATACAAGGCCACAAATAGTAATCGAGACAAAAGTTACTACTCCCTCCTTTCCAATTTATGGCTCAATTTCAAAATCTCTCCAACCAAGGTAGATGGTGAGTGGTTGAATTAATTTCCTAGTTTGCACAAGTAATTAGTACGCTCGTTTACCGAGGCATTAATTAGAACGAATGCATGAATGACCACTAAACTTCCATGAACTTGTACATGCATTGGTTAGTTTCCTCTTGACACTGCTTGCGTCGGGTGATCTAACGCACCTCGAAATCCAACATGTAATGGTACTACTACTAGTATAGTAGAATTGAGACTTATCAAACGGAAAAATGAATGTTTTTTAGATGAGCCCTATAAACCCTAGTGGGTACGTACTCCGTAAAAACAAATTTTTCCAAAACTAAGTCGCTCCCTTTCATGAATTCTGTAGTATACTCCTCCGTCGACGATCCCTTTCATGAATTCTGTACTTCCTGTCGCCGACATGTGGGACATATAGCAACCGGGTCGATGTGTCAAGCACCAAATAACAGTGCAGAACAGCAGGGGGGCGCACCCCACTCGTACCGGCCCAGTAGTAGTAATGAGCAATGAGACGTCAAATCACAAAGCCGCACCTTCCCAGACGGACGAAGCAACCATTATTTCACACTTCAGTTCGCCATCATCTCAAACCACGTAGTATTGCTTCTGCCTCAAGAGGGACACGCGCATCGCCTTGGTACATCATGACACGTGGGACCGCATGACAGGCCATGCTCCCCCGCCGATCGCTTGGTAAAATCACCTCATTTTTACTATACTTCCTCCGTATCGGTTTACTACATGGCATGCACGTCGTTCTAGGTTGAGAATTTAACTGGCTATATATGTGATGAACAGTACGCTAGCCTTTTAAAAAATGTATACTTTTGTACAGTAGTACTATCGATGGATTGCGCCATGGAGCAAAAATAGAAATTAAAAAAAGGTGGTACATATAGAGAGCGCTCGTCGCCAAATTATGCATATAGTACTATTAAAAAAGCTAGTACGTGCTTAATTGGGTGCTAAATTCTATTAAAGAAATACTAGTATATGTACATACTGAAGAGTTAAAGTAACGAGAAGAAACATAACATAGTTCTGCTGGGGGCTCAGCACAACACACCCCTCAAATTAAACTAAGCACACCTGAAATTAAACTATGCAACTAATCCGGTAGACACTGCATTAGAAGTTTAGAACCACCATGAGCAACGATACTGCCACCTTACTCGGAGTCCTCGTCCACTTCCTCGACTTTGTCCTTGTCCCTCTTCCTCTTGGCCGATACTTCTTTGCTTGAACCGCACACTTGGCTGTTGCTCTTCATCCAACCCTTGTAGATATTGAAACAAAGGTAGCCATCCATTGCAGCGTAGTGGATGTGGTCTATATCTAGTACATTCCGCAGCCATGCATGACGATGAAACGTGTAATGAGGTTTCTCCAGTTTACGGTACGAAGGATGAACCATGGCTCCTGCCAGGGTCAGCATTGAAGGCTGACGAGAGGGCACCAGCCGATTCTTCTGGAGGTCGAAGGGGTTGCCTACAACGAGGCCTATCCGACCCAGGACTTCTTTGTCGTTCTTAAAGTCGACAGTAACGAATTTCACTGTTTTGTCCTTGAGGAAGTTCTTAAAATCCTGGCACTCAACGTCGGCATGGCATATGTGGTAGACCAAGCAAACGTTATGTACGCAAACCTGGATCACGGCGGGCTTCTTCCTTTCTTCGTCCTTTAGATCCTTCTCTCGTCCCAGGACTGTGGTGTACTCAACATCTAGCCCAGCGACCCACTCATCATCTGAGTTTTCGAACATGCGTCTGAAGCGAGAAAGGCATCCTTTCACCGTCGCGGAAGAACAGGTGTAGATGACGTCGAACTCATCGCCGGTGATGGTTCTAACCTTGTACTCACCGCCGAACGTGGAGATTTGGGACGCCATGGATTTGGGAGGAGGGTTAGGATTAGTGGAACTGCCGTAATGTGAATGGACGAGACGACTAGGAGCGAACCGCCGTAGTATTGAAGGACATGCGGGGACGAGTAGGAGCGAACTGCCAGGGTGCGAACGGCAGGGTAGTGGCTTTCCATTCTCCCATGATACGGGCTTCCGAGAGCCCTTGGATCTGAGATCGAACAGTTGCATGGTGTGATTCTCGACCTATGGGTGAATATCCTATCCTGGAGGGTTATTCTGCAAATTTTCAGCAACTTAGCATGCGACCGTTTGATCTCAGATCCAAGGGCTGCCAGCAGCCCGTATCATGGTCGCGCCTACCACGACCGTCGCGTCGCTCGCGCGGTCGCGCCCTTGGAGATTTAACACGGTGCGTTAGGCTATCTGATGTTGGCATGTCATACATAGCCATCACTTAGTCACTCATACTACAACAAGGTTGCCTATAAGGTTGGCTATAAGGTTGGCTGTAAGTGTATTTTTTTACTCCTCTCTATCTCTTTCTTCGTACTCCCTCCGTCCCATAATATAAGAACGTTTTTGACACTAGTGTAGTGCCAAAAACGTTCTTATATTATGGGACACAGGGAGTACTAGTATTTATTGCATTTGCCAAGGAGTGACCTCTTCCAATGAAATGGTGTTGCTAAGTTTGCTTCATTTAATTAGCTATAGACTCAAAATTGTCTTTTCACCTAGGTACACGCGCTTAGCACCATTTCTTCCTTGGGTCACCAAACTAGTCTCTCTCTTCTTGATTAACTTGCCACATCAAACTTTATGCCTATGTGGCAAGCTTAAGCACGTGTAGGAGCAAGTAAAAGTAAGTACAATAGTGCGCTTTACATGGCATTTTTGCATATGTGGAGGAAAGAGAGGCAAAGAAAAAGTGAAGAAGTGGGCTCTCATGCAAGAGCCAGCCTCTACTACATGGTGGAGCATTGGAAGAGGCACCTGTATGGAGGTGGTCAGGAATCGGGAGACTCACGCCGGTCGTAGCGCCGCAGTTAAAATGATAATGGCAAGTCAAATCACGGGGCCCCACCTGTCTAGCAGTAACTCGCTGTCAAATCACACAGCCCTACGTTTGCAGCAGCCTACTCCCTGGTCTTCTCGCGTCTCTGTCGAACCGACTAGGCGGAACGGCCCCACCTACCGTGCAGGAAAAGCCCCACCCTCGACTTTTAAATACAACTACATCCGCTTAAGAATCCAATGATATACTTTTTGTGACATAGTAACTCATATTTAGTTAGTCAAATGGATGACCTAGAACTACGTGCAGGCCCTATAAACCGAGACGCCTAAAAATAAAAAAACCAAGACGGAGAGGGTAGTTCAGCATGTATCTTTTTAGATCAATATAGTCGGGATTCACCAAGGAGCAAAACCAAGTGGTAGGCTGCTCCTGTCGTGTTGGCGTAGCAACTCAAGCATGGTCAGTCCGCACACGAAATGGCGACACACTTAACAGGACCCCTTTGGCCGACATGTGGCTCATCCACCGTCTTGTTCCACGTGCGATGCACCAAATTACAGTTCAGAGCAGCGGTTGGAATTGGAGGCACCCCAGTCGTAGCGCCGCAGTAGTAGAAAATGAGCGATGAGGGGTCAAATCACAAAGCCCCACCTTTCCCGCATTAAGCTGGACGGAGGAAGCAACCATCATTTCACTCTAGGGCGCAAGAGCATAAAGAAAAGAGAAAACAATGATGCGTGCGGCAGCTGCCTAGGGCACCCTAGGGTAGGGGTCTCCACTACAGATCCTTTTTTTGAAAGCGCCTCCACTACAAATCGGCTTCTCCCTCGTCCTCTTGAAGAAAACCGATGATGAGTGCGGCGGTAGGGTTTGTAGGAGTACTACGGCATGCGGGACCACGTCGTAGTAAACGGGTTCGAGTCGACGCCTTAAATATGTGTGGGCCGCTTGGTTTTATGGGAACGAGGCAGCATTTTGGGTTCGGGGACCAGTGGAGATATAGTACGTACAAAAAATTGTGGACGTAGGTTCGACCGAAAGGCAATGATGCATGGGCCCTGCATTTTGATATACCCGGGGCCGCGTGAAATTTGCTACTCTACTCAAAACTAGTAAGGTACACATGTATTGAACGCATGAGATTTCGAAACCAAATTATGAATAAATACACACTATAGCATGTAAAGCTTTGAGTCATATATGCATGATGTAGATGTTCGTTTAGTTCTTATAGTTCATCTCATTCAAAATCAATTAGTTTTATAAAAATGTTAAGATTCATGGGGTTGTGCATTGTAAATCATAAAGTAAAAAACAAATAATGGCAATTCATTTAGAAAAAAAATAATCAATTATGATACAGAAGATTCTAGAACAAAGGAGAAGTGCTTGTGTTTTGAGGTTTGTGCATTATGCTTAAGTTCAACCATGGAGTCTTCTAAATTGTACATGTGGCAGATCTGGTGGAATGTTGATGATATCCAACGGCCAGTAGTGCTCGGATTTGCCTATCTCTCCACTGTCGGGTTAGCTTCATCCAGCGACCATCTTTCAAAGTTATTGGCACACTATATAGTTCTTGTGCCATAGTTGCATGTTTTGGAATAAAGCTACTAGTGGGTTGTACTATCTATTTAGGAATAGAAGATGTATACATGGAAGTTGTAGGGAAAGAGATGACATGGAGCATCTCAATTCCTATGAGTAGGGATTGGAAAAGAGATGTCATTTGGTTCACATCATAGGAACTTTTCTATTGAATCTAGAGATGACATGTATCTCAATTCCTATGAGGAGGGATTAGAAAAGAGATGTAATTTGGTTCATATCATAGGAACTTTTCTATTGAATATATGCTAATGTTTATTTTCCTTTGAAATTAAGGGAGTATAGGAATCCATTCATATGAACCAAGTGGCTCTAAAGCTATAGAAATGATATCATGTTTATTTCCTTTGAAATGTGGAGTATATGAATCTATTCCTATGAACCAATTGGCTCTAAAGGAAAAAATCCTATAAAAATCATATCATATAGAGTTCCTATGATATTCCTCGACACTAAAGGATGCTTGAAATTGCTACGGGTGATACGATGGTCATTCTTTGTAGACTCCTCACCCATCTTTATAGTTACCTCTTGAAGATGAATGAAATGATATATACATGGTATTCTACATGTGCAATTTGGTACACGAAAACTCGGTAAAAGTTTGCGAGGTTCGAATTTTCAATAAAGCTATATGCACTGCATTTCGGAATGGAGGGAGCATACGACAGTTGCTAACACTCACGTGGAAGATTTGTGTGTAGGAGGAGTGGCTGTTCTATTAAATGACATGGCAAAACTGACACTGTCGGATGCCGATCTAACGGTTCTTACGGCGTTCGTCAGGAAAAGGCTTGTGGCGAACGTTTGTCGGATAATGATTTATGGACACATGCATTGCATTGATACGTGCCCCCTCTCTCTCACGCACACGCACCCTCACGAGTCACGACTCCCCCGAGTCCTCTCGCTGACTCGCACGTTGCACCCACCGTCTATCTGCAGGTAGACATCACGCACATATGTGCTCTTCACACCCTACCCTCAGAACTTCTAAAAAACAAAAGACGGCGCGCACATTTTATTTTAGCTCACGCATCACACACTTATACTATTACTCTTGCGGTGAACGTTCTTTGGGCATAGTATATTGTACTCTCACGAAGAGAATCGGTGCACGCATGCACTAGTTCTCTCACACCCACTCGCGGGTACACGTAGGAGCGCATTTTTTTGAAGCTGGTACAACAAAATCACTCCACTATATATAAAAGAAGGAGCCTTAGCGCTTGCTTTACTAGGGTTCCTCTCGTTCACTCTCTCATGCTCTCCAGATCTAACCAACACATAGGTGGCCACACTCTCTCTCAGCTCACGGCTGGTCACAAATCCGGCCGGACAACCTTGACTGGGGGAGGGGTGTAGGTGCATCGTTCACGCTGTCGTCGGCGGCGAGGGAGGAGACCAACGGCTGCCCGCGCGTCCCGATCGGCGGCCGTGCCGTTCTCTCCGAGAGAGCGCCGGCTCCGGAGGGCCTCCGACCCCTTCTTCCTCCCTGCGGTATTGTGGCCAAGATGCAGCCTCCCGACGCCGTCTTTGCCACATGCCGACGACCCTCAGGTATATATTCCTTCGAAACCTGCCTTGCTCTACTGCCCCAGCTCCCTTCGTGTGGATCCTTTTCTACTTCCGTCCGCTGTTCCAAAGCCACCTAGACTTCTACTATTATTAGAAGTAAAGCTAGTTCATACAGTCGACTCAAAACGTTGGTTCAAACAGGGAAGAAAGTGGGAAAGCTGTAGCATGAATCTAGGACTTGGTTCTAAGAGGAAACGGAGGAAAGTAGTAATATCTGTCACTGTTTAAATAACCGTATTTCGTATTTGCGCAAACAGGGATGTCTGTCTCCATATCGTTTCGGGATGTCTGTCTCCGTATCGTTTCTATCCGCGCAATCAAAAGCACACACCTCAGTTTTAGTACAACTGTGCAAAATGAGATGGCTATCCCTCGTTGCCGTCGTCTAACCTCCCGTCTTCAAGATATCCCTACATTGGTAGTAACTAAGGTAGAATGACCAACGCAATCTAAAAGAAGCTGATTCGTACGTTTTACTTCCTGATTGCAGTGCAGGGACGAGCGAAAACAACTGCATCCTAGTCCAGAATGCACTTTCTACCAGTTCATCCAGGACCAAGGACTAGCTGGCACGGCTGCACGGCGGTTTTTTGGACAGGTGCGCGGACAAGAGGCATTGTGGTCTGCTTATTTCTGCAAATAGCGGTGCTTAAATTTAGTAGAATGCACAAGCATTTCAGCTGGTCAGTACACTGCATGGTTCAGTTCAGCATTCCAGCTGAGACCACAATTATAATTGGTTATTCTGGAATGAGAGAACCTAACCCTGGATGGTGGCAACAAGAAAAAACCAAAGTGAACTGCATGAAGCCTTGCTTGTTTTTCCTGATTTGTAAACCTTCTCACAACTTTGTCTTTTGCTGTGAACTAGTATATGTTTGTTATGTTCTATGAATCATTGAGATGTATAAAATTGCTTAACTTATGCTTTTCAAGTTTTTTATGAAGACGAGTTTAATGTGAGTGTTCCACATGAGCGCTGGACTAGCGTGTGAACGTTTGGAATTTATTACATTGTGGCCTCAATTAACTGCATGAACCACTGTAACAAGATACATAGTTGCTTATATGTCAGACAGCAGATTGTTGATTGTTAGCTGGTCGATAGCCTGGTGTTGAAGCGAGCTGAGCCAATGTGCCGTGTTTTGCACAACTGCTTACAAGTGGGGTAGCACCAACAGTGTTTACAAGTACTTATGTATATGTCGGCGCACGGTTCTCGAACAAGTGCTCTATTTCATCAAAACACACACTGCTCGTATGATAAACCGTGACAACTTATGTCTTATCATGCCATATTCATGAAAAAACTAGTGAGGACGCATCTGTTTCGGCAACAATTACGATGGTTCTCACATGATTCACGGGCACACAAAAGTAGCAGCAGTTCCCATAGACGGATTCAAACAGAGTACTAGCCCCAGAGGGGTCGATAACAGGCAAGGTTCGGATAATTAGACACAATCCAAACTACTATTAAACACTAGCTGGGGCAACTATTTCATGCCTCGATCTAATTTGGGCTGGACACAAGACGGACCTTGCCATGAACATCATCGAGGACGTCCCGCAGCAGCTCAATCCTGTGAACCTTCATGAAGACAACCTTGTGGCCTTGCCACTGATAAACTTGTTTGTGGAGGCATGCCACGTCATCTTCCTGCGTAAGCTTGACAAGAACAGTATGCCTCACAAACGAAGGACTAGCTTTGAACTTCTTGTGCTTCAGTACACCCTGGACAACACGCCTGACAACAGTGAGGCTGGAATACAACTCTTCATTGTTATAACCGTAAATGGCTTCCAGGATCCAACAGCCTAAGAACTCTGTTTTCCCAGTGCGTATATTCAGGTCGTCCGCCTCATAGCGAGTGACATGTACAACCACACAATCCTTGTCTGCATCAGGGCTCTAATTGAAACAGAAACAAATTCTGAATTACTTTTCAGTATAAGAAACACAAGTTATTTAAACCACTATGTATAGCATGGCATCGAAGCTAATAAAATTTTGCATTATTAATCACCACATACTTCCTTTTCTATAAAAAATCACCACATACTTAGATGAAAAACCACAATCGAGATCGGCAAAGAAGGAAATCACCTTGGGCAGCTCAGCGGGGGGGGGGCACATCCTTGAAGGGGGAAAACTGCTCCTGCAGTGCCACGGGGGCTGTAACCTCAAACGGGGCGTTGACCATCTCAGTAGTGGCCGTGAGCGTATCTGGGGTCGTCTCGGTGGTTGCCTCCATCTTCTTAGAGCTCTCTGTCTCGTGGGGATCAGCCTCCCACGTCTGCTCCAATATCGGCAGATCTTTGCCTGGTTCTCCTTGGTCCATCATGAAACTGACGAATACTAGGAGACCACTGAAAGGAAAACACAATCGCAATGACAATGAAACAAAAAAGAGAGTGAGGATCGGTTACTGCTTTGCAAAAGTTCTTTTCTTTTTATCTGAACGAAAATATACCAACACCACGGATCCGCTTACCTTCCCTTCGTTCGGAGAGAAGAACAGTGGCAGATGCGAGTGTTGCCTTTCTTGAAGACGGTGAGGGAGAAGGGGATTCAGCGAAGAGTGAAATGATGGTTGCTTCGTCCGTCAAACTTAGACTGCGGGGAGGTGGGGTTTTGTGATACGACGGCTCGTTACTGCCGCGCTACGACCGGGGTGACTCTCCGCCTGCATACTGCCTTCTAATTTGCTGGATGGCATTTGGGCCCGCGCGTTGCATGGCCCGCATGTCGGTGAACAAAAGTATAACGGCATTCAGTAGAGGGAGACGTTTCAATGACCTAGGAGGAGCCATAAGCGGTAGAGTGTCTCCACTGTACTAGTAGTAATTGTTTTTCTAGGTAGCTGTAGAGTGTCTCCACTGTACTAGTAGTAATTGTTTCTCTGGGCCCAAGACAAAACAGCCCATCCACACTAGTAAATAGTAAAATCAATTCAAAAGCCCATATATTTACTGAATGAGAGGCGCTACCCACACCCAACACACCGCCCCCCCCCCCCAAAAAAAACCTGGGTGCTCTTCTTCCTCCTCGCTCCCACCCACCTCATGTCAGCTCGCTCCACTCGTACCCCCAAATTCCTCACCTCACTCCTACGGAAAAACCTAGCCCCCCTTCTTGCTTACTCCTACAGAAAACCCCCAGCTCCCCTTCTTCTTCGCTCGCACTACAACTAGGCTTGTCATTCGTTACTCTGCTCAAATCCGTGAGCGCGACACGACGCCCTCGAGGAAAATGGAGTCGGCTGACCCCAGCGCCAAGAAGATGAGGCTCCCGCCAGCGGCAACGCCTGTTGTAGATCCCGCACCCGGCAGCGCGGGGAGAAGCGGCGACACCGCCCCCACCGGATCCCAGGAACCCGTAGAATCTCGGGTGGACCGCATCAGCGATCTCCCGGACGCCGTCCTTGGGGCGATCATCTCGCTTCTCCCCACCAAGGATTGCTGCCGCACCCAAGTCCTCTCAATTCGGTGGCGCCCTCTATGGCGCGCCGTGCCCCTTAATCTCGACTGTCGTCAGCTATCTCTCTTCAGTGATTTTGAAATCCCCAGAGCCATCATCTCCTCCCACCAGGGCTCCATTCAAAGCCTCTGCATCCCATCATGCTACCTGAGCAAGCATACCATGCCCTGCACGGTGGACGCCTGGCTGAAATCCCCTGAATTCACAGAACTACACCTGCTTGAGTTCTACTATTCCCCTGGAAATCACATACCACATACCGAACGCCATGAACTTGTGCCCTCAGCACCGATGTCCATCTCGCGGTTTTCGTCCTCTCTCCACACCGCCACCTTTGCGCTGTGCTACCTACCAGACAATCTGGTACTAAACCTTCGACTCCCATTTCACAAGAAACTTTCACTTGTGCGGGTTCATATATCAGAGGCCTCATTGCACAGCATCATCCACTCCAGTTGCCCTGCGCTGGAGTGCTTGGTGCTTGTTTTCACAGTTAGAATCGGTTGTCTCCAAATAAAGTCGCCTAACCTTGTAAGAATTGGAATTTCTTTTGACGGAAGGCAGCTCATCATCCAAGATGCCCCTTCACTTCAAAGGTTGATCCTTGATTCTAGTTATTCACCGTTGCAAATAACCGTCATCTCTACGCCTAAACTGGAGACCTTGGGTGTAATACATGATCTCTGTGCTCATTTCAATATGGTGTTTGGCTCCACAGTTCTTCAGGTACTTTATATTATCATCTACACTTGTAACCATAAGCTGCATTTTAAATTTATGCGCATAATTTATATATCATCTTGGAGTACACATTTTGTACTAATATTATGTTCTATGCTCAATGAAGAGTTTCTCCATGGATGGCCTATCAATGGTGCTAGATTCTGTCAAGATCTTATATATCCAAATTAATAGTTTTGATCTGAACAAGATTATTGGCTTGCTGCAATGCTTTCCATGTCTGGAGAAGTTGTATATAAAGGTGATAATTTCACGCACATTGGAAGCCCGCATATAGTGTACTAGAATTAACCGTTCAGCTGTCTATTTAGGCACTCTTCTTTTAGACCTTAACTGTTTTCAATCTTCATGTCTATTTAGGCAACATGACGGGGTAAGAAAGTTATAACCAATCGGTGGATTCGTAAGCATCGGGATTTTCTCACTTCTCATGAGATTCGATTGAAGACAATAACGCTAGAACGATATGTAGCCAACCGTGCAAACACCAGATTTGTCACATTCTTCCTGTTGAATGCGAGGTTATTATTGTCCATCAGCCTTAAGTTTATCAGCAGCATGGTTTTGACGGATGGGTATGTCGAAGAGCCAAAAAGGAGTTTCAGGTGGGCAAAAGAGCTTCTGAACGTGCTGGGCTTCTATTTACAACATATTGTGGTCATAATCCAGTAAATTTTACGACCCAGGATGTTCATTCTATGGACCTGACCAATCCATTTGACTGTGACTGCTGAAAACAGTGCTGGAGTTAGATGTTGTTGCCCTTTTCAATCTGGTTTTTTTTTGTAAACCTGATGAACAATTAACCCTCGTGCTTTTGTACAGTTTGTAAGCTGGAGTTAGATGTTCCTGCCCTTTTCAACTCGGCTGTGACTGTCATATTTTCTTTGAAACAAGGCAAATGGCTTGCCATTCATTTAATTTAGAGTGAAATATTGTAACACATCCCAACCAAGGGAAATAACATCACTCTCGCCGGCTGCTTGAGCTCACTGTGCATTACAGAAGCCAAGTGATTAGCCCCCACCAGCACCCACAAACTTATTTCGAACTAGCACATCAAATGGGCTGTAAATTTTCATAGGAAAGGCTGCATGACCGTGACAAATTTGGATTCTAACACTTGGGACCCGCGAGGAAATAGCCTATCCAAGGTGGTGTCGACTTACTAGCCAGTCAACAAACGATTCTGCCTACCAGCCGTTGGATTGACATCCAACATCCGTCGTGTATCTTCTATCTCTTGTCTTCTTCTTCCTCCAGCCGCCCAAACCAAACTACCTCGTCGGCTCCGCCTGCTCCCGCCTCCCATGGCTGGCTGCGCCTCCGCTGCCCTACCATACGTACCCTCCAACATTGGCCAGTCCCTCCCTCTATGCCCCCACACGTCCTGTTATTCTCCGGCGACGTCAGCCCCAACACGCACCCGCGCCCGAACCAGTCAACCCTCGTACTCCCCTCCGCCTGCGACTGGACCGGCGCATCTTCAACGGCTCCTGTTCGTTCCGTCCAAGGCCTCGCCGTCGTCCTCCGCCTTGCGGCCTTGGTTCGCTCGCCGTGCGCGGTGCGCCGCCCTCTTGCGTTGTCAACATCGTCAACAACCGAGAGGAACAAGGAGATGACTGTACGTGGAGAGGATGATAGTAGGGACCCACCAGCGTCATGGCAGTACGCAAGCAAGTGCCTCTATAGTACAAGCCCAAAAATATGGTTCCTCCTAATGGTTGGACATCTGGGGCTCACGCCATTGTCAACGTAGTAAATAAACGAGAGAATTACACTACGAGCGGCTCACACCAGGGACCCAACAAGTCGCGCAGTTTTTTTCTGAGGAACAAGCAGTTGTTATTTATACTAGTTTTAGCGACGGATCAGGGTAACAACGGGGCTGTGCGAGGGCTATGACCCGTCTAGCCAGGGTTTTATTTATGTTTACCACATCATTAGCCCAGTTGTGTTTTTTTCTTGCTGAAAATGGCTAGCCCAGTTCTATTTTTTTAAAGAAATACCTACTTGCTTTATCGGCCCTGCTGGGCTGCAAATCTTTCAAGACGAGGAGAGTTTCATTCGGTTTGCCCAGAAATGGGATGTACATTTTTAAAACACATCAAACCGGGAAGTAGTTTCAATTTTTTTTCATTAAAAGATCTTAAATTCCATTGATTTTTATGCATGGACAATTATTTGGATTTTATATTTATATAAATTATTTTTCAAAATAGTTTGAATGTGAGTCGATATTTCTGGATTAAAAACAGTTGATCGCACCGAAATATGCAAAATTTCATATACCTTTTAACCGTGGCCACAATATGGGGTGTAATGCTAACAAAAAGAAGATGGGCTCCAAAAAAATTCTTAAGAATTAGCAAATGGGCTGTACATTATTAGAAATAATGGCAGATGGGTTGTATGCTGTTTTCCACAGATTTGAGGCTGACTTGTGCGCCTACTACAGGTTGACGCGTATGTCATAAAAAAAAGGTTGACGCACACGCAACGCCTTGTCAACTTAGTCAACACACGAGAGCAGTGACTGTTGGATGTCCATCCAACGGCTGTCGTGCTTCTTCAATCTCTGCTCTTCATGCTCCAGCCGCTCAAACAAGGGCCGGCGGGACTGCCTACTCCCTCCTCCCGCGGCCGGCTATGCTACCGCGCAGGCCTCACGGCCCCATCGTACTCCCATCGCTGGCCTAGCCATCCCTCTACTCACCCACACATGTTGTTATTCTCCGGCGACGACAGACGAACCAGTAAACCCTCGTACTCCTCCGCGTAGGAAACAGCTGCCGAGTATTCCCTGGCTCCGTGTCGTTCCCTTCCTAGGCCTCGCCGTCGTCCGCCGCCCTGGTGCTCTCGGCGCGGCCTGGTCAACGTGGTCAATGAACAACATCCATCGGAAGTGGACTGTATGTGGAGAGGCTGACAGCTGGGTCCACGGCCGCACGCAAGGAAATGTCTCCTTATTACGCGCAAAATAATGATTCCTCCACCTGACAGCTAGGACCCATAGGAAGGGCCTCTGTATTTCATGAAAAAAACGTTCCCCCCGCTGACAGGTCGGACCCACCAGCTATATCTTCGCACGCAAGGAAGTGCCTCCTTATTACGCCCAAAAAAATGAATCCCCCCCGCTAGCTGGGACCCACCATATTGTTGGGCTAACTTGTGGGCCTACTAAGTTGACGGGGATGGAGGGCTTTGTCAACTTAGTGAATACTCTAGTGACCGTATGATGTCCATCCAACGGCCATAGTGCTTCTTCAACCTCTGGTGTTCTTGCTCCAGCCGCCCAAA
Source organism: Aegilops tauschii subsp. strangulata (assembly GCF_002575655.3). Taxonomy (NCBI): domain Eukaryota; kingdom Viridiplantae; phylum Streptophyta; class Magnoliopsida; order Poales; family Poaceae; genus Aegilops; species Aegilops tauschii. The sequence goes on along the minus strand of NC_053036.3, from coordinate 410,480,999 downwards.
GCAGCGCCGGTCGTGCCTCCTGCTCCTGCCTCCCGTGGCCGGCTGTGCTACCGTGGAGGCCTCACCGCCCCCATACTACTCCCACCACTAGCCAGGCCATCCCTCCACTCACCCACACCCCCTGTTATTCTGCGGCGACGGCAGCCTCACACCGCAGCCGAACCAGTGAACGCTCGTACTCCTCTCCGCGTGGGCATCCACTGCCGCATCTTGCTCGGCTCCGCGCCATCCCCTTCCTAGGCCTCGCCGTCATCCACCGCCGTGGTGCTCTTGGCGCGGCGTGGTCAATGTGGTCAACGACCGACTTCCATCGGAAGAGTACTGTATGTGGAGAGGCTGACAACTGGGTCCACGGCAGCCGCAAGGAAGTGCCTCCTTATTACGCGGAAAATAATTATTCCTCCACCTCACAGCGGGGACCCACCGGACGGGCCACCAGTATTTTGCGAAAAAATTGTTTCCCCCTAACTGCTGGGACCCACCGGACAGGCCACCGTATTTCGCGAAAAAAATGTTCCCCCCGCTATCAGCTCGGACCCACCGGAAGTGCCTCATTATTACGCACACAAAAATGAATACTCCCCCGGCTAGCTGGGACCCACCTTGGTGGGAGGCTGACTTGTGGGCCTACTAAGTTGACGGGGACGAAGGGCTTTTTCAACTTAGTCAATATGAACGATTCTAGCTCCAGTGACCGTACGATGTCCATCCAACGGCCGTAGTGCTTCTTCGACCTCCGGTCTTCTTGCTCCAGCCGCCCAAAGCAGCGTCGGTCGTGCCGCATGCTCCTGCCTTCCGTGGCTGGCTGTGCTACCACAGAGGCCTCACCGCCCCCTACTATTCCCACCGCTGGCCAGGCCCTGCGGCGACGGCAGCCTCACACCGCAGCCGAACCAGTGAACCCTCGTACTCCTCTCCGCGCGGGCTTCCACTGCCGCGTCTTCCCCGGCTCCGCGTCGTCCCCTTCCTAGGCCTCGCCGTCGTCCACCGCCGTGGTGCTCTCCGTGCGGCGTGGTCAACGTGGTCAAGGAACGACTTCCATCGGAAGAGTACTGTACGTGGAGAGGCTGACAGCTGGGTCCACGGCCACAGCCCAGTTTTTTTGTGATTTGCCAAGTAAGTCGCTTTGTCAGGCCTGTTGGGCTGCAAATCTTTCAAGACGAGGAGAGCTTTCATTCGGCTGGCCGAGAAAATGGCCCATCAGTAATGAGAAATGGGTTGTACATTTTTAAAACACATCAAACCGGCAATTAGTTTCAAATATCTTTTTTTTCATTTCAAGATTTTAAATTACATTAATTTTTATGCGTGGAGAATTTGTTGGATTTTATATTGATATACATTTATTTTTAAAATCAGTTTGAATGTGAGTCAAAATTTCGGGATTAAAACAGTTCGGACCGCACCGAAATATGCAAAATTTCGTATAATTTTTTAACCGTGGCCACAATATGGGCTGTAATGCTAACAAAAAGAATATGGGCTCCAAAAAAACCATAAGAATTAGCAAATGGGCTGTAAATTATTAGAAATAATGGCAGATGGGTTGTATGCTGTTTTCCACAGATTTGAGGCTTTCCTAAAAAAAAGGTTGACGCACAAGCACTGACTGTTGGATGTCCATCCAACGGCCGTCGTGCTTCTTCAATCTCTGCTCTTCCTGCTCCAGCCGCTCAAACAAGCGCCGACGGGACTGCCTGCTCCCTCCTCCCTGCGGCCGGCTGTGCTGCCGCGCAGGCCTTACTGCCCCACCGTACTCCCATCGCTGGCCTAGCCATCCCTCTACTCACCCACACCTGCTGTTATTCTCCGGCGACGGCAGACGAACCAGTAAACCCTCGTACAGTCGTACTCCCCTCTGCGTGGGAAACAACTGCCGAGTCTTCCCTGCATCCATGTCGTCCCCTTCCTAGGCCTCGTCGTCGTCCACCGCCGTGGTGCTCTCGGCGCGACGTGGTCAATGTGGTCAACGACCGACTTCCATCGGAAGAGTACTGTGCGTGGAGATGCTGACAGCTGGGTCCACGGCCACAGCAAGGAAGTGCCTCCTTATTACGCGCAAAATAATTATTCCTCCACCTGACAGCGGGGACCCACCGGACGGGCCACCGTATTTCGTGAAAAAAAGTTTCCCCCCTGACTGCTGGGACCCACCAGCTACACCTTCACACGCAAGGAAGTGCGTCCGGGCAAAAAAAAACAAAATGATTCACCCCGACTGCTGGGACCCACCAGCTACATATTCGCATGCAAGGAAGTGCCTGACAGTCAGGACCCACCTGGTCAAAGCATACGTAGCGTTGTCATTCTGGTCACGAACGTGTACGTACATATATACTGGTGGATGTAGAGGCGCGCACGTGTCGTAGTAGAGGCGCGCACGTAGCATGTACACGTACGTACAGCGGCCAGGGTGCAAGAAAGAAAATATGGAAACGTATGTGTACATACGGGTGGGGTCTCGAACGCCTACTCGCGCATATGTACGGCGAGGGCTCATTGACATGGCTGGGTCAGAACGGAGAAACAGCGTCGTCGTCGTGTTCATGGGGAGGCAACGAAATGCGTCGTGTTCATGGGGAGGCAACGGAATGCGTCGTGTTCATCGGGAGGCAACGGAACGCGTGGGAGCCAACCGTCTGGGTCGGAATGGAATGCATGGTCGTGTTCATCGGGAGGGCTTGGACGGAACAGGCGATGGAAACGATGCCTGGCGTATCGCAGAACGGAGGAAACGGCCTTGTGTTCGACCGGCCACGTTCGAAACGGGATCCTGTTCATCAGGAGTGGTCTGGCGTACCGCAAAACGGATGAAACGGACCTCCTACGGTCGAAACGGGGGTCCTGTTGATCGGGAGGGGTGTGGCGTACCGCAAAACGGACGAAACGGACCTCCTACGGTCGAAACGGGGGTCCTCTTGATCGGGAGGGGTGTGGCGTACCGCAAAACGGACGAAACGGACCTCCTACGGTCGAAACGGAGGTCCTCTTCATCAGGAGGGGTGTGGCGTACCGCAAAACGGGACACCACGGGATACTGTTCATCTCCACCGTCGACCTCCTCCAGCCTCCACGGGCTACCGTCGACCTCCTCCAGCCTCCACGGGCTCCTGTTCATCCAGCCTCCACCGCGCGCTACTCCACCGGCTACTGTTCAACCACCCCTCCACAGGCACCCCTCCACCGTCTACTGTTCATCCAGCCCTCCACACCACGGGGTCCTGTTCAACCACCCCTCCACGGGCACCCCTCCATCGTCTACTGTTCATCCAGCCCTCCACACCACGGGGTCCTGTTCATCCAGAGGCAACGCCACCGCTCACTGTTCATCCAACCCCCCCCCCCCCCCCCGCGCGCAACGCTCACTGTTCATCCCAGAGGCAGCATCGATCGGCTTGAGTTAGCAGCAGTAGCGAAGGAATCGCTCGATCGGGTTCAGTTAACAGCCATCGATCGATCACTCGGGTTCAGTAACGTGTATCCTGCAGTGCAATCGCTCGGGTTCAGTTAGAACCCAACGCCTCACTCGGGTTCAGTTAGAACCCAACGCCTCACTCGGGTTCACTTAGATCCAACGCCGCGCACACACGCGCGTACATGTACGAGAGAAACGCGCATCGCTCAGCCCCCGACCTCCCACCGTAACCGGGAACTCCCCGAAATTTTCCTCGCCCACGCTTCTACGACGGTTTTTTCCGTCATGGACAGCCCAAAGAATGTCATGCAGCTGCGTCTCCGGCCCACCCAGGACGAAAAGCCCATTTTCTGTCATGATTTTTTGTCATAGAAGTAGGAGCCCACCACATCTATGATGATACCGGGTTTTGTCACAATTATCGTCATAGAAGTGTCATATGTATGACAGAAAAAAAAATTCGTTCGGCCCAAAATGTCACGGATGTGTCTTTTTTTTGTAGTGTAACTGCCTGTTTGCAACTTGCTACTCCACCAGGTGACCCGCCGAACTCTTACTAGTCAATCTTTTTAAAGACCATGAACTCGTTAAGGTTAAAGAGGCGGCTTGTGTCATGCAAGAGCTGTCTTAAAATGAGCTAGGTAAAACCACGGCTGTTGCGGCCTTGAAAGCAATCATGTGGCCTGAGCGCCAAATGGCTGTTGCGGCCATGAAAGCAATCATGTGGCCTGAGCGCCAAACGACTGTTGCAGCCTTGAAAGCAAACATGAGGCCTGACTGCCAAACAGCTATTGCGGCCTTGAAAGCAAACATGAGGCTTATAAGCCACCTTTTTCGGCCATGCCTTAAAAGCTGGCCTAGTGAATTTTCAGATTTGCATATTTTCTGTTTGGATGTTCAGATGCTTTTATGTTTTCATGTTTCGGTTTTATGATCTCTGAGTCACCTGGTTCCAGGTAATGATAGTTATGGTTGACTATTTCGGGTTGCAACCCGCCCTGGTTTCGACTTTAAGTCGCTAGTGTGTTGTGGCTCATGCTTGAATATTCCGGGTTACAACGTGCCCTGGTTTTGGACGTTGAGTCGCCAGTTAATTTTGACTTAACAAAGTTAAGATGATGATTTTTTAGTCATGAAAGGCTACAGCTATTGGGGTTATCACCCGCCCTCGTTTTTGACGTTAAGTCACCAGGGCATGTGTTTAACCTCTTTTGACAGGACATGCAGAGTTTTACACACAAGTAATAGTGCTGCTATGGCTCGTATGAACAATCCGATCAAGGCTATCATAAAAGATTAAACCTAGTATTTCAACAGTTAACATGCACGATGGCATGACAAGGTGGATCATTGTTTCAAAAGACTACCCTATTACAAGGCTGTCATAAGCCCATATGTTTGGAGCCATGAGTTTTTGGAGATGCACTCTTATACTTTGGCCTGAGAGCTGCCTGGGTTGTCATCAGTTTTCTTCTTGGCGAGTTGACGACTCCGGGTCATCCCACTCCGGTTCTTCTTCGTCGATCATCTGAAGATCAACAGTTGTCCAATCGATGCCGGTTAAAGCTTCGAAAGTGGCTTCATCGTTGAGAATAATAGAAGGATCAACTTCAGGAGAAAAGATGTGCTTACGCCGAGGAGGAATGTGATTGACTATGTCATGGACTGGCGGCTTAATCTTCTGATTATTATCATCATAAGCTGGCGTGTATTTGTTCAAGTTTAGCTCTTCCACCAGCTTACATGCCACAGGCCGCATCTCCCGTACGCAATGATTGAAGTCCTTCTCTTCAAAAGGTGACTGGTCATCTTTGAATTCAGGACACCCGATGGCTATCTCCTCCAGGTCAAGCTCTGGTTGCTAGCCTTTGGCCCGGCCAAGTGCAACGATAGCTCCGGCTCGAGCAGCTATCTTTGCTCTTCAATCTGGCTCGGGAAGGTTGACAGGTGGTCCACCACAGCCTTGATTTGACTTGGCGGTTTTTTATTACCCCCAAGGCCACAAGATTGCGGATAGTGCTGCTGTACAATTGTTCTGTTAAAGAGTAGACGACTTTTAGCTTCAATAGCATGTCTTGGCCAAGGCTGGCACTTCTGGCACCTGTGGAAGACAAGAGTCGCCGGCGGGTTAAGAATTGTATACACATACGATTAAGTCCGGCGGGTTAAACAATTGGATTGACATATTATACTTACCGAAGATGGTGGTTGTCATTTGCATAATGTGTTGTTTTAAGCCGAATAACTCTTCAGTCACCGGCTTAAGTGCAGCTTCAGCACCTTCTGCCCTTTTGCCAGCGCAACCTTGTCAGTCTCCCAGCCGGCTCTTTTAGCATCAAAACTTGCCTTCAACTTTTCAATTTCTTCTAAATAAGTTGTCAGCTCAAGCTTGGCCTTGGAAGTCTCTACCTGTTGTAACTTTACATTCTTTCTCAAATCGCCCACTTGTGATTCTTTCATACTCAATTCTGCCTGGAATACAATAATGAAGTGATGATTACAATACAAGGCAAGGATTGACTATTGGGGTTGTTATTCTGTTAAGTCCCAAGCACACTACAAGTACTCTACTTGGCACTTGGGGGATAATGTGGGTCAATTCACTTTTTATTGAGAACCGGCGTATCTTGTCAGGTTAAGCCGGCCTTTTGGGGCTACATGTTTTGGTTTCTTAAGTGACTGTAAGTCCCAGCTCAATTTGTCAGTTTGCGCCAGCCCTTGGGGGCTACATATTTGGATCTTAGAAATAATTATGAGTGCATCATTTCGTTGCTATGAAATTATAGAAGTTGCACAAGTTTCTTTCAAGTTTAATATTTGAAGACCCGGCTCATCTTTATTAGATGAGCCTGCCCTGAGTGGCTATGGTTAGGAAATATTCATGAAGTCTCAAGCATAGTCAATATCTTTACTTATACTAAAGACTTGGTGATAATCCCCAAGTGCAAGGAATCATCGTAGCAATTTCCAAAGGTGGAAGTGATAAGTATGGATTTTCGAACCTTCAAGGAGCTAAAGGTAAGATCAATATTCTCTCAAGTCCTATCTGCCACTGATACAAATCTATGTACACCGAACGTTTGCTTCCATCTAGAAACGAGAAATAAAACTACATTGTGGGTATGAAGAGGATAGCTTTGTATGATATCGGAGAACTAAAATATAAAAGTAGGTGTTGTTATCATAACGTTAGTATATATTACAAATAGCCAGTGTGGAATAATGATGGATCGGTGTGCGGAATTGTCCTAGGCAATTGTTAACAAGATCGATAATCATTATTGCAGGCATAAGCTAACATACTTTCTCTTCTTGGATCATATGCACTTATGATTGGAACTCTAGCAAGCATCCGCAACTAGTAAAGATCATTAAGGGAAAACCCAACCATAGGATTAAAGTATCAAGTCCCCTTTATCCCATACGCAACAACCCCCTTACTCGGGTTTAAGCTTCTGTCACTCTAGCAACCCACTATAAGCGAATCATGAATGTATTGCAACACCCTACAGCGGGAATCCTTCACGTGTGCGCGGCACGGAAGGCACCATAGGACAGCACCAAAATAAAACATACAACTCAAACCGATCTATATCATCAATCAACCCAAAATACAAAACAAATCTACTCAAAACATCATAGGATGGCAACACATCATTCGATCATAATATGTGGCATAAAGCACCATGTTCAAGTAGGGGATTACAGCGGGGTGCGGGAGGGTGGACCGCCGAAAACATATGAGGAAGGTGATGAAGATGGTGATGTTGATGAATACGATCACGGTTCCCCCGGTGGCACTCCAACGCCACCAAAAGAGAGGGGGGGAGAGTCTCCCCCTTGTGCTTCCTCCTCCATGGCCTACCCCCCCTAGATGGGGAGAGGTTCTCCCTCTGGTCCTTGGCCTCCGTGGTGATCATGCCCCCCTCTGGGATCCTCCTCCATGGCCTTCGGTGAAGATGACCCCCTCCGGCAGGGTGCCGGAGAGGGCCTGGATTGATCTTTCGTGGCTATAGAGGCTTGCGGCGGCGGAACTCCCGATCTAGGTTTCTTTCTGGAGGTTTTGGTATTTATAGGAATTTTTGGCGTCAGTCTCACGTCAAGGGGGTCCACGAGGTAGCGACAAGGTAGGAGCACCCTCCCCGGGGGGGTAGGGCGGCCCCTACCTTGCTGTCGCCTTGGGACTCTTCTGGCCCAACTCCAATGCCTGGGGGTCTCTTTTGGTCCATAAAAAATCACCATAAATTTTCAGCCCATTCCGAGAACTTTTATTTCTACACAAAAAACGACACCACGGTAGTTCCGCTGAAACAACATCAGTCCAGGTTAGTTCTAATAAAATCATAACAAAATCATATAAAATTGTTGTAAACATGGCATGAATACTTCATGAATTATAGATACATTGGAGACGTATCAGCATCCCGGCCCCAAGCTTAATTCCTGCTCGTCCTCGAGTAGGTAAATGATAAAAGAAATAATTTATGAAGTGTGAATGCTAAGAAGTGCACAAGTTTGATCAATGATAACTCCAATCACTTTTTCTAGCATTATTCTTTATCATAAACACTAGCTCATCTCATAAAACTTCTCATGATCAAGTAGGAAGCTATTCACATGTTAAAGTATATATAGACCATAAAGTTTCTTGAAAACTAACAAACTAGGCTTTCAGTCACCAAACAATTGCAATTCATCTTATTTTCAGGAAGGGTCTATGTAAGAGCTTTGATTTAGCAAATTCCACATACTCAACTATCATATAGTCTTCCATGATTGCTAACATTCAAAGCATATTTTTAGAACATATTGCATCTGTCAAACACAGAGGAAGATAGGGGCTTAATGTTTCGCCCCCCAAGTTATTTATCATATAGATAATTGTCAATGATAATAATTCATGGTCAAATATATTTGAATGGCCATATATGCTTGGATCTTTCCCCACCACATGGTGCTTGCCAACTAAAGAATAATTGAGGTTGAAATAAGAAGGAATACTATTGACACTTGCATAAAAGTAAATACATGAAAGTAAAAGATAGGCCCTTCGCAGAGAGAAGCCGAGGTTGTCATGCACTTTTTAATTTTGGATGTGCAAACCCTTAATGCAAAGGAACGTCATGTTGTATTGCCCTTTGTGATAGAAATATTTATTATGCAGTCTGTTGCTTTTATTTCTTTACCATCACAAGTTCGTACAACTCTTATTTTCCCTTACAATAAAAGATCATACATATTTAGGAGCAATTTTTATTGCTTTTTGCACCGATGACAACTTACTTGAAGGATCTTATTCAATCCATAGGTAGATATGATGGACACTCATGACATGAAACGGGGTTTAAGGGTTTTGGATGCACAAGTAGTATATCTACTTAGTACAATATTTTGGCTAGCAAAAGATCCTAAGCAAGCACCACATGTTAGAGGATCCATAACAATATAACTTCTATGCAAATATACCCAAACATAACTCATTACGTTGTCTTCCTTGTCCAACTTCAACTAATTTGATCAAGTTTGAAAATAATTAATGGGGCTCACAATCATAGAAGATGTCCAAGATAGTATATTTATATGTGAAATCTCTCTTCCTTCAATATTCTTTCATGAATTGTTCAAGTGACCAATGTTGTGCTTGCTAACTTTCAATAAATCTTACCACCTATACTTCTTATATGTGAAGTCATTACTCCCCATGGGTAAGCATATGAAACATATATAATTTCAGATTTATCATATTCAATTCATTCAACCATTTACTCATAGAATATGAGTGAAGCACGAGAGTAAATGACAAACTACTTCAAAAGGATATAAGTGAAGATCGATGAGTAGTCAACTAATTAACTAGCCAAGGGAGGACTCTCTCTCTCTCTCATTCAAGATTTCAGATCCAATGATTTTATTCAAACAGCAAGTAAAATGAAAATACGCTCCAAGCAAAACACATATCATGTGACGAATAAAAATATAGCCCCGAGTAAGGTATACTGATAGTTTTGAAGACGAAAGAGGGGATGCCTTCCGGGGCATCCTCGAGCTTAGGCGCTTGAGTCTTCCTTGAATAGTACCTTGGTGTGCCTTGGGCATCCCCAAGCTTAGGGTCTTTCTACTCCTTATTCTCCTCATATCGATATCTCACACAAAACTTGAAAACTTCAATCACACAAAACTTAACGGAACTTCGTCAGATGGGTTAGTATGATAAAGAGAAAATCATTCACTTTGGTACTATCAAGATAAGATTCATAAACAATGCCTACTGTACCATATCATTTCTACAATTTATATTGAGAAATATAAGCCATAGAAACTAGAAAACAAGCAAACTATGCATTGAAAACAGAATCTGTCAAAAACAGAATAGTCTATAATGATCTGATCAACAACCATACTTATGCTACTCCAAAAATTCTGCAAACTTAGGACAACCTAGGAAATTTGTATATCAATCTTGTGTAAAAAATTCAGGTCAAAATCACACTTATGTGACTTTTAAAAATTATTTTACTATGCGCAAATGTTTCTGTTTTTCAGCAAGATCAAATCAACTATGACCGCAAGCCATCCCAAAGGTCTTACTTGGACCAAACACTAATTAAAACACCAAAACACAATTACTACAGATGTAATAATGTGTATTTAATGAAAACAGAACCAAAAACAAAAAACATAAAAATAAAATTGGGCTGCCTCCCAACGAGCGCTATTATTTAACGTCCCAAGCTAGGCATGATATTTTAATCATACTCTTCCAAGCCCAATTTCGATGATAGTCTTATTCATACTCCAAAATATATAAGTGAAGTTCATGGGGCATTCTACAATTAATATAGATTTACCAACATCCAAGCTCAAAATATATAAGTGAAGCAGACGAAGCATTCTATAAAGCCATACTCAAAAGATTTAAGTGAAACACAAAGAGCATTCTATAAGGCCATACTCAAAAGATTTAAGTGAAGCGCATGAAGCATTCTATAAATCAATGAAGGACTATCTAATACTAGCATGGTGCATAAAGGAAAAGAAAGGAAAAATAAACTCAAAAGACACATATCATGTGAACAAAAAAACCGAGGTATACCGATAATTGTTGAGGAATAAAGATGGGATGCCAACCGGGGCATCCCCAAGCTTAGATGCTTGAGTATCCTTGAAATATTTAATTGGGGTGCCTTGGGCATCCCCAAGCTTGAGCTCTTGCCTCTCCTTATTCTTCTCATATCGATAAATCTTCGATCTTCGAACACTTCATCAACACAAAACTTAACAAAAAACCTTGTGAGATCCATTAGTATAACAAAGCAAATCGATACCTTTAGGTACTGTTGTAAACTCATTCCAATTTAATATTAGAATTATATATAATGTATTCCAACTTCACCATGGTTCATACCCCCTGATACTACCCATAGATTCATCAAAATAAGTGAACAACACATAGAAAACAGAATCTGTCAAAACAGAATAGCTTGTAGCAATCTGGAAACTTCGTATACTTTTGTAAATCCAAAAATTCTCAAAAAAAATAGGACAATCTAAAAATATGTATAGCAGTACTGTGTAAAAATTTCAAGATTTTATCACGCTCCAGTAAAAAATGTAAATTCAATTACTACAGCAAAAGTTTCTGTTTTTTTCTGATGCACACACCAAACAAGCAATTTAAACATCCTAAAAGAAAATCTTGGCACATTACTTTTATAATACATTGGATATATACAAGGGGATACTTATTTTTGAGAAACTTCCATGAAAAATTATACATTGTTTCCATGAGCATGAACACAAGTGTTCAAGGTCGACCCTCACGTCTCCAATCCATAACCTTCCAATCACTTCTCTTTTTGAAAACAAAATTAGCATAAGAGGCAAGTATTTTTTTTGTATATTGTATTCTTTTAAAAAATTTGTTTGTTTCACCCACAACTAAAGAAAACAAAAACAAAAGGGAAGACAAAATCTACTTAGTGAAGAAAGCAAACAAGCACACATGAGAATATCAACCCCACGCTATACCTCCCTGGCAACAGCATCAGAAAAGAGCTTGATAATCCCCAAGTGCAAGGAATCATCGTAGCAGTTTACAAAGGTGGAAGTGATAAGTATGGAGTGTCGAACCCTTGAGGAGCTAAAGGTAAGATCAATATTCTCTCAAGTCCTATCTGCCACTGATACGACTCTACGTACACCGAACATTTGCTTCCATCTAGAAACGAGAAATAAAACTACGTTGTGGGTATGAAGAGGATAGATTTGCATGGTATCAGAGAACTAAAATATAAAAATAGGTGTTGTTATCATAAAGTTAGTATATATTAAAATATATTACAAATAGACTGTGGAATAATGATGGATCACTGTGCAGAATTGTTCTAGGCAATTGTTAACAAGACCGGTAATCATTATTGCAATTTTATATGAGGGAGAGGCATAAGCTAACATACTTTCTCTTCTTTGGATCATATGCACTTATGATTGGAACTCTAGCAAGCATCCGCAACTACTAAAGATCATTAAGGGAAAACCCAACCATACCATCAATCAACCCAAAAGAGAAAACAAATCTACTCAAAACATCATAGGATGGCAACACATCATTCGATCATAATATGTGGCATAAAGCACCATGTTCAAGTAGCGGATTACAGCAGGGTTTGGGAGAGTGGACCGCCGAAAAGAGATGAGGAAGGTGATGAAGATGGTGATGTTGATGAAGATGATCACCACAACGATGGTTCCCCCGTCGGCACTCCGGCGCCACGGAAAGAGAGGGGCAGAGAGTCTCCCCCTTGTGCTTCCTCCTCCATGGCCTCCCCCCTAGATGGGGAGAGGTTCTCCCTCTGGTCCTTGGCCTCCGTGGTGATGATGGCCCCCTCCGGGATCCTCATGCATGGCCTCCGGTGATGATGGCCCCCTCCGGCAGGGTGCCGGAGAGGGCCCAGATTGATTTTTCATGGCTACAGAGGCTTGCAGCGGCGGAACTCCTGATCTAGGTTTATTTCTGGGGGTTTTGGTATTTATAGGAATTTTTTACGTCGGTCTCACGTCATGGGCGTTCACAAGGCAGCGGCAAGGTAGGAGCACCCTCCGAGGGGGGGGGGGTAGGGCGCGCCCCCTACCTTGCCGTCACCTCAGGACACTTCTGGCCCAACTCCAATGCCTCGGGGGTCTCTTTTGGACCATAAAAAATCACCGTAAATTTTCAGCCCATTCCGAGAACTTTTATTTCTGCACAAAAAATGACACCACGGTAGTTCTGCTGAAAACAGCGTCAGTCCGGGTTAGTTCTAATCAAGTCACACCAAAATCATATAAAATTGTTGTAAACATGGCATGAATACTTCATAAATTATAGATACGTTGGAGACGTATCACTTGGCGGCTTCATAAGTATATATGGAAAGGGATTAGTATCATACCTCATAGCGCTCTTTCATGAGATTCACTAAGCCGGCTTATAAGTCACGGCTAGTGTGAAGGCGGCTCAGGTACCCTGCGTGGATGTCGCTTGCGCTGAAGGCAGCATAGCTTTCCAAATCCAGCTTGGCCTTGCCCTTATCCAAAGAATGAGATTCTTCTTTGGTGCTATGTTTGGCCAAAACAGTGGAAGCCCCTAGCGTAGAGTAAGCTGTCCCAGTGATGGTCACATCTTCAGGATCCTTGTCAAGACAGATCTCTTCAGTTGGCTTCTGAGGAGTTGGCGGCTTAGCGCTCGGAGGGTCATGGCTGGCTACTGGGTTAAGCTCCGCGTCTATTTTCTCAGGAAGGATGGCATCGACTGATGGTGGCTGGTCATCCATGGGCTCTTCTGGATCTTCCGTCTGGGCCTCAGAGATGTCGGTATGTTGTTTCTCCGGCTCAGCAGATTTAGGATCTTTTGAAGACCCACCACGCTTCTGCTTCTTAATAGCCTTTGCCACTCCTCTGCAACAAAGATACAAAAGTATATAAATATGCCATGGCGGGTCATTGATAGACAAATAGAAGCACTTACCCTTGGGCAACTTTGAAAACGGGCATCTGGGTTCCAGAAGAGTCACTAGACGACGGAGGTGTCTTCTAATAATTTGAGTTAGAAGGAGTGAGAGGCTGACGTATGAAGCCAGCTAAGGGATAAAGAGAATTTGAATCATGTAGAACCTCGTGTTGACGCTTGCAAGGAACATGCGTATTTGGTAAGCGGAAATAAGGTCCTGAGAGCCGCCGCTCCGGGTTGGGCGCCTTGCTTCATGTTGCTATTTCTTCAAAATAAAGATGGGATCCAAGTAAGCAAGAGGATGAGAAAATTTCACCTTCCGGATGACCCGCCGAGTTTTCTGTCTTGCCAAGGGTTTTGAGTCAGAGGAGACATGGATTACCTCTGCTGCGTCAGCATGACTTGTTTCTGCGTCGCCCTGAGAAGAGTCGGCGTCAATAAGTTGCATAAAAAGACAACAAAGGGAGTCAAGTTCTACTTCTGACTCATCACCAAGCTTGAGCAGATCTTCAGCGGTGGATTTCTTGGTACGACCCGGGCCTCGAGTTGTTGTTTTAGGCTTCTTGGTCAGAGCGGCAGCGGGCAATTTCTTCTTCCAAAAAGGGGAGTTGGCCGGTTTAAACATGCAGGAAAAGTAAGAGATATGATATACAAGAAGTAAGCAAGCAAAATGAAAGATGGTGTAAAACACTTACGTCAGGAGTTGGATTGAGAGCGCAGAAAGGGTTCACGCCTGCTTTACTGCAGCTTTGGAGGGTTTCCCTGATAAATGACTTTGTCATCTCATTGATTTGCTGATCATTAAGACGCACTTAGCTGTATCGCTGCGGGTCCTTTACATCACATGTATATTGGTACATTAAGCCAGGACGGCGGCTCAAAGGCAAAATCCTCCAAGCGACCCAACAGCAGACCAGGTCAACCCCAGTTAAGTCGTTGGCTAATAAAGCCCTTATTTTTGAAATGGTGGGCGCGTACTTGGCCCGTTCTGCAGCACTGATCCAGTCAGGAAGTTCATGCCTGGGGCTAAGTCAGAAGGAGCGGTAACCCGACAAAGGATTCTCATTAGCTGGAGAGGTATCTTGTCAGTACAACCAAGTCTGGTTCCAGTCCTTGGGGTGACTGGGTAGTGTGGCAGCAGGGAAAACAACGTCTCTATGCCTCTGGATAGAAATCCCGCCGAGTTCAAGACTAGGCCCGTCTGTCATCTCGGTCTGGCGGTTCAGATAATATTATTCTATGAATATGTCAACGCTGGGTGATGTCTGCTAGAACTACGTCGGTATTTCCCCAAAGAGGAAGAGATGATGCAGCACAGCCACGGTAGGTATTTCCCTCAGTGATGAGACCAAGGTTATCGAACCAGTAGGAGAACCAAGCAACACTACGTAAACAACACCTGCACACAAATAACAAATACTCGCAACCCGACGTATTAAAGGGATTGTCAATCCCTTTCGGGCAACGGCGCCAGAAATTGGCAAACGGACGTGAGAGAGCTGTAATAAATTAATAGATCGAACGCCAAATAAAATAAAGTGCAGCAAGGTAATTTTGTATTTTTGGTTTAATAGATCTAAAAATAACAAAGGAAAATAGATCACAAAGGCAAATATAATAAAGAAGAGACCCGGGGACCGTAGGTTTCACTAGTGGCTTCTCTCGAGAAAAATAGCAAAGGTGGGTGAACAAATTACTGTTGGGCAATTGATAGAACTTCAAATAATCATGACGATATCCAAGCAATGATCATTATATAGGCATCACGTCCAAGATTAGTAGACCGGCTCCTGCCTGCATCTAATACTATTACTCCACACATCGACCGCTATCCAGCATGCATCTAGTGTATTAAGTTCATGGAGAAATGGAGTAATGCAATAAGAATGATGACATGATGTAGACAACATCTAATTATGTAGAAATAGACCCCATCTTGTCCCTTCTGTCACTGGGATCAAGCATCGTAAGATCGAACCCGTCACAAAGCACCTCTTCCCATTGCAAGATAAATAGATCAAGTTGGCCAAACAAAACCCAAATATCAGAGAAGAAATATGAGGCTATAAGCAATCATGCACATAGGAGATCCAAGAAGACTCAAATAACTTTCATGGATAAAAAGATAGATCTGATCATAAACTCAAAGTTCATCGGATCCCAACAAACACACCGCAAAAAGAGTTACCTCATATGGATCTCCAAGAGACCAGTGTATTGAGAATCAAAAGAGAAAGAGGAAGCCATCTAGCTACTAACTACGGACCCGTAGGTCTACAAAAGACTACTCACGCATCATCGGAGAGGCACCAATGGGCATGATGAGCCCCTCCGAGATGGTGTCTAGATTGGATCTGGTGGTTCTGGAACTTGCAGCGGCTGGAATTGATTTTCGTCGACTCCCCTAGGATTTCTAGAATATTGGGGGTATTTATAGAGCAAAGAGGCGGTTTGGGAGGCTCCCGAGGTGGGCACAACCCACCAGTGCGCGCCCAGGCCTCCAGGCGTGCCCTGGTAGGTTGTGATCCGCTCAGAGCACCCCCCCAGGTGCTTCTCCTCCCCATTGGATGTCTTCTGGTCCAAAAAACAATCCACAAAAAGTTTCACTGCGTTTGGACTCCGTTTGGTATTGATTTCCTGCGATGTAAAAAACATGCAAAAAACAACAACTGGCACTTGGCACTATGTCAATAGGTTAGTACCAAAAAATGATATAAAATGACTATAAAATGATTATAAAACATCCAAGAATGATAATATAACAACATGGAACAATAAAAAATTATAGATATGTTGGAGACGTATTAGCATCCCCAAGCTTAATTCCTGCTCATCCTCGAGTAGGTAAATGATAAAAATAGAATTTTTGATGTGGAATGCTGCCTAACATGTTTATCATATATTCTTTTCTTTTTAGCATGGACATTTGGACTTTTATATGGTTCAAAGCAATAGTCTAGTTTTGACATGAGACTTAAATACTCAAGCATATCAACAAGCAACCATGTCTTTCAAAATATCAACGCTAAAATAAGTTATCCCTAGCCCATCATGCTCAATCATTGATCCATTCATGAAACACACTCGCATATTAGCTACACCCAATGCTCAAGTACGATCATAGTGCCCCTTAGTTGGTGCTTTATAAGAGAAGATGGAGACTCGAATTAAAAATAAAAATTGCATAAAGTAAAAGTAAGGCCCTTCGCAGAGGGAAGTAGGGATTTGTAGCGGTACCAGAGCTCAAAGTAAAAAAGATAGAGATAAAAGCATTTTGGGAGGCATGCTTTTCCTGTCAACAAGAATGATCGAGTAGTTCCCAATACTTTCCATGCTAGATATATCATAGGCGATTCCCAAACAGAAACTAAAGTTTATTCCTTTTTCAACCATACTTTCACTTTCCATGGCTAGCCGTATCCACGGGTGCCATCCATACCAACACTTTCCAAGGAATTTATTATTTGACAGCATAAAGTAAATTCATTTTTCATTTCGGGACTGGGCATCCCTAATACCTTTGCCTTACTCTCGTTCAATGACAAGTGAATGAACACTGATCGTGAGAATAACATATCTAGCATTGAAATATATTAGCCACCCCCTACCGATTCATGAGCGGTACGAGCACACAAAAGAGAAGTGTAACATCCCAAATTTTCAATTTGTAATGTTATACATTAGATCATCATTGCATAGCATATTTTAATGTATTTTTGGCAAATCCTCGAAAAATCCTAAGCAACTCAAGGACCCTCGGAGAGAGTTGGGGATTTTCTTGACATTCATATTTGATTTCTTTTATCAAATAAGGAAACAAGGATTTTTGGTTTTAATTATTTTCTCTCCGAAAAATATTTTGTATTAAAATAAATGAGAGGAGAAAATATGACTTCTCCAAAATAACTGAAATATTGGAGGAAAAATATTAAAATCAAATATCGGATTTTATTTGCAATTTTAATTGCATTAAAAAAATTGCACGTTTTCAAAACTGCATTTTGGGCCAAGAAAAATGTTCATCTCGTTCTAATTATTTTAATTAGACGGGGAAAATTTGTTTTAGCATTTTTGGATTTTTATTTATTTTTCTGTGATTTTTTTAGATTCGGCGAATTATTTAAAAAAATAAACGCCGAGCGCCGACTGGGCCGAAGCCCAGCCGCGCGGCCCAGCCAGCCCGCGCCTCGTCTCCCTCCTGGAGACCGAGACAGAGACGCCGCCGCCGCCCGTGTCCCTCCAGGACTCGTCGTCGCCGCCGCCTTGCCCCCTCCTCCACGACACCCCGCCTCCTTTTATACCCCGAGCCCCCCCCCGTCCTTCTCCGCACCCCGCCGCCCCGACCCGCACCCGTCCCCGCCGCCAGGAGCCGCCCGCCCCGCCGCTGGAGCCGCCTTCGCCGCCCTCGCCCGACCCGCCGGAGCCCCGCCGGAGCTGCCGACGAGGTAGCCGAGCCGCCGCCGTGCCGGTTTTCTTAAAAAAAACGTTCATTTTTTTCTAAACCCTAGTTCGGTTTAATGATCTAGTGAACGTTCATCGACCCGTTCGTTTTAACGAACGTGTTCGTCCGATTGACGCTGTTAACGAACGTTCGTTCGTTTAACTATTCGTTAGTTTTCTTTTTCGACGAATTTTCCGCGATTATTCCAAATCGCGATTTCTGATCAGATTTTCGTTTTAGTTTAACTTTTCGCTCGTTTATCGGAATCAGGCGATTCAAGCACCTAGAGTTTCGTCTCGAAATTCTCTTTCCGTTTAACCTACTCAAACAAGTTTTTGCTACTGTAAAATTTGACTTAGATCCAGATTAGTAAACGAAGCTTGTTTCTTTCGCCGTTCGATTTTCGTTGCTTCGTTTGATTTGATTCTTTTTCCAAACCGAAGTTCTTAAGTTGAATTTTCTGGTTAGTTCTCTTATTTGAGTTTTACCTGTGCATTAGATGAGTACTTATTGTTTGCTTGTTTGTTTACGATAGAGTACCCGGAGTGCACTGCTTGCTACTTCGAATCGCTAGGTTTCGCGGATCATCGGCAAGGCAAGTAACACTTTGATCATACCCCTTTACTACCCAGTTTTGTTGCATTAGATCAACCCTCAAACATTGCATGGTTAGGACCTAATTAAATTGTGGGTATTGGGAAGTAGTTGAGGTAGTACCTATTACCTGTTTTATTATCAAACCCTTGGGAGTTACTTCTATGTTGCTTATATTTCTATGCTATGCTTGTAGACGTGGATTGGATTTGAGAGATATCCATGATAGATGTGAGATTGTTAATATATGGTTAAACTTAAGGTGGCAACTAAAACTCACATCTGGGTGGATTGAGGTACCTGGGTATTCCAGGATTGCCTGTTTTTCTTTTGGACCGCCACCCAGGTTCAAAGGGATCATGAGATTATTCATGCTAGAAACTTCCGTGTGCAGCCACAAGCTATTATGAGCTCTAGCATAGTTGATTAAGTTGTGTGAACTCTTACAGTGGTAGACTAGCAGATGTAGGGGATGTAGGTGTATCGGTCTACCCATCGTAAGGTGCTAACGCTTCTGAAAGACTGTGTCTCGGTCATCCGTTTCTCAAACATCATGTAGTGCGAGAATCAAGCGGAGGCGATCGAGTCTTGTGGGGAAAAGTGCACAAACCTCTGCAGAGTGTACAATCTAATCATGGTTAGCCGTGTCCCCGGTTATGGACATCTTGAGTATCTAGTACTTGGATTATCATGTGAATCTCATCATGTTACTATAATTAATTTTGTTGGGTTAATGATGATACTTAATTGGGATTGAGATGCTGTCAACCATCTCAATGTTTAACAACCACCATGATAGTTAAATAAAATTTATTCCTTTGCAGTAGGGAAAAACTGGCTTTTCGCAAAATTGTAACCATAGAGCTTTCTACCAGCCATATATGCATGTAGCATAGCATTATTATGTTCATTACTCTCTATGTGTTACATTGCCAGCATATTCCATGTGCTGACCCGTTTTTGGGCTGCAACGTTTCATGTTGCAGACTTTTCAGACGACGAGTAAGGTGCCTTAGGTCGTGGTCTTATACTCAGTGATGCCGTTGGAGTTGATGGACTCACTATTCTTCCAAGTCTTCCGCTGTTATCGTATTAGATGGCCTTAAGCCATATTTATCATACTTATTTCTCTTTGAGATATTCATTGTAATAAGTGTGTGATGCTACTCTGTTATAAATCCTCCATTTGTACTGTGCGTGTCAGCATTACTGATCCAGGGATGACACTGGTGCACAGCAGCACAGACTGTTTGAGGTCTGGTCGCTACAAGAAGTTTATTTCAAAAATTAGAGATGGCACATAGAAATTTGCTTAGAACAGCAAAAGAATACCGCATATAGGTAGGTATGGTGGACTGATGTGGCAATACTGGTTTAAAGGATTTTGGATGCACAAGTAGTGATCATACTTAGTGCAAAATGAAGGCTAGCAAAAGATTGAGAAGCCACCAACGAAAAAACGAATAATCTCATAAGCGAGCATTGAGCATAATTAACACCGAATAGTGCACCACAAGTAGGATGTAATTTCATTGCATAACTATTGACTTTCGTGCTTGCATAGGGAATCACAAACCTTAACACCAATATTCTTACTAAAGCATAATTACTCATCAACATGACTCACATATCACATCATCATATCTCAAAACTATTACAAGGAATCAAGTTTATTTTGTCCAATGATCTTCATGAAAGTTTTTACTATATCCTTCTAGGATATCTATCACTTTGGGACTAATTTTCATGTGTTGCTTTTGATAAGATCGAACAAATATAAGTGAAGATCATGAGCATAATATTTCTTTCTCTCAAATTAATTTAAGTGAAGAAAGAGAGAATTTCTTAAAAAAATTACTAACTCTCAAATAAAACTAAGTTAAGCATGAGAGCATTTCTTCAAAAATACTAAAGCACACTGTGCTAAAAAAGATATAAGTGAAGCACTAGAGGAATTTCATAGCTCATAAAGATTTAAGTGAAGGACAAAGAGCAATACTAACAAGTCATGGCATAATTTTGGCTCTCTCAAATAGGTGTGTCCAGCAAGGATTCATGACTTAAAACAAAAGGCAAAACAAGCAAGACTCAAATCATACAAGACGCTCCAAGCAAAACTCATAGTATGTGAGGAATAAAAATATAGTTCTGAGTAAAATATAGTTCTCAAACTCCAAAAATTCTGAAAAATTAGGACCACGTGAGAAATTTGTATATTAATCTTCTTCAAAAAGAATTGATATTTTATCACGCTCCTGTTAAAAATGAAAATTATTTTCGTGAGCGCAAAAGGTTCTGTTTTTCAGCAAGATCAAATCAACTATCACCCAACATGATCCCAAAGGCTTTGCTTGGCACAAACACTAATTAAAACATGGAAAACACAATCATAACAGTAGCATAATTGTGCAAAAAATCAAGAACAGAAAGAAAAATACAAAAATAAATTTTATTCATTGGGTTGCCTCCCAATAAGCACTATCGTTTTACGCCCCTAGCTAGGCATAAGATTTCAATGATGCTCACATGAAAGATAATAATTGAAACATGAAGAGAACATCATGAAGCATGTGAAAATCACTTTTAAGTCTAACTTACTTCCTATGCATAGGAATTTTATTAGCAAACAAATTGTCAAAACAAGCAAAAACTAGCATATGCAAGGAAAAGGAATAAAGCATTGACAATCTCAACATGAAGAGAAGTAATTTAGTAACATGAAAATTTCTATGACCATATTTTCCTCTCTCATAATAATTACATGTTCATACTCAAATTCAATAATATAGCTATCACATAAAATTTTCTCTTCATGATCCACATGCATGCAAAGTTGACACTCTTCCAATATAGTGGAATTAACATGAACTAAAGTCATGACCTCTCCAAGCCCACTTTTATAAAAAAAATCATAAGATTGAACACTCTCCAAATAAGTGGGATTATTTTTAGCTAAAGTTGACACTCTTCCAAACCCACTTTTAATATTATCGCAAGCATATTCATCATGAGGTTTAAATAAATTTTCAAGATCATAAGAATCATTATCACCCCAATCATGATCATTGCAATAAGTAGTAGACCTAGCAAAACAAGCATCCCCAAGCTTGGGGTTTTGCATATCACTAACACAATTGACATTAACGGAATTTATAATAGCATCATTGCAATCATGCTTTTCATTCAAGGAGTATCATGAATCACTTTATAAATTCCTTCCTTTAACACTTCATCACAATTTTCAGATTCATGAATCTCAAGCAAAACTTCATAAAGATAATCTAGTGAACTCAATTCACTAGCAATGGGTTCATCGTAATTGGATCTCTTGAAAAGATTAGCAAGTGGATGAGGATCCATATCAATTGATTTTTAGCAAGCAAAGATGCAAGCAAATAGAAGACACATGGCAACACAAGCAAACATGAGATCTGACGAGAAAAAGACAAACAAAAAAGAGGGCGAATAAAACGGCAAATTTTTGTGAAGTGGGGGGAGGAAAATGAGAGGTAAATGGAAAATAATGTAAATTGTAAGGAGATGAGATTTGTGATTAGGAACCTGGTTGATGTTGATGATGTCTCCCGGGCAACGGCGCTAGAAATTCCTTTTGATGTCTGCTAGAACTACGTCGGTATTTCCCCAAAGAGGAAGGGATGATGCAGCACAGCGACAGTAGGTATTTCCCTCGGTGATGAGACCGAGGTTATCGAACCAGTAGGAGAACTAAGAAACACTATGTAAACAACATCTGCACACAAATAACAAATACTCACAACCCGGCGTATTAAAGGGGTTGTCAATCCCTTTCGGGTAACAGCGCCAGAAATTGGCAAACGGGCGTGAGAGAGTTGTAATAAATTAATAGATCGAATGCCAAATAAAATAAAGTGTAGCAAGGTATTTTTGTATTTTTGGTTTAATAGATCTAAAAATAAAAGCAAAGGAAAATAGATTGCAAAGGCAAATATAATAAAGAAGAGACCCGGGGGTCATAGGTTTCACTTGTGGCTTCTCTCGAGAAAAATAGCAAATGGTGGGTGAACAAATTACTGTTGGGCAATTGATAGAACTACAAATAATCATGAAGATATCCAGGCAATGATCATTATATAGGCATCACTTCCAAGATTAGTAGACCGACTCCTACCTACATCTACTAGTATTACTCCACACATCGACTGTTATCCAGCATGCATCTAGTGTATTGAGTTCATGGAGAAATGGAGTAATGCAATAAGAACGATGACATGATGTAGACAAGATCTATTTATGTAGAAATGGACCCCATCTTTTTGTCCTTAATGGCAACGATACATACGTGTTGGTTCCCCTTCTGTCACTGGGATCAAGCACCGTAAGACGAACCCATCACAAAGTACCTCTTCCCATTGCAAGATAAATAGATCAAGTTAGCCAAACAAAACCCAAATATCGGAGAAGAAATACGAGTCTATAAGCAATCATTCATATAAGAGATCAAAGAAGACTTGTCGGTGTCAAAACTGGCGGATCTCGGGTAGCGGGTCCCGAACTGTGCGTCTAGGATCGATGGTAACAGGAGACCGGGGACACGATGTTTACCCAGGTTCGGGCCCTCTCTATGGAGGTAATACCCTACGTCCTGCTTGATTGATCTTGATGAATATGAGTGTTACAAGAGTTGATCTACCACGAGATCGTAATGGCTAAACCCTAGAAGCCTAGCCTGTATGACTATGGTAATGTGTATATCTATCCGGACTACTCTCTCCGGTTTATATAGACACGAGAGAGATCTAGGGTTACATGGAGTCGGTTACACCAAAGGGAATCTACATAGTCGGTTGCCAAGCTTGCCTTCCACGCCAAGTAGAGTCCAATCCAGACACGGGTACAATCTTCAGTCTTCATGTCTTCATAGCCCATCAGTCCAGCCCACGGATAACAGGCCGGACGCCCGAGGACCCCTTAGTCCAGGACTCCCTCAGTAGCCCCCGAACCAGGCTTCAACGATGAGGTGTTCGGCGCAGAGATTGTCTTCGGCGTTTCAAGGCGGGTTCCTTCTCCAAGTAATATATTCGGCCGTTGATCCAATATCGCTCCCCTCGGCTTCTGTGCGCTAATAACTTCGTCTTCCATGTGTCGAGCGAATGCGGAAAGTCAGGGTATTTTTGCGAATAACACCCCGTCCACGCAAGGCAGAGCACCTATTTAAAGATATTGGATCTTAGATCCAGGCGACACTACGCCGAGAAAATCCCCGGAGACTGCTAGGAGAAACCATTCCAACATGGCTAGCATTCCCAGCTCCTCCTCCCGTTCCATCCCAAAGAGAAGCGAGTGGGAGAAGTGCTCTGTGTCTCATAGTCAACTAGCAAAGTTGCAAACGCAGGGATTTCTTCCTCCTGCGGATTTGGTCCCTATTCGAGCAGGGTCGGCCTCCTTCAATGGCGTGACTCAGGCGGAGGACTTCCCCAATCCATCCGGGGGAGCGAGTGTGCTTCATCCCCTATCTGCTAAGAGGCGTCGGATTTCCAGTCCATCCATTCCTCCGAGGGCTTCTGGAATATTATGGCCTCCAGCTGCACAACTTCACTCCCGCCTCTATCCTACACATCGCAGGTTACGTCGCTCTATGCGAGTTATTTCTGGGTGTTGAAGCCCATTTTGAACTGTGGAGAAAATTTTTCTGTCTTGTCCCGCGCAATCATGAGGAGTCAATATTTGAAGTGGGCGGAGCCGAAGTGTGGCGCATCGCCGATACCGGATACCTGTCCGGCACACCAAGGAGGGCATCAAAGGAATGGCCTTCCGAATGGTTTTACATCGAGGACGTTGCACTTCCCGACCCAGTTCGAAAGGGTCTCCCTGAATTTGCAAGTGTTCTGCTAAAGAAACGCCATAGTTGGCGTCCCCGGAGCCTTGAAGAGGATGACAGTGCGGAGGTTCGTCAGCTCGGGCAAGATAAAGACGCTCGCCCAGTCCGGATTAACAATGGTTGAGGTAATGGCGATCTCCATAGTGCGAGGGGTTCAGCCGCTTCAATATAGAGGGCTCCCAATGTGGCACTACAACGGGGAGGACGATGCCTCGCACTGTGGTCGGAAAGGTCCGGACACCCCCGCCGCTCTAGCCAAGATACTGGCCGAGCTGTTCAAAGGGGAGGAAGAGGAATTTCTTCGCATCAATCGCAGAGATGGATATTCTATGTATGATCCTCCCAGTTGGGTAAGCCCCAATCCTTCTACTCTACTCATTCTGCTTCCCGGACTACCTTTGATAAATTTGTAATCCGCTTATGACAGCATTGGCGAAAAATCACCGAGGGGTTTTACAGCCCCGCCCCACAGCCTGAGAACCACAACCGGGAGCTGGATCCTGGGTTCGAAGAACACCCGGATATATTTGTGGTACTCGCGGAAGGGGTGTTTTATCAGGCGAGCTACGATGGCACGGAAGTGGCCATTATCGCCGATTACCCTGGTCTTCTTCCTGCTTCCCACGTAAGTTATCAAGAAAAAGTCTTGCTCGAAAGAGCTTCCTCACACCGCCTCACCCATCGCACTCCATCGTGCTCCACAGGGGAGGCGTTCGGCGCGTCACACTACTTCGGGGGCGGCTCCAAAGAGGGCGGCTCCAGCGCCGAGCAAGGCCTCTAAAAGGAAGGTCGGTGAAGACACGACCGGTCCCTCGTCAAAGAGGTAGTGATTTGAAGGTATACTTTAGTAGTCACATCCAACTGCAACTTATACGCTTGTCTGGTGCCAGGAAAAAGGTTCTCCGGACTATGTCCGAGGGTCCGGCCGGCCGTACTCCCAGCGCCCGGGATTTAGACCCCGTCTGCGAGACGGGAGCTGATATGGGAACAATGCCAGACTGTCCTTCGGCCGAGGGTTCAGAGAATATGTCTGTTACCAATTCGGAAGTGGAGAGCGCCATGAATCATCGGCGCTGCAGAGCTATTTTACGACACCCTGAGTTCTCGGAAGAGGCATTCAATGCCTTTAGCTCGGCTGATGCATACATCCGAGCTGCTCGAAACGGGCTTAGTAGAGCCACAAAGCAGCATTTAACAGATGTGCGGGTAAGTTTTCTTTGTCCGAATAGGATAGCCATATGCCAGTAGCCCCCGGGACTGAAAGCAGTTGGTACAACTGATTTAAGGACCATTGTATGACCAGGTTCTTACAGAGAAGAACAACATGCTAACCCAAGAGCTGGAACAATGTCGGGCGCAGCTAAATGCTGCTCCCGCCGAACTAAAAAAGTCCAAGAAGGCGTCGCCTGGTAATATTCCCCTCCATCGAGAAAATATAATCATATGCCATTAATGCTAACAGTCCTGCCTATACCATGACATGATTGTCAGAGGAACTCAAGGAGGTGCTGGAAGTCGCGCAAGCGAATGAACAAGAAGCCAAAAGGCTACATGCTACGGGCGAACGTGTGCTGAAGCAGGACATTGTTGAGAAAAACCAGCTCCAGGATTGCAAAACCCAGCTAGGCGAAAAGCTGAAGGATGTGCGGGCCCAGCTAGCCGATTCCGTGAAGGAGAACAAGAAGCTGCGGGGCGGCATATTCAGTATGTGTCCGAACTATTGTTAAAGTAGTTTGGAGATAGATGGAACTGATATAATTATGATTGCAGGTATATTGACGGGCCATCCTAAAGAGGAGGTGTCCGGATCATCGAGTGATCTGCTGCAAAGGCTGTCGCAAGTGCACGAACAGGCGCGGCTGGCGATGCGGAGTGTTGCCAAGGCCCTGTGGCCATCCGCCTCCCCTTCAGGAAGTATGGAGGAGCTTGTAGAGCTGTTCAAAGGAGCACGGCGGCGTATCCGACTATGGAAGATGTCGGCCTGTCAAGAGGGTGCGCGAGAGGCTTGGGCCATGGTGAAAACTCGGTATACCAAGCTTGATCCTAATCACATGGCTCGGGTCGGACCGCTAGGGTCGAATGGGGAAGAAATTTCCGTTAGTTTAGTGTATGACCAAGTAGAGGTGGCCGCCAAATATTCCCAATAGGATTGTAAGTTAGACCGCCTGTTGGACGGTATAGAGGAGGAAGTGTTTGAGTCCAAGTGACCATGTACTTTCCTTACCCTATGTAATTCTAGCTGAATTGTATAGCATTTGTCATGGCAGGCCTTTTCGCTTCAACCTCCAGACTCAATGGTGTGGAGTGCTTCCGAATACCCTCGCGGCCGAATAGACTGGGGTATGCCTGGAATACTAGGCGTAGGGGTCATAGTTGCTTGAACAGACAAGTTGTATTCTGCTAGTTATGTTATATTACATTGAAATAGTAAGAAACATCTTCCAGAGAGAATAGTTCCGTTAAGGGTTCCTTTCCCTGGGTGTGCATGCATTGGGATACATGTCCGAATTGTTGTCTGATGCATCACGAAGACGGTACGCTCCTCCGGTAAGAACTTCGTCAATTATGAAGGGGCCCTCCCATTTGGGCTTGAGTTTGTCCTTTTTCTTCTTCGGCAAGCGTAGAACGAGTTCGCCAACGTTGTAAGTCTTGGCCCGTACTTCTCTGCTTTGATATCTTCGAGCCTGCTGTTGATAAAATGCTGAACGGGCTTTGGCGAAGTCACGCTCCTCCTCCAGGGCATCTAGGTTGTCCTGCCGATCCAACTCGGCCTCTTTCTCTTCGTACATACGCACTCAAGGTGAGTCATGTATAATATCGCAGGGCAATACAGCCTCTGCACCATACACCATGAAGACAGGTGTGTATCCGGTAACACGGTTGGGCGTGGTCCACAGCCCCCAGAGTACGGAGTCGAGCTCCTCAACCCAGCGCTTGTCTGATTCATTCAAAGACCGCACTAGCCTGGTTTTGATGCTGCTCATAATAAGACCATTGGCTCGTTCGACTTGACCATTTGTTTGCGGGTGGTAGACAGAGGCGTAATCAAGCTTAATGCCCAGATTAGCACACCAGGTTTTCACCTCATCGGATGTGAAATTGGAACCGTTGTCGGTGATGATGCTGTGCGGGGACACCATAACGGTGCACCACATCGCATATAGATGCAATCACCGGTCTGGACTCGGCCGTTTTAACTGGTCTAGCCTCTATCCACTTGGTGAATTTATCCACCATGACCAGCAGATATTTTTTCTTATGGCTTCCCCCTTTAAGGGGTCCGACCATGTCCAAGCCCCAGACCGCAAAGGGCCATGTAATGGGGATTGTTCGTAGGGCGGTTGGGGGCATATGGCTTTGGTTGGCGAAGAGTTGGCATCCCACGCAGCGCTGGACGAAGTCCTGCGCGTCTGCTCGGGTCGTAGGCCAATAAAATCATGTACGGAAGGCCTTGCTGACAAGTGCCCAGGCTGCGGCATGGTGCCCACCGAGACCGGCATGAATTTCTTCCAAGATTTGCCGCCCCTCCTCCTCGGAGATACACCTTTGAAGGACTCCGGTAGTGCTTTTCTTGTAGAGCTCTCCTTCGTGAACTTTATAGGCCTTCGAATGCCGGACAATGAGGCGAGCCTCGTTCTGATCTTCTGGGAGCTCCTTCCTATTAAGGTAGGCCAAGAATGGTTCGGTCCACGGGGCAATGACTGCCATGATGAGGTGGGCCGATGGTGTTATTTCGGTGGCTGAGCCTTCGATGATATCGGTGTGTTCGCTATCTATGTTTGTGTTCGGAACGGGACTGTCGTTGCTGTCTCCCCCTTGCCACACCACGGATGGCTTAAAGAGCCTTTCGAGGAAGATGTTAGGTGGGACGGGGTCGCGCTTAGCGCCGATGCGAGCAAGGACGGCTGCCGCCTGATTACTTTCGCGGGCGACGTGATGAAATTCGAGCCCCTCGAACCGAGCCGACATCTTTAAGACGGCGTTGTGATAAGCTGACATCTTTGGATCTTTGGCATCAAAGTCTCTATTAATTTGGGATATTTCGAGGTTTGAGTCCCCGCGCACCTCCAGGCGTTGTATGCCCATTGATACGGCCATCCGAAGGCCATGTAGCAAGGCCTCGTATTCGACTGCGTTGTTGGAGTCTGTGAATAATATTTGGAGTACGTATTGGACGATATCTCCCGTGGGGGACGTTAATACGACGCCCGCTCCTAGCCCCGCCAACATTTTGGAGCCATCAAAATGCATAACCCAGTTGGAATACGCGTCGTACTCTTTAGGGAGTTCGGCCTCTGTCCATTCGGCGACGAAGTCAGCCAGTACTTGGGATTTAATGGCTCGACGTGGGTTGTACGTGATGTCGAATGGAAGGAGCTCAATGGCCCATTTGGCAATCCGGCCCGTGGCATCCCGGTTGTTTATTATATCATTGAGGGACACTTCAGAAGCCACCGTGATCGAACACTCCTGAAAGTAGTGTCGTAACTTTCGAGATGCCATGAAGACTGCATATGCTATCTTTTGATAGTGAGGGTACCGGGATTTGCATGGTGTGAGGACGGTCGATACGTAGTATACCGGCTTTTGGAGCGGAAATTTGTGTCCGTCCTGTTTTCGCTCGATGACGAGTACAGTGCTCACCACCTGGTGTGTTGCCGATATATATAGAAGCATTGGTTCGCCGATGTTTGGCGCGGCTAGGATTGGGTTGCTTGCCAGAAGGGCTTTTATTTCTTCCAGTCCGGCCGTCGCCGCGTCTGTCCACTTGAAGTTATCGGTGTGTCGTAGAAGGCGATAATGTGGCGGCGCCTTTTCCCCCAACCTGGAGATAAAGCGGCTTAAAGCGGCCACGCACCCGGCGAGTTTTTGGACTTGTTTAAGTTCGGTTGGCGTAGCCAATTGTGACAGAGCTCGGATTTTGGCTGGATTTGCTTCAATCCCTCTGTTGGAAATGATGAAGCCCAGCAGTTTTCCGGCGGGGACGCCGAAGACGCACTTTTTTGGGTTAAGCTTGATGTCGTATGTGCGGAGGTTGTCGAATGTGAGACGCAAATCGTCTATTAGTGTTTCGACGTGTCTGGTTTTGATGACGACGTCGTCCACGTAAGCATCCACTGTCTTGCCAATCTGTTTCTCGAGGCATGTTTGGATCATTCGCTGGTAGGTGGCGCTGGCGTTCTTGAGCCCAAAAGGCATGGTATTGAAGCAAAACAGCCCGTATGGCGTAATGAATGCTGTTGCGGCTTGATCGGACTCCTTCATTTTGATTTGATGGTATCCAGAATATGCATCAAGAAAGCACAGCGAGTCGTGTCCTGCGGTAGCGTCAATGATTTGATCGATGCGAGGGAGGGGGAAGGGATCCTTAGGGCAAGCCTTGTTAAGGTCTTTGAAATCGACGCACAGGCGCCAGGATTTATCCTTCTTTAGTACCATTACCAGGTTTGCCAGCCAGTCCGGATGTTTAATATCTCTAATGAATCCGGCCTCGATGAGTTTGGCCAGTTCTTCGCCCATAGCTTGTCGTTTGGGTTCGGAAAAGCGCCAAAGTGTTTGTTTGACCGGCTTGTATCCCTTCAGTATGTTGAGGCTGTGTTCGGCCAACTCGCGCGGGATTCCTGGCATATCTGAGGGGTGCCAGGCGAATATGTCCCAGTTTTCGCGCAAGAAGTCTCGTAGTGAGGCGTCGACTGTGGGGCTGAGTTGCGCTCCGATAGATGCTGTCTTCTTCGGGTCTGTTGGATGGACCTGAAATTTGACTATTTCTTTTGCTGGCTTGAAGGAAGTGGATTTGGTCGTTTGTCTAGGATCACATCATCCCTATCCACAGTGGAGCGTAGTGCGGTTAATTCTTCGGCCGCAAGGGCCTCCGATAATGCCTCGGGGGCCAGGGATGCGGTTTTGTTCTCGGCGCGGGGTGCTATATCCGGATCGCTGACGAGGGTGATTATTCCATTAGGCCCGGGCATTTTTAGCTTCATATACCCATAATGAGGTACAACTTGAAAGCGTATGAAGGCCTCTTGTCCTAACAGGGCGTGATATCCACTGTTGAAAGGGGCCACCTGGAAAGTTATTTCTTCGGACCGATAATTCTCCGGCGTGCTGAATACCACATCAAGTGTAATTTTTCCCACACACCGCGCTTCCCGACTGGGAATGATACCTCGAAAGGTTGTGTTGCTTTTCTCGATGCGGCTCCTGTCTATTTCCATCTTATGGAGCGTGTCCTCGTAAATGAGGTTTAGTCCGCTGCCGCCGTCCATGAGGACTTTTGTAAGTCGAAAACCGTCCATGATGGGACTGAGGACTAATGTGGCTGGCGCCGGACTAAACTGTATTTAGGTTCGTCACTGGCGTTAAAGGTTATGGCCGTGTCGTTCCAGGGATCAATTGCGGCGACCTGGCAGACTTTGGCGAGATCGCACAGTGCCTTTTTACGCTTATTGTTTGAAGCGAATGTCTCGAAGACCATCAATACCCATGTGTCGTCGTTTTCTGGAGGGTGCTGTTCTGGGGTGTCCTTGATAAGGATGTCCTCGCCGCTCTTGGCTACCTGTCGAAGTATCCAACATGCTCTAAGGCTGTGGGTTGCCGCGGTATCTGGCGTCGTGTGTATTTTGCATGGGCCATTGAGCCATCCCTCCAGAACGGTGCCGTGCAGCGTAATGGGTTTATGTTTTTTGACTGTTGCGCTGGGCGAGCCACGGGGGTGCGTCCTCTTTGCCTGTAAGGAGAATTAAGTTGGGACCGACGGTTCCCCGCAAGCTGCCTGAGTTTTCCAGGCGCTTTCCATCATGCTGTACTTTTGTACGATAATTGCTAAGTCAGCGAACTTTATTATGCGGCGGCGATTGATGGCGTTAAGGATACCTTCATCCGCGCAATTGTTGCAAAATGCTATTATCGCGTCTTTGTGGTGGCAATCCTTTACCTTATCTTTGACAAGGAGGAATCTCGCCCAGAAGTGGTGGACCGTTTCCTGAGACTGTTGTTTGATGCTCATGAGAGCGTCTATGTCCGGGTGGGTGGGTGGAATTAAATCCAAACCCTGACCCGATTTTGGATTGAGAGTTTGAAGATCAACCGGACCTGACAGTTCGGGCTTCGGGATATTGGCTGATTTTTAGGCTCATCGTCCGACTCTATGTTCGGAGGACGAGACATGCCTTTCTGCCGGAGAATATCCGGCCCTTCAAGATCGGAGATCCGAACATAGTTTGTCTTCAATATAGCAGAAGAGTTGTTCCGCTCCTCGACTACCGCTATTCGGTGGGTGATCGGCGGAGTTTTAATTTCTCTTTGGTCGGGTTTAAGCCCAACCCGATCGTAGTCTGTAGCGACCCCCAAGGCGGCCATGCGATCCAGGAGTTCGTTCAACGATGATAACTCCGTCGGATCCATCCGAGCGGAGTATTCAGGATCAACGCGGAGGCGATTTTCGACGACTTGAGAGGTCACCGTCGGCTTAAGGGCCGAACTGGCGGTCATGACGAAGCCACCCAGCCGGAGGGTTTGGCCTAGGGCCAGGGCTCCTCCGGAGACGATATTATCCTTGACAATAAGGCGAGCCATCAACCCTCTTGGTGACAGCACAGTGGAACTCTCAATGAAAGCACCAATGTCGGTGTCAAAACCGGCGGATCTCGGGTAGGGGGTCCCGAACTGTGCATCTAGGATCGATGGTAACAGGAGACGGGGGACACGATGTTTACCCAGGTTCGGGCCCTCTCTATGGAGGTAATACTCTACTTCCTGCTTGATTGATCTTGATGAATATGAGTGTTACAAGAGTTGATCTACCACGAGATCGTAATGGCTAAACCCTAGAAGCCTAGCCTGTATTACTATGGTAATGTGTATATCTATCCGGACTACTCTCTCTGGTTTATATAGACACCGGAGAGATCTAGGGTTACATGGAGTCGGTTACACCAAAGGGAATCTACATAGTCGGTTGCCAAGCTTGCCTTCCACGCCAAGTAGAGTCCAATCCGGACACGGGTACAATCTTCGGTCTTCATGTCTTCACAGCCCATCAGTCCGGCCCACGGATAACAGGCCGAACGCCCGAGGACCCCTTAGTCCAGGACTCCCTCAAGACTCAAATAACTTTCATGGATAAAAAGATAGATCTGATCATAAACTCAAAGTTCATCGGATCCCAGCAAACACACCGCAAAAAGAGTTACATCATATGGATCTCCAAGAGACCATTGTATTGAGAATAAAAAGAGAGAGAGGAAGTCATTTAGCTACTAACTATGGACCTGTAGGTCTACAAAAGACTACTCACGCATCATCGAAGAGGCTCCAATGGGCATGATGAACCCCTCCGAGACGGTGTCTAGATTGGATCTGGTGGTTCTGGAACTTGCGGTGGCTTGAATTGATTTTCGTTGACTCCCCTAGGGTTTCTGGAATATTGGGGTATTTGTAGAGCAAAGAGGCGGTTCGGGAGGCTCCCGAGGTGGGCACAACCCACCAGGGCACGCCTGGGCCCCCAGGCACGCCCTGGTGGGTTGTGCTCCCCTCGGAGCACCCCCAGGTGCTTATTTGGCCCACTGGATGTCTTCTGGTCCAAAAAAATTCCACAAAAAGTTTTGCTGCGTTTGTACTCGTTTGGTATTGACTTCCTGCGATGTAAAAAACATGCAGAAAACAACAACTGGCACTTGGCACTATGTCAATAGGTTAGTACCAAAAAATGATATAAAGTGACTATAAAATGATTATAAAACATCCAAGAATGATAATATAACAACATGGAACAATAAAAAAATTATAAATACGTTGAAGACGTAATACTGGGCTCCTCTTGAAGGTATACCTCACAGAAGACTTGAAAATTGCATATATTGGAAATAGAGTTGGGGCCAATGTCTTTGGGGTGTAGCTTGTAGAAGTTCAGAACATCTCGAAAGAATTTGGACCCAGGTGGTGAGAACCCACGGAGAAGATGATCTAAAAGGATTATAACCTCGCCCTCTTTGGGTTGAGGTTGAGCTTCAGCCCCACGAACTCGCCCGTGGATGACGTCCTTTGCTGGTAAAATACCCATCTCAACATACTCATTGAGAGATTGTTCGATGACAGTAGAAACAACCCAATCGCAAGAGGTGGTGGTCTTAGTCATTTTTGACAGTGGATGCCTGAGAATAAAGTGTGGCGGATTAATATTGTGATGAAGAACCGCCTAGTAATTACAAAATTCATGTTTAAGTCGGCCGTTCCCTGGTGGATTGCAAGATCATGATTAAGTTGGTAAATATGAGCCGGCCAACATTGTCGACGGGTCATACAAGGTTCTGGATTTTTTGGACAAATTATGCATTGTGTTTAAGCCGGCTAAGTTCAGGCGGGTTACAGGGAGTGTTATTTAGGCTTCCTTGGCATTAAATGGAAGGTCAGTTGACTATCAAATCAAGACAGTTGAGATTTTGCTAAGTTTGGAGCAAACAGGTTCCGCAAGTTTGCAGCTATATTTACGGATCTACAACAGTTCGAAAAATAAAAGGTAATTGCTAAACCTAGAACCTGGCTATGGAAGAGCTAGGGTGCTGAAGATGGAATCTCAGAAGAAGAGAACAAATCTATGGTTGGAAACGGATGCCAAAGCAATCACTGCATGACTTTAGTATCACTTTGGGATTGAACTAAGCGACACGATGGTTGAACTGTGATGAACTTGGACAAGCACGATGAACTCCGATGAACCCTATGAGCGGAATCGGTCTAATGTAGGTCTAGGTCAAGGAAAGAGCTTTACTTGGATGCTTGACTGAAGAGCAGGGGTGCACCGCCATTGTCTGGTCTGGTCAGGTTGATGCAACGGCCTGTGTCGACGTCGCTGGTGAGGAACGGCGGCGGCGGAGCTCCGGTCGCGGTGGCAGCGCGAGTAAGAAGAAGAAGCGAGAGGGATGGGGGTAAAAGTGAAAAATGAACCCGCTCATGCCTACTTATAAGGAAAAAGGTGAAACAGTAAACGGCGGGCGCAGAAATCGAGGAGGTATAATCATTATCTTAACAGCGGAGGCGCCTCAATTCTCGGAATCGCTGATTAATGCAAAGATCCGTTATGATGTCATGGGATTTTTCTGAAATTAATGACATGACGTCACCTTTCGTCACAACGGGTCATGAAAGTTTGTTAGTTTAATCCTGTGCACAAGTACATGGGGATGCAAGGCTACGTCTCAACCCATAGCCCGAGTGAACTACTCACACATCGCAGATGAGTCACAAAAGAAAGACATTGTAGATTGAACTTGAAGATGAATGATTGATAATAGTCTTACAATGTTGTTGTATGCAATGTATTTTGATTAAAAATGATGGCTATGGCTAGGGAATGGTTGCTATGGGATGGATTAGGGTTCTGGCGTTTTGTTGTGAATGGGTGGCTCTCCATTGCGAATGGGGCTTGAACCTATTATGACATTGACTTGGGATGACATCATGGAGCCGACGGCAGGTGGGACGAGCATGTGCGCTCATACCAGGCACCTTCTTCTCTCCTGGATGCACTCCAACGCCTTAGTTTGCTCAAGGTTGATCGCCAGTCTTCATATTTTCATATATTCTTCGATTCCTTCCCTCAAAATGACCCAAACAAACTAAATGGAGGGATTTGCGATCTCTTACTTTTATTAGTCAGTAGTGATAGTATCGAAGTGATTCTCTCAAAATATTTGGGATTATCAGGCTTAAACAATGGTGGAAATGAGTGTAAAAATACACTCATCAACTACATATGACTCAATCCAGCTGTTAGAGCATCTCTAGCTGATCCCTAATAATTTAACTTATTACATGCCTCCATAGATTTAATCCTTAAAATCTGAGGAGTTAAGGCATCTCTAGCATGATACGTCAAATCCCTTCTAAATGCTCGGGCACCTTTTGCCCTCCAATAGGGTACACCAAATGTCCACAGATATAGACAAATGGCCGAAATCTCACAAATCCACCACGAATTAGAAGTGGTTCGGGGGAGTCCAGACATGCTAAGGACAAGATTGAACCCCAACACAAACCCACTTTTTCCTCTCCCTCCCTTCTCTCTCCCCTCTCCATTGGACAAGGGGTGGACATTTGGTGCACCGGGTTGGATGGCCGGCTCCACTACCGCTGTTCGTGGACACGTCTAGACGTGTCCGTGAATGTTTGGGGTGTCTGTTTTGATGGGCGGCATGGGAAATGCCCTTAAATTGTGGCCGGACCTAATTAAACCTTCAAATTTAACTTCTCTAACAAACAGACCTCTCATGAAAGTCTCTGTTCATCATCTTCTTTCTTTTTTCCTTCTTCTTTTCCGACGACTAGTCTGGACGAGGACAATAATGGGCCGAGAGAGACGCTCGGGAAGACGAGGAGAGGCTGCATGGACACACACCTAGAGCATGCACACACCCAGAGCACACGCACACACGCGGCAACAACACACACATGGCACATGCACACACAGGAGCAACAACACACGCACACACACACACACAATCATCATCAGCACACACGCAACAACAACGCGCGCACACAACGATGGAGGCGGAGTACTATGCGGCCCACGGAGTGGAGGGTGAGATGTCTTACTGTACCACGTCGGATGATGTGTGTGTGCGCCGCCTCTTCATGCGCTCGTGGCGCCCAGCGGGCGGGGACGTTGGCGCGTAACCGGGGGCGCTCGTGTTCATGGTCCACGACTACTGCAACGACATCAGTTGCACGTTCCAGTCCACTGCCACAAGCACCAGCTCAAGCAGTGAGCCGTTGAGGCGGCCCGAGTTGTGAATCACCCAAATTCGTCACCGCCGACGAGAATATGACACCCAAGAAGGCGGCCGGACGTGTGAGGGTGGTGGAGGTTCCATTTTTTCGGTCACCAGGGCAGCGAACAGCCGACATCAGCAAAAGGGAGAAGAAGGTGTCACCCACGTCACATAAAAGAATTTTTATTTTAGGAGAGGCATCTTGGCCGCTTAAAAATAAGAGAGTTGGAATGGTTTTGGGAGTTAACTTCTTAAAATTTGGTGAGTAGTTAACCCTTAAGGTTTCGGCTACAATGGTACACTTTCAACAAAAAGCACACGAGATCATGGAAAATATCTATAAGTAATCCTCCATCATTTGCAAAAACATTTACATCCGGAATGATCGATCGACTAGAACGATCGCTCCGTGAACAAAGGATTCAGAGGAAACAAAATGTAGCCTAGCGGCCACCGATCGATGCCGCGGGTGCGTGCACGAAGCAGAAGAAGAAAAACATCGATCCGTTCCCTTGAAATGAAAATAAAAATCCATGGTTCCTCCATGGCTTCATTGCCTCTGCCGCGCGCGTGCACCTTAGCACCGCATCGACTCCCTGATGGCCATGGACGCCACGGCCTTGGCCCAGGCGACCAGCTCCCGCTTCATCCTCCCCTCGTCGTCCCACAGCAGCGGCACATCCACCTCCACGGCGCTCCCCTGCAGTATGTCCCTTTCCCTCCCCTCCGTAGACGAATTAGTACCGCTGTCCCCCGCCCACGGCCTCGCCGCCTGGACGGCGGGAACGCAGGCGGCCGCCGGCTGCGGCAAGGCCCTGCGATCCAAAGCCATGATGGATGATGAGTTCGGGTTTCGAAGTCGTCGTTGCAGAGGAATTCTGCTGTTGGCCGGATCGATGTCTCGGTTGGTGCTGCTGGGGAGTCGAGGGCACACTGCGCGCTCTATATATACACCGGCGGCCAGCGGCGCGTGCGCGGGCCGCGGACGTGGGACGCACGAGTAGCATATGGGCGATGGGCCTCACACGTGTACGCGCCAGTGCCTGACGACTGACGACACAACGTTGACACTTGCCCTGCCTGCACAGGTGTCCGGGAAACAGACGCTGAAATTAAGGGGTTGGTTGGTTGGTTCGACGGGACGGGGTATGTGCATTCAGGTGCTAGCTGCGATCGTGTTCCTGACTGGTCGGGCGGCCGGGGTAGTTGGAACTGGGACATCGTCGGTCACGCGGGATCACACCGGCCTGGGTTTTAAATTATGGTTCAGTTGCACGTGTCAGTGCCGTGAAACATATAGTACTTCTATATGGTTACATGGTACTGTGGTGGATCATTGTCATCATCGAACTACGCGTCCCGATCGATGGGAGTATGTGGACTGAGGCGTTTTGGTCGACGCTGATCGTGGCATCGATGATGTTCTTTCGGAAAAAGAGGTTGAAATCCATGGCCTATACATCAATAGATGTACACATGCATTTTTTGTTAAATTATTATAAATTATTATTCAACAAAGGTCTGAAAAAACACACATCAAACAACTCAAAGCAAACACTCACACTTACAAACTTGATAAATGATAACGGGAATGTCATCACTTCCCACCATCTAGAACCGGGATCATTGTCGATTCGTTCGCATGACATACCAATAGCATGGCATCGGTGATGTATGTGAGGACAGTCTTTTTTGGTTAGGGCGCTTATGTTTTCCCACGCATCCACACACTGTAAGGAAACTCGACAACTTTCAGCCCCCGGCTCCACCACCTCTTGTTTCATTGTTTTTATTACTGTAAACCAGGACCACCCACTTTTAATCTGATTTCGAGCTCTCAGCCACAAATATTAATCTCCCGGCTTCAGTTTTATCATGTAGCAATCGCACACACACATGGCGCGTTCATACGCGTACAAACACATCATATATATAGTAGCCAGATACAAAGGTTGACTTTAAATTATTTGGAGAACCGAGTCCAAGTGGTTGATATATGGAAGAATGTTTAGCCCGACAACACGACGTACACTACGAGGCAATGAAAGGGACGAACACATACATCCAACTACTTTATATAAGATAAGAGATGTCGTTGTCTCTTACGTGGCTGCCTGTTTTGCTAGCTTTCCTTTTTAAAGTTTTATCAAAAAGCAACCTTGTTTAGTACAGGCATGTGTTGTTAAGGTGTTCAATGTTCCTCCCAAAACCTAACGTCTATATACAAATAGGGCATGCATTTCTCGTGCTGCATCTTTTGAGTGGGAAAGTATCACTGCAAACATGTATTTTGGGGTTGACATTCTTTTTGTCAATGACAAAGAGTTGCGAGGAAGGGTCTGTTTGGATCAAATCCCGGGTTCCTTTTCCATGCCAATATCTTGGTCGAGTAGATCAGATTTTATGTGCATGCGCAGGTGAAACCAGTGCTGGAATTTTATCTATTTCTGGGCCTAGCCCAATAACAATTTCAGAAATTCCTAATAAATCCTAGAGGCCCACATAGCCCATTCGTGCAAGGCAAGGGACACTACTAAAGTTTAGTCCCACATTGCTAGTTTAGAGGGAGTTGGACCTCTTTATAAGGGAGGTTCTTTCCCCATATGTATGAGCATGAGAACAAGAGGGGCATCCACGCGCGCTCCTCCCCCGCCGCCCCGTCCCGCCGCGGGTTGCGGAAATGAGCCGATGTCTAAATTTTTGCCACGCACGATGGGTATACGAAAGGTCACGCGGGAGCTGAAACATTTTCTGTAGTGGACACTGAATTCGAACGACGCGCCTCTTCGGCCGCTGCTTGTTCGTTTCGTCTCCCTCCGTTGCTTCACCTCTCGAGAGAGACACACCAGAAGCTCCTCTTCCTCTCGCCACAAAGTTCCGAGCACTGCGCTGCTGCTACGTTCTTCCCCATCCCGGCTTGCGGCGTGCACCGCAGGTCGGGACAGTAGGCCTCCGGAACCGCACCTTTTGAGTCCTGTACGGGAGAAGGGTGATAAGGTTTTTGGGGAGCGCTCTGCGCGACTACTGGCTTCTTCATCACGGACTCCGACGACTACTTCCCCAACGACGACTTCTTCCCCGACGTCGACTACCTCAGCAACGACATGGCTGGAGAGGATGTCGACCCCAAGTCCAGTGCTTCTGCTGCTGCTGTCCCGTACGTGTTCTTGCTCTTTCTGTTAGATGTCATGACACAGTTATTTGCTCTAGTTTCTGCCTTACATATGATAGGTTCTACTTCATATATGCAACTTCATCTAGTGTCTGTTCTAGATGTGTTCAGTTCAAGTTCATATATGCAGATGCTATTTACTTTCTTTCCGTCAGATTGCATGACTTGCTTTATCGCGGCTATATTAGTCATGCTTTATCTAGTATTTCTGTTAATAAAATCATTTGGTAAATTGCTCATATTTCCAACAATCCAAAAACCTTATTATAGGCAATTTACCCCGAGTGGTTTTGCTGCTTCCATGAGACCTCCTATGTTTGAGGGTATCCACTATAAGAGGTGGCGCGTGAGAGCAGTCTTATGGTTTCAAACCATGAGTTGCTATGACGCCACTCTTGGCAAACCTGAAGGAGAGCTTGATGCTCAACAGGCACAAGCTTTTCAGAAAATGGATACTCTGTTTAAGGCTGATCTCTTGAGTGTTCCTAGTGAGAACATAGTTGATGCTTATGCGTCAATTGATAATGGAAAAGATATGTGGGATGCACTCGAGGCCAAGTTTGGGGTCTCGGATGCTGGCACTGAGCTGTACATCATGGAGCAATTCTATGATTACAGGATGACTGAAGAGCGCTCCGTGGTTGAGCAAGCTCATGAGATACAGTCATTTGCTAGAGAACTTGAGCACTTCAGTTGTATGCTACCAGACAAGTTTGTTGCCGGAGGTATCATCAATAAGCTTCCTCCTTCATGGAGGAACTTTGCTACCTTACTGAAGCATAAGAGGCAGGAGTTTTCCGTTTCGGATCTCATTGGCACTCTTGATGTGGAAGAAAAGGCGAGAGCAAAGGACACACGTGCTCGAGGTATTGAGGGAGGATCTAGTGCCAATCTGGTACAGAATAAGAACTTCCAGCCCCACAAGTTCAAGAACAAGGGCAAGTTTGATGGTAAAGCAATGTTTGATGGGAAGAACAAGGCTGTGCAACACACGAACTTCAAGAAGAAGAATGACAAGAAGAAAGGTGCTTGTCATGTGTGTGGGGATCCTGATCATTGGGCTCCTAGTTGCCCTAATCGCTATGACAAGCGTCATCCTGGGAAAGGCGGCAAGACCGCTAATGTTGTCATTGGAGACACTGACATAAAGGATGCTGGGTATGGTATATTTCCCACTATTCTTTCAGTATGTCATTCTCCTGATTGGTTGATTGACACGGGTGCTAATGTGCATGTATGCGGTGATATTTCCATGTTTTCGTCTTATCGGACCGCGGGGACTTCAACCGTGCTGATGGGCAACGGTTCAAGTGCTTCTGTCCGTGGTGTTGGCACGGTTGATCTGAAGTTTACTTCGGGGAAGATCGTGCGCCTGAAGAACGTGCATTATGTCCCCTCCGTCAATAAAAATCTTGTTAGCGGATCTCTTCTGTGTAGAGATGGCTACAAGCTTGTCTTTGAGTCGAATAAATTTGTAATATCCAAGTATGGAACCTTCGTTGGTAAAGGCTATGAGTCAGGAGGCCTGTTTCGTTTATCCTTATCAGACGTTTGCAATAAAGTTGTTAATCATATTTGCAACAATAGTGAATCAAATGTGTGGCATTCACGTCTTTGTCATGTTAACTTTGGTTGCATGTCGCGACTAGCGAAGTTGAACTTAATCCCTAGTTTCACCACTGTCAAGGGATCTAAGTGTCAAGTGTGTGTGCAAGCTAAGCAACCTCGTAAGTCTCACACGACTGCGGAAACAAGAAATCTTGCACCACTCGAGCTCATACATTCAGATCTATGTGAAATTAATGGTGTTTTGACAAAAGGTGGAAAGAAATATTTCATGACATTAATTGACGATTCCACTAGATACTGCCGTGTGTATCTTCTGAAATCTAAGGATGAGGCTTTGAACGTTTCAAGATATATAAAGCTGAAGTGGAAAACCAACTTGATCGAAAAATCAAGAGGCTTAGGTCCGACCGTGGTGGAGAGTATTTTTCCAATGAATTTGATGCTTTTTGTGCGGAACATGGTATAATCCATGAGAGGACGCCTCCCTACTCACCTCAGTCAAATGGGGTGGCCGAAAGAAAGAACCGTACTCTAACTGATTTGGTTAACGCCATGTTAGACACATCGGGTCTCTCCAAGGCATGGTGGGGGAGGCGATATTGACGCATGTCATGTCCTAAACCGAGTCCCCACAAAGAACAAAGAGATAACTCCATTCGAGGAATGGGAGAAGAAAGGGTTAAAACTCTCTTATCTGCGAACATGGGGTTGTTTGGCGAAAGTCAGTGTTCCAATTCCAAAGAAGCGGAAGCTTGGACCAAAGACTGTGGATTGTGTTTTCCTGGGATATGCTTTTCATAGCATTGGCTATAGATTCTTGGTTGTAAAATCTGAGGTCCTGACATGCATGTCGGTACGATCATGGAGTCGAATGATGCGACTTTCTTTGAAGATATCTTTCCCATGAAGGATATGTCTACCTCGTCTAATCAGGAGATGCCTAGTTCATCGAATCAGGAACTAGTTACAATTACCGAACCTGCCATTTCGATGGAACACTTTGAAAATTCTGTGGAGGAGAACAATGAAGTTCCTACTAGGAGCAAGAGACAGAGGATTGCAAAGTCCTTTGGTGATGATTTTCTTGTGCATCTCATAGATGACAATCCCAGTTCTATTTCAGAGGCCTATGCATCTGAAGATGCTGACTACTGGAAGGAAGCGGTTTGTAGTGAGATGGATTCCATCTTGGAGAATGAAACTTGGGAGATAACTGATCGTCCTTATGGGTGCAAACCTATAGGATGCAAATGGGTATTCAAGAAGAAGCTTAGGCCTGATGGTACTATTGAAAAGTACAAGGCTCGGCTCGTGGCTAAGGGTTATACCCAAAAGGTAGGTGAAGACTTCTTTGATACTTACTCACCTGTGGCTCGACTGACCACTATTCGAGTTCTACTTTCACTAGCTGCCTCACATGGTCTTCTCGTTCATCAAATGGATGTTAAGACTGCTTTCCTAAATGGAGAGTTGGACGAGGAAATTTATATGGAACAACCAGATGGGTTTGTACTAGATGGTCAGGAAGGAAAAGTGTGCAAGTTGCTGAAGTCTTTGTATGGACTCAAGCAAGCACCCAAACAGTGGCATGAGAAGTTTGAAAGAACTTTAACCGCTGCAGGCTTCGTTGTAAACGAAGCTGATAAATGTGTGTACTATCGCCATGGTGGGGGCGAAGGAGTTATTCTTTGCTTGTATGTTGATGACATACTGATTTTCGGAACAAATCTGAATGTTATTAAGGAGGTCAAGGATTTCCTATCTCGTTGTTTTGAGATGAAGGATTTAGGAGTGGCTGATGTCATTTTGAACATCAAGTTGTTGAGAGACGATGATGGGATTACATTGCTTCAATCTCACTATGTGGAAAAGATCTTGAGTCGCTTTGGCTATAGTGACTGCAAGCCCTCTCCAACACCATATGATGCGAGTGTGTTACTTCGAAAGAATCGAAGAATTGCTAGAGATCAATTGAAATATTCTCAGATTATTGGCTCGCTTATGTACTTAGCCAGTGCTACAAGACCTGGCATCTCTTTTACTGTTAGCAAACAGAGTCGGTTTGTCTCAAAACCAGGAGATGTGCATTGGAAAGCTCTAGAGAGAGTTTTGCGTTATTTGAAAGGCACTGCGAATTATGGAATTCACTACACTGGGCACCCAAAGGTGCTTGAAGGGTATAGTGACTCAAACTGGATCTCAGATGCTGATGAGATAAAGGCCACGAGCGGTTATGTATTCACTGATGGAGGTGGCGCTGTTTCTTGGAAGTCTTCCAAGCAGACCATCTTAACGAGGTCAACAATGGAAGCAGAACTCACAACACTAGATACAGCTACGGTCGAAGCAGATTGGCTTCGCCGGCTCTTGAATGACTTGCCGGTTGTTGAGAATCCTGTACCGGGTATCCTTATGAACTGCGACAATCAAACTGTGATCACGAAAGTGAGCAGCTCAAAGGATAACATGAAGTCATCAAGACACGTTCAGAGAAGGTTAAAGTCTGTCAGGAAAATGAGAAACTCCGGAGTTATTGCATTGGATTATATCCAAACGTCTAAAAATCTGGCAGATCCTTTTACTAAGGGTCTATCACGTAATGTGATAGATAATGCATCGAGGGAGATGGGTATGAGACCCACAATATGAGTTGTTCATAGTGGTAACCTATTCTTTGTGATCGGAGATCCCGTGAATTAGATGTGGAAGACAAGCTGTTGATCAACTGAGAGGAGAGTATCCTTACTATTAACAATACCACTCCATGAAGATGCAATACTCTCCTAAAACTGTATGGCAGGTTGATGTATATCTTAATGTGTTCTAAGTGGCTCATTTAAGCAGAGATGTTGTCCTGCAGAACATCTTTTGAAGAACACACCTATATGAGTCTGATTGTTAAACGTCGCAATCTATGAGAGTAGGGTTCTCTCTAGTAAACTCATGAAAGGTCTCGGAGTATGACGCATGATCTCCACCCGCGGGGAAGACCCACGGTAGCCACGTATCGGTCAACGCTTTATGTGAAGCTAGATTCGCAGAAAATTGCAGTTCAAGGCCCAGTCCACTGTTCAAGTTGCTTACTAGTGTAGCATAGAGTTCTAGGTGGAAGTTCAACTTAACAGTCCCCACTGGAGTACCGGTATATAAAACAGTGTTTTGGAACTAAAGGCAAATTCTATGTGCCTCTAGGATCTGGTGGGGGATTGCTGGAATTTTATCTATTTATGGGCCTAGCCCAATAACAATTTCAGAAATTCCTAATAAATCCTAGAGGCCCACTTAGCCCATTCGTGCAAGGCAAGGGACACTACTAAAGTTTAGTCCCACATTGCTAGTTTAGAGGGAGTTGTACCTCTTTATAAGGGAGGTTTCTTTCCCCATATGTATGAGCATGAGAACAAGGGGGACATCCACGCGCGCTCCTCCTCCACCGCCCGCCTCGCCACGCCTCGCCTCGTCACGACGCGCCGCGGGTTGCGGGTTGCGGGAATGAGCCGAGCCGATGTCTAAATTTTTGCCACGCACGATGGGTATACGAAAGGTCACGCGGGAGCTGAAACGTTTTCTGTAGTGGACACTGAATTCGAACGGCGCGTCTCTTCGGCCG
Organism: Aegilops tauschii subsp. strangulata; assembly: GCF_002575655.3. NCBI lineage: Eukaryota > Viridiplantae > Streptophyta > Magnoliopsida > Poales > Poaceae > Aegilops > Aegilops tauschii. The sequence continues at coordinate 410,436,579 of NC_053036.3, read as the reverse complement.
CTGCTTGTTCGTTTCGTCTCCCTCCGTTGCTTCACGTCCCGCCGCAGCCTGTTCGCGTTCTTCTCCTATGCCTATATAAGAGAGGTCGCTACTCTCCAGAGAGACACACCAGAAGCTCCTCTTCCTCTCGCCACAAAGTTTCGAGCACTGCGCTGCTGCTACATTCTTCCCCATCCCGGCTTGCGGCGTGCACCGCAGGTCGGGACAGTAGGCCTCCAGAACCGCACCTTTTGAGTCCTGTACGGGAGAAGGGTGATAAGGTTTTTGGGGAGCGCTCTGCGCGACTACTGGCTTCTTCATCACGGACTCCGACGACTACTTCCCCGACGACGACTTCTTCCCCGACGTCGACTACCTCAGCAACGACATGGCTGGAGAGGATGTCGACCCCAAGTCCAGTGCTTCTGCTGCTGCTGTCCCATACGTGTTCTTGCTCCTTCTGTTAGATGTCATGACATAGTTCTTTGCTCTAGTTTCTTCCCTACATATGATAGGTTCTACTTCATATATGCAACTTCATCTAGTGTCTGTTCTAGATGTGTTTAGTTCAAGTTCATATATGCTGATGCTATTTAGTTTCTTTCCGTCATATTGCATGACTTGCTTTATCGCGGCTATATTAGTCATGCTCTATCTAGTATTTCTGTTAATAAAATCATTTGGTAAATTGCTCATATTTCCAACAACGAGGGCGGCCGATCCATGTGTCAAACAACCCCTGAGTATTATCAGCTTCGTGCCATGCAGGGCTAGCAGTTGGAGATGTTTTCACTTTTTTTACAACTTTTTTCCATCTAAAAACAAAATAGATTAAAAAATATATCAAATACAATATAAACGCGCACACAAACACACACTCGCATAGAGCCTACAGAAGAAGACTGGAATGACAAAGCCTTAAGCTTGACAAAGTCACCACATGCATCACACTATTGATAGAGACGTCGACATCCATTAAAATAATATTCCATCTTGTAAAACACACATGATGCCAAACCATCCCCGGAAATACAACCATCCTCCTCTATTCCACTACATAGTCAGGATAGATTGATGTTATATCCTCATTCATTGGAGCTGATATGGCTATATATTTCTCGCATCACTTGACTAGCTTGCCAGTAATTGTTTCCACAACCTAGTCTGTTGTTTTCATGTTGGCCCGCCTACCATGGTTTAAGGTGTGTATAGATATCCTTATTCATATATCTTCCAAACCCCTATTATAGACATAATAAACATATATACCTTATTTTCACCCTTCTCATATTGTCTCTTCTGCTGCCACATACTTTGATCTCAAACCTCTCACTCCGTAGTTTTTTCTGCAAGTAACATGCACGATTCAAACAAGCTTAATTTGTTTTCATCAAGTTTGGATTGCTTATCACGAGTGTCACGTGGTACCTCTCACTCCGTAGTTGCATTCTAAATCATAATCATCCTGTCAAAATAACACTCCTATCTTCCTGGATCCTAGTGTTTCTGACGTTGCAAAACTAGGCATTCTTGCAGCACATGGCACCCCATTTAGGCCCCTCACGGCTAGTATCATGTCCTTAGCGCATGTCCTTGCATCACGTAGAACACATCAACACCTTAAAGCAACATACACATGATTAGAATTGTTAAATTTTTACAAAGACCTCGGGCCTATCTCTTGCCCGACTATACATTCTAGGTAATTCTTTTCTTGAGTCATATTCCACATATAATAACGTATATAAGGTTGGGTTGCAACTTTATCATCACCACCTTCCACCCTTTGCATAGTCCATGGATCTTACTCATCGAGGGGAAGAACTGTCTCAAAACTATACAAATATTCAACAATCAAGAGCTTTCTCCTGTCTGTTGTGAGGCCTTAATCAAATAGAGCGAATTCTAAAGAACAACAAATGATTAATTGTAGCAGGGCAAATGGTAAAGTTCCTCTGTAGGTCGAGCTACATGGAACCTATTATCTTCAGCCCTTCAACATTGCTTTGAGATCCGTACTCTCCAACTAACTTGTAACAAGAAGATTTTTCTTTTTTGTTCTCTCAAATGAAAGAACGTATGGACTTCAAACTTTGCAGATCAAACAAACTTTTCAACTTCAATGTGTGAAAAAACTTCCAGATTTTTTGGACCAACATAAATATACAAATGAGGATTTTTTTATTAAAAAATAGTTTTTAGCATTTTAAATGCATGAAAAAATCCGAATTTTTTCCCACATAGTAATTAGAATGTTTTGTTGTCATGCAAAGTTTGAAGTTTATACGTTATTTCGTTTGAGAGAAACAAAAATGACAAATGTGCCTGCACGAATCGCGATGCAAAAATGGATGGTTAAGATAAGAAGTACTATGTAGATCAAACTACACAAAACCACACTCGCGAATACATTCATGGCAAGCCTTCATAAAACAAAAATACTTGGAACTATTAGGTCGGGTAAATATTTGCTTCCATTGTGTTTCTAGTATTTATTGCCTGTCACGACTGGCAGTCTGGCACAACTATCAGTATTGCAGACACTCTGCATCTATGTACTTTCTATAAGACCAATGGAAGCGTAGTCGAAGCCTCTCACGACAACCTCCTTCTACACCACACAGTAAACACAAACAATTAACGAAATGATGAGAACGTTTGGATATACACCAACTCTCTTCCATCCTGTCCATAATATGTAAAGGGAGTACATGCTGAACGGCCGATCGAAGGAGCAAAAGAAAAAAAATTGAGGAAACAGCTGAACAACCGATCGATGGATCGAGATAAAGAAGCACCCATAAGGAGCAAAAAAATGGAGTAAACGCATTCACCAATTACTTATCCACCACGTATACACTGCAGTGCTATACACCCAGGGGCGGAGCTATAGGGTGGACAGGGTGGGCCGCGGCCCACCCTGGGATTTTGGTCTGCACTATATGCTATGGGCCAGAGAGAAAAAGAAAAGCTCAGTAAGTTAGGGCTGGAAAAAAAGCTCGAAGCTCGCGAGTTAAACGAGTAGCTCGTGACTCGGCTCGAATCGACTCGAACTCGAAGAATAACGAGTCGAGCCGAGCTTTAGTTTAAGATCGTTTATAAACCAAATTAAACGAGCCGATCGTGTAACTTGTTAGGATCGGTACAAGAGATCAGCCAAGCACCCTGCATCCCAGACGCACAACACAAGGCCCAGCCGCCCAAGCCACCTTACGAATATGATAAAAATGATTAGTTGCGAATGTAAAATGTGCATATTAAACATGTACAATGTTCACAAACAAAGTTCGATTTTAATCATATTCGTAAGGTTTTATGTTCATATCCTTAACGAGCTTAACAAGCTAAACAAGCCAGCTCGCGAGTTATACGAGTCGAGCCAATCTTGAATTTAAGCTTGTTATAGTAATGAATCGAGTCCAGCTAGCTCGTTAACGAAACGAGCTGGCTCGACTCGGCTCGAATTCCAGCAGCAAGACTGAGCCCAACAAACAACAACGCACGCAGCCACCACAATGCTTGTCGTCCATGACCCGGAGCCACCTCCGTCCCCGTCCACCTCGCCGCTCCCCGCGATCCCGCTCGCCTCGCCAGTCGCCACTCTCCCAAACGCAGGGAGCCTAGGAGCTTCCTCCTCTCTCCCGCATCTCCGTCCAGCCCGCACCGCAGTCGGAGCCAGCCGCACCCATCGCATCTGCGCCCCCTGCAGGCTGCGGCCCAGCCCCCGGCGCTCCGAACAACCCAGCACAGGCCGACCAAACAGCGCTCCAGGTCTTAAGTACTCCCTGTTGTTGCCTGATTGGAGGTACCAGCTCGAAACTCGCCCACTGCCCAATCCCCAATTAAGATTTGGGGTTTGTTCTTTGTTGTGCTACTGCTATCTACTGTCTAGTACAGTAACCGACGAACACATACAAATAATTCTGCACATCACTCATTCTCATTGCTTCTCTTTTCATACACACGCTATGAAGATAGTGAAGAAGCCTATGCCGGATGTTGCCGATGTGCAAACCGCAGAACTTGTGTATGCCGGTAGGCTTGTTTTATGCAAAACTGAGAGTTAATTGACAATTTCAGCATGTTTGTAAGACCATATTGATCTATTTCCTATGTGTTATTGGTAATTAGTTAGCACATTGCTTCTCTTTTTCACAGACATGCTATGTAGGCTTCTTTTACAGAAACTGGGACTTAATTGATAATTTTAGTATGTTTGTAAGACCATATTGATTTATTTCTACGTGGTATTGGTAATTAGTTGAAACATTCACATGTTGTATGCTGGGGGAGGACTACCCTGTCTTCAAATCCTAGATCCGCCACTGTATACACCTGACGCTACGACCTCAGCATTGCAGTGATATGCCCTGATGGCCATGGATGCCACGGCCTTTGCCCAGGCGACCAGCTCCTGCTTCATCCTCCTCTCATCGTCTAGCGGCAAATCTATAGGGACGACACCCTCAAAATCCCCTGATCTCACATTAGACGACGCGCTGCCGTTACATGCAGGCCACGCCCTGGTCGCACCGAAGTTGACATCGACGATGAGCTCGCAGGCCGTCGCCACGGCTCGTGGAGCTCTGGCATCCAAAGCCATGACAAATTGACGACTGAAAAACTCACACAAAACTGATGCCTAGCTGGCACGGGTGGCTTTGCGGCTCGAGGGATGCAACTAGGAGTTGGGGAGGCACGCTCTATATATCGGCGAGTGGCAAGAGAGCGAGCATGTGAAGCACGAGTAGCATGACTAATTTTATATGCATGCTACGTGTGATTAGATTCATAGAGTGTGATGAGTCATGAGTGTGAAATGGTGCAATGTTGACGTTACCTAGGTGTAGCACTCCCTCGGCATCTTCCCTAAGATTGCCGGTTTACACGCTAGAGTTTTAACTATAATATAATGGCTGGTTGGAAACTTGGAGGACGAAGGCATGTAGCAGCAGCACGTCGACGGATCCAACGATTTGGATGGGTTTAATTCTCAACTGATGAATGCCACGTTCAGACCATGGGAAGAAAAAAGAATTATAAGAACGAGAGAAATATATACTACGATTGTCAAAGGGATGAGGACAACAAACTTTGTACTGGAGAAGTGAAGGAAAACGTTTTAGGACTAGAAAAAACCTTATAATTAAAAAAAATTCTGTTACGAACTTAAAATGAAATGCAGTTTCGTAATTGATATAATAAAATCAATAACAAATTATGTTATTATGTCTCTTTTACCAATGTTTAGTCGACTTTTTTGGTGGTTGGATCTTTCCCCCTGTAGTTGTGCATGTGACAACGTACTAATTCTGCAATTATGTGACACTACTTCAGTTTCACTAGAAATCAAAATGGAATTCATTTTTTGTGTGTTGACCTATTTTGAGTCATGATTTATTAAATTTACACTATTACATTTGTTCTTCCACACTACCGAATTGTGCAAGTTTTGCATATTTTGTATGTAAGCTTTTAATACATTTTTTGCGGGGAAATACATTTTGATACCTCCCTATAAGAAAAAAGTTGACACAAGTCTTTATGATTGTTCATGTTAGGCATATTTACATAACACTCCTCATGTTCCTTTTTACTACACATATTAGTTTTATCATCATAATTCAAACTTTATGAAGTTTGACCAAGCTTATAGAAAAGAATATGGACATTGACAATATGAAATTTTCCTTTTCATTTTCTTTCTTCTTTAGGGTAATACCAATGCCCTTAATTCATTTCTTCTTAGAAAAAAAAAATTCTATTTTCTATTTCTATTATTGTATTACTGTATCTTTTTTGAAGGGGTATTTTTGAATTAGTTTTAGTGCTTTACTGCAACAGTTTTTGTGTAACAAGGTCATTGTGCTGATCTTAATTCCACACCTTGTAATCCATAGTAATTGTAGAAATCTGATATGGTCAAAGTAATTTACCATGTGATTAAAATTAAAACAATTAGCATAATGGTTGCTAAAAATAAAAGACTAGAATCCATGTTTAATTCCCTATTTTCTCCTTCCATTAGTCTGTATAATTACAACATACGTGTGTGCAAGTAAATATACGTGTCAATATATACATTATGAGACCCCTAAAAAAAATACATTGTGATGATTATACAAAGATTGACATAGTGTGTGCGCATGCATGAAGGACAAAGTTCTAGCTAGTGGATTGGGTAATACTCCGTACCAGTGCCAAGTAGTATGTCCAGAGGACACATGATGGATGGCTTCTGCACATACTTACCGATCTGCCTGGAAGGACGCGCGACATGCTCCTGCCGCTCCAATGGCGAATTTGGCATCTTCGGAACGAGATTTCTCATGGCAAACCGATCCTTCCAACAGAAGTTTCCTGGTTGTTCTCGGGTGGCTATCTCAAATCGTTACTCCAAGTCCAGCATCTCTCTATTGAGGAGACAATTAAGGGGAAGTCACCTATGTTTGTGGAGCAGCAACCACCTGTGCCTGGAAGTGGATCCTCTGACTCACTAAGAGAAGCCAGGGAAGCTACAGGAATCTGACTTTCTTTCACAAGAGTTTCATGAACAGTGCTCTAATACAACGATTTCACAACAGTAATTGATGTACAATAATCGACTGTCAATAGTAGTTTGTTCTTCGTGCTAGTTCTCTGACTTGCCTTCTCTGTTTTACTAAAGGAGGATATTGTAGCACCCTGACTTCCCTCCTGCAAGCAGTGACGAATCTAGCAGGACATTGGAGGGTAGGCTTAACACACAAATTTCCTAAGTCTAATTAGCAAATGCATTGCAATTGTTGCATGTAAACCACCAGAATATACTTGTCAAGTGGTATGTTTAGTAGGCAGCAGCAGACCATTATTCGCAAGCTTTGTCTCGCTCACGAGGGGGAGACCATTGGGGATGCGGCGCTTCAAGCTTACGTGGACCTTTTCTCCAACCCGCTCTCGGACATGCATATTGCGGCCATTCTTGCTCTCTTCGGGTGGGAGCCTTCGGTGGTTCCTATGCAGGAGTTGCCAGCGGTTGTGGCGGCGGCCACATAGGCATCCTTGTGGTGCAGCGGATGTGTGTGGGCTGTTCTTATGGCTGCACAACCTCTGAAAGTTCTAGTGTGGAATGTGCGCAGCCTCAACTCTCCGGCATGGCGCAATGCTATTCATCAAGTAGTTGTAGACGCGAACCCTACTATCGTGTGCTTCCAGGAAACGAAATTGAAACTTGTAACAGCGGAGATCATTCGGCATTGCCTTGGGAATAGATTTGAGAATTTCTACTACTTACCGGCCAATGGCACATGTGGAGGCATTTTGATCGCATGGGATGCACTCATGGTCTCACTCTTCAATCCGCACACCACACAGAATACCCTGACGGCTCTGTTCAAGCCTGAGGGGGCACCGGAGTGGTGGCTGACGTGCGTTTACGCCCCCCAGCTCGATCATGAGAAGGTGGAATTCCTCGAGGAGCTGGTGGAAATTCGGGATCTTCATGTTGGCCCCTGGGCTGTGGTGGGAGATTTCAACCTTTTGGCTGCTGCAAGTGAAAAGAGTAATGATGCGGTCAATAGGCGAATGATAGCCCGTTTTCGGTCCTCATTGAACAGGTTGGAGCTCAAGGAACTCTATCTAAGTGGGAGGAGATTTACATGGTCGAACGAGCGCGAGAATGCCACCAAAGAAAAGATCGACCACGTGTTCAACACCAATGCATGGGAGGACCTCCATCCGTCTGCTTCCTAAAAGCATTGGGTACCTCGGTTTCGGACCACTGTCCAATGCTTATTGATCTCCATGCCGACATATATGTGGGACACAGGTTCCGGTTCGAGGCCTTTTGGCCACGTGCGGAGGGGTTCATGGACACGGTTTCTATGGCTTGGAACTCGGTGCCATCGGTGGGCAATCCTTTCGTCGTCCTGGACAATAAGCTTAGGGCCACGGCCAAGAAGTTGCAAGGATGGAGCGACCGGTGGATAGGAAATGTCAAGCTACAGATTGCTATGGCAATGGAGCTCATATATAGGCTGGACAGCGCCTCGGATCACAGACTCCTTACGGTGGCAGCATTTCTCCTTAGGAAAACCCTCAAGAGGAAACTTCTAGGTCTTTGCTCGCTCGAGAGGGGCATTGCTAGACAGAGGTCTCGTATTCTGCACTTGAGAGAAGGGGACGCCAGCACTGAATTCTTCTACCGACATGTCAGGCAAAGACAAAGGAAGAACATGATCACTTCCCTTAAGAAGGACGAGCAGTTAATCACTGGGCACGATCAGATTGCGGAGGAAGTGGACGATTACTACGGCCAGCTGCTCGGCACAACCAAGGAGAGGGGTGCCGCCTTGCGGCTTGAGGACCTGGGCCTCCCAAGACATGATCTATCACACCTAGAGCTGCCTTTCACCGAGGAGGAGCTTGAGAAAGTGGTCAAATTGCTGCCACCGGACAAGGCGCCGGGCCCGGATGGGTTCACCAACAGGTTATATGCTTGCTGCTGGAGCATCATCAAGCTAGACTTGCTCAGAGCGCTGGACGCGTTCTACCGTGGAGACACACGCGGGGCATGCCGGCAATAAACAAGGCGTTGGTGTCCTTGTTGCCGAAGATGGATGGGGCGGAGGAGCTTCGTGACTTTAGACCCGTGAGCATGGCGCACAGCGCCATCAAGATCTTTGACAAGGTACTCGCTTCTAGGCTCGTGGATGATCTACCTCGCTTGGTGGGCAAGCACCAGAGCGCATTCGTGAAGGGCAGATATCTGCATGATAATTTCATGCTCGTGCAAGGAACGGCTAGGCGGCTACATGCCTTGAGGGATCCCACCGTGCTCTTAAAGCTTGACATATCGAAAGCTTTTGATTCCGTCCAGTGGCCATTCTTATTGGAGGTTTTGCATGCTATGGGTTTTGGACGACGGTGGATTGGGTGGATCTGTGGGCTCCTTGCCACATCCTCCACGAGAGTTATGGTCAATGGAGTGCCAGGAAAGCCAATATACAACAAATGTGGACTGAGACAGGGGAACCCAATGTCGCCAATGCTCTTTCTTCTAGTCATGGAGCCACTTCAGCGGCTCTTCTATCGGGCGGCTTAGCTTGGCCTCCTTGCCCCCCTAGCACCATCCGGACTACGACACAGGATGTCAATCTTTGCGGACGACGTCATGGTATTTCTTAAACCACATATGATGGACTTACGAGCATGCTCACTCATTCTGGTTATTTTTGCTGCTGCCTCGGGCCTTAAAGCCAACTTGCGCAAGAGTGCTGCGTTACCGATCAGGTGCACGCAAGACCAAATGGAGGTGGTTGTTGATACCCTTGGCTGCTCACTTGGGAGATTTCTGATAAGATATCTTGGGCTCCCATTGACCATACGTCGGCAATCGGCAGCCCAGTTTCAGGGGTTGGTGGACCTCATTGCGGCATGCCTACCCACATGGAGAGCTTCATCACTGCCGAAGAGTGGAGGGCTACTCCTTGTCAAGTCGGTGCTATCGTCAATGCCAATACATGCGATGCTAGCGGTGGAGCTCCCATCCAAGATAATCAAGGCCATCAACAAAATTTTGCGAGGGTTTCTATGGTGTGGGAAAGCGGAGGCGAACGGAGGAAACTGTTCCGTTGCATGGCCGGCTGTTTGCGCCCCCAAGTGGGTGTTGGAAATATGCCCTAGAGGCAATAATAAATGGTTATTATTATATTTCTTTATTCATGATAATTGTCTATTGTTCATGCTATAATTGTATTGTCCGGAAATCGTAATACCTGTGTGAATACATAGACCACAACGTGTCCCTAGTAAGCCTCTAGTTGACTAGCTCGTTGATCAACAGATAGTCATGGTTTCCTGACTATGGACATTGGATGTCATTGATAACGGGATCACATCATTAGGAGAATGATGTGATGGACAAGACCCAATCCTAAGCATAGCATAAAAGATCGTGTAGTTTCGTTTGCTAGAGCTTTTCCAATGTCAAGTATCTTTTCCTTAGACCATGAGATCGTGCAACTCCCGGATACCGTAGGAGTGCTTTGGGTGTGCCAAACGTCACAACGTAACTGGGTGACTATAAAGGTGCACTACGGGTATCTCCGAAAGTGTCTGTTGGGTTGGCACGGATCGAGACTGAGATTTGTCACTCCGTGTGACGGAGAGGTATCTCTGGGCCCACTCGGTAATGCATCATCATAATGAGCTCAATGTGACTAAGGCGTTAGTCACGGGATCATGCATTGCGGTACGAGTAAAGAGACTTGCCGGTAACGAGATTGAACAAGGTATTGGGATACCGACGATCGAATCTCGGGCAAGTAACATACCGATTGGCAAAGGGAATTGCATACGGATTGATTGAATCCTCGACACCGTGGTTCATCCGATGAGATCATCGTGGAACATGTGAGAGCCAATATGGGTATCCAGATCCCGCTGTTGGTTATTGACCGGAGAGGCGTCTCGGTCATGTCTGCATGTCTCCCGAACCCGTAGGGTCTACACACTTAAGGTTCGGTGACGCTAGGGTTGTAGAGATATATGTATGCGGAAACCCGAAAGTTGTTCGGAGTCCCGGATGAGATCCCGGACGTCACGAGAGGTTCCGGAATGGTCCGGAGGTGAAGAATTATATATAGGAAGTCAAGTTTCGGCCACCGGGAAAGTTTCGGGGGTTACCGGTATTGTACCGGGACCATCGGAAGGGTCCCGGGGGTCCACCGGGTGGGGCCACCTATCCCGGAGGGCCCCGTGGGCTGAAAGTGGAAGGGAACCAGCCCTTAGTGGGCTGGGGCGCCCCCCTTGGGCCTACCCCCATGCGCCTAGGGTTGGGAACCCTAGGGGGGGGAGCTTCCCCCTTGCCTTGGGGGGCAAGGCACCCCTTCCCCCCCTTTGGCCGCCGCCCCCCTTGGAGATCCCATCTCCCTGGGCCAGCGCCCCCCAGGGGGCCTATATAAAGGGGGGAGGGAGGGCAGCTACACACAGCCTTGGACGCCTCCCTCCTCCCCTGCAACACCTCTCTCTCTCTCGCAGAAGCTTGGCAAAGCCCTGCCGAGACCCGCTACATCCACCACCACGCCGTCGTGCTGCTGGATCTCCATCAACCTCTCCTTCCCCCTTGCTGGATCAAGAAGGAGGAGACGTCGCTGCACCGTACGTGTGTTGAACGCGGAGGTGCCGTCCGTTCGGCACTCGGTCATCGGTGATTTGGATCACGGCGAGTACGACTCCGTCATCCACGTTCATTGGAACGCTTCCGCTCGCAATCTACAAGGGTATGTAGATGCACTCCTTTCCCCTCGTTGCTAGTAGACTCCATAGATGCATCTTGGTGAGCGTAGAAATTTTTTAAATTATGCTACGATTCCCAACAGTGGCATCATGAGCCAGGCCTATGCGTAGTTACTATGCACGAGTAGAACACAAAGCAGTTGTGGGCGTTGAGTTTGCCAATTCTTCTTGCCGCTACTAGTCGTTTCTTGTTTCGGCGGCATTGTAGGATGAAGCGGCCCGGACCGACCTTACACGTACGCTTACGTGAGACAGGTTCCACCGACTGACATGCACTAGTTGCATGAGGTGGCTAGCGGGTGTCTGTCTCTCCTACTTTAGTCGGAACGGATTCGATGAAAAGGGTCCTTATGAAGGGTAAATAGAAATTGGCAAATCACGTTGTGGTCATACGTAGGTAAGAAAACGTTCTTGCTAGAAACCTACAAACCACGTAAAAAACTTGCAACAACAATTAGAGGACGTCTAACTTGTTTTTGCAGCAAGTGCTATGTGATGTGATATGGCCAGAAGATGTGATGAATGATATATGTGATGTATGAGATTGATCATATTCTTGTAATAGGAATCACGACTTGCATGTCGATGAGTATGACAACTGGCAGGAGCCATTGGAGTTGTCTTTATTATTTTGCATGACCTGCGTGTCATTGAATAACGCCATGTAATTTACTTTACTTTGTTGCTAAACGCGTTAGCCATACAAGTAGAAGTAATCGTTGGCGTGACGACTTCATGAAGACACAATGATGGAGATCATGATGATGGAGATCATGGTGTCATGCCGGTGACGAAGATGATCATGGTGCCCCGAAGATGGAGATCAAAGGAGCATGATGATATTGGCCATATCATGTCACTATTTGATTGCATGTGATGTTTATCATGTTTTTGCATCTTATTTGCTTAGAACGACGGTAGTAAGTAAGATGATCCCTTATAATAATTTCAAGAAAGTGTTCACCCTAACTGTGCACCGTTGCGAAGGTTCGTTGTTTCGAAGCACCACGTGATGATCGGGTGTGATAGATTCTAACGTTCGAATACAACGGGTGTTGACGAGCCTAGCATGTACAGACATGGCCTCGGAACACACGCAATACACTTAGGTCGACTTGACGAGCCTAGCATGTACAGACATGGCCTCGGAACACGGAGGACCGAAAGGTCGAGCATGAGTCGTATAGAAGATACGATCAACATGGAGATGTTCACCGATCTTGACTAGTCCGTCTCACGTGATGATCGGACACGGCCTAGTTGAATTCGGATCATGTTTCACTTAGATGACTAGAGGGATGTCTATCTGAGTGGGAGTTCATTAAAAATTTGATTAGATGAACTTAATTATCATGAACTTAGTCTAAAATCTTTACACTATGTATTGTAGATCAAATGGCCAACGTTGTCCTCAATTTCAACGCATTCCTAGAGAAAACCAAGCTGAAAGATGATGGCAGCAACTATACGGACTGGGTCCGGAACCTGAGGCTCATCCTCATAGTAGCCAAGAAAGATTATGTCTTAGAAGCACCGCTAGGTGAAGCACCAATCCCAGAGAACCAAGACGTTATGAACGCTTGGCAATCACGTGCTGATGATTACTCCCTCGTTCAGTGCGGCATGCTTTACAGCTTAGAACCGGGTCTCCAAAAGCGTTTTGAGAAACATGGAGCATATGAGATGTTCGAGGAGCTGAAACTGGTTTTTCAAGCTCATGCCCGGGTCGAGAGATATGATGTCTCCGACAAGTTCTTCAGCTGTAAAATGGAGGAGAACAGTTCTGTTAGTGAGCACATACTCAGAATGTCTGGGTTGCACAACCGCTTGTCTCAGCTGGGAGTTAATCTCCCGGATGACGCGGTCATTGACAGAATCCTGCAATCGCTTCCACCAAGCTACAAGAGCTTTGTGATGAACTACAATATGTAGGGGATGGAAAAGACCATTCCTGAGGTATATTCAATGCTGAAATCAGCGGAAGGGGAGATCAAAAAAGAACATCAAGTGTTGATGGTGAATAAAACCACTAAGTTCAAGAAGGGCAAGGGTAAGAAGAACTTCAAGAAGGACGGCAAGGGAGTTGCCGCGCCCGGTAAGCCAGTTACTGGGAAGAAGCCAAGGAATGGACCCAAGCCCGAGACTGAGTGCTTTTATTGCAAGGGAAGTGGTCACTGGAAGCGGAACTGCCCCAAATACTTAGCGGACAAGAAGAAGGCCGGCAACACCAAAGGTATATGTGATATACATGTAATTGATGTGTACCTTACCAGTACTCGTAGTAGCTCCTGGGTATTTGATACCGGTGCGGTTGCTCATATTTGTAACTCAAAGCAGGAACTACGGAATAAACGGAGACTGGCGAAGGACGAGGTGACGATGCGTGTCGGGAATGGTTCCAAGGTCGATGTGATTGCCGTCGGCACGCTACCTCTGCATCTACCCACGGGATTAGTTTTAAACCTCAATAATTGTTATTTAGTGCCAGCTTTGAGCATGAACATTGTATCTGGATCTCGTTTAATTCGAGATGGCTACTCATTTAAATCCGAGAATAATGGTTGTTCTATTTATTTGAGAGATATGTTTTATGGTCATGCCCCGCTGGTCAATGGTTTATTTTTGATGAATCTCGAACGTGATGTTACACATGTTCATAGTGTGAATACCAAAAGATGTAAAGTTGATAACGATAGTCCCACATATCTGTGGCACTGCCGCCTTGGTCACATTGGTGTCAAGCGCATGAAGAAGCTCCATACAGATGGACTTTTGGAGTCTCTTGATTACGAATCATTTGACACGTGCGAACCATGCCTCATGGGTAAGATGACCAAGACTCCGTTCTCCGGAACAATGGAGCGAGCAACCAACTTATTGGAAATCATACATACCGATGTGTGCGGTCCAATGAGTGTTGAGGCTCGCGGAGGATATCGTTATGTTCTCACTCTCACTGATGATTTAAGTAGATATGGGTATGTCTACCTAATGAAATACAAGTCTGAAACCTTTGAAAAGTTCAAGGAATTTCAGAGTGAAGTTGAGAATCAACGTGACAGGAAAATAAAATTCTTACGATCAGATCGTGGTGGAGAATATTTAAGTCACGAATTTGGTACACACTTAAGGAAATGTGGAATAGTTTCACAACTCACGCCGCCTGGAACACCTCAGAGAAACGGTGTGTCCGAACGTCGTAATCGCACTCTATTGGATATGGTGCGATCTATGATGTCTCTTACTGATTTACCGCTCTCATTTTGGGGCTATGCTTTAGAGACTGCCGCATTCACTTTAAATAGGGCTCCGTCGAAATCCGTTGAGACGACACCTTATGAATTATGGTTTGGGAAGAAACCTAAGCTGTCGTTTCTAAAAGTTTGGGGATGCGATGCTTATGTCAAGAAACTTCAACCTGAAAAGCTCGAACCCAAGTCGAAAAAATGCGTCTTCATAGGATACCCCAAGGAAACTATTGGGTATACCTTCTACCTCAGATCCGAAGGCAAGATCTTCATTGCCAAGAACGGGTCCTTTCTGGCGAAGGAGTTTTTCTCGAAAGAATTGAGTGGGAGGAAAGTGGAACTTGATGAGGTGATAGTCACCCCTTCCGAACCAGAAAGTAGCGCAGCGCGGGAAAATGTTCCTGTGGTGCCTACACCGACTGGGGAGGAAGTTAATGATGATGATCATGAAGCTTCGGATCAAGTTACTACTGAACTTCGTAGGTCCACAAGGACACGTTCCACACCAGAGTGGTACGGCAACCCTGTCCTGGAAATCATGTTGTTAGACAACGGTGAACCTTCGAACTATGAAGAAGTGATGGCGGGCCCGGATTCCGACAAATGGCTAGAAGCCATGAAATCCGAGATAGAATCCATGTATGAAAACAAAGTATGGACTTTGACTGACTTGCCCGATGAGCGGCGAGCCATAGAAAACAAATGGATCTTTAAGAAGAAGACGGACGCAGATGGTAATGTGACCATCTACAAAGCTCGACTTGTCGCTAAGGGTTATCGACAAGTTCAAGGGGTTGACTACGATAAGACTTTCTCACCCGTAGCGAAGCTGTAGTCCGTCCGAATCATGTTAGCAATTGCCGCATACTATGATTATGAGATATGGCAGATGGACGTCAAAACGGCATTCCTTAATGGCTTCCTTAAGGAAGAGTTGTATATGATGCAGCCGGAAGGTTTTGTCGATCCTAAGAATGCTAACAAAGTATGCAAGCTCCAGCGCTCAATCTATGGGCTGGTGCAAGCATCTCGGAGTTGGAACATTCGCTTTGATGAGATGATCAAAGCGTTTGGGTTTACACAGACTTATGGAGAAGCCTGTGTTTACAAGAAAGTGAGTGGGAGCTCTGTAGCATTTCTCATATTATATGTGGATGACATACTATTGATGGGAAATGATATAGAATTCTTGGAGAGTATAAAGGCCTATTTGAATAAGTGATTTTCAATGAAGGACCTTGGAGAAGCTGCTTATATATTAGGCATCAAGATCTATAGAGATAGATCAAGACGCCTCATTGGTCTTTCACAGAGTACATACCTTGACAAGATATTGAAGAAGTTCAATATGGATCAGTCCAAGAAGGGGTTCTTGCCTGTATTGCAAGGTGTGCAGTTGAGCACGGCTCAATGCCCGACCACGGCAGAAGATATAGAAAAGATGAGTGTCATCCCCTATGCCTCGGCCATAGGGTCTATTATGTATGCCATGCTGTGTACCAGACCTGATGTAAACCTTGCCGTAAGTTTGGTAGGAAGATACCAAAGTAATCCCGGCATGGAACACTGGACAGCGGTCAAGAATATCCTGAAGTACCTGAAGAGGACTAAGGATATGTTTCTCGTTTATGGAGGTGACGAAGAGCTCGTCGTAAAGGGTTACGTCGACGCTAGCTTCGACACAGATCTGGATGACTCGAAGTCACAAACCGGATACGTGTATATTTTGAATGGAGGAGCAGTAAGCTGGTGCAGTTGCAAGCAAAGCGTCGTGGCGGGATCTACATGTGAAGCGGAGTACATGGCAGCCTCGGAGGCAGCACAGGAAGCAGTCTAGATGAAGGAGTTCATTACCGACCTAGGGGTGATTCCCAATGCGTCGGGCCCGATGACTCTCTTCTGTGACAACACTGGAGCCATTGCCCTTGCGAAGGAGCCCAGGTTTCACAGGAAGACCAGGCATATCAAGCGTCGCTTCAACTCCATTCGTGAAAGTGTTCAAAATGGAGACATAGATATTTGTAAAGTACATACGGACCTGAATGTAGCAGATCCGTTGACTAAACCTCTCCCTAGGGCAAAACATGATCAACACCAGGACGCAATGGGTGTTCGATTCATCACAACGTAACTAGATTATTGACTCTAGTGCAAGTGGGAGACTGTTGGAAATATGCCCTAGAGGCAATAATAAATGGTTATTATTATATTTCTTTATTCATGATAATTGTCTATTGTTCATGCTATAATTGTATTGTCCGGAAATCGTAATACATGTGTGAATACATATACCACAACGTGTCCCTAGTAAGCCTCTAGTTGACTAGCTCGTTGATCAACAGATAGTCATGGTTTCCTGACTATGGACATTGGATGTCATTGATAACGGGATCACATCATTAGGAGAATGATGTGATGGACAAGACCCAATCCTAAGCATAGCATAAAAGATCGTGTAGTTTCGTTTGCTAGAGCTTTTCCAATGTCAAGTATCTTTTCCTTAGACCATGAGATCGTGCAACTCCCGGATACCGTAGGAGTGCTTTGGGTGTGCCAAACGTCACAACGTAACTGGGTGACTATAAAGGTGCACTACGGGTATCTCCGAAAGTGTCTGTTGGGTTGGCACGGATCGAGACTGGGATTTGTCACTCCGTGTGACGGAGAGGTATCTCTGGGCCCACTCGGTAATGCATCATCATAATGAGCTCAATGTGACTAAGGCGTTAGTCACGGGATCATGCATTGCGGTACGAGTAAAGAGACTTGCCGGTAACGAGATTGAACAAGGTATTGGGATACCGACGATCGAATCTCGGGCAAGTAACATACCGATTGGCAAAGGGAATTGCATACGGATTGATTGAATCCTCGACACCGTGGTTCATCCGATGAGATCATCGTGGAACATGTGGGAGCCAATATGGTATCCAGATCCCGCTGTTGGTTATTGACCGGAGAGGCGTCTCGGTCATGTCTGCATGTCTCCCGAACCCGTAGGGTCTACACACTTAAGGTTCGGTGACGCTAGGGTTGTAGAGATATATGTATGCGGAAACCTGAAAGTTGTTCGGAGTCCCGGATGAGATCCCGGACGTCACGAGAGGTTCCGTAATGGTCCGGAGGTGAAGAATTATATATAGGAAGTCAAGTTTTGGCCACCGGGAAAGTTTCGGGGGTTACCGGTATTGTACCGGGACCACCGGAAGGGTCCCGGGGGTCCACCGGGTGGGGCCACCTATCCCGGAGGGCCCCGTGGGCTGAAAGTGGAAGGGAACCAGCCCTTAGTGGGCTGGGGCACCCCCCTTGGGCCTCCCCCCATGCGCCTAGGGTTGGGAACCCTAGGGGGGGAGCTTCCCCCTTGCCTTGGAGGGCAAGGCACCCCTTCCCCCCCTTTGGCCGCCGCCCCCCCCTTGGAGATCCCATCTCCCTGGGCCGGCGCCCCCCCAGGGGGCCTATATAAAGGGGGGGGGGGAGGGAGGGCAGCAACACACAGCCTTGGGCGCCTCCCTCCTCCCCTGCAACACCTCTCTCTCTCTCGCAGAAGCTTGGCAAAGCCCTGCCGAGACCCGCTACATCCACCACCACGCCGTCGTGCTGCTGGATCTCCATCAACCTCTCCTTCCCCCTTGCTGGATCAAGAAGGAGGAGACGTCGCTGCACCGTACGTGTGTTGAACGCGGAGGTGCCGTCCGTTCGGCACTCGGTCATCGGTGATTTGGATCACGGCGAGTACGACTCCGTCATCCACGTTCATTGGAACGCTTCCGCTCGCAATCTACAAGGGTATGTAGATGCACTCCTTTCCCCTCGTTGCTAGTAGACTCCATAGATGCATCTTGGTGAGCGTAGAAATTTTTTAAATTATGCTACGATTCCCAACAGTGGGCAGGTGGCCTTGGGATTCCAGACCTTAAGTGGATGAACATCGCCATGCAAGCCAGATGGCCGTGGCTCGCTCGAACAGATAGCTCAAGACCATGGAGTGAGTTCACCATATCGGTGCCCAAAGCAGCTAGGCAGCTATGCAACGCGGCGGTGCACACGACAGTCGGAGACGGTAGACAGGCTTTGTTCTGGGAGGACAGGTGGCTGGAAGGATATAGGATCGAGGAAGTTGCACCTGCCATCTACTCTAGGATTCCCAAACGCGTTCGTCGGCAACTCCACGTCAACGAGGCATTAGCGAATGGCGCGTGGGTGCAGTACGTTGGTCCGGATATGGAGGGGCCGGCGCTCCTCCAGTTTATGGCGCTGTGGGAGCGAGTCCAAGGATTTCAACTCCAGGAGGGAGTGCATGACCGGATCGTGTGGGCATGGGAGAGGAACAGGATCTACTCTGCTAGCTCGGCTTACGCGGCGAAGTTCACAGGCAGAGAGGTGGTCCCGACGGCGGCAGCAACGTGGAAGAATCGGGCCCCCCTTCAGTGCCGCTTTTTCACTTGGCTCGCGGTGCGCAACCGCCGTTGGACCTCGGATCGTTTGGCCAGGAGGGGGTTGCCGCATCAGGAGGCTTGCCCGCTTTGCGACCAGGAGGATGAAACGATGAACCACATCATGCTTCAGTGCGCCTTCTCCCGGTCCTTTTGGCTGCAGATTTGCACGGCACTGAGCAAGCCGGAGTGGACGCCAACGCAGGACGACACGCTACCATCATGGCTGGTGAACAAAGGAGGAGACGGCATGCCGGCGAGGGACTCGCGGACCATCATCATCCTTTCCCTTTGGGAGCTCCGGAAACATCGGAATGGGATCGTGTTTGACGGCGACTCCCCGTCGCTTAATAGACTCTTTGGTAGGATCCTTTCAGAGGGTAGGGCTTGGAAGACGGCCAACCTCATACGGTCAGACTTGGAACCCTTCTTTAGATGGATACATAGGTGGGTAGGAGGCGAGGTGTTGTATGTACCTTAGATACGGTGGAGTGGGTGTGTTGTAACACCCTCGGCGGAGGGCTCTTGTACCCCTTTTCTCTCTCTTTAATGCAAGATACGCATGCTATGCGTATTCGAGAAAAAAAATGGTATGTTTAGCTTAAATAGGATTTTGGAGGGCAGGCTTAAGCCTATTGAAGCCTCCCTAGTGGAATCGCCACTGCTTGCAAGCCAGATGATCCACTTGCCCCGTGCCTCGTCAGAAGCCACCACCACAACCTTGGCCGCACCCACCGTTGGGCTGGTTTGATGTGTCCGTTGATGTGTTCTTCTGTCAAACATATGAATTGTCGGGCTCTAGCGCTCCCTTTTTTATAATGCAGTGCATATAGATTTTTTTAAGTTAAAGCTCATAAACTTTGACCAAGTTTGTGCAGAAAAACATTTACATCTAGAATGTCAAATATATATTATTAGATTCATAGTAAGATGTAGTAGTTCCACATTTTATAAATATGGTATTGCAGATATAAATAGTTTTCTCAATAAACCTGGTCAAAGTTTGCAAAATTTAACTTTAAAAAAATATATGCACTACATTATGGAGGAAATATGATTTTAAGGGACGAGAAAGGTGGTGTTTGCTGCACATAGACGTCTCTTCTACTGCAATGATGCTATCGAGGCCGAGTTACATGCACTTAAGGAAAGCATTGACTTGACAATCCATCGGACTCACCTGCCGGTTTTAATCAGTCTTAAAAAGCCTGCTTGCTTCAATCGAATCTGATTGCTTCAATGCATTACCGACAATTAAGGAAGGATCTCTGAACAAATCAGCGTACAACCATCTTATTAGTGAGATCAAATGACTAACGGAAGATATGGTGTTTAGTCCTATTAAAACTAGTACAATGCCCGTGCGTTGCTACGGGCCTTTTAACATTAATCTAATCCTACGTAAATTTATGGTGCGGAGGAGACGTATCAGACAACGCCATCACATTCAAAAACAAAGCGCCGAGGTAAATTTATATTGCACATTTACGTCAATTGGTCAACATGCTTGCCTTGACTCCAGGAATACCTCCGGCTGATGGAGGTCGCCAGGTAGGGTTACGCTAATAGAAATATTTTGATTAGAAATCGATAGAAACTTTATGAAAAATAACGCCTAGCTTGGAGCCTTGGACTTGCAAAGCCAGGGACGTGGTCCACGTCCATGGGCGAGGAAAGGAATCGTAGGAAAAATTGGATACACTTATATTAGTATTTCAGGTCTGCCCAATACATAGTGTTTCTGATATTTTGGATATTTTACGCCAAGTTTCTTACTAAACACAACAGGCTTCTCGCAATCTAAGAGGCTTCTTTGGTTTTGGGTGGTTCAACAAGAGGTATTGCTTCAACACGCTGTTTCCCAGTCGAAGCTCTCTTCTTCCGAGTGTCCTAGATAGGGGCAAGAATATGTTGAGAGATAAGAATAAATGCTAGTAGTAAATAGGACAAAATCGTAGTTAATCCAACAAGTTTCTTGGCAAAATTTCTGATCACAAAAACGGAAAATTCATATTGTGTAATTACAGCGGCAGTACACATAGGAGTGACTCCATTCAAGATGTGAAGTTACATCAATATACTTGCAAACATAAGACAGAGCACAGACTTCATATCTTTGCTATCGGCTAGAGCTTCAGCTCCGATCCCTAAGTTAATATTCACATCTTCTCAGTAACAATGCAGTTATGCCCAACTTCTGGTCACACAAGGATCATGGACTGATTACAGGTCACGATTACAACATGAGCACAAGAGCAAGCATACACATGCCAAAAGACAGAATATGCGTTGACTGAATAACCTGCACGGAAGGCATTAGCACTACATTAATGTCCCTAAAATCTACACAAAAAATGTAGCAAAAATCCTGACAATTAGAATATATTGCAAAACAGAATGCCAAAGACAGTTCAGTATATATTACCAATGCAACTCAGTTATCAACAAAATGAGCTAACTAATTTAACTGGGCAAAAATGGATTTGATTGTGGTAACCAGTTAGAACACAAGGTAACAATGTCTCACGTGCTTGAGGCTGGTGCAGGGTAGGTTGGACCTAGCGAAGGACTGGATCCATCGGTGCGATTTATGCGGCCATATCTATCTGCAAGGGCGAATGGCGAGATGGTCATCGAAGAAGCATTAGAGCAACAAAAGTCCTCGTGAACCTTTGGTTCTGTGGAGGGCAGGTAAAAGTAAAATTTTGTTCCAAAATTATTTGATAACAAGTTAAGTTCGAATGTGAAATTTGAGATTACAACAGTACAAAAAATAACTATGAAATGCTGAGGATCATCTCCCTTCAGAAATGTCATCAATTAAGAATGCTGAAAAGATCATCACAAATTACCTGAAGGCCTTATCTCTGCTGTAAAGAGATGATTGTAGGGGCACTTATACAAAGACAATGTCTTCTCCTCAAAGTGCACGGCCAACGCGGAATTTGCTGCCTTCAGTCTGTCCTAATTTTGCCATGCACCCCATGTCTGATTATCCACAAGAGCTCTGACAAACAACGAATCAGCTGGACCATGAAACAGAAGGACGATAAATTTACGAGGAAGGTAATTTTCTGTTATTGGCAAAACATTTGATAATTGATTAAACCCAACACCAACCACTACTTTGTCGCGCATCTATTGCCAAAATCGCAGCTTCGCTTATAGATCATAAGTGTGTGCGTGTGTGCGCGCGCGCGCGTGTGTGTGATATCTCTAAATCGAATAAACCTACAAGTATGCAATTCATGAGCACAAAACAGAAATTATAGTTCATTATCTCTAAAAAATGAAGCGGGAGGAGAGAAATCATGACTCACCTCACCCAACAACAAGGTGGAAACTGCAACCCAAGAAAAAGATGCCCTTCCCTCTCTCGGTGAAGAGCATGCATGCCTTCAGGAGGTGCCAACCTCAATCTCTTTCCTTCCTTGGATGTGCTATCTAAGTACAAATTCCAGAAAAAAATACAAATCATCCAAAGAAGATTACTTTCCAGTAGTCAGGGGCCGCAAAATGCAGCCATGACACACCTATTATACACATGCATTCACCTTTAAGAGTGACTAATCAGTAAACACTAAAAGGGAGTAGGAAATAAACAAAATACTCGTATTACTGTGAAGAGGTGAATAAAACATATCATTTTTTAGGCTTTTGCAACCAGTGGCAAGAAACAAATACATGTGCATCCTACTGCTGATTCCTCACAATAATAACCTACTTGATCAACACTGGTACAAAAATAAATATTATATAAACGAACTAATCTTGAAAAATGGTAGTTGGATTAAGAAGCAATTAATTTGAAGAGACCAAGAATATTTGTGGAGATGGAAAAATGACTCCTCGTTGGCGTTCCAGCAAATAGGCTGTGAGCAACTCAGTCTGCTACGGAGTAAAAGAAATTACGGAGCTAACCAACGTGCAAGATTGATTTCTATAAAACAGATTCACTTATATGCAATGGCATATGAGTGGTGGCAGGGTTATCTCACCACAGAAAAGGATTCTGAATCCCATCTCGCCGCAGAGTCCACACACCACAGCTCGCTGCAAAGGCTATCTCGGCGCCTGCCTTGAAGACACGAAGCAGAGGCGCTTGGAGCGGCCGGCATGGAGTTGACGAGCACGTGCTCGGAGGCTTGTTCTCCTCTCCGGGATCAGTCTGGACAAGGAGTAGCGTGAACCTCAGAGGAAGATCC
Organism: Aegilops tauschii subsp. strangulata; assembly: GCF_002575655.3. NCBI lineage: Eukaryota > Viridiplantae > Streptophyta > Magnoliopsida > Poales > Poaceae > Aegilops > Aegilops tauschii. Next base: position 410,413,437 of record NC_053036.3, on the reverse strand, counting down.
CATTGTTGGTCGGGCTTCTGGGAGCTTTTCGAGGAGCGGAAGTAATGGAGCAGCAGCTATAATGATTGGTCTTCACCGTCCACCACCTCTTCATCCGACTTTCCGGGTGGGCCGAGATCGTGGTACGATGGTGGCCGAGGTTGAACTCCGCGAAGCCTACCTTCCAACCACCATGTGGTCGCGCCCACCCGCCGCCGCTCACTGGTCTGCCGTGAACAACTGCCTTCCACACGTACAAGCTAGCAGCAGCCAGCCAGTCGCTGTCGAAACCGCCGCTCACCATGCGTGATTAGAATATGAACGGAAGAGACATGGGAGTGGGCTAAAAGAAAAGGAAAATTACATCGGTGCGAAAAGAAAAATTACCTCGCTGCCTTTGCCGTGGAGCAACAATGTGGCGTGCTGGTGCGATCGGTATAATCTCACACAAAATCTTACTTGAAAACAACATCTCTGGTAAAATCTCCACATCATTGACCTCATCGGGTTTCAAGTATATCTTTCTCTCCTGGCATATACTCTATATTAAATTAAGATGAATGAGCATCAACCACTCTAGTCTCAAGTAAAAGAATGAAACATTACTTCTGAAAGAAATACAAAAGAATGGTGTGCAGGAGCTTACTTCAAAACAACATCTCTGGTATAATCTCCACTGAAATAGCCATCTATTGAGTTTCCTTGATGCCCCTAGCAAGAATCAGTGCAAGATTGTTGGCCACTAAAAAATTAGGTACGCAACATTCAAGTAGAGACCGAAAAGTATCAAAACACCTAGCAGAAATCATGCAACCTTCAACCATGATAAAAGAACACCCTTTCACTAAGACAGCATTTAATGGACTAAAATTATTGATAATATCTAGGTCTTACCATAAGCGATCTGCTGTCAAATATTTTGCACTCTTATGTTGTCAATTATCAAGATAAAACGTCTCTAGACAGTCATTTCTGCAAAACCCACCAAGTGACATTACAAAGAGCACCGCAAGTGATGCTCCAACGGCTAGCCAATGGATAAACGTACACCTGCCACGGCACCTTGGGTGCTAGCTAGTCTTGCTTCAGAAAAGGTAATGGTTTCAAGAATCGAGTGAATGGATCGTCCAAGGCTGAGAGCATTTTCTTTGCTGCGGCATCTGGAAAAAAATGTGGGATAAGAAAATTCAATCAGACATCGTAAGAACTGTAAAAACACAACATCTCTCAGTTCTGCACAGATCAATGCTTTTATATATCTAAGTGGTTCGTTATGTTTCTGACAAAATTTCAGATTCAACCAAAGCAAGTACAAGACATATAACTGCATTTGATCCAATTATCAAATTCAGTCGTATTTTCTAAAATATGAAGACTTGCAAAAGTGTGAGCCGTTGAGGCAGCTGATAAATTATATGATTCGTTATATGATAAATTAAGTGAATTTTGTATGAATCACCGTGATTCTTCCTACCATTCTATTAGTAATGTGATTTCCTTTATCCGTTGAACTCACACCTCATGTAGACATTAGGGTCGAGGAACGTAAGAAACGAAATCCCAGAACAACAGTACAATCATGTGCCTTTTAATTCCTACAACAATTATCCGATTTGCAAGAGAATAGTTTCTCCTCAGATCACACAACTCCTGCATAATAACAGAACCATATTTATCAATCTTCAAGTCGATGACCTGAAGCAAATTAGTGGTAGCAGTGTCAATGAGTTTTGATCAAGGAATATATGTCTATATACTTGAAGCAAACAAAACACAAATATATCCAGTTTAAGGAGTTTAGCTATCACCTCATTAATTTGACCTCAACTTCTTTGGTGCTATAGCACATGTTTTCGCCAACAAGTGTTGTGAGGTGAATGTATTGAGATCAAGTAGTTTTAGTGCCATGGATAACCGTTAATGGCCAACAATCTGGTGCAAAAACAACTCAACAAAATGTTTAGATCATACTTTTATATAGGAATTATTAAGAGGGCTATTACTATGTACTACCTGTGTATTGTGGAAAAAAATGTTCAGATCATTTTACCTTTAAGGCTGCTGTAATCTGCTATACACTCTGATAGTTTCGAATATAGTTCAGTAAGCATAAGCCCGCCGTAGTTCCCTGTCAAGAAAAAAAGTGTGTTGGCAATGGAATCTTATCAAAACTGTAAAGTAAAACACACACCACTGAAGAAATCAATCTTTAAGAAAGAAAAAATAGTACCTTAGTCAATACAACTATCACTGAAAAGTAGTTCCCAAGTATAAGTGATGGCCATGCCTCATTTATATACAACGGGCCATCATATTGACAAGTAGCGGAAAATATAAATCAAGTCGCTGCCGACTCTGTATGGAGAAAATATCAGATATAGCCTGCTCTTATGGATTTGGAGTATCCCATATTAAGTGTAAGCGCCATTTGCCGAAGGACTATTTGCAGAACAGAATATTTCAATACTATGGGAATATTATATTGCATAGCTGACCATCTAATTATTCGGAAATCTATAATTCTAGAAACACAATAAATTCAAGATAATTAACACCGTGCCGAATGCTGAAAACTTTTGTTGACCAATGACCACCAACATGTTTTCAGAAAATTGTGTCACAAGCAATATATGCAAATACAATGGTAGTTTTTCGACCTGCTATGTGTATGGCACACAAGTTCATACCATTTTACTAAGCTGACAATGTTCACATAGTTCAGGCATCAAGACCGAATGGTAAAGTAACTGAAACAAAGACAAACTGAAAGGCTTCACAAAGTTCAGTTGTCAGTTTTGAACAGGAAATGATAGACAAAGAATCTTGGAGCCTTTTGAGCCGACTAAAATTACTTAAATACTTTACCATAAGGTCCATAAGAACTTGAAATCAGGTAAATGTGGATTTGTTTTTTTCAGATGGCAGATGTGAAATTTAGTGGGAAAGAGAGCACTTAATGATAAACCAACTCATGTACATGTGAGGCCAGGCACAACACTTTCTGTAACATATCCCCACTATCTAGATTATCATACTACAAGCATTTCACAAATTGTTAAACAACCATACAAAGGAACAGAGATATGCCCCCGCACACGGTACACTCCCCTTGAGAAAACTATAAAAGGGTCTTTCCGTCCTATGTGTTGACTCGCTTAAACTAATCAGCATTAGATGAGAATTAGATGGACTGCAGGTAATCAAGCTAATTGCTTCGGAATTCAACTATGCGACGTGTGGTTGGATCACACATACTGTACCTTGTGGATATGTCAAGCGAATCATCAACTGAACATACAACAAACAGAACAGCACAATTCATCTCCCCACCAAAGTGACAGACATTGATCACCGAGATTGAAAGATCATCAGAGATACACACTAAAAGGGACAACAAAAACAAGCACCAATTGGCATACATATTTGACGCACCTCTGCCTTTGAACTGCATGTATGTGGCGCACACGACGCCCACCGGAAGTTTGGCGAAGTTCCTATAGACAGAGGTGAAGCAAAGAGTAAGCCCAATTTGAGCGATTTCAAGAGGAAATTCATCGTTTATTACTTTTTCTGATGGAGCGAGACTCAAAAGAACAAAATCTTGCACTCACTGTATCACGAGGTTGTCCGTGGATGCCATCCGCGGCGACCAACGCATCCACCTCCCGAAGCGCCGCGCCTGGAGCGCGCCCATGTAGGCGGCCGCATCGTAGCCCGCGTCCCCGCTGGCGTCGAGCGCGAGGGAGACGGCGAGCTCGCCCCCGCCCTCCTCCGCCAGAGAGAGCTCGCCGGCGGCGGAGGCGAGGAGCTGCTGGTCCTGGGCGGACTTGCCGGAGAGCAGGAGGAACGTGGTGGCGGCTGGGGCTCCGCTGCTGCTGCTATGCTCGGCTACGGGAGCGGGAGCGGCGACCCGGCGCGCACATCGGTGGGGAGGCTGGCCAGCGCCGGCGGCGGCTCCAATCGGTCCTCGGCAGCGGCGGATCGTCTCGGATCTCGGCGGCGGATCGTATTGGAGTAGAGATGGGATCGAGAGGAGTCGGCAATGAAGGATAGGATCGATGGAGCGTTTTTTCTGCCGGGTGTGGGGTTTTTTTTGGCCTGCGTGGGGTGGGGTGGGGGAGAGGATGAAAAACCGGACGAAAATAAATCCGGAACGGAGACTATCAAGTGAGACATTAGGAGTAGAGATTTCTCGTGAACCAAATAAGGTTGTGTGAATTTTGTTCGTAGCGGGGGTATTACTACGTGCTGGCTTAACCAATCCCGTACGTGTGTTGTGGAGCTTGTCGCAGCTGATTGTAACCCCATGACTTTGGAATAAATACATATATTCTTCGGAAAAAAGGTATACGATGTTGTAGCTATGCATAAAATCAACCGAACAAAAGAACACGAGGCACCTGTGGGGATTGCGTCAATCTTAAAATGTTGCGTCGGCTTAATATCTTGAAGATGCTTATAGGGGTAGTATATACGTGCATGTCCGGAAAAATTGACCGAAATCAGAAAAAAAAATCAGGCACGTGTGACGCTGGGCTCCAATTCTTTTGAAGAACTGTTGCTTAGCGCATGACAGATGTGATCCTTCATCTTCCTCGGACACAATGGAATATGGTAGAGATCATGGAAAACATCTAATACTAGTATAACTTGATAATTTTCCCGCGCGTTGTTGCGGGAATGTAAAGATTAATTACAGATAACTTATATCTATACCAATATAAAAAGACCTAAAGGGCAGATCCAATTAATCTCGGCCATCAAATCATGTCAATCCAACGACTTAGACTGCTTCAATGTCGAGTCAACACGTTTAGCGTGCAGTTAATTTCATGTCAAATATAGTGCTAATCACATAATAACACGTAAATAATATCTTATTTAATATCCGCATGCATTTAACATACTTCCAAATTAACGTGCATTGCACGTACACATTGACTAGTATGAAGGAAAAGATCTAAATCAAAAGTTACTAATTTTAACATATAACTATTCCGTACTTGCATTTTGTGTAAATTAGGGCATTTCACAATCTTTAGGAAGTAAATAAATTAAATAATTATCTATTCTAGTACATATGTCCAGTGACAAAAATAAACATATTGGTATGGTTTGCATGGGCTGAAAAATATTGTTAGTGGATGCTGATGTGGCACACTTGATGAGGTGAATGGCTTGCATGTTGAGAGAATTAAAAGTAATGGGTTCAACTATTTAGGTATTATGGATTAGTCCTCCATCCTTTCCAGAAACATTTACATCCCGAATGATCGATGGACTATGACCGATCGCTCCGTGAAAAAGGGATTCAGAGGAAACGAAATGCAGGCCAGCGGCCACCGGCCACGCTCGGTGCCGCGGGTGTGTAGCTGCGTGCACGAAGCAAACAAGAAATGCATCGACCCATGACTCCTCCATCGCCTCGCGCTGCGCGTGTACTCCTTAGCACCGCATCGATTCCCTGATGGCCATGGATGCCACGGCCTTGGCCCAGGCGACCAGCTCCCGCTTCATCCTCCCCTCGTCGTCCCACAACAGCGGCACATCCACCTCAACGGCGCTCCCCTGCAGTTTGTCCTTTCCATCCGTAGACGACTTAGCACCGCAGGCCCCCAACCACGGCCTCGCCGCCTCGACGGCGGCGACGCAGGCGGTCGCCGGCTGCGGCAAGGCCCTGCAATCCAAAGCCATGAGCTGATGATCGCTTTGGACTTGGAAGCCCTTGCTGCAGAAGAATTTTGTTGTCGAATCTGCTTGCTGGGGCTCGACTGGTGCTGCTGTCGAGTTGAGGGCGCTCCATATATACACCGGCCGGCCAGCGGCGCGTACGCGGGCCGCGGACGTGGGACGCACGAGTAGCCAGTATGGGCGACGGGTCTCGTACGTGTACGCGCCAGTGCGTGACGACTGACGGCACAACGTTGACACTGCACTGCCTCGATCCACAGGTGTCCGGGAAACATACGCTGAAATTAAGCTGTTGGTTGGTTGGTTAGACGGAAGGACGGGGTCGATTATGACATGTGCATTCAGGTGCTAGGTGCGATGATGTTCGTGACTGGCCGGGCGGCCGGGGTGGTTGGACTGGAACATCGTTGGTCACGCGGGATCACACCGGCCTGTGTTTTTAAATTGTGGTTCACTTGCACGTGTCTATGATGGATCATCGTCATCACCGAACAACGCGTCCCGATCGACGGGAGCAAGCGCGGTGTGCAGTGAGGTACTCCCTCCTTCCATTTATATAGGGCCTGATGTGTTTTTTGAGGCTAATTTTGGCCAAATATTAGAGCAATAGCATATGACATGCAACTTACACAAAGCATACCGTCAAATTAGTATGTGAAAGGAGTTTTCAATGATATAATTTTCACATTATATATCTCATGTACTATTAATCTTATCAATAGTCAAAGACGGTTTTAAAAAACGCATTAGGCCCTATATAGATGAAATGAGGGAGTAGGTGTTTCGGTCGATGCTGATCGTGGTACCGACAACGTGAGGACAATGGTTTCCCACGTATCCGCACACTGTTAGGAAACTCGGCAACTAAAGAAAAGGGGAAACTCGGCAACTTTCAGCACCCGGATCCGCCGCCTTTTGTTTCATTATTTCTATACTACTAGTAAGCATGCACGTGTAACACACGTCTAGATTAAAATATATTCTACTGCGAAACAGAAAAACTCTGTCATAACATAAACCTACCTTTTTTTATCGCGAAACAAGTGAAGCGGGCGACTCTGCCGGCGATGCCACGGGCGACGCCACAGGCGGCCTCATCCGCCGGGGATCGGCGAGTTGGGGGCCGGTTCTGGGCATTGCTGGACGGCGCCGGAGACACGGACGACGAGGATGGCGACTCGGACGGCGAGGAGCCGCCCGCGAGTTCTCCGACGCCGTCGGACGCGATCTGCGAGGCGTTCAGGGTTGGATACTCCAAGAACGAGGTGGCGCTACTCGTCGACTTGGTGATCCCCCATGACGATCCGGCTAGGCTGGGACTGAAGGAGGAGGACAACGTCGAGATAGTGCGCCAAGTCGTCCGTCGTCGCACGGCGGCATCGGCGATCCGGCCTTGGCGCGGTCCCCTACCCAAGGTAAGTCTCCCCAAACCAACCTTGTCAGATTTTTTCGAGGCGGGAGCTTGGAAGATGGTTCAGAGAAGGAAGAAGAAAGAGCCTGCGGCGGCGGCGGCGGTGCCGGCGCCGGCGGCCGGCCGGTCGGCTGAGATCCGCCAAGCGCGGATCCGGCGTTTGAATTCTTTGCTGGGCTCTGTTGGGCCCAATGGGGAGGCAGAGACTGGTGGCCGGTCTGCTGATGTGCTTTCGGCCCAGCAAATGCCGAAACAGGGTGGGCCGGGGTTAGCTGGGTTTGAGGCCCAGGCTAAACCGGACTCAACTTCTGTTGACAGCGCTGGCCCGTGCATGTAGTCGATCGTTCGTCGATCACAGAACTCGTCTTCGCCGCCGTCTAGGGTTCGACGTCGTTGTGCGGTCCCGGGCTTCGCTGTGTGCGGTCCCGGGCGTGCGGCGCGTATCCCTCCCCTACGGGCTATGGCGGGGCGGGGTGGTGCTGCGCCGACGGGTCCGAAGATTCCGGTGGCCGCCGGGACTGTGCAGGCCGGGCGTGGTGGCGGTGTTCCACCAGGTCCGAGGCCTCCGCTGGCCGCTGGGTCCGTCCCGGCCGCTGCAGGTCGCGGCGGTGGTCTGGGGCCGAGGCTGCCGGCGACTAGGCCAGTCGTTCCGGCGCCCGCGCTAGCAGCTGTGGGGCGTGGCAACACGCAGGGGCCTAGGCCGCCGCCGCACGGGGCAGCCGTGGTGGCGCCTCGCAAACAGACGTAGGCGCTTGGGCAGCAGCTGCGGGCTGCGCCCCCACCCCACTTCGTCGCTAGGCCGCCGCAAAAAAGGCCAGGGCCGGTGCAGACGCAAGCACCGCCTCCTCAACCTGTGCATGTGGGCGATGGAGGCGCGGGGCATGTTCGTTTACTGGTTAACCGAGGTAGTATTGGACAACCTCGGGGACAATAGGGTGATGATGGTTACAATTCTTATGGTGATGGCCAACATCATGGCTCGTCGTCCGCGGGCGGCGGGCGTGGCTACGCATGGCAGAGTGATGGAACTGTTGAAAGACCTTTTTACGGCCCCCCGGGAGGCTTTGTTGAGGGGGCATCTGGCCCAAAGTACCGGCAGATAGGTGGCTACCGAGGTCATCATGGTGGGTGTGGTGGTAGGAACCGTTACCGCCAACCTCCACCGCCTGTCGTGGTGGAGCCGACGGCATCCTCGGAGGTGGCTGCTTCTCGACAGACGTCGGAATTGTCCGGTCAGGTTATGGACACGGTGACGGCGCTGGCTAATGCCGCGGTGCCTGAGACTGAGCCCTTGGTGACGGGTGCGATCGGTGCCGCTGACAAGACAGACGCTGAAAGAGCTTCCAAGTGAGCTCGTAAAAAGGATAAGATGTTGTGTTATCGTTGTGGTGAGAGGGGCCACTTTATTGCTGAATGCGTGACTGAGTTATGTGATACCTGCCTCAAGCCAGCGCATGACACGGGAGAGTGCCCGATTCTGCGTGATCAGATGCCGAGTATTACCATTTATGGAGTTTATTGTGCCAAGTTGATGTTCTTTGAGTCTCCTAGTGCGAGGGAGATACCAGAGGAGCCCCAGAGCACGACCACGGGGATTGTCAAAGTCACGAAAGGTGATGTGTCTGAGGCTCAGATTATACAGAGGCTCAGTGAGTTAGCTCCAGGTAATTTTCAGTGGGAGATTATTCGACTCGAGGCCGATATGTATAAGGTTGACTTCCCTACAACAGAGGACCTGGAGCGTCACGACAAAAAAAAGACACATCCGTGATATTTTGGGCCGAACGAAATTTTTTCTGTCATACTTATGACACTTCTGTGACGATAATTGTGACAAAACCCGGTATCATCATAGATGTGGTGGGGTCCTACTTCTATGACAAAAAATCATGACAGAAAATGGGCTTTTCGTCCTGGGCGGGCTGGAGACGCAACTGCATGACATTCTTTGGGCCATCCATGACGGAAAAAACCGTGGTAGAAGCAAGGGCGAGGAAAATATCGGGGTGTTCCCGGTTACGGTGGGTGGTCGGGGCCGAGCGATGCGCGTTTCTCTCATACACGCACGCGCGTGGGTGCGAGGCGTTGGGCTCTAACTGAACCCGAGCGAGGCGTTGGGCTCTAACTGAACCCGAGCGATTGCACTGCAGGCTACGCGTTACTGAACCCGAGCGATCGATCGATGGCTGTTAACTGAACCCGATCGAGCGATTCCTTCGCTACTGCTGCTAACTGAAGCCGATCGATGCTGCCTCTAGATGAATAGTGAGCGTTGCTAGGGGGGTTGGATGAACAGTTCCCGGCGGGGGTGGATGAATAGGACCCCGATCGATCGAGCCGGTTAGGGCTGGATGAACAGGACCCCGTGGAGGGCAGGATGAACATTAGACGGTGGAGGGCTGGATGAACAATAGCCCGTGGAGGGGTGGTTGAACAGGAGCCCGTGGAGAGGGCTGGTTGAACAGTAGCCGGTGGAGTAGCGCGCGGTGGAGGCTGGATGAACAGGAGCCCGTGGATGAACAGTTGCAGGTGGAGGCTGGAGGAGGTCGACGGTGGATGAACAGTAGCCCGTGAAGGCTGGAGGGGGTCGACGGTGGAGATGAACAGTATCCCGTGGAGTCTCGTTTTGCGGTACGCCACACCCCTCCCGATGAACAGGACCCCCGTTTCGACCGTAGCGCTCCAACACAAGTCCGTTTTCTCCGTTTTGCGGTATGCCACACCCCTCCCTATCAATAGGACCCCCGTTTCGACCGTAGGAGGTCCGTTTTCTCTGTTTTGCGGTACGCCAGACCCCTCCGGATGAACAGGACCCCGTTTTGAATGTGGCCGGTCGAACACAAGGCCGTTTCCTCCGTTCTGCGGTACGCCAGGCCTCGTTTCCATCGGCTGTTCCGTCCAAGCCCTCCCGATGAACACGACGATGCATTCAGTTCCGACCCAGCCGGTTGGCTCCCCATGAACACGACGGCGACGCTATTTCTCCGTTTCGACCCAGCCATGTACACGAGCCCTGGCCGTACGTATGCGCGAGTAGGCGTTCGAGACTCTGCCCGTATGTACGTACGTGGCTGTATTTTCTTTCTTGCACACTGGCCGCTGTATGTACGTGTATATGCTACGTGCGCACCTCTACATCGACCAGTATGTACGTACAGGTTCGCGACCAGAATGACAACGCTACGTACGCTTCGACCAGGTGGGTCCCGACTGTCAGGCACTTCCTGGCCTGCGAAGATGTAGCTGGTGGGTCCTAGCAGTCAGGGGGGCAAATCGTTTTTTTGCCCGGACGCACTTCCTTGCGTGCGAAGATGTAGCTGGTGGGTCCCAGTAGTCAGGGGAAACATTTTTTTCGCGAAATACGGTGGCCCGTCCGGTGGGTCCCCGCTGTCAGGTGGAGGAATAATTATTTTGCGCGTAATAAGGAGGCACTTCCTTGCTGCGGCCGTGGACCCAGCTGTCAGCCTCTCCACGTACAGTCCACGTCCGATGGAAGCCGTTCCTTGACCACGTTGACCACGCCACGCCTAGAGCACCAGGGCGGTGGAAGACGGCGTGGCCTAGGAAGGGGACGACGCGGAGCCGGGTAAGACGCGACAGTGGAAGCCCGCGTGGAGAGGAGTACGAGGGTTCACTGGTTCGGCTGCGGTGTGAGGCTGCCGTCGCCGCAGGGCCTGGCTAGCGGTGGGAACAGTAGGGGGCAGTGAGGCCTCCGCGGCAGCACAGCCGGCCACGGGAGGCAGGAGCATGCGGCATGACCGGCGCTGCTTTGGGCGGCTGGAGCAACAAGACCAGAGGTTGAAGAAGCACTACGGCTGTTGGATGGGCATCGTACGGTCACTGGAGCTAGAATCGTGCATATTGACTAAGTTGACAAAGCCCTCCGTCCCCGTCAACTTAGTAGGCCCACAAGTCAGCCTGCCACTATACTGGGTCCCAGCTAGCAGGGGGAGTATTCATTTTTTTGTGCGTAATAAGGACACACTTCCTTGCGTGCGAAGATATAGCTGGTGGGTCCGAGCTGTCAGCGGCGGTAACGTTTTTTTCGCGAAATACAGAGGCCCTTTCGATGGGTCCCAGATGTCAGGTAGAGGAATCATTATTTTGCGCGTAATAAGGAGGCATTTCCTTGCGTGCGGCCGTGGACCCAGCTGTCAGCCTCTCCACGTACAGTCCACTTCAGATGCATGTCGGTCGTTGACCATGTTGACTAGGCCGCACCGAGAGCACCAGGGCGGTGGACGACGGCGAGGCCTATGAAGGGAACGACACGGAGGCAGGGAAGACTCGGCAGTTGTTTCCCACGCGGAGGGGAGTACGACTGTACGAGGGTTTACTGGTTCGTCTGCCATCGCCGGAGAATAACATCAGGTGTGGGTGAGTAGAGGGATGGCTAAGCCAGCGATGGGAGTACGGTGGGGCGGTGAGGTCTGCGCAGCAGCACAGCCGGCCGCGGGGAGGAGGGAGCAGGCAGTCCCGCCGGCGCTTGTTTGAGCGGCTGGAGCAGGAAGAGCAGAGATTGAAGAAGCACGACGGCCGTTGGATGGACATCTAACAGTCACTGCTTGTGCATCAACCTTTTTTAGGGAAGCCTCAAATCTGTGGAAAACAGCATACAGCCCATCTGCCATTATTTCTAATAATTTACAACCCATTTGCTAATTCTTAAGGTTTTTTGGAGCCCATATTCTTTTTGTTAGCATTACAACCCATATTGTGGCCACAGTTAAAAAATTATACGAAATGTTGCATATTTCGGTGCGGTCCGAACTGTTTTTAATCCCGAAATTTCGAGTCACATTCAAACTGATTTTAAAAATAAATGTATATCAATATAAAATCCAACAAATGTTCCACGCATAAAAATTAATGCAATTTAAAATCTTGAAATGAAAAAAATAAATTTGAAAGTAATTGCCGGTTTGACGTGTTTTAAAAATGCACAGCCCATTTCTCATTAATGATAGGCCATTTTCTCGTCCAGCCGAATAAAGCTCTCCTCGTCTTGAAAGATTTGCAGCCCAACAGGCCTGGCAAAGCGACTTACTTGGCAAATCACAAAAAATTTGGGCTAGCCATTTTCAGAAAGAAAAAAACCTACTGGGCTGGTTTGTGGTACATAAAAGAGAAGGCTGTCTAGACAAGCCAGAGTGCCCCGCACAGCCCAGTTGACACCCTGCTTCCGTCTCAAAAACAAATTAGATAAATGCCACAACAAATATGGCGATTCATAAAAATGCCACTGCAATTTCCAAACTTTGAAAAATGCCACTGCAATTTTTGCAAACTTTGGAAAACGCCACTGCAATTTGCAGACATTGAAAAACGCCACTCCAGACTTCCAAAAATGCCACTAAAAATGGCATGAAATGGCATTTTTCAAAGTTTGGAAATTGCAGTGGCATTTCTCAGAAACACCAGATTTGGAGTGGCATTTATCAAATTAACCCAAAACAAAAATAACTGGGCGAGCTGCTGGGTCCCTGGTGTCAACCGCTCGTTGTGCAACTCTCTCGTTTATTGACTACGTTGACAATGGCATGGGACCCAGATGTCAGAAATCCATTAGGAGGAGCCATTTTTTATTGGATTGAAATAAGGAGGCACTTGCTTGCGTACTGCCATGACCTTGGCGAGTCCCTGCTGTCATCCTCTCCACGTACAATCATCTCCTGATTGTGTACGCGTCAACTTGGTAGGCCCACAAGTCAGCCTCTAAACCCGTGGAGGGCAAATTCAACCCATTTAAAAAAATAACAGCCCATTCCATACGTTCAAACGGAAAGTTCAACATTCAGAGCAAAGTAACATGTCTGATCCACATATAGAGTACTGAACTTTCACGTTGACAACCATCATAGCCAAGTTAACTATCTACTCCCACTAATACTCTAGTAGCGTACAAGTACTAACTTACTCTTAGCTAACTAGACGATGCTGGCCGCTGCTACCTCTTGAGCACTGCGTTGGTTTTCCCTTGAAGAGGAAAGGGTGATGTAGTAAAGTAGCATAAGTATTTTCCTCAGTTTTTGAGAACCAAGGTATCAATCCAGTAGGAGGCCACACACAAGTCCCTCGCACCTACACAAACAAATATAAACCTCACAACCAACGCAATAAAGGGGTTGTCAATCCCTTCACGGTCACTTACGAAAGTGAGATCTGAAAGATATGATAAGATAATATTTTTGGTATTTTTATGATAAAGACTAAAAGTAAAGAAAGCAAAATAAACGGTGCCAGAAATAGCTTGTTGATAGGAGATTAATATGATGGAAAATAGACCCGGGGGCCATAGGTTTCACTAGTGGCTTCTCTCGAGAGCATAAGTATTACGGTGGTGAACAAATTACTGTTGATCAATTGACAGAATTGAGCATAGTTATGAGAATATCTAGGTATGATCATGTATAGAGGCATCACGTCCGCGACAAGTAGACCGACTCCTGCCTGCATCTACTACTATTACTCCACACATCGACCGCTATCCAGCATGCATCTAGAGTATTGAGTTCACAAGAACAGAGTAACGCTTTAAGTAAGATGACATGATGTAGAGGGATAAACTCATGCAATATGATATAAACCCCATCTTGTTATCCTCGATGGCAACAATACAATACGTGCCTTGTTGCCCCTACTATCACTGGGAAAGGACACCGCAAGATTGAACCCAAAGCTAAGCACTTCTCCCATTGCAAGAAAGATCAATCTAGTAGGCCAAACCAAACTGATAATTCGAAGAGACTTGCAAAGATAACCAATCATACATAAAAGAATTCAGAGAAGATTCAAATATTGTTCATAGATAAACTTGATCATAAACCCACAATTCATCGGTTTCAACAAACACACCGCAAAAGAAGATTACATCGAATAGATCTCCACGAGAATTGTGGAGAACTTTGTATTGAGATCCAAAGAGAGAGAAGAAGCCATCTAGCTAATAACTATGGACCCGAAGGTCTGAGGTAAACTACTCACACATCATCGGAGAGGCTATGGTGTTGATATAGAAGCCCTCCGTGATCAATGCCCCCTCCGGCAGGATGCTGGAAAAGGCCCCAAGATGGGATCTCACGGGTACAGAAGGTTGCGGCGGTGGAATTAGGTTTTCGTGGATGCTTCTGTTGGTTTGGGGGTACGTAGGTATATATTGGAGGAAGAAGTACGTCGGTGGAGCAACGTGGGCCCCACGAGGGTGGAGGACGCGCCCAGGGGGTAGGCGCGTCCCCTACCTCGTGCCCTCCTGGTTGCTTTCCTGACGTAGGGTCCAAGTCCTCTGGATCACGTTCGTTCCGAAAATCACGTTCCCGAAGGTTTCATTCCGTTTGGACTCCGTTTGATATTCTTTTTTTCGAAACACTGAAATAGGCAAAAACAGCAATTCTGGGCTGGGCCTCTAATTAATAGGTTAGTCCCAAAAATAATATAAAAGTGTATAATAAAGCCCATTATTCATCCAAAACAGAATATAATATAGCATGAAGCAATCAAAAATTATAGATACGTTGGAGACGTATCAGCCGCCATCTGCGGTACACGCTAAACGCCGGCACCGGGGTCCTCCGCCTCGCCTCGGACTTGCTAGAGGTGCGACAGGGCGCGTTGCTCGCGCACGTTGGCCCTTTCCATGCCGACGTGGTCCACCGAAGCTTCGGCTTCTTAGCGGGAAACCCACTTGATGAGCTGGTAGTAAAAATCGGCGTCGCGAACGCGTGCGTGCCTGACAGCCTCTAGGGCTATTTGCCGGGCACCGGCCTCCACGTAGTCGGCCCAGGTGCGGGCGCTCTGCTCGCAACTCAGAGTGTCGGTGCGCTGCTGCTCCATGTCCCGCTGCGGCGCAAATCGACGATACGCTGCTCGTCCGCCAAGCGGTCATGCTCTAACAACTCCTGCTCCTCCGCCAGGCGGTCGCGCTCCAACAACTCCTGGTCCTCCGCCAGGTGGTCGCGCTCCAACAAGTCCTCGATCTCCGCATTGCCTTCTAAAGACCGATAGAATGCCTCCTCCCTCCGTCTGCCTTCCGGTGGAAAACCGAACACTAGTTCCGGTGGTGACCGCCTCCGGCCTCGCCTATCGCGGACGGGCGGGGGCATGGCGGACATGGCGAGAGCGAGGATAAGTGGCGAGTGACATCAGGCCGGTGGGGGCTTATGAGGATAGGGTGAGTTGGGTCACGGTGCCACCATAGAAGGCCGGGAAACAATACTTATAGGCGGAAGGTAGCGCGACGGTCATTGGAATTCAATGCATAATGAAGCAGGCATGGCTTAGCGCGCCAGCTTGCCGTGGAAAACTAGAGAAACTGAAATTCTGACTGTGCCATCCCGTCCCATCCGTGCTGGGTCGCACGCCGGCATGACGGTCAAACGAGTGCACTCGAATCATCTCCCTCCTTTTCAATAATGATTCCACGGATTTAAAAGGCCCGCAACAATTAAAGCGCATCTTTTTTCACATCAGTTAGCTGCCTTAATTATGGCCGGCTGCATGCAGGCACTCAAAAGCGCTCGCAGCCAGTACGCGGAGCAGCATGCAACGAGTCGCAGCCGAGGGCATTAGTTGATGAACTTTAGCTGGGAGATAAGGCATTTGCGAACGTTTTCGCTGGCAGTTTCTTCAGATTCGCATCGCATTTTCTTCAGAGCAGCTTGTCAGTTTCTTCAGAGGTAGGCATTTTTATTCAAAAAACTGCCACTTTGGATCTTGCGTCGCAACTAAAACAGCTAGGAGCGCATTAGTTGGCTAGCAAGTGATCGATCAGTAACTTGTAAACACTGAGCGAACAGATATAAGGAACTGTTAATGCATCTCAATGATTCACAGATCATATACAAATATGTAGCTCCAAAAGCAAAGATCAGCCACAACTAAAACCAACTAGTACGATTCCCATACATAAGATCAACATGTTAATGCATCTCAATGATTCACAGATCATATACAAATATGTAGCTCCAAAAGCAAAGATCTAGAAAAAACATATGTTCTTCCTACTAACATGGATGCTTCTCTTGGCCAACATTCAGTACAGACTGAAAGACAAATTTGTTTGTGAAGTCTACAATTCCTATTGCAAACGTAAGTGGTTTCACCAACAGCTGGAACCATGAGAATGAACCACACATGATGGAGGAACATCCACTGCAATATGATTTGGTCTTCTCTTGATCAGACGACGAGACTATTTTTGGAATACAAACTTTAACTTAGGCAAAATGATGCCCATTGTATAATCAGACCAAAGCAATGAAGCACCTAGTGTTGGCCAATAAATAGTACAGTACTACTTTTTTGCAGTCCATGAAGTGACTATCCAATCTTTCTGTGTCTATTTTCAAATGGCACTGCATGCAGTGACTATACTATTCTCTTGTGCAGTTCAACCAAAATTGCGGTCACTTTGTGTGTTTGTCAAATAGCAACGGGCAGACATCTCTGTCTGCACAAATATCAAGCAGCTAGTAAACATATACTCCACCTTGTATTTTCGGTTTAAACATGTCTCTTCCGCTTAGCATCTGTCATGTTTTGCACTGGACAATTTGATACAGTCATGTTTTGCCCTGGACAATTTCATACTGAATTGATTTGCTTGTTCAGAGCAGAAATATAGCGCCTATTCTTCATCAGAACAAGGATATCCATGTTCGTAGTGATGGAAGAGGTGAAATCGATACAACCGAAATTGAGCATCCAATCATTGAATCCTGTCCTGCACCTCCAATGTAGGTCCACCCTGCCAATAAATTCACATGCAAACCACTAGTATTACTATCTAATGACAGTACAAAAAGAGTAGCAAGATAGTAGCAAACCATGTACCTTCTTAATGAACAGCTCATAGTGCCACCAATTGGATATAAAGGTTTGGAAGAAAACATGCTCCTAATGTTGAACCAGTTGGACTTTTTGTGCAGTTCCACTAAAATCGAGCATCCCTATTTGCATAGATATTGAAAGTGTGATTACTATAAAAGTGGCACTAGTTGAAGCATAGACTCACAAATACAAGCATTCCAATTTCTTAATGGGAAAAGGTAGCAAGACTGTTTCTAACCACCTGTTTGAAGGAATAAATAAGGCAACAGAGGCTGATGTCAGAAAGGCATATATAGTTCTTTCTGAAAGAATGATCATTCGTGACCTTTTCTCTTCTTTTAAGCATATTTTGTGCAGTTCAACTAAAATAAAATGCCATCACCGCCTTGACAATTCATTGACACTGTACAAAAGGAAATGACTTAACATTACATCATGATGTCAGGTATGTAGTCGACAGGCATTAGAGATTAACTTACAGACCTCCTCCGATAACATAATGAACATTAATTTTAACAAATGTGTGACTAGATTTACCGGGATAATTTGAGTGAACTCTACACCCTCTGTTCCTTAATATAAGACGTTTTCGCGGTTCAGTTTAAAGTACCCAAACGTCTACTAGTATTTAGAAAAACAGGTAGTAGTTTTCTTGAGCACATATCTGGGAAAGCTTGCCACACTTTATTTATGTCCATACACTAATGCAACACCATTCAAAATTTCGAATACTACAAATATACACTAATCCAGTGGCAAGTGCAACAGTAGAGTAGTTATTTTATTAGAGGGTACAGTACAATGGTTTTACTGAACAGATTTCAATAAACTCTGGCACTGGAAGATTTCTATAAGAATTAACAATATAGAATGTAAAGGTAACACGTTTCAGCATTGGTATACTAGCTGTGCATGAGCATTAAACCAAATACAAAAATCTGAAGGTAACTAGCATTATTAACTAATGACAGTATAAAAAAATTGCAAACCATGTACCTCCAAGGTAAATATCATTTCGAACTCGGGGGGACCTTAAAAATTGCTATCCCAATCTTGATAATCGATCAAACATAAAAACTTGATCGAACGAATCAAGAGAACATCCGGAGGAGGAGGTGCCCACTCTTGACCTTTCCTCTTGTCTTCATAATTTTTTGTGCAGTTTAACCAAAATAAAATGACATCAGCGCCTTGGCATTTTGGTGACACTATACAAAAAAATTAACTTATCTCATGAAAGTGAGGTATGTAATCTATAAGCATTAACAGTGCAAAAATCTGAAGGTAGTAACAAGTTTCATCGTTGGTATACTGGCTGTGCAACAACATTAGAATGCCTTAGCTGAAAAATCTTTAATACATCCACAATCAATAGCTAACCCTGAAATAATCTAGTGACATTAAATGGCATTGCTTAAATTTATCGGTGGCATTAGACTGAGTGCGGCATTAGTGAAATGTGGCATCACTTTAGCAGTAGCATTGCTTGACTTGACTGTTGGCGTTATACTAACAGCAAAAAAGTGACACTAAGAGCATGGGAGGCCCATTCGGACAGTGGGCGCACCAGTACGATGTACCTCCATGGATGCATAGAGTGGTGAGGGAGGTATGGTTGCCCAGAGCAACAAATATCTAGGCAGCATATGTGGATTACGTCCCATTTTTGTTATGTTTAGCCACCTTTTTCCTATGTGAGGACAACAAACCGATCGACCTGGTCATTCTCTATTGCGTTGTCATGCCTTTCTACCCTTCTTCAACCAAGAGACACGAGACTCATTCCTTAGCTACTGATTTTCCCCTTTTCAACCTAGATGTGGGTTCCATGCCTACTCTCTTGGACAGTATAGTCTCCCTTGCTTTCCTTATTCAACCCAGACATGGATTAGTCTGCATGAAGTAGGGTTTCCTTTAACAGTGCAAATTAAGGTTTTCGTCCGCGTGACCAGCAGAGCAGAGGATAGAAAATTGGGAAGATGGTGGAGTGGAAAAAGATCCACATGCAGCGACATGGCAGATGGGGCAATAGAACAAGGGTATGGTTCGAAAAGAGGTAGCATACCTGAGGGTCGGAGGGAAGTGACTTCGCTCGTGGTCGTCGTCCTCTGCACGCACCACGACAGCGAGCTTGGGGACAGAGGCCATCCCGCACGGGCGCTAGGTTTGAGAGGACGGCCTTGTCGTCAGTGCGTGACCTCGCTCGCCGACGATGAGTGCGTCAACGCTGCACTTCCTTTTCTTCCCCGGCGGATCTGTGACCACCGGTGAGGAGGGAGAGAGAGGCCGTCTTTTTTAGATCTGGAGAGAGGGTGATAGTGTGAGAAGCAAGTGAGCAGCCCTTAGCAAGAAAGCTCTGAAGCTCCAGCCTATATATCTTTTTTATACTACTAGTACTAGAGGCGGAGTAGTGGTAGGGTAGTTTATATTTTCTCTGCAAACAGTCCCAGTTAGTCGTGCTTCAAAACTGAACAACACGCCATTAAAAAAATAAAGTCGAGAAATAACGCGGCACCTCGGGCCAACGCGGCCAGATCGCATTTTGCACGAGAAATTACACACCATGTTTCGTTGACATGTGGTCCCATTCCAACATGTCAGTGAGACGACGACGAGTCCTTTTGTACAATTTCCGAAAGGACGTGTAGGCCGGGGCGCCTCTTCGTGTATCGTGGCAAACTGGCAACCGTCCACCGACTCTCCGCCTTTCCCTCTCGATTTGGAACTGCTGTCGCACGATCTTCCTCCCTCCTTCATTTGCCTTCACCCTTCCTTCTGCCATTGTTCGATCGTCTTCTCCATGGAGGGAACAAGCCGGAAACGACCCCGTTATTCTTGCCCCGATCTGAAAGATGACGTGGTGGGGGAACTCATTGATCGGTGCAACGTCATCACCTCGGCTAGCATGGCAGGTTCATTCAAGCCCATTCTCGACTCAACTAATAACATCATTAAACCCAAGGGTCTAGGAGCGGTTTGATCTCCCTCGCTATAAGCCTGTTCGCATGGGCGCGGACGACGGAGGCCTCGACTTGTGCAAGTTGATGCCGCTTGATAATGATACGTGTGATGTCAAGATGCCATCGCTTAAGGGTACGTCCTGGGCTGGCGTAAATGAAGATTGGGTTGTTTATATTGGGTACAATTGCGAGTGGGAACTTGTGAATGTGTACACTCGTCAGCGGATTCCACTTCCAAAAATCTCAGAGTGCCCTGAGGTTGAGCACACAGATGATCTACGTACGTTCAAATACGATCATGGTGACTGTCGTCTACTGAAGTTAGCAATTTGTCGAGTTCCCAACCGCTCTTGGAATTACAAGAACTATCAAGTTGTTGCTATCTTCGACAAGCTTGTTGCCGTCCTTTGTGGTTCGACTGGATGGATATTGCTCAAAAATCAGTTTCTATACACGGATGTGTACTGTGATGCAATTGAATACGAGGATCTTGTGTTTGCTGCCACCACCCGTGGCACTGTTTTTGCATGGGATCCTCGTAGTTTCGGTACATTTATCTTCCACCGTAATTATAATTGTTTCATCCACATGCATGCGGGTTAGCAAGTTTCCCTTTACTAATTAACCTTGTTCTTGTGTTTCCAAGGTCCTGTGAACATTGCAGCACCTATACTTGAAAAAAATTATAAGCAAGGGGGAGATGACGATGGTGATGATCACGAGCATGAGGAGGAGCAAAACTTATATACTCAGTGGCGCCTGGCAACTAATTCCGATGGATCACTTCTTCTTGTCTGTATACAGTGCACTCAGACTGTTACTACTGAGGAAGCAGGTGTTGTCTCCCATGGTCGCCCTCTCCTGACCTATTCCAACACCCGTTGCATGGTATTCAGTACGGATACTAGTGTGCTAGCGCCAACACCTTCTCCCTGGTTCAGTATTGATAGTCTTGGAGCAAACTCGCTCTTCCTTGGACCAAACTATCCAATGATGGTGAAAGGCGATCCAGCTGCTGTTGACACAACGTTACTACCATTTATGAGAAGCAACTGTATCTATACCTCGGACATTTCGGTGGTTCCCTACCCTGGTCCTGATATATGCCGCTTCAGCCTGGATGACCAGTCCTACGTTGCTCTCGATATTGACAATAGCTGGCCCTTCCCAGAGCACCTATGGTTCAAAGCAAGCGTTTCCAACGCTGAGGATTGGTTGAGTTGAAGTTCATTTCATTGCTTGTTATTTGTTGTGTGATGAAAACTTTAGTATTTTCTAGAATGTTTTGTTGGAAATAATCTATAATCCAACATGTATCCCCGTTGTCGTTGTGTGTTGATGACTTGTTGTATTTAATGAATGGTACATTTCAGTTGCAAATGCATGTCATAGACTCAATTTATGAATGGTTTTCGAGTCACTTCTTGGAGTGTGAGTACCGTAGTAGTATAGCCAGCATCCGGTTAGTATATGAAGTTGCCACATCACATAGAGCCAACCTAATATTGGAGTATGCTAGCCCTCCACCGGCGCGCCGCTTCAAATGGCGGAGGAAGTGAGAGGTCGTGTCACCTTGTGTCCAGATCTGAGATGCCACGTGTACCACATGAATGACTCCAAGTTCGACCACCGTGATGCTAGGTGCGAGCCAAGGAACACTGTTGGAGAGACCGCCCTCATAACTTTCCTACATTGGTCGTTTGATTCATAGGATAGAATGCTATAGGATTTTTTCCCTATGTAATCATGTTTTAATTGGCAATCTAGCATCCACTCCAACTTTAGTTTCACTTCCTTTGTTCCTACGAAGAGAGTACTTGCTCTAAATGATGTGCCACTGCAAGAGCCGCCTATATTAATTAACCATGCTCTAAAAAGGTGGACCAGCTTTGGCTATAGTAGTACTGTACTAGGTTAGTAGGTGACCTTGCGCTTGGCTCTTCTCCTCTTCCGAAAGTCGAACAATAATGATGGTACTACAGTAGTACTTCTGGCAATCTGACACCAAATGAACTGCTGCACGTCCACCGCTGGTAAGCAAAAGTTTCTCCTCGTGCTGCGAGCCACCGCGCACGCGTTGGCAAGGGAGAAGGCGTAGTAAGCAAGCTTCTCGTCGTTCTGCGAGTTGACGGGACACATCAAAGTTATTTATTAGTACTCTCTTCAAAAAGGCCGACCATGTCCATGGCTACCATCTCGTGCTCTGTCATTGAGTACATGCACTATTCACGTGCCATCGAGGAGAAAAAAATATTGCGTAGTACTAGGTGCCATCGAAGTGCACGACTCACTTACGCACTGCATATCTCCATTTTCTTGCATGACACGCCACCTTGATGCTAGATGTCCTGCGTGTCATGGAGGCATATAGTATGATTTTGTAAAATGGAGGCATATAGATGTCCTGCGTGTCGGCAACAGGATGAACAAAGCTCATGTCTTAAACGAAAGAGTGGAAGAACATAGATTCCCGATGACTGAGAAGGAGCTACAAACCTCGGGGTGGAGCATCTGCACTCATAATATTTTATATTATTCAGCGATATAAAATCAACCAAATCTCTCCACGTTCCTATACCATTCTATAGTATGAGAATAACTTTGAACGTAAGCCATTGATTCACTCTATCCAATGGTCATAGTTGGAAAATCCAAACAAAACCAAGCATTGGATCAACTCTTTTTTGGAGATCAACTCTTTTAGCACTTAGATTGTTGCTGCCTGCCCACCTAGCCCACCTATATATCCGCTCACGTGTGATGACCACAGGAGCTATCCACTCAGATTGTATGTTCAAAAATAAAGGTCGATAACTAATGCGGCACCTCGGGCCAACGCGGCCAGATCGCATTTTGCACGAGAAATTACACACCATGTTTCGTTGACATGTGGTCCCGTTCCAACATGTCAGTGAGAAGACGGCAAGTCCTTTTGTACAATTTCGAAAGGACGTGTAGGTCGGGGTGCCTCTTCGTGTACCATGGCAAACTGGCAACCTTCCACCGACTCTTCGCCTTTCCCTCTCGATTTGGAACTGCTGTCGCACGCTCTTCCTCCCTCCTCCATTTGCCTTCACCCTTCCTTCTGCCATTGTTCGATCCTCTTCTCCATGGAGGGAACAAGCCAGAAACGACCCCGTTATTCTTGCCCTGATCTGAAAGATGACGTGGTGGGGGAACTCATTGATCGGTGCGACGTCATCACCTCGGCTAGCATGGCAGGTTCGTTCAAGAACATTCTCGACTCAACTAATAACATCATTACAAGGAACCCAAGGGTCCAGCAATGGTTTGATCTCCCCTATCTTCTTCGCCATGACCCTGCTGACTGGCGCGGGGACGAGGGAAGCCTCGCCTTGTGCAAGTTGATGCCGCTTGATAATGATATGTATGATGTTAAGATGCCATCGCTTGAGGGCAAGGCTTGGGCAGGCGCAAATGGAGATTGGGTTGTTTATATTGGGTACAATTGCGAGTGGGAACTTGTGAATGTGAATACTCGTCAGCGGATTCCACTTCCAAAAATCTCCGAGTGCCCTGAGGTTGAGCACACAGATGATCTACGTACGTTCAAATATGATCATGGTGACTGTCGTCTATCGAAGATAGCAATTTCTCGAGTTCCCAACCGCTCTTGGAATTACAAGAACTATCAACTTGTTGCTATCTTCGACAAGCTTGTTGCCGTCCTTCGTGGTTCAACTGGATGGATATTGCTCAAAAATCAGTTTCTATACACGGATGTGTACTGTGATGCAATTGAATACGAGGGTCTTGTGTTTGCTGCCACCACTCGTGGCACTGTTTATGCATGGGATCCTCATAGTTTCGGTACGTTTGTCTTCCACCATAATTATAATTGTTTCATCCACATGCATGCGAGTTAGCAAGTTTCCCTTCTCTACTAGTTAACCTTCTTCTTGTGTTTCCAAGGTCCTGTGAACATTCCACCGCCTATACTTGAACATTTTTATAACCAAGGGGGAGATGAAGATGGTGATGATCACGAGCATGAGGATGAGGAGGGCCCATATACTCAGTGGCGCCTGGCAACTTCCGATGGATCACCCCTTCTTGTCTGTATACAGCCCACTGGTAATGTTACTACTGAGGGAGCAGGTGTTGTCTCCCATGGTCGCACTCTCCTGACCTATTCCAACACTCGTTGCATGGTATTCGGGATGGATACTAGTGTGCTAGCACCAACACCTTATCCCTGGTACAGTATTGGTAGTCTTGGAGCAAACTCGCTCTTCCTTGGACAAAACTATCCAATGATGGTGAAAGGCGATCAAACTGCTGTTGACACAACGTTACTACCATTTATGAGAAGCAACTGTATCTATACGTCGGACATTGCGGTGGTTCCCTACCCTAGTCGTGATATAGTAGGCCGCTTCAGCCTAGATGATCAGTCCTGCGTTGGTCTCGAGATTGACAGTAGCTGGCTCTTCCGAGAGAATCGCTTGTGGTTCAAAGCAAGCGTTTCCAACACCGAGGATTGGTTATGTTGAAGTTCATTTCATTGCTTGTTATTTGTTGTGTGATGTAAACTTTAGTATTTATAATGTATCCTCGTTGTCATTGTGGGTTGATGACCTGTTGTATGTAATAAAATGATATGCCTGTGATAAACTTAGTAAATTTATGAATGGCTATCGAGTCGCTTCTCTGAGTGGGTGCTGCGACGAGGCAAAAATATATTTTCCGAATAAATAATTGTACGTGCATTGCAACAGGTTATCGGATGAGGCCAATCAACAATAGTACACTATTTGTACTAGCTTCACATGCTGCACTATCTCTACGTCTACGTACGTAATATAACAAGTTTTAAACTTGAGACCAGCCACCCATCCTCACAAAGAACACTTTTTAACCTAGCACAGACTCCAGGAAATTTGGCCACAGTGTGAGGTGGGCCATATGTTAATGTGTTCGCTGTACGTAACCAGCACCTCGAATCCTCGATAGGAGTAGTAGGAGTAGTAGTAGTAGGAGTAGTAGGGTGGCATGGGCCAGAACAAGCATTCACGTCCAGGAGTACGACACACGCTACCAGCACGACTTCCATCTGACACCATATTTCTTGGAGTGCATGCTACATCAATCTATTAAACCTCGTCGTTTCTCTAACTCAGCCATCGCGCGGCGGGCGAGGTGGGGGTTTGCCGATAGTCGGTTTCCTCAACTGCGGTCCCATTTGTAAGGCCAACTCCAACGCACGACCCCAAACGGACCTCCGTTTTCCCGAATTCTGTCCGTTTGGGTAGGGCAATGGGGTCGTGTCCGGGCCATTTCTCGGATGCGGTGGCCGTGCACCGAACGCGCGGATGCATCCCAGCCGCGTACATTTTTCTTTGCGAACACATATCTTTTTTTCATCATTGATTTTTTGGTACATGGAAATACATCACCAAAATTTTGACTAGAAAAACAAGAACCACAAGAATACATTTTAGAAGATGTCCAACTTCCATAACTGCTCCTGTATGTTGGATTAGTGCCTTCTCGATGCATTCATTGTTGATCTGCGGAGGCTCGATCCTGCGTGCTTCTTTCTTCTTCGAGTGTAAAGAAGTAGACGTGTCTAGCCTCTATTCTATCAACAAGTGCACTAGTCTCATCTCTAGCCTCTATGCTAGCTAAAAGTGCTAGAACATCTACTAAATTGCGCTCTATCAATATATCGTTGTACTCTTCTTCCCAATACCAAAACTTGCATCCATTCTACACAATAAAATTTTAATTAGCACAACTAGTCTAATCCGAGAGCACAACCGAAGATTTATTTGAGTTCTTCCTCCTTTTGCCGACACGTGGGACATACAGCATCCAGGTCGTGTCATGCAAGAAAATAGAGTGGTAGTTGAATCCACGTGATGTGCATCTTGGGTTAAACTGTAAATAGAATCTTACTACTCTTGAGTAACTCCAAAAGCGGCCACCGAAGATCTTTATTGGATTTGTTTTTCATCACCAGCACGTCAAGGTGAAAGATGTGCAGGTTCAGTGGGTCCTCTTGCGTTTTTACTGACATGTGGGACTGCATATGAGCAAACAGACGATGGGCTCCGCGGGTCTGCTGCCTGGTGAAAAGAGAGATAGAGGGGGGCTGAGCACGGACTCCAGGAAATTTGTTCTACGTAACCACCACCTCGATACAGTGGGGTGGCATGGGCCATAACTAGCATTCATGTCTAGCAGTACGGCACACGCCACCCACACGAGTCCCATCCGACACCAATTTTCTTGGAGTCCGTGCTACATCCATCTCTTCTCCCTCCTGTTTTCTCAGCCATCATGCGGTGGGCGGGGTGGGGGTTTGCCGATAGTCGGTTTGCTCAACTGCAGTCCCACTTGTAAGTGAAAATGCAACACAACACGCATTCCCCCTTGAGCGGCGTGCCGGACCAACCGTGTGGGGGTGCGACGCGAACACGGAGGCTTTTCCTTTTGAACTTGTAACTTGTAAAATTTGGTTCTGCTCCATGGCGCGACCGATAGATAAAAATAACGATTTTCCCTAGAGTAATGAGAAGTATGGTTCTGGCGCGGTTCATGCATGGAGTACGTAGGAAAATTATGAAGTTGATGCGAAAGGTAGGATAATTACTAGTAGTACCATATACTACTACATGGATTTGACGGAAAGATAAAGATACATACGGATCCATCAACGACATCCTCACGCCCTAGTGCACCGGGTCACCAACCGACGTGTGAGGAGCAGCGGCGTTGGCGGCAAGCTCAACGTGCTTCTGAACAATGTTGTCCAAGGTTGCCCTGCGGTCCAAGAAGGCCAGCGTCCTATCGTCCTCCTCTTGCATGTAGTAGTCCTTGTGGATGATTTGCGCGTAGACGTGGGTGATTATGTCGATGGTGTCTTGCTGCGCCAGGTGCTGCGTGGCAAGTGCGACCTCGAGGTGGACATTCTCCGGCACGACGGCGGGCAGTCGCAGGGCCACCAGTGCGTCGAAGAGGTTGTCACCATAGAGGCCGTTGAGGGTGGCAGGCATCGCAGATCCTAGGCGCGTGGGCTGGAGGCGTACGTCAAGGTCGTCCGCGAGCTTCTTGACGACGGTGAACTTGTCGAGGAAGCCGACGAGGACCTCGTCGAACAAGGAGATGAAGCTGTCGTCCAAGCGCCCCCTCGCCCTGGCGGCCTCAAGCACTACCTGGAGACGTTCCTCGGTGCCAGGCCGCAGGCCGGCGTCATGGACCATCAGGCACAACCGGCTGATGCTCGCGCTCATCGCCTCCATGGGTCTAGCTTCTAGTCAACTGATCTTGCGATTGGAGTGATCACTCTTGCCCTTGGGTGCGTAGGTGCGTAGGCTTTCGTAGATTGGACTGGCGGGAGCCTTTATATGAGAAGTGCAGACTGCGTTGAATTCACGTGCCTGTTGGCCATCTACTCCTCGCCCCTCTACTGCACCTGCCTTTGGCTGTATGACAGGTTGGCCAGCCACCCATTGGACCCACGTGTCATACACCCAAAGGCAGGTGCACTAAGTCAATGAAGTTGTGTCCCCTCCGTGCCCGTGTATGCTTTCAATGACTTGAGACTACCAAACATCACATGCAGTGGTTAGTTCGTTGCATGTAATCCTATTAAGTAGCAAAAAGACATTAAGTTATCTCGCCGATAGGAATAAAGCAATACACCATGTATTTATTTACAGAGGGAGTAGTACATTTTTTGTGACATGCATTACTAGATATTGCTAGTCAAATACTAAATCCAGATGGACGTGGTAGTACTACTAAATCTAGATGGTGGTGCTAGTACTAGTAGTAGTAGTAGTAGTACCAATGTAGTAGCACTGTACTACCCGTTGGTCAAATTATTACGTGCTGCTCCTCATAGTGAAGTGACAAGACCCTACGCCGGAGATGACACCTGAGTATAGGCGCCGTGTTCGGCATACCATAGTCAGCCTCACCGTCTGCAGTCACTATCATCATGGCTGTAGACCTAGCCTGCTTACAACTAGCCGAGTTCGACATAATTTCCCGTGCGTAGATGCCCGTGCATTGCATGGAACACCAAGATTGGGGGGTGGACGGCGCCTGCAGCGGCCATCGCGCCAGATTTTTCCATGGCCTCTAGATGTGGTGGGGAGGAGATAAGGCTGATTGTGAGAGACAAGGAGTTGTTTGTAAATAGGGAACAAGTGCGGGCATCTTTTTGCAAAACTGGAGAAGTTTGGTTTGTATGCGTCAGATCTAGATCCGACGACTATTGGTGAAAGATGGCAGGCACAACATCATCACCAACTCAGGACCTATTTGATTCGCAGGATTCTGAAAACGCAGGAATAGGACACGACAATATTACAAGTTTCAAACAAATATTACAAATGTTAGGAGTAATGCTGCACCTACGAAGAGGGAATTACTAGGAAGTTTACGTAAGAACTTTAGTTACTTTAGGTGGATGGAGCATTATCGTACAAACTAAAATCCACTGCCCTGACAAGTCACTAATGGGCAAATAAGTTTTCGAGTCTCTGGCCACTTGATGTTTCAAAAACAAATTCAACTTTTGCGGAGACTTTGTCATTTAGGCTTAGACGCTTGCGGTGATCAGCACGCCATTCATTGTTGCGCCAGAGAACGCCAAACCTCATTACCTTGAGCACACTTGCCTCCCGAACAAAGAACCTGGCCAATTTAATCTCAGATGTGCCGCCTCGGTAGTCGATCAAATCAATTTCTGTAAGATGGAGATCAAGGCATTCAATGAGATTGTTTTAGTGCAGCGCATTTTTCACTTTCGGGTCATTTTTTATCTGCAAAAGAAGAGAACATATTAGAGCAGCTGGCTATATAAGATTGCCGTGTCATCAAGAGGTACCAATATCATTCGCTCATACGATAGGGTTGGCTGGCTAGTGATATTTTTTCACTCACTCACTCTCTCTCTCTCTCTCACTCTCTCTCTCTTTCTCTTTCCTCTCATTTACCTAGGAGTACGTGAAGAGCTTGGGCATTTGTTGCCTTCCACTATGTGGCCGATGCCATATTTCGCAAAAGTATGCCACACAATACGCATCGATGTCAAATCAAAAGATTTTGGCACCACTCTCGCGATGTGAGAGAGTTGGCACCGCTGTGCACACAGACCCACATGTATAAACAAATCAATCAAACCAACTACACCAGCCTCTCACTCTCCCAAACAAGTGTTTTTTTATTGCCTCAGTCCTCTCTCTCTCCCACACAAGTGTTTTTTCATTGCGTGAGTTAATTTGGCACCGGAGCAAAGTAGGTGATCCAGATTGGGGCACCAGGTGAGCGATGGAGGGGCATCGATGCCAAATGCATCACAAGTGAATTTGGCACGTGTTTTGGCCTACATAGTGGAGGGCCGTTATAGCCCACTTTTGTACTACCTCTTATTTAGTATAAAATTTTGACCATACATTTATGTAAGAAAATGCCAATGCATGTCACTAAAAATTACACCATTTGAAATTATGTTCAAATACGAATGCAACGATATAGTTCTTAGTGACATGCATTAACATTTTGTCAATTAAATCTATGGTCAAATTTTGATACTACAAAATAGGAAGAGTAAACCAGGACGAAGGTAGTACTTGCTCTTAGGGTAACCATAGAGTTACTGGAGTAGTCTAAGTTACTTTCCACTATGACTAGCCTAGGCTACTATAGTAGTACAACAAAAAAACGATGCAGGTGATCACGTGAGAAAAAATACTAAAAACTTTTCTTTCGGTGCAGTGCGTAGATGCAGTTTTGAACACTACACTTGTCATCGTAATTTGGGAAAATTACAAAAAAATTGAGCTACGTTGTGATTACCGTTTACTAATAGGAAATAAGTTTCACCTCGATGAGTAGCTTCTCCGTGCACGGAAAGCATGTAAGGAATCCAACAACTTGATCCAGATTGGGGCCGATAGATTTTTTTGCCAAGATCTTCACTGTGCGCATAGACTGGGTCAAGCTTGTGGGAATCATTTTCTGGAAGATGGTCGTAAATACATCAAGAAGAAATTTAAAAATGTGAATTTCAAGAAGATGGAGAAGAAGATGAGTGCTGTACCTGAACGATTACGGATCCAATAAAGAGTTCGGAGAATTTGGCAGACGAGTGCACCAACGCTGTCAATTTTGGCGCGTTAATGACCCTGATTTTTGTTGGACCTTCTAGATCCGATACAAGCAATCTCTCAAGGAAAGGCGCATTCTCAATGACCATAACATGGAACAGCTGTAGTGATCTCTTCCCAATTGATGTCTTGTTGCGTGGCCAGCAAGACACATAAATCCATCGGAGATTCGTCGAGGCGATGTGGAGGCTAATGAACCCATGGATCTGCTCAAGACGAAGGTACTCGAGCGTAGTACAGCTGCGGAGCAGGTGCTCCATAGCCTTCTTCGAGATGACAACATCGAAGAGGTCGAGCTGCTTGAGTTGAGGGAGAAGAAGGGCGGGCGCGGCATTAATCTAGGGAAGATAGAAGGAGCTGAAGCTGGCGCGGCGCAGCGTTGGCGCGAGGCGGAGCACGGACGGCGGCAGAGAGCGACATCGTCCAACTTCAAAGCTGAGCTCCTCGAGCTGATCTAGGGCGGGGGATAAGAACCACTCGTCGAACTTGGGTTGGACCTTGCAGTTGGTACTGAACATGCGGATATCAAGGCGTCTGGCTGGCCCAGGGTGCGATGAAAGGATCTTGGAGACTGCGGCCATGCGTTTGCAATCCCCGTCGTAGAGGCAGCTATCGACGGTGAGGTTGAGGGGGACGCGGCACCAGAGGGGGCGCCACCGCCGAGAGAGCAGGCAGTCCGCACGGCAGATTTGGTGGGGAGGAGGCCGATGATGACGAGCAGCATGTCGTCGGGGAGGCTGCTGATGAAGTCCACGCTCGCCGGATGCAGTTTTGGCTCGAGCCGCCTCCGCTTGTTGGCTGCCTCGCCGTCCATCTCAACCGGCGGCGACGCCGATGTACACGTGTGCTGGTGTGTGTTGTGTGCTGGGTGTGAGCGAGTGCGTCCTTCTGTGCATGCCGCCGCGCAGTGGTGAATTGTGTGCGAGTGCGTCCTCCACGCGGAAGAAGTGTGTCCTCAATGCCGCCCTCAATTTACTAGCGTGCGGGGTGCTACCCCGAGTGGTTTCAACTTTGTTTACTTCACCGCGTGTCAGATGGGCCTCTAGTTTACTTATTTTTCACCCACTGCCACATGGGCCAGCACACGAAGATACAGAACACGAGCTGACAAAGCAGCATGTGGACTGGTTGACCGGTCAACTAAACAATATACGGAGCTATACGCTGACACAGTGAGCGTATAATCCGTCAGTATAGAGTGTTCGTGTGAGAGGGGAGGACCGTGAGAGATAGCAGAGAGAGAGAGAAAGAGCTACTACCTCTGTTCGATAATGTGGTTCCAACATTTTTTTAAAGTCAAACTTTTGAAACTTTGACCAATTATATAAAGAAATTACTTATATCTACAATACCAAAGATAAATGATAGTATGAAGTAAGTACATGTTGTGATGAATCTAATGATCTTTCCAGATGTAAATGTTTTTCTCCACATATACCTGGTCAAACTTTTCTGAGGTTTGATTTTTCAAAACATCCATATGCTTATGGACGTGAGAGAGTCCCTAACTAGAGAGAGAGAGAGTGAGAGAGAGAGAGAGAGTGAAACAGAAAGAGTGATTGAAAAAAGTGTGTGTGCGTGTGTGAAAGAGACATGGACAACACTCGATAAAAGTCGAGAAAAAACGTGTGTGTCTTATGCAAACATACACACATGCATCTTCGACAACGGAAGCAAGGTGAGGAGATAGTGTGTGGTTGTTTGCAACCGAGAGAGCAAGACCCCTAGCACGTGGCCAAGAGGGGTCTGACAAACAAGGGAGAGAGGTCGAGAGAGACGTACGGAGAAAATGCAGACATGGGGAGGAGAGAGTGTATGTTTGTCATAGAGAGATCCCCTGGAGATCGTGATGGGACTGCATGGGTGGGAGATCGAGTGACAAGGTGTGTGCGCGATAGAAGATACCACGAGAGATATCGAGATAGACGTATGGATGAAGGATACAATACATGTGTTCCTGATGGCTAGTGAGAGATAATCATACTTAGGGGGGGGGAGTGCTTGCGCCTATGATGGAGTGAGGGATTATGGTACTTATTAGGGGGGTGCGTGTCACATAGAGAGAGAACAAGGGCGGAGAGTGTTGGATGGGTCTATATGTATAGCGCGAGCGAGACATGTGTATGTGTGAACCAGGGAGATCTAAAGTTTGAGAGAGATTGAGGAGCCCCGATAAGGCTGAGTGGTGCGTCAGATAGCTGAGAGGGGGAAAGAGATATTCCATCCGCTCGATAATGGAGTGCATGTAATTTTTTTAGAAGTCAAACTTTGGAAACTTTGATAAGGTTTACACAAATGTTATTTATATCTTCAATACCAAAGATACATCATACGAAACTACATCTCATGGTGAATCTAATGGTATATGTTTGCCATTCCAGATGTAATTGTTTTTCTCCATGTACATGGTCAAACTTTGTGATGTTTGACTTTTCAATAAATCAATATGCTATGGACCAAGGAGAGTGCCTAAGTCGAGAGGGATCAAGTGCGTGTGAAGGAGAATGAGTAAGTGTGCAAAAAGAGTATGTGTGTGAAAGAGAAAGTGACAACAAACGATAAATTAGAGAGAGAGAGAGTGTTTTTTCGTTTCTTAGGCGAATATATCACGCATGCATCTCCGAGATAGAAAAGAGAGGTGAGGAGATACACGAAGATAGCTAGTGTGTGATTGTTTGCAACGGAGAGAGACACCCCTATAGCACATGTCCAATAGAGGTCTGGCCAACAAGAAACAAAGGTCGAGAGGGACACATGGAGAACATGGACACATGGGGAGGGCGAGACGGTGTGTTTGTGATAGAGAGACCCCCTCAAGATCGTGAGGGGACTATATGGGTGGGAGATCGAGGGAGGTGCGTGCGCGATAGAAAGATGCCCCGAGAGAAATCGAGATAGACCATGCACATGTTTGTGATGGAGACTAAGATTAGCTAGTCATATACATATAGGGGGGACTGCGTGTGCCTGCAATTGTGTGAGAGACCATCATACTTGGCTAGCTAGGCATGAGATTGTGTGTGTGTGCGTGTGAGATGGAGAGAGAACGAGGGAGAGAGATAGAGTTTTAGATGGGCCTATCGAGTGCGAGTGAGATATGCATGTGTATGTGTGACCCAGGTAGATGGAGAGTTTGAGAGAGAGGGGGAAGAGCTCCGAGATGATAGAGTGGTGCGTGAGAGAGTTACGGGCAACGAGCCAAGGAATTTGTGTGCGTACGATGAGTGCACCCAAGATATCTAGCTTGGACTAGAGAATCATACATAGTGTGCGAGAGAGACCTATAGATGGAGTATATATGCATGCGAACTAGAAAGACCCCCCCACGCACACACACAAAGAGAGAGAAAGAGAGATGGAGAGAAAGAGAGAGGACCAACAAGGTTTGTGTGTTGCATGCGTGCGACATAATTGAGAGAGAGAGAGAGAGAGAGAGAGCAGGAGTCCGGGAGAGGGGGAGGTCGCGTTTTATGCATCAAAGATTGATATAAACCATGTTTCAATATAAACTTGCATTCAAATATTTAAATTGGAGAACATGTTGTCTGCAATCCACACATGAACGGATATATGCGTATATCAAACAAGTTCATTAATTTGACTTTCAACATGTTCATGGAGTACTATAATACTGTACAACATGCTATTCGATTGAGGTGTTCAATTTTGGATTTAGTTCACTATTTTGACCTGGTGAACGAGCTATTTCATTGAATCAAGATATTTCATTTTCGGTTTGATTCCCGTTTTTGAATGGGTCAACTATTTGTCATATAGCAAATCGCTAGCAACGAGCATGTAAAAACACATTACTCCCGAGCATCATCTCTCCATCTAAAAAAGAAGTGGCAAGCATATATCTCTAAATTTGATTCGAATCGACTTGGTAAGGTAGACGTGGATGCTCGTTCTCCCAAATTTTGAATGAACCGTTAAACATCCTCTGCTCGGTGGAATTCGCCCGAGCAAATAAATGGGAGACGCGAAATTACCGTCCTATGTGGGAGACACATTAATTGGCCCGTTGTGCATCAAGGGTAGGTTCGTAACTTCATCCAAGCGCGCCTTCTCCTCGGCCGAAATGACTTGTGCCGAATAATTCATAAACCATGGTCGGCAAAACATGCTCTCCTCGCCCGAAATAGCTCGCGCCCACTTTTTCAAAACACGCTCTCCTCGCCCAAAATCGCTCGCGCCCACTATATTTCAAAACATGCCCTCCTCGCCCGAAATCGCTCCTGCCCACTATTTGGGGAGAAGCAAAGTTACTCTACTATCCCCGACCCTCAGTACACAGACCCAAGCCGAGAAGCCTAATGGCAGGGGTAGAACTGTAACTCCCCCTCACATTTCAGACAATTGCGTCTGTAAAACATGGTTCCACTCCCCTCCCAATTCCCCCCATTCATACCTCGTGGGCGCTAAATCACCTTCTCCCGAGCCGCGAAACCTCAGCCCCTCCTCCATGGCTCCCCCACCGCACCAATTTCACAGCCGCCCTCCTCCCTAATGCCGGAGACGCTGTCCATTTGCTGTGGTGCACTGGGCCGTGTGCCTCTTACTCCGTGCTGCTGGAGCTGCCTCGACGACGGCCGCATGAACCGTACCGGAGCCGATTCACCCTTGCCGTTGTTCACAGCGCCGGAGCGGCTCCAACTTCGGATCCTTCCAGAGCCCCGGCGCTGCTTCCCCGTAGCCGTCGACCGTCGCGACATCGCTGTTTCCCTTCCGCCGGTGGACACCGCAACCGCGCCGGCCTCACCGACTCGGCAGCTGGACCTGCCTACTTCACCATGCCGCCAGATAGGTCGCACCCTCATATCAAATCACTTTATTTGGGCATCAGTTGTCTGAATTTTTATTCTGGGCCAATCGATTCCCAATGGGAAGCATCACCCCTCGAGGCGGCGGAGCTCCTAGGCTGCCGGTTGGCTGGTGTCTAATGTAAGGGTGCGGGGCCGCAAGTTCGCCGCGGTAGCAGCGCTTAGATGGCTATCTTAGAGTTGCGTGGGTTCAAGGTACTGCCACCGCCAGATCTGGATGACGGGGAGTCTTTGTGGATTGGCCCGGGGGCGGCACAACCACGGCAGTGCGGTGGGGCGGGGAGCGGGGTTTTGGCCGGGGCCACGGACGGCGGAGGCAAGCTGCTCTGCCGTTGGTCGCTAGCTCTTCGGGGAAGATTCCTAACAGTGTCAGCCGGGAGGCATAAGACGGCCATCAAGCCATCCGGCGTAGATCGGACAGTACCAAAATAAAATAAAATCATGTGACCCCAATTTAGTCTCAGTCAACAGACGTGTGACCACTCTCGTACCTTGCTATTGATCTCTTAGTGTATTTCTTCAGATCAAAGAGATGTGTCGTTCTTAACATTATGCGTTATCTGCATCTTCAGCCAAACCGTCTTCCGACTCACCGCAGCTGCTCCAACAAGGGAAGCATACACCAGAAGGGAGCTATAGTCCCCACTCAACAGTTCCCTGCATCGAATGCGCGTGGCCGACATGGACAGCCACAACAACTGCAGGGCCATCGACAAGTCAGCACATGATGCTCACTCCTATGGATGGCGTCCAGATAGGTTGTACCCTCATCTTACTTGTGTGCAACATTTATGGCTTTGTTATTCATCTAAGCATGGAAAATAGATTATCACATTTCACTGTATATTCATGCTGATCTCTTACGAGTCTTGTTCAGGAGTTAATGTTGTTCCATAGTTCAGTTAAGATACTTGTTCTTTAGGTAACACTGTTCCATAGTTATCATCCATCAGCCAATGCTATCCCACAGGGTGTTGATTATAGTATTATACCACTTCTAGTATTACCTATGTTGTTCTTTAATACTTTTATGTGCCATCTAGTTAATCTCGAGTACAAACGATACATATTCTGTAGCTTTCATCTGTGTTCTCCCTTTAGTTTTTGAGACCTGTTGCTGCTAGTTAACCCCAGTCCTACTATTTATGTCGTCTCCTACAGGCACTCATTACATAAATCTATCTACTAGTTGTCTTCCATGCATGTCAGATATAATTGCACACACTGATATATCCACAAGAACCTCACGGAGCAATGTAAAGGCCAATAAACTTGATGTCAATGATACCCAATATGATGGAACATGTAAAGGCAGTTCTTCAGAAGACTTGCAGAAAGATGTTGAATCCTCTTCACCCCACAAGGTCCTTGCTCTAACTTGGCCCGTGATATGGGTACAACATGCATATAATGTCCTGGAGTGTATCTACTATGTTGCAATGCCATGTGCTTAGCATGCTGATCATGCATGAAAATATGTCATGCCTTCCAGTTTTTCAGTACCTATTCCATTCATGATAACATGTTTTCAAATTCAAGTACTGTTATTCTACTCTATCACAATGCCATCTGCTTAATTTGGACATCATGCTTCTGAATATCTTATGCATTGTTATTCATCAGTACGTACTTCATCTGTCTACCATACCATGTTTTTTTACATTGAAGTGTTGTTCTAGTGCTCTGTTGCAATGCCATCTTAGTTTCCCAATCATACACGTGTATGCTGCCTTAGTTTTTTCTGTATGTATTCCGCTAGCATACAGTTTTACATTCAACTAGTGTTTTTTACTGTGTTGTCCTGTCGTATCCCTAGCTCTTACACCATACTCCCTCCGTCCGGATTACATGTTGCCGAAATGGATAAAAAAGGATGTATCTAGAACTAAAATACGCCTAGACCCATCCATTTTTTTCCGGATGGAGGGAATACATGTCAATATGTCATGCCTTTCTATTCTTCAGTACCTATTCCATCTCTCTGCTGTAGCATGTTTTATAACTGAAGCACCATTCTTCTATACAAGGCATGCAAGGGGAAGACGACTATGTTAGAATCTGAAGGGTTACAAACCAGGTCTTTGCAAAAGATCCAAACGCCAGGACATAATAAACCAACTCCAGTTTTTATAGATACTGCTCCAGCATAGAGAAACCCAACTCCTACTGATAATAAGCAGATTCCAGTGGCCAAAGAACTAGTCCGCTCCAGTCCAGCAAAAATATGTCAACTCCATTCTAAGAAGCGTGTGCGTATCCTTGCATCGTGAAATTTTATAGCATGCTGATCATATTTCCTACATGTTTCTTACCCATCTCTCTTTTAGAAAATAAGCTTAACATATAGAAGAATTTCTGCACTGGTATCGTCTGTGAGGAAAGATTCTTGCAGGAATTCTCTGTACTCCAATGCAGATGTAAGTACCTGTTGTATATCACTATATTTTTACATCAGCATGTATTTTGTTAATCGACGTGAATCCAACCTTTATCTGATCTAAATTTAGATGTAGCAAAATGTATGATTAAAGGCCAGAATGTTGATTTTTGTAAGGAAAACTGCCTGGTAGTTTTGCATCCTGAGCTGCATGAGTATACTATCTCATATCAGTGGGTTTGATTACTTTGGTTCTGCAGTGGGTTTTCAGTGTTTTTTTACCGTGTTGTCCTATCGTATCCCTAGCTCTTACATCATACTCCCTCCGTCCAGATTACATGTCGTAGAAATGTATAAAACTGGATGTATCTAGAATTGAAATACGCCTAGACCCATCCATTTATTTCCAGATGGAGGGAATACATGTCAATATGTCATGCCTTTCTATTCTTTAGTACCTATTCCATATCTGCTGTAGCATGTTTTATAATTGAAGCACCATTCTTCTATATAAGGCATGCAAGGGGAAGACGGCTATGTTAGAACCTGAAGGGTTACAAACCAGGTCTTTGCAAAAGATCCAAACGCCAGGAGATAATAAACCAACTCCATTTTTCATAGATACAGCTCCAGCACAGAGAAACCCAACTCCCACTAATAATAAGTAGATTCCAGTGGCCAAGGAACTAGTCCGCTCCAGTCCAGCAAAATAATGTCAACTCCATTCTAAGAAGCGTGTGCGTATCCTCGCAACATGAAATTTTATAGCATTCTGATCATATTTTCTACATGTTTCTTACCCATCTCTCTTTTAAAAAATAAGGTTAAATGATAGAAGATTTCCTTCATTGGGATTGTATTCGAGGAAAACATCTTGCGGGAATTCTCTGTGCTCCAATGCTGATGTAAGTACCTGTTGTATATCACTATATTTTTACATCAGCATGTATTTTGTTAATCGGCATGAATCCAACCTTTGTCTGATCTAAAATTAGTTGTAGCAAAATGTTAAAGGCGCCAATGTTGATTTTTGTAAAGAAAACTGCCTGGTAGTTTTGCATACTGAGCTGCATGAGTGTACTATCTCATATCATGCACATTACTGAATTGTAGTGCTGCTCTGGTTGCCCATTCATTCATTGTGTCAATGTTGCTTTCGTATTACCTTACCTCCCTGATGATAGCTGTGCCATATTGTGTTAATTTGGTGTTGGCTAGTTGCCCAAAAGTTCGTTGTGCCAATGTTGCTTTCCTATTATCTGACTTGGCCAATTATAGAAATGCTAGTGTCTTAATTTGGTGCAGGCTGCTGAAGATAAGAAGACAAACTCTGAAAACAGCAAGGCAACCACATTGTTTATTTCCAATAAATCTAGGCCAGGGAATATGCCAATAACTCATGATTAATCTGTTTGGTTCCCCTCCTAATTTATGTTATGATGCAGTGGTCGAGACACTCTCCACTATCAATAATACAAGCCTGCCAAAATCGCCATCTGAATCTGTTTAGTATCCTCTGTCTCGAATGCAACGGAAAAAATGTATGTTTGTGAACCAATTAATGGCTGAAGGAATGACGGAAATGGTGGAGGAATCAGAGGTGCAGAGTCGTGCGACACAACAACTGATCAATGTTTTCAGAGACAGTGTAGCAAAGCAGCAAGAACTTGCCCACATGCTTATGGGCGTCATCCGTGCTGAGGTTGCAGATTGTGACGTTGTAGATCGTTAGGTTCTGTTCATTTATTTGCACTGGCATCAATCTTTGATTGCCCAATGGATGTAATTTCCTATAATATATGCTGGATGTGCAGCGTTTTTCCCTGTATGCCATACCTTTGCTTGATCGGTTTTGGTCCTGTGCATAATTGCTCGTCGTAATGGGCTCAGATTATCTAATTTGGCCTAAAGACATGTACGAAATTTAGTGGGCCCATTAAGTTAATGGGCCGTTACCAGGCCGAAAGTTAATGGTCAGCCCTCTTAACTCCCGGGTCGTTAACAGGCTGACATCGAAGCGGGCAACAGGTGGGCTCAATTGATTTCACGGGCCGTTAACAGGTCGTTACTAAGTTCGGGCTACATATGGCCCAACTATACTGTGGGCCTTTAGCAGGCCGAAAGAGACAGCGGGCTTGTACTGGACCATGAAGAGCATGGGCCGCTAAGAGGCCGAAAGTCAGGTCGTATTGTAAATGGCCCAACTGTGTTGTGGGCCTTTAGCAGGCCGAAAGAGAAACCGGGCTGGTATTGGACCATGAAGGGCATGGGCCGTTAAAAGGCCAAAACTCAGGTCCGACTACAAATGGCCCAACTCATTTATGGTCCGTTAACAGGCTGAAAGGCACACATGGCCGGGAAATGGCCCAACAATTAAATGGGTCGCTAAAAGGCCAAAACTCAGGCCCGACTACAAATGGCCCAACAGATATATGGGCCGTCACCAGGCTGAAAGACACACCAGGCCGGAAATTGGCCCAACACTTAAATGGGTCGCTAAAAGGCCGAAACTCAGGTCCGACTACAAATGGCCCAACTGATTTATGGGCCGTCAACAGGCTGAAAGACACACCAGGTCGGAAATTAGCCCAATATTTAAATGGGTCGCTAAAAGGCCGAAAGATGTACATTGTGAAAATTGGCCCATCCACTGAATGGGCCGTTAACAGGCCGAAATCTCATCAGGTCGATATTGAGCCCAAATATATAGCGGGCTGTTAGCGGGCTCAAACTGACGATGGGCTGCAATGGTGTCAAATCTTTAACGGGCCGTTGACGGGCCGAATTGGCACATCTCGTATGGGCCATGAGCTTAAATCGACCTGACACAAGTAGGCCTTATATGGGCCGGCCTGCTATTTTTTACTGGGCCGGCCTTTTTCACCGGAATGGGCCACTGTTGGGCCGTGCCACATGTCGACCTATCATAGGCGCCTCCTGTCCAATGAGTGGATGACATCTGTCCCAACGGTGAGGCAACACGTGTTTCCTCCGGCCAATGATGATTTTACACGTGGAAAATCCCCATTGGTCCGGGCTGTTAATGGATTATCGGATCCAAAATTGGACCCGATAGCTTAACGGCGTTCCGTTACGGTGGATGCCACATGTCGGTCACCCTTGACGAAAGCACTTCTGTGACGCGCGATTTATCGTCATGGAAGTGGACACTTCCGTGATGATAATTTTGGCAATGTCATGGAACACTTCTATGACAGCACATGTATGACTATCTTGATTCTGTCATAAATTTGTCATGGATGTACATGCATGACAGAAAACATGACCTACTGTGACAAACACGTATCATCACGGAAGTGTGTTTTTTTGTAGTGCGTCTTTTGAGTTTTGGGTTGTGCAGAGTACCTGGCACAGAGTGCATCCTCGAGTTTCATGAGTGGAAGAAGGTAGAGCCACAGGGCAAGCCTCTCACTCAAGTCTGGTTGAGTTTCTCGGGGGCACCATCGAAGCCGCTTCAGGATGCTCGGGTCGCTGCTAGCTTGGGGATACTGGTTGGGAAAACCGAGAGGGTCGACATGGCCTTCACCCGAGCCAACGGGGTGGCCCGACTGCTGGTGAGTGTCCTAGACATCGAGTTTGTGCCTGACGTGGTTAAGTGGACTCATAGGGGCCAGGTATATAACCTTGAGATTGAGTTCGAGGACACTGATCTTTTCGCTGAGGCTCTTTCATGGACTGATGTGGATATGCATGATAAGGATGATGGATCGGGTAATACGGATGCGCGACGGGAGGATGTTGGGCATGAGTTGTCCAACGGCCCGGGATCCGCCCCACAGACGCCCGGGAATGGGGATGCACCTTCAGCTACGGTTGAGGGAGTCCTGGATTAAGGGGTCCTCGGGCGTCCGGACTATGTAACATGGGCCGGACTAATGGGCTATGAAGGTACAAGACAGAAGGCTTCTTCCGGTGTCCGGATGGGAGTCTCCTTTGCGTGGATGGCAAGCTTGGCGTTCGGATATGTAGATTCCTTCCTTTGTAAACCGACTCGGTACAACCCTAGGCCCCTCTATTGTCTATATAAACTGGAGGGTTTTGGTCCGTAGAGGCAATCACAATCATACAGGCTAGACATCTAGGGTTTGGCCATTACGATCTTGTGGTAGATCAACTCTTGTAATCCTCATATTCATCAAGATCAATCAAGGAGGAAGTAGGGTATTACCTCCATCAAGAGGGCCCGAAACTGGGTAAACATCGTGTCCCCCGTCTCCTGTTACCATCGACCTTAGACGCACAGTTTCGGACCCCCTACCCGAGATCCGCCGGTTTTGACACCGACATTGGTGCTTTCATTGGGAGTTCCGCTGCGTCGTCATCAGAAGGTACGATGGCTCCATAAGTCATCTAGAACAATGCTGCCCTGGGGAGGTTTTTCTCCCCGGCTAGATCTTTGTGTTCGGTGGCTTTACACTGCGGACCAACTCGCTTGGCCATCTAGAGCAGATCGACAGCCACGCCCAGGGTCACCAGATTAGTTCTGGAAATCTGGACTATGTCACTGATACCTGAGGAGAATTGATCTTCCAAGGGTTCACTACCCTAACCTCCGCTCTGGCTTTAGATCCGGAGCACGTCGCCATGTCCGAAGACGAGATTCCTAATCCCGCCGGACTATCTGTGGCCACTAAACCCAGTACGGGAGAGCCGGAGGAAGCAGTGTCGCTGGCAACCATCACGAAGCCGGACTCCCCTCCGGACACTGGCTTCGAACCCTCGGAGTCAGCATCGTGTGAGTTCGGCCAAGGAGTCTCCCTCCCGCTGTACTCCACGGACTCTCTTCTCCCCGGCCAAACCTCGCATTTAAGCGAGGTTCTGAACTTAATGCGATCCCTTGTCATTAAAGAGGAGCAACGTCTGAACTATGCCCAGCCCGGTCTAGGGGCTTAGAGCAGGGAAATTTACGCCCCACTCACCGCCCACTTCATAGCCACTGTCGAGGAATTAACTGACATGCTCGATTACGACTCCAAAGACATCGACCGTATGGATGACGATGCCGGAGAAGAGCAGGCCCAAGACCCGCCGTTTACCTGACGCTAGACGGCCACCTCCTCATATGACGTGTACATGGTGGATACACCCAAAGAAGGTAACGACGATGACAAAGAAGATCAAGTCGAGGATAAACCTCCTGAGATACAGCCAAAGCGCCGACGTTAGCTACGCCGCTCTCAATCACGCCGTGGAAAAGACAGCAATACCGGCACAGGAGACAACAACACTCCGGACGATGCCGAAGACAAAGAAGACCCCGTCGAGCCAACTTTCGAATGCAGGACGATAGGGAAGATGGGCAAGTTAGCCCTAACAAACAGGCCGTAAACGAAGACTCGGAGGACAGTAATTGATGAGGAGCGAACCTCGAGGTGAGGGTCGATCTGTTGTTGGCCCGATCTTTCAAGATGTTCGCAAATCTCACGAAAACAACATGCCAACCCGTCGATCTGAAGGAATAACATGGACGTACCGTATAGGCTCAGCTTG
Organism: Aegilops tauschii subsp. strangulata; assembly: GCF_002575655.3. Classification (NCBI taxonomy): domain Eukaryota; kingdom Viridiplantae; phylum Streptophyta; class Magnoliopsida; order Poales; family Poaceae; genus Aegilops; species Aegilops tauschii. The sequence continues at coordinate 410,370,718 of NC_053036.3, read as the reverse complement.
TAATCTCCTATGCGTCGCGTCGCAGGAACTCACACGCCAACAGAGATTTTTGACAAGGTTTCTCTAAACTCGATAATGGCCGTCGGCTGAAAAACACACACGTGTCTAATTCATCTCAAAATAACCTGAACTTTTCGCATGATGCGCCAGGCTTTATATACTAGCCAACCATCTAACAAAACACACGCACGCAAGCTAGCTTTCCTAAAACTTATGGACTCTTTCTCACGTCTAACCCTCTCCTTAACTATTACTAGATTCCATGCTTTATATTTTAACAAACAACCAACCGGTATAAAACTGATACAAATATTCCTAACTTGGACTCCTATTTTCTGGTACGCATCTTTAGTTTGCTCCTTGATCTGTTTTTTCCAACATGGTGGCTCCCACCCAGACTCCTTTAAACTCATGATCTTGCACCTGATAAACTTCCTTGTGCGTGTAACTCTTGGTCGTTCAGGTGGCCGATTCCTTGCAAAGAAATAACCAGATTGATCTTCCCTTGCCATAACCGAGCTATGGGCTGGCACGTACCTGACTTGATCCTTGTACTCAACTAACAAACAAGTTGATCTTTTAATTCATGGAAACCAATCAGCCAAATAGATAATGTTGCATGCGATCTGGACATCTTCCCATTCTCTTCCATTTTCACGTTGTACCATCTCATGCTCTACCTTGCCCTCTCTTGCCTCTCTCCGCGTGACTAGCACATAGACAAGAACAGTAGGACTGACACTAATATTGGACAGCTGCATGTCTGTATCAGTAATTATCTCCCACTCTCCGAGGACGAGGTGAGCCTCGGTGATGAAGACTTTATCGTATATGAGGAACCTCTCGAGTAGGAGCGCTTTAAGCGCCGGATAATTGCCACTTCAAGGAGCCTGAAAAAGAAGCAGCAATAGCTTCAAGCTGATCAAGATCTGCTCAACGATAGGTGGACTAATGTCCTGGCAGCCGAGGAATACAGCCTCGAGCGCCCAACCAAAAGTTACCCGAAGCGTAAACTGCTACCCCAATTTGACGACGAGGCCCTCGAGCCCGCACCATCAGCACGTAATGCGGCTGACCGACCACTTCGTGGCCGGGACAAAACGGCAACTCAAGCCGAACACCAGCCCATACTACCTCGCCGTAAAGGTAGAGATATAACAGCCTGGGGATATACATATGACCTGCGGCAAGACCTGGACAGTAGAGTAGGTCAGACCAGATCGATCTACGGATCGGCAGGGCGTGCCCCGACGCGCGACGACGGCTATCTAGCCGGACGTGACAAGCATAATCACGCCCGGGACGAAAACCGCAGACGAACTCCATCCGATATATAGGCGCCGCACACCCCCTCTCCTTCACTGATGAAGTAATGGAGCATGAATTCCCAGAAGAGTTCAAACCTATGAATATCGAATCATATGATGGAACAACTGACCCTGCAGTATGGATTGAAGACTTCCTTCTCCATATCCACATGGCCCGTGGCGATGATCTACATGCCATCAAATACCTCCCACTAAAATTAAAGGGACCAGCCCGACACTGGCGAAACAGCCTCCCAGAAAACTCTATTGGCAACAGGGAAGACTTGGAAGACGCCTTTCGCGACAACTTCCAAGGTACATATGTCCGGCCTCCGGACGTCGATGACCTCAGACACATCATCCAACTGTTGGGGAACGTAGTAATTTCAAAAATTTCCTACGCACACGCAAGATCATGGTGATGCATAGCAACGAGAGGGGAGAGTGTCGTCCACGTACCCACGTAGACCGTAAGCAGAAGCGTTATGAGAACGCGGTTGATGTAGTCGTATGTCTTCACGATCCGACCGATCCAAGTACCGAAAGCACGGCACCTCCGAGTTCAGCACACGTTCAGCTCGGTGATGTCCCACGAACTCCGATCCAGCAGAGCTCTGAGAGAGAGTTTCGTCAGCACGACGGCGTGGTGACGATGTTGATGAAGCTACTATCGCAGAGCTTCGCCTAAGCACGCTACGATATGACCGAGGTGGATTATGGTGGAGGGGGGGCACCGCACACGGCTGGGAGATATCAACAGATCAACTTGTGTGTCTAAGGTGCCCCCTGCCCCCGTATATAAAGCAGCAAGGGGGAGGCCGGCCGGCCCCTGTAGGCGCGCCAGGAGGAGGAGTCCTCCTCCTAGTAGGAGTAGGACTCCCCTCTTTCCTACTACTAGGAGGGGGAAAGGAAGGGGGAGAGGGAGAAGGAAAGGGGGCGCCGCCCCCCCTCTCCTAGTCCAATTCACACCAGAGGGGGAGGGGCGCGCGGCCTGCCCTAGGCCAGCCCTCTCTCTCTCTCTCCAGTAAGGCCCATAAGGCCCACTATTTCTCCCGGGGGGTTCCGGTAACCCTCCGGCACTCCGATTTTCTCCGAAACCACCCGGAACACTTCCGATGTCCGAATAGAGTCGTCCAATATATCGATCTTCATGTCTCGACCATTTCTAGACTCCTCGTCATGTCCGTGATCATATCCGGGACTCTGAACTACCTTCGGTACATCAAAACACGAAAACTCATAATACCGATCGTCACCGAACTTTAAGCGTGCGGACCCTACGGGTTCGAGAAGTATGTAGACATGACCGAGACACGTCTCCGGTCAATAACCAATAGCGGAACCTGGATGCTCATATTGGTTCCCACATATTCTATGAAGATCTTTATCGGTCAAACCGCATAACAACATATGTTGTTCCCTTTGTCATCGGTATGTTACTTGCCCGAGATTCGATCGTCGGTATCTCAATACCTAGCTCAATCTCGTTACCGGCAAGTCTCTTTACTCGTTACATAATGCATCATCCCGCAACTAACTCATTAGTCACATTGCTTGCAAGGCTTATTGTGATGTGCATTACCGAGAGGGCCCAGAGATACCTCTCCGACAGTCGGAGTGACAAATCCTAATCTCGATCTATGCCAACTCAACAAGTACCATCGGAGACACCTGTAGAGCACCTTTATAATCACCCAGTTACGTTGTGACATTTAGTAGCACACAAAGTGTTCCTCCGGTAATCAGGAGTTGCATAATCTCATAGTCATAGGAACATGTATAAGTCATGAAGAAAGCAATAGCAGTAAACTAAACGATCAAGTGCTAAGCTAACGGAATGGGTCAAGTCAATCACATCATTCTCCTAATGACGTGATCCCGTTAATCAAATGACAACTCATGTCTATGGTTAGGAATCTTAACCATCTTTGATTAACGAGCTAGTCAAGTAGAGGCATACTAGTGACATTATGTTTGTCTATGTATTCACACATGTATTATGTTTCCGGTTAATACAATTCTAGCATGAATAATAAAAATTTATCATGATATGAGCAAATAATTAATAACTTTATTATTGCCTCTAGGGCATATTTCCTTCACCAACAGCCCGGAGAGTCAGCCAGGAAGCTCTGGACTAGGTTCTTAATTAAAAAGAACCAAATCGTTGACTGTCCGGAAGCCGAAGCCCTAGCGGCCTTTAAACATAGCGTCCGAGATGAATGGCTGGCCCGTCACCTCGGCTAAGAAAAGCCAAAGTCTATGGCAGCTCTTACCACACTGATGACCCGCTTCTGCGCGGGAGAAGATAGCTGGCTGGCTCAACGAAACAATAGCACCAGCGATCCTGGCACCTCTGAGGTCAGGGACGACAATGGCAAGCCTCGACGCAATAAAAACAAGCGTCTAAACAACAATGTAGGAACCCAAGACACGGCGGTCAATGTCGGATTCAGTGGTTCCAAACTCGGTCAACGGAAGAAGCCATTCAAGGCAAACAAAGATGGTCCATCCAGTTTAGACAAGATACTGGATCGGCCCTGTCAAATTCATGGCAGCCCTAACAAACCCGCCAACCATACCAACAGAAATTGTTGGGTTTTCAAACAAGTAGGCAAGCTCAACGCCAAAAACAAAGGGAAGAGGCCGCCTAGTGACAGGGAAGACGAGGAGACTCGCCAGCCAAACACCGGGGGTCAAAAGCAATTTCCCCCTGAAGTAAAAATAGTAAACATGATATATGTGACGCATATCCCTACGAGGGAGCGCAAGCGCGCACCACGAGACGACTACGCCATAAAGCCGGTCGTACCAAAATTTAACCCATGGGCAGCCTGTCCGATCACTTTTGATCGCAATGACCACCCAACAGATATCCGTCACAAAGGTTCGGTAGCTCTGTTCCTCGACCCAATCATTGATGGATTCCATCTCACACGAGTCCTTCTGGACGGTGGTAGTAGCCTTAATTTGTTCTATCAAGACACTGTTTGCAAAATGGGCATTGATCGCCCAAGGATCAAGCCCACCACAACTACCTTCAAAGGGGTAATACCCGGCGAAGAAGCTCACTGTACGGGCTCAATCACACTGGAAGTTGTCTTCGGTTCACCAGACAACTTCTGAAGCGAAGCCTTGAACTTCGATATTGTTCCGTTCTGCCGTGGATATCATGCACTGCTTGGGTGGACCGCTTTTGCTCGTTTCAATGCGGTCCCACACTACGCCTATCTAAAGCTTAAGATGCCCGGTCCACGCGGCGTCATAACGATCAATGGAAACACGGAACACCCCCTCCATTCCGAAGAGTATAACACGGCCATCACAACCGAACTACAAAGCGGCCTCGTTAAACCGCATACCTCATCGACCATTAAGCCACCGGCCTCTATTACACAAGATCGGCGAATTTTAGAGCTGAATTAGTAGCTCCGCCTCCGTCGTTCGCCGCATATACCCATGAAGTTCACATCACGCGTGCATAATTATGCACTTAAAATACCTTGGTCATCGGCGGAGGCATAATCCGGACAGGCTTATAGCACGGTTCGTCCTCCTACAGCTTTTCTTCCTTCCTTTTAACTATTTCTTATCTTTCTTTACAGATGAATCAAAACCTGTTCGTCCTATGGACCTGCAAGGACTCTTTCGGAGCCCAGTTTCGTCCAGGCAACCAAAGATTGCTCCTTTTAAGAAATCCTCTTTCCTAAGGCAAAGGCAGCACAGACGTGCGACAGGTGGTCCAAAAGATTTTTTGTAGACCAAACACTCTATTTAAAACCTGGATATAGCCTTTTTCCTCAGCCTTCGACCCCTGGTATGTAAAATGACCTGGGAAGGGGTGTTATAATCTGTAAGATTGCGTTCAACATATCAATCAGATTCCAGTGAACATAATCCGCTTTTAGTACTTACTTTTCCTCATAGAACTGTATTTTACCTCTTCGGTGGTTTCACATACACACCTCGGCACTAATCGCTAGGGGCTCGATACGGCAACATATTAGCTGCCAACAAGTCCGGACAGCTCTACAACATACTTCGGCGTCACGAGTTTGGCATTATATGCATCAGCTCCGAATCATGTCTTTGGTCAATAGTTGGGTTGCCCGGCTCCTGTGCTTACTACCTTACGTTTCGCTCTATCGGCTAGGGTAGTAAAGGGAGAACTACTGCGATTGTGTTTCCGGTTCACCTGGTTAAACACCTCAGTAGAGAAAGCCGAAAACTGACTGTCATGATACGGTGAGAGCTGGTCAACCACTCGGCGACTTATTAAAATCTTTTGTGATTTTTTCCATGTAACACGAAAGGCCGTTTTCCGGTTACCTATGTAGTGCAGCCGTATTCGGATAAACGCGCACATACAAGGGGCTATATCGTAGACCCACCGTCAAACTCCTATGGCTAAGTGATGGTGTTAAAGCCCTATAGTCCGATTGCCTAGTTCGCCGCACTGACACCATCTTCACGGACCAAGACGTTGGGTCAAGTGTAGTCAGTCGGTATTCAGAACACCCCCGCATTATATGCGAGGGGGCTGAAGCCGACGACTGGCAAACTTTCAGATTACCGAAAAACGGCCTCACAGGAGGAAATACCTTCAAGGCAAAAGGCATAAATATAACACAACCTTAATATATCATAATATTGTTATCACAATTCCGATACATTCACTCGAACATAATATCTTTCGAGCACTGACCCTCTATCAAGCGGGCGCCCTCTAGGACATCCTCAAAATATTGCTCTGGCGTGCGATGGTCCTTGCCCCCGGGTGGGCTCTTCACACATCGCGGCCTTCATTTTTGCCTAGTATGTCTTGACGCGGGCAAAGGCCATCCGTGCACCTTCAATGCATGCCGACCACTTAACGGCGTCGATATGCAACACCGCATCAACAAGTCGCTGCACCAAACCAAAATAACTGTTCGGAATTGGCTCAGTTGGCCATAGCCGGACCACGACTTCCTTCATGGTACCTCCGGACACCTTGTCGAGCTCGGCCCACTGGGCCATTTGTTCGTTCAGCAATGACGGACGCTCTGGCACATTGAACTGTGACCAGAAAAGCTTCTCCACTGCACGTCCGTCTTGCGCTTGGTAAAACTGCGCCGCATCAGCGACACTCTTCGGCAGGTCAAAAAATGAGTCTGGAGAACTCCACAATTGATTAAGCAGGGCATACTTCGGGTCGCTGAATTTAGTCTGTAATAGAAAGGGCTTACCAGCCGCTATCTCCCCAGCTTGCCGGATCTCCTCCCGAGCTGCTCTAGACTCGGACCATGCCTCTCGCGCCTTTTGTAAAGCCTTGTTGAGTTCGGCTGCCTTGGATTTGTTATCCTTCTCGAGTAATTCACACTGGCCAGTGGCATCCTTCAACACTCGCGCCATGGTAGATATTCTCTCCTTGCACTGGCGCCGAGCGGCTTGTTCGGCCTTTAACTCAACAGCTACCTTCTTGATAGCCGCATTGCTCACTTTGGCTTGCTCCTTGGCCCGGGCAAGTTCAGCCTGAAGGGTCTCCACCGCACCAACACCATCTGCAAGTATGCATGCCCCAGTATATAATTCTCAGTTTCGTGCTCATATTATTATACATGCATAAGCTGACTGCCCCAAAACATACCTTGTGCCTCGTCGAGCCGCCTGTTAACAAGAGTAATGTCCTCATCCGCTGACTCAAGTTTCTGCTTTAAATCTGCAACTTCCGCAGCGTGGGCAGTCGTCATTGACATAACAGCCCGTTTCCAAATTAATCATGTCATTTCCTGAGCATATCTTTTTGATCCTCTGATCGCCTCCTTGTGGAAGCCGACCAGAGTCTCAGGGGCTACTATCTATACACAGGCGCATTCTGCATGTAAAGCGTGGTTAAGATATTGCATTACATACCTCGAAGCCTCTTAGTAGGCCCGTGAAGGCTTCATTCAATCCGCTTCTTGCGGACATAATCCTGTCAACTACCGTACCCATTAAGGTACGATGTTCCACCGAGACGGACGCATTTTGTAACATGTCTATCAACGTATCCGGCGCCTCTGGATTCCTGGAAGCGGCTGCGGTATGAACTCCCTTCGAAGGGATATGTTTACTCGACCCTAGAGTCGTCTTCGGCTGTAAACCGGATAGTTCGGGGCCTTTATTGTTGGTTCCTGTCGTGGATTTGTCATGGCAGATGTCCTAGTGTGTAGACTTAGTCGTGAGGCCAACGCATCTATGTGGTAGCTTGAGAGGGTTGAGCAGAATCGAGAGACGCAACACAAGACAAGACTTTAGACAGCTTCGAGCCCCGGGAAACATCATCCGGTAATAACCCTACATGCTGTTTGTGGCTAGGTCTGATTATGCTCATGAGGGAGCCGCCGTAAACCGGCTCCTTGTGTCTAGCCCTAAGATTATTGATTCTGGCTTGTCCCTCTTTGGGGAGCCCTGCCCCTCCTTATATAAGTTGAAGGGGCAGGTTACATGTGGAGTCCTATTAGGATTAGGACTAGTCTACCTTCTAATACAAACCGGATACAAGTCCGGGTCTTAACTCCTTGTAAGGTAAATATTCCTTATGCCTTTCCTTGTAAACCGGCCCACCATAGTATGAACCGGCCTTTTGGGCCTTGGGCCTTGTCATCCGTCTGGCCAGCCCGCCGGGTTATCAGTGAGTCGCCAAGTCCGGCCGGGTTATACTTCGTGCCGGGTTACGCCGCGGGGTATATCCCCGACATTAGCCCCCAGTTTAATTTGGATTTATCCATGTTAAACTGATCTGCAACATAAACACAAGAACAAATTTGGCGGGTTGAGCTCCGCTTAAAATATTCTTAAACCGGCACTTGATCATCCTTAATTCCTTGTCATTTCTTCCTTCTGAAAAATCTGAGTCAATATACCAGCTTCATAATCAATTTGCTTGCAGAAGATATTTTGTAAATAAATTATCCATTTGAATCAGCCTTCAATGCTCTGATTTGACAAAAATATTGGTCTTCAAATATTCAACCGATATCAGCCGGTTTGAAAATGTAGAACTTGCCGGTTTATTATTGCCAAAATTGTCGGGTTATGAAAATTGATGATCCTGGGTCATGACCGTTTATAGACGCCGGGTTATAATTGTTGCCAACGCCGGGTCACACAATTAATCTTCCTGATTTGCCTTTTATAAAAACTGATGATCCCGGGTTATAAAGATGTTCCTCCTTTATATGCATGTTCAACTGAATATTCCATATTATGTAGCCCCCAAGTGCCGGGTTGTCATGCTTGCAGCAACATGGGACTTTGTAATTGCCTGATGCTCAAAAAACTTCAACCAGTGTAGCCCCCAAGGGCTGGGTCATTATGCAATAATGAGCAGGGACTTTATAAATATGATCATGTAGATTTGAACAGCAACATGTAGCCCCTAAGGGCCGGCTCAGTAAGATAATACTGAGCTGGGACTTTGTATATAATTCATTGATAATAACATTATATGATGTAATCTCCACCATGGGGCTTGAACCCACGTCCATAAGGTTAAGAGCTTTGTACTCTACCAACTGAGTAGTGGATCTTTCAATATAATGGACTGAGGCTTGTGTAACTTGAATTGTTGACAGGAGCAATTGGTGGCCCCCAAGGGCCGGCTCATTATAATGTGATGAGTCGGGTCTTCAATAAGATGAGCAAAAAATGACTTTGCATTAGCCCCCAAGTGTTATGGTGCATGCTTGCAGCGACAAGAGACTTGCATATTTGATGTAATCTCAATTTGAATAATGTAGCGCCCAAGTGTCGGGTCGTAAGCCTGCAGCAACTCGGGACTATTCCTTCAATTGTAGAATAAATCATATCCATTGATAATATGATAGCCATTGTGCTAAAGCGACTTTGAAAACCTTAATCATAATACTGGTTATTGATAACCGTAGTAAAATCTAGCCATGTTGGCTATTTGAAGATTTGAATAATATAATCCAATGATTTATGAGCGCATGATTCCAATGGCGCAATCCAAATATACTGGCGACTTATAATCCCAAGCCAGTCCGGGCTAATAAACACTGGTGATTTATAATCATGCTTTATTCAACCTGTTTCTGCATACAACAAGTTTAAAGTGTCCTGGCGGTTTACCGCCGGACGGGTCATAATGCCCAACATATAACCCAGGTTTATAACCAAGGCTGCACTTAAGAATAATCAAATATGAAATATATCATACCTGTGACATTGAATCACATCGTTGGTTTACCAACCTTTTGTAGTAAGGGTGATAACCCAAATTTTGAGTACCGATAACTCCTCCCATGTTTTGCCGGTTTATGATAAAACCGTACCGGGTTGTAATAAACACCGGATTATCCATATATAACACTGGCGACTTGTAGTCAAAACCAGACCGGGTTAATAATCGCCGGATTATAACTGATCATATACTGACAACTTGTAGTTGAAAGTCAAGCCGGGTTTAATGAACATTGGTTTATCAAAAACATTATAAATCTCATCAAAGGAGAAAAAACTTAGCAAATAAAAGCAGATGAAAACTTGTAGTCGAGGCTTTTCACGGGCTGCCAGGCCCCAAATTCGAGGCTTTTCATGGGCTGCCAGGCCACTGAGTTAAACCATTTTGCAAAGCCTTTTAAGATGGTCCTCAATCCTTAACCAATCGTCGTTTTAACTTGACAAGTTCAGGGTCTTATCAGAGTAACTTGTCAAAGTTCGACGGGTCATACCAGGTTTACCTGGGCGGAGTGACTTACTTAAAAAAGGCAGGCTAACCCGGGGTTTTAGGTGTATACACCAGGCTTCTAAGCCATGACTTGATAGCCTATTACAAGTGTAGATTCTTTGTTCATTGCGATAGCAAAGAATCCCCAAGCAATATTTTGAGCTGTGCTCAGTGGGTGCCTATGTTTGAGTTCTTCTTTTGCAACACTCTCTTTGGCCCCTAAGTAATTTTCTGGTGTAGCTATGGTTCGGACACGACCAAGCCCCCAAGTGATTTTTCTGGTGGCCTTGCGCCGATCAAGAGGTGTAGCCATGGTTCGAATACGACCAAGCCCCCAAGTGATCAATAATATGATAAGCCAATAAGGCATGATACCCATGTTTGAACTGCGCATCATGGCAGTAGGTCCTCTTCGGCAATGTTTAACTTTTTGCAAGAGATAAATTCTTCTTGAACCGGGATTTTGAACTGGATATTGAGAGCGTCAGAGCTTTATGGGAGACATCTTTCCCTTGAACCAGATCTTAAACTGGAATCTTCATTTTCAGCCAGAAATTTTCTGACGGCCTTTAAACTCGAATTTGCGAGAGATTAATTCTTTTTGAACCGGAAATTCTTAAACCGGAATTGAGAGCCTTAGAGCCTTGTGGGAGAACAGATTTCCCTTGAACCGGATTTTAAACTGGATATTTGAGAGCTTCAGTGAGACTGACTTCCCTTGAGCCGGATTTTAAAACGAAATCCTTTCTGACGAGCTGGAACTTCTTCATTGAGCCAGGATTTTGTAACTGTCATATACTTTCTAAGCCGGAAATTTTCTGACGGCCTTTAAATTTTCATCAATATAACAGTAGCCTCCGGGATCGGGTTATCTTTCCCTCCATCGTCCTGGGGTTCTTAAAGTTGCTGAAACTGGCAATAGTTGCTGAGTCATGTCATCGTAGCCCCCGAGTCTCAAAGGTGACTCGAGGAGTTGGCTTGAGACTCTCCATATTTGACCCTGATATAAACCGGCATAACTTGTATATCATTGGTGTTGATAGCACGATGTGAATCCACAGAACGTTGAGGTGACTGCGGCGGGTTATAAATGATCACGTATGAGCCGTGTCAGCAACTCGGCCAATGGTTCCTTCCAACTGGTGATTTGAAGTTAACCAAATTGTAGTGGCGGCGAAATGTGTGCCTGCCCATTGAACCACCCAGTGCAGACAGCGGTTGATAGCATATGATAATTTGCCTCCATTTTGTTGAAAGAAAACCGGGCTACCCAAGCCGTGACTTGCTCATCTCAATAACCAGCTCATGCAGACAGGTGTGGCCCGGTATGTTGATGTAGACCAGGCCGCGAGAGACGGACGACCACAACATCAGAGGCAGCTCGGATAGATGAGTCGGCCGCGGCAAGTAAGCCGGCACGGACAAGCGAGTTAATCGCAGGCGCAGTCCCAGCAAGCTGATGTAAACCGGGTTGTAAAGACGGCATCGTGCACGCATCCATTCACCATGTAATATGGCATGGACGAACACCGGGCAGGATGTTGCCAGCGCGTGCTCTGTACTCATGGTATGAGCCACTTGACTAATTATCCTGCATAAAAGGTATTGCAGGCGAGAGTAATTGTTCTCAAAATCATAAAAATGTATCAATAAAAAATTGACTGGATGGATTTAACCTGATATGTTTAGCCGGAAATTATCCGCTGTGATGTTGATGATCCGGTCGCGACATATAAGCTGGCGCGGACGAGCAAGTTGTCCTCCTCGTTGTAAGCTGGCACGGACACGTGAACCGGTCGCGAGGGCGGGCGGGCGGGCGAGTCGTCTGTGGCACTGTAATGCGGCGTGGACCGGCGAGTCGGTCGGCGCGTTGATGTAAACTGGACCATGACACGCTTGTCCGTGAAGCCGCGCAGCGCAACCGAACGTGCATCCGTGGTGTAACACCATCCCTTTTTCTTTTAATAGTCGTCCTGCAAAGAAAATATTACATGCCAAAGTAATTGTTCTTTGACAAAGACAATATTATGCTTATAAAATAGACTTAGATAGATATCACCTGATTCGTTTTGGACGACAGACGAGCCGTTCCATGAGTAACTTCCAATACATGCAACGGTAATTTAGCCACTCTCTTCTGTGCTTGAGAAAACTGTCCGGCGACTCAATACGGCCCTGGCAGCTCAGCACGACCGCGGCAGGTTTTGCGCAGGTAGGCTCAGAAGTGTAGCGGCGGATACGGCAGGGCCGAAGCCAGCAGTCGCGACTCGGAGGCCCAATTGTGGAGCCCAAGTCAAATGAATACTATTAATCCCATCCAGGATATGTGTGAGCAGGCCTCACTTTCCCTTTGATTGAACTTTCACGTGGGGTCATGGTTGCAAGTACTAGCACTCCACGGACGAAATTGTTTTATTAGTAGTGAATTCTGAATTGGCATCACTAATTTACCCTGTAGTGGTGTACTGTTCCTGGACTGCGATGGTACCCGCGGGTCGATGATGGTGGCAGACCGCTCGGTGCAGAGTCGACGAAAGCAGAAGGTGACTCAGCGCAACATCGGTTTAAAGTACAGCAGTGACGATAGCAAGGCCCAGGCCGGCTTACGGTGCAGCAGAGGAGGAGTGGTAGGCCTAGGGACTCGTAACATGCAATGATGCTTGTTTCTTTATTCCTTTGCCCTCACGCCTAAGATGTAGTACTCCCTCCGTTCCATAATGTAGTGCCTATAGATTTTTTGAAAAGTCAAACCTCACAAACTTTGACCTACGTTTGTGGGGAAAAATATTTACATCTAGAGTGCGAAACATATATCACTAGATTCGTCATAAGATGTAGTTTCACATTATATATTTTTGCTATTGTAGATATAAATATTTTTCTCTATAAACTTGGTCAAAGTTTGCAAAGTTTGACTTCTCAAAAAATCTATAGGCACTACATTATGGAACGGAGGGAGCAGTGACAACTTGATGGATTTGGCATGCACTGCCATAAATTATCCTTGGGAGTAAATCGCACTGGTCAAAAGACGACTTGACGTAGCGATTTCAACGCAGAGATGATGGCGACCTGAGATAGCGCGTGGAACGAGGGCTGTCGAGGTGTAGGTTTGAAGGCGGGCGGTTTAGCACGGCCGCGACCGAATCCGACTCCGTGCAACCAAGACCTCCGGGTCGTGGTCAGTTTGACCAATCCACGTTCTCCCTCCCTTCGACTTGCGCAAATTAGATCAGATCGAAACCGTAACAACCAATCAAAACACCTGCTTTTCGACTTGCGCGACGAGGTCAGCAGCTCCAGGTCACATGTTTGTCTCCCCATTGGCTACTTTCTCTGGTAAATACATGCGGGTAGAATCACCTGTAGATTGCTAACACGCTTTTGATGGTCAACACAGATTGAACCAAAATAGCTGAGATCATCTGTGGTGGCACAAACAAACTCTTTCTTCGATCTCCATTGAAGAGATTTAGGGTTGTCGTAGATTCTTAATTGATCCGGTAGGTCATAACTAATTGTAAAACACGGACCGATTACACCAATGCCGATTCTTTTGAGTCTTTCTCCATCCCGAAAATTGCAAAGTTCTCGAGCCCTAGTAGAGATCCCTCCAAGAACTCATCACCACTGTGCGCAGGCCCCACGGTGGGTGCCAACTATCGTGGATTTGTCATGGCAGATGTCCTCGTGTGAGGACTTAGTCGTGAGGCCAACGCATCTATGTGGTAGCTTGAGAGGGGTTGAGCGGAATCGAGAGACGCAACACAAGAACAAGTTTTAGACAGCTTCGGGCCCCGAGAAACATCATCCGGTAATAACCCTACATGCTGTTTGTGGCTAGGTCTCATTATGCTCATGAGGGAGTCGCCGTAAACCAGCTCTTTGTGTCTAGCCCTAAGATTATTGATTCTTGCTTGTCCCTCTTTGGGGAACCCTGCCCCTCCTTATATAAGTTGAAGGGGCGGGTTACATGTGGAGTCCTATTAGGATTAGGACTAGTCTACCTCCTAATACAAACCGGATACAAGTCCGGGTCTTAACTCCTTGTAAGGTAAATATTCCTTATGCCTTTCCTTGTAAACCGGCCCACCATAGTATGAACCGGCCTTCTGGGCCGTGGGCCTTATCATCTGTCTGGACAGCCCGCCGGGTTATCAGTGAGTCGCCAAGTCCGGCCGGGTTATACTTCGTGCCGGGTTACGCCGCGGGGTATATCCCCGACAGCCCCCGTAGGGGCTGCACACCCCGGACCCTTGACGACCGAAGTATCACCTTTGGGCGCTGCCTTCATTGCCCCCCGCACCACTTGATGATCGGGGAAGACCCTCTGGGACGACACCTCGAAGTCGTCCGCCCTAAGGGGCGAGGAAGCATGTGGAGGCGTCTCGCTTTCCATCATCTCTGGAAGCAGGTCACCCGAGGAGGACCGTTGAGGAAGACTGCGGGCCGGACTGCAAACATATATTAAAGGTGTTACCCTTGTAACCTGAAAAGAACGGGATATGTCTAGAATACCCTTGTTCACTTATGATTCAGTGAAAGGCTTGTCCGTACGGAGGAACTGTGCGGCAACGTCGCCTTCCGAACCCAAACCATCTGACAGGGACATCTTCCTTCTCTTGGGAGCCTCCACCCCCAAATCTTCGGAGACGGTCCTTCTCTTCCCATGGGGAGAAGGGATATCAGCTTCTTCTTCCCCTTCGTCTTCAGAAGGGGGAGTTTCGATCTCCCCGGACATAGCGTCCGGTGTACCTTTAGAGTGGAGGCCACCTTGGGCCTTTTTGCTCTCCTCTTTGTCCTCCTTTGCCAGCACTTTATATGGCGCTGGGGCCAGCATCCTTGTCAACACAGGATCAGCTGAGTCTTCGGGAAGCGGAGCCGAACACCTAATTCGTTCTACATTCTTTATCCATCCCTGGTCGAAGACCGGTTTCGCAGTATATTGATACGGGATAATTAACTAAGCTGTGTTCAGGAATCAAGTGCTTACCGAGGTATCTAGATGGTTGCAGTCGAGGCTGATGTCCTCGGTTGTGTCCGGCCACTGCTTTCGGGTCCCAAAGAATAACTTCCACATCCCTTTGTGCGTTGTGCCGAAGAAGTGCTGAAGGGTCTGTGGTCCTTCCAGATTGAACTCCCACATGCGGAGAGGCCGCCATTGGCACGGCAGGACCCGACGGACTAGCATTACCTAGATCACGTTGATGAGGATGGTGTCCTTTTTAAGAAGGCTTCGGATACGGCTTTGTAGCGTCTGCACTTCATCAATTGATCCCCAGTCCAGCCCCTTATTAATCCATGATGCGAGTCGTAATGGAGGGCCAGATCAGAACGCAGTTGTAGCTGTCCACTTGGTACCGCGGGGTTCAGTGATGTAAAACCACTCCCGCTGCCATCGGTTGGAAGTTTCCGTGAAGGAGCCCTTTGGCCAAAGAGTATTGGCGAGCTTGCTCACCATAGCACCGCCACACTCCGCTTGATCCCCGTTGACTACCTTCGGCTTCACATTAAAGGTCTTAAGCCGAAGTGTGGGGGAATGCGGAGAAAGGCCTCGCACATGACAATGAACGCCGAGATGTGAATAAAGGAGTCCAGAGCTAGATCGTGAAAATCTAGCCAGTAATAGAACATGAGGCCACGAACGAAGCGGTGGAGAGCGAACCCTAGCCCCCGGAGGAAGTGGGAGATGAATACGACCCTCTCGCCGGATTTGGGTGTAGGAATAACCTGCCCCTTAGTAGGGAGCCTGTGGAGGATTTCCGCGGTCAGGTACCTTGCCGCCCGGAGCTTCACGATATCCTCCTCTATGACAGAGGAGGCCACCCACTGGCCTTGAGCGCTAGGTACGGACACGACTGGGAGGCTTGGAGCGATTAAGTTGAAACCTGGGTGCTCGAGCTCGAGGTTGGAAAAGTTGAGGAAGAGGTAGGCGTAGAGGAGAAAGACGGGTCTGTGCCCCTTTATAAAGGCGATGAATATCGAACGCGTCCTCATGGGCCTTAAAACTTGCCTATTCCCAAGGAATCGTGCCAGTAGGGCGGTTGGATTACTCACGCCCGTATTGATGAGAATCCCGCAATAAGGGGACACGATCTCTGCATTGAGAAGACGTGCCAATAAAACCGCATCTCAAAACATGGAGCGGGAGGCTAAAAACGGTTCGAAAAAATGAGCAGGCAGGGCCGTGATGTCACGCTACAAAAGTTGTCAGTAGATTGGACTCGTGAAATATTATGCTCTGTGTGTGTGTGTGTGTGGTATGTGTTTTGCAGAGCCGGACACGTTTTCTGTGTTTGAAGGCTGTTTTGGAGTATTCGCAGGAGGAACCCGCCTTGCAATGCCGAAGACAATCTGCGCGCTAGACACATCGTCATTGAAGCCTGGTTCAGGGGCTACTGAGGGAGTCCTGGATTAAGGAGTCCTCGGGCGTCTGGACTATGTAACTGTTGGAAATATGCCCTAGAGGCAATAATAAATTGGTTATTATTATATTTCCTTGTTCATGATAATCGTTTATTATCCATGCTAGAATTTTATTGATAGGAAACTTAGATACATGTGTGGATACATAGACAACACCATGTCCCTAGTAAGCCTCTAGTTGACTAGCTCGTTGATCAATAGATGGTTACGGTTTCCTGACCATGGACATTGTATGTCGTTGATAACGGGATCACATCATTAGGAGAATGATGTGATGGACAAGACCCAATCCTAAGCCTAGCACAAGATCGTGTAGTTCGTTTGCTAAGAGCTTTTCTAATGTCAAGTATCATTTCCTTAGACCATGAGATTGTGCAACTCCCGGATACCGTAGGAATGCTTTGGGTGTACCAAACGTCACAACATAACTGGGTGGCTATAAAGGTGCACTACAGGTATCTCCGAAAGTGTCTGCTGGGTTGGCACGAATCGAGACTGGGATTTGTCACTCCGTGTAAACGGAGAGGTATCTCTGGGCCCACTCGGTAGGACATCATCATAATGTGCACAATGTGACCAAGGAGTTGATCACGGGATGATGTGTTACGGAACGAGTAAAGAGACTTGCCGGTAACGAGATTGAACAAGGTATCGGGATACCGACGATAGAATCTTGGGCAAGTAACATACCGGTAGACAAAGGGAATTGTATACGGGATTGATTGAATCCTCGACATCGTGGTTCATCTGATGAGATCATCGAGGAGCATGTGGGATCCAACATGGGTATCCAGATCTCGCTGTTGGTTATTGACCGGAGAGTCGTCTCGGTCATGTCTGCGTGTCTCCCGAACTCGTAGGGTCTACACACTTAAGGTTCGGTGACGCTAGGGTTGTAGAGATATTAGTATGCGGTAACCCGAAAGTTGTTCGGAGTCCCGGATGAGATCCCGGACGTCACGAGGAGTTCCGGAATGGTCCGGAGGTAAAGATTTATATATGGGAAGTCTTATTTTGGTCGCCGGAAAAGTTTCGCACTTTATCGGTATTGTACCGGGAGTGCCGAAAGGGGTCCGGGGGTCCACCAGCCCCGGGGGGGCACATGGGCTGTATGGGTGTGCTCCTTGGCCTATATGGGCCAAGGGAACCAGCCCCAAGAGGCCCATGCGCCAAGAGATAAGGGAAAGGAAGAGTCCTAAAGGGGGAAGGCACCTCCGAGGTGCCTTGGGGAGGATGGACTCCTCCCTGGCCGCACCCTTCCTTGGAGGAAGGGCCAAGGCTGCGCCCCCCTCTCCCTTGGCCCTATATATAGTGGGGGGAAGGGAGGGCAGCAACACCTAAGCCCTGGCGCCTCCCTCTCCCTCCCGTGACACATCTCCCTCCTCCCGCAGCGCTTGGCGAAGCCCTGTTGGAATCCCGCTACTTCCACCACCACGCCGTCGTGCTGCTAGATCTCCATCAACCTCTCCTCCCCCCTTGCTGGATCAGGAAGGAGGAGATGTCGCTGCTCCGTACGTGTGTTGAACGCGGAGGTGCCGTCCGTTCGGCGCTAGGATCATCGGCGATTTGGATCACGACGAGTACGACTCCATCAACCCCGTTCTCTTGAACGCTTCCGCTCGCGATCTAGAAGGGTATGTAGATGCACTCCTTCCCTCTCGTTGCTAGTAAACTTCATAGATTGATCTTGGTGATGCGTAGAAAATTTTGAATTTCTGCTACGTTCCCCAACAGTGGCATCATGAGCTAGGTCTATGCATAGTTTCTATGCACGAGTAGAACACAAAGTAGTTGTGGGCGTCGATTTTGTCAATTTACTTGCCGTTACTAGTCTTATCTTGATTCGGCGGCATCGTGGGATGAAGCGGCCCAAACCAACCTTACACGTACTCTTACGTGAGATAGGTTGCACCGACTGACATGCACTAGTTGCATAAGGTGGCTAGCGGGTGTCTGTCTCTCCCACTTTAGTCGGATCGGATTCGATGAAAAGGGTCCTTATGAAGGGTAAATAGAAATTGGCATATCACGTTGTGGTTTTTGCGTAGGTAAGAAACGTTCTTGCTAGAAATCCACAGCAGCCACGTAAAACATGCAACAACAATTAGAGGACGTCTAACTTGTTTTTGCAGGGTATGCTATGTGATGTGATATGGCCAAAAGGATGTGATGAATGATATATGTGATGTATGAGATTGATCATGTTCTTGTAATAGGAATCACGACTTGCATGTTGATGAGTATGACAACCGGCAGGAGCCATAGGAGTTGTCTTAATTTATTATGACCTGCGTGTCAATGAAAACGCCATGTAATTACTTTACTTTATTGCTAACCGTTAGCCATAGTAGTAGAAGTAATAGTTGGCGAGACAACTTCATGAAGACACGATGATGGAGATCATGGTGTCATGCCAGTGACGAAGGTGATCATGCCGCGCCTCGAAGATGGAGATCTAAGGCGCAAGATGATATTGGCCATATCACGTCACTTTATGATTTGCATGTGATGTTTATCATGTTTACATCTTATTTGCTTAGAACGACGGTAGCACAAATAAGATGATCCCTCACTAAAATTTCAAGAGACGTGTTCCCCCTAACTGTGCACCATTGCGAACGTTCGTTGTTTCGAAGCACCACGTGATGATCGGGTGTGATAGATTCTAACGTTCGAATACAACGGGTGTTGACGAGCCTAGCATGTACAGACATGGCCTCGGAACACATGCGAAACGCTTAGGTTGACTTGACGAGCCTAGCATGTACAGACATGGCCTCGGAACACAAGAGATCGAAAGGTCGAACATGAGTCGTATAGTAGATGCGATCAACATGGAGATGTTCACCGATGATGACTAGTCCGTCTCATGTGATGATTGGACACGGCCTAGTTTGACTCGGATCATGTATCACTTAGATGACTAGAGGGATGTTTATCTGAGTGGGAGTTCATTAAATAATCAGATGAACTTCATTATCATGAACATAGTCAAAAGGTCTTTGCAAATTATGTCATAGCTTACGCTTTAGCTCTACTGTTTAAGATATGTTCCTAGAGAAAATTTAGTTGAAAGTTGATAGTAGCAATTATGCGGACTGGGTCCGTAAACTGAGGATTGTCCTCATTGCTGCACAGAAGGCTTATGTCCTTAATGCACCGCTCGGTGTGCTGAACCTCAGCGTCGTCTGTAGATGTTGTGAAACATCTGACATACACGTTTTGCTGACTACGTGATAGTTCAGTGCGTAATGCTAACGGTTTAGAATTGTGGCACCAAAGACGTTTTGAAACGTCGCAGAACATATGAGATCTTCCGAACACTGAAATTGGGATTTCAGACTAGTGGCCACGTCAAGAGGTATGAGACCTCTGACAAGTTTCTTAAGCCTGCAGACTAAGGGAGAAAAGCTCAATTGTTGAGCATGTGCTCAGATTGTCTGAGTGCCACAATCGCTTGAATCGAGTGGGAGTTAATCTTCTAGATGAGATAGTGATGGTTCTCCATAGTCACTGCCACCAAGCTATTAGAGCTTCGTGATGAACTATAACATATCAGGGATATATATGATGATCCTTGAGCAACTCGCGATGTTTGACACCGCGAAAGTAGAAATCAAGTAGGAGCATCAATTGTTGATGGTTAGTAAAACCACTAGTTTCAAGAAGGGCAAGGGCAAAAGGGATACTTCATGAAACAGCAAATCATTTGCTGCTCTAGTGAAGAATCCCAAGGTTAAACCCAAACCGGAGACTAAGTGCTCCTGTAATGAGGGGAACGGTCACTGAAGCAGAACTACCCTAGATACTTGGTAGATGAGAAGGCAGGCAAGGTCGACAGAAGTATATTGGATATACATTATATGAATGTGTACTTTACTAGTACTCCTAGCAGCACCGGGGTATTAGATACCGGTTTGGTTGCTAAGTGTTAGTAACTCAAAATAAAAGCTGCGGAATAAATGGAGACTAGCTAAAGGTGAGACGACGATGTGTGTTGGAAGTGTTTCCAAGGTTGATGTGATCAAGCATCGCATGCTCCCTCTACCATCGAGATTGGTGTTTGCGTTGAGCATAAACATGATTGGATTATGTTTATCGCAATACGGTTATTCATTTAAGGAGAATAATGGTTACTCTGTTTATTTGAATAATACCTTCAATGGTCTTGCACCTAAAATGAATCTCGATTGCAGTGATACACATGTTCGTGCCAAAAGATATAAAATAGTAATGATAATACCACATACTTGTGGCACTGCCATTTGAGTCATATTGGTATAGAACGCATGAAGAAGCTCCATGTAGATGGATCTTTGGACTCACTCGGTTTTGAAAAGATTGAGACATGCGAACCATGTCTATTGGTATATATGCATGAATAAACTCCATGCAGATGGATCGTTTGGACTCATTTGATTTTGAATCACTTGAGACATGCAAATCATACCACATGGGCAAGATGACTGAAAGGCCTCATTTTCAGTAAGATGGAACAAGAGAGCAACTCGTTGGAAGTAATACATTTTGATGTATGCAGTCCAATGAGTGCTGAGGCATGCAGTGGATATCGTTATGTTCTTACTTCACAGATGATTTGAGTAGATGCTGAGTGTATTTACTTGATGAAACACAAGTCTGAATTATTGAAAGGTTCAAGTAATTTCAGAGTGAAGTTGAAGATCGTCGTAACAAGAGGATAAAATGTCTGTGATATGATCATAGAGATGAGTATCTGAGTTACGAGTTTGGCACACAATTAAGACATTGTGGAAAGTGTTTCACAATTAATACCGCTTGGAACACCACAGTGTGATGGTGTGTCCGAACATCATAACTGCACCCTATTGGATAGGTGCATACCATGATGTCTCTTATCGAATTACCACTATCGTTTATGGGTTAGGCATTAGAGACAACCGCATTCACTTTAAAAGGGGCACCACGCAATTCCGTTGAGACGACACCGTTTAGAGAAACCTAAGTTGTCGTTTCTTAAAAGTTTGGGGCTGCGATGCTTATGTGAAAAAGTTTCAGGCTGATAAGCTCGAACCCAAAGCGGATAAATGCATCTTCATAGAATACCCAAAACAGTTGGGTATACCTCCTATTTGAGATCTGGAAGCAAAAGTAATTGCTTGTAGAAACGGGTCCTTTCTCGAGGAAAAGTTTCTCTCGAAAGAATTGAGTGGGAGGATGGTGGAGACTTGATGAGGTTACTGAACCATAACTTCAACTAGTGTGTAGCAAGGCACAGGAAGTTGTTCCTGTGGCACCTACACCAATTGAAGTGGAAGCTTATGATAGTGATCATGAAACTTCGGATCAAGTCACTACCAAACCTCGTAGGACGACGAGGATGTGTGCTACTTCAGAGTGGTACGTGATCCTGTCTTAGATATCATGTTGTTAGACATTACTGAACCTACGAGCTATGAAGAAGTGATGGTGGGCCCATATTCCGACAAATGGTTAGAAGCCATGAAATCCGAGATAGGATCCATGTATCAGAACAAAGCATGGACTTTGGTGAACTTGCCCGATGATCGGCAAGCCATTGAGATAAATGGATCTTTAAGAAGAAGACGGACATGGACGGTAATGTTACCGTCTATGAAGCTCGACTTGTGGCAAAGAGTATTTTCACAAGTTCAAGGAGTTGACTATGATGAGATTTTCTCATCCGTACCGATGCTTAAGTTCGTCGGAATCATGTTAGCATTAGCTGCATTTATGAAATCTGGTAGATGGATGTCAAAACAAGTTTCCTTACCAGTTTTCGTAAGGAAAGGTTGTATGTGATACAATCAGAAAGGTTTTGTCGATCCTAAGGATGCTAAAAGGTATGCTAGCTCCAGCGATCCTTCCATGGACTAGAGCAAGCATCTCGGAGTCAGAATATACGCTTTGATGGAGTGATCAAAGTTTTTGGGTTTATACAAAGTTTGTTAGAAACTTGTATTTACAATAAAGTGAGTGGGAGCGCTACAACATTTCTGATAAGTATATGTGAATGACATATTGTTGATCCGAAATGATGTAAAATTTCTGGAAAGCATAAAGGGTTGTTTGAAAGGAGTTTTTCAAAGGAAGACCTGGATAAAGCTGCTTACATATTGGGCATCAAGATCTATAGAGATAGATCAAGACGCCTGATGATACTTTCAAAGAACGCACACCTTGACATGATTTTGAAAGAGTTCAAAATAGATCAGCAAAGAAGGAGTTCTTGGCTGTGTTACAAGGTGTGAGTATTGAGTAAGACTCAAGACATGACCACAGCAGAAGAGAGAGAAAGGACGAAGGTCGTCCCCTATGCTTTAGACGTAGGCTCTACAGTATGCTATGCTGTGTACCGCACATGAAGTGTGCCTTGCCATGAGTTGGTCAAGGGGTACAATAGTGATCCGGGAATGGATCACATGACAGCGGTCGAGCTTATCCTTAGTATCTAGTGGACTAAGGAATTTTCTCGATTATGGAGGTGAAAAGGAGTTCGTCGTAAAGGGTTACGTCGATGCGAACTTTGACACTAATCCGGATGACTCTGAGTAGTAAACCGGATTCGTATAGTAGAGCAGTTATTTGAAATGGCTCCAAGTAGCGCGTGGTAGCATCCACAAGATGACATACATATTCGTAAAGCACACACGGATCTGAAAGGTTCAGACCCGTTGACTAATAACCTCTCCCACAAGCATAACATGATCAAACCAGAACTCATTGAGTGTTAATCACATAGTGATGTGAACTAGATTGTTGACTCTAGTAAACTCTTTAGATGTTGGTCACATGGTGATGTGACCTATGAGTGTTAATCACATGGTGATGTGAACTAGATTATTGACTCTAGTGCAAGTGGGAGACTGTTGGAAATATGCCCTAGAGGCAATAATAAATTGGTTATTATTATATTTCCTTGTTCATGATAATCGTTTATTATCCATGCTAGAATTGTATTTATAGGAAACTCAGATACATGTGTGGATACATAGACAACACCATGTCCCTAGTAAGCCTCTAGTTGACTAGCTCGTTGATCAATAGATGGTTACGGTTTCCTGACCATGGACATTGGATGTCGTTGATAACGGGATCACATCATTAGGAGAATGATGTGATGGACAAGACCCAATCCTAAGCCTAGCACAAGATCATGTAGTTCGTTTGCTAAGAGCTTTTCTAATGTCAAGTATAATTTCCTTAGACCATGAGATTGTGCAACTCCCGGATACCGTAGGAATGCTTTGGGTGTACCAAACGTCACAACGTAACTGGGTGGCTATAAAGGTGCACTACAGGTATCTCCGAAAGTGTCTGTTGGGTTGGCACGAATCGAGACTGGGATTTGTCACTCCGTGTAAATGGAGAGGTATCTCTGGGCCCACTCGGTAGGACATCATCATAATGTGCACAATGTGACCAAGGAGTTGATCACGGGATGATGTGTTACGGAACGAGTAAAGAGACTTGCCGGTAACGAGATTGAACAAGGTATCGGGATACCGACGATCGAATCTCGGGCAAGTAACATACTGGTAGACAAAGGGAATTGTATACGGGATTGATTGAATCCTCGACATCGTGGTTCATCCGATGAGATCATCGAGGAGCATGTGGGAGCCAACATGGGTATCCAGATCCCGCTGTTGGTTATTGACCGGAGAGTCGTCTCGGTCATGTCTGCGTGTCTCCCGAACCCGTAGGGTCTACACACTTAAGGTTCAGTGACGCTAGGGTTGTAGAGATATTAGTATGCGGTAACCCGATAGTTGTTCGGAGTCCCGGATGAGATCCTGGACGTCATGAGGAGTTCCGGAATGGTCCGGAGGTAAAGATTTATATATGGGAAGTCTTATTTTGGTCGCCGGAAAAGTTTCGCACTTTATTGGTATTGTACCGGGAGTGCCGAAAGGGGTCCGGGGGTCCACCAGCCCCGGGGGGCCACATGGGCTGTAGGGGTGTGCTCCTTGGCCTATATGGGCCAAGGGCACCAGCCCCAAGAGGCCCATGCGCCAAGAGATAAGGGAAAGGAAGAGTCCTAAAGGGGGAAGGCACCTCCGAGGTGCCTTGGGGAGGATGGACTCCTCCCTGGCCGCACCCTTCCTTGGAGGAAGGGCCAAGGCTGCGCCCCCCCTCTCCCTTGGCCCTATGTATAGTGGGGGGAAGGGAGGGCAGCAATACCTAAGCCCTGGTGCCTCCCTCTCCCTCCCGTGACACATCTCCCTCCTCCCGCAGCGCT
Source organism: Aegilops tauschii subsp. strangulata (assembly GCF_002575655.3). Taxonomy (NCBI): domain Eukaryota; kingdom Viridiplantae; phylum Streptophyta; class Magnoliopsida; order Poales; family Poaceae; genus Aegilops; species Aegilops tauschii. Next base: position 410,346,030 of record NC_053036.3, on the reverse strand, counting down.
TGGCGAAGCCCTATTGGAATCCCGCTACTTCCACCACCACGCCGTCATGCTGCTGGATCTCCATCAACCTCTCCTCCCCCCTTGCTGGATCAAGAAGGAGGAGACGTCGCTGCTCCGTACGTGTGTTGAACGCGGAGGTGCCGTCCGTTCGGCGCTAGGATCATCGGCGATTTGGATCACGACGAGTACGACTCCATCAACCCCGTTCTCTTGAACGCTTCCGCTCGCGATCTACAAGGGTATGTAGATGCACTACTTCCCTCTCGTTGCTAGTAAACTCCATAGATTGATCTTGGTGATGCGTAGAAAATTTTGAATTTCTGCTACGTTCCCCAACAGTAACATGGGCCGGACTAATAGGCTATGAAGGTACAAGACAAAGGGTTTCTTCCCGTGTCCGGATGGGACTCTCCTTTGCGTGGATGGCAAGCTTGGCATTCGGATATGTAGATTCCTTCCTTTGTAAACCAACTCTGTACAACCCTAGGCCCCTCTGCTGTCTATATAAACCGGAGGGTTTTGGTCCGTAGAGGCAATCACAATCATACAGGCTAGACATCTAGGGTTTGGCCATTACGATCTTGTGGTAGATCAACTCTTGTAATCCTCATATTCATCAAGATCAATCAAGCAGGAAGTAGGGTATTACCTCCATCAAGAGAGCCCGAACCTGGGTAAACATCGTGTCACCCATCTCCTGTTACCATCGACCATAGACGCACAGTTCGGGACCCCCTACCCGAGATCCGCCGGTTTTGACACCGACAACGGTGCCTATGGGCACTCTGAGATTTGGGTCTTTTGAGCTAGCTTCTCCTCCTCCTAGGTTGTGGAGCGATCGGGTGGAGTCTGAGGATGTGCTAGAACGCACGCTTCCTCCCCGAGACTTAGCAGAGGTTGATGGCACTATGGATGGGTGCCTGGAGGCGACTGTCACTGTGATGACTTCGGTCGGGGGGGGGGGGAGGATCATGGGCAGGTGGCCCCCAGTTCTTCCACTCCTCCTGCTATTTCACCGCAGGTGAGGACTCTGGCGGATGTAACTGTGTTGCCGTTCGGTGATGGGACCGGTTTGGGAGGGGGACCTGGGCAGGTGGCCTCGGTTCCCTCCTCTCCTGCGCAGGTCGGGGCGGCCGAGCCTGCGGCGTCTGTGGTCCCCGAGTGCCGGCCGACTCCTACTCAGTTGCAGGGGCTGATCCAGCCGACGCCGGCCGGGGTAGTCGTGTCACCCTTCAGCCAGAGGGTTAGGTCGGGTGGGGTGGGGGCAAGCGGCCCCCGCACTCACTTCCCCTCGCCCGCTTTTGGATGGGATGCCGGCCTTGCTGGCCACGACTCCCTCCAGTCTAAGGGCCGGGTCAGGAGGGGAGCGTGGCCAGGTGGCCCAACACTCTCTTCCCCCGCGATCACCGGGGGCGTTCGGGTCCCCGCCGGTGCTCGCGGCGGATCTTGGTGCCTCTCCGAGTGTTGCAGTCGGGCCGTGCGTTGGGGGTGGGGCCGGAGGCCTTACCCCAAACGGGGCCACTCGGGAGGAGGTCATCGCTTTTGGAGGCATTCCAGATCCTGTATCCGAGGGGCGACAGATGAGCTGCCGCCTCCAGGACCAGCTGGATGTTGATGACATGCAGCTGAGGTGCGCCATGCGGGCGGCCAAGCTTCGTGACATTGAGGTCACTACTGGTATGTCGGTCAACACTTCCAATTCCATTCTGCACTTTTCTAATGATGAGATTATTCATAATGCAAATCAGTTAGGAGTTTGACTAGGTAGTAATGATAGTGAAATCTCTAAATCCGTTAATGATATTCTGGATCTTGAAGCGGAACGCGCTTTAGAACTGATTCGCAACTTAGGAGCGGTCAAACCTATGAACGACTCCGACATAGATGCTTTGGGAGTCAGGGTGCTAGATTCTTTCTGTGCGGATCTTGCCCCACCCCTCCCTGAGACAGAGGAGGATGACGGTTCTATACCCCTAGGTGATATTGCCCCGATTGAGGATCGGGTTGTTAGGTCCATGGAGCCCGGTTGTGAGGACCAGGTAGAGGATCAAAACAAGCCTAAACGCAAGTGGAGGCGAAAGATTTATCCAGCTACGGCGGTGTGTAGAAGTGCTAGGATCCGTACTACTAAAAAATTTCATGATGAATTATGAGAGGAATTTTTTGGAATAGCATAGGTCTGAGAGACTTGGCTAAAAGACGATTTCTAGCGGATGCTTCTATCGAACATAGGTTGGATTTTATCGCCCTCTCTGAAATAGGAAGGGGCAATCCTCCCCCCTAGTTTCTAAGTACTTTGTCGGGACGTGTTGATTTTGATTGGCATTGCCTTCCCCCGAGAGAAGATCAGGTGGGATCTTACTTGGGGTTAGATGCGATACGTTGGAAGTTCGAAGTGTGGTTATGGGAGATTTCGCCATCAAGTTTCGGGTTAGATCGAAGGCTGATGGGTTTAATTGGGCACTGGTGGTGGTATATGGTGCCGCGCAGCTAGAACTCAAAACAGACTTTTTGGTGGATCTTGTCCGTATTTGCGGATCTGAGCAGCTTCCAATTTTTGTTGGGGGTGACTTTAACATTATTAGAACAAGAGAGGAAAAGAACAATGATAACTTTGATGGTAGGTGGTCGTTTATGTTTAATACCATAATTGAAAGCTTGGATCTGAGAGAGATAGAGCTTTCAGGTAGAAATTTCACTTGGGCTAATACCTTGCCAAACCCGACGTTTGAAAAGCTAGATCGAGTCCTCGCGAGCGTCGACTGGGAGCAGAAATTTCCTATGGTAATAGTACATGCATTATCGCGCGGAATCTCAGACCACACCCCTTTGCTGGTTGACTCTGGTGAGGCAACGCATGTGGGGAATAAAAATACCTTCTCTTTCGAATTAACGTGGTTTGAAAGAGAAGGTTTCTTGGATCTGATAGCCGGGGAATGGGCTAAAGATGCAGGAGGGAGGACTTCCGTTGAGAGATGGCATAATAAGATAAGGCACTTGAGAAGTTTCTTATGTGGGTGGGCTAAGCATCTCAGTGGGATTTATAAGGTTGAGAAGGAAACGCTCCATACAATTATTCAGTCCCTAGATTTAAAAGCCGAGTCCACAATTCTAGACACCACGGAACTTCATGCTAAAGTTGACGCGGAGATGAGATTGAAAGAACTCCTGCGAGAGGAGGAATTGAAGTCGGCATTGCGGGCTAAGGTTCACAAAGTTGTCCAAGGCGACGCCAACACTCAATTCTGTCATATGATAGCCAATGGCAAGCATAGAAAGAAAAGAATCTTTCAGCTTGAGCAAGACGAGGGGACGATTTTAGGACATGAAAACCTAAAATTATACATAACCAACTACTACAAGCAGCTTTTTGGGCCTCCGGAGGATAATTTCGTGTCCTTGGATGAGTCGAGGATTGAGGATGTTCCTCAACTTGCTGCGGATGAGAACGATTTATTAACTGCCCCATTTTCGAAGAAAGAGGTGTTTGAAGCTATTTCACGGATGAAGAATAATAAAGCTCCGGGGCCGGATGGATTTCCGGCGGAGTTTTATAAAAAATGTTGGCATATTATTAAAGGGGATTTGATACCGATGTTCCATGATTTATTCTCTGGACAACTTCAGTTGTTTCATCTGAATTTTGGAACAATAACTTTGCTTCCTAAGAAAACAGAAGCTGTGAGAATTGAGCAATTCAGGCCAATCTGTCTTCTTAACGTATGTTTCAAAATTTTCACCAAGGTTGGGACTAATAGAGTCACGCAGATTGCGCACTCTGTGGTGCAGCCGTCCCAAACTGCTTTCATGCCGGATAGAAACATCCTAGAAGGGGTTGTGGTCCTTCATGAAACGCTCCATGAAATTCACACGAAAAAACTAGACTGGGTTGTTTTCAAAGTGGATTTCGAAAAAGCGTACGATAAAGTCAAATGGCCATTTCTTCAACAGGCCTTGCGTATGAAAGGTTTTGATCTGTCCTGGAGACACCAGGTAGAATCTTTCAGGAAAAAAGGGAGTGTTGGAATTAAAGTGAATGACGACATAGGTCACTACTTCCAAACACATAAGGGCCTGAGACAAGGAGATCCGATGTCACCTATTCTATTTAACATTGTAGTGGACATGTTGACGATTCTAATAGGAAGGGCTAAGGAGGCTGGTCAAGTAGGTGGCCTGGTACCTCATCTAGTTGATGGAGGTGTGTCTATCCTACAGTACGCCGACGATACTATCATCTTCATGGAGCATGACTTGGCAAAAGCGAGAAACATGAAGTTGGTGTTATGCTTATTCGAACAATTGACTGGGTTAAAGATTAACTTCCACAAAAGCGAATTGTTCTGTTTTGGAAGAGCCAATGAGGAACAAGAGGCGTATAAACAATTGTTCGGGTGTGAATTGGGGGCTTTAACTTTCATCGTAAGCTAACAAATAGAGAATGGTAGTGCATTGAGGATTGATTTGAGAAGAAACTGAGCTGCTGGAAGGGCAAGCTGATGTCATACGGAGGCCGATTAATTCTCATTAATTCGGTTCTCATGAGTATGTCCATGTTTCTCTTGTCTTTTTTCGAGGTACCAGTTGGAGTTCGGAAAAGACTTGATTTCTATCGATCCTGCTTCTTCTGGTAGAGTGATGATCTGAAGAGAAAGTATAGACTAGCTAAATGGGATATTATTTGTCGACCGAAAGACCAAGTGGGTCTAGGTATCGAAAATCTTGAGGTGAAGAACAGATGTCTTCTCAGCAAATGGCTGTATAAGCTATCTGTAGAGATGGAGGCCACATGGGCACAGATTCTACGTAATAAGTACCTTCATTCCAAAACTTTGTCCCAGGTGAAAGTGAGGCCGACGGATTCGCCTTTTTGGAAAGGACTGATGAGAGTTTAATCATTTTTTTCAATAGGACAAACTTTATTGTCAGTAACGGTACCTCTACGAGATTTTGGGAGGATACATGGCTAGGGGACACACCCCTCGCGCTTCAATATCCTTCTCTCTATAGCATTGTTCAACGGGGAGACGCAGTCGTTGCGACAGTACTTCAGTCCACGCCTCTCAATATTCACTTCAGGAGAACGCTAACCGGAAACCGTTGGGAAGCTTGGCTCCATCTTGTGAGACGACTGATGGATGTTCAGCTTTCTCAAAGACCCCATCAGTTGCAATGGATGCTAACTAGGAACGGAGAGTTTACGGTTAAATCCATGTATCTGGATGTTATCAATTCTAGCTCTATTCCTAGCTCGAAACATGTTTGGCATGTCAAAGTTCCTTTGAGAGTTAAAGTGTTAATGTGGTTTGTACACAAACAAGTCATTTTAACTAAGGACAACTTGGCAAAACGCAACTGGACTGGATCTACAAGATGTAGTTTTTGTGATCGGGATGAATCCATCAAACACCTCTTTCTTGATTGCTCGTTGGCAAAAAAAATTATGGCGGACGGTTCACATAGCCTTTAATATTACTCCTCCGAATAATATCAACACGTTATTTGGGACGTGGCTTGATGGGATAGATTCCGAAACAGCGAAACACATTCGTGTAGGAGTATGTGCGTTGTTATGGGCAGTCTGGAACTGCAGAAATGATTTGGTCATTAACAGAACAACAAGTACTCATTTTTTGCAGGTTATCTTCCGAGCCACTACGTTGATCCGTATGTGGTCGCTACTCACTCTGACGGAGGCCAGGGAGCGTTTGGTTACATGATCTATCCGATGGGAGATGGTAGCACGAGCTATTTTCAACCGGTTTGGATGACGGTCATGTAATAGGATATGCAATTAGTTTTCATATATTTCTTTCGCCAGCCGGTTGTGGCTTTACTTTTACTCTTTTGCTTGTGAGCTTTTTTTGTTCTTTTGTTTGAGACTTCAAGACCTCTGTCAAACTTATTTGCTTTCTAATAAATGTGGCCGCATGCAAGTTCTGATGCAGAGGCCGGGGAGCTCCCCCTTTTCAAAAAAAATTATCCTACTTTTTGAAAACTGAAATCTCATTCAAAGAGCCTATAATTCCTAATTCGTAAGTCATACAAATGACTAAAAATGTTGTGATTTATGAATCAACATGCCGAGGACCATTCCTTAGCAACTAACCTAATTGATAGAAAATCAGTCCATCAAGAAAATTAAATTGTGGTCAAGTATATTTGCACTATGACCATGCCCCTGTAGCTAGTGCATCTCAGCAACCAACATCATCACCAACACCTCATCGGCAAGCATGCAAGTGTGTGTATAGAGGCAATAGAAATTAGTAATCAAGTTTTGAGATACAAGTTTGTGCATGTAAGGAACAAAACATTTGGTAGTTCATACAGAAGCAAACCATGAAGCTGTATCAATATGACATTCTTGCTGCTGTACCAAGCAATGTCAGGTACACGTAAAAGCAGTCAGAGAACTCGCTGACTGACATAGCAGATGCGCAAACCACTCAAGGTAGAACCACTCTTAGAGGTCCTAACCAATGTAGTTCATTTGTGGTCATTTAGTGTTCATCTTTCCATGGCATGGTTCAGAGCAACAAAAGTATTTGCAACCCCGTTATTTCAAATAATATGCTACTCTTCTGAACTTTCACAATAAAGCATATACCAGGTTTTTAACCATGTCAAAAATAACAATAGACAATTGGGATTATAAGTCAAATAGCTCTTAAGTGAGAAAAAACAAAATCCAGTAGTAGCCAACTTGACCATGATGCTCCTTCATGTGCATGAAACTAAAAAAAAAACTACAATGAAAACCTCCAAACCATGATGAACTCCTAGTTTCAATAATCATTACCATCTCGAGCTTAAAATAAGCTATAATTACTGGTTTATTATTACATGGAAGGATAATAAAGATTATAATTTCGTGAAAATATAAGTTGATAGTGCTGGGAAACGTAGTAGAAAACAAACAAAAAATCACCCTACGAACACCCAGGAACAATATGAAGATGCATATCGGGTTTGGATCAATGATCGTTACCGACTCCGGAGCGAAGCGGAAGTTCACGAGTTGGTGTATATCATACGTGGAGTCCCTCGAATGTTGATGACGATCCCGCGAACCATCCTTGAAGGAACCCTTGAATGGAAGACCAAAGGCACAACCTCTCTACTTGGTCGCAAGCATACAGTCTTCACGATCCGGCAATGCTTCACCGTCCAGAGCTAATCGTTGCCGAAGAATTAGAGGGAGGAGATTAGAACCACGAGGGGCATCTAATTATGAGGATTAGAGGTGGCTAGGGCTAGCTCTAATTAGCCAACTAGGACTAACTAGAACTAGAACTAGATCAACTAGAGGAGGCTCCAAAAACTTGTGTCCCATAGGGTGGAAATCCTCTAGTATATATAGGTTTAGGGGAGAGGAGGGGCGCCACAAAGGGGGGGGATGACTCCCCTCCCCTTGCACCGACCAAGGGGGGAAGGAGGAGTCCTTCCCCACTAGGATTCGGCCTCCCCATAACGGAAAGGGGGCGCTTCCCCTATTGGGCCCTTGTGGCCCAATTCCTTCTCCACCTCTCGGCCTTATTAGGCCCATTGATATTAAATTAAATATATATTCATTCTAACCATTTTCAGAGCATTATATATAATTTAACATCCATGGAAACTTTTTCCATATATATATATTACACTTAACGATATCCTAAGATACGGAAAACATGATCACCAACAACACTTGAGCCAATCTTAGAGGCGATATTGGGAACCTATTGTTTACCGTTTATCGTTTGACACGTGCATACGAGTTTCCACTGAATCGCATATTCCAAGATAATAGCAGTTATAACATGAAATATAAACTCTTAATTATGAATAATGGAAATATAATAATACAATATTATTGCCTCTAGGGCATATTTCCAATAGTCTCCCACTTGCACTACAGTCAATAATCTAGCTGCATAGTCTTCAAACACCTATGGCTTATCTAGTGTTGCTCATGCTTTGCTTGTGGTAGAGCCTTTGTCATTAGTTTTGTTGGGAAACGTTGCATGGAAAACAAATTTTTTTCTACGCACACGCAATGATATATCCATGGATATGCATAGCAACGAGGGGGAGAGTGTGTCTACGTACCGTCATAGACCGTAAGCGGAAGCGTTTCACAATGCGATTGATGTAGTCGAACTTCTTCGCGCTTCAACCGATCAAGTACCGAACTACGGCACCTCCGAGTTCTACACACGTTCAGATCGGTGACGTCCCTCGCCTTCTTGACCCAGCAAGACATCGAGGTAGTAGATGAGTTCCGTCAGCACAATGGCGTGGTGAAGGTGATGGTGAAGTGATCCTCGCAGGGCTTCGCCTAAGCACCATGAAGATATGACCGAGGGTGTAAATTGTGGAGGGGGGCCCCACACACGGCTACGCAATTATCTGGTGTGTGCTAGGCTCCCCCTCCTCATATATATACAGGTGGGAGGGAGGGAGGAGCAGCAATAGGAGGCGCCCAAGTAGGTGGAATCCTACTTGAAGTCCCTCCCAAGCCGCGCGCCAGCCCTGCCATATATAACCGAGGGGGAAGGAAAGAAGGGGGGGAGAGGGAAGGAAGTAGGAATCCTAATCCACACTTTCCTTGCCCTCTCATCTTTCCTTCTCCTCATAGGGTGTAACGCCCACGATGCGGCTATATCTCCCACGTGTCGAGGCACGACTTAGAGGCATAACCGCATAGTGGTTTTGTCGCAAGAAGTGTCATCTTCACACAATCCCATGTAATGAACAAGAATGGGATAAAGAGTTGGCTTACAATCGCCACTTCACACAATACATAAATATAATTCATACATCATCCAAAATACACACACATAGACCGACTACGGTCAAAATCCAGATGGAAATAAGACAACCCCAAATGCTAGAACCCCGATCGTCCCAACTGGGCTCCACTACTGATCATCAGGAAAAGACACATCGTAATGACCACGTTCCTCATCGAACTCCCACTTGAGATCGATCCCATCATCTGCACTGGCATCGTCGACACCTACAACTGTTTTGGTAGAATCTGTGAGTCACGAGGACTTAGCAATCTCACACCCGCGAGATCAAGACTATTTAAGCTTATAGGAAAGGATGGTGTAATGAGGTGGAGCTGCAACGGCAATAAGCATATATTGTGGCTAACATACGCAATAGAGTGAGAAGAGAAGCAACAGAACGGTCGTCATCTAGCAATGACCAAGAAGTGATCCTGAACTTCTACTTACGTCATACATAACTCAGGCCGTGTTCACTTCCCGGACTCCGCCGAGAAGAGACCATCACGGCTACACATGCAGTTGATGTATTTTAAATTGGGTCAAGTGACAAGTTCTCTACAACCGGACATTAACAAACTCCCATCTGCCTCATAACCGCGGGCATGGCTTTCGAAAGATAATACCCTGCAGGGGTGTCCCAACTTAGCCCATCATAAGCTCTCACGGTCAACGAAGGATAAACCTTCTCTCGGAAAAACCCGATCAGTCTCGGAATCCCGGTTTACAAGACATTTCGACAATGGTAAAACAAGACCAGCAAAGCCGCCCGATGTGCCGACAAATCCCGATAGGAGCTGCACATATCTCGTTCTCAGGGCAACACCGGATGAGACATCCTACGTGTAAAACCAGACCTCGAGTTTCCAAGAGGGGGCCCCGCAGTCTACTCAGTTCGGACCAACACTCGAAGGAGCACTGGCCCGGGGGGGTTAAAAATAAGATGACCCTCGGGCTCGCGAAAACCCGGGGGAAAGGCTTAGGTGGCAAATGGTAAAACCAAGGTTGGGCCTTGCTAGAGGAGTTTTATTCAAGGCGAACTGTCAAGGGGGTCCCATAAATCACCCGACCGCGTAAGGAACGCAAACTCAAGGAATATAATACCGGTATAATAGAAACTAGGGCGGCAAGAGTGGAACAAAACACCAGGCATAAGGCCGAGCCTTCCACCCTTTACCAAATATATAGATGCATTAATTAAATAAGAGATATTTTGATATCCCAACATATCCATGTTCCGACATGGAACAAACTTCACCTTCATCTGCAACTAGCAACGCTATAAGAGGGGCTGAGCAAAAGCGGTAACATAGCCAAACAACAGTTTGCTAGGAAAGGATGGTTAGGGGCTGACATGGCAATATGGGAGACATGATATAGCAAGTGATAGGTAACACGGCATGGCAATAGAGCGAACAACTAGCAAAGCAAAGATAGAAGTGATTTCGAGGGGTGGTCATCTTGCGTGCAAGGTTCTCAGAGTTGTCGAAAGCTTGATCCTCGTAAGCGTACTCAACAGGTTCCTCGTTCACGAACTCGTCTCCCGGCTCTACCCAAGACAAGAACACAAGCAACGGAACCACAATCAAACACGAGAAATGCACAAGCAACATGATGCAAAACATGTATGATATGCAAGATATGATATGCGATGCATATGCGTGCTCCGGGAGGAAAATGATGAAAAAGGAAGTAACTTGGCAAACCAAGCATGCCACTGGAAAGATGAGATGATTTCAGTCGAAATCGATATAAAGATCACCGGAAACGGATGCACGGTTTGCAAATGGCAAGCAAAACAAGAATGACACGAATCTGCGATTAACAGCAAGATAGCACTTAGAATGCAACAAGAAACTATGCTACAGCACTCCAACATAGCAACAAAGCATATGACAGTAATCTACAGGGGATGCTTGACAAAAGATGAACAATGAGCTACGGCTAGTTCACAACATAACAAACTCAAACAAGCATGACAAAAGTGCAAAAGATAACAGGTTCACAGACTTGGTGAAATTACTGGACATGGCAGAAAACAGCATCAGGTAGCAATGTTCAGAGCACGAAATCAACATGCTGCAAGAACTTAACATGGAAAAACAAGGCATGGCAGTATTCTACTAAATGCATATGACAAAAGTCCCTTAATGACCATAAGCCAAAAAGGACCAGAAGATATGATGGCAAGCAGGTAAACATAGCAAGTTTCGTTATCAGGTTTCAGACTTGGCAGAAAACAGAGCATGGCAGAAACAATAATATGAAGGCATGTTGGCGAGCTTGATGCACTCACCACAAAGCAATGCATGACAAAACAAGCATACCTACAGCAAGATGGCATGTTTATGAAGCTATCCATGGCAAGAGCAAAAGCATAACATGTATGGATCAACTACAACAAGCTTGGCAAAATTGAATAACACGTAAAGAATCTGCCAGAAATATTTTATAGCAAAAGTAGAGCAAGATTGAGTCATGCTATGGTACTCCATAATTTCACACAAGGGAAGCAATGGATCAATTACAACAATATCTACAAAACATCCTTATTGAACATCTCCAAAATATGCATGGATCTCTCTGTAGCATCAAGTTTACAAGGCAACAAAATAACAGCAGACAAAGACGGAGAAATTACCAAGTCCCTGAAATCAGAAATATTACAGAGCCTAATTTGCATGCTTATGCTAGTCACCACAGAGATCACAAAAATACATGGCATACACCCTTGGAAAGTTGGCATGGCATAAATCAAAACACATGTAGAGCTCATGCCCATAAGATGCACAGATTAAATGATACAAAAATGACAAATCTCCAAGTTCTGCTAAGAACCAGAAGATAACAGCAACTAGCACTCTTGCAACAGAGATATGGGCACCAATATGGCCTCTAATGAACATGATGCAATTGAACAAAATGTAGACCATCATGAGACGAAGAATTTCACATATTACACGCGCGAAACGGATCTATATGCAGAGAGTTATGCAATGATGAACATGGGTACATATTGTAAGATGATGAGGACTTGGAGAAAATTTGGGATCGGGAAAGTCAACCTGCACAGTGCCCAGATCCAATCGAGGGAGCTCGGGCTCGGGCTCGTCGAGGTCGGGGCTGGGGCTGCCGCCGGCGGAGAGGAGGGAGGGCGGCGACCGGAGGAAGGAGAGGAGGAGGAGGCGGCGCGACGGCGGGGCACCAGCGACAAGGCGGCGGGGCCGCGCCGGCCGGCGGGCGGCGGAGAGGCTGCGGCGGCGCGGGCGAGTGCGCCGGCGGGGCACGGGAGGCAGGCGGCGGCGGCCGGTCGGCGGCGCGAGGAGGAGGGCGCCGGCTCGGGCTCGCGGGCCGGGAAGGCTCCCCGCGGGCTCGGGCGGGCCGGTGGCGACGGCGAATGCGGCGGCGGTGGAACTGGACGCGTCCGGCTCCGCCCGGACGTGTCCGGCGGCGTAGGGGGAGCGGGTCTAGGGTTTAGTCTGCGTTCGTTTTCGGGAGGGCTCACATATAAATAGGTAGAGGGAGCTAGGAGGCTCCAAATAAGGTGCGGTTTTCGCCCACACGATCGTGATCGAACGACCTACAACATGGAAGAGAGTTTGGTGGGTTTTGGGCTGGTTTTTGAGGGGTTTTTTGCTGGAACACACAGAAGGCATCTGCGGTTACCCGGTTAACCATTGGAGTACCAAACAACCTCCAAATGGAACGAAACTTGACCGGTGGTCTCCGGGTGGTATACTAGGGCCACTTGAGAAGCCTCGGTCCATTCCGAGAATGTTTGACACCCGCTCACGAAAGAAAACAAGAGGGGTGCACCGGAGGAGATGGGAGCGCCGGATTGCAAAACGGACAACGGGGAAAATGCTCGTATGCATGAGACGAACACGTATGCAAATGCAATGCACATGATGACATGATATGAAAAGCATGACAAGAACAAAATGCAAAACGAAAGACAAAAACCCGACCACGGAGGGAATATCATAACACATAGCCGAAAATGGCAAGAGTCGGAGTTACAAATATGGAAAGTTACATGCGGGGTGTTACATAGGGATGGCCTCTATAGGGGCGCACCAGGGCTGGTGTGTTCCCTCACTTGGCCCATAAGGCCCATATCTTTGCCGGGGTTGCCCGAAACTCATTTCCGGTGACCCGATAAGTACCCGGTACCCTTCGGAACACTTCCGGTGTCCGAATACCATCATCCTATATATCAATCTTTACCTCTCGACTATTTCAAGACTCCTCGTCATGTCCGTGATCTCATCCGGGACTCCGAACAACATTCGTTCACCAAATCACATAAGTCATATAATACTATATCGTCAACGAACGTTAAGCGTGCGGACCCTACAGGTTCGACAACTCTGTAGACATGACCAGGACACCTCTCCGGTCAATAACCAATAGCGGAACTAGGATGCCCATATTGGCTCCTACATATTCTACGGAGATCTTTATCGGTCGAACTGTTATGACAACATATGTAATTCCTTTTGTCCATCAGTATGTTACTTGCCCGAGATTCGATCGTCGGTATCTTCATACCTAGTTCAATCTCGTTACCAGTAGGTATCTTTACTCGTTTCGTAAAACATCACCTTGTGACTAACTCCTTAGTCGTTTGCTTGCAAGCTTATGATGTGTATTACCGAGAGGGCCCAGAGATACCTCTCCGATACTCGGAGTGACAAATCCTAATCTCGATCTATGCCAACTCAACAAACACCTTCGGAGATACCCGTAGAGCATCTTTATAATCACCAAGGTACGTTGTGACGTTTGATAGCACACAAGGCATTCCTCTGGTATCCGGGAGTTGCATAATCTCATAGTCGAAGGAATATGTATTTGACATGAAGAAAGCAATAGCAATAAAACCGAACGTTCATTATGCTAAGCTAACGGATGGGTCTTGTCCATCACATCATTCTCCTAATGATGTGATCCTGTTCATCAAATGACAACACATGTCTATGGTTAGGAAACTTAACCATCTTTGATTAACGATCTAGTCTAGTAGAGGCTTACTAGGGACACAATGTTTTGTCTATGTATCCACACATGTATCAAGTTTCCGGTTAATACAATTCTAGCATGAATAATAAACATTTATCATGAATAAGGAAATATAAAATAACAACTTTATTATTTCCTCTAGGGCATATTTCCTTCAGAGTCCCACTTGCACTAGAGTCAATAATCTAGTTCACCTCGCCATGTGATTTAACACCAATAGTTCACATCTTTATGTGATTAACACCCATAGTTTACATCGCCATGTGACCAACACCCAAAGGGTTTACTAGAGTCAATAATCTAGTTCACATCGCTATGTGATTAACACCCAAAGAGTACTAAGGTGTGATCATGTTTTGCTTCTGAGAGAAGTTTAGTCAACGGGTCCGCCACATTCAGATTTGTATGCATTTTGCAAAGTTCTATGTCTACAATGCTTTGCATGGAGCTACACTAGCTAATTGCTCCCACATTCAATACGTATCTAGATTGAGACTTAGAGTCATCTAGATCAGTGTCAAAGCTTGCATCGACGTAACTCTTTACGACGAACTCTTTCTCACCTCATAATCGAGAAACATTTCCTTAGTCCTCTTTAGGTACCTAATGGTAATTTTGACCACTGTCCAGTGATCTACTCCTAGATCACTATTGTACCCCCTTGCCAAACTCATGGCATAGGTCTGGTACACAGCATGGCACACTTTATAGAACCTATGGGTGAGGCATAGGGAATGACTATCATTCTCTCTCTATCTTCTACCATGGTTGGGTTTTGAGTCTTACTCAACTTCACACCTTGTAACACAGGCAATAACCCTTTCTTTGACTGATCCATTTTGAACTTCTTCAAATCTTTATCAAGGTATGTGCTTTGTGAACGTCCTATTAAGCGTCTTGATCTATCTCTATAGATCTTGATGCCCAATATATAAGCAGCTTCACCAAGGTCTTCCATTAAAAAACTTTTATTCAAGTATCCTTTTATGCTATCCAGAAATTCTACATCATTTCCAATCAACAATATGCCATCCACATATAATATTAGAAATGCTACAGAGCTTGTCGTAGTAAATAGCCACGGGTAGCCTAACTGACTGCCCCTGGCTCTTCAGAAAATTATCAGGCCATTTGGGCCTTCAAGCATTTCAAGCATTGGGCCGCCTTCCCTGGCCGGCTACCTCTGAAGCCGACTCTCGGAAGGCGACCCAGCCTCAGCAACCTCCCCCCAGGATAACCACGGGGCGGCCGACTCCAGGAAGCTGGCCATAGAGGATGCCGACTTACCGGAGCCGGCCACGAAGAACGCCGACTCCAAGAAGCCGGCCAAGACCGCAACCACCAAAACTACACCCACATAACGGTGATAAGACGGGGTGTGGCCACAGTGCGGCCCACTACCCCCGAAGCCCGAGGCAGGCATGGCCACAGGACGCCGTACGGGACGGCCATCCCCCGTCCGGCTCGGCACTGTAGCCATGCTGTCCTCAACGTCACCCACGACAAACGCCAGTACAGCCCATGGGCGGCGGGCCCCTTTAGCCAGAGAGAGGCGCGAAGGCGGCCCGGCCTCCCCCAGTCGGCCAGGGGCATAGCCGGCCCCCAGAAGCCGGCTACCCCCTCCCTCGAAGCATGTGCCACATTAAGGAGACAAGAAGAGGTAAGGCTACAGTGAGAGCCCCCGAGGCGGCACACTGTAGCCATGCTTACCTCGACGAAGCGCTCGTCATCAGGGACGAGCTTACAGCAAGCAGCCGCTGACAAGACCCTAGGCGGTGGGGCCGGCCTGTCGACCCAGGGGCCGGCAGCCGGCGGGACCCACCAGTCGGCGGGCCCCAGCGGCCGGCAGAGAAGCCGGCGAGCGTAGACACTGACGGCTGGGACCAGCGCCCAGTCAGATTACAATTGTACCCCCGGGGGGTAGGCCTATATAAACCCCCCGGGACACTCATGCAAAGGGTTGGCTTCTTAGAGTTACACACACACCATAGAGAGAGGGAAGCAAGAACTAGCCTTGTTCTTCTTCTCCCTTGAACCCAACAGCTCTAGGAGCATTTGTAGCTACTCTTTCTGATCTAGTGATCATGCGGAGACCCCGCAGAGCAGGACTAGGGGTGTTATCTCCTCGGAGAGCCCCGAACCTGGGTAAGATTTGCCAGCGTGCATGTCTTCGCCTCATCCCGTTTCCAGGCACCGGCGACGTCTTACTGGCACCCACTATGATAAGCCATCCGTTGGCATATGTCGCACCTACCACCCGACATTTGGCGCCCACCGTTAGGCCAGGTGCACCGTCGTCCGGAGACCTGTTCTGGACGGGAACCCTCTTCCTCCCACGCGAGCGCGGCCAGCCTGCTGCGCCCGATGGCGTTTTCCTCGACGCGCTGCAAGGCGTCGACGACGCCTGCGCGGCGAGCTGCCTCGCTGATCTTCTTGGCAAGACTCGCATCTCCGAAGAGCCCGCATCCGACGCGGGCACGGACTACCCCGAGAGCCGCCTTGTCAGCCTCCTCGACCAGCTTCACGTCTCTAGCGAGCCCGCTGCAGATGTGGAGTCGGTCGGCTCCACCGACCCGATGCTCGTCGACTCCGACACAGCATCGCTCGACGCCTACCCCTCCGACGTGGTGGTCTTCGACGATCCTCTCCCTCGAGCTGACAGTGGCAGCAGCGCTGTCACCGAAGTGTTGGTCATCAGCCACGTCGCCAACTCGGGCGAGAACGCCCACGACGCCCTGCAAGCGGCGATGCACGACCTCTCCGTCCCCATCCCGGCCGACGCCGACGCCGAGACCCTGGAGGCACGCCGCCTCGCCCTCATCGCGGAAGGCTAGAATATAGCCTCCATGAGACGCCTCACCGAGGCCCACCAGCGCGAAGTCGACCGCGCCGCCTTCGGTACGCCGCCGCCTAGCGGGCCGAGCCGAGCCGGCTTCGTCCGGAAGGGCGGCGCGGCTACTGCCAGCATGCTGGGGGCAGATCGCCCCGTCTACGCCACCCCGCTCGAGAATCTGCGAGCCGCTCAGGCGGCCGCTGAAGAGCTAAATGGGCTGGGAGCCGACGAGCTCCCCTACATGACGAGACGGATCCAGCAGCTGATCGACGCGGTTGCAGAACGGCACGAAGCCGGCGCCCGCGCCGATAGTCAGTCCCCGCGCCGAGAGCACGCCGCGACGTCCCGCTCGCTGACTGCGAGCGGCGCCCGCCAGAAGGAAGACAAGGAGCCGGCTGCTAGCCGCAGCCGGACTCGTATCACCATCGAGCACGACGCGGAAGGCCGTCCTCGAGCGGTGGAGCACCAAGGAAACCTGCCTCCTCCCCCGCCTCGAAGAGAGAGACAGCTCACGCCGCCGCCCGTCACGCACCCGACTCTTGGCGACCGACTCGGCCGCCGAGAAGGAGTCGGCGAGAACGACGCCTGCCACCGGATCGGCCGCCTTGCTCGATCCTTGGCGTTAGAAGAAGAAGACGATGTCGGCCCGCCATGCTTTGGCCCCCGCATCCGTGACGAGCCCTTCCCCAAAGGGTTCTCGCTCCCCAGAGACACGCCCAAGTACAACGGCTCGGTGAAGCCAGAAGATTGGCTCATCGACTACTCCACTGCTGTCAGCATAGCCAACGGCAATCGGCGCGTCGCCGTAAAGTACGTCCCCCTCATGCTGCAAGGCACGGCGCGCACATGGCTCAACAGCCTCAAGCCCTACAGCATCAACAGCTGGCTGGACTTCACGGAAGTCTTCGTCCGCAACTTCACCAGCACGTACAAGCGGCCTCCCAAGCCTCGCCAGCTCTCCCTGTGCGTCCAAGGACCCATTGAGTCGACCCGCGACTACCTCACGCGGTGGGCCGAGCTCCGCAACTCCCGCGAGGGGGTGCACGAGGTTCAGGCCATCGAGTACTTCACCGCCGGGTGCCGAGAGGGCACCCTCCTCAAGCACCGACTCCTCTGCGACGAGCCGGCAACCCTCGACGAACTGCTGGTCATCGCGGACAAGTACGCCACGGCCGACTCCTCGATGAAGACCGAGCTCCGAGTGGACGCCTCTGGGAAGGTGATCGGCCCGGCTCCAAAGACGCCGGCTGGCGACTCCAATCGACGCCCCTACCAGAACGATCACAAGCGCAAGGCCCCCGTGCCGACTTCCACCAGTCGGCAGGTGGCCATAGTTAAAGAAGAGCAGCCCGAAGAGCGGCCCGCTCCAAAGAAGAAGGGTGGCAGGCCGGCTTGGCAGCCGGCTTTCTCTTACGAGCAGACTCTCGACGCCCCCTGCAAGTTCCACAGCGGCGCGAAGCCGTCCAACCACACAACCCGAAAATGCCACTGGCTCATGCGAATCTCCAAGGGTGAAGGGTTGCTGCCGCCTCCGCCTCCCGGCCCGCCGCCTCCAGCCCCCCAGCAGCCGGCGGCTCGGCCGACAGTCGGAGCCATCCAAGACGAGTTCCCTGAAGAGCACGCCGCCTACGTCGTCTTCACCAGCCAAGCCGATGACAAGCGTAGTCGGCGCCGACAGCATCAAGAGGTCAATGCAGTCGCCTCTAGCGCTCCCGAGTTCATGCACTGGTCAGAGAAGCCAATCAGCTGGAGCCAGGCCGACCACCCAGAGGTGATGCCATCCCCTGGCTCCTATATACTGGTCTTGGATGTTACGCTCGCAACGGAGAGGCGAGCTGCCCGATTCTCCCGCGTCCTGATAGATGGCGGAAGCAGTATCAATATACTGTACCGCGATACCATGGAGAAACTGAACATCAAGGCGAAGCAGCTCATGCCGAGCCGAACCGTGTTCCATGGTATCGTCCCCGGCTTGTCTTGCTCCCCAATCGGCAAGATTAAAATGGATGTTCTCTTCGGAGACAAAGATCATTTTCGCCGAGAAGCGATCTGGTTCGAAGTAGTGGATCTGGAGAGCCCCTACCATGCTTTGCTTGGCCGACCTGCTCTGGCCAAGTTCATGGCTGTGCCCCACTACGCCTACCGGAAGATGAAGATGCCGAGCTCGAAGGGGATCATCACGGTAGCTGGCGATTACAAGAAGTCCATCGAGTGCGCCATGGCCAGTAGCCGGCTGGCCGAGTCCCTCGTGGTGGCAGAAGAGAAGAAGATGCTGGAGCGGGTTGTGGCCATGGCCGGCAAGCAGCTGGCCCTGTCCCCCAAACCCAAAGATTGTGATGCGCAGGGCTCCTTCCAGCCTGCCAAAGAGACGAAGAAGATACCTCTGGACCCGGAGAATCCGGAGAGGTTCGCTGTCATTGGGGCGAACTTGGACAGTAAATAGGAAGGCGAGCTCGTCGACTTCCTCTGTGAGAATCGAGACATTTTTGCATGGTCCCCAAAGGACATGTCGGGTGTCCCGAAGGATTTCGCCGAGCACAAATTACATGTCCGAGCCAACGCGAAGCCGGTCAAGCAACCCCTCCGCCGACTGTCAGAAGAGAAGCGAAGAATCGTGGGAGAAGAGATAGCCCGGCTCCTTGCCGCTGGCTTTATCATGGAAGTGTTTTTTCCAGAATGGCTTGCCAACCCAGTTCTGGTTCTGAAGAAGAATAACAAGTGGCGTATGTGTATAGACTACACCAGCCTGAACAAGGCCTGCCCAAAGGATCCGTTTGCTTTGCCACGGATTGACCAAGTGATAGACTCCACAGTCGGATGCGAGCTGTTGAGTTTTTTGGACGCTTACTCGGGGTACCATCAGATCAAGTTGGACCTAGCAGACCGCCTGAAGACTGCCTTCATCACACCATTTGGAGCTTTCTGCTACCTGACTATGACATTCGGCTTGAGGAATGCCGGTGCCACTTTTCAGCGTTGCATGCAGAAATGCCTCTTGAAACAACTCGGCAGAAATGCCCACGTCTATGTAGACGACATTGTGGTGAAGACAGAGAAGCGCGGCACCCTGCTGGAAGACCTCAAGGAAACATTCGCCAACTTGCGCCGATTCCAAATCAAGCTCAACCCCGAGAAGTGCGTGTTCGGAGTACCAGCCGGCCAGCTACTAGGCTTCCTGGTCTCTGAACGCGGCATCGAGTGCAACCCCGTGAAGATCAAGGCCATCGAGAGGATGGAGATTCCTACCAAATTGCGAGACGTGCAGAAGTTCACTGGGTGCTTGGCCTCCCTAAATCGCTTCATCGGCCGGCTAGGAGGGAAGGCTCTCCCCCTGTACCGACTGATGAAAATGTGCACTCACTTCGAGTGGAATGACCAAGTTGACCAAGCATTCCATGAGCTGAAGAAGATGCTGACCACCCCACCTGTCCTGGCGGCGCCGACTGAAAAGGATCCCATGCTCCTATACATCGCCGCGACTAGCCGAGTGGTCAGTACTGTTGTTGTGGTCCAGCGCCCGGAAGAAGGCCGAGCCCAGCTAGTCCAGAGGCCGGTGTACTATCTCAGCGAAGTGCTATCCATCTCAAAGCAAAACTACCCGCACTACCAGAAGATGTGCTATGGGGTGTACTTCGCTGCCAAGAAACTGAAGCCCTACTTCCAAGAGCATCCCATCACGGTCGTGTGCACCGCCCCGCTTGCCGAGATCATAGGCAGCAGGGATGCATCCGGACGGGTGGCCAAATGGGCCATTGCATTGGCGCCCTACACGATCTTCTACCAACCCCGCACCGCCATCAAGTCCCAAGCATTGGCCGACTTCCTCGTCGACTGGGCCGAGACCCAGTACCTACCGCCGGCTCCCGACTCTACCCATTGGCGGTTTAACTTTGATGGGTCCAAGATGCGCACCGGCTTGGGAGCTGGCATCGTCCTCACCTCTCCCAAAGGCGACAAGCTCAAGTACACGATGTAGATCCACTTCGCCGCCTCCAACAACGTGGCCGAGTACGAGGCGCTCGTACATGGGCTCCGGCTAGCCAAAGAGCTCGGCATACGCCGGATCCTGTGTTACGGCGACTCAGACTTGGTGGTCCAGCAGTCGTTTGGCGACTGGGACGCCAAGGACGCGAACATGGCGAGCTATCGATTCCTCGTCCAGCAGATCAGCGGGTACTTCGAAGGGTGCGAGTTCCTTCACGTGCCAAGGGCCGACATCGACCAAGCTGATGCCCTAGCACGGATCGGCTCCACCCGACAAGCCATACCGACTGGCGTCTCCCTCCAGCGCCTCCTCAAGCCGTCCATCAAGCCGTCTCCAGAGTCGGACTCTATCTTCGTGCCGCCTGTGCCAGATGCAGCCGGATCCGACTGGAGGAACCCCGCAGGCGGCACGGGGACTTCGACAACTGGCCCGGGGACTGCCGTAGTCGCACCCGGCCCGAGGACTTCAGAACCCGGCCCGGGGACTGCAGTAGTCGGCCCGGGGACTGCAGCAACGCAAGAAGCGGTGGCCGACTCCAACTCCACGCCACCCAACCCACCCACCCGAGTCATGGTGGCTACGCTAACAGAAGAAGAAGTCACAGCTCCGTCTTGGGCCCAGCCCATCCTCAGATTCCTAGTCAGCAAAGAGCTGCCGGCTGATGAGATCTCAGCAAGACTAGTGCAACGACGAGCCGGAGCATATGCAATAATCAACAGAGAGCTTGTGAAGCGCAGCGTCACTGGGGTCTTCCAGCGCTGTGTCGAGCCAGAAAAAGGAGTGGCAATCCTCAAGGATATCCACCAAGGCAAATGCGGCCACCACGCAGCCTCAAGATCACTTGTGGCCAAGGCTTTCCGCCATGGTTTCTTTTGGCCGACTGCCTTGGAAGATGCCAAAGAGATAGTCAAGAACTGCAGAGGATGCCATGTTTTCAATTCCAAGCAACACCTGCCGGCTTCTGCACTCAAGACCATTCCCCTCACCTGGCCCTTTGCCGTATGGGGACTGGACATGGTGGGCCCTTTCAAGACAGCCCGCGGCGGCTTGACACATCTAGTGGTCACCGTGGACAAATTCACAAAGTGGATCGAAGCGAAGCCAATCAAGAAGCTGAATGGGCCGACTGCCGTAACATTCATCACCGACATCACCACTCGGTACGGCGTGCCGCACAGCATCGTCACCGACAACGGCACAAACTTTGCCAAAGGAGCACTGGCACGTTTCCGCGCGACGCAGGGCATCCGACTGGACTTAGCGTCCGTTGCCCACCCGCAGTCAAACGGCCAGGTCGAGCGAGAAAATGGACTCATCCTCTCCGGCATCAAGCCCCGACTGGTTGTACCACTGGAGCGGTCGGTCGGCTGCTGGCTCGATGAGCTGCCGGCTGTCCTTTGGAGTCTGCGCACTACACCCAACAAGTCAACCGGCTTCACTCCGTTCTTCCTTGTATATGGTGCTGAGGCTGTCATCCCAACCGACATCGAGTTCGACTCGCCTCGGATCACCATATACACGGAGGCGGAGGCCAAGGAAGCAAGAGAAGACGGCGTCGACCTACTAGAAGAAGGCCGGCTGTTAGCACTCAGCCGGTCCGCCATCTACCAGCAAGGGCTGCGCCGCTACCACAACCGAAAGGTCAAGCCAAGATCCTTCCAAGAGGGCGACCTTGTGCTTCGGCTGATCCAGCGAACAGCTGGCCAGCACAAGCTCTCGGCCCCTTGGGAAGGCCCCTTCGTCATCAGCAAGGCACTAGGCAACGACTCCTACTACCTGATCAACGCGCAAAAACCAAGAGCACGCAAGAGAGACGACTCCGGGAAGGAGTCGGCGCGACCATGGAACGCGAACCTCCTGAGAAGATTTTACAGTTGAAAGCAGTATGTATCATGCTACCCTTTTGTATTAAGTATGAACCAACAGGCCCCCCAAACAGTACTCGGGGACTGCCTTTATTTATCTATGAATGACGAGTGTCATATCCATGAATGTATCATTACATCTGATTTCTTGTCTGGCACCGGGTTCGACTAGTCGGCCCGGGGACTGGCCGCCTTGAGCTATATTAAAAGTTCTACCTGAAGTCAGACAAGTAGTTTGCGGCTCCCGAGTCCTCTCTTGTTGAAAGTCGCAGCTCGAAGAACCGACTGTCCGACTAGCAAGAGACAAGACAGAAAGGATGCCCACACGAAAAACGGCTAAGGACTAATGAACTTATATAGCAAAAAGACGGCCTCCAACCACGCTTGCCGGCTGTCAGAACAGCCGGTTGGCCGGCTTCCTAAACACTTAGCTCTAATCCAACAAAGCTAGAGTACTTGCCCTCCCAATCGGCCAAGCACTTCCCCAGCAACAGATTGCAGAGCAACTGTCTGTCTGGGGAGGCGGCAACCAAGGGAGGGCGGCAAAGGAAACAGCAGAAGGATGAAAAGCAAAGAACAAGGAAAAGCCAAATGCATGCATAAGTTATATATACATATAAAGCCCCCAACAGGCCGGCAATCGACGTAGTTCAAATACACCCCCAGTGGGTGGAATTGTGCAGACTTAACAAAATATTGTTCCAAAAGTGACAAGACAGGAAAACAAAAGATAGCAGACTAGACTAAGGCGCGGTGCGGGAGCCAGGCTGGTCGGTGGAGATGGCGTCGCCGGCTGAAGGAGTGGCCGGCTAGCGGGTCTCGGCTTGGTCACCACCAGTGGCGGGCGACGCACCCGTGCGTGACGTGTTGCTGGAGGCGCGGTCAGGATGAGGCTGGTCGGCCGCTCCACCATTCGGCTCGGCGTCTTCACCCTCCTCCTCCTCCTCGCCCTCGTCGCTGGAGTCGATCTCCTCCGCCGAGTCTTCACCGTCTGCCGGGTTCAGCCCGAACCACTCCTCCGGCTGGGCGACACCGTTGTCATCTACCTCAGGGGCGAAGACGCTGGTGTCGGTGTAGTCGGCGATCGCCGAAGCCCGCCGGATGATAGCCGGCCGCGCCGGCTCCAGCTTCGTGTCGGCTTGCTGCCGCCAGGTAGCCAGCTGATCCAGGCTCAGGCCGGGGTACCAGGCCTTGACGAACTCCAGCGCCCGCCTGGCGCCGGACCGAGCCGCCGAGGCCTTCCAGGCTTCAAAGCGACCAACCGCCACCTCCAGCCAGTCGGCAGTCCGACTGGGGGTGCGGGGAACCACCACGCCAGGCCAGAGGGCGGCCAATACTTGCGCCTCGGCACGCTGAAGCCGGCGGAGCAGTCGGTGAGCCGGCTGGAGACGGGCCTGGATCGCCAAGAGCTGCTGCTCCAGCAAACGGCCAGCGGTCGGTGCAATCTCGAAGCCAGCCTGCCTTCGCGCTTGGCGGCGGGCCTCGATGATCTGGTTGGCGGCGGTAGAGTAGCCAGGGAAGTACTCTGTGCAAGAAAGAAAGAGATAGAAGAGAAAACACCAAATCAGAAAACGAGCCAAAAGCGGTAGACGGCAAGAAAGGACGAAGAAGTAGGCGGCTTACCGTCAACCAGATCTTCGATCTGACCATAGCCAGTGATCAGAGTCTGCCTAGCTTCAGCCCAGCCAGCTGCTTCTGTCTCGTACTCGGCCTGGAGGGTGGCTTCACGGTCCTGCACCGCCTTCAGAGCCGCCTTGTGGCCCTCCTCCTGGTCGGCCAACTTCTTGGCCAGGCGGTCGCGTTCCTGCACCAAGGCGGCAAGCTCGGCCTCCTTGACACGAAGGGCAGTCTGAGACTCTCCCAGCTGTGCACTCAGACCGGCGTTGGCCGCTGCAGAGATGGCAGAAAAAGAAGAAACAATAAGAGGAAGTCGTCAAGGAAGATCCGACCCGACTGCTCAGCAGTCGGCCCGAATCTCGGGGACTACACCCAGTGGGTGCGCTGACGCGCCCCCACGTGAGAAAAAGAACAAAGCACTTACCCCGGCTCTCAGTTAGGTCGGCGGTCTTCTGGGTCAGCTCCCGAGCCTGGGAGTTGAAGGCGGCCGCACAAAGATTGTGGTAGTCCTGCAAGATAGGCAGAACATCGAAGTAAGAACAAGAATAGCAAAGCCAAATCCACTAAGAAGTTCCAAGCCGCCTGCTCAGCAGCCGACTCGGAACTCGGGGACTACACCCAGTGGGTGCGCTGACGCGCCCCCACGGAAGAAACCAAGATCAAGAAGAAACCAAGATCAAGAAGAAGCAAGATAAGAAGCCTAACCCGGATGGCCGCCCGCGTCGCAAGGAATTCGTCGGTGTATTGCCTCAGCACCGTAGCCTGGGCTTGGAGCCGGGTTCGGACGTCCTGCGCGGCCACGTTCATCACGGCCGTCCCTCCGCCCGGCGTCCACCCTGAGGTGGCCCTGGCCACCTCCACATCCTGGGCCGACGAGCTGGAGCCCGCGGCCGGCTGCGGCTCCGACGCCGCCTTCTGTGGCTCTGACGCAGCCTTCCCCGTGCGCCGGCTCGGCGGCATCAGGAACGCCAGCTCAGTCCTCGCGGCCGGCTCGCCCCCCACCGACTGCGCAGGCGGCAGATCAGGCCGGCCGCCTTGAGCCGTCCCAGTCGGCGGAGTCGGCACCGGCGCCCTCTCCAGGATGACGACGTCGTCATCCCTCTCCAGCCCCGGCTGGTCGCCGCCGGCTTCTTCTGGCGGGGGCTCCGGGGCCCCGGGCGCTGCGACGCGCAGTGGGGTGACCAACAAGGCCCCCTCCGCCATCGCCGCAGCTGCAGCCTCCGCTTGGGCCTTGGCTGCAGCGTCGGCGTGCGCCTTCGCCGCCTCCTCCTCCTGCGCTGCCTAGGCGGCGGCCGCCTTCCGCGCCTCCGCCTCCCGCGCCTCCCACTCCTCCCGCGCCTCCCGCGCGTTCCGTTCCGTTGCCGCCTGAAGGTCGGCGCGGGGGTCCACGCGGCGAGTGGTGCTCCCAGATCCCCTCGGCAACTCAACGATGGAGGCGGCAGCCGCCCGCTCGAGCGATAATGGAACTCTGGTTGTTTGGAGAAAAAGGCAAGGATTCAGGAACCACCAGAGAAAAGATAGAAAAAAGAGTACACAAAAAAGTGAACTTACGCCGACACCGTCTGCGGTTGCTTCACCGTCTTGTGGAAGCGAGCCGCCTTCACGGCCGCCTCCTCCCGCCTGGTCGCCGCCGCCTCGCCCCTGGGCTTCTTCGTCCGACTGCCGAACAAACCCTGTCGGCGCGACGCTTTTGCCCGCCGCCCCGAGCAGGCGGTGCAGTGGAGGAACCCGCGCCGCGGCCAGATGTCGGCTGATGGCACGGGACGACTTCGGCCTCGTCGTCATCCGGCCAGTCGTCGAAGGTGACTCCATGCCCGGAGCCGCCTGCTTCGCCGCCGGCTTGGCCACCACCCGGCTCGGTGTTGTCTTCCATAGCGGCCGCCCCCAAGTCGGGGTCCTCCAGATCGTGCTCCATCCGGTCGGGGACGAATCAGCGCTCCGCGTCCGACCCGCCGGCAGGCCGAAGAAGAGGGCTCTGTCGAAAACAAGCCGACTAAGTTAGAGTCGGCCAAAAGGAACTCGGCGACAAAACTGAGAAAAGAGAAAGAGACAAGGAGAACATACCGTGGGCGGCGGATTGGCTCGGCTATATGGCTCCTTGCCGAACTGCCACTCTTCGGAGAGTTTGCAGTTCGCGAGGTAGTTCACCATATAGGCCACCTCGTCGTGCGGCATGTCCTTGGTACACATCCGGCTCGGATCGAGCTGGCTGCTCATCTGACAGTTCAGATGAGGGCAGCTCTAGAGCGGGAGTACCCGACGCGTGACGAAGGCGGCCAGCAGGTCGGGCCCCGACAGGCCCTCCGACTGGATCATCACTCGCACTTGGGCGATGGCAACGTCACGGCCCCGTATGACCACTGGGGCCGCCTGCCGCCGGTGGGGCGGCTACGTAAGCCGGCAGATTGACGTAGTCGCCCTGCGGGGCGACGTTCCTCACGTAGAAGTACGACTTTTGCCATAGCTTCACCGACTGGATCAGCGGGATGACGGGGAAGGGGTTGTCGGTAGCCACCCTCCGCATCGCGATGAAGGCACCAGTCTGAGCCGGCACGCCCTGCATGCGCGTGCCCAGCTTGGACTGGAAGAACTGCCCCTAGAGCTCGAGGGTAGGGAGGACGCCGAGGTAGCCTTCGCACAAGGTGACGAAGGCAGACAGCAGCACCACCGCGTTCGCGGTGAGGTGGTGCGGCTGGAGCTGGTAGAACTCGAGCCAAGAGTGGAAGAAGGCGCTCACGGGCAGGCCGATGCCGCGCAAGAAATGCGAGCGGAAGACCACCCGCTCGCCCTCCCGCGGCTCCGGCGTATTCTCCTTCACCGGCGCGAGACGGACCTCCACCTTGTCCGCGCTGGGCAGCCGCCGCGTCTTGCGGAGGAATTCGACGTGATCCTCGTGGACGTTGGAGCCGTCCCAATCCCCGCCGTATTGCTCCGTGGCGGGAGGCATGGTGAAAACGAGCGCCGCGGCCGAGGAACAAGTGGTGGAAGAGCGCGGCGGCAAGGCGGTGCTGCAAGAAGGGGCAGGAGGAAGAAGATGGTGGAAAGAGGAGGAGCGTGCGAGAGCCTGCCGCTCTCCCCCCTCCCCCTACTTATAGCTTCGCCAGGTGAAGCCGGGGAGGCCGGACGTGGGGTGAGACGTGGGATTAACTGCACCCACTCCCCCCACGCCTCGCAGTTATTACGCCCTAAAGGCATGCCGAAACTGCCGCAGGGAGACGTGCGGGCGGTTTCGGGCTGCAGAGAATCCACGCCTGGGCCCGGGCGTGGGCGTGGTGGGCCCCCGCCCTGCGGCGACGTCCCGTCGCACGCGTGGGCTAGCAGGCTTTTTGGTCAAGAGAGGCCACGTGGTTCGCAGGCAGCAAGTGGCCGGCCCGCGGCCCGGTGCACGCGCTGGCGAGCTCCCGCCCCCCGACTCCAAATTTTTTGGCCAAGACGGCGCGCCTAACCAAAGCCGGCTCCTAGCTGCCGGCTTGTCAAGATAGGAAGATGATCGAGCTTCTCGACTCCTACCCAACCTCGAAGCCCAATCAGCTTCGGGGACTACTGTCGGAGTAAATAGCCACGGGTAGCCTAACCGACTGCCCCTGGCTCTTCAGAATATTATCAGGCCATTTGGGCCTTCAAGCATTTCAAGCATTGGGCCGCCTTCCCTGGCCGGCTACCTCTGAAGCCGACTCTAGGAAGGCGACCCAGCCTCAGCAACCTCCCCCCAGGATAAGCACGGGGCGGCCGACTCCAGGAAGCCGGCCATAGAGGATGCCGACTTCCCGGAGCCGGCCACGAAGAACGCCGACTCCAAGAAGCCGGCCAAGACCGCAACCACCAAAACTACACCCACAAAACGGTGATAAGACGGGGTGTGGCCACAGTGTGGCCCACTACCCCCGAAGCCCGAGGCAGGCATGGCCACAGGACGCCGTACGGGACGGCCAACCCCCGTCCGGCTCGGCACTGTAGCCATGCTGGCCTCAACGTCACCCACGGCAGACGCCAGTACGGCCCATGGGCGGCGGGTCCCTTTAGCCAGAGAGAGGCGCGAAGGCGGCCCGGCCTCCCCCAGTCGGCCAGGGGCGTAGCCGGCCCCCAAAAGCCGGCTACCCCCTCCCTCGAAGCATGTGCCACATTAAGGAGACAAGAAGAGGTAAGGCTACAGTGAGAGCCCCCGAGGCGGCACACTGTAGCCACGCTTACATCAACGAAGCCCTCGTCATTAGGGACGAGGCTACAACACGCAGCCGCCGACAAGACCCTAGGCGGTGGGGCCGGCCTGTCGACCCAGGGGCCGGCAGCCGGCGGGACCCACCAGTCGGCGGGCCCCAACGGCCGGCGGAGAAGCCGGCGAGCGTAGACACTGACGGCTGGGACCAGCGCCCAGTCGGATTACAATTGTACCCCCGGGGGGTAGGCCTATATAAGCCCCCCGGGACACCCATGCAAAGGGTTGGCTTCTTAGAGTTACACACACACCATAGAGAGAGGGAAGCAAGAACTAGCCTTGTTCTTCTTCTCCCTTGAACCCAACAGCTCTAGGAGCATTTGTAGCTACTCTTTCTAATCTAGTGATCATGCGGAGACCCCGCAGAGCAGGACTAGGGGTGTTATCTCCTCGGAGAGCCCCGAACCTGGGTAAGATTCGCCGGCGTGCATGTCTTCGCCTCATCCCGTTTCCAGGCACCGACGACGTTTTACTCGCACCCATTATTATAAGCCATCCGTTGGCATATGTCGCACCTACCACCCGACAGAGCTCCCATTCACTTTCTTGTAAATACGGGCTTCTCCGAAAGTCTGTATAAAACTATATGCTTTGATCACCTCATCAAAGCGTATATTCCAACTCCGAGATGCTTGCACCAGTCCATAGATGGATCGCTGGAGCTTGCACACTTTCTTAGCACCTTTAGGATTGACAAAACCTTCTGGTTGCACCATATACAACTCTTCTTTAAAAAATCCATCAAGGAATGCAGTTTTGACGTCCATTTGCAAGATTTCATAAAATGCGGCAATTGCTAACATGATTCAGACAGACTTAAGCATTGCTACGAGTGAGAAAGTCTCATCATAGTCAGCCCCTTTAACTTGTCGAAAAATCTTTCGCGACAAGTCGAGCTTTGTAGACAACAACATTACCGTCAGCGTCAGTCTTCTTCTTGAAGATCCATTTATTTTGTATGGCTTGCCGATCATCGGACAAGTCCACCGAAGTCCATACTTTGTTCTCATACATGGATCCTATCTCAGATTTCATGGCCTCAAACCATCTATTGGAGTCTGGGCTCATCATAGCTTCTTCATAGTTCATAGGTTCGCTATTGTCCAACAACATGACTTCCAGGATAGGATTGCCGTACCACTCTGGTGCGGATCATGCTCTGGTCGACCTACGAGGTTCAGTAGCAACTTGATCTAAAGTTTCATGATCATCATCATTAGCTTCCTCTTTAGTTGGTGTAGGCATCACGAGAACGGATTTCTCTAATGTTCTACTTTCCAGATTGAGAGAAGGTACAATTACCTCATCAAGTTCTACTTTCCTCCTACTCAGTTTTTTCGAGAGAAACTCCTTCTCTAGAAAGTTTCCATTCTTGGCAATAAATATCTTGCTTTCGGGTTTGTGGTAGAAGGTGTACCCAATTGTTTCCTTAGGGTATCCTATGAAGACTCACTTCTCCGATTTGGGTTCGAGCTTATCAGGCTGCAACCCCAAACTTTAAGAAACGACAACTTAGGTTTCTTGCCAAACCATAGTTCATACGGTGTCGTCTCAACAGATTTAGACGGTGCCCTATTTAATGTGAATGCAGCTGTCTCTAATGCATAACCCCAAAACGATACTCATAAATCGAGATGAGACATCATGGATCGCACCATATCTAATAAAGTACGGTTACGACGTTCAGGAACACCATTACTGTCGTGGAATTGTCACGGCAGATGTCCTTAAGCTAGGACTTAGTCGTGGAGCCATCGCAACTAGGAAGCTTGAAGGGGTTATGCGGGACAAGGAACACGAGGGTTTATACTGGTTCAGCCCCTTACGGTGAAGGTAAAAGCTTACGTCCAGTTCGAGGTGTTATTGATTAGGGTTACGATCGCCAGGGAGTTAAACAGCTATCCCCGGTTCTCGATGAGGTTGGTGTCGCCCTTAAGCCGCTGCCGGGTCCTCCCTTTATATAGGGAGGCTGACGCCCAGCAGCCCTTAGAGTCCCGGCCGGCTCATAAGAGCGTCCGGCTCGGACTCTAAACAATACTTGCCTTACACTACAAGTCTACTATAACAATGATGATAACTATGGGATTTAAGCCATATCCGGGTCTCAGCCCATCTCTGGCCCATTATCTTGAAACTCGGCTCCTGGGCTTCTGGCAACGACCCTACGAGTAACCCGGCCCCTCCTGGCGGGTGACTCTAAGGTCTATATCCTCAACATTAGGCCCCAGATTGACTTGAGCCGGCTCGTGTCAATCTTCAGCTCTGCAGACAGAAAAAATCTCCGGCTTATCATTCATGTGAAGGTCATAACCCGGAGTGACGTCATCCCCCGGACTCCGGATAATCCGCCGTGACGTCATCCTCCAATAAGTCCGTTTTTTACTCCACCAGATCCGCAACGGATCTTTGCTTTTACTGTCATTCCGAGAATCGAGGCGCCGTGAGGGGGAGATAACCACGCCGTGGCCTCCCTGAATCCCGCGCCCACTCATGACTCCACCTTATAAATAGGCCGGCCCAACGCTCTCTTCTCACACTCTCCTTCTTCTTCCTCGCGCTGCCGCTCCTCTGCCCGAGCTTCTTCCGCTGCCGCCGCGGTCGCGCCCCTGATCTTCATCGACCCGGCCGCTGCATCACCTTGACTCGGACCAGATAACGGCGGCGACCTCCTCTCTTCCTCAACTCCGGTGAGTCTTCTTTGCCTTGCTAGAACAAATCTGCGGTAGGGTTCCTTCAGTTCTTCGTGTTCGTCACCATTGCCCACAAACTCGGTAGTTCTTGTTGCCACCGTAGTTGGTTGATCCTTAACCTCCCGTAGAACCACTGTAGTAGAGGTTTGAGACCCATTTCATCTGTAAGAAACCCTCTTTTTACTGCATAAGAACTGTGTTCAACCTCAAGAACTTCTTCTGCCTCTGTTTTTTAGGTCTAGAAAATTTTCACCTCGCCCGACCATTTTGATCCGAAAAAATTACTGCAATGTGTGAAATCTGTTTTACCACACTTAGTAAAAACTGCAACCCTTGAATCTTGGCGGCTTATACTTCCAACTTAAAGAAAACACGCGCCGTAGAACTTTCCGGTTTAAAGAGAACCATGCTCTGTAGAATCCTCCGACTTAACTGCAGTAAGCCGTAGATGACCAACTTATCCTGAAAACTCCGACGGCT
The DNA here is from genome assembly GCF_002575655.3 of Aegilops tauschii subsp. strangulata. Classification (NCBI taxonomy): domain Eukaryota; kingdom Viridiplantae; phylum Streptophyta; class Magnoliopsida; order Poales; family Poaceae; genus Aegilops; species Aegilops tauschii. Next base: position 410,314,548 of record NC_053036.3, on the reverse strand, counting down.
TAGATTAGCCCCGACGGCTTAGATAACTCACCGTATCAATATATATCATTAGTTCCCTTCATAAGTCGTCACTGTAGTTTGAATGATAATCCCCGGCTTATAATTAACCCGGACACTTTTCTCTTCCTCATAGACCACCAACCGTCACCATGCCTCCCAAGGCTCCCATCACTTGCAACTGGATGAAATCCAACGTCACTGATGAAACCCTGGCCAACTTTGTTAAGTCTGGATATCTGCCCAAGAAGGAAGTGATGTCCTACCGTGCCCCTGACCCGTCAGAAGAAAGACCACAGCCGAGGAACGGGGAGGTAGTGATCTTTGCGGACCATATGAGCCGGGGCTTCGCACCGCCCGGCTCAAAATTCTTCCGGGACGTGCTCAACTTCTTTGACCTTCGGCCTCAGGATATAGGACCCAATTCCATATCCAACATCTGCAACTTCCAAGTTTTTTGTGAAGTATATCTCGAAGAAGAGCCGAGTCTGCTGCTCTTCAGAGAGCTGTTTTATCTGAACCGCCAAAATGAGTGCGCAAACGGTCCAAGTCTAGAGTTAGGCGGCATCTCCATCCAACGGCGCAGGGACTGTCTATTCCCTTACGCAGAGCCGCCAAGTCACCCCAAGGACTGGAATATGACTTGGTTCTACTGCCAAGACACGTCCCCGGCTGATGAGAGCCCGCTGCCCGGCTTTCGCCCAACGCGCCTGGAGCCGACTCATCCATTATCCGACAAACAGACTGCCGCGGAACGCCAGCCCCTGCTTCCAACGATCAACAAGATCAAGGCCCTGCTAGGCAACGGTCTGAACGGAATTGATCTAGTCCGGGTCTGGATCTCATGGCGGGTGATCCCATTGAGCCGCCGCCCCGGCTTAATGTGTGAGTACACCGGGCGAAAGGATGACCCGCAGAGGCACAGTCGCAATGATCTTCCAGAAGACGTTGCCGAAGAAGAGACCAAGGCTCTATTAAACGAGAGCCTGGCAGACTGTGGAAGAACCGGGCTAGCCCCGTTCTGCAAGACCAATCCAGCCCCAGCGGTAAGCCGCTGACTTTAACCTTTCCACTTTTTTTTTACCTGTCACCTTGCTCTGAACCTTTTTATGAATTCATTACTGCATTTCTCAGGCTGATGACAAATTCTGGCGGGTCAAGTACGACCATGAGGCGGCCAAGAAGGCGAGGAAGGCGAAGAAAGCCGCCAAGAAAGCCGCCCCTCGCAAAAAGGGAAGCAGACCCACCGCTTCGGAGTTGCTGCAGTTAAGCGATAGCTCCGAGTCAGAGGTAACCCTTAACCCTTTTAAACTCTTGCCATATTTGTCATTTGCTGTTGTCCGTCTTATCAACTTTTTGCTTACTGACAGGACGACACCGGCGCCAGTAACCCGGTGATTGAAGAGGTAACATCACTTTCCTCCCACTCGGAGCCTTTGCCACAGCTGAAAGTCCGAAGAGTAACCCGGAAAGTAAGCTTTTCTCATCCATTAGCTCATCAAGACCCTCAATTTCTTTTGAAGCAACAGGTTCACGAAAGCCGGCATCACACCCGGGCCCGCAAGGACACCGAACTCTCCATCGGGTTACACGACGCAACAAGGAAGCGTCGTTCCGAGGTTTTTTCTCACCTGTACCCTTTTCATCCGTTGGCGGGTATCATCCGTCAGCCACTCAACTCTTCTGACTCCAATTACCAGGAGACCTCCCCCTCTTCGGGTGACTCCATGCAGTCAAGTCTGCCGGCCTTTAAGACTGCACCCGGGTAATAACAATCTCCTTACATTATCTGTCCGTATTTACTCTTTGTATGCCTAACACTTCTGTCTTTTCAGTGCCCAGGCAAAGCTCACCAAAAGAGCAAAGAAGACCAGGTCAGCCGGAGTGCCAGACTTGCCTGAGCCGGAGACGACGGCTCAAGAGCCGTCAGCCGCCTCCGAAGCCACCATTCCCATGGACACGGCGCCTGAAGCCCCTGCCCCGACCACCAAGACAACGACCGAGGCGTCAGCTAACCCGGAGGCCTCCGGCTCAACCCCACCGGCTAACGACCCGGACGTGGTAATTACCCGGACGGAGTATGTTGAGCCGGGGAGACCGACCGCGCTGGCCAAATGCTCTGCAAAGGGGGAGTTGCTGCAACCCCACCGGGTGAATCTGGATATCTCTGGCTACACCGGCTTGAGCATTGGAGAGCTCGTCTCTGGCTACATCAGCCAGGTTCACAAGAGCCGGGACGCCGAGATCGCCATGGTCAACCAGATCCAACAAAAGTCTGAGGCAACCTTCTGCTGTCTTCTTACTTTCCGCATAGTGATCCTGTCATGCTAGCCCCCAAGTCTATGACTTATACTTGAATATGTTGTAGACTTAGAATCCGGCTTACTTAACTGAACCGGCAGTACGTAGATAGATACGTTCAATATGCAATAGCCCCCAAGTGCCAAGTGTCTTTGCTTGGAAAGTGCTTGGGACTTATATAATGACTGTTAATAACCCGGAAATATATGCAGGCTACTGGCAAGAAATTTGAGTCGGACCTTGCGGATCTCAAGAGCCGGTTAAAGACTCAAGAGATGGAGACCCGGAAGGCGAACGCCAAGTTTGTCTCCAGCATCGCCGCTCAGGAGAAATTGAAGACTGAATTCGACGCTGAGCGGAAGGCCTGGGCTGAGGAGAAAGCCGCACTAGTGACCCAGGCAGAACAGGCGGAGAAGGCCCTCACTGAGAAGACCGCTGAGCTCTCCGGCCTAAAGCGCCAGGTTTCCCAAATGGTGGCTGCTATCTTCGGTAAGTCGCCTCACCGGCTCTCATCAAGTCTGTATATGTTACGATTCATCCTTGTCACCGGCTTGTCTGACCTTTATTAAACAGGTCCTAGGAGTGCCAACCTCAACCAGAGCGTGGTCACCAAACTAAAGGCCGTGTACACCCTGGTGGAACAACTCTACACCGGGTCACAGCGCGCCTTAGCTGTGGTGGCCCTATCCAACGAGGTGCCAACCCATCTGGCTGAAGTCCTGCGCCGGCTCGCAGTTCTGCCACAGCGGATCCAAGAGCTACGCCGAGCCTCCGCAAGATCCGGAGCAATTGCCGCGCTGAGCCGGGCCAAAGCATTCCTGCCGGAGCTAGACCCGGCAGACATCGCCCTGGGTTACCCCAGCCTGAAGGAAGACGGCTCCGCCTTCGACCAGAAGGACTTCGCGGCATGTGTGAAGGCTGTACGCCCGGTGGCCACCATCATCGGGAACGACACCGACTTAACCAAGTATCAGCCGGGGTACAACACGGAGAATCAGAGGATTCCAACCCCTCGCTATGAAGCCATTAGTCTGATTCCTCCGGCTCGCCAACACACCTTCACCCCTGAGATTGACCCGGTCGGGTTAATTGACGAAGAAGCCCAGTTCGAAGCTCTCAGCGGCATCAACTGGAAGTCGTCAACCTTCGAGGTCTTGGGATCAGCCGGAGCAGAAGATGAGCCGGGGACTTCGACTCAGCAGGCGTCATAAAGCGGCTGGCGGTTCACCGAACAACGCTCCACCCTTGAAACTTTGAAGGATTTTTGTAATATAATAAGTGCAACAATTTATCTCTGCCGTGCCATCGTGCACGTAATGAATGCGGAAACCCTTTGAAGTTATTCTTTTGATGCTCCTCCGGGTCATGTTTACCCTTTGTGATTCTCAACCTTTAAAACGTATCTTCAAGTATCTGCATAGAAAGGCAAACCACAAGTCTCAAGGCGGCTTACCACCCCGAGAATCAGGTGTTTGAAATGGATGACCCGGAAACACGAACCAAAAAAGACTGGTCGTTAACTATACTCTGAACATAGCCGTGATAACACACTTAACGGCCTGTAAGCATACTTCCGGTTTACATAACCCGGGTAACTTAGTTGGTACCTTAACTCGAATTTACCTGTCTTGATGACATCCATGATGTGCAACTAACAAGATAAACCAAAATTAAGCCGGCAAGTGAGACCTGGCAGTACATATTTTGACATGAGCAGAGTAGACTTGCGATAAAGTATAAAAAGTTGGGGCGTCCGGTTCGAATACGACCAGAAACCCGGTCCAAAGGGGTTATGCTAAGATTCGGATGCGATCATATAGCCCCCAGTGGGTGTGGCGATGCCAATCAAAAGGGTATCGACAGCTATGTTCTCTTTGGTTCGAATACGACTCATGTTTGAACAGGAAGCCCCCAAGTGACTCTGAAAATTGTTTAACGACGCTGATTCGAATACGATCCACGTCGGTTCTCAGAGGGGTTACACTATGATTCAAATATGACCAAAGGCAACCTCCCAATGAGCTTGGCACTTTGCCAATCAAATGGGTATCAACAGCTATGTTCTCTTTGGTTCGAATACGACCCATGTTTGAACAGGAAGCCCCCAGGTGACCTTACTGCTTACGGCTAGACTCGAATACAATCATAAGCCGGATCCTCCTTTCAAATTAGTATGTAGAAAATGACACACACATAATTGGAGGAGAAAAAGGACAGAGGTCCTGCTTTATTGCTTATCATAACATATACATGTCTTAGATAAATATGTACACCACGAGAGCCGGTAGCTCAAGTGTAGTAAGGCCGAAGTTGAGCTATGTTCCACGGCCGACGGGTCTCCTCCTTAGACTTACGTGAATCTTTACGTTCCCGAATATCAATGAGGTAATATGACCCGTTGTGCAAGTTCTTACTGACAACAAAGGGCCCTTCCCAGGGTGGGGATAACTTGTGTGCATCTGTTTGATCCTGGATGAGCCGGAGCACAAGGTCGCCTTCCTGGAAGACCCGGGACTTGACCCGGCGGCTGTGATAACGGCGCAGGTCTTGTTGGTAAATCGCTGAACGGGCTGCTGCCACATCACGCTGTTCGTCCAACAAGTCCAGAGCATCTTGGCGCACCTGTTCATTATCCGTCTCAACATAAGCCGCCACACGAGGCGAATCATGACGGATGTCACTGGGGAGGACTGCTTCTGCTCCGTAAACCATGAAGAAAGGCGTGAAGCCAGTAGACCTGTTAGGAGTAGTGTTGATGCTCCATAAGACGGAGGGCAGCTCCTCCACGCAACAACCCGGCGTCCGTTGCAAAGGGACCAAAAGCCGGGGTTTGATGCCCTTCAGAATCTCCTGGTTAGCTCTCTCATCTTGACCATTGGATTGGGGGTGAGCCACTGAGGAAACATCAAGTCGGATATGCTCCCGTTGACAAAATTCTTCCATAGCGCCCTTGGATAAATTGGTGCCATTGTCAGTTATGATGCTGTGCGGAAAGCCGAAGCGGAAAATCACCTTTTTCATGAATTGAACCGCCGTGGCTGCATCGCACTTGCTAACTAGCTCAGCCTCCACCCACTTTGTGAATTTTTCAATTGCCACCAAGAGGTGGGTCTTCTTATCCTTGGATCGTTTAAAAGGCCCAACCATATCAAGCCCCCAGACCGCAAAGGGCCAAGTGATTGGGATCATCCTCAACTCCTGAGCCGGCACATGAGCCCGTCGTGAGAACCTTTGGCAACCATCACATTTGCTGACCAAGTCCTCTGCATCAGCGTGAGCCGTCAGCCAATAAAAACCATGACGGAAAGCCTTGGCTACAAGAGATTTTGAACCGGCATGATGGCCACAATCCCCTTCATGGATCTCGCGCAAGATCTCTTGACCTTCCTCAGGGGAGATACAACGCTGAAACGCCCCTGAAACACTGCGATGATGCAACTCGCCATCAATGACAACCATTGACTTAGCCCGCCGTGTTACTTGCCTGGCCAGAGTTTCATCCTCAGGCAACTCCCCCCGGGTTATATAAGCCAGATATGGCATCGTCCAGTCTGGTATGACATGAAGAGCCGCCACCAGACGTGCCTCCGGGTCAGGGATAGCCAGGTCCTCCTCTGTAGGCAACTTGACCGAAGGGTTATACAGGACATCCAGGAAAGTGTTAGGCGGCACCGGCTTTCGCTGAGAGCCTAACCGGCTTAAAGCATCAGCCGCCTCGTTCCTCCTGCGATCAATATGCTCCACTTGGTATCCCTGGAAGTGCCCAGCAATGGCATCAACCTCGCGGCGATAAGCCGCCATTAGAGGGTCCTTAGAATCCCAGGTGCCCGACACTTGTTGAGCCACCAAATCCGAGTCCCCAAAGCATCTTACCCGGCTTAAGCTCATCTCCTTAGCCACCCGAAGACAGTGGAGCAAGGCTTCGTATTCAGCCGCATTGTTAGTGCAAGGAAACATCAACCGTAGCACATAATGGAACTTGTCACCTTTTGGGGAAGCCAATACAACACCAGCCCCCGAGCCCTCCAACTGTCTGGACCCGTCAAAGTGGATAGTCCAATAAGTGTTATCCGGCTTTTGTTCAGGCACTTGAGACTCTGTCCAATCATTGATGAAATCCACCAAGGCCTAAGATTTAACAGTCGTGCGTGGCACATATTTGAGGCCATGAGGTCCAAGTTCTATAGCCCATTTAGCGATTCTCCCTGTGGCCTCTCTGTTCTGGATAATATCACCAAGGGGGGCAGAACTGACCACAGTGATGGGATGACCCTGAAAATAATGCTTGAGCTTCCGGCTCGCCATGAACACACCGTATACGAGTTTCTGCCAATGCGGGTACCGCTGCTTGGACTCAATGAGCACCTCGCTGACATAGTAAACCGGCCGCTGAACCGGATGCTCCTTACCCGCCTCCGTGCGCTCCACTACAATAGCCACGCTGACGGCTCGTGCATTTGCCGCTACATATAGTAGCAAGGGCTCCTTATCAACCGGAGCAGCAAGGACGGGGGCTCTGCCAGTTGCTTTTTCAAATCCTCGAAAGCAGTATTAGCTGCATCATTCCAGATGAAGTTATCAGTCTTCTTCATCAACTGATATAGGGGCATAGCCTTCTCACCCAAACGGCTTATAAACCGGTTTAAGCAGCGATGCGACCCGCCAAACGCTGAACATCATTTATACAAGCCGGCTTAGACAGGGAGGTGATAGCCTTGATCTTCTCCGGGTTAGCCTCAATGCCTCTGTCAGAAACCAAGAAGCCCAATAGTTTGCCTGCAGGAACACCAAAAACACACTTGGCTGGGTTAAGCATCATCTTGTAGACCCAGAGATTATCGAAGGTTTCCCTTAAATCATCTATCAGGGTTTCTTCCTTAATGGATTTAACCACAATATCATCCACGTAGGCGTGAACATTGCGCCCGATCTGTTTATGAAGACAATTCTGCACACAACGCTGGTAAGTCGCCTGTGCACACTTGAGTCCAAAAGGCATAGACACATAGCAGAAGGCTCCAAAGGGAGTGATGAACGCCGTCTTCTCCTGGTCCTTAACTGCCATCTTAATCTGATGATACCCGGAATAGGCATCCAAGAAACTTAAGCGTGCACAACCTGCCGTAGCATCAATGATTTGATCAATACGGGGGAGAGCAAAAGGATCAGCCGGACACGCCTTGTTCAAGTCCGTGTAGTCCACACACATCCGCCAGGTGCCGTTCTTCTTTAGTACGAGCACCGGGTTAGCCAACCACTCTGGGTGAAAAACCTCAACAATGAACCCGGCCGCCAAGAGCCGGGCCACTTCTTCACCAATAGCTTTCCGCCTCTCTTCGTTAAACCGTCGAAGGAACTGTCTGACCGGCTTAAATTTTGGATCGATATTGAGAGTGTGCTCAGCGAGTTCTCTAGGTACACCTGGCATGTCAGAAGGTTTCCACGCGAAGATGTCCCTATTCTCACGGATGAACTTGATGAGCGCGCTTTCCTATTTCGGGTCCAGATTTGCACTGATGCTAAACTGCTGAGACGAGTCACCTGGAATAAAATCAACCAGCTTAGTCTCATCAGCTGATTTAAATTTCATTGCTGGTTCATTCTCTGTGGTTGGCTTTTTCAGAGAGGTCATATCTGTCGGGTCAACATTGTCTTTATAAAATTTCAACTCTTCTGTGGCACAAACAGACTCTGCATAAGCCGCGTCACCTTCCTCACACTCCAGAGCCACTTTCCGGCTGCCGTGAACCGTAATGGTCCCGTTGTGACCCGGCATCTTGAGCTGTAAGTACACATAACACGGTCGTGCCATGAACTTGGCGTAAGCCGGCCGTCCGAATATAGCGTGGTATGGACTTCTTATCTTGACCACCTCGAAGGTCAACTTCTCCACCCTGTAGTTGTTCTCATCACCAAAAGCCACTTCCAATTCGATCTTGCCGACTGGATAAGCCGACTTACCAGGTACCACACCATGGAAGATAGTATTTGACTGGCTAAGGTTCTTATCGACCAGCCCCATACGACGGAAAGTCTCATAATAGAGGATGTTGATGCTGCTGCCTCCGTCCATGAGTACTTTTGTGAACTTATAACCTCCCACTTGAGGGGCCACCACTAAGGCCAGGTGGCCCGGGCTATCCACCCGGGGGGGTGATCCTCCCTACTCCACACTATGGGCTGCTCAGACCACCGTAAATAGCGTGGTACTGCCGGCTCAACAGCATTAACAGCCCTCTTGTGAAGCTTCTCGTCTCGTTTGCACAAGCTAGTGGTGAACACGTGATACTGTCCACCGCTAAGCTGCTTCGGGTTGGTCTGATATCCCCCTGCTGCTGTTGATGACCCTGACCCGACTGTTGATTAAAGCCCCCTTGGCCGTTCTGGGGACCGGAATTTGAACCACCGCCCGGGCCATGAAAGCCGCCGGCGCCTGAACCACCAGCGCCTGAGCCTCCGCCCGGACCATTGTAGTTTTTAAAGGCCTTCATGATAGCACAATCCTTCCACAGATGAGTCGCCGGCTTCTCTCTAGAGCCGTGTCTCGGACAGGGTTCGTTCAACAGCTGCTCCAGAGAAGGTCCTGATCCGCCACCTCGGGGAGGGGGCCTCCCCTTGCGTCGCTGGTTGTTACCTTGAGAGTTGGTGTTGGCTACAAACTCTAGGCTACCATCGGCCTTACGCTTGCCCCCTCCTTGGTTCCCTGGGTTAAACTGGGGACCCTTGTCGTTGCCATTCTTCTTTCCCTTCCCTGCCCTTTCATCATCTGAGGGGGGGTCCTTGGTACCATCGGAATCGGCGTATTTGACAAGAGCCGCCATTAGGGTACCCATATCGGTGCAGTCGCGCTTGAGCCGCCCAAGCTTCATCTTAAGGGGCACAAAGCGACAGTTCTGTTCCAACATTAAGACTGCAGAGCCGGCATCCATTTTATCTCATGAATGTATGATCTCCTTGACCCGGCGAACCCAATGGGTTGTGGACTCGCCGTCCTGCTGCTTACAGTTAGTCAAATCCACAATTGACATAGATTGCCTGCAGGTATCTTTGAAGTTTTGAATGAACCGGGCTTTCAGCTCAGCCCAGGACCCAATGGAGTTCGGTGGTAGCCCTTTTAACCACGTGCGGGCAGTTCCATCTAACATCATGGTAAAATATTTGACCATGGCCGCCTCGCTGACTTCTAGTAATTCCATAGCCATCTCATAACTCTCAATCCAAGCCGCAGGCTGTAAGTCCGCTGTATAGTTAGGCACCTTCCTAGGGCCCTTGAAGTCTTTAGGTAGACGTTCATTACGGATGGCTGGTACCAAACAAGGGACTCCCCCGGTCCTGGTAGAAATTCCTACATCAACGGACGTCGTCGGATAAGCCGGGGGGTCTGGTAAGCCGTCAATTGAGGCGCCTGCTCCGCCTCTTGCCGTGCTTGGGTTGTCGCGTAGAAGGCTCCGTTATGAGCCGGGCCATGACCGGGGGCGGGTCGTGGCGTCTGACATTACTTGAGCCGGTCGCTGAGACCATGTGCCGGCTATAACTCGGGCTCTGGCCTGGACGAGGGGTTGAGTGGATCCTGTCCCGGCTGTAGGAGTACGCCTCTTGCTGTGCTAGCGCCGTCTACAGGAGTTCCCTGACCCGGCGGGTTTCGATGGCCGCTGGAGAATCGCCGTCAACGGGGAGAGCCGCCAGCCGTGCTGCTGTGGCCACCATGTTCTCTAGCGGGTTATCATAATGACCCGGGGGTATTGGCACATACTGAGGCGGGGCAGGGGGCACCTGGGGAGGCCCCATCATTCGTGGCTGAATAAGGGGCCCAGACCCGGGCGCAATGACTCCTGGCGGGTTACTAGACCCTGCACCCGGCGTGTTAAAGAGATTGCGTGGATCGTAGACCGGCGGGAGCCGAGACTGGGCCTTCTGACGCCTCCTTCTCATAACCTCGTTGGCCGCGTTCTGGTCCATCGTGAGTTGGAAGGACTGCGCCTGAATTAGCTGAGTCCGGGCATCGAGGGCCGCCCGCTCCGCAGCCAGCCTGATTCCTTCCGCTGCAAGATCCTCTTTAGCCTTTATCAGATCTAATTTTAACTGTGCCACCTCCGCATCGTGCTGAGCTTGCTCCGCCGGGTCGACCGTGGCGGTTAACAGGGCCGTCATCTTGTCCGTGAGATCCATCAGCACCTGGGCCGGAGAAGGCACCGGGTTTCCCGTTCCAGCAGCGGGGTTCTGAATAGGCTACGCACCGGCCATAAAAACTCCAACCTGACTTGGCGGCTCAAAAAGGTCCGGAATACTGTCGCCATCGGAACAACCCATGAGCCTGCTATCTTGGAGTTGGTGCAACGAGTTTGATTCATCGGTGGCCGACTCGCCGTCAGAGCCGGCGGCCGCCTCATCACGAGACCCGGAAGGATCAGAGGGCCTCCCATGGATGCATCCCACAAAAGCGCGCCTTAAGGCAGGCCGGGCCCGAGCGGGTCGTGCACGCTGAGCCGTTTCAACGAGATCGGCGCCGAGATCCGGCTCGGGGCCCGGCTCACCAACCTTGCCAATCAAGACATGAATTCCGCCAAAGGGGACCCGGTACCCGTACACAATTGAGCCGGCGTCGGGGCCCCAGTCCCTGTCGTCGATGTAGAGCTTGCTGCGATGACTCTTGGTCATCCGGCCTACGGCGTACCCCTTGAGTCCTTCGAAGCTGCCTTTCAAGAACTCAAATCCACCGTGCGCGAGCCCCACGGTGGGCGCCAACTATCGTGGAATTGTCACGGCAGATGTCCTTAAGCTAGGACTTAGTCGTGGAGCCATCGCAACTAGGAAGCTTGAAGGGGTTATGCGGGACAAGGAACACGAGGGTTTATACTGGTTCAGCCCCTTACGGTGAAGGTAAAAGCTTACGTCCAGTTCGAGGTGTTATTGATTAGGGTTACGATCGCCAGGGAGTTAAACAGCTATCCCCGGTTCTCGATGAGGTTGGTGTCGCCCTTAAGCTGCTGCCGGGTCCTCCCTTTATATAGGGAGGCTGACGCCCAGCAGCCCTTAGAGTCCCGGCCGGCTCATAAGAGCGTCCGGCTCGGACTCTAAACAATACTTGCCTTACACTACAAGTCTACTATAACAATCATGATAACTACGTGATTTAAGCCATATCCGGGTCTCAGCCCATCTCTGGCCCATTATCTTGAAACTCGGCTCCTGGGCTTCTGGCAACGACCCTACGAGTAACCCGGCCCCTCCTGGCGGGTGACTCTAAGGTCTATATCCTCAACAATTACGTTGTGGTGTTCCACGTGGTGTGATTTGTGAAACTATTCCACATTGTTTTAAATGAAGGCCAAACTTGTAACTCAAATATTCGCCTCCGCGATCAGATCGTAGAAACTTTATTTTCTTGTTACGATGATTCTCCACTTCACTTTGAAATTCTTTAAACTTTTCAAATATTTTGGACTTGTGTTTCATCAAATAGATATACCCATTGTCGGTGTCAAAACCGGCAGATCTCGGGTAGGGGGGCCCAAGCTTGAGTCTAAGGATCGCTGGTAACAAGGGACAACAGGAACACGATATTTACCCAGGTTCAGGCCCTCTCAAAGGAGGTAAAACCCTACGTCCTGCGTGGTTGTATTCGATGAGTATAGGGGTTACAAGAGTTGATCTACCTCGAGATCGTAATGGCCAAACCCTAGTTGTCTAGCCTATGACTATTTTGATGCCCTCTGCGGACTAACCCCTCCAGTTTCTATACACATCGGAGGGGCCCAGGGTTATACAAAGTTGGTTCATAGAGGAAAGGAGTATTACACCCGGACACCAAACTTGTTGTTCTACGCACATAGAGTCCTACCCGGACACGGGAGGTGGTCTTTTGCTTCGTCTTCACGACCCATCAGTCCGGCCCATATCGAATAGACCAGACACCTGAGGACCCCCTAATCCAGGACTCCCTCAGTAGCCCCCGAACTTGCCTTCAATGAAGATGTAGTATCCGGCTTATGTCTTCAGCTTTGCAAGGCGGGTTCTTCATCATACTTCGAATTGATGACAGTCCGATTTTGACCTTTATGCCATGCCTTTACGATTCCTTCCTGTCGTCGCCTCGATTTCCATGCGTCGGGCGAATGTGAATGGTCCATAATTTTTTACAAATAAGCCCCGTACCATGCAAGGGCGACATCTATATAAGGAGGTTAGATCCCCAAATGCCATCCCACTTCGCGCAAAGAGCATCAGAGCAGACCATGAAAAACTTCAAAACATGGCGAGCGCTCCTAGCTCTTCCTCGCGCCCTAATGGCCCTCAAGCGGGCGATTGGCAAAGCTGCTCAGTGTCTCACCTTCAGCTGAATCGACTTCAGACGGAGGGATATATATCTCACTCCCGCGGATCTAGTCTCCGTGCGAGCGGGATTAGCCTCGATTGGCAATGCTGTGCTAGCAGAGAATTTCCCCAACCCCAACAAGGAGGAGAGGGTGTGCTTCGCCTCGTTTCTTCTGAGGGGCTTAGGATTTCCGATCCACCCCTTCCTCAAAGGTCTATTGGAATTCTACGGGATCCAGCTGCACAACCTCACACCAGGTTCTATCTTGCACATTTTGGGTTTTGTCGCTCTCTGTGAATTGTTTTTAGGCTGCGAGGCTCATTTCAAACTGTGGAGAAATTTATTTTGCCTCATCCGTCGTTCCCAAGGGGGTTCCATATTTGAGGTGTGCGGTGCCGAAGTATGGTGCATAGCCAGATCAGGTTACCTCGTCGGAACTCCCAAGAAGGAATCCGAAGAATGTACTTCGGAATGGTTTTATATTGAGGACGTTCCCCTTTCGGACCCAGTTCGGCGTGGAATTCCCGAATTCTCCAGTGCTCCTTTGAACAAATGCTTCAGTTGGCGCCCCTGGGGCCCCATGCAAGAAGACAGTGCATAAGTAAATAGGTTGGTCAGCAAGGTTAGGGTACTTGCCCATTCCGAACTCTTGATAATCGAAGTCATGGCCATCACGATAAAGCGATGCATCCAACCCCTTCAGTCTAGAGTGAACCCTTTATGGTGTTACAACGGAACGGACAACACATCTCGTTATAAGCACGAGGGCCCAGATACCCCAGCCGCTCTGGCCGCCATTCTGGCATATCTTTATATGGGGGAGAAAGAAGAATTCACCTGTTTAAATTGTCAGGAAGGTTTTTCCATGTATAACCCCATTGAATGGGTAAGTTTTTGATTATCAGCATTGTCCTACCTCATTATCGAGGTATGCTAATCAAATTGTTCTGGTCATCTTAAAACAGACATGGAGGAAGGTGGTCGAAAAGGTTCATAGCCCCTCCCCACAGCCAGAGGACTATGCTCGCAATGAAGAGCCCAGCTTCCGCAAGGCTCTAGATATATGTATAGAGTATGATGATGGAGTCTTTTATCAAGCGAGCCTTGATGGCTCGAAAGTGGCTATTATGGCCGACTACCCCGGCCTTCTCCCTTTGTCCAATGTAAGTACTCGGAAATCATCCTCAAAAAGGAGCCCCCCACTTGCGTCTCACCCATCATACTGAATTGTGCTTCATAGGATCGGCGCTCATCGAGCCTCACTCCATCGAGGGCAGCCTCTAGGAAGGCAGCTTCTACGCAGGGGGAGCCATCAAAATGAAAGGAAACCCGGAGCACCGTCGATCCCCCTCCTTCATCAAAGAGGTGTAACCTTTAATATGTGCCTAGGCATAAGACTAGATTGTCATATTTATCCTCACACGGCGAACCATGTCCAAAGGCCCAGTTAGCCGGTCATCAGCTAATCTGGCACCCGGGCTCATCAACCAGGACGAGAGCCAATACGGATGCAACGCTAACTCATCCACCTCATGAGGATTCGGATGATGTATCCATCACAAATTCCGAAGTGGAGAGCGTGATGAATCATCGACGACTGAAAGAGACCATGCGTGCTCCAGCTTTTATTGAGCAGGAATTCAATACCCTCAGCTCCGTGGATGCATATATCCGAGCCACCCGAGATTGACTTGCAGGAGTTGCTCACCTGTTTTCTAAGGATATGCAGGTAGGAGTGTGTGTAAATTTAGTAGATATATGCCAGTAGCCCCCGAGACTTTAAGCGGTTAGACCAACCGATTTAAGGATCGTTATGATCGCAGGTTCTCAAAGAGAAGAACAATGCGCTGTCCCAGGAGCTTGAAACAAGCCGGACAAAGCTAAATGCCGCCACCACAGAGCTAGGAGAAATGAAGAAATTCACGATGACCATTGATCAACAGAACAAACTAGAGGAGGCAAAGGATAAGCAAGCCTAATAGATAAAGAGCTTAAAGGCCCAATTATCGGACGCACAAAAAGAGAATAGAAAGTTGAAAGGCGGCATATTTGGTATGACCTTTGAACCATCCAGGCGACTCATATTGTCCGGTAATTCGGACTATTATAATGTTGTTTTTGCAGGTCTGTTAATCGGACGTCATGAAGAAGAAGTATCCGGATTCCGAGGTGACGTTCTAAAAGAACTATCTGTAGTGCATGAGCGGGCCCGAAAAGCCATGAAGAGTATGGTCAAAGCCTTATGGCCATCCGGTGCCCCTCCAGAAAGTATGGAGGAGTTGGCGAACCTGTTCAAAGGTGCCCGACGCTGTTTTGAGCTAGGGAAGGCATCATCATGCCGGGAAGGTGCACGAGAGGCATGGGCAATGGTGAAAACACGCTACACCGGGCTTGATCCGAATCATATGGCCCGAGTTGGACCTCAGGGACTGGACGGAAAAGAGATTCCCATGAACTTGGTATATGACCAAGTGATGATAGCTGTGAAATATTCACATGAAGACTATCGCTTAAACAGTCTTATAGATGACATAGATAAAGAGTAGGCATTCGATTTGATGTATCAATGTACTTTATCATCGAACTTATCTCCAACCGAACTTGTTCAAAAAATTTCATCGCAAGCCTTCAGCTTCAACCTACGAACCAAGAAGTTGGAGTGTTTCCGGATAGCATGTTTGAATGTAATAAACATTCATTATGTCCGGAAACCAGGCAATCCGTTCATATTGCTCAAGCAGACAAAATTTGTTCTGGGAGTTATGTTATATTACTATTTAACGTAATAAACATCTTCTAGGGAAAATAGTTCCGTTAAGGGTTCCTTCCCCTCGGGCAGCATGCATAATTATGCATGCCTAGGGTTTGATCTGAAAGATAGAATTATGGGCAGCCTATCCCTTATTTTTTAGAAGAATGACATAAACGTAAATAATCTGTCGTGGCTTGCCGACCAATTATTCCCTTAAGAACGCTAGCTTTCGGCTTCACCTGTCTGAGGTACAGATCCGGATTACCTGGTTGTAACAATCGTAGAGGTGCTCCCTTTACACCCTAGACGAACAATCAGGAACGTAGGGTATAAACACAGGAGCGAGGCAACCCAGCTTGGCAAAAACCTAAGTCATAGAGGTGCATATAATGGCAAAAGATGTATAGAAAAAATGACATAAACAATATAAGCAACAAGCTTTTAGTAATAAGCCTTGTCAAAGAAGCCCCCAGTTACAATGGGGCATGTACATTTAAAGATGTGTACCCCTAACAGTTCGGTAGATCCGAACGCACCCTGGGATATTAAAAGGAAAAATAAAAAAGGAGAGTAGAAAAAAGGAACCCAGTCAAAGTAAAAAAAGGTGCTACCGAACTATCCGTAGAATCGTCAGAGCCGAGCAGCGTTCCATGGATTCGGCTCAAGGAAATAATTCGATGCATTACGAAGGCGATAGGATCCTCCTGTGAGAACTTCATCAACGATGAAGGGGCCCTCCCATCTTGGTCTGAGCTTATCCTTTTTCTTCTCTGGGAGACGCAAGACGAGGTCGCCAATGTTATATGTCTTGGCCCGCACTTCTCTGCTTTGGTATCGTCTCGCCTGTTGTTGGTAAAATGCGGAACAAGCTTGTGCGATATCGTGCTCCTCTTTGAGGCCGTCTAGGTCATCCTGCCGATCGAGCTCGGCTTCTCGCTCTTCGTACATGCGCACTCGAGGTGAGTCATGAATAATGTCGCAGGGCAGGACAACTTCTATGCCGTACACCATGAAGAAAGGTGTGTATCCGGTTGTTCGGTTAGGTGTAGTCCGCATCCCCCAGAGCACGGAATCGAGTTCCTCAACCCAGTGCTTGTCTGACTCCCATAGGGAGCGCACCAGTCAGGGTTTAATGCCGCTCATTATCAGGCCATTGGCCCGTTCGACCTGACCGTTTGTTTGAGGGTGGTAGACGGATGCATAGTCGAGTTTACTGCCCATTTAGCACACCAGCTTTTCACCTCATCGGCTGTAAAATTGGAGCCATTATCAGTGATGATGTTGTGCGGGACACTGTAGCGGTGTACCACGCCGGATATAAAGTCAATCACTCGTCTTGCTTTAGCCGTTCTTACTGGTTTGGCCTCTATCCACATAGTAAATTTGTCTACGATAACCAGTAAAGATTTCTTTTTGTGCCTTCCCCCTTTAAGGGGTCTGACCATATCGAGCTCCCGGAACGCAAAGGACCAAGTGATGGGGATTGTTCTTAAGGAAGTGGGAGGCATATGACTTTTATTGTCGAAAAGCTGACATCCCACACAATGTTGGACAAGGGCTTGTGCGTCTGCTCGGGCCGTTGGCCAGAAAAATCCTGTCCGGAAGGCTTTGCTTACGAGGGCCCGAGCTGCGGCATGGTAGCCGCCCAGACTAGCATGTATTTCGGCCAAGAGTTGTCGTCCCTCCTCTTTGGAGATGCACCTTCGGAGAACTCCGGCAGTGCTTTTCCTGTACAGCTCACCTTCATGAACTTTGTAGGCTTTAGAACGCCGAACTATGTGACGGGCCTGATTTTGATCATCCGGAAGCTCCTGCCTATTAAGGTAGTCCAGGAAGGGTTCGGTCCAAGGAGTAATAACAGCCATGATCTTATGAGCAGAGGGCATTATTTCGGTACCTGAACCCCCGATGATATCTGTATTGTGTTTGATTGCTGGGGGCGTGATCAGGTCCGTAATGGCATCTCCGCTCTTGTCCTGCCATACCATGGATGGCTTGCAGAGCCTTTCCACAAAGGTATTAGGCGAGATGGGGTCGCGCTTGGCGCCCATGCGAGCGAGTATGTCCGCTGCCTAGTTACTGTCTCGAGCGACGTGATGGAGGGAGACCTGGATTCGGGGGTCCTCAGGTGTCCGTCCTATTCGAGCATGGGCTGGGCTGATGGGCCGTGAAGATAGAGCGGAAGATTATTCCCCGTGTTCGGATAGGACTCCTGGCTGCGTGGAGGGCAAGATTCAAGACCAGATGTGCTGTTTTCTTCCCTTGTAAACCGCCTCTGTACCCCTCCGGTGTATATATACACCGAAGGGTTTAGTCCGTAGGGATCATCAGAATTAATATAGGCTAGACATCTAGGGTTTAGCCATTAGATCTCAAGGTAGATCGACTCTTGTAACCCCTATACTCATCAAATACAATCAAGCATGACGTAGGGTTTTACCTCCATTAAGAGGACCCGAACCTGGGTAAACATTGTGTTCCCTGTGTCCCTTGTTACCTTTGATCCTCAAACGCATAGTTCGGGACCCCCTACCCGAGATCCACCGGTTTTAACACCGACATTGGTGCTTTCATTGAGAGTTCCACTGTGCCGTCGCAATAAAGGCTTGATGGCTCCTTCGATCATCGACAATGATGCGATCCAGGGTGAGGCTTTCCTCCCCGGACAGATCTTCATATTCGGCAGCTTTGTACTGCGGGCCAACTCGCTTGGCCATCTGGAGCAGATCGAGAGCTACGCCCCTGGCCATCAGGCCAGGTTTGGGAACTTGAACTATACTGCCGACATCCACCGAGACTTGATCTTCTACGGATTCGAGCCCATGTCAGGTGCGCCGCACAGTCACGACGAGCATGACTTAGCTCTGCCGTCGGACAGTGTTCGGGAAATCACATCTGCAACTACTCCGGCCCTCAATCCGGAATAGATTGCGCCGTCCCAGGACGGAGGGATGGACCCCGCCACGAAGGCCGCGCACTCAGCGGTGATAGAGTCGAATGCCGACTTCACTTCCTATGAGACCCGCATTGCCGGACACTTGGATTCGTCCCCGGCCACGGGCTCCGAACCGCCTGCGTTCGTGCCTATCGAATCTGATTGGGCACCGATCATGGAGTTTTCCTCCGCGGATATCTTTCAGCACTCACCACTGGGCGACGTGCTAAACTCATTAAGGTCTCTCTCCTTGTCAGGAGACCCTTGGCCGAACTATGTCCGGCTAGAGTGGGATGCGGACGACGAAGAAATTCGCTCCCCACCCACCACCCACTTAGTAGCCACTGTCGACGATTTAACCGACATGCTCGATTTCGGCTCCGAAGACATCGACGATATGGACGACGATGCAGGAGATGAACAGGAACCACCGCCCACAGGGCGCTGGACTGCCACCTCATCATATGATATATACATGGTGGACACCCCTAAAGAAGGCGATGGTGATAAGGCAACGGAGGATAATCCCTCCAAGAAGCAATACAAGCACCAGCGTCAGCGGCGCCGCTCTAAGTCCCGCCATAGCAAAAGCAGCGATACCGGCACAAGAGATAATAACGCTCCGGATAGTGCCGAAGACGAAGACAATCCCCTCCAGCCAGGCCTCGAGCAGGAGGATGAACAAGCTAGCCCTCAGGAACAGGCAGCAGACGGAGAATCAGAGGATGAATATTACATGCCTCTCTCCGAAGACGAGGTGAGCCTCAGCGACGAAGAATTTATCGTGCCTGAGGATCCCGTCGAGCAGGAGAGCTTCAAGCGCCGGCTTATAGCCACAACAAATAGCCTGAAGAAAAAGAAACAACAGCTTCGAGCTGATCAAGATCTGCTAGCGGATAGATGGACTGAGGTCCTGGTGGCCGAGGAATAAGAACTCGAGCGCCCAACCAAGAGTTACCCAAAGCACAGGTTGCTACCCCAACTCGAGGAGGAAGTATTAAAACTTGCATTACCAGCGTATGATGCGGCTGATGGGCCACCTCGTGGCCGAGACAGAGGGGCATATCAGCCCGAAGTCCAGCCCGCACCCCGTCGCCAGACAAACAAAAACACCAAGGCCCGGGGCAACATGCAGGACCTGCGAGATGTATTGGAAAACAAAGCAGGACATACAAGATTGATCTACGGATCATGGGGGCGCGCCCCAACGCGTGACGATGATCGTCACGCCGGATACACTAAAAGCAAACCCGGCCGGGCCGAATACAGCAGACAAGACTCGTATGAACTACGTCGTGACATAGCCCGACACAGAGGCGCCGCACACCCCCTATGCGTCACTGATGAAGTAATGGATCACGAATTCCCAGAAGGATTTAAACCTGTGAACATTGAGTCATATGATGGTACAACAGACCCCGCGGTATGGATCGAGGATTTCCTCCTCCACATCCACATGGCCCGCGGTGACGATCTACATGCCATCAAGTACCTCCCACTAAAACTCAAAGGACCAGTGCGACATTGGCTGAATAGCTTGCCAGCAAACTCCATTGGCAGTTAGGAGGTTTTGGAAGATGCATTCCTTGACAACTTCCAGGGCACTTATGTGCGACCAACGGATGCTGATGACTGGAGCCATATAACTCAGCAGCCAGGGGAATCGGCAAGGAAATTCTGAACCCGGTTCCTAACTAAAAAGAACCAAATTGTCGACTGTCCGGATGCAGAGGCCCTAGCGGCATTTAAGCATAACATCCGTGATGAGTGGCTCGCCCGGCACCTCGGCCAAGAGAAGCCAAAGTCTATGGCAGCCCTCACGACACTCATGACCCGCTTTTGCGCGGGCGAGGACAGCTGGCTGGCTCACAGCAACAACACATCAAGAAATCAAGGCAATTCAGATGCCAAAGATAGTAACGGCAGACCACGTCGTAACAGACACAAGCGCCGCAACAACGGCGACAACGCCGAAGACACGGCAGTCAATGCCGGATTCAGTGGCTCTAAATCCGGTCAGTGGAAGAAGCCGTTCAAAAGAAGCAATCCAGGCCCGTCCAGTTTGGACCGCATACTCGATCGCTCATGTCAAATTCATGGCACCCCCGATAAGCCAGCCAATCACACCAACAGAGAATGCTGGGTGTTCAAGCAGGCCGGCAAGTTAAATACCGAAAACAGGGAAAAGGGACTGCATAGCGACGATGAGGAGGAGCCCCGGCCGCCGAACACACGAGGACAGAAGACATTTCCTCCCCAAGTGAAAACGGTGAACATGATATACGCAACCCATATTCCCAAGAGGGAACGGAAGTGTGCACTAAGGGACGTCTATGCGATGGAGCCAGTCGCCCCAAAGTTCAACCCTTGGTCTTCTTGTCCGACCACTTTCAATCGTAGGGACTACCCCACTAGTATCCGTCATGGCGGTTTTGCCGCATTGGTTCTTGATCCCATCATTGACGGATTTCACCTCACTCGAGTCCTGATGGACGGTGGAAGCTGCCTGAACCAGCTCTATCAGGATACAGTGTGCAAAATGGGTATAGACCCCTCGAGGATCAAACCCAGAAAAACCACCTTCAAGGGTGTCATACCAGGTGTAGAGGCCTGTTGCACGGGATCAATCACACTGGAAGTGGTCTTCAGATCTCCGGACAACTTCCGAAGCGAGGAACTAATCTTCGATATCGTCCCATTCCGTAGTGGCTATCACACACTACTCGGACGAACCACATTTGCTAGATTCATGCGGTACCGCACTATGCGTACCTCAAGCTGAAAATGCCAGGACCCTGCGGAGTTATAACAATTAATGGAAACACAGAACGCTCGCTCCGCACGGAGGAGCACACTGCAGCCCTCGCAGCGGAAGCACAGAGCAGCCTTCTGAGGCCAACCGCCAATTCGGCGAAAAGGCCCCCGGACACCTTCAAGCGAGTCTGGAGTAACCTGCAACAGGATCTCCAGGCACGTTCAGAGCTCGGATAGCAATTTGGCCTCTGCCATAGTCCCAGTCAAGCGGCGAAATTTGTGCCGCGCGTACATAACTACGCACTCAAAATACCATGGGCATAGGCGGTGGCATGGCTATGGCACGACCCACAATGCGGCTCAACCGCCCCAGGGCATGTATACCACTACAAAAAAATACACTTCCGTGATGATACGTGTTTGTCATAGTAGGTCGCGTTTTTTGTCATGGATGTACATCCATGACAAATTTATGACAGAATCAAGATAGTCATACCTGTGCTGTCGTAGAAGTGTTCCATGACATTACCAAAATTATCATCACGGAAGTGTCCACTTCCATGACGATAAATCGCGCGTCACAGAAGTGCTTTCGTCAAGGGTGACCGACACGTGGCATCCACCGTAACGGAACGCCGTTAAGCTATCGGGTTGGGTTTTGGATCCGATAACCCGTTAACAGCCCCGACCAATGGGGATTTTCCACGTGTAAAATCATCATTGTCTGGAGGAAACACGTGTCGGCTCATCGCTGGGACAGATGCCATCCACTCATTGGACAGAAGGCGCCTATGATACATCGACATGTGGCACGGCCCAAAAGAGGCCCATTCCTGTGAAAAGGCCGGCCCGTTTGACTTGGTCAAAAGGTGGCGGGCCGGCCCATGGAAAGCCTGTTAACGGCCTGTTCGCATATAGCCCATTTACAGCCCGCTAACCCAAGGCCCGTTATGCCCTATTCGAATTAGGCCCAGTAGCGTCATCTGGGCCATCCAATATGATTCCAGCCCATTTTCACTTCTGGCACATGTATGGCCCATGACGTCTTTCGGCCCATATGAGGCCCTATGTAACTCTTGGCCTATTAGCGGCCCGTGGTGAAGCTGGCCCGTAATGAACAGTGTATCACTTTACACCCATTAACGGCCCGTGGTGAAACTGGCCTGTAAAGAACAGTGTATCACTTTATACCCATTAACGGCCCGTTATTCCGTTGGGCCGTTTCCAGCCCATGTTATCTTTCGGCCTTCTCAGAGCCCATTTATTCTTGGGCTATTTTCCAGCATTCGTTTACTTACGGCCCGTTACTGTCATTTTCTGCTTGTGGGCCAAATTCAGCCCGTGGTTACAGTCGGCCCGTTTGTGGTCCGTTAATACGTTGGGCCGTTTTCATAGCGTCATCAAATACGGCCTATTAACGATGGCCCGTTATGGTCGGCCCATGAACGGACGATTCCAACTCTAGCCCGTTTACGGCCAGAATGCGGTCTGTTTGGCCCATGTTTGGCCAATCGATCATACGGCCCGTATAAGGCCCATTGATGATACGGCCCGTAGAAGGCCCATTGTTTCTACGGCCCATAGAAGGCCCACTGTTTCTACGGCCCGCAGAAGGCCCACTGTTTCTACGGCCCGTAGAAGGCCCACTATTTCTACGGCCCGTAGGAGGCCCAGTGTCACTACAGTAAATATTAGCCCATGGTTATTGTGGCCTAGTTTTAAAAAATAGGTTATTGCAGCCACTAGCAAACCGCAGAAAAAGGACTGCACTAACTACAAGCAAACCAATAAACAAGACAACAGGGAAATAAATAAGCAAGCAACTTACACTAGGCTATCACGGCTATTACACATATTACATCCACTGGGCATCAAAGTTTGCCACCAGTGCAAATATAGGGAACACAGAAGCATATAAACGCCGTAGACAAACAAGTCCAGAGCTGAAACCACTTCAGAAGAGCTCAAGAAACAATATCCTGGGTACCCATAATGCTGGCAAGATGCTTAGCAAGCTTATTAACTTTCTCTTGTTTGGCGCTTAAGTCCTCGAGCGCTTGCTGTTGCACCAGAAAGTATGCATCTGAATTCTGCAGGGACTTCCTCAGTCCTTCGGCTTCCTGTCGCATAACATCTGATCGATGTCTTTCAACTTGAAGTTGAGACTCAAGAAGCTGAACTGATTCAGGCAACGAGTTCGAAGAGCTGGTGCCAGCAGTGGTAGCCAGTAACTCGAACACTACATCAAGACATGACTTTGGGGTTGTCTCAGTGTCTTCAATATAGTTTTTATCAGCTTTCTTGGAGACCAACAGGGATGTCTCACTATCTTGAACCTTATCTGCATTACTTCCTTTACCATTGCATAACAGGGTACTCTTCTCCAATATTTTATCCGCGTTCTAAAAGAGAAACAAACAAACACATCTCAGGTTTACAATGTAGTATATGAAACTCATTTTGGTAAACCAGTTCAGTAGTAAGGTGGACAGGATAACAGCATGAAACAAACATATATCTATGTAGTATGGTCACTGTATGGTCTGTATCATTCTAGTTTATGTTGCCAAATCAAGATAGATACAGTTCGAATCATATCTATTTAAGACAAAGCAGCATAGACAGAATATAAGTGTGGGAAACTACACAACAATAAAAACACTTGTAACGTGCATCGCATGAGAACAAAACTGTTTATTCAATTGAAACTGAAATCAACATAGAGCAAGTTACAACAGAAAACAGCCAAACACGTTGAAGAAACAGGTTTAAAACATACCTGTTGCGCCATTGGAGTTTCAATTGCATCCTTCAAATTTGAAATTAGTTGGTATCAGTAAATACAGTGATGCAAGAGCAAAGTAGTATGAACCATAGCTACGGAACCTAACCTGAGAACAATTCTTCTTCTGCTTTAAGCGTTGACTTCGGGTTCGGAGTGGTGGTCCTCGTGATTTGGGCACTGCAGTTGCCTTACTAACTGCTCGTGTTTGGGTGCTCTGTGGTGGAGACGGTGCTGTGTCAACGGGAACTGGGTGTCTATCTGCTGGGGTTGGGGTTAGAAGGGGTGTAGCCGGTTCTCTGTCCAACTGGGTAGGGGTACAATCTGCATGAGTGTGGGTTATGTGTGGTGGGGCTGGTTCTTGGGCAAGTACAACCATGGTTCTATCTGCATCGACAGGTAGCACGATCTTTTCTGAAGACCGTGTTTTTACTCCCACAGATACTGCCATCACTCCCTCCAATTGAAATGGCTGATAAAGAAGAAAAGTAATTGAATGTACAGACATTGTAAGATAGACAGGTGTAATGGATAGTAGGGAAGAAAACAGTGCATGAAATAATTCACATTTATGTTGTCTAAGCAAACAGAATAGCAGGACATAATTTCACATATATGATGGCTAATTAAACAGGATAGCATGACACAATTTCACATGTATGATGGCTAACTAAACAGGATAGAATGACATACTTGAAAATATGATGACTATGTAAACAGGATGACATGATATAACTATACGATGTGTCTATTAAAGTGGTTGGCATGCCATAAATCACAAACATGCCGTCGATGGAAACATGATGGCATGATATAATTCACGGATAGAATGACATAATTTAAAATATGATGACTATGTAAACAGGATGAGATGATATAACTATATTATGTCTTTAGAAAATGGGTTGGCATGCCATAATTCAGATACATGCTGTCTATGTAAACATCATGGCATGACATAATTCAAATATATGATTTATATACTAAGGAAGTGAGCACAGGGCAATCAAATATATGATGTGTCAACTAAGGAGATGGCATTCAATATTGTGTATATGATGTAAAAACTAAGCATTGCAATACAACATATGCATTATATGAGTAATATAACCCTGCCAAGTTTGAGCATACACCTCAGGGGGATAATAGGACTGATCATCTGCCTCTGAATCCTCCTCTGAAGAGCTATGTGTAACCAGCAAGATATCTGCTTCAGCAGGTAGCATTGTCTGCTCTGAAGACCTTGTTTTCACTCCAGATTTCTCCATCACCAATTCAAATGGCTGATGCACAGGAAGAGCAGTTGAATATACAAACATTGTCAACAAAAGCAATGAGAAATACAAAAAAGGACGACATGATATAATTCACATATATGACGCTTGCCTAAACAGCATGGCATTGCATAATGCACATACATAATGCCTTGCAACAAGATAACATTGCATAATTCACATATATAATGTCTTGCAACAAGATGGCATTGCATAATTCACATATATGGTAATTAGACACTAAACAGGTGGCATTCACACAAAGCATGTCTAAACTAAGCAAATGACATAGCAATGCAAGATACCATACACACGATATGAGCAACATAACCCTGCCAAGTTAGGGCATGCACCTCGGGGGGGGGGATATGACTGGTCACCTGTCTCTGAATACTCCTCTGAGGAGCTATCGGTAACCAGCAAGACATGCGCTTCGTCAGATAGCATTGTCTGCTCTGAAGACCTTGTTTGCACTCCAGATTTTTCCATGACCGTGCCGAATGGCTGATGCATAGGAAGAGTAATTGAATGTACTAAAATTGTTGACAAATTTAACACGTAATAAAAAAATGATGGCATGATATAATTCACATATAAGATGACTGGCTAACCAGGGTGGCATTGCAAAATTCACATATATGATGCCTGGCTAGACAAGATGGCATTTCATGATTCACATATACGATAAAGAGACTAAACAGATGGCATTGACACAAAGCATGTCTAAACTAAGCAGATGTCATCTTTAATGTATACAGTAAGCAATGCAAGGCACCATATGCATGATATTACCAACATCAACATGCCAAGTTAGAGCGAAGACCTCATGGGGTAAATAGGAGTGGTCTTCTCCTTCTGAATCCCCCTCAGAACAGTTATCTTCCTCTTGATTACGATCCGAAATGGGTGGAGGGGGCTGCCATTGCGCCCACCATGGCACGACGTCTGCATGAAATTTTATTTCCACGCAAGGCTCGTCTCTTTTGCTCTACATGATCAGTTCCATTGTGTACAATAACTGGCATGCATAGGAATAAAACATAGTGAGATTATGTAAGGAGTGCATGCACAAATCCAGAGTGATGGTAGCAAACTGTGGATAGACCCAAAACCAATGATAGCAGGCAGATAATAGCTTTAGTTAAAAAATACAGATAATGGCTCCTTTAATGTTTGTTTGCACCCAACATGAAACTCATAGTAGACACCGGAGATTAACCAGATAGTAGACAGATAGTACTGATTGCTGCCCCAATATGTACCCCACAACCATTTGAAAACTCAAGTTTCAGCATTAGTTTGGACCTGACTTGGAGTCTAATAGGTGAACACGACGATAATGTAACATGTCATCATATTAAGCGATGCATAACGTAAGCAGACATGGAAGAGTGCGACCTCTCTTGCGGACCCGTGTAGTCCTCAAGGTCATCTGCTCAGTTGATGATGGTAATGCAGTTGCCGTGGCTGCCGGCGGTGGGGAAGAAGATCTGAGGCGGCGAAAGACAGTCTGGAGGGCGGATCCCTGCTGTGGTGAACCCTTCCGTCGTTGGAGCAGCTGAGCTGGGGTGGAACACAGCGCCGCAGGAGCAGGACAAACCACACAAGGTTTTCTTTGACACATATTTGTAACAGAAGTAATTGAGTAAGGGCTTGTTTGAATTTGAGGATTCTAACAATGCATGGATAGGAAATAGACAGGAATAGGATAGGAATGCACGTGCAAAACAGAGAATTTAAAAACACAGGATTTCTGCCAATCTGGGTGTTTGATTCACAACAATTGGAAGATCACAGGATGCAAAAAAGCATGGTGAGATTAAGTCAAACCACAAGAAAATGTCGGTTATAATGCTATTATGCTACTATCTCTTAGTCTTGTGCTTGATGAATAGGAATATGAAAAGGAGAAGAAGTGGAAATTAGAATTCCTATGGTTTTTCTTTCAAGGAGACACTAAAGGAACAAATCCTACAGTTTTCCTTTGCTCCATTCCTTTGCACCAAATTCATGAAAAGTAGTACCATAGGAAACTTTCCAATTCCGATGTTTTTCATTCACTTTTCCTTTCAAGCACTGGCGATTCTAGTAGGAAGGCTTGAGCAAGGAAAATCCTACACTAAAAAAATGTTTTTGTGCTACTTCTATTACTTTGGACCCAGGCCACTGCCATACTAGCTCAACTCCCAGGCCCATCGACAAATGCACAGCTCAAACGCGCAGAGATAAATAATGATGGCGTTCAAGAGAGTCCATCACGGATAGCTAAGTTGCCTGGTACCTCACTGCTTGTCATATAGTAGGATAAAATAATCGTATTTCCCATTACTACGAGTGCTCAGTGGACAATATATATAACATGTAGAGTAAAAAAGAGATGCAACAAGTGTACAACCTCTTTGGCGAAGCCATGTCGATCTCAGCGTGATTGGGTTGGCCGGTGAGGATGCTCTGGCTGACTTGGCTGTCGGAGGAGGGGAAGAAGATCTTAGGCGTCTGGAGATGGAGCCCGAGGTACTACTCCGCTGTGATGGAGGGTTTCATCGTTGGAGCAGCTCCGGTGAGTTGTACGACGCCGAGACTGAAGCAGGACAAGAGAGACAACGAACAACGTTAACCTGAGTGGAATTCTAATAGCATCTCCAAGACATGATGTAAAATACATAACCACAAAGTGCTAGATGTAAAATACATCAGCCGCTCACCTCTGAACTTAACTGTCGAAACTGAATTTAACTGTCGAAACTGAACTTAACTGTCGAAACTGAGCTTAACT
Organism: Aegilops tauschii subsp. strangulata; assembly: GCF_002575655.3. Taxonomy (NCBI): domain Eukaryota; kingdom Viridiplantae; phylum Streptophyta; class Magnoliopsida; order Poales; family Poaceae; genus Aegilops; species Aegilops tauschii. The sequence goes on along the minus strand of NC_053036.3, from coordinate 410,286,662 downwards.
GTCGAAACTGAATTTTGCTGTCGAAACTGAATTTTGCTGCAGAAACTGAACGCACTAGCAAGGTGAGGCTACACGTCGGTCGACTGACTTTTTCATCTCTGGTCAGTCGATTTTGCAGCCGTTGGATACGAAATCAAGGGCCTGCGGTTCATCTTCAACCTCCACCCCCTGAGCCGCCAGCCACCATCGGCCAAACAGCAGCCCCCCGCCACCCGCGCCCGGCGGTGCGCCGCCCCGCCCGCCCCGAAAACACTCCCCACCGCCGGTCCGCCGCCGCCCCGGCCATCCCTCTAGGCCCCCCGTGCCGAGCTTTTTCTTCGGCGATCCCCACGCCACCCCCCGCCAACGCCCCGCCACCGCCGGCGACCACCTCCCCCATCCTGAACCCTAAGATAGATAGTGGGGTACCTCTCCGGCGAGCCCCCCTCCCCGCTGCGGCTGGTTCTTCCTTCACCCCGGCGAGCCCCCCCCCCCACCCCTGAAAATCAACTGACCCAAAAGTCAATTCAGTCGACTGAAGTGTAGCTAAATCGGAGCAGCATCGCAAGCAAGAGCAAGAGCGAGAGCAGCAGCGCGAGCAAGAGCAATAGCAAGAGCAGACCAGGCAGGGGACCGAGAGCAAGAGCAGAGCAGCAGCGCGAGCGAGAGCTAAAGCAGCAACAGCTCCTACTGATGTGGACGTCGCCGCCGAGGGAGCGATGCTGTGGAGGAAGTGGCCGGCGCCGCCGCCGTGGATGGAGCCGCGCCGTGTCGGCTCGAGACCGAGCGCCGGCAGCACCGTGAGATCGAATCAAGAAGAAAATGCGGCGATTAGTGTACAACCTCTTTGGTGGCGCCGATTAGGCCGCAGCTTCAAGCGAGGAAACGGTTATGATGATGCTCTTCCGGTGGTGCAGGTGAAGACGACGGTGTGGGAATGGAGGTGGCACGAAAGACGAGGGGAATGTCGGGGCATCTCCTTGGAGGTGGAGGACGGGGTGGCTGAACCGGTGGGACGATGAGATCGACGACGGATCCTCATCCGGTATGGTGGATGAGGGACGTCGAGGTGTTGCTGTGGACGACGTCGTCGGGGAAGAGGCTTCGGCTGGGTGGCGGACGGAGCAGGGTGTGGGGTTTCGTCGCGGGTTTTCGCGGCCTCGGTGTACGAATGGGTGGGCGGATGGGATGGCAGTGGGTAACCATGGCTTAGAGACGCGCTTGTCCGAAATGTGGGGTAAGTTACGAAAGTACCCCCACCGATTTGAGGCGGTTCTTTCGGTTCAGGGGTACCGCGGGCATTTCGCGTGTCGGGATTTCACAGGAGGTGGGAGTTTTCGCGTGCATTGTAATTTCGGAATAGCAAGGCGCGGGTTGAGATGAAGGGAGTTGTCGGAGCACAATGAGACAAAGATATATCTTAAATATTTTGGGCTAACAAGGCGCGGGTTGAAGAGGCGGGAGTTTCGCAGCACGATAGACAGAGACGCTAGCTTGAATTTTTGGCATAACAAGGCGCGGCTTGAAATTTCGGAAGAAGAAGCTTAACGTGTACCCAAAAAAAGACAATTTGCACCTCAACACGCACAACACACACACAAACACCATTTAGACTAGAGTAAGGTACACGTGCATTGCACGCATGAGATTTGGCAACCAAATTATGAATAAATACCACATTATAGCATGCAAGCTTTGAGTCATATATGCATGATGTAGATGTTCGTTTAATTCTTATAGTTCATTTCATTCAAAATCATCTAGTTTTTATAAGAAAGCTAATCTATTTTAAGATTCATTGAATTGTGCGTCGTAAGACATAAAGTAAAAACAAACAATGGCAAATTATGTAGAAAAACATTTGGGCAATTCTGATACGGAAGATTCTAGAACAAATAAGAAGTGCTTGTGTTTTGATGTTTGTGCATTATGCTGAAGTTCAACCATGGAGTCTTCTAGATTATACATGTGGCAAAATCTGTTGGAATCTAGATGATATCCAACGGCCAGTAGTGCTCAAAATTGCCATCTTTGGACCATCGGATTCGCCTCATCCAACGACCATCTTTCAAAGTTAAAGTTACCCGCACACAATATAAAAAATATAATATATAATATATATAGGGGTATAGATATAGATATGTGATGCGAAAGCCGCCCATCATCTCTAATTAGAATAGTGTGTCCATGCACGGATGCGACGTGGCCAAATGATGTCTGCCATTGGTATCTCAAATTCAAATCAGTCTGACCTTGTTCAATGTGTATACATTACAACATGCTCGTTTCCAAACCACACCGCGCAGATCTCCGTTATATTCATGCATGCATGGGTTTCAAACATCAGGATCTCTTATTCAAATATTTGAATTCAACTTTACATTGATTATGACCTCACCTATTCTTTTACACCCACATAGTAGTCTTCTCTTTATAATTGTACCACTAACTTTCTCTCGTGCATGCATGCACACACACTACCAGTCGGCATTATCCATCGCACGCATACAATCTTTTTCTTCAGGTCGGTCTCCCATGAAGGCACACACCCACACACATCCCCCTCTCCATCATATCGGGCATTCTTTATCTCTCACGCGTGCATGCGCAACGATCGATGTTCCTCTATGTATGTGTGTATATAGCTAGGTCTTTCATAGTTTTCCACACAAACCGATCAATCGATATATCCAGTGAGGTCTCACCCTCTTTCCCACGTCCACATCGATCAATCTATACCTCTCTATATAGGATTAACATATATAGCTAATACACCCACATTAATTATATATCCAACGTCCCCCTCTCATCATCCATGCCTTCCGCTTCATCTCTCAGACGCGTGCACAATGGCGAAGACAGGGGGCAGTAAGGGCCCTGCCCCCTCCCCCCTAACATCACTATATATCGAGGCTAATATGAATGTGATCATTACATAATTGCTGCTAAAAATGGTTTAAGTTCATGAATTCACCCTCCTCGTAAAGGATTAGCAATGCTTGGCCCCCTAGCTCATTTATTTTTCATGGCTCCGCCACTGCGCGCAATAGCGCACGTGTTCGCCCCCTCTCTCTAAATATCGATCTCGCACTTGTGCATTCCTTCATAGTCTCCCTCCACTCGGCCCCTCGCACCATCTTCTAGCCCCCCACCGGATTTTGCCACATGTACAATCTAGCAGACTCCATGGTTGAACTTAAGCATAATGCACAAACCTCAAAACAACAGTGGTTCTCTTTTGTTCTAGAATCTTCCGTGTCATAACTGCCCAAACTTTTTTTCTAGTTGAATTGCCATTATTTGTTTTTACTTTATGCTTTACAACGCACAATTCCATGAATCATAAAATAGATTAAGGGCTTCTTTGATTCAAAGGATTCTCAAAGGAATTTTGGAGGATTCTAATCATTAGGAATTTTTGCTATCTTGGTTGTTTGATTCGTAGGATTGTAAACCATAGGAATTTTTCCATATGATTCATTTGCACTAGATTTCATAGGAAACATCCCATCCACTCAAACATCTTTGAAAGAATTCTGCGTTTTTTCTATGCACAATCAAACACTCGTACAATCCTGTAGGATTCAAGACGACATTCCACTATAATCCCATGTTTTTCCTATTCCCGCGTTCTTAGCTTTTTTATAAAAACTAATTGATTTTGAATGAGATGAACTATAAGAATTAAACGAAGGGCTACATCAGGCATATATGACTCAGAGCTTACATGCTATAGTGTGGTATTTATTCATAATTTGGTTGCAAAATCTGATGCGTGCAATGCACGTGTACCTTACTAGTACTTCGAGTATGTGCAAAACACGTAAATTAGAATACCAATGGCACGCTACACAGTGTCTCTCTTACAGTTCATGAAGCCACGTGGCACATGTGGCGGCGTTGTCGCGACCCCCTTGCGTGGATTGATCACAGTGACGTGCTGCTAGTTCTAGAAGAATGTACTCGTCCTCCCTGAGCCATACTGGCGGTACATGCACGCGAAGATGTGCACGCACGCCACGCACGCACTCATTCCCTCGCACGCACACGCGGGTACACGGGCGGACGCAATTTTGTACCAAGATCCACCCCATGTGATAATTTGACGCGTGTAAAGTCGTTCACTTCATTGATGGTCAATTAATACAGCGCATGCAAATTGAGTGGACGTGAGGGCGAAGAAAGACATTATTACTCCACTGCGCGCATGCGAGTAGTTAAATCGTGGTTGCTAGTAGTACTTCCATTGGTCTCCTTCGTATTTTGTGCCAATTTTTGACAGTAACATAATATTTATGCATTTGAGCAGTGTAGTACTTGAAATTTATGTTCCGCTAAACTCATCGGGAGCCGTTTCGGGCCTCAAAACCAAAACCATCAATTAATCTTTACCTTGTTCCCATCACATTCGAAAGCCTGCTCACACCTACTAGTATGTACCAAACCTGAATGTGTTCCCACTATGCAGGTATTAGTACTAGTGCTAGTACTTAGGTTATAAAAAGGGGAACTACCTAACCGAAAATTACTCTACCTTTCCTCCTCATAAGTGCTTCTTCTTCGTCCGTCGTTGCCATGGCCGGTGAGCAGAGCTCTAGGTCGAGAACTACTCGTAACAAGGGAGCGGCAACCAAGGCTGCGGAAAAAAGAGGGCTCGCCGCCACGCAGAGTCCTCGAAAGATCTCTCACGGGTAGGCGATGGCTCCCAGGAGCGCCCTAGCCGCGGAGGCGAACATGCCGAGCCGGCGGAGCTAGAGTCGTTATCCCTCGACAGCATGCCCGATCAGCTCAATAAGCAGAAGGAGTTCATCCAAGGCTTGATGGAGTTGCTGAAGGAGACCCTCGACGACATGCCCGCTGAGCTCAATCAGCAGGGGTAGTTGACCGCCGGCTTGGTGATGGCGCTGAAGAAGAGCATTGCCTTGGAGAAGAAGGCGACCGGCGAAATCCTGCGACTTCAGGAGGACAAGGCGAAGCTCTGCCACGAGATCGACCTGTTGAAGGAGAAGAACGCTGGCTGGAAGAAGCTGCATGAGAATAGTATTTCCTCGATGAAGATGCTGCAGGCCCTCGTCATGGAACAGAAGGAGGAGTTGGCGAAGCTCCGCATCAAGCACCCAGCTGCTGTCAAGGTACGTAATGCGGCCGTGGAACAGATGATGAAGGCTCGTGTCGAGAAATCTCGCGTCATGGACAGAATGAAGAAGATGGCGGAGGAGATGCGCAAGGAGATGGAGGTCGTGGAGGCGATGAAGAAGCAATTATGACTCCGCGGCGAATTAGATCATTTGTGGTGATAATCTTCCGTCTTATTTGCTCCTGTGTTTCATCTTTTGCTTCGTTTGTTTCGCCGCACGTGTCACGTTCTCTGCGAGGCATGAATAGAATTTTTTTGAGGGAATGAATAGAACAATGCTAACAATGAGATGACTAGCAAATTAGATCATTTTTTATCGCCATATGGCACTGGGCTGCCGTGTTTCGTGCTCCTCCGTCGCAGTACTACTCCAGTGGAAAACTTGAGTATACCGCACGGTTCTTTGCTCCTCCTCAATCAGGTCGTCGACGCATTTATACGAGCAGTCAAATCACAAGGCCCCGCCTTCCAGCAGTAATGAGCCATCAAATCACAAAGGCCCTCGCCTCTCGTGAAACCGACCAAGCTAGACTGCCCCGCCCTCTAGCCTTTTAAAAAATGTATACTTTTGTACAGTAGTAGTATCGATGGATTGCGCGATGGAGCAAAACTTGAAATTAAAAAAAAGGTGGTACATATAGAGAGCGCTCGTTGCCAAATTATGCATATAGTACTATTAAAAAGGCTAGTCACAATAATGGTGTCCTGCACAACCCACCCCTCAAATAAAACAAAGAGGGTGCTTGGATACGTTTTAGTCCCATGACTAAAAGTAGTGGGACTAAAACATGCTAGCCTCACCCATGCTTGCATCCAAATACTAAAAAGGCTAAAATCAAGTTAATGAGAATTTATTATCCTCCAAACCCTCCAATCCAGAACTCACCTGTGTTAAAGGAGAGGAGTTAAATGAGTAGAGAGAGGACTAATCCACATTTTAGTAGGGGTACCCCTAACTAAAAATTTTTAGTCTCAAGACTAGTTTTAGCCCCTCTTTAGTCAGGGGTGCTTGGAACTTTAGCCTCTTAAAGAGAATATTTTTAGTCAGACTAAAATAAGTCCCTTGGATCCAAGCACCCTCTAAGCATCCTAGAATTCTTTGACAAAACTAAGCACCCTGAAATTCTTTGACAACTAAACTGTTGGCTATATGATGTTGGCCATATATATTGTACGTATATAAATGTGAAGAAACGAGTGGTAGTACTATACCAACTAAAAGATGAAATGTAAGAAATACTAGTATGTACGTACTGAAGAGTTAAAGTAACGAGAAGAAACATAACATAGTTCTGCTGGGGGCTCAGCACAACACACCCCTCAAATTAAATTAAGCACACCTGAAATTAAACTTTGCAACTATTCCGGTAGACACTGCATTAGAACCACCATGAGCAACGACACTGCCACCTTACTCAGAGTCCTTGTCCACGTCCTCGGCTTCGTCCTTGTCCCTCTTCCTCTTGGCCGATACTTCTTTGCTTGAACCGCACACTTGGCTATTGCTCTTCATCCAACCCTTGTAGATATTGAAGCAAAGGTAGCCATCCATTGCAGTGTAGTGGATGTGGTCTATATCTAGTACATTCCGCTGCCATGCATGACGATGAAACGTGTATGGAGGTTTCTCTAGTTTACCGTATGAAGGATGAACCATGGCTCCTGCCAGGGTCAGCATTGAAGGCTGACGAGAGGACACCAGCCGATTCTTCTGGAGGTCGAAGGTGTTGCCTACAACGAGGCCTATCCGACGCAGGACTTCTTTGTCGTTACCAAAGTCTACAGTAACGAATTTGACTAGGTTGCTCTCGAGGAAGTCCTTAAAATCCTGGCACCCAACGTCGGCATGGCATATGTGGTAGACCAAGCATAAGTCATGCACGCAAACTTGGATCACGGCGGGCTTCTTCCTCTCTTCATCCTTTAGATCCTTCTCTCATCCCAGGACTATGGTGTAATCAACATCTAGCCCAGCAACCCACTCATCATCTGAGTCTTCGAACATGCGTCTGAAGCGAGAAAGGCATCCTTTCACCATCGCGGAAGAACGGGTGTAGATGACGTCGAACTCATCGCCGGTGATGGTTCTAACCTTGTACTCACTGCCGATCGTGGAGATTTGGGACGCCATGGATTTGGGAGGAGGGTTAGGATTAGTGGAACTGCCGTAATGTGAATGGACGGGACGACTAGGAGCGAACCGCCGTAGTATTGAAGGACGTGCGGGGACGAGTAGGAGCGAACTGCTAGCGTACGAACGGCAGCGTAGTGGCTTTCCATTCTCCCATGATACGGGCTTCCGAGAGCCCTTGGATCTCAGATCGAACGGTTGCATGGCGTGATTCTAGACGTATGGGTGAATATCCTATCCTGGAGGGTTATTCTGCAAATTTTCAGCAACTTAGGATGCGACCGTTTGATCTCAGATCCAAGGGCTGCCAGCAGCCCGTATCATGGTCGCGCCTACCATGACCGTCGCGTCGCTCACGCGGTCGCGCCCTTGGAGATTTAACACAGTGTGTTAGGCTATCTGATGTTGGCATGTCATACATAGTCATCACTTAGTCACTCATACTACAACAAGGTTGGCTATAAGGTTGGCTATAAGTGTAATTTTTTTACTCCTCTCTATCTCTTTCTTCGTACTCCCTCCGTCCCATAATATAAGAACGTTTTTGACACTAGTGTAGTGTCAAAAACGTTCTTATATTATGGGACACAGGGAGTACTAGTATTTATTGCATTTGGCAAGGAGTGACCTCTTCCAATGAAATGGTGTTGCTAAGTTTGCTTCATTTAGTTAGCTAGACTCAAAATTGTCTTTTCACCTAGGTACACGCGCTTAGCACCGTTTCTTCCTTGGGTCACCAAACTAGTCTCTCTCTTCTTGATTAACTTGCCACATCAGACTTTATGCCTATGTGGGAAGCTTAAGCACCTGTAGGAGCAAGTAAAAGTAAGTACAATAGTGCGCTTTACATGGCATTTTTGCATATGTGGAGGAAAGAGAGGCAAGGAAAAAGTGGAGAAGTGGGCTCTCATGCAAGAGCCAGCCTCTACTACATGGTGGAGCATTGGGAGAGGCACATGTATGGAGGTGGTCAGGAATCGGGAGACCCACGCCGGTCGTAGCGCTGCAGTTAAAATGATAATGGCAAGTCAAATCACGGGGCCCCACCTGTCCAACAGTAACTCGCTGTCAAATCACAAGCCCTACGTTTGCAACAGCCTACTCCCTCGTCTTCTCGCGTCTCTGTCGAGCCGACTAGGCGGAACTGCCCCGCCTACCGCGCAGGAAAAGCCCCGCCCTCGACTTTTAAATAGTATACAATATACTAATTTTGTATCCATGGATTGCGCCCGCGCCATGGAGCAAAGCGTCTAGAAAATGGCGGTACACATGTACGGAGTATACAGCACGCCCGTCGCGTTCGCGTCGCACCCCAGACGGTTGGTCGGTCTAGCACGCTGCTCTCCAAATGGAACGGGCGTCATATTGCGTTTGCACACACATGTGGGACGGCTATTGAGAACCGACCATAGGCACACTCCTCGGCCCCGCAAGTCGGGTGACTTAATAGAAGAGGGAGACGAGCGATAGTACTAGAGAAGTGTTGTACTACGTCGGTGCATGGACGATCCCTGCAAGACACGGAAGATCAGTTCGTCCATGCATGTGACCAGACTCCAGCAGACATGCCTGGATTGGCTATAATCTACACATCGTGCAGGCTGTGTTGTACAGGCTATAGTTGTGGTGAGAAATCTAAAAAAAGGTTTCTTGTCATGTCGCAAAATTAGGTGTCATGTGCTTCGGATCACTGCGAGGGTTAAACAGCGACAACTGAGGGCCGTTTGTGAGGGTGTCCTGCCAGAGCGAGCCGGTGGAGTCTTCGTCGACCGAACCCAACTGCAAGAGGAGAAAAGCAGTTGGCCCGACAACGCTTCCCCGCCATCGTCTCCCTCGCCGGTCACATCGTCTCACGGGGCGGCTGTCTGCCGCCGAGGAATAGGAGGGGGCTGCCCCCCAGCCCAATAGTCGGGCAGGTTGTGAATTGTCAGGAGGAGCTTAGGGTTGTCAGTGTTTGCAGGTTGTGAATTGTGTTGTGTATTTTGAGAGTACTTTCAGATATGAATTTCTTTTGAATTTCAGATTAGCAGTATTGAGCATATGAAGTATTTTATGAATTCTAGAGATCTATTTTTAGCACTTAAAAAAATGTAGTTTCATAGGAGTATAAAAGTGCAGACAATGTGATTCTTAGAGAAGAAACTGCAAGTTTCAGTTTCAGATAAGAAACTGCAAGTTCAGTTTCAGATAAGAAACGGCAACTTTCAGAGGCAGAGCATTTATATTAACACGGCCTTTTCAAACAGGGTTAACATCATGTTGGAAGTTTTATTCATGGTCGAAAATGGAACTACCAGCCAGTTAACATCATGCTGATCAACATTCATGCATAGCAAATCTTCATATGATGCACAGTCAAAATGCCCACACAATGTCGAGTGTGTGAAACACAGAGAAAACGAGGGACGATGTTTTGGCAAGTGTTGGACGTGGTTTTGGGCTGCCCCGTCTAGGCCTGCTCCCTCCTCCCCGCGGCCGGCTCTGCTGCCGCGCAGGCCTCACCGCCCCACCGCACTCCCATCGCTGGCCTAGCCATCCCTCTATTCACCCACACCTGCTGTTATTCTCCGGCGACGACAGACGAACCAGTAAACCCTCGTACAGTCGTACTCCCCTCCGCGTGGGAAACAACTGCCGAGTCTTCCCTGCCTCCGTGTCGTTCCCTTCCTAGGCCTCGCCGTCGTCCACCGCCCTGGTACTCTCGGCGCGGCCTGGTCAACGTGGTCAACGACCGGCATGCATCTGAAGTGGACTGTACGTGGAGAGGCCGACAGCTGGGTCCAAGGCCGCACGCAAGGAAATGCCTCCTTATTACGCGCAAAATAATGATTCCTCCACCTGACATCAGGGACCCACCGAAAGGGCCTCTGTATTTCGCGAAAAAACGTTACCGCCGCTGACAGCTCAGACCCACCAGCTATATCGTCGCACGCAAGGAAGTGCCTCCATATTACGCAAAAAAAAATGAATACTCCCCTGCTAGCTGGGACCCACCATGGTGGGAGGCTGACTTCTGGGCCTACTAAGTTGACTGGGACGGGGGCCTTTGTCAACTTTAGTCAATATGAACGATTCTAGGTCCAGTGACCGTACGATGTCCATCCAACGGTCGTAGTGCTTCTTCAACCTCTGGTCTTCTTGCTCCAGCCGCCCAAAGCAGCACCGGTCCTGCCGCATGCTCCTGCCTCCCGTGGCCGGTTGTGCTGCCGCGGAGGCCTCACCGCCCCTACTATTCCCACCGCTGGCCAGGCCCTACGGCGACGGCAGCATCACACCGCAGCCGAACTAGTGAACCCTCGTACTCCTCTCCGCGCGGGCTTCTACTGCCGCGTCTTCCCCGACTCCGCGTCGTCCCCTTCCTAGGCCTCGCCGTCGTCCACCGCCTTGGTGCTCTCCGCGCGGCGTGGTCAACGTGGTCAAGGAACGACTTCCATCGGAAGAGTACTGTACGTGGTGAGGCTGACAACTGGGTCCATGGCCACAACCCAGTTTTTTTGTGATTTGCCAAGTAAGTCACTTTGTCAGGCCTGTTGGGCTGCAAATCTTTCAAGACGGGGAGAGCTTTCATTCGGCTGGCCGAGAAAATGGCCCATCAGTAATGAGAAATGGGCTGTACATTTTTAAAACACATCAAACTGGCAATTAGTTTCAAATATTATTTTTTTCATTTCGAGATTTTAAATTACATTAATTTTTATGCGTGGAGAATTTGTTGGATTTTATATTGATATACATTTATTTTTAAAATCAGTTTGAATGTGAGTCGAAATTTCAGGATTAAAAATAGTTCGGACCGCACTGAAATATGCAAAATTTCGTATAATTTTTTAACCGTGGCCACAATATGGGCTGTAATGCTAACAAAAAGAATATGGGCTAAAAAAACCTTAATAATTAGCAAATGGGCTGTAAATTATTAGAAATAAGGGGAGATGGGCTGGGTGCTGTTTTCCACAGATTTGAGGCTTTCCTAAAAAAAGGTTGACACACTGCAAATGGCACCTTTTGAAGCACTGTATGGACGGAGGTGTCGTACCCCACTAAATTGGTCGGAGACAGGTGACAGTCGTATCTTCGGCCCAGACATGCTCAAGGAGGCCGAGGAGAAGGTTAAACAGATCAGGGACAGACTCAAGACAGCTCAAAGCCGACAGAAGAGCTACTACGATCAAAAACATCGTGAGGTCAGCTTTGAACCCGGTGATTACGTATACCTACGAGTATCTCCTATGAGGGGCCTACAACGGTTCAAAATTAAGGGGAATCTAGCCCCAAGATTTATTGGACCATTCTGTGTGGTTGCACGAAGAGGCACAGTAGCCTACCAGCTAGACCTACCCAAAGAGCTGTCAGACGTCCACGACGTGTTCCACGTCTCACAGTTGAGGAAATGTGTGAGTAACCCGGAAAAGCATGTATCTCATGAGAGCATTGATGTGCAACCAGATCTCACCTACAGAGAACGGCCAGTAAAGATATTGGAAGAGTCTGAACGGAGGACCCGTCAGAAAACAACAAAGTTTTTCAAGGTTCAGTGGAGCAACCACACAGAGGAGGAAGCTACATGGGAAAGGGAAGACTTTCTTCAGGAAGAGTACCCATATCTATTTGAGGATCAGCAGAAATCTCGGGGACGAGATTTTTCCTAAGGGGGTAGGTGCTGTGACACCCAAAATTTTATTTTTGGTTTTATTAAAATCTTTTATTTGATTTGAGGAGGGTATTTAAATTTTCTTCTAAAGAACTCTCCCTCTCAAAAATTTCCTTTTTGTGACAAGTGTTTGTTTGGTTTCACCTTAGACTTGATTGTTGGTCTTGAAGGTTTTTCATCCCATGTTGGCTCAAGGGTTTTTCATTTGGAAAAAAATATTTTTTTTGAAAATCTTTTAAATAGACCTATGGCATTTGGAGTGATCTTTTCCCCTTTCAAAAATATTCTTCTTGCCATGACCCAAGTGGAAATCCCCTCTCAAAAGCCTTTCCCCATCTTTGGATCATGATATATTTCAAATCCAGCAAGTTGAACCTCTCCATATATTTGTTTCTCATCAAAAACAATTTCTGCCCTCTACTTTGATCCTTGGAGGTTTTCAAAGGAACTACCATTTCTACTTTGAGTTTGGCCTCCAAACAAGTTTCCCTAGCTAGTCCTTTGAGCCCTCAACCAGGATCCATGAAGATCCACTGGTCTTCAGTTCAAATATTTCAAATTGTACTTGCTGCAAGTTTGGACCTTATTTGCCAAATTTGATGAAATTCATTTGAATTCTCCTGCTAAAAATCTGAGAAAAATCAGGCAGCCTCTGGGTGCATTGAGAGGTCACCTCACCAAGTCCCAACTCCAGAAAAAAATTTCTTCATACCAAATCATTTCGTCGAACACCTGCAGTGCACTGTTCCTGTCAAGTTCAGTTTTCGGAGCAACAGTTTCAGAGATGCACTGTCGTTTTCTTCAGAGTCCGTTCTCAATCTCGCCAGTACGGCGGTGGCGCCTTGCTCCCCGTCCTCTCCTTCTTATCCCTGCGCCGCACAAGCTCCTGGAGTCTTGTGGGCGTCGGCGACGAGCAGGAGGAGGTGCGCCACCCGTGAGCGACGGCAGCAGCGGCTTTGCGGCCGCCAGAGAGAGGCGCGGCGCGGACAGCGCCGCCCAGTGCCGCCCAAGCCACCCGAGGCCGCCGCGTGGCCATCCACTCCCCCGTGCGCGCTGCCACCCTTCATCTTGAACTTCTAGGCGCGGAGCGCGCTCTCTGCCGCCGCCGTGCCCGTACGGCCGCCCCGTCGATGATCGGCGCATTATGCCAAGCCCGACCGAGGATTAGCGGGGGAACGGCACCAGTGAACCTCCCTGATGTTGCCTGGCCACTTAAACTCCCTGCCCAACCCCTGCCTCGCCGTAATCGCTCGCCGGAGCAATCCCGTTCACGGCCACCCCCTCGGATCGCCTATAAATAGAGGCCCCGAGCTCGAACTCGAACCCACACCACCTCTACGCACCACCAATACCACGCCAAGCCACTGGAAGAGCCCCGAGGGAGCCTTCTTCCCCAACTCCGGCCGCCTCGCCCCGCCACGGGATCCAGCTCGATTCACTCCCGTGCGTGCACCTCTACCCCTCATCTCTTGCCAGTAGCTTCCTAATGCATCCACTCTCCTGACCCGCGCTTCAATTTGGAGTTTGCAGTGCCCACCAGAGTTCTCCACCATCGCCCGAACCACCGTCCGCCGGAGAAAGTGTCGCGGTCGACGTGGTGCTCTCCGTCGGCCAAGTCCACCACCCACCGACGCGGAAGGACACACTGAACATCTTGGTACCCTCCGATCTCCCTGCCTCGCCGTGGTTCAACGTCGGCGACCACCGCAGCCTTCGGGCGCCGGCGAAGTTTAAACCTGACGTGTGGACCCCCCCGTCAGCCTCTCTTATTTCTCCCCCTCGAACCGTTTTCTCTTGGCGGCTTCGGGCAAAGTGCGCTTTCTCTTCGGGCTGGCGCCTTTTATCCCGAACCGTTTTCTGTTTTCTCAGTTAAGTCCCTGGTTCTTTTCTGTTTCATCACAGATTAGTCCCTGGACTAAAACCCTTATAACTTTTTAATAAAAGATGATTTTTGATTGATTCTTTTTCTGTCAGTCTTATAATTTTGTCTAGTTTTTTATAGTATTTATTTGGAATATTTTTGGAAAATTTCTTATGCACGCGATGATTTTTACGTTAGTGTACGTTTTCGCTATACCGTAGGTTCCGGAGGAGGTGACGGAGCCGTGAACTTCGCCGAGCTAGACTCCGACTTCTCCGAACCAGGCAAGCATGTTTGAACCTTTCATATGATAGGTGTTTTGCATGTTTGCTTGAATGGTTGTGCATGGCATATGAGCATCGGTGAGTATCTCGTTGCATGCAAGGCAACTGACCGTGTGTTCCGAAGTTATCGTGATCTTTGATGAGAGATGACCTGATCATGTGGTGACATGAAAGGTACTGAGGTGGTATTGTTGTAGCATGCCAGCCTTACGTCATCCGTTTAAATCCGACGTTAACGTGGACTGAGTCACGTTACCGTTCCTTCCCTTTCGTGCTACCACATGTTTTCTGCAAAGAATACGGTTTAGTAAGTTGTTAACCTCTTTCCTTGTACACACCAAATAGAGGGGCCGGGATGAGGGTTCCATGGCCCTGGATTAAAGCCAGTCATCCAGTCAGGGGGCATGGGTGTTTCCGGTTGGGACCGAGAGGGGGGCACCCCTTAGAGCGCGCGTATATAAATTTGATCCCATGCTACGCGAGGTTGTAGCCTCCCCGTCTCAAGGTTTTTCTTGAACGTTGCCAAGGGTGATTCCTGGCATCGGAATGTTGAATGGGTGTGTACTGGTTAGATGTGTTTCTCCTGAAACACCGTAAACGGAACTAGTCCCCGTGACTACTGAAATCCGTTGGCTGTGGTTCTAGTACAAACTCTGCAGAGTCAAACCCTTCCGAGTCATTGTGTCCGTGATCAAGGACCATGGCCAGTATATCCATATCTATGTCAGTCCTCGTGGTAAATCCCCGGTGAACATGCTTAAGTGGTGTACCCGTTTGAATTGTTATTCCTGTGGATGGACTAACCTTTATTTTATCTCATACTTGAATATTCCCGCGAACTGAATTAAATTCATGAGCTACTGAATTATTAAGTTGTCGCTCAGACGTCCGACTGTGGCATGTCCGTTATTTACTTTTGATATAAGCCCTTTATGTGATGTCGCTTCAGACGTCCGACTGTGGCACTCTTGTCATTTACTTTCAATATAAGCCCTTTATGTGATGTCGCTTCAGACGTCCGACTGTGGCACTCTTGTCATTTACTTTCAATATAAGCCCTTTATGTGATGTCGCTTCAGACGTCCGACTGTGGCACTCTTGTCATTTATTTTCAATATAAGCCCTTTATATGATGTCGCTTCAGACGTCCGACTGTGGCACGCACTGTCTTTTATATTCTATTATAAGCCCTTTATGTGGTGTCGCCTTGACGCCCGACTGCGGCATTGTTATTTCATTTTTTCCCCTTCCGAGGAGTCTTTCAGACACTCGATTGGCCCTCAATATTACTTTGGGATTTCGGGAGGACTACCGCTCGACTTCCCTTTTATTTTTCCATGCATTGCTATCTCATTGTCTGAGTGCGCTTGATAATCTGTTGATATGCATCATGTTTGCATTTGTTATATCTTATGTCCGAACTGTCTTGCGAGTACTTTCATAGTACTCACCTGGCTTGTTGTTTTGGCCAGATGTTGACGAAGGCGATCTCATGGATGAAGAGTTTGATAGCGAGTCCGACGCCTAGAGGAGTCCCAGTCAGTCCCGTGCGATCCTGGAATATTTGTCACTTGTATTATATTCGCTTCCGCCACCCACAATAAGTATCCTCGAGCCTCACTCCGACGCTCGAAGAGCTGTTAGATTCAGGAGTCATGTCACCCACTTCACTGTGATATTTTCCACCACCGCTTTTATCGTGAGTCAGTAGTTATGCCACCCTATCCGCCTTTATGTGTAATATCGGCGTGTTTGTAATAAATTGTTGAGCGGGTCTCCGCTCAACCTTGTATTATATTTAGTACTCCTGGTTTTCCTTCTGTGATCAAGATATTGTCTACCAGTGAGGGGGAATTCTTCTCTACTGGTCTGTAAAAGGGATCGGTTTCTCAATAAATATTTTATTGAAAAGCCGGTCGTGACACTAGGCCTCGTCGTAGTCCACCGCCCTGGTGCTCTCTGTTGGGGAACGTAGTAATTTCAAAAAATTTCCAACGCACACGCAAGATCATGGTGATGCATAGCAACGAGAGGGGAGAGTGTTGTCTACGTACCCTCGTAGACCGAAAGCGGAAGCGTTAACACAACGCGGTTGATGTAGTCGTACGTCTTCACGATCCGACCGATCAAGTACCGAACGCACGGCACCTCCGAGTTCAGCACACGTTCAGCTCGATGAAGTCCCTCGAACTCCGATCCAGCCGAGTGTTGAGGAGAGTTTCGTTAGCACGACGGCGTGGTGACGATGATGATGTTCTACCGACGCAAGGCTTCGCCTAAGCACCGCTACGATATTATCGAGGTGTAATATGGTGGAGGGGGGCACCGCGCATGGCTAAAAGATCGTTGATCAATTGTGTGTTGAGAGGTGCCCCCTGTCCCCGTATATAAAGGAGCAAGGGGGAGGCCGCCGGCCAAGGGAGGAGAGGCGTGCCAGGAGGAGTCCTACTCCTACCGGGAGTAGGACTCCCCCCTTTCCATGTTGGACTAGGAGAGGAAGGGGGAAAAGGTGGAGGGGAGGAAGGAAGGGGGGCGCCGCCCCCCTCTCCTTTTCCTATTCATACTTGGGGGGGGGGGGAGGGGCGCGCGGCCCTGCCCTGGCCTCCTCTCCTCTCTTCCACCTAGGCCCAATAAGGCCCATTAAGTTACCGGGGGGTTCCGGTAACCTCCCGGTACTCCGGAAAAATCCCGATTTCACCCGGAACACTTCCGATGTCCAAACATAGGCTTCCAATATATCAATCTTTATGTCTCGACCATTTCGAGACTCCTCGTCATGTCCGTGATCACATCCGGGACTCCGAACAACCTTCGGTACATCAAAACATATAAACTCATAATATAACTGTCATCGTAACGTTAAGCGTGCGGACCCTACGGGTTCGAGAACTATGTAGACATGACCGAGACACCTCTCCGGTCAATAACCAATAGCGGAACCTGGATGCTCATATTGGTTCCCACATATTCTATGAAGATCTTTATCGGTCAGACCGCATAACAACATACGTTGTTCCCTTTGTCATCGGTATGTTACTTGCCCGAGATTCGATCGTCGGTATCTCGATACCTAGTTCAATCTCGTTACCGGCAAGTCTCTTTACTCGTTTCGTAATACATCATCCCGCAACTAACTCATTAGTCACAATGCTTGCAAGGCTTATAGTGATGTGTATTACTGAGTGGGCCCAGAGATACCTCTCCGACAATCGGAGTGACAAATCCTAATCTCGAAATACGCCAACCCAACAAGTACCTTTGGAGACACCTGTAGAGCACCTTTATAATCACCCAGTTACGTTGTGGAGTTTGGTAGCACACAAAGTGTTCCTCCGGTAAACGGGAGTTGCATAATCTCATAGTCATAGGAACATGTATAAGTCATGAAGAAAGCAATAACAACATACTAAACGATCGAGTGCTAAGCTAACGGAATGGGTCAAGTCAATCACATCATTCTCCTAATGATGTGATCCCGTTAATCAAATGACAACTCATGTCTATGGCTACGAAACATAACCATCTTTGATCAACGAGCTAGTCAAGTAGAGGCATACTAGTGACACTCTGTTTGTCTATGTATTCACACATGTATTATGTTTCCGGTTAATACAATTCTAGCATGAATAATAAACATTTATCATGATATAAGGAAATAAATAATAACTTTATTATTGCCTCTAGGGCATATTTCCTTCAGTCTCCCACTTGCACTAGAGTCAATAATCTAGATTACACAGTAATGATTCTTACACCCATGGAGTCTTGGTGCTGATCATGTTTTGCTCGTGGAAGAGGCTTAGTCAACGGGTCTGCAACATTCAGATCCGTATGTATCTTGCAAATTTCTATGTCTCCCACCTGGACTAAATCCCGGATGGAATTGAAGCATCTTTTGATGTGCTTGGTTCTCTTGTGAAATATGGATTCCTTTGCTAAGGCAATTGCACCAGTATTGTCACAAAAGATTTTCATTGGTCCCGATGCACTAGGTATGACACCTAGATCGGATATGAACTCCTTCATCCAGACTCCTTCATTTGCTGCTTCCGAAGCAACTATGTACTCCGCTTCACACGTAGATCCCGCCACGACACTTTGCTTAGAACTGCACCAACTGACAGCTCCACCGTTCAATGTAAACAGGTATCCGGTTTGCGATTTAGAATCGTCCGGATCAGTGTCAAAGCTTGCATCAACGTAACCATTTACGATGAGCTCTTTGTCACCTCCATAAACGAGAAACATATCCTTAGTCCTTTTCAGGTATTTCAGGATGTTCTTGACCGCTGTCCAGTGATCCACTCCTGGATTACTTTGGTACCTCCCTGCTAAACTTATAGCAAGGCACACATCAGGTCTGGTACACAGCATTGCATACATGATAGAGCCTATGGCTGAAGCATAGGGAAGATCTTTCATCTTCTCTCTATCTTCTACAGTGGTCGGGCATTGAGTCTTACTCAATCTCACACCTTGTAGTACAGGCAAGAACCCTTTCTTTGCTTGATCCATTTTGAACTTCTTCAAAACTTTGTCAAGGTATGTGCTTCGTGAAAGTCCAATTAAGCGTCTTGATCTATCTCTATCGATCTTGATGCCCAATATATATGCAGCTTCACCGAGGTCTTTCATTGAAAAACTCTTATTCAAGTATCCCTTTATGCTACCCAGAAATTCTATATCATTTCCAATTAGCAATATGTCATCCACATATAATATCAGAAATGCTACTGAGCTTCCACTCACTTTCTTGTAAATACAGGCTTCTCCAAAAGTCTGTATAAAACCAAATGCTTTGATCACACTATCAAATCGTTTATTCCAACTCCGAGAGGCTTGCACCAGTCCATAAATGGATCGCTGGAGCTTGCACACTTTGTCAGCTCCCTTTGGATCGACAAAACCTTCCGGTTGCATCATATACAACTCTTCTTCCAGAAATCCATTCAGGAATGCAGTTTTGACATCCATTTTCCAAATTTCATAATCATAAAATGCGGCAATTGCTAACATGATTCGGACAGACTTAAGCATCGCTACGGGTGAGAAGGTCTCATCGTAGTCAATCCCTTGAACTTGTCGAAAACCTTTCGCAACAAGTCGAGCTTTATAGACAGTAACATTACCATCAGCGTCAGTCTTCTTCTTGAAGATCCATTTATTTTCAATGGCTTGCCGATCATCGGGCAAGTCAACCAAAGTCCATACTTTGTTCTCATACATGGATCCCATCTCGGATTTCATGGCTTCAAGCCATTTTGCGGAATCTGGGCTCACCATCGCTTCTTCATAGTTCGTAGGTTCGTCATGGTCTAGTAACATAACCTCCAGAACAGGATTACCGTACCACTCTGGTGCGGATCTTAATCTGGTTGACCTACGAGGTTCAGTAATAACTTGATCTGAAGTTTCATGATCATTATCATTAACTTCCCCACTAATTGGTGTAGGTGTCGCAGAAACTGGTTTCTGTGATGATCTACTTTCCAATAAGGGAGCAGGTACAGATACCTCATCAAGTTCTACTTTCCTCCCACTCACTTCTTTCGAGAGAAACTCCTTCTCTAGAAAGGATCCATTCTTAGCAACGAATGTCTTGCCTTCGGATCTGTGATAGAAGGTGTACGCAACAGTCTCCTTTGGGTATCCTATGAAGACACATTTCTCCGATTTAGGCTCGAGCTTATCAAGTTGAAGTTTCTTCACAAAAGCATCGCAACCCCAAACTTTAAGATACGACAACTTTGGTTTCTTGCCAAACCATAGTTCATAAGGCGTCGTCTCAACGGATTTCGATGGTGTCCTATTTAGAGTGAATGCAGCCGTCTCTAAAGCATAACCCCAAAACGATAGCGGTAAATCAGTAAGAGACATCATAGATCGCACCATATCTAGTAAAGTACGATTACGACGTTCGGACGCACCATTACGTTGTGGTGTTCCGGGTGGCGTGAGTTGCGAAACTATTCCGCGTTGTTTCAAATGTAGGCCATACTCGTAACTCAAATATTCTCCTCCACGATCTGATCGTAGAAACTTTATTTTCTTGTTATGATGATTTTCAATTTCGCTCTAAAAATCTTTGAACTTTTCAAAAGTTTCAGGCTTATGTTTCATTAAGTAGATATACCCATATCTGCTCAAATCATTTGTGAAGGTGAGAAAATAACGATATCCGCCCCGAGCCTCAATATTCATCGGACCACATACATCTGTATGTATGATTTCCAACAAATTAGTTGCTCTCTCCATAGTACCGGAGAACGGTGTTTTAGTCATCTTGCCCATGAGACACGGTTCGCAAGTACCAAGTGATTCATAATCAAGTGATTCCAAAAGTCCATCAGTATGGAGTTTCTTCATGCGCTTTACACCGATATGACCTAAACGGCAGTGCCACAAATAAGTTGCACTATCATTATCAACTCTGCATCTTTTGGCTTCAATATTATGAATATGTGTATCACTACTATCGAGATTCAACAAAAATAGACCACTCTTCAAGGGTGCATGACCATAAAAGATATTACTCATATAAATAGAACAACCATTATTCTCTGATTTAAATGAATAACCGTCTCGCATTAAACAAGATCCAGATATAATGTTCATGCTTAACGCTGGCACCAAATAACAATTATTTAGGTCTAAAAATAATCCCGAAGGTAGATGTAGAGGTAGCGTGCCGACCGCGATCACATCGACTTTGGAACCATTTCCCACGCGCATCGTCACCTCGTCCTTAGCCAATCTTCGCTTAATCCGTAGCCCATGTTTCGAGTTGCAAATATTAGCAACAGAACCAGTATCAAATACCCAGGTGCTACTGCGAGCATTAGTAAGGTACACATCAATAACATGTATATCACATATACCTTTGTTAACCTTGCCATCCTTCTTATCCGCCAAATACTTGGGGCAGTTCCGCTTCCAGTGACCAGTCTGCTTGCAGTAGAAGCACTCAGTTTCAGGCTTAGGTCCAGACTTGGGTTTCTTCTCCTGAACAGCAACTTGCTTGCTGTTCTTCTTTAAGTTCCCCTTCTTCTTCCCTTTGCCCTTTTTCTTGAAACTAGTGGTCTTATTGACCATCAACACTTGATGCTCCTTTTTGATTTCTACCTCCGCTGCCTTTAGCATTGCGAAGAGCTCGGGAATTGTCTTATTCATCCCTTGCATGTTATAGTTCATCACGAAGCTCTTGTAGCTTGGTGGCAGTGATTGAAGAATTCTGTCAATGACGCTATCATCCAGAAGATTAACTCCCAGTTGAATCAAGTGATTATTATACCCAGACATTTTGAGTATATGCTCACTGACATAACTATTCTCTTCCATCTTGCAGCTGTAGAACTTATTGGAGACTTCATATCTCTCAATCCAGGCATTTGCTTGAAATATTAACTTCAACTCCTGGAACATCTCATATGCTCCATGACGTTCAAAACGTCGTTGAAGACCCGGTTCTAAGCCGTAAAGCAAGGCACACTGAACTATCAAGTAGTCATCAGCTTTGCTCTGCCAGACGTTCATAACTTCTGGTGTTGCTCTTGCAGGAGGCCTGGCACCCAGCGGTGCTTCCAGGACGTAATTCTTCTATGCAGCAATGAGGATAATCCTCAAGTTACGGACCCGGTCTGTGTAATTGCTACCATCATCTTTCAACTTTGCTTTCTCAAGGAACGCATTAAAATTCAACGGAACAACAGCACGGGCCATCTATCTACAATTAACATAGACAAGCAAGATACTATCAGGTACTAAGTTCATGATAAATTTAAGTTCTATTAATCATATTACTTAAGAACTCCCACTTAGATAGACATCCCTCTAATCATCTAAGTGATTGCGTGATCCAAATCAACTAAACCATGTCCGATCATCATGTGAGATGGAGTAGTTTCAATGGTGAACATCACTATGTTGATCATATCTACTATATGATTCACGCTCGACCTTTCGGTCTCCGTGTTCCGAGGCCATATCTGCATATGCTAGGCTCGTCAAGTTTAACCTGAGTATTCCGCGTGTGCAACTGTTTTGCACCCGTTGTATTTGAACGTAGAGCCTATCACACCCGATCATCACGTGGTGTCTCAGCACGAAGAACTTTCGCAACGGTGCTTATTCAGGGAGAACACTTTTATCTTGAAATTTTAGTGAGAGATCATCTTATAATGCTACCGTCAATCAAAGCAAGATAAGATGCATAAAAGATAAACATCACATGCAATCAATATAAGTGATATGATATGGCCATCATCATCTTGTGCTTGTGATCTCCATCTCCGAAGCACCGTCATGATCACCATCGTCACCGGCGCGACACCTTGATCTCCATCGTAGAATCGTTGTCGTCTCGCCAATTATTGCTTTTACTACTATCGCTACCGCTTAGTGATAAAGTAAAACAATTACATGGCGATTGCATTTCATACAATAAAGCGACAACCATATGGCTCCTGCCAGTTGCCGATAACTCGGTTACAAAACATGATCATCTCATACAATAAAATATAGCATCATGTCTTGACCATATCGCCTCACAACATGCCTTGCAAAAATAAGTTAGACGTCCTCTACTTTGTTGTTGCAAGTTTTACGTGGCTGCTACTGGCTTAGCAAGAACCGTTCTTACCTACGCATCAAAACCACAACGATAGTTTGTCAAGTTGGTGCTGTTTTAACCTTCGCAAGGACCGGGCGTAGCCACACTCGGTTCAACTAAAGTGAGAGAGACAGACACCCGCCAGTCACCTTTAAGCATCGAGTGCTCGCAACGGTGAAACCAGTCTCGCGTAAGCGTACGCGTAATGTCGGTCCGGTCCGCTTCATCTCACAATACCGCCGAAACAAAGTATGACATGCTGGTAAGTAGTATGACTTATATCGCCCACAACTCACTTGTGTTCTACTCGTGCATAACATCAACGCATAAAACCAGGCTCGGATGCCACTGTTGGGGAACGTAGTAATTTCAAAAAAATTCCTACGCACACGCAAGATCATGGTGATGCATAGCAACGGGAGGGGAGAGTGTTGTCTACATACCCTCGTAGACCGAAAGCGGAAGCGTTAACACAACGCGGTTGATGTAGTCGTACGTCTTCACGATCCGACCGATCAAGTACCGAACACACGGCACCTCCGAGTTCAGCACACGTTCAGCTCGATGACGTCCCTCGAACTATGATCCAGCCGAGTGTTGAGGGAGAGTTTCGTCAGCACGACGGCGTGGTGATGATGATGATGTTCTGTCGACGCAGGGCTTTGCCTAAGCACCGCTACGATATTATCGAGGTGTAATATGGTGGAGGGGGGCACCGCACACGGCTAAAAGATAGTTGATCAATTGTGTGTTGAGAGGTGCCCTCCTGTCCCCGTATATAAAGGAGCAATGGGGAGGCCGCCGGCCAAGGGAGGAGAGGCGCGCCAGGAGGAGTCCTACTCCTACCGGGAGTAGGACTCCCCCCCTTTCCATGTTGGACTAGGAGAGGAAGGGGGAAAAGGTGGAGGGGAGGAAGGAAGGGGGGGCGCCGCCCCCCTCTCCTTGTCCTGTTCGGACTGGGGGGGAGGGGCGCGCGGCCCTGCCCTGGCCTCCTCTCCTCTCTTCCACCTAGGCCCAATAAGGCCCATTAAGTTACCGGGGGGTTCCGGTAACCTCCCACTACTCCGGAAAAATCCCGATTTCACCCGGAACACTTCCGATGTCCAAACATAGGCTTCCAATATATCAATCTTTATGTCTCGACCATTTCGAGACTCCTCGTCATGTCCGTGATCACATCCGGGACTCCGAACAACCTTCGGTACATCAAAACATATAAACTCATAATATAACTGTCATCGTAACGTTAAGCGTGCGGACCCTACGGGTTCGAGAACTATGTAGACATGACCGAGAAACCTCTCCGGTCAATAACCAATAGCGGAACCTGGATGCTCATATTGGTTCCCACATATTCTATGAAGATCTTTATCGGTCAGACCCCCTACCCGAGACGTATTGTGTCTCCCCTCCTGTTACCATCCGCCTTAGACGCACAGTTCGGGACCCCCTACCCGAGATCCGCTGGTTTTGACACCGACAGTGACCTCGGAGATTCTTCAAACTCCGGATCCAATAGTGGGTCAGGGTTCGGATGTCAGCCCGCCCACCCACCACAAGCAATATTCCCCAAGAAATTCAGGTCCTCCAGACGTATGTGACCTAATGTATGTACGGCAACAACCTGAGGAAATGGTCCATCACTTTTTCGCCAGGTTCCTCCTTGTTAAAACAAGATTAAAGATTGCTCTGACGACGACGCGGTTTCAGTTTTTTGCCGCAACTGTATGGACGAGGGAATCCTCAATGCCCTCAACCGCCGCCGCATACTGTACTTTGCAGATTTGGCACACATAGTACAGAAGTATTGTGCAATGTAAAGCACCCGGAAAGCCTAGACAACCCGGTGGGAATCTCCTGCCTTTAAGCAGCCCACCGGATGGGCAAAAAGGATGCACCCATATGGGGCACCCATCCATCAGCCTATTGACAAGAAAATTAAGCCCTTCATGGGACATAGAATTGTCCTTGACGAATTGCTCGACAAGCCCTGTCAGATGCACACGACGCCAAATACTGAACCAACACACAGCCTTCGGGCATGTTGGGTACTCCGGCAGGTGGCTAAGAGTGGCGAGGCCATCCTCACCAACACTACCTCAGAGAAGCAATCTTCGGAGGATGACGATCTCAATGTCTTTACGGTCTTCGAGACCTTTTCTTTAAATAATCGGCGCAAAAGGGCGCTCCGCGACCTCGCCGAAGTTAACCAAGTAGCCACAATAAATCCTTGGAACGATACGGCAATTACTTTTACCGCCGACGAACCAAGGGCCCGATCAGTCCGAGCACCAGCCGCCTTGCTCTTAAACCCAATTGTGGATGGCTTTCGACTCAGTAAAGTGCTCATGGACGGCGGCAGCAGACTGAACCTCATCTACGAAGATACGCTTAATAAAATGCAAATGGACAAGAGCCGCATCGAGCAAAGCAGTACCACCTTTTGAGACATAATACCCAGTCAAGAAGCACGATGCTCGTGGAAAATGAAACTTGATGTAGTATTCGGCACGCCAGAGAACTACAAGTCCGAAGAGTTGCTCTTCCACGTGGCACCCTTCAATAGCGGATATCATGCCCTGTTGGGGCGAGACGCCTTCACACGCTTTCAAGCCATACCCCATTACGGGTACATGAAGCTCAAAATGCCAGGGCCGAACGGAGTTATCACTATCACCAGTGATCCAGATATAGCACTCCGCGCCGAAAACAAAACTACCTCCTTGGCCCTCGAGGCACTATCCGAGGCCCTCGCGGCCGAGGAGCTAACCACTCTGCGTTCCACAATGGACAAAGACGATATAATCCTCGACAAGAGGCCCAAGTCCACTTCTTTCAAGCCAGCAGATGCAATAGTCAAATTTCAAGTGCACATGATGGATCCTAACAAGATAGCCTCCATTGGAGCACATCTGGATCCGATGGTCGACGTCGCCTTACGAGTGTTCCTGCGCGAAAATTGGGACATCTTTGCCTGGCACCCCTCAGATATGCCAGGAATCCCAAGCAGACTGGCTGAACATAGCCTCAACATAATAAAGGAGTTCAAACCAGTCAAGCAAATGTTGCGGCGATTTTCTGAACCCAAACGACAAGCTATGGGGGAGGAGCTAGCCAAACTACTTGAAGCTGGGTTCATCAGAGACACCAAACACCCAGACTGGCTACGTAACCTGGTCATGGTGCCAAAGAAGGATAAATCCTGGTGCCTTTGTGTCAATTTCAAGGACCTCAATAAGTCTTGTCTTAAGGACCCCTTCCCGTTGCCCCACATTGACCAAATCATTGATGCGACCGCAGGACACGACTCATTGTGTTTCCTCGACGCATACTCCGGATACCATTGAACTAATATGAGGGAGTCTGACCAGGCCGCAACGGCATTCATTACCCCATACGGGCCTTTCTGCTTCAACACTATGCCTTTCGGACTCAAAAACGCTGTCGCCACTTACCAACGCATGGCTCGGACATGTATGAAAAAGCAAATTTGCAAGACAGTGGAGGCATATGTAGACGATGTAGTAATCAAGACAAAACATGTCGAATCATTGGTGGACGATATACAGCTCACATTCGATAACCTCCGAACATATGACATACGGCTCAATCCGGAAAAAATGTGTTTTCGGTGTTCCAGCCGGAAAACTACTCGGGTTCATTGTTTCCAATAGAGGAATCAAAGCGAACCCGGCCAAAATCTGAGCCTTGTCAAAATTGGCAACGCCAAAAAACTTAAAGCAGGTCCAAAAACTAGCTGGGTGCGTGGCAGCCTTGAGCTGCTTCATCTCCAGACTAGGAGAAAAGGCGCTGCCAATCTATCGACTACTCCGACACACTGGTCACTTTGCGTGGACGGACGCGGCTACAACCGGATTAGAAGAAATAAAAGCTTTGTTAGCAAAAAACCCAATACTTGCTGCACCAAGTGTTGGCGAACCTATGTTGCTCTACATATCTGTGACTCACCAGGTGGTGAGCGCTGTAGTCGTCGTCGAACGAGAGGAAGAGGAACACAAATTCCCACTCCAGAAACCAGTGTACTATGTGTCGGCAGTCCTTACACCATGCAAATCTCGATACCCACACTATCAAAAGATAGTGTATGCGATCTTCATGGCATCCCGGAAGCTGTAGCACTACTTTAAAGAGTGTTCGATCATGGTGGCATCCGAAGTACCACCCAATGACATCATAAATAATCGGGACGCCACCGGCCGCATAGCCAAATGGGCCATCGAGCTCTTACCATTTGAAATAACATATAAGCCACGCCGAGCTATTAAATGTCACGTGCTTGTAAGTGCATCTAGTGCCCCTTAGTGATTTTGGTGTATTGAATACTTATAGGTTAAGGGACTAATGTGTTTATGAGTGTACACAGGTCTATAAGTCTATGAGGAGTTTGATATTTACAGAGAAAGTCGACCCCTAAAATGAAGTTCTTCGACTGAAGACTGTGGATTTCTGAAGACTTTGAAAGTGAAGAAATTGGTGTGACCTTGAAGACTTGGTATTCATTTGAGGAACATGAAGCGTGAAGACTTTTGTTTTCGTAGTTTCATTTTCTCTTTCTTGAGTCATAGGAAACACCGTACTGTTAAAGGGGGTCGAGGAAATACTAAGGAAAAATTTCCATGTGATGCTCAACTCAAAATCCTACACCTACCAATCCCTTCGAGTGAAGCCATTGGAAATCTCATATAGTTCAGTCATATTCTTCAGTGACAGAGACGAAGTTCTACTGGTCGCTGAGGAATTTGTTCTGACTGAGGAGTTAGGAGTTCGCCAGGGCGGATTGCCTACACGGTGAGGAACATGATTGCCCTGAGGAATTTGATACTCAAATTTCCGACCGTTGCTGTGCTATGAGCCAGCTGTCCCAAAATATCTACCCACCTAACGGTCATATCATTGAAGGGCATTTATGTCTTATCATGTCGGGCTTCTCCCTAGGCTATAAATAGCCGCCCCCTACAACCACTAGCTGGTTGGCTGCTCCGAGAGAAACTGACATTTGTCATTTGAGAGCATCCCATCCTCCGAGGACTATGAGCGAAAATCATCGAGTGAGGAAAAACCCAAACCCAAACACCTACAAACCCAAAGTGATTGAGCATAACTGAAGAGATTGATCCTGCGTGGATCCGACGCTTGTTACCTTTGAAGACTGTGCTTCTTCCAGACGGTTAGGCGTCATGGTCTAGAGCATCCAAGAGGAATTGTGGATCGCCGAGTGACCGAGTTTGTGAAGGTTCGGAAGTCACCTGAAGACTTACCACGAGTGATTGGACGAGGTCTGTGTGACCTTAGTTCAAGGAGAATACGGTGTGGACTAAGTGTCCTGGACTGTGTGTTCAGGACTGGGTGCCGGGACTGTGTGTCCTCAGGTTTAAATACCTAGCCGCTCCAACCAGATGTACAACTGAGACAGCAGTTGGAACTAGTCTACCAAATCATTGTCTTCACCAAGCCTACTGGTTCTATTTCCTCAACTCTTTCATTTCCTCATTATTGTGTTGTGTGCTTGTCATATCTGTGTTTGAAGACTTTGACTGAAGACTTTCTCAATTTCCTCAATTCAATTTCTTCAGTCTGTTTGTCTTCATCCTGTGCTATCCTGTGTTTACGCTTTCTATACTCTGTGCTTGTCTTCATTTCATCATGATGACCATGCTTGTATCCTGTTATGTTTACTTTTGAGTACTTATTCCGCTGCAAGTAGTTCTTCGCTAAGGACTTTCCTCACCCGCAAATTCCTCATTGAAGAATTCATAAAAATCGCCTATTCACCCCCCTCTAGTCGATATAACGCACTTTCAATTGGTATCAGGGCAAGGTACTCCCTTGTTCTGTGTGATTTTGGTTTAATCGCCTGGAGTTTTAGTTATGTCGACCGCAGGTATGATCAAGGTCTCTGCTGGGTGTCCTACCTTCGATGGGACGGACTACCCCTACTGGAAGAATAAGATGCGAATGCATCTTGAGGCAATTGATAACGATCTCTGGTATGTTGTGGAAAATGGTGTTCCCTCTGTCTCACCCTCACTGAACGCTACCGATGTGAAGAGATTCAAGCAACTCGATTCTCAAGCATACAACACCTAGATATTCAAGCAACTCGATTACCAAATCATTGTCTTCTTGTCTTCATCAACTCTTTCATTTCCTCATTACTGGTTCTATTTCCTCAACTCTTTCATTTCCTCATTACTATGTTGTGTGCTTGTCATATCTGTGTTTGAAGACTTTGACTGAAGACTTTCTCAATTTCCTCAATTCAATTTCTTCAGTCTGTTTGTCTTCATCCTATGCTATCATGTGTTTACGCTTTCTGTACTCTTTGCTTGTCTTCATTTCATCATGATGACCATGCTTGTATCCTATTATGTTTACTTTTGAGTACTTATTCCGCTGCAAGTAGTTCTTCGCTAAGGAATTTCCTCACCCGCAAATTCCTCATTGAAGAATTCATAAAAATCGCCTATTCACCCCCCTCTAGTCGATATAACGCACTTTCAATTGGTATCAGAGCAAGGTACACCCTTGTTCTGTGTGATTTTGGTTTAACTGCCTAGAGTTTTAGTTATGTCGACCACAGGTATGATCAAGGTCTCTGCTGGGTGTCCTACCTTCGATGGGACGGAATACCCCTACTGGAAGAATAAGATGCGAATGCATCTTGAGGCAATTGATAACGATCTCTGGTATGTTTTGGAAATGGTGTTCCCTCTGTCTCACCCTCACTGAACGCTACCGATGTGAAGAGATTCAAGCAACTCGATTCTCAAGCGAAGAATATCATATGTGGCCATCTGAGCAAAGGACAGTATGGAAGAGTGAGTACTTTGGAAACTGCTAAGCTTATCTGGGATAGGCTGTCCAAAGTGAATGAAGGAGTCTCAACTCAGCGTGACTCTCGAGTTGATGTTCTTCGAAATCTCTTCAGCCGCTTCAAAAGACTCGACAATGAAAATGTTCAACAAACCTTCGATAGCCTCACTGACATCTCAAATGAGCTTCAAGCGCTTGGTGCCACTGACATCACCGACCATGAGGTGGTGAAGAAATTGTTGAGATCGCTTGATTCCTCATTTGATACTCTGGCATTGATGATACAAGAACATGCTGACTACAAGTCACTTGATCCCGCTAATATCCTCGAAAGGCTAAATACTCATGAGTTCCAGCTTGCTAAAAAGAGAGAACTCTATGGTTCGAGCTATGGCAGATCACGTGCTCTGAAGGCCAAGGCAGTTTCTGAGTCTGAAGATGAAGACTCTGGCAGCAGCCTTGGTGATCCTGAAGAACTAAGCCAGGAACTAGCACTGCTCGTGAAGAAATTTGAAAAGTTCTCAAGACGTGGTCGCTTTGGAAGATCCTCAAGGAGCAATGATTCCTCATCCAGTGACTACAAGAAGAGGCTTTGTCACAAATGCAAGAAACCTGGACACTACATTCAAGATTGTCCTCAGTGGGAAAAGGAATCAAAGAAGAAGAAATACAAGGATTACAGTTCTGATGATGCGAAGAAAAAGAAGAAATCCTCAAAATCTTCATCATCAAAATCCTCGAAGTCTTCATCTCACAAGAAGAGCAGCTCCAAGAAGGCTCGGGCATTTATTGGCAAGGAAATGGACTCTGAAGCTGAATCTGAGGAACATGAGGAAGAGGAGGCATCTGAGGAGTCCGATTCTGGAGTAGCGAGTCTACCTCTCGCTACTGCATTCATCAGCAAGTCTATCTTCAACTCTGAAGAAAATGGCTTCACCAACAAGGCTGATGAAGGCAATGATGACTACGCTCCCACCTATTGCTTCATGGCAAAGGGTGCCAAGGTACTCAAATATACCTCCTCTGAATCTAGTGAGAATGAATCCGATGAAAATCTCAAGCCCGTCTACTCTAAACTTGCTAAGATTGCTGTGAAACAACAAAGGGCTTTTGAAAAGGTTCAAAACATGCTAGATAAATGTGATGATATGCTGGGTGAAGAAATGGATCGCACTAAAACCTTGACTGAAAATCTTCAGAGACTTCAGTCTAGATTTGACAACCTTCAAGGTCATCATAACACTCTCTTATCTGATCATGAGAAGCTTTCTTATGAATTTCTTCAAAGAAAGCAAGATCTTGAGAAGCTAAGAGTGAGTTATGAAGATCTTCAGAAGGAGTGCGTTTCATTACTTGCTCAACAAATCAGCGCTGCTCAGGAAGAATTTGTTCCTCCATGCTTGAAATGCATTGAACGTGAATCTGCTAATTCTTCACCTGAATGTTCAAATGCTTCTAATGCTACAAATTCTTCAATTTTCTCTGCTATCACTAATTCCTCATCTGAGGACATTGCTAGTATCACTGACGATGCAGGGCTGAAGGAATTGTACATGACAGGCATGTACAAAAGCCTCAAAGGGCATCAGACTCTTTGTGATGTGCTTAAAAAGCAGATCCTCAACAGGAACCCTAGGAAAGAGGGTATTGCCTTTGAGAGGAAACTCAATGCTGATGGTACATATTGGAAGCCTGAGCAGTACCCCAAAACCTCATGGGTTGCTGCAAAGGGACCTCAAGTTGATCCATCTAATTTATCTGGCTTTACATGTGAATCTTCTCATTCTTCTGATGAGTCATTTGACTCCAACTATAAACTGCTTAAAATCAGAATGGTGAAGTATTTGCTGGATATGTTGGCACTAATTGTAGGAACGGTTCCCCTATGAAGAAAATCTGGGTTCCCAAAAGGTGCCTTGAAAGTCTTCAGGTGAATGTCCTCATGACACCACCTGTGAAGAATAGGAACCCCAGATCAAATTCTTCATATGGACCAAATTCTTCATATGGATCGAATTCCTCACGTGGATCATATTCCTCAAAAGGATCAAAGTCCTCATATGAACATCATCGTGCTAACAACTCTGTTTCGCAGGGAAGAGCTAAGGGCTATGAATATGAGCATTATTCTTCTAATCATTATGTTCATAAGTCCTCGAAGAATTTCTCTGCTTATTCATACGCTTACCCTAACTCCTCTTATGTGAAACGAAATGGATTGGCTTCTATGCCACCTTTCTCGTATGGAGCTCGTAGAGTGATAAACTCTTTGCCACCCCTTCAGATGTGGGTGGTGAAGAAAAAGGACTAATCTCTTATGCAGGGTCAGGTCTCCAGACGTGCATGAACGTATGAAGAATTTGCTGGAGACCTGAAAAGTGCCTAAAAGGACGCAGGCTAATCATGAAGAAATGAACTTTCATTTCTCACGTCCTCATACTGCTTTATCTGTTGCATTGCTTGATGAAATTGATCTGATGAATTGTGATGTCATATTCTTCACTGATGAAGTATATGAAGTTCGTAAGCTGCACTAATTCATCTGCAGGATGATCAACCCAAAGCCACTGAGTGGGTCCTTGATAGTGGATGTACAAATCACATGACTGGTGACAACAATGTATTGATGGATGCTCCCTTATCATCATCGCATCTGAAGCATATCATCTTCGCTGACAAAGGCAAAAGTCAGGTATTGGGTCTAGGTAAGGTTGCGATCACAAAGGATCGACACATGGACAAAGTCATGCTTGTCGAGTCCTTAGGATACAACCTCAATGCTTTGTGATCTTGATATGGCTGTTGTCTTTGGCAAGTATCGTTGTGTTGTGGTTATGGAAGCTGACAATTCCAAAGTCTTCGAAGGCTTTAGGAGAGGAGACTTGTATATTGTTGATTTCTCTACAGGACCACAACCAGTCGTGTGCCTACTTGCAAAAGCTTCAGAAGGCTGGCTATGGCATCGCCGACTTGGTCATGCAGGCATGAGGAATTTGCACACGCTTGCAAAGAAGAAGCATGTGATTGGCATTGAGAATGTCAAATTCCTAAAGGATCACTTATGCGGAGCCTGTGAAGCTGGAAAGATGACAAAGGCTAAGCATCCAGCAAAGACTATCATGACCACTACTCGAACATTAGAATTGCTTCACATGGATCTCTTCGGTCCTAACCATTACTCAGCAGTCACAAATGATGCATCTCTCTATGGCATTGTTATTGTTGATGATTATTCTCGTTACACATGGGTACACATTGTTACTTACAAACATGAAGTGCAGGAAGTATTCAAACCATTTTCCTCGAGGGCTTCAACCAACTTTGGTGTGAAGATCAAGCACATCAGAAGTGACAATGGAACTGAGTTCAAGAATTCTGGTCTTGATGACTATCTTGATGAACTTGGTATTACTCATGAGTTATCTGCTCCTTATACTCCTCAGCAGAATGGCGTCGTGGAGCGCAAGAACAGAACTCTTATTGAGATGGCTCGCACTATGCTTGATGAGTACAAGACGCCTCGTCACTTCTGGATTGAGGCAATTTATACTTCGTGCCACATCATCAACAGGGTATATCTTCACAAATTCTTCAAGAAGACTGCCTATGAACTCCTCACTGACAAGAAACCCAATGTGAGTTATTTCAAAGTCTTCGGTGCTAAATGCTGGATTAGAGATCCTCATCACAATGCTAAATTTGCACCGAAAGCACATGAAGGTTTATGCTTGGTTACGGAAAGGACTCGCACACCTACAGAGTCTTCAACAACATTCTTCACAAGGTTGTTGAAACTGTAGATGTGCGGTTCGATGAAACTAATGGCCCGCAAAGAGAGCACCTACCCTCTGTGATAGATGAACCAGCACCTGAGGAAACTATCAAGTTCAAGGCTACTGAGGATGTCATTCCTACCGAAGAATCTGCTGAAGAATTCATTCCAGAACATGAAGAACGTCAAGCTAATGCACGTGAAGAAAATGCTGATTGTTGGGGATATAACTACTGGTGTAACCCGCCCAGGAGGGGCCGGGTTACGCTATAGCAATTCATTATATGAAGCCCAATATCAAGCTTGAAGATGGCGGTTCAATAAAGGGCCTAAAGCCCGTAGGCGACTTAAGGCCCGTAGTGATAAACCGCCGTAATGGCGTGACTTGTGTTGTAAGGCAAGATTAACTAGTTACCGAGCCGGATACTGTTTATAAGCCGGCCGGGACTCTGTAGGCCGCGGGGCGTCAACCCGTGTATATAAGGGGATGACCCGCCGGCGGCTTAAGGGACATAACATCAAATAGGTAGCCAGGCATAGCGGATTCACTCCCTGGTGATCGAAACCCTAGTAATTCCACCTCAACTGGAGTAGGCTTTTACCTTCACCGTAAGGGGCCGAACCAGTATAACCCTCATATCCTTTGTCCCGCTTTAACCCCTTTAAGCTTCCT
Source organism: Aegilops tauschii subsp. strangulata (assembly GCF_002575655.3). Lineage (NCBI taxonomy): Eukaryota > Viridiplantae > Streptophyta > Magnoliopsida > Poales > Poaceae > Aegilops > Aegilops tauschii. Next base: position 410,252,732 of record NC_053036.3, on the reverse strand, counting down.
AGTTGCGATGGCTCCATGACTAAGTCCTTTCACAAGGGCATCTGTCGTGACTATTCCACGATAGTTGGCACCCACCATGGGGCCAGCACACGGTGGATTTGAGTTCTTGAAGGGCAGCTTCGAAGGGCTCAAGGGATACGCTGTGGGCCGGATGACCAAGAGTCGTCGCGGCAAGCTCTACATCAACGATGCAGGCTGGGGCCCCGACGCCGACTCAATCGAGTACGGGTACCGGGTCCCCTTCGGCGGAATCCATGTTTTCGTTGGCAAGATCGGCGAGCCGGGCCCCGAGCCGGACATCTGCACCGACCTCATCGAGACGGCTCACGTGCGAGACCCGCCCGGACCCTGCCCGCCTTGAAGCGTGCTTTCGTGGGATGCATCCACGGAGGACCATCTGAAGGATCTAGATCTAGCGATGAGACGGCCATCTGCTCTGATGATGAATCATCCACAAGGGAGACGGACTCGTTGTATCGACTTCGATACGGCAGGCTCGGGGGTTGTTCCGATGGCCACAGTATTCCGGACCCTTTTGAGCCGCCAAGCCGGGTTGGAATCTTCATGGCCGGCACGCAACCTGTTCAAAACTCCGCCGCTGGGGCAGGAGGCCCTGTGCACTCGCCGGCTCAGGTGCTGATGGATCTCACGGATAAGATGACTGCCCTGCTACCTGCCATGGTCGTCCCAGCGGATCAAGCTCAACATGATGCGGAGGTGGCAGAGTTAAAGCTGGATATAGCACGAGCCAAGGAAGATCTGGCAGCGGAAGGAATCAGGATGGCTGCAGAACGGGCGGCTCTAGACGCCCAGACTCAACTGATTCAGGTGCAGTCTTTCTGGCTCACGATGGATCAGAACGCATCCAATGAGGTCATGAGAAGGAGGCATCAGAAGGCTCAATCTCGGCTCCCTCCGGTTTATGATCCTCGAAACCTCTTCAACACGCCCGGTGCAGGGCCCAGTAACCCACCAGAAATCACGGCACCCGGGCCTGGAACGCCGGTTCAGCCGCAAGTAATGGGGCCTCCCCGTGTGAATACAGCCCCACCTCAATACGTGCCAATACCACCGGGTCATTATTCCAATCCGTTGGAAAACATGATCGTTGCAGCGGCGCGACTGGCGGCTCTCCCAGTCGAGGGTGACTCTCCAACGGCGGTCGAAACCCGCAGGGTTAGAGAACTTCTTCAGACGGCTTTGGCACAACAGGAGGCATATTCATATAGCCGGGACAGGATTCATTCAACCCCTCGTCCAAGCCGGAGCCCAAGTTATAGCAGACACATGGTTTCAGCGGCCGGCTCAAGCAATGTCCGGTGCCGTGACTTGCCAGCTAGCCATGGCCCAGCGCATAATGGAGCCTTTAACGCGGTAGACCAAGACAGAGCACGTCAAGAGGCGGAGCAGGCGGCTCAGCTAACAGCTTACCAACCCTTCCCGGTTTATCCGACGGCTTCTATCGAGGCAAGATAGCTACGAGGACCGGAGGTGTCCCTTGTCTGGTGCCGGCTCTCCGTAACGAACGTCTGCCCAAGGATTTCAAAGGACCTAGGAAGGTACCTAATTACACGGCTGATTTACAGCCCGGAGCATGGATTGAAAGCTACGAGATGGCTATGGAGTTGCTGGAGGTCAGCGAAGCGGCAATGGCCAAATACTTCACCATGATGTTGGATGGGACTGCCCGCACTTGGTTGAAGGGACTGCCACCTAATTCTATCGGGTCATGGGCAGAGCTGAAAGCCCGGTTCATCCAAAACTTCAAAGATACATGTAGGCAATCTATGTCAATTGTGGATTTGACTAACTGCAAGCAGCAAGAAGGTGAGTCTACAACCCATTGGGTATGCCGGGTCAAGGAAATAATACATTCGTCTGATAAGATGGATGCCGGCTCTGCGGTCTTAATGTTGGAGCAAAATTGTCGTTTTGCGCCCCTGAAGATGAAGCTTGGGCGGCTCAAGCGCGATTGCAACGATATGGGTACACTGATGGCGGCTCTGGTCAAGTACGCCGACTCTGATAGTACCAAGGATCCCGCGTCTGATGAGGAAAAGACAGGGAAGGGAAAGAAGAATGGCAACGGCAAGGGCCCTCGGCATAACCCGGCGAGTCAGGGAGGTAATAAGCGTAAGGCTGATGATGGTATGGAGTTTGTGGCCAACACCAACACGCAGTGTAACAATCACCGACGTAAGGGGAGACAGCCTCCCCGGTCTGGCGGGTCAGGCCCGACGCTTGAGCAGTTGTTAAATGAGCCCTGCCCAAGGCATGGCTCTAGGGAGAAGCCGGCCACTCATCTATGGAAAGACTGCACGATCATGAAAGCTTTCAAGAATTCCAACATGTTCAACGGTAACAATGGGCCGGGCGGCGGCTCAGGTGGCGGCGGCTTTCATGGCCCGGGCGGCGGTTCAAATTCCAATTTTCAGAATCCTCAAGGTAATCAAGGTGGTTTTAACCAGCAATCTGGCTAGGGTAATCAGCAGCAGCAGGGGGGATACCAGACCCATCCAAAGCAGCTCAATAGTGGACAGTATCATGTGTTTACTACCAGTTTGTGCAAGCGAGACCAGAAGCTTCATAAGAGGGCTGTGAACACTGTTGAGCCGGCAGTTCCACGTTACTTGCGATGGTCTGAGCAGCCGATTGTATGGAGTAGGGAAGATCACCCTCCCTGGGTTGATAATCCAGGTCACCTGGCCTTGGTGGTGGCTCCTCAAGTTGGTGGGTATAAATTCACTAAGGTACTCATGGACGGAGGTAGTAGCATCAACATCCTCTATTATGAGACCATCCGTCGTATGGGATTAACTGATAAAAACCTCAACCAGTCCAATACTGTTTTCCATGGTGTGGTGCCCGGTAAGTCGGCGTATCCAATTGGTAAGATCGAGCTGGAAGTAGCCTTTGGAGATGAGTACAACTACAGGGCGGAAAAACTGACTTTTGAGGTGGTCAAAATAAGAAGCCCGTACCATGCTTTATTTGGGCGGCCGGCTTACGCCAAGTTCATGGCACGGCCGTGTTACGTATATTTGTAGCTCAAGATGCCGGGTCACAATGGGACCATTACGGTTCATGGCAGCCGAAAGATAGCCTTGGAGTGCGAGGAAGGTGACGCTGCTTACGCTGAATCTGTTTGTGCGACAAAGGAATTAAAGTTTTACAAAGATAATGTTGACCCGGCAGATATGACGTCTTTGAAAAAGCCGACCACGGAGCATGAGCCAGTAATGAAATTTAAGTCGGCCGATGAGACTAAGCTTATTGACTTTGTGCCAGGCGATTCATCTAAGCAGTTCAGCATCAGTGCCAATCTGGATCCTAAATAGGAAAGCGCGCTCATCGAGTTCATCCGTGAGAACCGGGACATCTTTGCATGGAAACCTTCTGACATGTCGGGTGTACTGAGAGAACTCGCTGAGCACACTCTTAATATTGATCCAAAATTTAAGCCAATCAAGCAATTTCTCCGGCGGTTTAATGAGGAGAGGCGGAAAGCCATTGGTGAGGAAGTAGCCCGGCTCTTGGAGGCTGGGTTCATCGTTGAAGTCTTTCATCCAGAATGGCTAGCTAACCCGGTGCTCGTGCTCAAGAAGAACGGCACCTGGCGTATGTGTGTGGATTATACGGATTTAAACAAGGCTTGTCCGGCTGATCCTTTTGCTCTCCCCCGTATTGATCAAATTATTGATGCTACGGCTGGTTGTGAGCGTTTAAGTTTTTTGGATGCTTACTCTGGATACCATCAGATCAAAATGGCAGTTAAGGACCAAGACAAGACGGCGTTCATTACCCCTTTTGGAGCCTTCTGTTATGTGTCTATGCCGTTTGGGCTCAAGAGCGCCCAGGCGACTTACCAGCGGTGCGTACAGAATTGTCTTCATAATCAGATTGGGCGCAACGTTCATGCCTATGTGGATGATATTGTGGTAAAATCCAGAGAGAAGGAGACCTTGATAGACGATCTGAGGGAGACCTTTGGTAATCTCCGGGTCTACAAGATGATGCTTAACCCGGCCAAGTGTGTCTTTGGTGTTCCTGCAGGCAAGCTCTTGGGTTTTCTGGTTTCTCATAGAGGCATTGAAGCTAACCCGGAGAAGATCAAGGCAATCACCTCTCTGGCTAAGCCAGCGTGTATAAATGATGTCCAGCGTCTGGCGGGTCGGATCGCTGCTTTAAGTCGATTTATAAGCCGGTTGGGTGAAAAAGGCCATACCGGTGTATCAGATGATGAAGAAAACAGATGATTTTTTCTGGAGTGATGCTGCCAACACCGTCTTTGAGGATTTGAAAAGACAGTTAGCTGAACCGCCAGTTCTTGCTGCTCATGTTGATAAGGAGCCCTTATTATTGTATGTAGCCGCTAACACACGAGCCGTCAGTGTGGCCATCGTGGTGGAGCGCAAGGAGGCGGGTAAGGAACATCCGGTTCAGCGGCCGGTTTACTACGTCAGCGAAGTACTTATTGAGTCCAAGCAACGGTATCCACATTGGCAGAAGCTTGTTTATGGGATATTCATGGCAAGCCGGAAGCTTAAGCAATATTTCCAGGGCCACCCTATCACTGTGGTTAGTTCTGCTCCTTTAGGAGATATCATCCAAAACAGAGAAGCCACGGGAAGAGTCGCTAAGTGGGCCATTGAACTTGGGCCTCATGGTCTAAAGTATGTGCCACGCACGGCTATCAAATCACAAGCATTGGTAGATTTCATCAACGATTGGACAGAGCTACAGATGCCTGAAGAGAAACCGGATAACACATACTGGACTATTCACTTCGACGGGTCCAGGCAATTGGAGGGCTCGGGGCTGGAGTCGTGTTAGCTTCCCCTCGAGGTGACAAATTTTGTTATGTACTACGGTTGATGTTTCCCTGTACTAACAATGCAGCTGAGTACGAGGCCTTGCTCCATGGTCTTCGGATGGCTAAGGAGATGAGCTTAAGGCGGGTAAGGTGCTTTGGCGACTCAGATTTGGTGGCCCAACAAGTATCAGGCAAGTGGGATTCCAAGGACCCCCTCATGGCGGCTTATCGCCGTGAAGTTGATGCCATTGCCGGACATTTTCAGGGTTACCAAGTAGAGCACATTTACCGCAGAAAGAACGAGGCGGCTGATGCCTTAAGCCGGCAGGGCTCTCAGCGAAAGCCGGTGCCGCCTAATACTTTCTTGGATATTCTGCATAACCCTTCTGTCAAGTTACCTACAGAGGAAGACTTGGCTGTTCCTGACCCTGAAGCACAGTTGGTGGCGGCTCTTCATGTTATCCCAGATTGGACAGTGCCATACTTGGCTTACATGACCCGGGGAGAATTGCCCGAGGATGAAATTTTGTCCAGACAAATAACCCGGCGGTCTAAGTCAATGATAATTGCCAATGGCGAGTTGCATCATCGCAGTGTCACTGGGGCTTTTCAGCGTTGTGTTTCCCCTGAGGAAGGGCAAGAAATTTTACGAGAGATTCACGAGGGGGGTTGTGGCCATCATGCCGGCTCAAAATCCCTTGTGGCCAAAGCTTTTCGTCACGGTTTTTATTGGCTGACGGCTCATGCTGATCCAGAGGACTTAGTCAGTAAATGTGACGGTTGTCAGAAGTTCTCAAGACGTGCTCACGTGCCGGCTCAAGAGTTGAGGATGATTCCAATCACTTGGCCGTTTGCAGTCTGGGGGCTTGATATGGTTGGACCTTTCAAAAGGTCCAAGGATAAGAAGACCCACCTCTTGGTGGCGGTCGACAAGTTCACAAAGTGGGTTGAGGCAGAGCCAGTTAGTAAGTGTGATGCAACCATGGCGGTTCAGTTCATGAAAAAGGTGATATTTTGCTTTGGTTTTCTACACAGCATTATAACTGACAATGGTACCAATCTGTCTAAAGGCGCCATGGAAGAATTTTGTCAACGAGAGCATATTCGACTTGATGTTTCATTAGTGGCTCACCCCCAATCCAATGGTCAAGCTAAGAGAGCCAATCAGGAAATCTTGAAAGGCATCAAGCCCCGGCTTTTGGTCCCTTTGCAGCGGACGCTGGGTTGTTGGGTGGAGGAGTTACCCTCTGTGATATGGAGCATCAATACTACTCCTAATAGGTCTACGGGTTATACGCCTTTCTTCATGGTTTACGGAGCCGAGGCGGTTCTCCCTAGCAACATCCTTCATGACTCGCCTCGTGTGGCGGCTTATGTTGAGACAAACAATGAACAAGCGCGTCAGGATGCTCTTGACTTGTTGGATGAACAACGTGATATAGCAGCAGCTCGCTCGGTGATTTACCAACAAGACCTGCGCCGCTATCACAGCCGCCGGGTTAAGTCCAGAACCTTTCAGGAAGGTGACTTGGTGCTCCGGCTCATCCAGGATCAAACAGATGCACACAAGTTATCCCCACCTTGGGAAGGGCCCTTTGTGGTCAGCAAGAACTTGCACAACGGGTCATACTACCTCATCGATGTTCAAGAGCACAAAGATTGACTTAAGTCGGAGGAGGAGACCCGCCGACCGTGGAATATAGCTCAGCTTCGGCCTTATTACACTTGAGCCACCGGCTCTCATAATGTACATACTTCCGTGACAATGTATATATTATGATAAATAATAAAGCAGGACCTCTGTCCTTTTTCCCCACAAAGGTAAATGTGTCATTGTTATTTCCATTATGATGTCACATGGTCACTCGGGGGCTGATCCGGCTTACGGTCGTATTCGAATCTAGCCACTAAAAATTATGATCACTAGGGGGCTTCCTGTTCAAACATAGGTCGTATTCGAACCAAAGAGAACATAGTTGTCGATACCCTTTTGATCGGCACACTTCCGAGCTCATTGGGGAGTTTCTTGGTCATATTTGAACCATAGCTCAACCCCCTTTGAGAACGGACGTGGATCGTATTCGAATAAGCGTCGATAAACAACTCTCAAGGTCATTTGGGGGCTTCCTGTTCAAACATAGGTCGTATTCGAACCAAAGAGAACATAGCTGTCGGTACCCTCTTGATCGGCAACGCCAAAGCCATTGGGGGCTATATAATCGTATTCGAATCTTAGCTTAACCCCTTTGGGATGGTTTTCTGGTCGTATTCGAATCAGAAGCCTCTAAGTTTTTGAAGTTTTTTCTTGTAAACAATGTTTGGATTCCATTTGAAGTTCTTTTGATCATGTCTAAAGTGTTCAAGGGTGGTTCCTATTCCACCGGCTTAACCTTGATCAATAAAGATGATCGCATATAATAGACATCGTATTACAGAGTTGGGTTCTCACCCTCATTTTTCGGGTCACATAAATCGGAAGTATAATCGAAGGGTCACAGGTATGCTCTTGTGGTTGTTTCGAAGATATAATTGAGAACCGGCTTTTTATGATTTTGACTCCGGGTTATATGTAAAATATATGACCCTCTATGCGGTAAGCCGCCAAGGGACTTGTAATTGGTTCTCTATGCAGGACAGTTAAAGGCAGCCCTTTAAACATAAGGAAGAAGAGGATCAGCATAAAACAGGGGATTATAAGATGGCGGCTTAAACAGTGTTGAGCGCCACACAGGTGCGCGATGGCACGACAAAAATGAGTGTTTTCCTACTCTATTACATGACTCCCCGAGTCCAAATAGTGAAGCATTGTTTTTTATCAAGACATAAATATGAGCCGCCTGAGGAGTCAAAGGTGTTGTTGGGCTGACGCTTCCGGTTCATCCCTTTCCACTCCTCCGGCTGTTTCCCTGTCCTGGAAAGTTGATGATTTCCAGTCAATGCCACTCAAGGCTTCAAATTCAGCTTCATCATCAATTAACCCGGCCGGATCAACTTCAGGGGCGAAAGAATGCTTACGAGGGGGAGGGATCAGACTGATTGCCTCATAGTGTGGTGTTGGAATTCTGTGATTATCGGCATCATAACCCGGTTGATATTTGCTAAGATCAGTATCATTACCGATCAGAGTGGCCACAAGATGTACGTCCTTCACGCAAGCGGCGAAATCCTTCTGGTCAAATGGGGTGCCGTCCTCCTTCAAACTGGGATACCCAAGGGCGATGTCGGCCGGGTCTAGCTCCGGTAGCCATGCCTTGGCCCGGCTTAAAGCAGCTATGGCTCCGGCTCTCGCAGAAGCTCGTCTCAATTCCTGGAAACGGAGGTAGCACGGCAAGCCGCCTTAGCACATCCGCCAGATGAGTGGGAACTTCATTTGACAGAGCCACGACGGCTAAGGCGCATTGTGACCCGGTGTAGAGTTGTTCCACGAGGGTATAAACGGCCTTCAGTTTTGTCAGGATGTTCTGGTTGAGATTGGCACTCCTGGAGCCTGCATTACAAGGTCAGGTGAGCTGAGGACAATTGAGATGTTTGTTGAAAAAGATTCAAGCTAGCTAACACTTGCAGAATAACTTACCAAAGATTGCTGAGACCATCTGAGATATGTGGCGTTTTAAGCCGGATAGCTCGGCGGTTGTTTCTGCAAGAGTGGCCTCCGCTTGTTCAGCCCGGTTGAGTAAAGCGGTCTTTTCATCCGCCCAGGCCTTTCTTTCTGCCTCAAACTTATTTTTCAATTTCTCTTGTGCGGATATACTGACTTCAAACTTGGAATTCGCCTTTTGGGTTTCAATTTCTTGAGTTTTCAGGCGATTCTTCAAGTCGGAGATCTCCGATTCAAATTGCTTAATGGCGGCCTATATAAATTCCGGGTTACAGTTAGGATTATCATAATGCAACATTAAGTCCCAAGCACTTTGCAAGCAAAGATACTTGGCACTTGGGGGCTAATGTATGCTAAAGCGCTCTAATTACAGTGACAGTTCATGGAAATAAAGTCCCAAGCACTTTGCAAGCAAAGATACTTGGCACTTGGGGGCTAATGCATATTGTTGTTCAAGTACTTGGTTAAAATACGGTGAAGACCGGTTCAACCATGCTGTCTAAGCCGGCCCATTGGTGCTACCGGATAAGCCGGTTTTCTTACAGTGATTATTAAGCTGATGACAAGTCTATAACATATTTCATTATAAGTAATAGACTTGGGGGCTGGCCTAGTAAGGATAACTAAGGAACAAGCAACAAGAGTTATACCTCAGATTTTTGGTGTATTTGTTTCACCATATCAACTTCCAGATCCCGTCTGTTGTGCACTTGGTTTACATAACCAGGGACGATTTCTCCAATACTCAGATGAGCATAATCAGTGACATCCAGCCGGGTTTTGCGACATTCCAGAAGTTCTTCTTTGGTGGAGCACTTGGCCAGCGCAGTGGGGCTTCCCGGTTCAACAAAGTCAGTCCGGGTGATTTCGACGTCCGGGTCATCCACCTTGGCCGGGCTAGGGTTCTCCGGATCTTCAGAACCTTCCATGGCTTGTTCGACGAGCGGATCTGTGGTGAGAGTTGGAGTGTCATGGGCTGGTTCAGGCGATGGCTCATGAGCGGAAGTATCAGGAGCAGCTGCTCTGAGCTCCGGTTCAGCAAAGACTGGTTCTTCGGCCGGCTTACTTTTCTTCGTCCTCTTGCTGGGCTTTACTTGTACACTGAAAATTAAAGGGTTAGTACAAAAAGCATGAGTAAGATAAGCACAAGATAAACAGATTATCATTACCCTGGAGCAGTTTTGAAAGCCGGCATGCTGGACTGCATTGATTCATCGGAGGAAGGTGAAGTTCCCTGATAGTTTGAGTCAGAATAATTGAGTGGTTGACGAGTAAAACCCGCCAAAGGATACAAAGAATATAAATCAGAGATAACCTCAGCCCGGCGTTTTCTTGTTGCATCGGGTAAGCCGGAGGAGAGGTCCGCATCTTTACTGGTCCGGGTCTGCCTCCGACTCTCGTGAATCTGTTGCTTCAAAAGAAATTGAGGATCTTGATAAGCTAAAGGATGTGAAAATCTTACTTTCCAGGTTACCCTTCGGATTTTCTGTCTTGGCAAAGGCTCGGAGTCGGAGGAAATTAAAGTTGCCTCTTCAGTTACTGCATGACTTGCTCCTGTATCCTCCTGCTGATAATCAGTGTCAATAAGATGGTTAAAGAAGGAGTCTAAAGAGTCAAGAGTTACCTCTGACTCAAAGGTATCATCCAGATGAAACATGTCCGAGGCGCTAGGTTTGTTCCCCTTCTTATGGGCAGTGGATTTTCTGGCGGCTTTCTTGGCCTTTCTGGCCTTCTTTGCAGCCTCATGGTCATACTTGACCTTCCAGAATTTATCACCAGCCTGTAAAATATAGCAAGAGTTTTTGAGTAAAGATGAAATTGTCAAAATGGAAAGTAAGATGCTCAAGTTAACGGTTTACCGCTGGAGCCGGGTTAGCCTTGCAGAAAGGACTTAAGCCCGCTTTCCCACAATCTGCCAGGCTCTTGTTCAGAAGAGACTTGGTCATGTCATCAACGACATCCTCAGGTAAGTCATCAGGACTGTGCCGTAGAGGATCATTTTTCTGGCCTGTGTAATCGCACATCAAGCCGGGGCGGCGGCTCAAGGGGATCACCCGCCAGGCAATCCAAACCCAGACCAAGTCAATGCCGTTTAGGCCATTCCCCAGAAGAGCTTTGATCTTGTTGATAGTGGGGGCAAGTGTTTGACGTTTAGCCAGAGATAATTTATCTGGTAAAGGGTGAGGTGACTCCAGGCGCAGGGCGCGAAAGCCGGGCAAGGGGTTCTCATCAGCCGGAGAAGTGTCTTGATAGTAGAACCAAGTCTGGTTCCAATCTTTAGGGTGACTCGGCGGCTCGGCATAAGGGAAGAGGCAGTCTCTACGTCGTTGGATTGAGATCCCACCAAGTTCCAAACTGGGCCCGTGGGCACATTCGTTTTGACGGTTCAGATAAAATAACTCTCTAAAGAGTAGTATGCTGGGTTCTTCTCCAAGGTACACCTCACAGAATACTTGGAAATTGCAGATGTTTAACACGGAATTGGGTCCGATGTCTTGAGGTCGCAGGTCAAAAAAGTGTAAGATGTCTCTGAAATTTTTTGAGCCGGGTGGAGCAAAGCCCCGGCTCATGTGATCAGTAAAAATGACAACTTCCCCATCCTTGGGTTGAGGTTTTTCTTCTGACGGGTCAGGAGCGCGATAAGACAAGATCTCTTTCTTCGGCAGATGACCACTCTTCACAAAACTGTCTAAGATGCTATCAGTGACAGTGGATTTAACCCAGTTGCATGTGATGGGTGCTTTGGGAGCCTTGGGCGGCATTATGAAGGATGGAAGCCTATGACAAAATAAAAATTTCCGGTTCAAATTTAAGCCGGAGAAAATACTTCAATTCATATTCAAGATGGCGGCTTACGAAGGGGCCTAATGATATATGGCTAATTGTGTCAGGTTGTTTAAGCCGCCATGGGAAACAGTAGCAATTAAATTATTTAAATCCACTATGAGTGATCAGGATCATTCATTGAGCATTGCCTCGTTAAGCCGGCGGTAAGAGCCGTCATGGATAATGGATACAATTTTTTGCCTAAGTATCGCACAAACAGGTTTCACAGGTTGCAGTTGCTATTTTGGATCAAACGGTGGTTCAGAAAAGAAAATATTCTAGACCTAAAAACTAGTACAGATGACTTCGTGAGCTCTAATGAGGTCTTTTTACAAGCAAAAGGGATCTGCTAGTATTGAAAATGGATGCGAAGCAACTACCGCATGAGTTCCATACTACTTTTGGATAAAATAAAGCCGCGGTGGAGGAATTACGAAGAAACTGTGTTGAACCATGAAGAACACGGAAGAACTTGAAAACTCTAAATGCAGATCTGAAGTGCGGGAAGGTGAAGACTTACGGCTGTAGATCTACTGCGGAGGATCACCGCCGTTCTCTGGTCGATTCAGGTTGATGCAGCGGCCAAGATCGACGAAGATGAGGTGCTCTGCTGCGGCGGCGGCGGAGGAGCTCGAGCAGCAGCGGAGTCGCGAGAGGAAGAAGATGACAGAAAGGGGGAGAATGAAGAAAGACCTAAAGGTCGTGCTTATTTATAAGGAAGGACTGACAGAGAGGGCACGAGAAACGAGGAGGCCAGACATGGATATCCAGCTACTCCGACGCCTCGATTTTCGGGATGGTCATTAAGATAAAGATCCGTTGAGATATGACAGAATAAAATGAATTTAATGGAAGATGACGTCATGGCGGGTTATCATGAATTCAGAAGATGACGTCATGGCAGGTTATAACTTTGCACAGACAGAAGCCAGAAAGTTTTTCTTAAAGTATTGAAGCTTGACATGAACCGGTTCAAATCAATCTAGGGCCTAATGTTGGGGATATAACTACTGGTGTAACCCGCCCAGGAGGGGCCGGGTTACGCTATAGCAATTCATTATATGAAGCCCAATATCAAGCTTGAAGATGGCGGTTCAATAAAGGGCCTAAAGCCCGTAGGCGACTTAAGGCCCGTAGTGATAAACCGTCGTAATGGCGTGACTTGTGTTGTAAGGCAAGATTAACTAGTTACCGAGCCGGATACTGTTTATAAGCCGGCCGGGACTCTGTAGGCCGCGGGGCATCAACCCGTGTATATACGGGGATGACCCGCCGACGGCTTAAGGGAGATAACATCAAATCGATAGCCAGGCATAGCGGATTCGCTCCCTGGTGATCGAAACCCTAGTAATTCCACCTCAACTGGAGTAGGCTTTTACCTTCACCGTAAGGGGCCGAACCAGTATAACCCTCGTATCCTTTGTCCCGCTTTAACCCCTTTAAGCTTCCTAGTTGCGATGGCTCCACGACTAAGTCCTTTCACAAGGGCATCTGCCGTGACTATTCCACGACACTGATCAAATTCCTTGACGACAACCAACTCATCCTCGCGTTGCAAAAGAAGTGCAAGTTGAAAAGATCATTGATGACATTGAAGCACCAGGTCCTCTCACACGCTCAAAAGCTTCACATTTATCTAACTTTTGTGGGCACTATGCTTTTGTCTCTATCACAGAGCCCACTAAGGTAGATGAAGGATTTCTGGAGCCTGAGTGGATTCAGGCCATGCAAGAAGAATTACATCAATTCGAGCTCAACAACGTCTGGGAACTGGTTAAACGTCCAGATCCTCGCAAGCACAATATCATTGGCACAAAGTGGATCTACCGCAACAAGCAAGATGAAAATGGCCTTGTGGTGAGGAATAAGGCACGACTTGTAGCTCAAGGCTACACACAGGTTGAAGGAGTTGATTTCGATGAAACTTTTGCACCTGTTGCTAGACTTGAAGCTATTCGCATATTACTTGCTTATGCTAACCAGCATGATATCACTTTATATCAAATGGATGTGAAAAGTGCATTCCTCAGTGGTAAGCTTGAGGAAGAAGTATATGTTGCTCAACCCCCAGGTTTTGAAGATCCAAAGCATCCTGACAAAGTCTTCAGACTCGATAAGGCCCTCTATGGCCTCAAGCAGGCCCCTTGGGCATGGTATGACACTTTGAAGGAATTCCTCATGAAGAAAGGCTTCAAACCCGGTTCACTTGACCCTACTCTTTTCACTAAATCTTATGATGGTGAATTGTTTGTGTGCCAAATATATGTTGATGATATTATCTTTGGCTGTACTGACCAACGTTATAGGATGAATTTGCCTATATGATGAGTGAAGAATATCAAATGTCTATGATGGGAGAATTGAAATTCTTCTTAGGTCTTCAAATTCGTCAACAGTGCAATGGCATATTCATATCTCAGGAGAAATACCTCAAGGATGTACTGAGGAAATTCGGCATGCAAGATTGCAAAGGCGTCAAAATTCCGATGCCCACAAATGGCCATCTGTGCACTGATGAAAATGGTATTGACTTCGATCAAAAGGTATACCACTCCATGATTGGTTCTTTATTGTATTTATGTGCATCTAGGCCAGATATTATGCTTAGTGTTTGCATGTGTGCCCGATTTCAAGCTACACCGAAGGAATCACACCATAAGGCTGTGAAGCATATTCTTTGATATCTAGCTCACACACCAACACTTGGATTATGGTACCCCAAGGGCTCGGCTTTTGATCTCATTGGATATTCTGACTCTGACTATGCTGGTGATCGTGTGGACCACAAGTCAACATCTGGTACATGTCATTTCCTCGGACGATCTTTGGTATGTTGGTCCTCGAAGAAACAGAACTGCTATCACTGTCTACTACTGAAGCTGAGTACATTGCTGCTGGTTCTTGCTGTGCTCAATTGCTGTGGATGAAGCAAACTCTCAAGGACTACGGCGTCAACATGAAGAATGTGCCTCTCTACTTTGACAATGAGAGTGCCATCAAGATTGCTCACAACCCAGTTCAGCACTCGAAGACAAAGCACATTCAGATTCGTCATCATTTTCTTCGTGATCATGTGTTGAAGGGCGACATTTCTATTGAGCATGTGAAGACTGAAGAACAACTAGCTGATATCTTCACAAAGCCCTTGGATGAGAAGAGATTTAGCAAGTTGCGGTGTGAGCTAAATATCTTAGAATCTTCGAATGTTCTTTGAAAAGGACACTCATCCTAACACTTATGCAAAATTGATGACTTAGATGTGCAACACATGAAGAAACGTTTTTCTTCAATCAGTGAAGAATAACACTCTAAGTGTGAAGAAATTAACGAAGAATTTGATTCTCAGAACCCTACGACAATTGTACGCGGTGTCTGAATTCATCATTCTTATACGGTGGGTCACGCCACCACCAAAAGTTGAAAATCTTCAATTTGAGTTTTTCCTCAGTGAAATTCCTCAGTTGTTCATTTTCTTTAACTTTGCATTGTCTTCACTGTTTCCGTCATTTTTCTTCATTGGCTATATATATATATATGTTTATGTCCTCTACAGCGTTCACTTTTGGCTAATTCTTCAAGTTGGTTTTTCTGCTAAGTGAATGTGATCGGACCCTTCCCCCTCTATGCTATACTCAACCCAATCTATTCACAAATTCTTCATGTGCGTTCTATTTGAAACTCATTCAAAATCTTCACTGTGTCCTTGTCAGCTGAAGAATTTGTGAACGGAACGTTAAAACTTATCTTATCCAAAATTTTCGGTTTTGCCGCTCAAACCGTTCCGCATCCCACGAAATACTTATCTATTCACCCACGATCTAACACGATCTCCACTTCTCAGTACGTGGGTGACACATGTCAAGCGAATGAGAAGGGTCAGGGGCACGTTCGTCCAATTTCTTCGGGCGAATAGTTTTTCATCGTGGCTATAAATACCCCCTTCCCCTTCCTCACTTCCTTTACTCCGCTTGACCTCTCTCCAGCTCGAGCTTCTCAAACCCTAGCACCGCCGCTACTTCATCGTCACCGGTGAGGAAGAGCTTCACTGCCTCGACCTCGTCGCCGCCGTACTCGCGCCGGCCGCGGAAATCTTCACTCCGCCGCCGCCGTAGCCGTCTTCCTCCGCCGAGTTAGGGCGTGGAAGATCTGGACAGACGAACTTCTCATCTCTACCTCACAGTTCATCGTGTTCTTTGTCCAGGGTAATTAAAAGTTACTTTTACTACCCTCTTTGATTCAAATGATTTCTACGAAATCTTCAAAGGTGTTTATTCTTCAAATTCTTCACACACTAAACACCTCATGTGTCATCTGTTCTTGATTCGTTTCTCTAAGCAATAATTTTCTTCAAGATTCCTCAATTGTGTGGATCTTCGATCTATACAACTTTGGAACCTAAGACAAAGAACGCTTAGTGAAATTCTTCAAGACTCATCTGGTCAAATTCCTCAAACTTGTTCTTTTTGAAAAACCTTCTGAGAACGCATATGACCTCTCCAAATTCCTCGCAACTATACTCTGTTCACAGGTACTCATGTCCGCTGTTGAATCACTAGGTTCTCATCAACTTAACTCATTTGCAGCATTCCTCGAAGAAAAGTTGCATACTTCTTCCGAGAATTCAATTGTTCAAATTCCATCTGAAGAAAATGGCTGCTGGAAAGAAGCCACAGAAAGGAGGAAAGAGGCCCGAGGTTAACACTACATTTGAAATCCCTGAGGACATCTATGCTGGGTACTGCACACTCCCTGAGGAAGATAAAAATCAGCCCAAGGTGCGCATTCAAAAGATAGAGAGGAGATGGGCAAGAGAGTGGAGGGAGTACAGGTATGTGACTCCCAAGTACATGAAGAAATTCGCACTCAATCCTCCATGCCCAAGACCTCCGTTGGCACCTGGCCAATAAGCTAATCTCACCAGCCTCAAGCGTGGTGAGGATTATCCTGATGAATGGGCCAAGCGCCAGGCCAAGCTGGCTAGACAAGCCAGAGAAGCAGTGAGGAAATTCAATGAAGACTCTGCTGCTGCTGCTGCCGCTGAGGCCTCTATCAAGCCGAAGAAATCCATGGCAAAGAAGGCTGTGCATAAGCCAATTGCGTCACCTTCAATGCCCTCAAGGCCAAGTTCCTCAGCAATTCCCTCACGACCAGAATCCTCAAAGCCCTCACGGACAATTCCTCACGCTGCTCCTGCTCCTCCGAAATCCTCAGCTCCTCCGCATAAGTTCTCAGCTGCTCCGACCAAATCCTCAGCACATGTGCATCTTGCCACGTGCCAAAGGACTACATGCATCTCTATTGCCTCAGGAGCTTCAGCTAGTTCCTCAGCTGCTCCAAATTCTTCAACAGGACCCTCTCTGCTGAAGACAAAGACCACTACTGGATGAGGTTCTCCCCCAAGTCCTCACAAGAAGCAGGTTTCCTTCCAAGTGCCGTCTGAAGAAGACGAAGCTGATGATGAAGAAGTTGCTGAATCATCAGAAATAGGCAAGTCAGGGCCGCTAGAGCCAAGGGCACAAATGTGCCTCTGCTTTTGGATCCAAAGTTGATCCTCGATTACATTGATCTCTGGCACAAGGACCCAAACACTCCTATGCCTGACTTCAAGCTGACTCCTGGCCAAAATCATATGCTGACTGCCTTCATCCAAGAAGAGAAATGGAAATTTGAGAAGGCCAGGCAGATCAAGAAAGCGCAGTACAGGAAGGAGAAATTCCTGAAGAACAATGTTGTCTCTATGACAACAGATGATCTTGTGAAAATACAGTCTGAAATCAAAGTCCTCAATGATGATTTCAATGCTTACTATGCTGATTGGCAAGGAGCCAAGGTCTGGTTTGTTAAACTGACTGAGAAGTTCACCTCCAATGTTGCAGCCCCATCGCAACAAGAAATTCCTCAGACTGAAGCATCTGCTCAGCCAACTGAAGAACATGCCAGCACCGCTGATGACATTCAGGCTGCTGAAGAAAATGTGAGTTCCAGGGCTGATGACTGCATTCCAGCCGCTGATGAAATTGCCAGGGCATCCACTAGTGGTGCGCCTGAAGAAAATGAAGAGGTCAGGGAAACTGCATCAGTTGTGCCTGAAGAAAATCAACCACATTCCTCTGCTCCTCCTATGCCTACTCCAACTCCAATCCTTCCATCTGCATCAGATGTGAAGAAGACCAAGGCTGCAGAGCGTACAGCAGTGAAGAAAAGGAAAGCATCAGCTTCTTCAGATTCTTCAGCTCCGAAGAAGATGAAGAAATTGACCAGCTCAGTTGCAAACCCCATTGATGTTGTTCCGATCTCAACCATGCCATCAAAGGACCTTGTTCCTTTTGATGAAGAATATGTGATCCCTAGCGGATCTGATGAACAAAATCCTTCTGCTGCTTCATCAGAGAGCAGATGGATGAAGAAATTGAAGTGGATGAAATCCCTTCAACTCCAGCTGTTTCCTCGCCTATGCCTCAGTTTACTGCTGAAGAGGCCGGCGTTGAAGAAATAGAAGATGAAGACGTGGACATTGGCTGTACCACACCAGTGATGAATGATGACTTTTGGGAAAGTCAGCACCCCAACTCTCCACTCTTCACACCTTTACAGCAAATTCCTCAGTCCCCTGTTGCTACTGAAGTACAAATGGGATATGAAGAACCTCATGCAACCCCATCTGTTCATGAAGAAATTCTAGCCACTAGTGCTGAAGAATATGAAAATGAAGAATTGAAGACCCAGGCTGCCACTGAAGAGGAACCAGAAATTCCTCAGCCTAAAGAACCTGAGATTGCGATTCGTGAGGTTGTAATGCAACTGACTGACACTCCTCTGACCAAACCAAAGGATCCATTCTCAAGGAAGCAAAAATTCAAGGCTAATGATTTCTTCGGCGAGCACGTATTCTTCACTGATTACAACCCCTATGACTCTGCTCGCATTAGGAAGAGGCGTTTCTGGACTGCCAGCCAGGCAAAATTTTATTCCTCAGTGCTGTTCAACAAAGACAAAGTCTTCGATCATGAGCACATTCCTCACATGGATATGGAATCTCTGTCGTGCTTCGTGCCAGTCCTCAGTGTTCTTCACGACGCTGGGCTGTTAAATTTCTACACTGATATATGTGATTGGAATGAAGAGCTCATTCTTCAATTTTATGCAACTCTGCACATCACCGGAGACTCTGAAGATGTGAATTCATGGGTGCTGGACTGGATGTCTGAAAATACTCACTACAAGGCACCAGCTACTGAATTGCTTCGTGCTTTGCCTCTCAGTCCTCCCCTTGAAGCTGCTCGTTGCGTCTACAGTGAACCTGAGCTTACAGATCACTATATGCAAGTGCTGATGAAGCCATTGAAGCCAGGTCAGGCCCCAAGAACAAAATTCCTTGTGAAGGAATTGTTATATGTGCCTCAGACCGTCTATCGCATTCTGACGAATACATTGAGTCCTATCAAGGGCCACGACTCGAATGAAGAAGAAGTCGTTGGCATCATGAAGAATCTGCTTTTCAATATCATTGATGGCGTTCCCGTCAACTTCCATGATTTCTTCATGAGGACTCTGGCCAATGTCGCAATGTCACCGTTTGAGTTGAAGCCTTATGCTCCGTGGATTATGAGATTCATCAGAACAAGGTCTTCACTCAACTACAAAGCTGATACACTGAACCATTGCAGCTACTTGCCCCCGATTGAAGTCCTCAAACGGACATTTTCCTCCGCTGATGAAAAGGGCAAGGCTACTGCTGCTATTGATGAAGGCATTCGTCCATTGGATGGTCAATTTCGCAAGGCTGCATCCTACTCCACCAATGATGACTCTGCCACCCATGACTCTGCCGCCAATGCAACCAAGCCAAATCCTCAAGGCACAGCTCCTAGGGTGATGACTGGCCGTGAGCTTCTCCTCAGTCTTCACCAGAAGGTTGATCGCAATCACAAATGGGTCAAGCGTCAGTTTGGTTCAATTCTTCACAACATGACTGCTACCCACAATGCAGTGAAGAAAAACCATTACTACCTCAATGAAACCTTCAACCGTACCTGGGCTGTTCTGTCTCACATTTATAGCGCAGAAGATCTGAAGAAAACGGGTCTCAAGGAAGATTTTGACTGGTCTGCTCCTCCACTGAAGAAATACAAGAAGGTCAAGGTTCCTTCCTTGGTGGCCAGCTCCTATTCTTCATCGCGCGAAACTAATGAGCATGAAGACTTGGACGACACTGCGGCAGGCCCTACATCAAAAAAGACCCCAACAACGCTGGCGCTCCTTCATAAACATGATATTCTTCAGGGGCGTTAGTCCTCATTTTCGAACCTTTTGGTCATTCGATGACAAAGGGGGAGAAATTTCAGTTAGTCTTCAAGCGGGTCTATCTTTAATGGGCGTTTTTTTCTAAGTTACAACTCTCGTTCTTCTGATGACTTTGTTAGATCGAGTTGTAAACTTAAAACTCTATGGTGGCCTGATACTTTTGTTGTTTCTTCTGCATGCTTATTCCTCGTTAATGTTATTGCACGCATGCTGAATTACATCAGTCACCACATTTCATCATGCATTTCAAATTCTTCATATATTATGTCAAATGTGTGTACGAATTACAATATATAGGGGGAGATCCCCATGATTCAACCCTTCAAGTGTGCATTGCTTCAAAAGAAAATTCCTCATTATGCACATCTTCAGGGGGAGTTCTTCTATATCTTGCAATCAAATTCCTCAATATCAGTATTTACACTTCATATGTTTATCCCCATTGAAAACTTAACCTGTATTGTCATCAATCACCAAAAAGGGGGAGATTGTAAGTGCATCTAGTGCCCCTTAGTGATTTTGGTGTATTGAAGACTTATAGGTTAAGGGACTAATGTGTTTATGAGTGTACACAGGTCTATAAGTCTATGAGGAGTTTGATATTTACAGAGAAAGTCGACCCCTAAAAATGAAGTTCTTTGACTGAAGACTTTGGATTTCTGAAGACTTTCTGAAGACTTTGAAAGTGAAGAAATTGGTGTGACCTTGAAGACTTGGTATTCATTTGAGGAACATGAAGCATGAAGACTTTTGTTTTCGTAGTTTCATTTTCTCTTTCTTGAGTCATAGGAAACACCGTACTGTTAAAGGGGGTCGAGGAAATACCAAGGAAAAATTTCCATGTGATGCTCAAATCAAAATCCTACACCTACCAATCCCTTTGAGTGAAGCCATTGGAAATCTCATACAGTTCAGTCATATTCTTCAGTGACAGAGACGAAGTTCTTCTGGTCTCTGAGGAATTTGTTCTAACTGAGGAGTTAGGAGTTCGCCAGTGCGGATTGCCTACACAGTGAGGAACATGATTGCCCTGAGGAATTTGATACTCAAATTTCCGACCGTTGCTGTGCTATGAGCCAGCTGTCCCAAAATATCTACCCACCTAACGGTCATATCATTGAAGGGCATTTATGTCTTATCATGTCGGGCTGCTCCCTAGGCTATAAATAGCCGCCCCCTACAACCACTAGTTGGTTGGATGCTCCGAGAGAAACTGACATTTGTCATTTGAGAGCATCCCATCCTCCGAGGACTTTGAGTGAAAATCGTCGAGTGAGGAAAAACCCAAACCCAAACACCTACAAACCCAAAGTGATTGAGCATCACTGAAGTGATTGATCATGTGTGGATCCGACGCTTGTTACCTTTGAAGACTGTGCTTCTTCCAGACGGTTAGGCGTCATGGTCTAGAGCATCCAAGAGGAATTGTGGATCGCCGAGTAACCGAGTTTGTGAAGGTTCGGAAGTCACCTGAAGACTTACCACGAGTGATTGGACGAGGTCTGTGTGACCTTAGTTCAAGGAGAATACGGTGTGGACTAAGTGTCCTGGACTGTGTGTTCAGGACTGGGTGTCCGGGACTGTGTGTCCTCAGGTTTAAATACCTATCCGCTCCAACCAGATGTACAACTGAGACATCAGTTGGAACTGGTCTACCAAATCATTGTCTTCACCAAGCCTACTGGTTCTATTTCCTCAACTCTTTCATTTCCTCATTACTGTGTTGTGTGCTTGTCATATCTGTGTTTGAAGAATTTGACTGAAGACTTTCTCAATTTCCTCAATTCAATTTCTTCAGTCTGTTTGTCTTCATCCTGTGCTATCCCGTGTTTACGCTTTCTGTACTCTATGCTTGTCTTCATTTCATCATGATGACCATGCTTGTATTCTGTTATGTTTACTTCTGAGTACTTATTACGCTACAAGTAGTTCTTCGCTAAGGAATTTCCTCACCCGCAAATTCCTCATTGAAGAATTCATAAAAATCGCCTATTCACCCCCCTCTAGTCGATATAACGCACTTTCAATTGGTATCAGAGCAAGGTACTCCCTTGTTCTGTGTGATTTTGGTTTAACCGCCTGGAGTTTTAGTTATGTCGACCGCAGGTATGATCAAGGTCTCTGCTGGGTGTCCTACCTTCGATGGGACGGACTACCCCTACTGGAAGAATAAGATGTGAATGCATCTTGAGGCAATTGATAACAATCTCTGGTATGTTGTGGAAAATGGTGTTCCCTCTGTCTCACCCTCACTGAATGCTACCGATGTGAAGAGATTCAAGCAACTCGATTCTCAAGCATACAACGCCTAGAGGTGCGTGGGGATTCAAACCTCGCAATATCCCAAATAAATGGAGAATTCGATGCAAAAGATCCAAATATGGCGGCATACCGAAACGCCGTACTCAAAATATCAGCTCGGTTTAAGGGGCTCGAGTTTCATCACGTGGCTCGAGACAGTAATCAGGCAGTGGACATCCTTGCTCCAATGGGCGCTAAGCGCGACCTCGTCCCACCTAAAATCTTTGTGGAAAGGCTCTTCAAGCCATCCTTGGTATGGCAGGACGAGAGCGGAAATACTAGTCCGGAGCCGATCATACCCCTAGACGCCAAACACAATTCTGATATCATCGGGGGCTTGGGCACCGAAATGACACTGTCCGCCCATGTAATCATGGCAGCCATTGCTCCATGGACCGAACCCTTTCGGGCCTACCTTAATAGCCAGGACCTCCCTAATGACCAGAATGAGGCCTGTCGCATAGTTCGATGCTGTAAAGACTACAAAGTTCACGAAGGCAAACTCTACAAGAAAAGTACTACTGGAGTTCTTCAAAGATGTATCTCCGAAGAGGAGGGACGACAGGTCTTGGCCGAAATACATGCCGGTCTCGGTGGCCATCACGCTGCAGCTCGGGCCCTTGTAAGCAAGGCCTTTCGTACAGGTTTCTTTTGGCCAACGGCCCGAGCGGATGCACGGGCCCTTGTACAGCGCTGTGTAGGATGTCAGCTTTTCGACAATCAAAGCCATATGCCGCCCACTGCCTTAAGAACAATCCCCATTACTTGGCCTTTTGCGGTCTAGGGGCTAGATATGATCGAAACCCTTAAAGGGGAAAGCCACAAGAAGAAATATTTGCTGGTTATGGTGGATAAATTCACTAAGTGGATAGAGGCCAAACCAGTTAAAACGGCTAAAGTTGGGCCGGTGATCGACTTCATATCCGGCGTGGTACACCGTTATGGTGTCCCGCACAGCATCATTACTGACAACAGCTCTAATTTCACAGCCGATGAGGTGAAAACTTGGTGTGCCAATCTGGGCATTAAGCTCGATTACGCCTTCGTATATCACCCCCAAACAAATGGTCAGGTCAAACGGGCTAATGACCTGATAATGAGCGGCATCAAACCCAGACTAGTGCGATCCCTACGGGAGTCGGATAAACACTAGGTCGAGGAACTCGATTCTGTACTCTGGGGACTACGGACCACACCCAATCACACGACCGGATACACCCCCTTTTTTATGGTGTACGGCGCAGAGGCTGTCCTGCCCTGCGACATTATTTCACGACTCACCTCGAGTGTACATGTATGAAGAGAGAGAGAGAGAGAGAGGCAAAGCTCGATTGGCAGGACGACCTAGATGGCCTAGAGGAGGAGCGTGACATTGCAAAAGCCTGTTCCGCATTTTATCAACAATAGGCTCGGCGATACCAAAGCAGAGAAGTGCGGGCCAAGACTTAAAATGTCGGCGAACTCATTCTATGCCTCCCAAAGAAGAAGAAGGACAAGCTCAAACCAAAATGGGAGGGCCCCTTTATCATAGATGAAGTTCTCACAGGTGGGGCCTATCGCCTTCATAATTTTCACACCCGAATTTTCATGCCACAACACTTAAGCTAATAAATAATGATAAAATGTGGTTTGACAAAAACTTTTGAGTGTTTTGTCTTTGCTTTGATTGAATGTTTGACTGATGTTTGCAAGTGCTCTAAAAATCAAATAAATTCTCCAACTCTTATACTCCTTCTCCTTGATCCAAATCCTTGCCCAATGATCATGCCATGTGTATAGAACATAAACAAATAATTTCTTACAAAAATAATTTGGCCAAATAGTATTTTTTAGAAATTAGTTTTCCAAAAACCCTTGAATTGAGATTTGCACTGCAAGTACTAAATTAAGGGCAGCAAAAATCTTTCCAAAAATATATTTGACTCCTATTAGATATAGGATACCCGGAAACCACAAAAATATAATTTTAAAAGTTATTTTCCTATTTTATTTAAAGGCTTTTTCTCAAGGCCAGAAATGGTCTTTAATAGGTTAAAATTATTTTAGAGCTTCAAAAATATTTGACAAAAATCAGGGAAACTCAGTGGACATATATTTTCCATATATAAGAGTTTCAACACATGGTCATGTTCAAATTATTGGTCAAATCCCTCAAAAACCCTTTCTGGATATTTCAAGCTTTTGAAATATGTACAAAGGAAATATTCCCCAAAAATTCGAAGAAAATTCTAGCAAGTCACATATGACATGTTTGATTATCTTTCCAAGTCTCATGTCATGGAGAATAGTATAACCCCATGAAATCCCCTCAAAACCATTTCTGTCCATTTTGAAGTTTGAGCAACTTTACATTGCCAAACATGCCCAAATGTTCTAAAACTTGGTGCACATGCTCAAATGGTATAATTATTCATCTATACCAAATGGCACAAGTTGGAGAGAATGTTATCTTGATCAAAGTGCCCCAAAACCCTCTCTGTCAAGAACCAAATTTGAACAACTTTACATTGGCAACTTTCTCCTTTTGATCTGAACTTTTGTGGACATGTTCAGAACCTCAAATTATGACACTACACTAAGTGGTGCATCAAGGAGAATAGATTTGCATGACTAAATCTTGGAAAGTCCATTTCTGCTGATTTCTAGGGTTTACAAAAGTTGCATTGGCAACTTTGCCCAAATGAACTCAATCTTGGTGGAACCTCTTATTTTCTCATGGCATTTGACCCTGTCAAGCCTCATGACAAGGGAAGTCCATTTGCTTGCCCAAACCTACATCAAACACCTTCTCGCAGAAATTTAAAATGCATGTTTCGTACATTTTCCACTAATCTCCATGAGCTCAACTTTTTCCCACAGCCTCATCTGGTCCTCCTCTAACTCCTACATGCTTTGCTGCCCAAGGAGCAATGATTAAGGGGGGCAGAGACCCATTTTCTTCTTTGGACAGCCACTTTCCCCTCCCTTTCTCATCTCTCTCTCACTCCTGGCAAGTTCCAGAGCATCCAAAGCCTCCATCCCTCTTGTTTATTCCTCCTGCAGACGCCAGACACAAGTGGACGTGCGAGTGCGCGCGGAAAAGCCGCGGATGCCGGCCAAAGACACGCTCTGGAGCGCGAGACAGAGCAGGCGACCGTTGACGCCGCAACCCCCGACCACCTCGAGCCTCCCCCTTGCGCCAGTCGAGGTGCCTCGACGTCCGCAACACGTCACCGCACTGGCCCCATCCTTTCCCTCTCTGTCCTGCCCGTCCCGCGCGTGCCCAGAGCCGCCCGAGCCCGCCAATGCGTGTGCGAGCTCGTGGCTCCACCTGGAGCTCGCCCCGCTCCCTCTCTCTCTTCCTGGCGCCCTACTCCACCCCCACGAGCACTGCAGACAACCCCTCGCTCTTCCCCCTTGCCGCCCGAGCCATTTCCACGACCATCCGTGCGCCGCGTCCACGGTGAGCCGCGGGTCAGCTACTTAAGGCCACCCCGAGCCCCCTCTCTACTCCTTTGGCTCTCTCTCCCTCCCGTGCATCCCCTGGACCAACCCACTCCCCTCCTCACGCCCTCCAACCTCGTCCATGGCCGGAGCCGAGCCGCCGACCACCGTCTAAATTCTCGTCGTCCAGGCCCCCTCCTCCCCACCTATGGGTTACTTTGCATCTCTACTGCCCCCGCGGAGCTCCCCCGCACTCCGGTTACTCCTCCCGACGGCCGGAGCGCCGTGCCCGCCATCGCCGTCAGCCACGTCCGCCACGGACGGCGCTCTCCTTGACCAGGTCCTCCCCGGCATGCGTGTGACCAGTGGTTGGAAGCGCCTCTCTGCGCTGGTCACGCCGGTGGGCAGAACGTCACCGGGGGCGCTCTGTAGCCCTGGCAATCACCGGCGGGAGCCGCTCCTCCCCGCAGCCCGAGCGCGCGCGGGAGGATGAAGACGGCCTGTCGCTGGGCCGCGCACGTTAGCGACCCAGCGGGCGGCCCCATCCGTTTAAGTGGAGATGGCTTCGGTCGGATTCACTTCCCTCGCTCGAAGGCGCACCACCGGTAATACGCCTTCGTCGTCGCCCTGTCATCCGCGTGGCCGAGCCGCTGGGCCGGTCCAGCGCGCTGTGGCGCTATGCTGCACCGAATGCGCAGTGTAGGTATAAACCCCCGCCCTTCCTTTGTCTTTTTCTTTTTCCAGAAACTTGTAAAATCTCCCAAATATTCATATTACCCCCAAATTTGATGATTCAAATTTTTACTAGTTATAAATTCATTCTCTATCACATGGTGCAAATTGCACATTTTTCGAGAAACATTTCCTTCACAAATGTTTATGAAATCTTACTTTTCCATTTCTGTCATAAACTTTAGAAAATCACAAATGGCTCAAATTTGATCCAAATGCCATGATTCAAATTCCTAGATGCTTCTAAGTTCATAACTTAGCTTATGAACATTTTTATTAACACTTTCTGTACCACAAAAAATAATGAGCCATTTCTTCATATTTGTCAACTTTGCAAATTCATAGGAAAATCATTTGAACTCCAAATCCAGTGAAACCAACTCCTAGATGCTTCTAAAATCATGGTTTGTTAAATGGGTGCCTTTCCTCATTTTTCAAAAATATATTTTTGTACACTTCTTGCAAATCCATAAACCCCTTGATTCCATCATATCAAAATGTTTAGAAATATCCACTGACCCAATTCCAATGAAACTAGTCTGGTTATTTTTCATATAACCAGAGATGTCCTAGAAAAGTCAATTAATATTTTTAGAGCACTTTTATTTCCTGCCTTGTTATGTTGCTTACTATGATTGTTTCCGACGTTAGCTGACGAAGTAGACGAAATACTCGGAGATGGACCAGAAGATTTGAAGACTCTGATGAACCAGGCAAGCAGCCCTTTGACCATGAGGAACCATTTTACATCTTAATAGCATTTTCGTTGCTTCACTGGGTGCATGATATACCTTGAATGGCAACCTTGCTAGGCTTGCCTCCGTTGCATACTCCATTGATACTTGCATTGTTCATGACTCTACCCTTGCTTAGAGTTGTGTTGGCGGGATATAGAAATATGCTATAGTAAATGGCTACGCAGAGTGGGACAGGGTTATGCTTGGAAAGAAACAAGTGTGGTTTGACATACTTGCAAACAGCCCCAGTGGGTGCCACTGATGCCCCTGGGAGATGATGATGAACAAGGTCACTACTTGGTGGAGAAGTAGTGTACCGAGGCTTGATCAAAGTGTTGTTTACAGAGACGGATTAGATTTAAGATTTGTCGACCGTCCCAACCAAACATGCGCGACCACTCTACCCTTATATGGGAACGGGCATTATAGATTACCTAGGCCGATACTAGCTTGGAGCCTGCATTACTAGTGACGGGAGAGTCATTGTTGCGCTCTCTCGGGATGGGGTCGTGCCAGGTAGGGCGGCCATGACTGTTTTTACAGGGCACCGGACACACCGTTAGTACCCCGTGCTTGTGGTATGTGATGAATATGGGAGCGTGGCTCCACAAATTTTGAGATGTGAATTGTTAGGCATGGGGGCTGCTACCAATCGAGTGGACTCTATGTTAGTGTCGTCTAGGGAAAGATAGTGATCGGGTGCTTACCTCGGGTACTTGAGGTACCGCGGGTCGTGGATGACACGGAAGTTCCCCGGATCTTGTGGGTAAAGTGTGCAACCTCTGCAGAGTGTAAAACTATTCGAATAGCCATGTCCACGGTCAAGGACAGTTGGGTGGTGCTGCTTAGACTATGTCCATATGTTTCTGACAAACAACACGGTTTGGTAAATCTGTTGACGTGATTCGTGAGGAAGTCATGATGAGCTTGAGTATGAGTTGTTCACAACTCTATCCCGATGTTGATGTCTGTAACCTCCTGATACTTGTTGCAGACGCATACATATCCTTGATAAAATGTTGATCATACTTGCATGAGAAAAACTAGCTTTCCGCAAAACTGCCAATTTAGCAGTAGAACCGTGCATATTTATTCTATTATCACTCTTGGGTTGCTTGCGAGTACATTCAAAGTACTCATTGGCTTGCCACTGGTTATTTTATTGGCCAGGCATGAAAGAACATGAATACGAGGAAGAGTTCTTGGTGACGATCGTGCGAACTAGGACACTTCCTAGTCAGAATGCCTGTAGGGTTAAGGCAGATGGCATGGGTCCAAGTTACCGACGAAGATTTCCGCTGCGAAGTTATACTCAAGACTTGACATAATGGTCATAATTTATGTAAGACGATATGTATGGATGTAAGACCCTTGTTATACAGCTTCTGTGTGTTTAGTGAGCATTGATCTCTGGGATCACTGTACACGTGCATTCGGTGATCACGACTTACGAGTCGGGGTCCCCACAGTAATGCATCGGATAATCGCCTAGAGCCGAATCCATGGAACGCTGCTTGGCTCCGAAGATTCTACGCATAAGTTCGGTCATGTTTCTTTTTCGTTTTTCTCCTCTTCATATCTTTCTATTTTCTCGTTTTTGTACGATCCACGGGATGTGTTCGGATAGGCCAAACACGTAAGGGGTACACATCCTAAAATGTATACACCCCACGACGCCTGGGGCTTCTTTAACCGAAGTTTTTTATTATTCAGAGCCTGGAGCTCACAATGTATACGTCGTTTGTCCATATACGCTCTTTTTTGCCATTATATGCACCTCTATGACTTGAGTTTTTGCCAAGCGGGGTTGCCTTGCTCCTGTGTTTTTGCCCTACGTTCCCGATTGTTCGGCTAGGGCGTAAAGGGAGCACCTCTGCGATTGGTACAACCGGGTCATCTGGACATGTACCTCAGACGTGTGAAGCCAAAAGCTAGCGTTCTTAAGAGAATAATTGGTCGGCAATCAAACAACATATTGTTACATTATTGTAACCACTCTAACACTGCAATACAGTCTTTCCGTATTGCGGACCAAAGCCCCGGCACGCATAATTCGAGCATGCCAACCCAAGGAAAGGAACCCTTAATGGAACTATTCTCCTTGGAAGATGTTTCTTACATATGTAATATAACATACATCCTGAACTGATTTTTTTGTCTATTCGAGCACAATGACTGGGTTGCCTGGTTTTCGGACATAGGGAATGCCTCTTTTTATTGCAAATAGTATTCGGAAACACTCCACCATTTTGGTTCGAAGGTTAAAGCCGAAAGCATGCGATGAAAAACCTTCCACTTGTTCGGATAAAGGTACAGGTTGATCATAAAGTACATTAATACATCGAATCCACTACCTATTCCTTATCTATTCCATCTATAAGACTGTCTAACTTACAGTCTTCCTGTGAATACTTCGCAGCTATCATTACTTGGTCATACACCAAATTCAATGTAATTTCTTTCCCGTCTGGTCCCCGTGGTCCCACTCGGGCCATATGATTTGGATCTAGCTTGGTGAAGCATGATTTCACCATGGCCCAGGCTTCTCGTGCGCCTTCACGGCAGGCGGATGTCTTCCATAGCTCAAACCGGCGCCAGACACCTCTAAACAGGTCTGCCAAGCCCTCCATACTTTCTGGAGGGGTATCGGATGGTCATAATGCCTTGACCATACTCCTCATGGCTTTCCGAGCTCGAGCATGTACCACGGACAATTCCTTCAGCACGTCGCCTTGAAATCCGGATACTTCTTCTTCCGGCCGACTAGTTAACAGAGTTGCAGCAACAGAATCATGACATTCCGAATTATTGACTAAACATGAGCCCCTAGGGTGGTTTTAAAACAAAAAGGAAGACATACCGAAAATGCCGCCCTTCAACTTCTCATTTTCTTTTTGAGCGGGCGATAACTAAGCCTTTAAGCTCTCTATCTCTTCGGATTGTTTGTCTTTTCCTCCTCGTGTTTTTTCTTCCCGGACGCGCTCATTGCGGCCTTTTTCATTTTCGCCAGTTCGGCGGTGACGACATTTAGCCGCATCTGATTTATGTTTCGCTCCCGGGATAGCGCGGTATTCTTCTCTTTGAGAACCTGCGGGTCATATCGATCCTTAAATCGGTTAGTCTCACCGCTTCAAGTCTCGGGGGCTAATGGCATATGTATATCAAAATCACACAAAATATTACCTGCATATCTTTCGAGAACAGTTGCGTGACTTCGGCAAGTCCGTCTCGAGCGGCCCGGATATATGCGTCCACCGAACTAAGTGCAGTAAATTCCTACTCGGAAAAGGCTGGAGCATGCATGGCCTCTTTCTGTCGATGGTGATTCATTACGCTCTCCACCTCGGAATTCGTGACGGATACGTCATCCGAATCCTCTTGAGGCGGCGTAACCGGCATTGCATCGGCCCTGGTCCTCGTTGACGAGTCCTGCGCCGGATTGGCTGACATTCAACTGGCAGGGCATTTTGCCATAGTCTGTCGTGTGCTTCTACGAAATTAAGGAGAAAAAGAGACCTTAGCAATCCGAACTCGTGCCCAGGCATGTGTTAAGTGGATTTACCTCTTGGAAGATTTTGAGGTTTCTACAGCACTCCCGGACTCCTTTCGTTTTGAATGATTACCCTGCGCAGGGGCTGTTCTCAAAGGAGTGCGGTTTGCCGAGCGCCGATCCTGTAAAATACGGTTTAGTTCGAAGGATAAAAGTGCAAGTGGGAATTTCTTTTAGAAGGCCCTTTTAATACTTACAATGACAAATGGATAGGGGTGGGGGTAGTCAGCTGTAATAACTACTTCCGAGCCGTCAAGGCTCGCTTGATAAAACACCCCGTCCTCGAATTCTATGTATATATCCGGATCCTCACAAAAACCAGGGTCTTTGTCACGATCGTGATCCTCTGGCTGTGGGACGGGGCAGTGAATGTCCTCGGTCATCTTCCTCCATGACTGTTGTATGAATACCAACGAACAAACTTGGTTAGCATGCCGTGACAGCAATAAAGCGACACAGTTAGTCGAAATCTTACCCATTCGATGGGGTTGTACATGGAGTAACCTTCCCTACAGTTCAAATGGAGGAAGTCTTCCTTTTCGCCCTTATACAAATCTACCAAGATCATGGCCAGTTCGGCTGGGGTGTCCGTACCCTTGCGTCTGTAGCGAGATGCATCGTCTTCTCCATTGTAGCACCATAAGGGAGTTAATCTGCACTGGAGAGGTTGGACGGATCTTTTTATCGCAATAGCCATAACCTCAATTATCGTGAGCTTGATATGGGCTAGTAATCTGACCTTGTTGACCAACCGTTTAACTTCCGCACTGTCCTCCTCCTTGGGACTTCGGGGATGCCAGTTGAGACGCTTCCTTAGAGGAGCGCCGGAAAATTCAGGGAGGCCGCGCCGAACTGGGTCCGGCAGGGGGACATCATCCATATAAAACCACTCCGAAGACCACTGTGGATATACCTCTTTGGGAGTTCCTACGAGATATCAGGATCCGGCTATACGCCATACTACAGCACCGCCCACTTCAAATATAGAGCCTCCTAGATGGCGGGGAACGAGGCAAAAAAACTTCCTCCATAATTCAAAATGGGCCTCGATGCCTAAAACAGTTCGTAGAGGGCAACGAAACCTGAGATGTGCATAATCAAACCTGTGGTAAGGTTGCGCAGTTGGATCCTGTAAAACTCCAATAGGCCCCTAAGAAACGGATGGATTGGAAATCCTAGGCCCCGCAACAGGAATGGGATGAAGCACACCATCTCCTCCTTATTGGGGCTGGGGAAATTTTCAGCCATCACATCGTGGCCAATTGAGGCCAATCCCGCTCGAACAGAGACTAGATCTGCGAGGGGAAGATATCCCTGCGTCTGGAGATGACTCAGTTGGAGATGAGGCACTGAGCAACTTTACAAATCACCCTCTCGAGGGCCATGGGGGCGCAAAGAGGAGCCTGGAGCACTGGCCATGTTGGAAGGCTTTTTTCGTAGCTAATCTTGACGGTTTTTCTTTTTTTGCATGATGTGAGATGGCATTTGGGGATCTAGATCTACTTATATAGATGTCGTCCGAGCGTGATGAGGGGCTTATTTGTAAAAAATCACGAACCATTCGTATTCGCCCGGCGCATGGAAATCGAAGCGACAACAGGAAGGAACATAAAGACAGAACATGGAGGTCAGAACCAGACTGTCATTGGTCCGAAGTATAATGAAGAACCAGCCTTGCAAAGCTGAAGACATAAGCTGGAGACTACATCGTCATTGAAGGCAAGTACGGGGGCTACTGAGGGAGACCTAGATTCGGGGGTCCTCAGGTGTCCGGCCTATTCAAGCACGGGCCAGGCTGATGGGCCGTGAAGATAGAGCGGATGATTATTCCCCGTGTTTGGATAGGACTCCTGGCTGCTGTCGAATTCTGGGTTCCGGCAAACCCTTGAGGTTCGAACACTGGGGTGCGCACGAAGATCTCCCTCTCTATAGCTCGCTCTCGCAACGAACTCAAGGCCTAGCTCGACGAACCCAAAGAACAAGAGACACGAGGATTTATACTGCTTCGGGCCACCATTGTGGTGTAATACCCTACTCTAGTGTGGTGTCGTGGATTGCCTCGTAGGCTGATGACGAACAGTACAAGGGATGAACAGCCTCCTGAGGAGAGGTGTTCTTGAGCTCGGTGAGCTTGTGTGGTGGCCTTGGTGGACTGGATCCAGTCCAAGATGATCTGCTCCCACGGCGGTGGCTAGGCTAGTCCTATTTATAGAGGCCCGGGTCCTCTTCCCAAATATTAGGCGGGAATGGATCCCACAACGGCCAATTGAAGGGGGACAAATAGTACAAGTTATCCTGACAAAAGGTGGGCTTCGCCTGCCAAAGGCTCTGGTGGTGACGCCGTCGTGGGCTCCGCGGTGACCTCTATCCTGCCGTCCTACTGGTCTTGGTCTCGTTGCACCAATATGGAAACGTTTGCCTGATGCCTCGGGACTCCTCGCCTGTGCTTGGCCCTTTAGCACCAAAGAGGCAACGAGTACTCTGCGCCTGCTGGCGCCCGCCAGGCCTTGGTCGTCATGGCTCATGTCACGTGCACCCCGCGAGGTGCCCCTTGCATAGATATCTCCGCTCCTTGGGAGCCAGCCTAGGGAGGCTGCCCCCGAGGAGGTCTTGCGCCGTCTGCCTCGCGAGGCTTGGCCCCTCGCGAGGGTCTTGAGTGGTTGTTGATGAAGATGGGCCGTACCAGGCCGCTGGATGAGCCACGCCCTGGGCCGCAGGCAGGCAAGTCTGGGTACCCCCATTCCCAGGACGCCGATAGTAGCCCCTGGGCCCAAGGCGCGCTCGTACTTGGCTTCGCAGCGAAGAAAAGGGTCAAGTGCGGAGCGTCGCGCGCCCCAATAGCCTGCGGCCTTGATTGACGCATGGCGATTGACACGACGTAGGCGTCTCCGCTTCCCCATGCTGCCTCGGCAACTGCCCGACTTGACGAGTCCCTGCTGCATGCAGAAAAACCATCATTACCTGCGATCGTGGAGGCCGGCGGTTGGCCTCCCTCTGGCTATAAATCAGGAGAGGGGCAGAGCCCCCGTCTCTCGTCTCTGTCTCCATTCCGCCCGCTTCTTCTTCTTCTTCTTCTTCTTCCTTGCCGTGACACCCATGGCGCTGATTCGAAGGTTCTCTGCTGCTGAAAAGGGGAAAGCTCCCCGCGAAGAGCCGGAGCCACTCCCACCGAAGAAAAGGCTGGCCCGCTCCCGCGATGTCGTCGTGAGGCAGGAGGTGACGAGGCCTTGGCATGAGCGGCCTCCCCCTGGCTATCCGCTGCCTTTGTACGCACAAGCAGAGGGCTCCGGAGGAGGAGGCAGCAATCGGCGCTGATCGCGCCATGGCCGCGGTGGTCGTGCCGCGGAGGTGCGCGCTGCCGCCCCGCGAACTGATACGTCTCCATCGTATCTACTTTTCCAAACACTTTTTCCCTTGTTTTGGACTCTAACTTGCATGATTTGAATGGAACTAACCCGGACTGACGCTGTTTTCAGCAGAATTGCCATGGTGTTATTTTTGTGCAGAAATAAAAGTTCTCGAAATGACTTGAAACATCACGGAGAATATTTTTGGATATATAAAAAATAGTGGCGAAAGAATCAAGACCATGGGGGCCACACCCTGTCCACGAGGGCGGGGGCGCGCCTACCCCCTAGAAGCGCCCCCTGTCTCGTGGGCCCCCTGAAGCTCCACCGACCTCAACTCCAACTCTATATATTCACGTTCGAGGAGAAAAAATCAGAGAGAAGGATTCATCGCGTTTTACAATAAGGAGCCGCCGCCAAGCCCTAATCTCTCTCGGGAGGGCTGATCTGGAGTCCATTCGGGGCTTCGGAGAGGGGAATCTGTCGCCATCGTCATCATCAACCTTCCTCCATCACCAATTTCATGATGCTCACCGCCATGCGTGAGTAATTCCATCGTAGGCTTGCTAGATGGTGATGGGTTGCATGAGATTTACCATGTAATCGAGTTAGTTTTGTTAGGGTTTGATCCCTAGTATCCATTATGTTCTGATATTGATGTTGCTATGACTTTGCTATGCTTAATGCTTGTCACTAGGGCCCGAGTGCCATGATTTAAGATCTGAACCTATTATGTTTTCATGAATATATGTGAGTTCTTGATCCTATCTTGCAAGTCAATAGTCACCTACTATGTGTTATGACCCGGCAACCCCGAAGTGACAATAATTGGGACTACTCCCGGTGATGACCGTAGTTTGAGGAGTTCATGTATTCACTAAGTGTTAATGCTTTGGTCTGGTACTCTATTAAAAGGAGGCCTTAATATCCCTTAGTTTCCAATAGGACCCCACTGCCACGGGAGGGTAGGACAAAAGATGTCACGCAAGTTCTTTTCCATAAGCACGTATGACTATATTCGGAATACATGCCTACATTACATTGATGAACTGGAGCTTGTTCTGTGTCACCCTATGTTATAACTGTTGCATGAGGAATCACATCCGACATAATTATCCATCACTAATCCAATGCCTACGAGCTTTTCACATATTGATCTTTGCTTAGTTACTTTACCGTTGCCACTGTTACAATTACTACAAAACTGCTACTATTACTTTTGCCACCGTTACCATTACTTCCATACTAATTTGCTACTAAATACTTTGCTGCAGATATTAAGTTTTCTAGGTGTGGTCGAATTGACAACTCAACTGCTAACACTTGAGAATATTCTTTGGCTCCCCTTGTGTCGAATCAATAAATTTGGGTTGAATACTCTACCCTCGAAAACTGTTGCGGTCCCCTATACTTGTGGGTTATCAAGACTATTTTCTGGCGCCGTTGCCGGGGAGCATAGCTCTATTCCTTGAGTCACTTGGGATTTATATCTGTTGATCACTATGAGGAACTTGAAAGACGAAAGAACTAAGATTTTCCCTCAACTACGAGGGGGGGTAAGGAACTGCCATCTAGCTCTGCACTTGATTCACCTTCTGTTATGAGTAAATTTGTGACACCTACACATGCTATTGATTCTGATAGGTCACATGTTATTGATGATGGCACTTCTGCTATGCATGATACTTATGATGAAACTACTTCTATGCTTGATACTACTGCGCCAGTAGGTGAATTTCTTGATGAACAACTTGCTAGGGCCAGAGAGAATGAAATTATTGAAACTGATTATATTGATGAAAGTGATGATGAAGATTCTCCCCCTAGATATGAATTTCCTGATGTACCTGAGGGTTATGTTATTGATGAAGAAACTGCTAGATACTTTCTTGCTTGCAATGATAGATATGATCTTAAGAAACTATTAGCTAAGCTGAAAGAAAAATCTTTGAATGCTAGAATGAAATATGACCCGGCTTTTGCTACTTCACCTATCTGTATTTCCGATAAGGATTATGATTTCTCTGTCGATCTTGAGATAATTACTTTGGTTTAATCTAATCCTTTCTATGGCTATGAATCTGAAACTGTTGTGGCACATCTTACTAAATTAAGTGATATAGCCACCCTATTTACTCATGAGGAAAAAATTCGTTACTACTATATCCTTAAGTTATTTCCGTTCTCATTAAAGGGTGATGCTAAAACTTGGTTTAATTCTCTTGATCCTGGTTGTGTGCGTAGTCCCCAAGATATGATTTATTACTTCTCTGCTAAATATTTCCCCGCCCATAAGAAACAAGCTGCCTTAAGGGAAATATATAATTTTGTGCAAATTGAAGAAGAGAGTCTCCCACAAGCTTGGGGGAGGCTTCTCCGATTACTTAATGCTTTGCCCGATCATCCTCTTAAGAAAAATGAAATACTTGATACCTTTTATAATGGATTAACCGATGCTTCTAGAGACCACCTGGATAGTTGTGCTGGTTGTGTTTTCATGGAAAGAACTGTTGATCAAGCTGAATTGCTATTGAATAATATGTTGAGTAATGAAAATGATTGGACACTTCTTGAACCAACTCCTAAGCCAACTCCGAAGAAAAGGGGTATTCTATTTCTCAGTCCTGAAGATATGCAAGAGGCAAAGAAATCTATGAAAGAAAAAGGCATTAAAGCTGAAGATGTTAAGAATTTACCACCTATTGAAGAAATACATGGTCTTGATAACCCGACACAGGTAGTAAAGGTAAATTCTCTCTATATTTTTGATGAAGGTGATATTCCTCGTTATAAGTCTGCTAGTCAATGCTTAGATGAGCTTGATAATTTTATTGTTAAACAAGAAAACTTCAATGCTTATGTTGGTAGACAATTGAAACGTAATGCTTATATGATTGAACACTTGAGTGATTATATGTCTAGAGTTAAAGGTGAACTTAAACTTATTAGTAAACATGCTTCTATGGTTACCACTCAAGTAGAACAAGTGCTTAAAGCTCAAAATGGTTTGCTCAATGAATTAAATAATAAGAAAAATGATAATGCTTTTAGGGTTATGACTAGAGGGGGTAAAATGACTCAGGAACCTTTGTATCCCGAGTGCCACCCCAAGAGAATTGAGCAAGATTCTCAGAGAACTAATGTTGATGCACCTAGTCCTTCTAAAATGAAGAAAAGAAAAAATGTTAGGAATTTGCATGCTTCTAGTGAACCTGTTGTTGACACACCTGAGAATCCCAATGATATTTCTATTTCTGATGCTGAAACACAATCTGGTGATGAAACATGAACCTAGTGATAATGTTAAAGATGATGTTCATGTTGATGCTCAACCTAGCAATAATAATGATGTAGAGGTTGAACCTGTTGTTGATCTTGATAACCCACAATCAAAGAATCAACGTTATGATAAGAGAGACTTCGTTGTTAGGAAGCACGGTAAAGAAAGAGAACTACGGGCTCAGAAACCCATGCCTTTTCCTCCCAAACCATCCAAGAAAAAGGATGATGAGGATTTTGAGCGCTTTGCTGAAATGATTATACCTATCTTTTTGCGTATGCGTTTGACTGATATGATTAAAATGAATCCTTATGCTAAGTACATGAAAGATATTGTTACAAATAAAAGAAAGATACTGGAAGCTGAAATTTCCACCATGCTTGCTAATTATACTTTTAAAGGTGGAATACCCTAGAAAGTAGGAGATCCCGGAGTACCAACTATACCATGCTCCATTAAAAGAAACTATGTTAAAACTGCTTTATTTGATCTTGGAGCCGGTGTTAGTGTTATGCCTCTCTCTTTATATCGTAGACTTGATTTGAATAAGTTGACACCTATTGAAATATCTTTGCAAATGGCTGATAAATCTACTGCTATACCTGTCGGTATTTGTGAGGATGTGCCTGTTGTGGTTGCAAACGTTACTATTTTAACGGACTTTGTTATTCTTGATATTCCTGAGGATGATAGTATGTCGATTATCCTTGGTAGACCCTTTTTGAATACTGCAGGGGCTGTTATTGATTGCAACAAAGGCAATGTCACTTTTCATGTTAATGGTAATGAGCATACGGTACACTTTCCGAGGAAACAACCTCAAGTCCACAGTATCAATTCTATTGGAAAAATTCAAACGATTACTATTGGAGGTTTTGAATTCCCTCTTCCTACTGTCAAGAAGAAATATGATAATCTTATTGTTGGGGACATGCATATCCCCGTTGAGGTAACTTAGTGTTATTCGAAAATTCTCTAGTTTCATGCGATTCGGAATGAGCTTGTTAACAAGACTTGATCAACCTTGTTAGTGGATTCCTTTTGATGAGCATGAGATGGATGAAGTTAGAAAGCACAACTCTCTGTACCCTCCTTTTACCTTCTGTTATTTAGATCAAATAAAGGAAAAATAGTATTTTCTGTCTGTTTTCTGAATTATCCTTGCAATAAAAAATACCCCGAAAATAAAAGTTCTCCAAATGTCCCGAAATTGAAATATGATTTTTGTAGAATATTTAAGAATATCTGGCACTGAAAACACACCAGGGGGAGCCACCACTTGGCCACGAGGGTCTAGGGCGCGCCCTACCCCCCTGGGCGCGCCCTACCCCCTGGGCGCGCCCCCTGCTGCTTAGGTGACCCTGTTCTTGAGCTTGCATGTCAAATTTATATGATCCCAAGTAGTTCTAATGCATGATATAGTCTCTAGGCACTTGTGGGAGTAGTTGCTATCAATCTTGTTGAGTGTGGTTCATTTTTATTTTGAGTCACTAAAAAATTCAGAAATTTTTCAGAGGAAGAAATATGTTTAGGAAAATGTACAAAGGTGGTTCCTAAAAGAAGCAAGGACCCAGGCTCGCGATACGTGAGCCGGACTATGAACTACCAAGAGAAGCTCAAGTGCGGCCTTGTGAATGGCTGTCAGAAGATTTTATGGTCCAAGCAAGCATTAAGGAGGAATTTGACGTGTATGTGCGTAATGCTGAACTTGAGGGCTTCGTGTCAGATAAGTGCCCCCAATATTACTACCTAACTGATTCCTTTGTGAGAAGGTTTAAATTTACATCAGCACGCAATTCTCACACAGTCCTATTTGATCTTTATGATAAATCTTATACCATGGACCTAGAAGATTTTACTGCTGCTTGTAAACTCCCACAGTGGGGTAATGTTAGTGAACCTCGCAAATCTGAGTTTAAAGAATTTTCTTGCTAGTATCACTGCGGGGGAATCTAGAGAAATAACACACGCTACCATAGGGAGCATTCATTTTCCTGCCATACATTATTTTGCTCTCTTTATAGGTAGATGCATAAACGGTAAGGATGAGGCATGTCACATGTGCGTTCCCGATCTTAGTGTTCTCGAGAGTGATGTATTAGGAGATAGACAATACAACTTGGGGGCTATTGTTGCACGAAGGTTGCATCATAACAGGTATTAGTGGAGATTTGTTTGGTGGAATTTATGCAACACGTGTAGCTAATTATCTTGGGATGCCCATACATGAAAATGATATGGAAATGCCCCTGCTTATCTAGATTATAATGCTATGGTTTGCCATCAGTTTGTTGAGAGGAATGAACAGTTCCTCCAATACCGACTAATCTTTGACAGACGTTGCACTGTCCATGTTGCTCTCCCTGCTCCTGCTTTCTTTGACTTTCAGGCAAAAGGGAGATATGTTATAACCAGGGAGGAGGCGAACGAGTATAAGATGAGGACGGAGGCAGTTCGCCTCCAACCTGCAGCTTATCAGGCAGTAGCCGTTGCATCTCAGTACGACCCCAGCTACAACTTCGGATATCCGCCAGGCCATCCATGAGCATAGACCAACTTAGGCCAAAAGCCTAAGCTTGGGGGAGTACGTTGTCGGTGTCAAAACCGGCGGATCTCGGGTAGGGAGCCCCAAACTGTGCATCTAAGGTCGATGGTAACAGGAGACAGGGGACACGATGTTTACCCAGGTTCGGGCCCTCTCTATGGAGGTAATACCCTACTTCCTGCCTGATTGATCTTGATGAATATGAGTATTACAAGAGTTGATCTACCACGAGATCGTAATGGCTAAAACCCTAGAAGTCTAGCCTGTATGATTATGATTGTCCCTATGGACTAAACCCTCTGGTTTATATAGACACCGGAGGGGACTAGGGTTGTACAAAGTCGGTTACAGAGAAAGGAATCTTCATATCCGAACGCCAAGCTTGCCATCCACGCCAAGGAGAGTCCCATCTGGACACGGGTGAGAGTCTTCGGTCTTGTATCTTCACAGCCCATCAGTCCAGCCCACGTCCAACAGGCCGGACATCCGAGGACCCCTTAATCCAGGACTCCCTCAGTAGCCCCCGAACTAGGCTTTCAATGACGATGTGTCCGTGCGCAGATTGTCTTCGGCATTACAAGGCGGGTTCCTCCTCCGACGACTTCAAAGAGCTATATTCGGCCTTCCATTTAATGTCGTACCCATCGGCTCCTGTGCATCCATGGCTTCAGGTTCCACGTGTTGAGCGAATATGAGAGGTCAGGGTATTTTTTGCACGTCACACCCCGGCCATGTAAGAAAAGCGTCTATTTAAAGAGATTGGATCTCAGATCCATTCCACACCACACAGAAAATCCTCCGAACTTGCTAGGAGGAACCACTCCAACATGGCTAGCGCTCCCAGTTCTCGCTCCCGTCCCCACGGCGCCGAAAAAGGCGACTGGGAGAGATGTTCCGTATCCCACGGTCAGCTAGCAAAGTTGCAAACACAGGGATTTCTTCCCCCCGCGGATCTAGTCCCCGTTCGAGCAGGATTGACTTCCTTCAACGGCGGGGCTCAGGCAGAGAATTTCCCCAATCCATCCAGGGGGAACGAGTGTGCTTTGTTCCCTACTTGCTAAGAGGCGTCGGATTTCCAATCCAGCCGTTCCTCCGAGGACTTCTAGAGTATTATGGCCTCCAACTGCACAATTTCACTCCTGCCTCCATCCTGCACATTGCGGGTTACGTTTCTCTTTGTGAGCTATTCCTGGGCTGTGAGGCCCATTTTGAAGTATGGAGGAAACTATTCTGCCTCGTCCCTCGTAACCAAGAGGGATCAATATTCGAAGTGGGTGGAGCCGAGGTATGGTGCATCACCGGAACCGGATACCTGTCCGGTACGCTGAAGAAGGCATCCGAAGAGTGGCCTTCCGAATGGTTCTATATTGAGGACGCCGCCCTTCCTGACCCAGTCCGAATGGGTCTTCCCGAATTTTCAAGCGCTCCATTGAAGAAACGCCACAGGTGGCGCCCTCGGAGCCTCGAGGAGGAAGATAGCACGGAAGTCCGTCAATTGATGGGCAAGATAAAGACGCTCGCCCAGTCCAGAATATCAATAATCGAGGTAATGGCGACTTCCATAGTGCGGGGGGTCCAACCACTCCAATACAGAGGGCTTCCCATGTGGCACTATAATGGGGAAGATGACGCCTCACGCTGCGGTCGGAAGGGTCCGAACACCCCCGCTGCTTTGGCCAAAATATTGGCCGAACTGTACAAAGGGGAGAAAGAGGAGTTCACTCGTATTAAACATCGAGATGGATTTTCCATGTACAATCCTCCTAGCTGGGTGAGTTCTAATCCGACCACTTTACTCAATCCTCTCCCTGAGTCACTTTTAATTAACCCATCCATTTATAACAGGAATGGTGGAAGGTTACCAAGGGGATCCATAGCCCCGCCCCACAGCCAGAGGATCACAACCGGGACCTTGATCCCGGATTCGAAGAGGATGCAGACATATTTGTGGAGCTTGAGGATGGAGTGTTCTACCAGGCGAGCTATGACAACACAGAAGTGGCCATCACCACCAACTATCCCGGTCTCCTCCCTGCCCCGCATGTAAGTGATCAAGAGTCACTTCCTTCGAAAGAGCTTCCTCATTACGCCTCACCCACCGCACTATTTCGTGCTCCAAAGGGGAGGCGCCCGACACCTCGACGTGCGCCAGAGGCATCTCCTAAGAGAGCAGCGCCCGCACCAAGCAAATCTTCGAAGAGGAAAGCGAATGACAACACGGCAGAGCCTTCAACAAAGCGGTATGGTTTTTGATCATGCCCCCTGGCAGTCACATCAAACTATGACATTATTCGTTGTGTCTTATCAGGAAAAGCGTTCGCCGGACTATGTCCGGGGATCTTACCGGCCGCGCCTCCACAAGTCAGGTTCCCGACCCTGCTTTAAAGGCGAGGGCTGATACGGGAGTGACGCCGGATTGTCCTTCGGCAGAGGAGTCACAAACTCTGAAGTGGAAAGCGTCATGAATCATCGGCGCCAGGGGGCCGCTCTTCGCGACCCCGGCTTTACAAAAGAGGCATTCAATGCCTTCAGCTCGGCTGATGCGTATATCCGAGCTGCTCGAGACGGGCTTATCAGAGCCACTGACCAGCATTTGAAAAGATATGCGGGTAAGTACACATTTGTACAAATCTGATAATTATATACCAGTAGCCCCCAAGACTTGAAGCAGTTGATACAACTGATTTAAGGATAATTGCATAATGAGGTGCTCATAGAGAAGAACAACCTGTTGTCTCAAGAGCTGGAAAAGTGTCGGACCCAGCTAGTTGCTGCTACCGCCGGGCTGGAGGAATCCAAGAAGGCATCGCCTAGTAATGTTCCCCTCTATCAAGAAAATATAATCATATACCAATAATATTAAAACTTTTTGTACTCCCCAAGGCATGATCGTCAGATCAACTGAAGGAGACCCTACAAGTCGCGCAAGATGCCAAAAGGCAACTGGCCGTGGGCGATCGTGTGCTGACACGGGTCAGGGATGAGAAGAATAAGCTGCAGAATTCCAACACTCTGCTGGGTGAAGAACTAAAAGATGTGCGATCCCAGCTAGCCGACTCCATGAAGGAGAATAAGAGGCTACGAGGTGGCATATTCAGTATGCTTTTCGAACTTGTCTCCCTATAATTCGGCGAGGGTAGGAACTAACCGATTTACGTCTGCAGGTATGCTGACTAGCCGTCCTGAAGAGGAAATGTCCGGATCTCAAGGCGACCTGCTACAAGAGCTTTCCCAAAGGCACGAGCGAGTCCGGCAAGCAATGCAGAGTGTTGCCAAGGCTTTATGGCCATCCGCCTCCCCTCCAAGAAGTATGGCGGAGCTCTTGGAGCTATTCAAAGGAGCCCGATGGCGTATTCGATTATGGAAGATATCAACCTACCGAGAAGGTGCGCGAGAGGCCTGGGCCATGGTGAAGTCACGGTACACCAAGCTTGATCCAAATCATATGGCCCGGGTTGGACCTCTAGGGTTGGACGAAAAAGAAATTCCCGTTAGTTTGGTATATGATCAGGTAAAAGTAGCCGCAAAATATTCCCAACAGGATTGTAAGTTAGAGAGCCTGTTAGATGGCATAGAGTAGGAAATTTTTTAGTCCCAGTGACTATGTACTTTTCTTGACATATTTGTCCCTAGCCGGACTATAAAACGATCGTCATGGCAGACCTTTTCGCTTCGACCTCTGTACCTGAAGGTACGGAGTGTTTCCGAATACCTGAGCGGCTAGATAGACCGGGGTATGCGTGGAAACCAGGCGTAGGGGTCATAGTTACTTAAACAGACAAGTTGTATCCGGCTAGCTATGTTATATTACATTGTAATTGTAAGAAACATCTTCCAGAGAGAATAGTTCCGTTAAGGGTTCCTTTCCCTGGGTGAACATGCGTTGATATGCATGTCCGAACTGTGATTGAAAAATCGCAGTATACG
Organism: Aegilops tauschii subsp. strangulata; assembly: GCF_002575655.3. Classification (NCBI taxonomy): domain Eukaryota; kingdom Viridiplantae; phylum Streptophyta; class Magnoliopsida; order Poales; family Poaceae; genus Aegilops; species Aegilops tauschii. The sequence goes on along the minus strand of NC_053036.3, from coordinate 410,209,349 downwards.
TAACATCTGGGGGTTCATAGTGTAATGAGTGCGAAAACATCTTTAGTTCGCGGAACGGATATTCCCTTAAGAACGCTACCTTTCGGCTTCACCCAGTCTAAGGTACACATCTGGATGACCCGGCAGAAATAATCGCAGAGGTGCTCCCTTTATGCCCTAGCCGAACAAACAGGAACGTAGGGCATAAGCACAGGAGCTAGGCAACCCAGCTACGCCAAAACTGAAGTCATAACAATGCATATAATGGCGAAGAAAAGGTAGATATGAGGAAAAAACACATATGTGGTGAGCTTGATGCCCGGAAAATAATAATAAGCTTCTGTACAAGAAGCCCCCGGGTATGGTAGGTGTACATATTTAAGAATGTGTACATCGTGGGTGCGCGGTTTAGCCGCACGAGTGCTTTAAAGCTAAAAAAGCGAAAAGAGAGCAAAAGGTAATTGAAACAAAAAAGGGGGAAGAAGACGAACAAAGAGTTTGGCTCTAGGCGTAGAATCTTCGGAGTCTGGTCGCGTTCCATGGGTTCGGCTCTAAGCGGTTATCTGATTCATCACGCAGGCGGTACGCTCCTCCGGTGAGAACTTCATCAATGATGAAGGGACGCTCCCACTTGGGCTTGAGTTTGTCCTTTTTCTTCTCTGTCAAGCATAGAACGAGTTCGCCGACATTATAAGTCTTGGCCCGCACTTCTCTACTTTGATATCTGCGAGCCCGCTGTTGATAAAATGCGGAACAGGCTTTTGCGACGTCGCGCTTCTGCTTCAGGGCATCTAGGATGTCATGGCGATCAAGCTCGGCCTCTCTCTCTTCATACATGCACACTCGAGGTGAGTCATGAATAATGTCGCAAGGCAACACAGCCTCTGCGCCGTACACCATGAAGAAGGGTGTATATCCGGTAGTGCGATTGGGCGTGGTCCGCAACCCCTAGAGTACGGAGTCGAGCTCCTCAACCCAGTGCTTGTCTGATTCTTTCAAAGACCGCACTAGTCTAGGCTTGATGCCGCTCATAATAAGACCATTGGCTCATTCGACTTGACCGTTTGTTTGCGGGTGATAGACGGAGGCGTAATCGAGCTTAATGCCCAGATTAGCACACCAGGTTTTCACCTCATCGGCTGTGAAATTGGAGCCGTTATTGGTGATGATATTGTGTGGGACACCATAACGGTGCACGACACCGGATATGAAGTCTATCACTGGTCCGGCTTCGGCCGTTTTAACTGGTTTGGCCTCTATCCACTTAGTGAATTTATCCACCATGACCAGCAGATATTTTTCTTGTGGCTTCCTCCTTTAAGGGGTCCGACCATATCAAGCCCCCAGACCGCAAAAGGCCAAGTGATGGGGATTGTTTGTAGAGCGGTGGGTGGCATATGGCTTTGGTTGGCGAAAATATGGCATCCGACGCAACGTTAGACAAGGTCCTGCGCATCTGCCCGGGCCGTCGGCCAATAGAAACCTGTATGAAAGGCCTTACTTACAACGGCCCGAGCCGCGGCGTGGTAACCACCGAGACCGGCATGAATTTCAGCCAAGAGCTGCCATCCCTCTTCTTCGGAGATACATATTTGAAGTACTCCGGTAGCGCTTTTCTTGTAGAGCTCTCCGTCATGGACCTTGTAGGCTTTCGAGTGCAGGACAATGCAGCGAGCCTCATTCTGATCCTCAGAGAGCTCTCGCCTATTAAGGTAGGCCAAGAAGGGTTCGGTCCATGGGGCAATGATTGCCATGATAAGATGGGCCGATGGTGTTATTTCGGTGGCTGAGCCCCCGATGGTATCAGTATTGTGTTCAGAATCTGGGGGTATAATTGGGTCTGGAGTGGTGTTGCCGCTCTCCCCTTGCCACACCATGGATGGCTTGAAGAGCCTTTCCAGGAATATGTTAGGCGGGACGGGGTCGCGCTTGGCGCCGATGCGAGCAAGGACATCTGCCGCTTGATTACTTTCTCGAGCCACATGATGAAACTCGAGCCCCTCGAATCGGGCTGACATTTTCAGAACGGCGTTACGATAGGCTTCCATCTTCGGATCTTTGGCATTGAAGTCTCCATTTATTTGGGATATTGCGAGGTTTGAATCCCCGCGCACCTCCAGGCGTTGTATGCCCATGCAGTAAGGCCTCGTATTCGGCTCTGTTGTTGGAGTCTATGTATAATATTTGGAGTACGTACTAAACTGTGTCTGCAGTGGGGGATGTTAAGACAATGCCAGCTCCTAAGCCCGCCAGCATTTTGGAGCCATCGAAGTGCATGACCCAGCTAGAATATGTGACGTACTCTTTAGGGAGTTCGGCCTCTGTCCATTCGGCGACGAAATCGGCCAGTACTTGGGATTTAATGGCCCGGTGCGGTTTGTATGTTATGTCGAATGGAAGGAGCTCAATGGCCCACTTAGCAATCCGGCATGTGGCATCGCGGTTGTTTATTATGTCATCCAGTGGTACTTCGGAAGCCACCATGATCGAGCACTCTTGGAAGTAGTGTCGCAGCTTCCGGGATGCCATGAAGACCGCGTATGCTATCTTTTGGTAATGAGGGTACCAGGATTTGCATGGTGTGAGGACAGTGGACACGTAGTATACCGTCTCCTGAAGTGGGAATTTGTGTCCGTCCTCCTCTCGCTCGACGACGAGCACCGCGCTCACCACTTGGTGCATTGCCGATATGTATAATAGCATGGGTTCACCGACGTTCGGTGCGGCCAGGATTGGGTTGCTCGCTAAAAGAGCCTTTATTTCTTCCAGTCCCGCCGTTGCTGCATCCGTCCACTCGAAGTGGTCGGTGCGTCGGAGAAGGCGATAGAGTGGCAGTGCTTTTTCTCCTAGTCTGGAGATAAAGCGGCTTAAAGCTGCCACACATCCGGCTAGTTCTTGGACCTGTTTAAGGTCTGTTGGCATAGCCAATTTTGACAAAGCTCGGATTTTGGCTGGGTTTGCTTTAGTTCCTCTACTGGAAACGATGAAGCCCAGCAGTTTTCCAGCGGGGACGCCGAAAACACACTTTTCCGGATTAAGCTTGATGTCGTATGTACGAAGGTTGTCGAATGTGAGACGCAGATCGTCTATCAATGACTCGACGTGTCTAGTTTTGATGACGATGTCAATCACATATGCTTCAACTGTCTTGCCGATCTGTTTCTCCAGGCATGTTTGAATCATGCGTTGGTAGGTGGCCCCAGCGTTTTTGAGCCCGAAGGGGATAGTGTTGAAGCAGAATGGCCCATATGGAGTAATGAATGCCTTTGCGGCTTGGTCGGACTCCTTCATTTTGATTTGATGGTATCCTGAGTATGCATCGAGGAAACACAGTGAGTCGTGTCCTGCGGTAGCATCAATAATCTGATCGATGCGAGGGAGGGGGAAGGGATCCTTAGGGCAGGCCTTGTTGAGGTCTTTGAAATCGACGCATAGGCGCCAGGATTTATCCTTCTTTAGCACCATCACCAGGTTTGGTAGCCGGTCCGGATGTTTTATTTCTCTGATGAATCCTCCCCCATGGCTTGTCGTTTGGGTTCGGAAAAGCGCCGCAGTGCTTGCTTGACCGGTTTATATCCCTTCAGTATGTTGAGGCTGTGTTCGGCCAACCTGCGTGGGATTCCTGGCATATCAGAAGGGTGCCAGGCGAATATGTCCCAGTTCTCGCGCAGGAACTCTCGTAGCGCAGCGTCAACCGTTGGGTCGAGCTGTGCCCCGATGGATGTTGTCTTCTTGGGATCCGTCGGGTGGACTTGAAATTTGACTATTTCATCTGCTGGTTTAAAGGAGGTGGATTTGGGTCGCTTGTCCAGGATTACGTCATCCCTATCCACAGTGGAGCGCAGCGCGCCTAGCTCTTCGGCCGCGAGGGCTTCAGACAGTGCCTCGAGGGCCAGGGATGCGGTTTTGTTTTCGGCGTGAAGTGCTATGTCCGGATCACTGGCAAGAGTGGTGATACCATTGGGCCCAGGCATCTTGAGCTTCATGTACCCGTAATGAGGTATAGCTTGGAAGCATGTAAATGCATCTCACCCCAATAGGGCGTGATATCCGCTGTTGAAAGGGGCCACTTGGAAGGTTATCTCTTCGGACCGATAATTCTCCGGCATGTCGAATACCACGTCAAGTGTGATTTTTCCCGCACACCGCACCTCCCGACTGGGAATGATTCCTCGGAAGGTCGTGCTGCTTTGCTCGATGCGGCTCCTATCTACTTCCATTTTATTGAGTGTATCCTCGTAGATGAGGTTTAGTCCACTGCCGCCATCCATGAGCACTTCGATGAGCCGAAAACCGTCCACAATTGGATTAAGGACCAAGGCGGCCAGTGCCCGGACTGTCCGGAGTTTTGGTTCGTTGCTACCATTGAAAGTTATGGCCGTGTTGTTCCAAGGGTTCGTTGCCGTGACTTGGCAGACTTCGGCGAGGTCGCGGAGGGCCCTTTTGCATCGATTGTTTGAAACAAAAGTCTTGAAGACCGTCTATACGCTGAGGTCGTCGTCTTCTGGGGGGGTGTTGCTCTGGGGTATTTTTGGTGAGGATATCCTCGCCGCTTTTGGCCACTTGCCGGAGTATCCAACATGCTCTAAGGCTGTGGGTTGGTATGGTATCCGGTGTTGTGTGTATTTTGCATGGCCTATCGAGCCATCCCTCTAGAACGGTTCCGCGCCCCGCGATGTGCTTATATTTCTTTACTATTGGTTAGGGTGCCCCGCGAGGGTGCATCCTTTTTGCCCGGACGAAGGGTTGAGTGGAAACCGGTGGTTCCCAGAGGGCTGCTTGAGTTTGCCAGGCGCTTTCCATTGTGTAGTACTTCTGTACGATGGTTGCCAAGTCAGTGAAGTGTAATACGCAACGGCGTTTGATGGCGTTGAGGATTCCTACGTCCATGCAATTATTGCAGAATGCTGAGATCGCGTCTTCGTCGCGACAGTCTTTAATCTTGTCTTTGACAAGGAGGAATCTGGCCCAAAAGTGATGGACTGTTTCCTGAGACTGCTGCCATATGTACATGAGATCGCGTATATCTGGGTGGGTGGGTGGCTTTAAATCCGAACCCTGACCCAATTTAGGATCCGGAGTTTGAGAAATCTCCGAGCTTAATGGTTCGAGCTCCTGGATATCAACTGATTTTTCAGGCCCATCCTCCGATTCTAGGTTCGGAGGACAGGCCGCGTCATTCCGCGGACAGGTATCCAGCTCTTCGAGCTCGGAAATCCGAACATAGTTCGTCCTCAATATAGAGGAAGAGTTGCTGTTTTGCTCCTCTACTACCGCTATCTAATGGGTGATCGGCGGAGATTTGATTTCTCTCTGATCGGGTTTAAGCCCAATCCGATCGTAGTCTGTAGCGACCCCCAAGGCGGCGATGCCATCTAGGAGTTCGTTTAAAGACGACAACTCCGTCGGATCCATGGGGCACGGAGGTGATTTTCGATGACCTAAACTCCGTCTGTAGCGACCCCCAAGGCGGCGATGCCATCTAGGAGTATTCGGAGTCGACACGGAGGTGATTTTCGATGACCCGAGAAGTCATCGTCGGCTTGACGGCCGTACGGGCGGTGATGGTAAAACTGCCCAGCCGGAGGGTTTGGCCTGAGGCCAGGGCTCGTCCGGAGGTGATACCATCCTTGATAACAAGGCGAGCCATCAATCCTGTCTTCGACGTCACAGCGGAACTCTCAATGAAAGCACCAATGTCGGTGTCAAAACCGGCGGATCTCGGGTAGGGGGTCCCGAACTGTGTGTCTAAGGTCGATGGTAACAGGAGACAGGGGACACGATGTTTACCTAGGTTCGGGCCCTCTCTATGGAGGTAATACCCTACTTCCAGCTTGATTGATCTTGATGAATATGAGTATTACAAGAGTTGATCTACCACGAGATCGTAATGGCTAAAACCCTAGAAGTCTAGCCAGTATGATTATGATTGTCCCTATGGACTAGACCCTCTGGTTTATATAGACACCGGAGGGGACTAGGGTTGTACAAAGTCGGTTACAGAGAAAGGAATCTTCATATCCGAACGCCAAGCTTGCCATCCACGCCAAGGAGAGTCTCCCATCCGGACACGGGTGAGAGTCTTCGGTCTTGTATCTTCATAGCCCATCAGTCCGGCCCACGTCCAACAGGCCGGACGTCCGAGGACCCCTTAATCCAGGACTCCCTCATACGTATTTCTCACCGACATTACATTCATGTTCACACACTCATTCTAGTTGTCGGTGCTCATACTTTTTCATTGTACTATACATGCTAGTTTATTTTCTTTTCTAAGTCTTCTTCTTGCGTGTTTGAAAAACTTTAAGAAAAACCAAAAAATAGTTGTAGCTTTTAACTAGTTTACTTTCCATGCCTGTAGTAGCAGTAATTAAAAGAAAACCCAAAAAGATTTCTCGTTCTTCTTTTGCTTGTTGGGAGATTTCCCGTGTAAATGGTTTTATTTCTTTTCTTTTCTTTGGGGGTCGAAAGTACAAGACCATAATGAAAGTGTTGAAATGGCTCTTATATGCGTTATTGTTGATTTAACAAAGAGCCCATATTACCTTGTCTTCTCCTTTGTATTAAATGCTTGCAGATTCCAGCTTAGTCCAATGCACGTGCACTATTATTATTATCCACACCATTCGGTTGTGCAAGTGAAAGGGAATAATGACGATATATGATGGACTGATTGAGATGAGAGAAGTTGGTATGAACTCGACCTATCTTGTTTTTGTAAATATGATTAGTTCATCGTTCCTGATTCAGCCTATTATGAATAAAACATGTTTGCAATGAAAATTAGAGATTATAGTTGCTTATGCCATGCTTAATTAGCTAGGAGTTTATAATGGTTTACCTTGCGTGCCAACATGCTATTAAAATGATTGTGACGTGGTATGATAGGGTGGTATCCTCCTTTGAACGATTCGAGTGGCTCCACTTGGCACATGTTTACGCATGGAGTTGAAACAAAATCAACATAGCCTCCACGATATTTATGTTCATGGTGGATTATATCCTACTCATGCTTGCACTCAATGTTGATTAATTTTAATGCATGTTCATGACTATTATCGCTCTCTAGTTGGTTGCTTCCCAGTCTCTTTCTAGGCTTCACTTGTACTAAGCGGGAATACTGCTTGTGCATCCACAGCCATAAACCCCAAAGTTATTCCATATGAGTCCACCATACCTTCCTATATGCGGTATCTACCTGCCGTTCCAAGTAAATTTGTATGTGCCAAACTCTAACCTTCAAATGAAATTCTATTTTGTATGCTTGAACAGCTCATGTATCAACTAGGGCTGTCTGTATCTTCCATGCTAGGCGGTTATTCTCAAGAGGAGTGGACTCTGCTCCTCACTCATGAGAAAATGGTTTTTCACCGGGATGCCCAGTCCCATGCTCAAACCAAACCAAAATAATTACAAACAAAACTCCCCCAGGACTATTGTTAGTTGGAGGCACCCGTTGTTTCGGGCAAGCCATGGATTGATGCTTGTTGGTGGTGGGGGAGTATAAACCATACCATTCTGTTTGGGAACCGCCTATAATGTGTGTAGCATGGAAGATATCGAGATCTCTCGGTTGTTATGTTGACAATGAAAGTATGCCGCTCAAAATATTATTCATCTCTATTTCAAAAATCGAGCTCTGGCACCTCTACAAATCCCTTCTTCCCTCTGCGAAAGGCCTATCTATTTACTTTTATGTTGAGTCATCACCCTCTTATTAAAAAGCACCAGCTGGAGAGCACCGCTATCATTTGCATGCATTATTATTAGTTTATATTGGGTATGACTGTGACTGGATCTCTTTTACCATGAATTACAATGTCTAGTCAGTCCTTGATCTTCAGAGGTGCTCCGCATTTATGTTTTGCGGTCTCAGAAAGGGCTAGCGAGATACCATCTTGTTATATCATATTATGATTGTTTTGAGAAAGTGTTGTCATCCTAGATTTATTATTATTGCTCGGTAGGTGATTATGCCATTGATATGAGTAAACAAGAGACCTAAGTGTTATTGTGAATATGGTTAGTTCATAATCTTTGCTGAAAACTTGAATGCTGGCTTTAAATATTTACAACAACGAGAGCAAACCGAGTTTGTAAAAGTTTTTCTTTATCACTTTCAATTTATCAACTGAACTGCTTGAGGACAAGCAAAGGTTTAAGCTTGGGGGAGTTGATACGTCTCCATCATATCTACTTTTCCAAACACTTTTGCCCTTGTTTTGGACTCTAACTTGCATGATTTGAATGGAACTAACCCGGACTGACGCTATTTTCAGCAGAATTGCCATGGTGTTATTTTTGTGCAGAAATAAAAGTTCTCGGAATGACCCGAAACTTCACGGAGAATATTTTTCGAATATATAAAAATACTGGCGAAAGAATCAAGACCAGGGGGCCCACACCCTGTCCACGAGGGTGGGGGGCGCGCCCCCTGTCTCGTGGGCCCCTGAAGCTCCACCGACCTCAACTCCAACTCTATATATTTACGTTCGGGGAGAAAAAATCAGAGAGAAGGATTCATCGTGTTTTACGATACGGAGCCGCCGCCAAGCCCTAATCTCTCTCGGGAGGGCTGATCTGGAGTCCGTTCGGGACTCCGGAGAGGGGAATCCGTCGCCATCGTCATCATCAACCTTCCTCCATCACCAATTTCATGATGCTCACCGCCGTGCGTGAGTAATTCCATCGTAGGCTTGCTGGACAGTGATGGGTTGGATGAGATTTACCATGTAATCGAGTTAGTTTTGTTAGGGTTTGATCCCTAGTATCCATTATGTTCTGATATTGATGTTGCTATGACTTTGCTATGCTTAATGCTTGTCACTAGGGCCCGAGTGCCATGATTTCAAATCTGAACCTATTATGTTTTCATGAATATATGTGAGTTCTTGATCCTATCTTGCAAGTCAATAGTCACCTACTATGTGTTATGATCCGGCAACCCCGAAGTGACAATAATCGGGACCACTCCCGGTGATGACCGTAGTTTGAGGAGTTCATGTATTCACTAAGTGTTAATGCTTTGGTCCAGTACTCTATTAAAAGGAGGCCTTAATATCCCTTAGTTTCCTATAGGACCCTGCTGCCACGGGAGGGTAGGACAAAAGATGTCATGCAAGTTCTTTTCCATAAGCACGTATGACTATATTCGGAATACATGCCTCCATTACATTGATGAACTGGAGCTAGTTCTGTGTCATCCTATGTTATAACTATTGCATGAGGAATCGCATCCGACATAATTATCCATCACTGATCCAATGCTTATGAGCTTTTCACATATTGATCTCTGCTTAGTTACTTTACCGGTGCCACTGTTACAATTACTACAAAACAACTACTGTTACTTTTGCCACCGTTACCGTTACTTCCATATGACTTTGCTACTAAATACTTTGCTGCAGATATTAAGTTTTCCAGGTGAGGTTGAATTGACAACTCAACTGCTGATGACCCACAAGTATAGGGGATCTATCATAGTCCTTTCGATAAGTAAGAGTGTCGAACCCAACGAGGAGCAGAAGGAAATGATAAGCGGTTTTCAGCAAGGTATTCTCTACAAGCACTGAAATAATAGGTAACAGATAGTTTTGTGATAAGAAAATTTGTAACGAGCAACAAGTAACAAAAGTAAATAAAGTGCAGCAAGGTGGCCCAATCCTTTTTGTAGCAAAGGACAAGCCTGGACAAACTCTTATATAGGGAAAAGCGCTCCCGAGGACACATGTGAATTATCGTCAAGCTAGTTTTCATCACGTTCATATGATTCGCGTTCGGTACTTTGATAATTTGATATGTGGGTGGACCGGTGCTTGGGTGCTGCCCTTACTTGGACAAGCATCCCACTTATGATTAACCTCTATTGCAAGCATCCGCAACTACAACAAAAGTATTAAGGTAAACCTAACCATAGCATGAAACATATGGATCCAAATCAGCCCCTTACGGAGCAACGCATAAACTAGGGTTTAAGGTTCTGTCACTCTAGCAACGCATCATCTACTTATTACTTCCCAATGCCTTCCTCTAGGCCCAAATAATGGTGAAGTGTTATGTAGTCGACGTTCACATAACACCACTAGAGGATAAACAACATACATCTCATCAAAATATCGAACGAATACCAAATTCACATGACTACTAATAGCAAGACTTCTCCCATGTCCTCAGGAACAAACGTAACTACTCACAAAGCATATTAATGTTCATAATCAGAGGGGTATTAATATGCATAAAGGATCTGAACATATGATCTTCCACCAGATAAACCAACTAGCATACAAGGAGTAATCAACACTACTAGCAACCTACAGGTACCAATCCCAGACTTGGAGACAAGAATAGGATACAAGAGATGAACAAGGGTTTGAGAGGAGATGGTGCTGGTGAAGATGTTGATGGAGATTGCCCTCTCCCAATGAGAGCAGCGTTGGTGATGACGATGGCGATGATTTCCCCCTCCCGGAGGGAAGTGTCCCCGGCAGAATAGCTCTGCCGGAGCCCTAGATTGGTTCCGCCTCATGGCGGCGGAGTCTCGTCCCGAAAGCTTGCTTATGATTTTTCTTCGGACGAAAGACTTCATATACTAGAAGATGGGCACCGGAGGGCCAACAGGGGGCCCACGAGGCAGGGGGGCGCGCCCTGGGGGGTAGGGCGCGCCCCCACCCTCGTGGCCAGGTGGCCCCCCCCCCTGACATACTTCTTCCGCTCAATATTTTTTATTATTTCCAAAAATAACTTTCGTGGAGTTTCAGGACTTTCGGAGTTGTGCAGAATAGGTCTCTAATATTTGCTCCTTTTCCAGCCCAGAATTCTAGCTGCCGGCATTCTCCCTCCTTATGGAAACCTTGTAAAATAAGAGAGAATAGGAATAAGTATTGTGACATAATGTGTAATAACAGCCCATAATGCAATAAATATCGATATAAAAGCATGATGCAAAATGGACGTATCAACTGTTAATACTTGAGAATATTCTTTGGCTCCCCTTGTGTCGAATCAATAAATTTGGGTTGAATACTCTACCCTCGAAAACTATTGCGATCCCCTATACTTGTGGGTTATCAGGAACCCACGCACAGGGCTCCTCGCGTGAACTTGTGGTGTGGGCGGTGATACCACCGCACTCCTGGATCCGCTTCCCGCAGTTTTCTCCACAGAGATGCCGCCGAGGAGGCCACTCGAGCTGTGGCTGCAGCACGCCGAGTGTGACGCCCCGGCGAGGGGGGTGGAGGTTGAGGTCGTCTCCCTGGGCAAGATCTTCATGACCCGCGGATGGGGTGAGGTCGCCCGAGCTTGCCGCACGGAGGGCGCCCTCGCCATCCACTTCGCATACGATGGTGCCTCCATGATGTTCTTCAAGGTCTTCAATGGGGAAGGACGCCGCTTGGAGTGCTGCCCTGGAGGGGGCCATCGGGACGGCACAGCGGCAGGAGCCGGGCCCGCCACTGGCCTCGCCGGCAGTTCCTCCAATAGCGGCGACGGCGCTTGGGAGTCTAGCGACTCTCCCAAGCCCTACGAGACTCCGGAGACGAGCGACGACAGCTACGCGCCCCCGAGCTCTCGTCATGCACGGAGCGCAACAGCGGCGTCCGCCCGTCGCCGCCGTTGATCTGGATGGGGTTGGCGTCGGCCTCCCGTGGCTCACTGTTGACGATGGCGTCGGCGGCGACGCTTGTAGATAGGGCTCCTAGAAACCTTCTCCTTTTGTTCTCTGCGAGGAATCGAGATGAACCCCATGGGGGCGTGTAAAGGATCTATAGTGCCTTTTATTAATATTGTCCTTTTTATGAAGATTTACGATTGCGTGTCTTGCTTCGGCTCAGTCCCCCCTTTCCAACCTCGCGGTAGGTTGGTGCTCTACGCCGACAGGTCCCGGTCCCCAGGTGGGCTGCAGCCGTCGCTGGTATGCTAGGTCGCGATGCCATGGTCAAGGCCAGGAGGTGAGCGGCCTGAGGTCTAGTAAGAGCTCCTGAGGCGCGATGCTCAAGAGGTCCCCTTTAGTGTGCAAGCAACTACCTGAAGGTAGGAAAGGAAGGTGGCGTCGCCGTAGCAAGGCTGCAGGAGATGGGAATCCTGTGTTGTCGCAACGCTTGGCTGATTCGAGTGCGAGACTTATCTTAGAGGTCTTGAGTCGATCCCTTGTGCAGCTCCAGATTCGCGCGTCAATAGCCATAGCGTAGCCGGGATAGGACCGGGTGAGCTTCTCCCTCTTTCTCACGCTCTTCTGTGTGCTCTACGTCCTCGGGTCCCGGCCCTCAATTGAGCTCAGCCGCCGCTGGTATGCCAGGTCGCGATGCCATGGTCAAGGCCAGGGGGTGAGGGCTGGAGAGCCAGTAAGAGCTCCTGAGTCGCGAAGCTCAACAGCCCCCTTTAACGCGCAAGCGAATTGCGTGAAAAAAGGAGCCTGCGGTGCCGCCCGTCGCCAGCCTCCAGAGGTTCCTGCAGGTTAGCGTGAGGGAGAAATGCGGGTCTCAACCGCGCTTGCCAGTCTGCCACTGGTCATTCTGCAACAAGATGAAGGCACCGAGGGCTTGGTGAGGTGACGTGCGCAGGGCGTGCCGCGAGCCAGAGCTCAACCACTCAGATTTGTCGGTGTTGCAGGGATGGGCCCGAGCACAAGCGTCGTGCCAGTGTGAGTAGCCCCCGCTGCGGGATGAGCAGGGGGCCGCTCGGCAACGCGGGTTGCCGCGATGGGTAACAGGCAAGCAGGTGATAACCATGGAACGACTCAAGCAAAGATGCAGGTTAGCTCAGATAGATGCAAGAACGATACATGCCACTGGGACGGACGCGAGCGGCCTGGGGAAGATGCAGCCCGAGGGGCGCTCCGAGTACAGTAAGCTAAAGATGCAAAAGGATACATGCCGCAGGGATGGACCCATGCGGCTTGGGGATAATGCCGCCCGAGGGGCGCCCCAACTGAATGAACTCGAAAGAGTCACCTGATACCGTAGCTGGAGCGATGTTCGAGTAGCCGAAGATGCATGCCAAAGAGTTGTTCCTCACGAGCCGCCAGGGTCCTGAGCCTTGGGAGGCTTCGCGAGCCCAGGTGGCTCCTGGAGAACCGTCGTGATTTCCTCCAAGACGGCGTGATGTCTGGCCTCCTGAGCCGCCAGGATGCTCCGCAGATGGCGCTGGAAGGTGACAGCCGCGTTCGGCAATCCGAATGGCATGCGAGCGTAGCTGTGGGGTGGACTCTCGCACCGTCCAATGCGCGAAGGCCAGAAACATCCCTGAGATATGGCCCTATTGAGCCCTGGGATGTCAACGCAGACGCGCAGCCCACCGGGAGCTGCGCTGGGTGGTGGGCAGCGGTGGCCGCGTATGGTCCTTTCTTCTTGAATCTCCTGGATCGCCTTGGTGATGAACTCCCGAGCACTAGGCGCTCTACGCCTCGTGCATAGGCGCTCTACGCCTCGTGCATTCTTGAGGGAAACATGCAGCGAAGCACGCCTCCACGTGGTGCCCGAGCGCCTCCCTCGTGACATTGGCTAGGTCTGAGACCCTCTAGAAGAGAGCCCCCGAGCCCCGCCTGAGGAGGGCGCCGGGCACGCCTTCCTGTGTGAGGGAGGGAGGCGCCCCGACTGCGGGCGCAGATCCTGAGGTGGTGCCGCTGGAAACGCTGCTTTCATGAGGTCCTGGGTGGAGCAGCTACTTCTTCTTCCTGGGGATGGCCTCAGGAGGGTACATGGTGCCTTCGTTGTCGGGGTTTTCGACTGCTGCAGCCTGGTAGGCGCGCTCGAGGGAGCACACCGCATCTCTTTCTTCACATGGAACAGTGATGATGCCGCCGCTCCCTGGCATCTTGAGGACGTTGTAGCCATGGTGGGTCACTACCATAAACTTGGCCAGGACTAGATACACAAGGATGGCGTTGTACGGCAGGTGGATGTGGGCGACGTCAAAGTTGATGAGCTTGGTGCGGTAGTTGTCACGCTGGCCGAAGGTCACAGGGAGGCGGACCTGCCGTATCGGGGTGGTGGAGCCGTCGGTCACTCCTGAGAAGGGCTTAGTAGGCTGCAGCTGATCGTATGGCACTTGAAGGCCATCGAATGTCTCGACGGACAGCACATTGAGCCCTGCGCCACCGTCGATGAGGGTCTTGGTGACTTGGACGTTGCTGATGACGGGCGAGCAGAGCATCGGGAGGGCCCCAGCTGTTGCTGCGCACTTGAGCTGGTCTGATGAGCTGAAGGTGATGGCACACTTGGACCACCTGAGCAGGCGCGTGGCCTCAAGCCCTGGAAGGGCTGTGTTCACCTCACGAGCAAACTCCTTGAAGATACGCTGAGAGGCTGAGGCTTGGGCGCCACCCAAGATGCAGGCGATGGCACGAGGCTCTTGGAAGCCCCCAGCCCCCTCGTCCTGATGATGGTCGTCATTCCTCCTTGGTTGTGGCAGAAACGGAGGGAGCCTGGCGTTGCCCTGAGGGCGGTCCTCACGGGGCTGGTTTCTCCAGGCGCCCTCGTGAGGTGGGTCCTGCCAGCGGTCCTCACGAGGCCGGTCGCGCCTCTCCTGGCGGGTGCCGCGGCCGTCCCAGCGTCCCCCACTTCGTCCTCCTCGGCCACAGCCCCGGTCGTTGCGCTCGGGGCGTCCACCAAAGCGCCCATCGTGGATGGCCCTGAGCTCCTGACAGTCGCTGGTGTTGTGGCTATGAACATTGTGGAAAGTGCAGAACGGGGGGTTGGCCCTAGACGACTCGGGGTGGTCGCGGCCGCGCTTCATCTTTGGTTCTTCCACGAGCACGACAGACCCATTGCGCTTCACGTCCTTGACCTTGGCCTTCTTCTCTTCCTGGTCGGCAGCTGGGAGCTCGAGGAGGGAAAGGTGCCCTTCCTCAGCTCTCGCGCACTTGGTCGCCATGTTGAACATATCCAGGGCGGTGCATAGCTCCTCGTGGATGGCAAGCTCCTCCTTCATCTTGACATCACGGACGCCATCGGAGAACGCAGAGATGATGGCTTCTTCCTTCACCTTGGGGATCTTGAGGCGAATGCTATTGAAGTGCTGGATGTACTTTTGCAGAGTTTCCCCTGGCTGCTGCTTGATGCGCCGCAGGTCACCCGCGACCAGTGGGCGGTCGCGAGCGCCTGGAAGTTGGCGACAAAACGCTCGCGCATCTCACCCTAGGAGGAGATCGATCCCGCGGGCAGGTTTAGGAGCCACGAGCGCGCGCCGTCCTTGAGGGCCATAGGGAACCAATTCGCCATGACCTTCTCATCGCCATTGGCCGCCTTGATGCTTAGCTCATAGAGCTGCAGGAACTCCGCGGGGTCGGGGGTGCCGTCGTAGCACGGAGGCAGGTCCGGCTTGAACTTGCCGGGCCAGATGACGCTGCGCAGCTCGGGAGTGAAGGCACGACAACCTGCTGTGGGCACCGGAGCCCGTCGCGGAGTCGGAGCCTAGTCTTGATATCCACGCGCTGCCGCGGCAGGCGACGCACGGTCTTGATGCTGTGGTGCCGGGAGTGCAGGAGCGTTTTCTTGCGGCCGAGGGACTTCTTGGCAGCTTCCTTCTTCGCACGCGGGCGCCCGGCACGGCGTGCCACGCCGCAGGACCGTGCGTCTTGGCGCGAGGAGAGCGTCTTAATGCGGAGGTGGTGGAGGCGCTCCGTGGGCAACGTCGCCCGCTGCTGAAGGTGGTCATGGTAGCAAAAGGGATGGTGCAGGAGAGCCCCTAGCGATACTAACAAGCTCGGCGATGCGGTCGAGCCAGCCGTCATAGAGGTCGTCGACTGGATGGTAACGCAGGAGCTCACGTGCCATGAGCAGCGCAGCCTGCGCGTCCGTGGGTGTGCGACGAGCGTGGGACGACGAGCCGGCCGGAGTCAGCGAGGGGGTGGAGGTGCGTTCGTCCTGCCACATGGAAGGCTTGCTGCTCATTCACTGCCGGGCCGGTGGCGGCGTTTGCAGCGGGTGATGGAGAACGGTGGGGAGGCCCGCCAACAGGAGCCATCTGAGTGACGCGAGCGGCGAGGGCGGCCCGGTGATCAGCACGGGCCCGAGCGTCAGCCATGGATCTGGTGGAGCAGCGGAGCGTGGATAGACAGAAGAAAGGCTTCAGCGCACCCCTACCTGGCGCACCAAATGTTGGATTCTGGGTTCCGGCAAACCCTTGAGGTTCGAACACTGGCATGCGCATGAAGATCTCTCTCTCTCTCTCTAGCTTGCTCTCGCAACGATCTCAAGGCCTAGCTCGCCGAACCCAAAGAATAAGAGACACAAGGGTTTATACTGGTTCGGGCCATCGTTGTGGTGTAATACCCTACTCCAGTGTGGTGTGGTGGATTGCCTCGTAGGCTGATGATGAACAGTACAAGGGATGAACAGCCTCCTGAGGAGAGGTGTTCTTGAGCTCGGTGAGCTTGTGTGGTGGCCTTGGTGGAATGGATCCTGTCCAAGATGATCTGCTCCCACGGTGGTGGCTAGTCCTATTTATAGAGGCCCGGGTCCTCTTCCTAAATATCAGGCGGGAAGGGATCCCATAACGGCCAATTTGAAGGGGGACAACTAGTACAAGTTATCCTGACAAAAGGTGGTCTTCGCCTGCCAAAGGCTCTGGTGGTGACGCCGTCGTGGGCTCCGCGGTGACCTCCGTCCCGCCGTCCTACTGGTCTTGGTCTCATTGCACCAATATGGAAACCTTTGTCTGATGCCTCGGGACTCCTCGCCTGTGCTTGCCCCTTTAGCACCAAAGAGGCAACGATTACTCTGCGCCTGCTAGCGCCCGCCTAGCCTTGGTCGTCATGGCTCATGTCACGTGCACCTTGCGAGGTGCCCCTTGCATAGATATCTCTGCTCCTCAGGAGCCAGCCTAGGGACACTGCCCCCGAGGAGGTCTTGCGTCGTCTGCCTCGTGAGGCTTGGCCCCTCGCGAGGGTCTTGAGTGGTTGTTGACGAAGATGGGTTGTACCAGGCCGCTGGATTGTCACGACCGATTTTTCAATAAAATAATTATTGAGAAACCAATCCCTTTTACGGACCAGCGAGGAAGAATTCCTTCTCACTGGTAGACAATATCTTGGTCACAGAAGAAAAATACCAGGAGTACTAAATATAATACAAGGTTGAGCAGAGACTGCCCAACAATTTATTACATGCACGCCGCTAAAACAAGACGGCGGATAGGGTGGCAAACTACTAACTCACGATAATAACGGTGGTGGAAATATCACCGCGAAGCGAGTGATATGATTCCAGAAGACTACAGCTCATCAAGCGTCGGAGTGAGGCTCGAGAAGACTTATAGCGGGTGGCGGAAGCGTATACAAAACAAGTGACCAAAATCTGGGATCGCGCAGGACTGACTGGGACTCCTCTAGGCGTCGGACGCGCTATCAAACTCTTCATCCAAGAGATCGCCTTCGTCAACATCTGGCCAAATCAACAAGCCAGGTGAGTACTATGAAAGTACTTGCAAGACAGTTCGGACATAAGATATAACAAATGCAAACATGAAGCATATGAACAAGTTAACCCGTGCGATCAGACATAGAGATAATAAATATTGGGTGCCAAGCGAGGGTCTGAATGACGCCTCGAGCGGAAACTGCATAATAGTAATACTGGTGCCAAACGAGTGTCTGAAAGACTCCTCGAGCGGAAAATGCGGAATAATAATACTGGTGCCAAACGAGTGTCTGAAAGACTCCTCGAGCGGAAAATGCGGAATAATAATACTGGTGCCAAACGAGTGTCTGAAAGACTCCTCGAGCGGAAAATGCGGAATAATAATACTGGTGCCAAACGAGTGTCTGAAAGACTCCTCGAGCGGAAAATGCAGAATAATAATACTGGTGCCAAACGAGTGTCTGAAAGACTCCTCGAGCGGAAAAATGCGGAATAATAATGCTGGTGCCAAACGAGTGTCTGAAAGACTCCTCGAGCGGAAAATGCGGAATAATAATGCCACAGTCGGGCGTCGGGGCGACACCACATAAAGGGCTTATAACAGAAAATAAAGACAGTGCATGCCACAGTCGGACGTCTGAGCGACATCACATAAAGGGCTTATATTTAAAGTGAGAAACGAGTACACGCCACAGTCGGACATCTGCGCGACGTCACATAAAGGGCTCAAATCACAGCTCAATAATACAATAGTTCGGGAACAAGCATGCGACAAATATAAAGTTAGTCCATCCACAGGAATAACAATAAATCTGAATTTACCACTTGAGCTTGTTCACCGGGGACAAGTTTTCCACGCGGATAGATATGGACATAATGTTTTCATTACTTGATCATGGATACGATGATTTGGAAAGAATTGACTCTGCAGAGTTTGTACTTAACCACAGCCAACGGATTTCAGTAGTCACGGGGACTAGTTCCGTCTACGGTGTTTTGGAAGAAACACGTCTAACCAGTACACACCCAATTCAACCATCCGAAGCCAGGGATCACCCTCGGCAACATTCAAGAAAAACCTTGAGACGGGGAGGCTACAACCTCGCGTAGCATGGGATCAAATTTCTATACGCGCGCTCTAAGGGGGTGCCCCCCCTCTCGGTCCCAACCGGAAACACCCATGTCCCCCTGACCGGATGACTGGCTTTAATCCTGGGCCAAGGTACCATCATCCCGGCCTCTCTGTTTGGTGTGTACACGGAAAGAGGTTACCAACTTACTAAACCGCATCCTGGCAATGAGACATGTGGTAGCACGGAAGGGGGAAAGAACGATAACGTGGCTCCAACCATGTTAACGTCGGAGAAAGTCGGATGACGCAAGGCTGGTATGCTACAACAGTACCACCTTGCTGCCCTTCATGTCACCACATGATTAGGCCATCTCTCATCAGAGATCATCGCGACTTTGGAACAACCGGGTCGTTGCCTTACAAGCAACGAGGTATTTACCAATACTCATATGCCACGCACAAACTTTCACGCGAACATGCAAAACACCTGTCATATCAAATGTTCAAAACGTGCTTGCCTGGTTCGGAGAAGTCGGAGTCTAGCTCGGCGAAGTTCGCGGCTCCTTCACCTCTTTCGGAACCTACGGCAATCACGAAACGGGTACTAACGTGAAAACCAACACTTGCACAGAAACTTTTCCAAATAATTTTCAAATAAATCCCATAAAAAACTAGACAAAATTTGAAGATTGTCAGAAAAAGAATCACTCAAAAATTCCTTTTTATTAAAAAGTTATAAAGGTTTCTGTCCAGGGACTTATCTGTAATGAAACAGAAAAGTTCCAGGGTTTTAACTGAGAAAACAGAAAACGCTTCGGTTGGGAATGCGTAAGCGCAAAGGAGAAAACGTATTTGCCCGAAGGCGCCAACAGAAAACGGTTCGGAGGAGAATAGAATAGAGGCTGACAGGCGGGGTCCACCTGTCAGGTTTAAAAAGCTCGCCGACGCCCGAAGACTGCGGTGGACGCCGGCGTCGAACCACGGCGAGTTAGGAGAAACGGAGGGTACCAAGAGCGTCAGCGTCTTCTTCCGCATCGGTGGGTGGTGGACTCGTCCAACGGGGAGCACCACGTCGACGGCGACACTATCTCCGGCGGACGGCGGCTCGGGTGAGGATGGGGAACTCCGGTGGAGGGCTGCAAACTACGAATTGAGGCGCGGCTCAGAACGAGGGATGCAAGGTGAAGCTACTGGCAAGAGAATGGAGGCGGAGGAGCGCACACGGGGGCGAATCGGGCTGGATCCCGTGGCGGGTCGCGGCGGCCGGAGTCGAGGAAGGAGACCTCCTCGGGGCTCTACCAGTGGCTAGGCTTGCTCTAGGGGGAGTGCAGGGATGGTGGGTGCTCGAGTTGAAGCTCGGGGCCTCTATTTATAGGCAGATCGACGGGGTGGCCGTGAACGGAGAATCTCCGGCGAGCGATTACGGCGGAGCAGTGGATTGGCAGGTGGTTTGAGCAGCCAGGCAGCATCAGTGGAGGTTACTGGAGTCGTTTCACAGCTAAACGGGGTCGGTCTTGGCGTAATGGCGTCGGTCCACGGTGAGGTGACCGCACGGGCTCAACGGCAGCAGAGAGCGCGCTCCACGCCCTGCGGTTCACGACGAGAGCGGCAGCGCGTTCGGGGGAGTGGAAGGCCACGCGGCGAGCTCCGGTGGTTTGGGCGGCGCTGGGTGGCGTCGTCGGCGCCGTGTCTCCCGCTGGCGTCCGCAAAGCCGCCGCCGGCGTCGGTCACGGGGCGGCGCACCTTCTGCTGCTCGTCGCCGACGCCCGCAAGGCGCCAGGCATTCGTGCGGTGCAGGAACAAGAGGGCGGGGACGAGGAGCAAGGCGACGCGGTGGCACTGGCGAGATCGACGTCCTTCTCTGAAGAAAACGACAGTAGGCCACTGTAGTGTTCTCTGAACTTTCTGAACTTGACATAGACAGTGCACTGCAGGTGTTCGACAAAAAGATTTTGCAATGAGATAAATTTTTCTGGAGCTGTAACTTGGTGAGGTGACCACTCAATGTACCCAGAGGCTGCCTGATTTTACTTGGAATTTTTGGAGAAGGTTTTGAATGAATTTCACCAAATTTGACAAATCTGGTCCAAACTTGCAGCAGGTGTAGTTTGAAAATTTTGAACTGAAGACCAGTGGATCTTCATGGTTCTTGGTTGAGGGTTCAAAGGACTAGGAGGGGAAAAAGGTTTGGGGGCAAAAATCAAGACAGAAAGTGGAGTTCCTTTGCAAATCTCCAAGTGCTAGGAAAGAAGGCAAAAATTTATTTGAATAGAATATAAATGGAAATAATCACATGGGGAGGTTCAACTTGCTGGATTTGATGCAAATCATGATCCAAAGGTGAGGAAAGGGTTAGGAGAGGGGATTTGCACTAAGGCCATGGCAAGAAGGAATTGTTGAAAGTGGCAAAGGATTTTCCAAAAGCCATAGTGCAAATTTCAAGGAGATTTTCAAAAGTCATTTCCCAAGTGAAAATATTTTGTCTTGAGTCGAAGTGAAAAGCAAGAACCTCCAAGACCAAAGACAGATCTTGGTTGAATCCAAATAAAACTTTTGCCATAAAGAAAAATATTTGAGAGTGAGAGTTCTCTTGAAGAAAAAAAATTTAAATCACTCCCCTCAAGTCAAATAAAATCTTTTGAAAAAGCCAAATAAAAACTTGGGTGTCACATGGATGAGCCACGCCCTGGGCCGCAGGCAGGCTAGTCTGGGTACCCCATTTCCAGGACGCCGACAGCTGTGTGGAGGGCAAGATTGGAGACCAGATGTGTTGTTTCCTTCCCTTGTAAACCGCCCCTGTACCCCTCCAATGTATATATAAACCGGAGGGTTTAGTATGTAGGGATCATCAGAATTCATATAGGCTAGACATCTAGGGTTTAGCCATTATGATCTCGAGGTAGACCGACTCTTGTAACCCCTATACTCATCAAATACAATCAAGCAGGACGTAGGGTTTTACCTCCATTAAGAGGGCCCGAACCTGGGTAAACATCGTGTTCCCTGTGTCCCTTGTTACCTTCGATCCTTAGACGCACAGTTCGGGACCCCCTACCTAAGATCGGACGGTTTTGACACCGACAGTGATGAAATTGAAGCCCCTCGAACTGAGCTGATATTTTTAATAGGACATTTCGATAAGCCGCCAATTTTGGATCTTTTGCATCGAACTCTCCGTTTACGTGAGATATTGCGAGATTTGAGTCGCCGCGCACCTCTAGGCGTTGTATGCCCATGTAGAAGTGCCTCGTATTTGGCTGCATTATTGAGTCCGTATACATGATTTGCAACACGTAGCGGACTGTGTCCCCCGTACGGGATGTCAAGATGACGCCAGCCCCCAGTCCGGCTAGCATTTTAGAGCCGTCGAAGTACATTATCCAGTTGGAGTAGGAACTGTACTCTTTAGGGACCTCGGCTTCCTTCCACTCTGCAACGAAGTCGGCCAGCACCTGAGATTTAATATCTCGGCGTGGCTTGTATATTATTTAAAACGGTAAGAGCTCGATGGCCCATTTAGCTATGCGGCCGGTGGCGTCCTTGTTGTTTATAATGTCATTAACTGGTACTTCGGATGCCACCGTGATCGAACACTCTTGAAAATAGTGTCGGAGTTTTTGGGATGCCATAAAGACCGCGTAAGCTATGTTTTGGTAGTGAGGGTATCGGGATTTGCATGGTGTAAGGACCTCCGATACGTAATAGACTAAATTTTGAATGGGGAATTTATGTCCCTCTTCCCCTCGCTCGACGACGAGTACATCGCTCACTACCTAGTGAGTTGCAGAGATATGAGCAACATAGGCTCGCCAACACTTGGGGCAGCTAGGATTGGGTTGCCTGCTAATAAGGTTTTTATTTCTTCCAATCTGGCTGTGGCCACTTTCATCCATTCGAAGCTGTCGGTGCGTCTAAGTAGTCTATAAAGTGGTAATGCTTTCTCCCCTAATCTGGAGATGAAGCGGCTCAAAGCCGCCACACACCCTGCTAGCTTTTGGACCTGATTTAAGTCTATTGGTGTAGCCAATTGTGACAAGGCTCGGATTTTAGCTGGGTTTGCTTCAATTCCTCTATGGGAGACAATGAACCTAGTAGCTTTCCGGCTGGAACGCCGAAGACACATTTTTCCTACTCCAAATGTGAGGCGTATGTCGTATGTTCGGAGGTTGTCAAATGTGAGGCGGAGATCATCCACCAATGATTCGACGTGTTTAGTCTTGATGACTACGTCATCCACATCTGCTTCAACTGTCTTGGTGATTTGTTTTTCCAAGCATGTTTGAATCATGCGTTGCTAAGTGGCACCAACGTTTTTAATCCCAAAAGGCATAGTGTTGAAATAGAAAGGTCCGTACGGGGTGATGAACGCCGTTGCATCCTGGTCGGGCTCCTTCATTTTAATCTGATGGTATCCGGAGTAAGCATCGAGGAAACACAGTTAGTCGGGTCCCGCGGTTGCATTAATGATCTGGTCAATGTACGGCAACGGGAAAGGTCTTTAGGGCAAGCCTTATTGAGGTCTTTGAAATCCACACAAAGGCGCCAAGATTTATCCTTCTTCGGCACCATGACCAAGTTGGCTAGCCAATCCGGGTGTTTGATTTCTCTGATGAACCCGGCCTCAAGTAGTTTGGCTAGCTCCTCTCCCATAGTTTGTCGTTTGGGTTCAAAAAATCGCCGCAACGTTTGCTTGACTGGTTTGAACCTTTTGATTATGTTGAGGCTGTGTTCGGCCAGTCTGCGTGGGATCCCGGGCATGTCCGAAGGGTGCTAGGCAAACATATCCCAGTTTTCACATAGGAACGCGCGTAAGGCAACATCTACCGTTGGATCCAGCTATGCTCCGATGGAAGCTGTTTTATTAGGATCCGTCGGGTGCACTTGAAATTTAACTATTTAATCTGCTGGCTTGAAATAGGTGGATTTAGGTCTCTTGTCGAGAATCACATCATCCTTGTCCACCGTGGATCGTAGCGTGGTTAGTTCTTCAGCCGCAAAGGCTTCGGATAGTGACTCAAGAGTCAAGGATGCGGTTTTGTTTTCGGTGCGGAGTGCCTTATCCGGATCGCTCGTAATTGTGATTATACCATTGGGCCCTGGAATTTTAAGCTTCATGTACCCATAATGGGGTACGGCTTGGAAGCGTGAGAAAGCGTCCCGCCCTAGAAGGGCGTGATATCCGCTATTGAAGGGAAAAACATGGAAGAGCAACTCTTCGGACCTGTAATTTTTTGGCGTGCCGAATACTACATCAAGTTTAATTTTCCCCGAACATCGTGCTTCTCGACTGGGGATGATGCCTCGAAAGGTGGTATTGCTTTGCTCGATGCATGTTCTATTGACATGCATTTTGTCAAGCATGTCCTCATAAATGAGGTTTAGCCCACTGCCACCGCCCATGAGCACTTTAGTAAGTTGAAAGCCGTCCACAATGGGGTTTAGTACTAAAGTGGCGGGTGCTCGGACTGATCGGGCCCTTGGTTTGTCGTCAGCGGTAAAGGTTATTACCGCGTCGCTCCATGGGCTCGCTACAGCTACTTGGTGGACTTCGGTGAGTTCGGGAAGTGCCCTCTTATGCCGTTTATTTGAAGAGAAAGTCTCGAAGACCATAAGGACGTTAAAATCGTCATCTTCCGGAGGGTGTTCCTCTGGAGTGGAGGTGGTGAGGATGGCCTCCCCACTTTTAGCTACTTGCTGGAGTACCCAACATGCTCGAAGGCTATGAGTTGAGTCTGTGCTTGGCGTCGCATGTATCGGACAGGGCTTGTCGAGGAGTTCGTCAAGAACGGACCTGTATCCCAAAAAGGTTTGCTTTTCTTGCCGGCGGGCTTATGGTCGGATGCCTCGTGAGAATGTATTCGTTTTGCCCGGGCGGTACACTGCTTGAAGGCAGCAGGTTCCAATTGGGTTTTCTTGGCCTTCCATGTGCTTTCCATCATGCAGTACTTCCGTATTACGTGCGATAGTTCCGTGAAACTCTGTATGCGACGGTGGTCGAGGGCATTCCGAATTCCCTCATCGGTATAATTGCGATGAAAGACCGGGACTGCATCATCGTCGCAGCAATCTTTAATCTTGTTTTTGACAAGTAGGAACCTGTCACAAAAGTGATGGGCCGTTTCCTGTGGTTGATGCCATACATACATCAGGTCTTATATGTCTGGAGGGCCTGAATTACTTGGAGAGTATTGATTGTGGTGGGTGGGTGTGCTAAAACTCGAATCTCGACCTAAAATTGTGTCCGGAGCTTGTAAAATCTCCGAGGTCACCAGTTCGGGTCCGGGAAGATCCAAGTGCTCCCCGGACTCTATGTCCGAGTTTGGGGGGCGCGGAGTCCCACCCAAAGGAAGGGTATCCAACTCAAGGAATTCGGAGGTCTGAACATAGATGGTCTTTAATTCACGAGAAGAAGTGTTTTCGGCTCGTTCCTCGACGACCGCTACCAGGTGAGTGATCGGCGGGAGATTAATTTCCCTCTGGTCATGTTTAAGCCCGATCCGATCATATGCCATTGAAAGCCCCAGGGCGGTGATGCGATCTAGTAGCTCGTTTAAGGACGAGGTGTCCGCCGGATCCATCTTTTCGAAGTATTTGAGACCGATGCAGGGGTGGTGTTTGGCGATCATGGGGGATGTTGTCGGCTTGACGGCCATGCAGGCACCCACGGTGAAACCGCCGAGCTGGAGGACCTGTCCTGAAGTTAGGCTCCTTCCAGAAGTGATATCGTCGTTGATGACAAGGCGAGCCATAGATTGCTTTTCGTGACTACACAACGGAGCTCTCAACGAAAGCACCATTGTTGGTGTCAAAACCGGCAGATCTCGGGTAGGGGGCCCCAGCTATGAGTCCAAGGTTTGATGGTAACAAGGGACAACAGGGACAGTATTTACCCAGGTTCGGGCCCTCTCAAAGGAGGTAAAACCCTACGTCCTGCTTGGTTGTATTCGATGAGTATAGGGGTTACAAGAGTTGATCAACCTCGAGATCGTAATGGCAAAACCCTAGCTGTCTAGCCTATGACTATTCTTGTCGGGGGGATGAACCCCGGGCAGGCAACAGGACCCGGATCATTTTCAAAAACATCGGGGCCGGTGTCGCCCCTCAATCAGGCTCCCACTTGGCCGGGTTGCTCAACCCGGCCAAGTCCCTCGACCCGGCCAAACTCTTCGACCTGGCCAAGACGGCAACCCGGCCCCAATGGCTGGCGCAAGACGGCCGAACCCGGCATGCCAAGACTTCTCCAACAAGCCAGCTCCCCCTTGGCGTATTCCTCAACCCGGCCACGGCTCAGCTCCCATCCCATCCCAGCCGTACGATGGGACGAGTCTCCATTCAAGGATGAGCAAGGCAACAGTGCCGCACCAACTCCTCTGGCCAGCCGAGGCGTGGCAACAGTGCCCCACCTACCCTGCTGAACAGGGCCGGCGTGGCTACAGTGCACCTGTTGTCACTGTTGACGCCAGCGAGCGGTGACCATATGGTGCGCCACTGTTGTGGACTCAGCCCGGCTACTCCGTGAAGATCGACAAGATGGCAAACAGTGCCCCCTAGCGCACGGGCACGCGCTCGGAGAACCCGGCGAGCCCTGACACCCGGCGGGTCCCAACACCGGCTTCTTGGACAAAGATAACCCTGCCACACGGCATTGTAACATTACCATTGTAACCCTGGGGGGTTGACCTATAAAACCCCCCAGGAGCCTTAATGTACACGGGCAAGCCACCGCATGCACACCATTTATGGTCAGACTAGCCACACTCGCACATAGGGAGAGGGAGCAGCCTGAGCCTTGACCTGTCCTCCTTCTTCCTCCATACAGCTCCAGGATGTCACGCCGAATATGCGATACTATCCTAAAGAGACTCGAAGGTCCCACCAAGGATAGAACCGCATATTGACACGCTTTTGCAAGGTGGATATCATTACATCAACATTACATAATAGATGGGATACATACAACAGGCATACAATGCCACAAGAATACATCAATACATCATACATCGAACAACATCCGACTACGGATGAATCACAAACAAAAGCACAAACGACATCCACCCTGCTAGCCCAGGCCGCTGACCAGGAACCTATCCCTCGAACGAAGAAGAAGCGGAACAAGAACTCCAAACAATAAACATCGCTCTCGCGTCATGATCATCACATTACCTGTACCTGCAACTGTTGGTGTAGTAATCTATGAGCCACGAGGACTCAGCAATCCCATTACCATGGTATCAAGACTAGAAAAGCTTAATGGGTAAGGAAGAGGTAAAGTGGTGAGGTTGCAGCAGCAACTAAGCAAAGTATGGTGGCTAACTTACGAATACAAGAGTAAGATGAGAAACTACGCAACAGTCGCAAACTTGGAATGATCAAGAAGTGATCCTGAACTACTTACGGTCAAACATAACACAAACTGTGTTCTCTTCTCGAACATCCCCGAAAAGAGACCATCACGGTTACGCAACGCGGTTGGTGTATTTTAAAAGAGTTAACTTCAAGTCTTCTACAACCGGATATTAACAAATTCGCATCTGCCACATAACCGTGGGCACGGCTTTCGGAAGTTTAAACCCTGCAGGGGTGTCCCAACTTAGCCCATGAGAAGCTCACGATCCGTGGAGACAATTCTCCATCGCGGGATACACGATCAGACTCCGAATCCCGGTGCACAAGACATTTCAACAATGGTAAAACAAAACCAGCAAGACCGCCCGAATGTGCCGACAAATCCCGATAGGAGCAGCGCATATCTCGTTCTAAGGGCACACCGGATGAGACATCCTACGAGTAAAACCAACCCTCAAGTTTCCCCGAGGTGGCCCCGCAGTCTACTCGGTTCGGACCAACACTCAGAGGAGCACTGGCCCGGGGGGGGCTAATAAAAATCCACGGGGGCCGGCAAGTCCCTATGCAAGGTGTAGGTGATGAGGCAAATGGTTAAAGCAATGTTGGGCCTTGCTAGAAGAGTTTTATTCAAAGCGAACTGTCAAGAGGGCCCCATACCCCTCACCGTGTTAGGGACGTAAAATCAAGGAACATAACACCGGTATGACGGAAACTAGGGCGGCAAGAGTGGAACAAAACACCAGGCATAAGGCCGAGCCTTCCACCCTTTACCAAGTATATAGATGTATTAATTAAATAAGAGATATTGTGATATCCCAAGAATATCCATGAAATCCATGTCCCAACATGGAACAACCTGCAACTGCACCTGCAATTAGCAATGCTATAAAAGGGGTTGAGCAAAGCGGTAACATAGCCAAACAACGGTTTGCTAGGAAGGGTGAAAAGGTTAGAGGATTTCATGGCAATTTGGGAGGCTTGATAAACAAGTGGTAGGTAGCGCGACATAGCGATAGCATAGAGACAATTAGCATAGCAAAGATAGTAGTGAGATCCAAGGTGACGGTCATTTTGCCTGAAATCCCGCGAAGAAGAAGAATGAGTCCATGAAGAAGATGAAGCCACGTAGACGAATGAATCCTCACAATCGCAACGAAACCGGAATTATCGAGAAGGAGCACAACCGGAAAGAAGCAAACACCATGGTAAACACACAACACATAAACAAGACATGATGCTCAAGAAAAATGATGCATTACAAGACTACATCAGGCTACTCATGACGAGAGAAGATGCATACAAGAACAACACATCAAAGCAAGTTTAAATGAGGCCGGAAACAACATATAATAATTCCAGTAAGTCCTCATATGCAAATTTTGAAATTGGTCCAGATCTGATTAGAACACAATGTTGAAGTTGTTAAACATCAAGTTAAAGTGCACCATGATGATCTACATGGTTTTCTAGTCAAGTTACAAATAAAGTTTGTTTAATTCGGAGCTACGACCTAGAAGATATGAGCAAAACAAGTTAAACATGGCATTGATGCAAAAGCAAGCAAAACAACATCACAAACACCCCAAAACAAGGATGCAATAAGGCAACATGAAACTACATGCAAAACTAAGCAAGTTTCATATAGAGCATGCTCAAAACGGAGCAACGGTCCAACACATACACTCAATACAAGCTTCAAATATAAACTGCCCAAAACAACAACTAAGCACTTTGCAATTGAGAAAACAGCATGCTACAAGAATCACATGGTCACAAACTTAATATGCACTCAAAGTACAGACAACAAGCTTCAAAACATCTTTAAGGTTCAGGTTCATAGGCATCAAGATTAATCCAAGATGATCAATGCAACAAGGCAACTTAATACTACAGATTATGACTGAAAAACAGGGCATACATGTGAGCAGTAATAACATATTGACATGTTGAAGGCATGAAACAAACATTATATAGTGCAAGATCATCGCATTAAATTACAGGTTAAACATGGCAAAACATTATTACTAAGCATCTCCATATGACCCATAGATCATTGGCAATCAACAAGACAAGATTGCATGTTATAACAGATTCAGCAAGTGTAAAACAACATCAGCATAGCATGTTTGGAAGCATGGAACAGAGATCATATGGAGTCTAAAATTATCAAACTTGGCATGTGGACCAAGTACTCATAGCATACTTCAAATCATGTAATTTGAGCAACTCCAAAAGAGGCATAGATCAATCAATAACAAGCTCACAACATGGCATCATGAAGTTAACAGAAATCTGGAACATCATATAGGCATGTTCATGGCAACGAAAATGTATGCTAAAGGACATATGTGAGGCATCAAAAGGCATGGAATGATAGAGTTTAAGATTTACATCAAAGCACCCTTACTTAACTTTACCCAAAGATGCATGAAAAATGATGTGGCACCCATGCAAACATGGCAAATTATATGAACAGTTTCAGACAGAAAAACAGAGCATGGCAGGAACAGATTCATGATAGCAACTTTACAAGCTCAAATCACTCACCACAAGGCATGTCATGGCATAAAAAGGTAAACAACAGTAAAAAGACATGTTGAAGCAGGTAATCATGGCAAGATAAAGTTCATAGGGTGCATGGATTACTAGCAAAACACATTGCAAAAATGAACTTCATGTTAGCAAACTGCGAGGAACAATATTTAGCAAAAGTAGAGCATGTTTATGACAAGCTACACTCCTCCATCATTACAACCAGAGGAACGAATGGATAGAGCATAACCATATATTCAAAACACCCTTACTAAACTACCTCAAAATATGCATGGATCTACTTGTGGCAACAAGTTTACATGGCATCAAAAGTTAACAGGAAAAGGACAGTAAAATAAGTGTCTGAAACAGCAACATCACATAGCCTACTTTGCATGCTTGTGCTAGTCACCACATAGATCACAAAAAAATACAAAACTTGCACCTCTGTAAAGACGGCATGATGGAGCTCATAAAACATGTAGATTTCATGCTCATAGGATGCACACACAAAATACAATGAAAATGACAAATCAGCAATTTATGATAAATTCCAGCAGACAACATCATATAGCATTTTTGCAACGAAGGTTAGGGCATCAATATTAACAGTAACATGCATGCAAATGACGGGCGGCGGGGTAGGCGAGCGGGGCGCGCGCGGGTGGCTCGGGCCCGTTGTGGCCCGGGGCGGGCCTCCCGCTGGCCTGGCGGGCCGCGGCGACGCTGGGGCGGCAACGGACGCATGGCGCGCATGGGTTGGAGGAGGTGGTGGCCAGGCAGCGGTGCAGCGAACGGGTAGGCGACACTTGGCAGTGGGGGGGGGGTGCGCCGGCGCTGAAAATGGCAGGGGAGGCATCTATATATAGAAAGGGGGCTAGGGTTAGGTGTTTAGAGGGGTTTGAGGCCGTTTCGGAGCCCTCCGATCGTGATCGAACGGTTCCGGACGCGAGGAGGGATTAGATAGGTGGGTTAGTGGGCTGTGTAGATGGGCTAGGCTAGGAGAGAGAAGAGAAGGCAGCCCGGCAACTGTTTTCGGAGACCGAAAACGTCCGATGGATAGACCAGCTATACTGCCACTATAGTTAACCGCTAGGGCATCAAACGGACTCCGAACGCGATGAAATTTGACAGGCGGTCTACCTACACTATAATAAGACCGCACACCAACTTTCATCCCATCCTGAGGACATTTTTTGCCACTTATAAAATAATATTTCGGATGTGCCGGGAGCGCGAGTGAGAGCGATGGATTTCAAAACGGACAACGGAGAAATTGACCGGATGCAAGTTTTTGAAAGCATGATTATGCAATGCACATGATGACATGGCCAAGTGCAACACGCAAGCAGATGACATGGCAACGACGGCGAATAACTGGAAGACACTTGGCGCATCGGACTCGGGGAGTTGCACAGGAGCAGCTTTGTATTGATAGGGGTGTTATCTCTCCGGAGCCCCGAACCTGGGTATGTCTTGCGTCCCACGCTCGATCATGCCGACCTCACCTCTAGAGCCCACCGGTGCCCTCAAGCCTCCTCCTCTCTTTAGCCATCCCTTGGCATCTGTCGTGCGCCCACCACGACAGTTGGCCCCCATCGTGGGGCGACCCGAGGTCCCGGCCGGAGACATGTTCTAGATGAGGCTCCTCTCCGACTCTGACGAGCCCGTCACGCTGGCGGACGATGTCATCGACGCGCTCGCCGCCTCCTTCGCCGCACTACGCATCTCTGATGCGCCCGCGGCCGATAAGTACCCCAGTGGGGTGCTCGACATCTCCGACTCCCCCATCTCCCTCGGCAATGGCGCTCCTGCCGGGGCAACGGACCTCTGCGTGGAGGTATTCGTCACGGACA
This sequence comes from Aegilops tauschii subsp. strangulata, assembly GCF_002575655.3. NCBI lineage: Eukaryota > Viridiplantae > Streptophyta > Magnoliopsida > Poales > Poaceae > Aegilops > Aegilops tauschii. The sequence goes on along the minus strand of NC_053036.3, from coordinate 410,178,210 downwards.
CCAGCGCTTCTTCTTCGTCCAGCGCGGCGAGGAAGGCCGCCAAAGCCAGGGCCGTAGCGGATCACGCCAACTCGCCCAACCCGTTGCGCGCCACGATGAAGAGTCTTCGCGTCCCCATCGCCACCGACGTCGACGCCTCCAACGTCGCCGAGACCCGGGCTCGGCTCGAGGAAGACCGCCAGCGCTTGCTGGACCTGTCCGAGACGCTCGCTGCCACGCAGCGCCGCCTGGACTCTGCTCAGCTAGAGCGCTGATACGTCTCCAACGTATCTATAATTTTTTATTGTTCCATGCTATTATATTATCCATCTAGGATGTTTTATATGCATTTATATGCTATTTTATATGATTTTTGGGACTAAGCTATTAACCTAGAGCCCAGTGCCAGTTTCTGTTTTTTCCTTGTTTTTGAGTATCGCAGAAAAGGAAAACCAAACGGAGTCCAATTGACCTAAAAATTGATGGAGATTATTTTTGGACTAGAAGAAGCCCACGGAGCACCGGAGATGGGCCAGAAGAGTCCCGAGGCACCCACGAGGGTGGGGGCGCGCCCTACCCCCCTGGGCACGCCCCCTACCTCATGGTCGCCTCCGAGACCCCTTTGACTTGTTCCCGACGCCAACACCTCTTATATATACCCAAACTTCTAGAACATAACCTAGATCGGGAGTTCCGCCACCGCAAGCCTTTGTAGCCACCAAAAACCAATCGGGACCCTGTTCCGGCACCCTGCCGGAGGGGAGAATCCCTCTCTGGTGGCCATCTTCATCATCCCGGCGCTCTCCATGACGAGGAGGGAGTAGTTCACCCTCGGGGCTGAGGGTATGTACTAGTAGCTATGTGTTTGATCTCTCTCTCTCGTGTTCTTGAGGTGGTACGATCTTGATGTATCGCGAGCTTTGCTATTATAGTTGGATCTTATGATGTTTCTCCCCCTCTACTCTCTTGTAATGGATTGAGTTTTCCCTTTGAAGTTATCTTATCGGATTGAGTCTTTAAGGATTTGAGAACACTTGTTGTATGTCTTGCATCTGCTTATCTGTGGTGACAATGGGATATTCACGTGATCCACTTGATGTATGTTTTTGTGATCAACTTGCGGGTTCCATAACATCGTGAACTTATGCATAGGGGTTGGCACACGTTTCGTCTTGACTATCCGGTAGAAACTTTGGGCCACTCTTTGAAGTACTTTGTGTTGGTTTGAATAGATGAATCTGAGATTGTGTGATACATATCGTATAATCATGCCCATGGATACTTGAGGTGACATTGGAGTATCTAGGTGACATTAGGGTTTTGGTTGATTTGTGTCTTAAGGTATTATTCTAGTACGAACTCTAAGATAGATCGAACGGAAAGAAAAGCTTCGTGTTATTTTACTACGGACTCTTGAATAGATCGATCAGAAAGAATAACTTTGAGGTGGTTTCGTACCCTACCATAATCTCTTCGTTTGTTCTCCGCTATTAGTGACTTTGGAGTGACTCTTTGTTGCATGTTGAGGGATAGTTATATGATCCAGTTATGTTATTATTGTTGAGAGAACTTGCACTAGTGAAAGTATGAACCCTAGGCCTTGTTTCCTAGCATTGCAATACCATTTTCGCTCACTTTTATCATTAGTTACCTTGCTGTTTTTATATTTTCAAATTACAAAAACCTTTATCTACCATCCATATTGCACTTGTATCGCCATCTCTTCGCCGAACTAGTGCACCTATACAATTTACCATTGTATTGGGTGTGTTGGGACACAAGAGACTCTTTGTTATTTGGTTGCAGGGTTGTTTGAGAGAGGCCATCTTCATCCTACGCCTCCCATGGATTGATAAACCTTAGGTCATCCACTTGAGGGAAATTTGCTACTGTCCTACAAACCTATGCACTTGGAGGCCCAACAACGCCTACAAGAAGAAGGTTGTGTAGTAGACATCAAGCGCAATGCCGCCTACGGCTTCACGCCCGCCGCGACCGAGCCAAGATGGGTCGCCAACATGCGGGCCCGGGGCGGCATGATCGGCCGCGCCTTCGGCGCAATCCCTCCCGTCTACGAGACCCCCGTGTAGAATATGCGTGCCGCCCAGGCGGCCACAGTCGGCCTGGACCAGCTCGCCGGCGAGAAGCGGAAGGACCGCCTGAAGCGGTTGAATGACCTCCTCGACGCGGCCAACGCGCAACAGGACTGCCTCAACCAGCTCACCAAGTCGGGGGGATCCGGCTTGCACCACACTGACGGCCCCGAGGACCAGCAAAACACGGCGTCTTCGCCACCTAGCGAAGCGCACTCCGGTCGCACCCGGACCCAGCGCCAGCGCGCTCCGATGACTGCCGGCGGCTTGGGCGATGAGCCGGCCCCGGAAGACCAGCGCCGGCATGACCCTCCCGCGCAACCCGTCCGACGTCCGGCTTCAGCCGCCCGACCCCCCCCCCCCCCGCGGCGCGGTCGCCAGCCCGCTAGGCCCGCTCGCCACCGCCTCGACTAGCTTGCCCTCTCCCTGAGCTGGAGGAGAAGAACACCGTCGGGCCGGCTTGCTTCGGTCCGCGCATCCGGGATGAGCCTTTCCACAAAGGGTTCACGCTCCCCCGCGACACCCCCAAGTACAACGGTACCGTCAAGCTAGAGGACTGGCTCATCGACTACTCCACCGCCATCGGCATCGCGGGCGGCAACCGCCACCTCGCCGTGCGCTACGCTCAGCTCATGCTCTAGGGTTTGGCCCACACGTGGTTGAACAGCCTGCCGGCGGGCAGCATCAACACATGGGTCGACTTCGAGCAGGCCTTTGAACGCAACTTCACCGGCACCCACAAGCGACCCGGCCGCCCCAGCCAGCTCGCCATGTGCGTGCAAGGGCCGACACAGATAGGACGCGAGTACCTCGCGCGCTGGACCGAGCTCCGAAACTGCTGCGAGGGAGTCCACAAAGTCCACGCCATCCAGTATTTCGTCAGCGGGTGCCGGGATGGCACCCGCCTCAAGCACAAGCTCTTTGCTCCGAGCCAGCCACCATGGCCACGCCCATGGTGACGGCGGACAAGTAAGCCAACGCCGACTTTGCCATGAAGATCCAGGTGGCGCTGGACGAAGCCAGCAAGGCGAAGCCAGTTCCCCCTCCCAAGCCGGCCGGCGAAAGCAGCCGGCAGCAGAACAACAAGCGCAAGGCCGACAAGCTGGCTCAGTGCTATGACAACCGGCTCGTCGCGGCCACTGAACAGGCACCCGCAGCTGATCCGGCCGCCAAACGCCGGCAGACCGGCAAGGCGGCGTGGCAACCCGCCATGAGCTTCAAGGAGATGCTCGACGCTCCTTGGAAGCACCACAGCGGTGCGAGGCCATCCACGCACACGCTCTGGCAGTGCGCCATGACCAAGCGCACCATGAGGAGCGATATCCCGCCTCCTTCGGTTCCGGCTCCAGGAGCGGGGCTGTTGCCTCTGCCCACCCACCCCCCCCCCCCCCCCCGCCTCCGGCTGGCGGCGTAATGCGCGATGACGTCTACCCAACCAGAACGCGACCTATGTCGTCTTCACCAGCCTCGGCAATGACAAGCGTAGGGAGTGCCTGCTCCGGCAGGAGGTGAGCAGCGTCATCACGGCCAAGCTGGAGTACATGCACTGGTCGGAGCGCCCGGTCACTTGGACCCGGGAAGAAAACCCGGCCGTCATGCCGAATCCGGGAGGCTACGCCCTCATCCTCAACCCTACCATTGTGGCGCCCCGACGCACATGCAAGTTCTCCCGGGTCCTTATCAATGGCGGCAGCAGCATCAACATCCCCTACCGCGACACCATGACCAAGCTCGGCCTCGAGGCCAAAGACTTGGAGCCGACCCAGACGATTTTCCACGGCATCGTACCCGACCTCTCCTGCTCCCCGGTCGGCCGGATCTGGCTCGACGTCCTGTTCAGCGATAGCAACCACTTCCGACGCGAGCCACTCTGGTTCGACGTGGTGGACCTGTCTAGCGCGTATCTTGCGCTGCTGGTCCGGCCCGCACTCGCCAAGTTCATGGCAGTCCCCCACTACGCCTATTTGAAGATGAAGCTGCCGGGTCCGAAGGGCCTCATCACCATCACTGGCGACTACCGCAAGTCCCTGGAGTGTGCCCGAGATGGCGCGAGACTGGTCGAGTCATTGGTCATAGCCAAGGAGCAGCGCAATGCTCGACCGAATCGTCGCACTGGCCAACGAGACACCGGCCGTGCCGACTCCGGCCAAGGAGCCGGCCGATGAAGGCTCGTTCCAGCCCTCCAAGGAGACCTAGAAGGTCAAGCTGAACCCGGAAGACCCCAGCTTGCAGCAAGTACGTTGTCGTGGGCACCCGCCTCGACAGCAAATAGGAAGGCGAGCTCGTCGACTTCCTCATTGAGAATCAGGATATCTTCGCATGGACCCCAAAGGACATGCCAGGTATTCCGAGGAAGTACGCCGAGCACAAACTCCACGTCCGCAAGGATGCCAAGCTTGTCCGCCAACCCCTGCACCGAAGAGAAGAGAAGAACCATCAGTGAAGAAGTCACCATGCTTTTGACGGCCGGCTTCATCATGGAAGTGTTCCACCCTGAGTGGCTGGCCAACCCAGTCCTCGTCCTGAAGAAGAATAAGACCTGACGCATGTGTATCGACTACACCAGCCTGAACAAGGCCTGCCCCAAGGATCCGTTCGCCCTTCCGCGGATCGATCAAGTCATCGACTCCACCACCGGCTGTGAACTCCTGTCCTTCCTGATGCGTACTCCGGCTATCATCAGATAAAGCTAGACCCGGCCGACGCCCTTAAGACGTCCTTCATCACGCCCTTCGGGGCGTACTGCTACATCACCATGTCGTTTGTCCTGAAGAACGTCGGCGCCACGTTCCAACGCTACATGTAGAAATGCCTGCTGCCACAACTCGGCCGCAACATCCACGTCTACGTGGACGACATCGTGCTGAAGACCAAGCAGCACCTCATGCTCCACGACGAGCTGAAGGAAACTTTTGCTAACCTGCGCGAGTATCGGATCAAGCTCAACCTAGAGAAATGCGTTTTCGGCGTCCTGGCCGGAAAGCTACTCGGCTTCCTCGTCTCAGAGCGCGGCATTGAGGTGAACCCCGAGAAGATGAAGACCATCGAGCGCATGCGCAAGCTGGGTCGTCTGCACGATGTCCAGAAGTACATCGGCTGTTTGGCCTCGGTCAGCCGGTTTCTCAGCCGGCTAGGCAAGAGGGCCCTGCCCCTATATCACCTAATGAAGAAGATGACGCCGTTCGAATGGAACGACCAGGTGGACGGAGCTTTCTGGGATCTCAAGCGCATGCTCTCCACCCCACCCATCATGGCCGCGCCAGGCGAGAAGGAGCCGTTATTCCTCTACATTTCTGCCACCTCGCAGTCGATCAACACGGTGGTGGTGGTCGAGCGGCCAGATAAGGGCAAGATCCAAGCCGTCCAGCGCCCGTTGTACTATCTGAGCGAGGTGCTCTCCACCTCCAAGCAGAACTACCCGCACTACCAGAAGATGTGTTACGGCGTGTATTTTACCGCCAAGAAGTTGAAGCAGTATTTCCAAGAGCATGTTGTCACCGTGGTCAGCATGGCCCCTATCGGCGAGATCGTCGGCTGCATCGTGTTGTTTTCCCCGAAGGGCGACCGGCTACGCTACGCGCTCCAGATCCACTTCGCCGCCTCCAACAATGTCGCCGAATACGAAGCCCATGTGCATGGCCTCCGGCTTGCCAAGGAACTTGGCATCCGGCGCATCCTGTGCTACGGCGACTCGGACCTTGTGGTGCAGCAGTGCTCCCATGAATGGGACGCCCGCGACACCAACATGGCAAGCTACCGCTTCCTCGTCTAGCAGCTGTCCGGCTTCTTCGACGGCTACGAGTTCCTCCACGTCTCGCGCGCGGAAAATGAGGCCGCCAATGCACTAACCAAGATTGGCTCATCCTGGCAATCCATCCCGCCCGGCGTCTCCCTCGAGCACCTGCACAATCCATCCGTCAAGCCGTCTCCGAACTCTGAGTCTATCTTCGTCCCATACGACCCGGCCTTGCCTGTACCTGGCCCGGGGGCTGCTGAACCTGGCCCGGGGCTGCTGACCCATCCCGGGGACTGCCCAGCCCGGCTCAGAGGCTGCAACACTCAACCCGGCCACCGTCATCCTCGACCCGGCTGCCGACGTCCCCAACCCGGGGGCTGCCCCCTCCGGCTCGGGGGCTGCTGCCCCAGAACCCGCCATAGTGGCCGTCTTCACCGTGGTGATGGCCCCATCCTGGGCCCTAGCCATCTCAGAGTTCCTGGAGAACAGGGTTCTCCCCATGGACGAGACCGAGGCCCGGAAAGTCCAGTGTCGGGCGTCCGCCTACAACATCATCAACAATGAGCTCATCAAGCGCAGTTCGATGGGCGTTTTCCAGTGCTACGTCGAACAAGACAAGGGCATTGAGATCCTCCTCGACATACATTAGGGCGAGTGCGGGCACCACGCCGGCTCGAGATCCCTGGTGGCCAAGGCTTTCCGCCATGGTTTCTACTGGCCCACGGCCCTCCAAGACGCCAAGTCGCTTGTCCTCAAGTGCGAGGGATGCCAACGCTTCAGCAAGCGCAGCCACCAGCCGGCACTCCGAACCATCCCGATCACCTGGCCCTTCGCGGTCTGGGGACTCGACATGGTGCGACCCTTCAAGACCGCTCGAGGTGGCATGACGTATTTGCTGGTGGTAGTGGACAAGTTCACCAAGTTGATTGAAGCACGGACGATCAAGAAGCTGGACGGGCCAACGGCCGTCCGGTTCATCAAGGATATCGCGATGCGCTACGGCGTCCCGAACAGCATCATGACGGACAATGGCACCAACTTTGCCAAGGGCGCGCTCGCGCAGTACTGCTCCGTCTCCGGCATCCGCCTCGACCTGGCTTTCGTGGCGCACCCGCAGTCCAACGGCCAGGTCGAGAGGGCCAACGACCTCATTCTATCAGGCATCAAGCCGCGACTCGTCGAGCCGCTCATCCGTTCACCCAGTAGCTGGCTCAACGTGTTGCTAGCCGTCCTTTGGAGTGTTCGCACAACACCAAACCGGTCGACCGGGTTCACCCCGTTCTTCCTCGTCAATGAAGCCAAAGCCGTCATCCCAACCGACATCGAGTTTGACTCACCGTGCGTCATGATGTGCACCGAAGCCGAAGCCAAGGAAGCCCACAAAGACGATGTCGACCTACTCGAAGAAGCACGCCTCTTGGCGCTCAGCCGGTCAGCCATCTATCAGCAAGGCCTAAGGTACTACCACAGCAAGAAGATCAAGCCCCTCGCATTCCACGAGGGAGACGTCATCTTCTGACTCGTCCAGTAGCAAGCCGGCGAACACAAGCTGTCCTCCCAATGGGTAGGCCCGTCCATCGTCAGCAAAGCCTTGTGCGACCGCAACGCCTACTACCTCATCGTCGCCCGCAAGTCGAAAAATCGCAAGAGAGACACCACCGGCGAAGAAACAACCCGGCCATGGAACGCAGAACTCCTCCGCCCGTTTTACAGTTAGTTGTGTGCACATATCTATCGCTGCCTTTCGTAACCGTATGAAAACTATGGGGTCCCCGAACGACGCTCGGGGGCTGCCCTTTCCGACCAAGTTATTGTGTCTCACGCACTTGTGCATTTTTCTAAAAAAACCACCGCCGGTCTGACTCGCTCGACCCGGGGGCTCGGGGGCTAGCCGGCTTGGCCACCACCCGCTGCCTCCCTTAGCAATTCTCGGCGTGTTCAGGTCGCTGCGGCTCTCCACTTCGCCCTACGCCACAGAACCAACTTCGGCTATCGGCCGGCAAGAAAATGGGCCAAAGCACGAACACTCTACAAACGCTAAGTTGGGTCCGCCGGATTGGCCAACCCGGCCCGCCACCTTAAATTGCCGCATGACCGGCTGCTCACCAACCGGCTTTGCCGGATTGCCGCCAGCCGGCCTAGTGGGTGTTTCGCTCGCGCTCAAGGTTTGAAAAGCCTAAGTACCGTGCACCCCTCTCAAGGGCCAAACTCCTTGGCACGCACCGGAGCCCGACCATTCGACTCATAGGGGGGAGGCCCAAGAAGGGAGGCAAGCAAGAAGACGACTCAGAAAAAGGAAAGCAGAATTGCAAACACTCACGAAATATGTACATCACAAATTAAACATGCCCAAGGCCGGAGTTCATTACAATACACCCAAATACCCCCAGTGGGTGGGTGGACCTGCTACCTAATAGAAATTTTTGCTAAGACAAAACAGGACAACCCCAGCTTCAGGCATCTCCAGCGTCGGGTCGCGCAGCTATCGGCTCCCCCTCGGTGGCCTCTGGGTTCACCAAGGCACCGGTGTCTCCCTCCTCGGCGTCCTCATCACCGTAGACGCCCGTCTCCTCAGAGCTGCCCTCTGGATCATCCAGAAGCAAGCCGAAGTCATCAACAGGGACGACTCAGCCATCGTCTGTTCACTCCGGCTGGAACTCGTTGTGGATGGCAAACCCGGCGATGTAGCTCGCCCGAGCGGCGATCCGTCCGGCCTCCTCCTGTAGCTGGCGCTCCGCATCGGCTTGCTGGCCCATCAGCTTATCCAGCGCCAGATTCGGATGCCAAGACATCAGGAACCTGAGCGCCATCTTGGCGCCAGCACGGGCGGCGGAGACACGCCACGCATGGATCCGCTCCGGGCCGGCCTCACACGACCGCGCTACCCGTGTGAAGCTGTTCGGCGTAACGGCGCCATGCCAGAGGGCCGCCGTCATCGCCGCGCCGGCCTCGGAGAGCCACACCATCTGCTCTCCCAAGACTTGCAGGTGAGCTTCGACGGCGGTCACGATCTCCGGGAAGGTCCAGGCAACCTGCGGGTCGGTCCCGGAGCCCACAACCCCCTGTGGATCTCACTTGAAGCTGACGGCCTCCTCCGCCAGCCTGCGCGTCTCCAGGAAGTGCCCTATCAAAAAGAAGAGCAAGACAAATCAATAACGAAGGGAAGGAAACCCGGCTTCCCAACCTGGAAAAATCCAAAGAAAGCACTTACTAGCGAAGGAGTCGTCCAGGTGCTGCGCTTCAAGCAACGTACCGCGCCACTCCCTGGCGATGGCACGGTCACGGTCCTGAAGCGCCTTCTCCAGGTCGGTCACCTTGGCGAGGGCTGCCTTCAGCTCGACGTCCTTGGCCTCGGCCGCCTTCTCATACTCCTTGCGATGGAGGAGTTCCGCCTGGTGGGCCTCCCCCACCTTGGTCCCCAGCACCTTCAGGCGCTCCACCTCGGCCTCAAGCATGCCCTTGTCATCCGCCAGCTTGTCGCGTTGCTGGCCGGATTCGGCAAGTGCTCGCCGGGCTTCCACGAACTGGGCCACCTCCGCCTTGAGGCGGTCCGCCTCGGCCTCGAGCCAGTTCTTGTCGCCCGCCAGCTGCTCCTGCAGCTGGCCGGCTTCGTCAAGCGCCCGCTGGGCCCCTGCCGCCTCCGCCTTCCCCTCCGCCATCTCGGCCCGAAGCCGGCCAACGTCGGCGACGACCCGGTCATACTGGTGGCCGGCTCGGATCAGCCGGATTCGCCAGGATGACACCTCGGCTGCAGTGGTCGCACGATGAAGATTCAGAACAGAGGATTACTTTAAGATTCAACCCAACTACTATGTAGTTGGCCCGAATCTCGGGGGCTACACCTAGTGGGTGCGCAAGCGTGCGCCCACTAAAAGAGTACGCAAGAAAGATACCTGTGGCAGCACGGAGCGCCTCCTCATTGGCGACGAGCTGCTCCTTGAGCTGCCGGTGCTTCTCCAGGAGCCGGTTGAAGTCAACAACCCGGTAGGAGTCCGGTTGCTACAAGGAACGATGATCAACACAAGACGACAGTTTAAGATTCGACCCAACTACTATGTAGTTGGCCCGAATCTCGGGGGCTACACCCAATGGGTTCGCTAGCGCGCCCCCCAAAAGAGCAGCAAGAAGGAAGATGGAAGACGAAGGAAAAGCTTACTAGCACGGCGCGCTCCAGCTCCCGCATCCGCTCCACCTCGGCCTGGGCAAAGGGCTGGATCCTCTTCGTGTGCCCTCAGAGGCGCTGGCTCACAGCGGCCATTGCTGCCACCTCATGGGTCAAGGGCCCAAAGAAGACCTTGCTAGGCCCAGCCCGAGCCGGCTGCGACCCAACGGCCCGACGACTCCCTGGCCTGGGCACCAGGGCGTGTTCGCCGCTGACCGCCTCCTCCACGGCCGGCGTTCTCTCCGGCAGGATGGCCGGAGTCGCCTGCGGCGCCACAACCGGCGGCGCCCCACCCGTCGGTGCTCGAGGCGCTCCTCCCGGCGCCGTCCGTGGTGCCTCCTCCAAGATGGCGTCGCCGCCCCCTCCCTCGACCTCCACCCGCTCGACCACATCGGTCCGCGGCGGGGTGTCATCGTCAACCTCCACGACCTCCTGGTCTCGGTCCACCACCTCCGCATGGCCGCCCTGGCCGCGCTCCCCCTACGTCGGCGGCATGAAGACCGTCGCCGCCGGCATCTTAGGCCACGTCGGCTCCTCGCCAGCCCGCGCCCACGACGCTGCAGCACTGACCCAAGCCTGGGCCGACGCCGCCTCCAGATCCGCCTCGAACCTGTTCTGGTCCCGCCAAGCCTGACCCTCGGTGTCGGCCGGGTCTAGGCCCAAGTCCGGGTTGGCCATATTTTTGTCCCGATCGATGGCGCTGGTCCGGGTCTTCTCGAACACGGCACCCCCGCTGGACGCGGCCTCCGCCACCGCCAGCGCCAGCGAGATCAGCGACCTAAAGCTCGACGGAGTAAACAAGCAAGAAATAAGGGAAGCCGCTCGGTGACTCGCCGAAATTTAACACAAAGAGAACTCACCCAGGCACCAGCAGGACGGTGGGTCTCCGGCGTCGCCTGCGGAGCGCGATGCTTCCTCTTGGCGGGCGGCTTCATACCAGCCGCCGGCTCCGCCGAGCGCTTCATGGCCGGATTCCAGGGCACCACGTCGCCCTTCCCATGCGATCGGCTTGCCGCCGCCGTCCCCCGAGACGACCCGGCTCCAGCCGCGTTGCCACCTCCTCCACTCGGCACCATTGCACCAACAACTCGCGTCAAACATCCCCATGCTGCCTCGCGACCGGCATCTCAAGAAATAAAGAACATAGAAGCTTACCCCACGGCGCCCCGCGCCGGCGTTGACGTCCGCCTCCTCACCTTGGGCCACAGGCTCCTCTGAGCCGGCCCGCACCACCTGCTTCGGCGCCCGGTCATATGGGTGCCGGATGGCATTCAGTAGCACCTTCCTAGTCGCGTCGGGACTAGATCTGACCATGGGCATCCCGGCCCGGACGGCCCGACCCAACCCGGCCCGAAAATCCCGGCCCGGGCAGAGCCCGATCATGTCATCGGGCCGGGCTCGAGCCTTAAAATCAAGCCCGACGGGCAGATCAGGCCAGGCTCGGGCCTGTGAAAATGAGTTTTTAGCCGTGGTTGGGCCAGGCCGAGCGGGCCATTTCGGGCTTTTCTATGTTTGGGCCAGGCTCGGGCCCGATTTAGTAGGCCCGATGGTCGGGCCGGGCCGTGCTTGGGCCTAGGTTTTCAGCATCGGGCTTTGTTTGGCCCGGCCCGAAGCCCGGCCCGGCCTGAAGCCTGGACCGGCCCGAAGCCTGGCCCGGCCCGAGATATGGCCAGGACTAGTCGGGACGAACAAGAAGATGGGCGGCAGCAAAATACAGAGACCAAGGACTCACCACCGGTGTCGGGTTCGCCTAAGGATGGCAATTTTACCCACGGGTACAGGTACCCGCGGGTACCGTACCCGCATGGGCAGGGTATGGGCACACTTTTATACCCACGGGTAGTACCCATATTCTACCCATTAAGTCATGGGTAGGGTACGGGTATAGTCTTGTACCCATGGGTATACCCATACCCTGCCCGTTTGTGAACTAATGTTAAGTTGTCGTCAATTAGTCATTAATTTGTCATGTTGCGATTTCTAAATTTTGACTTAAGAGTATGTTGCGATTTCTAAATTTTGATATTGGTCAATTACTCATCTACCTGTTATTGAGCTAAGATAATTGATTTTTTTGTCAAATGTGCTATCAATGAGCCTAAAATTATGAACAACTTGTGTACTATTTGTTCTACCCGCTGGGTACCCAATGGGTACAGGTACCTGTCGGGTACGGGTACGGGTAATGTTTCATACCCATGGATATGGTATTGCTCTACCCTACCCATACCCTACCCATTGCCATCCTTCGCCTGGCTATACGGAGGCTTCCCGAACCCCCAATCCTCCTTCAGCCCGGCCTTGGAGATGTCGTTGACCCGGCGTGTGACCTGGTCCGCCCCCAGGCACAGGTTCGACATCCTATTGGGGTATTGGAGACTGGTCATCAAACCGATGATGTGGGTGCGGTGCTGCAGCAGTAGCACCCGGCGCATGATGAAGGCGACAACAAGGTCCGCGCTAGTGAGCACCTCCCGCTCCTTCATCTCCGCCACCCGCTAGCATAGGTTGAGCACCTCCTGTGACGGGTGCCTGGGGAAGTATTCCAGTTCTGCTTGCCCTGCGGCGTAGCGTCGATGAAGGGCGGCAGGTTGATGCGGTCCGCGGCGAGGTTGTGGACGTAGAAGGAGTTCTGCCACTTCTTGGCAGAATCCTCCAGCGGCATTTTGGGGCACCCCCCGCCTGCCCGTTTGTAGAAGATGGTGGCCCCGCAGGAGGATATCTCCCCGGCCTTCGGGCCCTGCTGCTTCAAGGCGAAGAAGCGCACCCAGAGGTCGATCAAGGGCTCGGCCCCCAGGTACCCCTCGCACAAGGTGACGAAGCCGGAGAGCTGCAAGATAGTGTTCGCGCCAAGATGATGGGGTTGGAGCCCGAAGAAGTCCAGGAAGGTGCATAAGAAGTGGCTCGCGGGGAGGCCGAACCCGCGCTTGAAGTGTGAGTAGAAGACCACACGCTCGGTTCCCTCCGGCCGCGGCTCCTGCTCACCCTCCGGCAAGCGCACGGCAACCGCCGTTTCCCTCGGCAAGCGCCTGGTATCGCGGAGGTACGCGATGTCCTCTACGGTGATGGAGGAACCCATCCACGAGCCTGACGGAAGCGCCATCGAGGTTGCGGAGTGGATAAGGAAGGACGAGAAAAGGTTGGCGGTGAAGTTCTGCTCAAAGGGCGGCGGAGCGTCCCAGTGCGCGGCGGTCGCAAGAGCAGAAGGAAGAAGGAGAGCGCACACGGGAGTGATTTCCGCCGCCCCCTCCCCCCAATTTATAGGCCGCGGCTGGAACAAGGGGAAGTGGGATCGATTGCGCTCGCCCCTCCCACTTCCCGCAATAAGTGTGCACATACCATACACAAAAACTGCCTCGAGAATGGCAGCCGACTCGCGGACGCCGCAATAAATCCGCGTGTGTGGGCCTAGGGCGCGCAGTAGCGGGCCCCAGCCTGTCGCCCTGTCTCGTCGCGCACGTGGCCTGGCAGGCCCCTTCGGCTCCCAAGCGCCATGTGGCGCCCGTGCAGAGCCCAAAAGGTTGCCTCAAGATTTGACGGACTCCTCGGTTTCCCGCCTGTGTCAGGATGCCGTGATCCGGCTTCTGGAAGCCGGCACACAATGGGTGTTGCTGATGTCTACTATGCAACCTTCTCCTTGTAGACGTTGTTGGGCCTCCAAGTGTAGAGGTTTGTAGGACAGTAGCAAATTTCCCTCAAGTGGATGACCTAAGGTTTATCAATCTGTGGGAGGTGTAGGATGAAGATGGTCTCTCTCAAACACCCCTGCAACCAAATAACAAAGAGTCTCTTGTGTCCCCAACACACCCAATACAATGGTAAATTGTATAGGTGCACTAGTTCAGCGAAGAGATGGTAATACAAGTACAATATGGATGGTAGATATAGGTTTTTGTAATCTGAAAATATAAAAACAGCAAGGTAACTAATGATAAAAGTGAGTGTAAACGGTATTGCAATGCTAGGAAACAAGGCCTAGGGTTCATACTTTCACTAGTGCAAGTTCTCTCAACAATAATAACATAATTAGATCATATAACTATCCCTCAACATGCAACAAAGAGTCACTCCAAAGTCACTAATAGCGGAGAACAAATGAAGAGATTATGGTAGGGTACGAAACCACCTCAAAGTTATTCTTTCCGATCAATCCATTGGGCTATTCCTATAAGTGTCACAAACAGCCCTAGAGTTTGTAGTAAAATAACACCTTAAGACACACATCAACCAAAACCCTAATGTCACCTAGATACTCCAATGTCACCTCAAGTATCCGTGGGTATGATTATACGATATGCATCACACAATCTCAGATTCATCTATTCAACCAACACATAGAACCTCAAAGAGTGCCCCAAAGTTTCTACCGGAGAGTCAAGACGAAAACGTGTGCCAGCCCCTATGCATAGGTTCATGGGCGGAACCCGCAAGTTGATCACCAAAACATACATCAAGTGAATCAATAGAATACCCCATTGTCACCATGGGTATCCCACGCAAGACATACATCAAGTGTTCTCAAATCATTAAAGACTCAATCCGATAAGATAACTTCAAGGGGAAAACTCAATCCATTACAAGAGAGTAGAGGGGGAGAAACATCATAAGATCCAACTACAATAGCAAAGCTCGCGATACATCAAGATCGTACCATCTCATGAACACGAGAGAGAGAGGTCAAACACATAGCTACTGGTACATACCCTCAGCCCCGAGGGTGAACTACTCCCTCCTCGTCATGGAGAGCGCCGGATGATGAAGATGGCCACCGGTGAGGGATCCCCCCTCCGGCAGGGTGCCGGAACAGGGTCCCGATTGTTTTTTGGTGGCTAAAGAGGCTTGCGGCGGCGGAACTCCCGATCTATTCTGTTCCCCGATGGTTTTAGGGTATATGGAGATATATAGGCGAAAGAAGTCGGTAAGGGGAGCCACGAGGGGCCCACGAGGGTGGAGGGCGCGCCCAGGGGGGTGGGGCCCCCCTGCCTCGTGCTCTCCTCATTGATCCCCTGACGTGCACTCCAAGTCTCCCGTATTGATTTCTTTCCAAAAATAACTTTTCTGAAGGTTTCATTCCATTTGATATTCCTTTTCTGTGAAACACTGAAACAAGGGAAAAAACAGAAACTGGCACTGGGCTCTGGGTTAATAGGTTAGTCCCAAAAATAATATAAAAGTGTTTAGTAAAGCCCATAAACATCCAAAACAGATAATATAATAGCATGAATACTTCATAAATTATAGATACGTTGGAGACGTATCAGCATCCCCAAGCTTAATTCCTGCTCGTCCTCGAGTAGGTAAATGATAAAAGAAATAATTTATGAAGTGTGAATGCTAGCAGGTGCACAAGTTTGATCAATGATAATTTCAATCACCTTTTCTAGCATCATTATATGTCGTAACAGTAGCTCAACTCATAGAACTTTGCATGATCAAGTAACAAGCTATTCACATGTTAAAGTGTAGATCATAAACTTTCTTGAAAACTAACAAACCATGTTATTAGTCATCAAACAATTACAATTCATCTTATTTTCAGGAAGAGTCTATGTCAGAGCTTTGATTTAGCAAATCCTACATACTCAACTATCATTTAGTCTTTCACAATTGCTAACACTCACGCGATATTTAATGTTTCAAAGTTTTAATCAGACACAAAGAAAGATAGGGGCTTATAGATTCGCCTCCCAACCTTTTACCTCAAGGGTAATGTCAACAATAATAGTTCATGATGCCTTACATCCAATTGGATATATATATCAGAATCTTTCCAACACGAGGTGCTTGCCAAAGGATAAAATGAAAAAAGGAAAGGTGAAGATCACCATGACTCTTGCATAAAAGTAAAAGATAGGCCCTTCACAGAGGGAAGCAGAGGTTGCCATGCGCTGTTATAGTTGGATGCACAAAATCTTAATGCGAGGGAACGTCACTTTATATTGCCACTTGTGATAGGGACCTTTATTATGCAGTCCGTCGCTTTTATTGCTTCCATATCACAAGATCATATATAGCTTATTTTCTCCACACTAAAAGATCATACATATTTAGAGAGCAATTTTTATTGCATGCACCGATGACAACTTACTTGAAGGATCTTAATCAATCCATAGGTAGGTATGGTGGACTCTCATGGCAATACTGGTTTAAGGGATGTTTGGAAGCACAAGTAGTATCTCTACTTGGTGCAAGGAATTTGGCTAGCATGAGGGGGGAAAGGCAAGCTCAATGTGTTAGGCGATCCATGACAATATACTTTATTTTGGATATAAGAAAACATAACCCATTACGTTGTCTTCCTTGTCCAACATCAACCTTTTAGCATATCATATTTTAATGAGTGCTCAGAATTACAAAAGATGTCCAAGATAGTATATTTATATGTGAAATCTCTCTTCCTTCAATATTCTTTCATGAATTGTTCAAGTGACCAATACAATGTTTGAAAACCTTCAATAAATTTACCACCTCTACTTCTTATATGTGAAGTCATTACTCCCCATGGGATAAGCATATGAAACATATATAATTTCAGATTTATGACATTCAAATCATTCAACCATTTACTCATAGGATATAAGTGAAGCACACGAGTAAATGACAAACTACTCCAAAAAGATATAAGTGAAGATCAATGAGTAGTTAAATAATTATGTAGCTATATGAAGACTCTCTCTCATTTAAGAATTTCAGATCTTGGTATTTTATTCAAACAGCAAGCAAAGCTAAATAAAATAAAATGACGCTCCAAGCAAAACACATATCATGTGGTGAATAAAAATATCGCTCCAAGTAAAGTTACCGATGAACGAAGACGAAAGAGGGGATGTCATCCGGAGCATCCCCAACCTTAGGCTCTTGGTTGTCCTTGAATATTACCTTGGGGTGCCTTGGGCATACCCAAGCTTAGGCTCTTGCCACTCCTTATTCCATAGTCCATCGAATCTTTACCCAAAACTTGAAAACTTCACAACACAAAACTTAACAGAAGATCTCGTGAGCTCCGTTAGCGAAAGAAAACAAAACACCACTTCAAGGTACTATAATGAACTCATTCTTTATTCGTATTGGTGTTAAATCTACTGTACTCTAACTTCTCTATGGTTTATAAACTATTTTACTAGCCATAGATTCATCAAAATAAGCAAACAACACACGAAAAACAGAATCTGTCAAAAACAGAACAGTCTGTAGTAATCTGTAACTAACGCAAACTTCTGGAACTCAAAAACTTCTACCAAAATAGGACGACATAGATAATTTGATTATTGATCTGCTGCAATTGGAATCAGTATTTTATCACGTTTTGGTGATTTTTAAAAATTGTTTTGGTGAACAGAAAGTTTCTGGAATTTTCAGCAAGATCAAATAACTATCATCCAAGAAGATCCTATAGGTTTAACTTGGCACAAACACTAACTAAAACATAAAACCACATCTAAACAGAAGCTAGATGGATTATTTATTCCTAAACAGAACCAAAAAGCAAAGAACTAAAATAAAATTGGGTTGCCTCCCAACAAGCGCTAACATTTAACGCCCCTAGCTAGGCATGATGATTTCAATGATGCTCACATAAAAGATAAGAATTGAAACATAAAGAGAGCATCATGAAGAATATGACTAGCACATCTAAGTCTAACCCACTTCCTATGCATAGAGATTTTGTGAGCAAACAACTTATTGGAGCAAGAATCATCTAGCATAGGCGCACCAAGCAGTCGCGGCTCTGCTAGGCGGCTCTCAGGCGCCGCCTTCAGATCGCCACATCAAGCCGTTCCTCCGCCAGATTGGTGCCGCTTCCAAGCGCTCGGGGGCTCCGCCCGACTGGGCTGCGCCTGAGGCCGATCTGACCTTCAGCTCAGAAGACCACCCCGTCACCACCGCCGGCTCGGGCATGCTTCCGATGCTCTGCACGCCCACCATCTGCAACGTGGCCATCACCAAGACCCTCGTCGACGGCGGCGCTGGCCTCAACTTGCTCTCCGTGGAAGCTTTCAGCCTCCTTCATGTGCCGCTCGAGCGGCTCAGTCTCAGCAAGCCTTTCTCAGGAGTTGGTGGCGGTGCTTCCCACTCCCTGGGGCAGATCCGCCTTCCCGTCACCTTCGGCACGCGCGACAACTACCGCACCGAGCTGGTCGGCTTCGACATCGCTCGGATTGGCCTCCCGTACAACGCCATCCTCGGGTACCCAGCTCTGGCCCAGTTCATGGCGGCGACTCATCCGGCCTACAACCTCATGAAGATGCCTGGAAGCAAAGGTGTCCTCACCGTCAAGGGGGACACCAAGGAGGTCGTGACAGTGCTCAAAAAACTCGCCTTCAAGGCCGCTGCGGCGATGCAGCCCGTCGGCGCCGGTGCCCCCAAGGTCAAGGAGGCCGCGCCAACCAACAAGAAGTAGTTGTTCGCCCAAGACAAGGCAGAAACCAAGCAAGTGTCGGTCGACGAGGACGGGTCCTCAGGAGCCACCTTCACCATAGGTGCCGGCCTCGACCCGAGCCAAGAGGAAGCGTTGGTAAAATTCTTGCGCGCAAACAAGAATATATTCGTGTGGGAGCCCAACCAGCTGGTGGGGGTCCCGAGAGAGGTGATTCAGCATCACTTAAGGGTATGCCCCAATGTGCGCCCTATCAAGCAACAGGCGAGACGGCAATCCACGGAGAAGCAAGCCTTCATCATCCAGGAGACCCGCAAGTTGGAGGCAGCGGGTGCCATCCGTGAGGTTCGGTACCCCGAATGGCTGGCGAACCCCGTCGTAGTGCCGAAGAAAGGCGGAAAGGAGCGAATGTGCGTCGAATTCACCAACCTCAACAAGGCGTGCCCGCAAGACCCGTTCCCTCTCCCACGCATCGACCAGATCGTCGACTCCACCGCTGAGTGCGACCTGCTGTGCTTCCTGGATGCATTCTTAGGGTATCACCAAATCAAGATGGCGGTAGAAGATGTGGAGAAGACAGCCTTCCTGACCCCGTGTGGGGTGTACTGCTACACCTGCATGCCCTTCCGACTGCGCAACGCAGGCGCGACCTTTCAGCGGCTGATGCACATCGCCTTAGGGCGGCATCTCGGGAGAAACACAGAGGCCTACGTCGACGACATTGTGGTGAAGTCTCGGGAGGCGAGAACCTTGATCCAAGACCTCGAGGAGACCTTCACAAGCCTGCGCCAGGAGAACTTGCGACTAAACCCGGAGAAGTGTGTGTTCGGTGTCCCTTCCGGCAAGCTGCTTGGGTTCCTCGTGTCCCACCGAGGGATCGAGGCAAACCCATAGAAGATCAAGGCCATCGAGGACATGAGCCCACCGCAAACCCTCAAGGAAATGCAGAAGTTGGCTGGTCGGGTAACCGCGTTGGGACGCTTCATCTCCAAGCTGGGGGAGCGCGCCTTACCCTTCTTCAAGCTGATGAAGAAGAAAGGCCCATTCGAGTGGACCCCGGAGGCCGACCAAGCTTTTCAAGGCCTCAAGAGATACCTGACCAGCCCCCCGGTGATGGTGGTGCCAAGCCCACTCGAGCCTCTTGTTCTCTATCTTACCGCCACCCCGTACTCCACTAGCACGGCGCTGGTGGCGGTTCAAGAGGAGCACCAAGCCAAGGGCGCTCCGCACCAGGCTACACCGCCGGCCGAGAAGGCGCGAGATCAGGAAGGCGTAGCAAGAGCCGTGGCGGCACCAATAGAAGTCCAAGCTCGGCAGGACGACGTCACAGAGACCCCCGCAAGCGACCAGGCACCAGGAGTTCCACCACCTCAGGAGACGTCCCGGCCTCCGCAAGGCACAAGCCTCACCAACGCGCCAGCCCTTGTCGAGCACCCGGTGTATTTTGTCAGCACGGTGCTGTGGGCGCAATACCCCATGCCTCAGAAGATCCTGCTCGCACTCTTGATGGCCTCGCGCAAGTTGCGGCACTACTTCCAGGGCCACCCCATCAAGGTCGTCTCAGCCTACCCATAGGAGAGAGTGCTCAGGAGCCCAAACTCTGCGGGAAGGGTCGTTGAGTGGAACATCGAGCTGCAAGCATTCCAGTTGGAGTTCAGCACTACCCGGGTCATCAAGGGAGCCGCGCTCGCTGATTTTGTGGCGGAATGGACGGATGCCCCGGCACTTAAAGTAGGCAAAGACCGGTCTACCTCACCAGGAAGCGAGGCGCCGGACAGTTGGGTCATGTATTTCGATGGCGCCTTCGCGCATCAGGGCACAGGGTCTGGAGCAGTACTCATCTCGCCCACTCAGGACAAGCTCTACTACGCCGTGCAGCTCTGCTTTCAGCAGGGCGAGAAGGTCTCCAAAAACATCGCATAATACAAAGGCCTCATAGCTGGCCTGAAGGCCGCGGCAGCTCTAGGGGTGAAGCGCCTCACCGTTAGGGGTGACTCATAGCTCCTCGTCAACTTCTCCAACAAAGTATACGAGCTAAAGGATGAGCACATGGAGGCATACCTCGCAGAAGTGCGTAAGATGGAAAAACAGTTCATGGGACTGGAGGTGCAGCATGTGCCCCGGGGCACCAACAAGGAAGCCGACGACATCGCCAGGAGGGCATCCAAGCGGCAGCCCCAAGAGCCTGGCGTCTTCGAGGAGCGGCTCTTCAGGCCGTCGGCGACGCCAACACTTTCAAGCATAGTTCAGCCTCGGGAGGAGCTCCCACAACCACCAGCCACGGGAGCCCCAGCCTGTGGCCCGACCTCAGGAGCTCGCCTGCTCTTGGCACTCGAGCCTTAGGAGGAATGCTGGACCAAGGAATTCAAGGAATACCTGATGCAAGGGACGTTGCCGGAGAAGGAAGAGGACGCAGAGCGCGTGGCCTGGCAAGCCACGGCATACTGCATCCAGGACGACAAGTTATATAGGAAGCGACCAAACGATGTTTCGCTGCGCTGCATTTCCAGTGACCAGGGGAAGGAGTTGCTGATTGACATATGAGGCGGGGACTGCAGACACCACTCGTCATCAAGGACTCTCATCGGCAAGGTGTTCCGCAGTGGATTCTACTGGCCCACGGCGCTCAACGACGCAGCCGAGTTGGTGAAGTCCTGCGAAGCTTGCCAGTTCCACGCCAAGCAGATACATCAGCTAGCTCAGGGCCTCCAGACCATACCACTCACGTGGCCGTTTGCAGTTTGGGGGCTGGATATCTTGGGCCCCTTCCCTCGGGCATCGGGGGGCTACCGCTACCTGTATGTCGCCATCGACAAGTTCACCAAGTGGGCGGAAGTGGAAGCCATTCGCACCATCCCGGCTGGTTCTATGGTCAAGTTCATCAAGGGCATCGTGAGCCGTTTCGGAGTTCCCAACCGCATAATCACCGATAACGGTTCGCAATTCTCCAGTAACCTCTTCAAAACATACTGTGCTAACCTTGGAACGCAGATTTGCTATGCTTCGGTGGTGCACCCCAGGAGCAACGGTCAGGCCGAACGCGCCAACGCAGATGTCCTAAGGGGCCTCAAGACCAGGACCTTCAAGAAGAAGCTCGAGGCCTGCAGCAGGGGCTGGTACGACGAGCTCCAGTCCGTGCTGTGGTCCATCCGCACCACCGCCACCAAGCTGACGGGCGAGACCCCGTTCTTCCTCGCCTACGGAGCTGAAGCGGTCCTCCCTTACGAAGTCAAGCATCGCTCCGCATGGGTCCTAGCGTTTGATGAAACGCAGCAGGGCGCCTTGCGGGGGATGGACCTCGTGCTGGGGGAGGAACGCCGCCGCAAAGATGCACTAAGGGCGGCAAGGTACCAGCAGGCGCTGCGGCGATACCACTGCCGCAACATCCGCTCCAGGACGCTCGAGACAGGTGACCTCGTCCTGAGGCGGGTCCTCTCCAGGGAAGGGCTGCATAAGCTTTCACCCATGTGGGAGGGCCCGTTCAACGTCGTCCATATCTCCAGGCCTGGCGCCGTGCGCCTGGAGACGCAGGACGGGGTACCCATTCAGAACGCCTGGAACATCCAGCACCTCCGGAAGTTCTACCCGTAAAGGAAGGCCCAGTGCCTGTGAAGAAGGCCCAATGCCTGTGAAGAAAGGCCCAATGCCTGTGAAGAAGGCCCTATGCCTGTGAAGAATCGCCGCCCGTGACACTCTCACGTAATAATGAGTGGGGCTGTAGACGCCCCGGAGTCTCCGGAGAGCCGCCCTCGGGCCTCGGGGGCTCCCTCCCACGCCTAGTGGCAGCACTTAGCTCCGCGCTGGTGAGAAGAGTTGAAGACTAGACTAGGTGCCGGA
The DNA here is from genome assembly GCF_002575655.3 of Aegilops tauschii subsp. strangulata. Lineage (NCBI taxonomy): Eukaryota > Viridiplantae > Streptophyta > Magnoliopsida > Poales > Poaceae > Aegilops > Aegilops tauschii. The sequence continues at coordinate 410,156,026 of NC_053036.3, read as the reverse complement.
CGCGGCTTTTCATTTGCTTTCCGTAGTTGGCTCGTTTTCTCTTAATCGGAGTTGCTTCCAGTGTTCCTTGCTGATTTTGTTCCGTTTGCAGCTATTCCCGACTTTAGTTCGCCTGTGTTCTCTCTCTCGCATACCTCGCGAGGGGGCTAGGCAGGTGCCCTCGCGAGCGTTTTCCCTTCTGTCTCTCTGCCTTCAGCCTGTTTTCTCGCGAAGCACCCTCGTTCGAGCCCACAAGCTTGCGCACCTCTCCTAATCTGTGCCCCTCGGGTACCGCAATATGAAGCGTTGGGTCAAGGCTCGGGTGAACGACAAGTCTCCTAGTGAGCTTCCTAACGAATTTTCCACAGTTCTTAAGCAACTACTAAGCCAAGACGAGCACAAGGAAACAAGTGCCTCGCGAAGAGGAGGCAGCCCCAAACACGCCAAGCTAAGTTATCTCTGCACCAAACAAACGCCACAGCACGGAAACAACAAGAATAGCGTAATGATCCAGGAACCACAGTTCGATACACGCCCCTCCGGGCCCATACTGGTTTCATTTTTGATGCAGGAAAGAAAAGAAGAGCAAAACAAAAGCAACGTGCAGCTATCCACGGGGACAGACTCCTGGCGACATCCCAAGCTTAGCCGGATCCCTCCTCGCGCTTCACGGAGGCGCGACGACAAGACGACCTGCTACCACCTTCGAAGCGAGCGCGGCGGCGTGGTGGCTGGTCGTAGCCGCCGCTGCTGGAGCTTTCGCCGAGAGAAGAGCCTCCGTAGCTGGATGAGGCACGGTCGGCGGGCTCACCCTCGCCCTCGTCACGGCCGTCGCCGAGACTGAGCACCTCCTCTCCGTCGTTCGTCTCGGGGCAGCACCCGGTGCGGCGACTATCTTCCCCAAACACCCTCACGTAGAGGGTTGCATCACCGTCATACTTGAAGTGGAGGGTGCACCGCCTGCCCAGGCCGCGCGCGCGAGCGAACGTCTGCCAACCGCGGGCCAGGGCTATGTTGCCCGCGGCGGAGACCTCGACCACGACCCAGGAGGCCCTGCTGCTGCAGCCGTCTGCCTACAGCCAGAGCCCGCCTGGACCAGAGGCCGGCAGCTCATCGACGAAGAAGCGTGGGAGCTGAAGCCAGCTGCCGGCCGGATCCTCCGACCAGACGATGAACTCCGGTCGCACTTGCGGCGAGTGGAAGCGCGGCCGGGGAGGCCGTGCAGCCACGGCACGCCTTCCCTCATCGATGGGGCTGCCGCGATCGGAGCGACCCCCGCCATGCGGAGCGGCGCCACCCCGGGAGCGGAGGGCCGCAGCGGGAGTCGCGGTGTGCTTGCGGGGACGACCACGTCCCCGCTTGAGCGCCGGGGAGCCGGGCCCCTCGCGAGGACCTCTTCGACGGCGCCATTGGAGCTGGCGATGGAGCAGAGAAAAAGAAGCGAGCGGAATGGGAGAGATGGGCGACGGGGACTCCGCCCCCTCCCTCATTTATAGCAGGAGAAGGCCAACCAGTGCCCCCCACGATCACAGGTAATGATGGTTTTCCTTGCATGTCGCAGGGACTTGTCAAGTCAAGCAGTTGCCGAGGCAGCATGGGCAAGCGGAGAGGCCCACGTCCAATCAACCGCCACGCGTCAACTGAGGCCGCAGGCTTTTGGGGCCCGCAGCGCTCGTCGCTTCACCTTTGGCTTTGCCTCGAAGCCAAGCCCGAGCACGCCTTGGGCCCGGGGGCTACTGTCGGCGTTCTGGGAACGGGGGTCCCCAGACTTGCCTGCCTGCGGCCCATGGCGTGGCTATGCTAGCAGGCCTGTACGGCCCATCTTCATCAACAAGGCATTCAAGACCGTCGCGAGGGGCCAAGCCTCGCGAGGCGGACGATGCAAGACCTCCTCAGGAGCGGCCTCGCTAGGCAGGCTCACGAGGAGCGGAGAGATCACGGCTAGGCAAACCTCACGAGGCTCTCGTGATGAGAGCCATGACGATCGACACCAGGCGGGCGCCAGGCGGGCGTCAGCGCACACAGCGTCCTTGTTTCCTCTTTGGTGCTAAGGAGGCAGGCGCAGGCGCGGAGTAGCAAGGCATCAAGCAAAGGTTTCCATATTGGTACAACAAGACCAAGACCCGAAGGACGGCAAGATGGAGGTCATCGTGGAGCCCAAGGTGGCGTCACCACCAGAGCCTTTTGCGGGCGAAGACCACTTTTGTCAGGATAAGCCGTACTAGTTGTCCCCTTTCAAATTGGCCGTTGTTGGCTCCCTTCCCGCTCAATATTTGGGGAGAGGACCAGGGCCTATATAAGTAGAGCTAGCCACCACCGTAGGGGATAACTCAATCAGAGGCATCTCACCCACACAAGCACTCCAAGCACAAGAACACCTCAACCTCAGGAGGCTGTTCTTCCCCTTGTACTGTTCTTCATCAGCCCAAGAGGCAATCCACCACCGCCACACTGGAGTAGGGTATTACACCACAACGGTGGCCCGAACCAGTATAAATCTTGTGTCTTTGTGTTGTGAGTTCGTCCGCGAGATCTTAGAGAGCTAGGGCGTAGATCGGTAGGCAGGAAATCTTCGCGCGCACCCCAGTGTTCGAACCTTAAGGGTTTTACCGGAACCCGTGATCCGACAAACCCGGCACATCAAGACTTCTCCAACTAGCCAGCTGTCCCTTGGCGTATTCCTCAACCCAGCCACAGGTCAGCTCCCGTCCCATCCCAGCCGTATGATGGGACGAGTCTCCATTCAAGGATGAGCAAGGCAACAGTGCCCCAGCAACTCCTCTGGCTAGCCGAGGCTTGGCCCCTCATGAGGGTCTTATCTTGAAGGTACCGAAGATAGGCCGTGCCAGGCCGTCGATGGGGTCACACTGTGGGCCGCAGGCAGGCAAGTCTGGGTACCTTGGTTCTCAGAACGCCGACACACCGTTTGGTAGGATGTGACCGAGACACTTTCATGGTCTGAGGAACTAAAACACATGCTAACACTCCATGTTATTACAAATGATTTCAAACGATATAATCACAAATTATAAAGGACAAGTTTTGGTCGATTCAATATGATCATTCTTCTAACGTCATACCCTCAATGTTGTTTTAGGACTACCATTACACTTAACGATATCGTAAGATCCAAAAAACGTGGTCACCAACAACACTTGAGCTAGTCTGAGAGGCGAGACCGGGAACCTATTGTTTACCGTTTATCATTTCACACGTGCATATGAGTTTTCCATTGGATCGCATATTCCAGTAACATAGCAGTTATATCATGAAATATAAACTCTTAATTATGAATAATGTCAATATAATAATACAATATTATTACCTGCAGGGCATATTTCCAATAGATAGTACTATGATAAAGGATTAGATTATTAATTTATGGAAGTTCATTGGTGTGCAAGTAGACTGATACGTCTCCAACGTATCTATAATTTTTGATTGTTCCATGCTATTTTATTATCAATCTTGGATGTTTTATAATCATTTTATAGTCATTTTATATCATTTTTTTGGTACTAACCTATTGACATGGTGCCAAGTGCCAGTTGCTGTTTTTTCCATGTTTTTTACATCGCATAAAATCAATACCAGACGGAGTCCATATGCCACGAAACTCCACGATGATTGTTATGGGCCAGAAGGAAGAAGTTGGGCCCTGGTTGCACCTGGGGGGAGTCCCGAGGAGGGGACAACCCACCAGGACGCCCCAGGAGGCCCAGGCGCACCCTGGTGGGTTGTGCCCACCCTGGGTGCCCCTCGGACCGCCTCTTTGCTCTATAAATACCACAATATTCCAGAAACCCTAAAAGCGTCACGAAATATTCATCCAGCCGCCGCAGAGTCTAGAACCACAAGATCCAATCTAGACACCATCTCAGATGGGGTTCACCACCTCCATTGGTGCCTCTCCGATGATGCGTGAGTAGTTCTTTGTAGACCTTTGGGTCCATAGTTAGTACCTAGATGGCTTTCTCTCTCTCGCTGAATTCTCAATACAATGGTCTCTTGGAGATCCATATGATGTAACTCTTTTTGCGGCGTGTTTGTTGGGATCTGATGAACTTTGAGTTTATGATCAGTCATATCTTTTTATATACATCAAAGTTATTTCAGTTTCCTTGATCTCTTATATGCATGATCTCTTATGGCCTCGTATTTCTTCTCCGATATTTGGGTTTTGTTTGGCCAACTTGATCTATTTATCTTGCAATGGGAAGAGGTGCCCGGTAGTGGGTTCGATCTTACGGTGCTTGATCCCAGTGACAGAAAGGAACCAACATGTATGTATCGTTGCTACTAAGGATAAAAAGACGAGATCTATATCTACCGCCGTAGATAAACGAATCTTGTCTACATCATGTCATCGTTCTTATTGCATTACTCCATTTTCCCATGAACTTAATACACTAGATGCATGCTGGATAGCGGTTGATGTGTGGAGTAATAGTAGTAGATGCAGGCAGGAGTCGGTCTACTAATCTTGGACATGATGCCTATGTAATGATCATCGTCATAATTATTTGAGGTTCTATCAATTGCCCAACAGTAATTTGTTTACGCACCGTTTGCTATCTTTTTCGAGAGAAGCCACTAGTGAAACCTACATCCCCCGGGTCTTCTTTCTCATATAATTGCTTTGCGATATACTTTTTCCTCGCTTTTATTTTCAGATATATTAAACCAAAAATACAAAAATACCTTGCTGCAATTTATCTTTATTTATTTTATTTAGTGTTCGGTCTATCAATTTACTACAAAATTATCTCACGTCCGTTTGCCACTTGAGGCGCCGTACCCCGAAAGGGATTGACAACCCCTTTAACACGTTGGGTTGCGAGTGGTTGTTATTTGTCTGCAGGGACTGTTTACGTTGTGTTTCTTGGTTCTCCTACTGGTTCGATAACCTTGGCCTCATCTGAGGGAAATACCTACCGCCACTGTGCTGCATCATGCCTTGCTCTTTGGGGAAATACCGATGTAGCTTCAAGCGACATCATAGACCGACCTTAAGATCTACATGACCAAGAAACATGGACAAGGGATGCAAACAAAATAGGAATCTATAAGTTGATGACACGCACCTTCAAAAGTTCTTACAGATGTACAACGCTTGAGAAGTCCGGAAAATTGGGCCTGTCATTAGCCTTTAGATAACCATTGCTCCCCCCGGCATACAGTTGCAACCATAGAATATGACCTGCGCTTTAATACGAACCTATTGAGAAAAAATCAATGTGATGATCAGCTTCTCGAGATGTCCATAACGTACTATAATTCTCCACCTTCTGTTCCAGGGGCTCCATCTATAGACCAAGGTTTTCTGTTATGCCCGTGTTAAGCAATGCATGTGAATCAATAAATTGTGGTCTCCTGATGCAAATTGTGTTATGGTTACACTATAAGAATAAGATGTTCAAAGTAGTGTAAGTTACCTCCCAAACGGTCCCTTTATCTAAAGATCAAGCACAATTTTGTACTCCCTCCATCCGAAAATACTTGTCAGAGGAATGGATGTACCTAGACGCATTTTAGTTCTAGATACACCCATTTTTATGTATTTCTCCAACAAGTATTTCAGGACAGAGGGAGTATTTGTTAAATAAACATTAAGTTGATCTGTACCTATGTGATGCCCCCAACTCAATCATGCGCTGATCATACACACAAATGCGCATGATCAAGATCAGAGACTCACGGGAAGATATCATAACACACTTCTATACGCAAATTAAAAGAATACAGGCTTTATACTTGAGACGCCCCCGTCTCGACTGTGCACTAATCATACACGCAAATGCGCACGATCAAGCCCAGAGACTCACGGGAAGATATCACAACACAACTCTAGACACAAAATTAAATAATACAAGCCTTATATTACAAGCCAGGGGCCTTGAGGGGTGGGATACATAAGCTCGAATACACAAGAGTAGCGGAAGCAACAATATCTGAGTACAGACATTAATAGACAATTCTGCCTTCAGAAGGCTAGCAAAATAACGACATCCGGATCGAGAAGGCGCAGGCCTCCTGCCTGGGATCCTCCTAACTACACCTGGTACACGGAGGTCTTCATGTAGTAGTAGGCTCCGTCGGGGTAGTGGCAGTCGTTGGCGGGTGATACGTCTCCATCGTATCTACTTTTTCAAGCTCTTTTTCCCTTGCTTTGGACTCTAATTTGCATGATTTGAATGGAACTAACCCGGACTGACGTTCTTTTCAGTAGAATTACCATGGTGTTATTTTTGTGTAGAAATAAAAGTTCTCGGATTGACCAAAAAATTTACGGAGAATATTTTTGGAAAAAAAATACTGGCACAAGAATCAACCAGAGGGGGGCCACCCAGAGGCTACAAGCCCTGAGGGCGCGCCCTGTAGGCTTATGGGCCCCCTGGAGCTCCTCTGACCCTAATTCCAACTCTATAAGTACCTATTCACAGAGAAAAAATCAGAGAGAAGGATTCATCGCATTTTACGATATGGAGCTGCCGCCACCTCCTGTTCTTCATCGGGAGGGCTGATCTGTAGTCCGTTTAGGGCTCCGAAGAGGGGAATCCATCGCCATCATCATCACCAACCTTCCTCCATCACCAATTTCATGATGCTCACAGCCGTGCATGAGTAATTCCATCGTATGCTTGCTAGACAGTGATGGGTTGGATGATATTTATCATTTAATCAAGTTAGTTTTGTTAGGGTTTGATCCCTAGTATCCACTATGTTCCGAGATTGATGTTGCTATGACTTTGCTATGCTTAATGCTTGTCACTAGGGCCCGAGTGCCATGATTTGAGATCTGAACCTATTATGTTTTCATGAATATATTTGTGTTCTTGATCGTATCTTGCAAGTTGTAGACACCTATTACAAGTTATGATCCGCATACCCCAAGGTGACAATAATTGGGATTCTTTCCGGTGATTACCGTAGTTTGAGGAGTTCATGTATTCACTAAGTGCTAATGCTTTGGTCCGGTTCTCTATTAAAAGGAGGCCTTAATATCCCTTAGTTTACATTAGGACCCGCTACCATGGGAGGTAGGACAAAAGATGCCATGCAAGTTCTTTTCCATCAGCACGTATGACTATATACGGAATACATGCCTACATTATATTGATGAATTGGAGCTAGTTCTGTGTCACCCTAGGTTATGACTGCTACATGATGAATATCATCCAACACAATTATCATTGTTGATCCATTGCCTATGAGCTTTTCACATCTTGATCTTTGCTAAGGTAATTTCGTTGGTACTGTTGTTACAATCACTATAAAACTGCTACTGTTACCTTTGCCACCGTTACCGTTACTCCCATATTACTTTGCTACTAAATACTTTGCTGCAGATATTAAGTCTTTCAGGTATGGTTGAATTGACAACTCAGTTGCTAATTCTTGAGAATATTCTTTGGCCCCCTTGTGCCGAATCAATAAATTTGGGTTGAATATTCTACCCTCGAAAACTGTTGCGATCCCCTATACTTGTGGGTTATCAAGACATTTTTCTGGCACCATTGCTGGGGAGCATAGCTCTATTCTCTAAGTCACTTGGGATTTATATCTGTTGAAAACTATAAGGAATCTAAAAGACACCAGAACCAAGATTTTTTTCCTCTACTACGAGGGGAGGTAAGGAACTGCCATCTAGCTTTGCACTTGATTCACCTTCTGTTTTGAGTAAGCTTGCAAAACCTACACCTGCTATTGATTCTGATATGTCACATGTTATTGATGATGCTACTTCCAATATGAATGATGCTACTACTTTGTGTGACAATACTATGCCATTGGGTGAACTTCTTGTTGAACATCTTGCTAGAGTTAGAACTATTGAATATGCTGAAGATGATGATATTTCTGAAACTGGTGAAATTATTGAAACTGAACACTTTGAAACACCTGTTAGACCTAGCTCGCCTAGATATGAATTGCCTGTTATGCCTGAAGGCTATGTTAGGGATGGAGAGATAGCTAGGGACTTTCTTGCTTGTAAGGATAGAGATGATCTTAAGAAATTATTATGCAAGTGGAAAGAAAAATCTTTGAATGCTAGAATGCAATATGATCCTAAGTTTGCTACTTCACCTATTTTTGTTACTGATAAGGATTATGAATTCTCTGTCTACTTTAGTTGAATCTATCCTTTCCATGGCTATGAATCTGAAACTATTATGGCACAACTTACTAAACTGAATGATATAGCCACCCTATTTGCTCATGAGGAGAAAATTCACTACTACTATATTCTTAAGTTGTTTCCTTTCTCATTAAAGGGTGATGCTAAGTTATGGTTTAAATCTCTTGCTCCTGGTTGTGTGCGTAGTCCCCAGGATATGATTTACTACTTCTCTGAAAAATATTCTCCTGCTCATAAGAGACTAGCTGCTTTATAGGAAATATTTAACTTTGTGCAAATTGAAAAAGAGAGTCTCCCACAAGCTTGGGGGAGGCTTCTCCAATTACTTAATGCTTTGCCTGATCATCCTCTCAAGAAAAATGAAATACTTGATATCTTTGATAATGGACTAATCGATGCTTCTAGGGACCACCTAGATAGTTGTGCTGGTTGTGTTTTCAGGGAACAAACTGTTGAACAAGCTGAGGTGCTATTGAATAATATATTGAGTAATGATAATGATTGGACGCTTCCCGAACCACCTCCTAAGCCAACTTCAAAGAAGAGAGGTATTCTATTTCTCAGTCTTGAAGAGATGCAAGAGGCAAATAAATCTATGAAGGAAAAAGGCATTAAAGCTGAAGATGTTAAGAATTTACCACCTATTGAAGAAATACATGGTCTTGGTAACCCGACTCAGGTAGTAGAGGTAAATTCTCTCTATAGATTTGATGAAGGTGATATTCCTCATAATAAGTCTGCTAGTCAATGCTTGGATGAATTTGATAACTTTATTGTTAAGCAAGAAAACTTCAATGCATATGTTACTAGACAATTGAAACGTAATGCTTATATGCTTGACTTCTTGGGTGACTATATGTGTAGAACTATTAATGATCTTAAGATTATTAGTAAACATGCTTCCATGGTAAAAACTCAAGTAGAACATATTCTCAAGGCACAAAATACTACTCGAAACAGAGAATTTGCCATGAGTCAGATCTTTGGCGTCTGCTAGCGGACGGCAAAGAAGGCCTTTGTCATCTGCTTCTAAAAAACGAACGGCAAAGAGCTGGCTGACGGCAAAGACCTTCTTTGCCATCAGCCAATTCTTCGCCGTCCGCTGGCGGACAGCAAAGATTCTTTGCCATCAGCGGGAGGATGACAAAGAGGTGGGTGGCGTCCAGTAGAGGCCCAAACCCTAACGGCCCACCAGCCCCGCCTCTTTGTTGGCCGCTGGCTGTCGGCAAACCAAACGCTACCTAACGGCCCCCCACACCCCACCTCCCACTCTCGCCCTCTCACTCCACCTCGCCCCCACCCCAACCGTCACCGCCCCCGACCCCCACCGCCATCACCGCGCCGCCCCACCACCCGCCCCGCCACGACGCCCCACCACCCACCCCCCGGCCTTGCCGCCACGCCGCCCTGTGGCCTCGCAGCCCCGCCACACCCGCGGCCTCGCCGCCTCACCATCCCACCCGCCGCCCCGTGGCCTCGCCGCCCGCCACCCCGCCGCCCCGGTACCCCACCCGCGGCCTTGCCGCCTCGCCGCTCCGCCGCCCCGCGGCCTCACTGCCCTTTCCATAAGTTTGGCCTCGCCGCCCACCCGCCGCCCCGCCACCTCACCACCCGCCGACCCACTCTAATGAACCTCTCCCCTCTATTTTTTTCTACTGTTCATTAGGTTAGTTACTAGGGTTAGTTAGGTTTGTTAGTTAGGTTAGTTAGGTTAGTTGTAGAAAAAATTTATTTGGAGAAGAAAACAAGAAGAATAAGAAGAAGAAGAGGAGAAGAAGAAAAAGGGGTCGAGGTTAGATGAAAAGAAGAAGAATAAGAAGAAGAAAATATTAAGAGAAGAAAATAAGTAGAAGAAGAAGATGAAAATAAGGAAGAAGATGATGAAAAAAAGAAGTACAAAAAAGTGTCGATGCTTTATGTGATGTAATGTCCTTAATTTTCTTGACTCGATTGGTAAACATTGCAGGCTTTGTGCTATTTCATCTCCTTGGAGTCATCATTGGTCGAAGTTTTTTGTCCGTGATCCGGCCGTTGTTCGACTACTTCCTCTATAGCTGAGGGTGAGCTACGAATCCACCTGCACCTCCTACGCTCTTTTAATCATGTCAGTAGATTTCATTTTCATGCTAAGTCGAGTAACCAGTTTGCGTCTCCTGTCCGAAAGGGTTGCATCGATAAATATGCATTCAGTTGCATATTTATCACCGGGATTGTCCAGCAATTTCCACGGACAGCCCGAGTATGTGTAGATTGGGTATGTTCTCCGTGCTCTATCCCATTCCGAGACAAAATTTCATCAGCGCCTCCCTGTTGTTCTCTAGATGCACATTCTCCCAGCTTTTGCCGAGACGTGTATCAGGAGAACAGCGGGGAGGTGCTACCGAAATTTTGTCTCAGAATGGGGTAGATCATGGAGAACGTACTCAATCTACACATACTCGGGTGGGATTTGGACCTATCTTTACCTATTAGAGTGTAGGTTGCATGGACGTAATAAAATTGACAAACTAGATGAACTAATGAATATACATGCTGAATTATATATATATATATATATCTTGTCTGTCCAGTAGCTAGGCAAGATGAGTGATCGTGCGTGGATGTACACCAGTTGCACTAGTCAGAAAGGGATTACCAATGAATGGTTAACAAAAACAAGGGGTTTGTGATAGCCGCATTTGCAAATGCCAGAGGAAAAACTGGTGCCCCTATGTCCCATGCAAGAATGGGGAAAAGAGGACACGTGATGAAATGGGAAACACCTGCAGAAGAGTGGTTTTACACCCAGTTATACGGTGTGGACATTTCATGGTGAGTCTACCCAACGTGCCAGAGCTGAGGTGGTTCATCGTCGCAACGACGAGCATGGTACCGGGATGGAAGACATGGTGCAAAACTTTGATGATGCTCAGGATTCGGACGAAGAGGTGGAGGAATCTGCAAAGGCCTTCAATGAAATGTTGGAGTCTTCAAAACGTCCTCTTCACGAGCACACTGAGCTTTGTCAGCTGGATGCCATCTCACAAATAATGGCTCTGAAGGCTCAATTCAACTTGGGCAGAGAATGCTACAATGCGATGATGACAGTATTTGGATGCTTTCAACCCAAAGGCCATGTACTGCCTGCAAACCTGTACCATTCAGACAAAATCCTTCGTGCTCTTAAGATGCCCTATGAGAAGATACATGCCTATGAGAAAGGATGTGCCTTATTTAGGCTTGATTATGCGGACTTGAACTATTGTTCCATTTCCAAGTCTTCCAGGTATATTGTGGTAGACAATGGTATGGGTGAGAAGACGCGGACCAAAATCCCGGTTAATGTTCTTCGCTATATGCCAATCGTACCAAGACTTCAACGTCTTTTCATGGTCGAAGAGACGGCCAGACAGATGACATGGCACAAAGCGGGCAAAAGAACCGAACTAGATGCAGATGGGAATCTGATGATGGTACACACATCGGATGGTGAAGCTTGGAAGCGCTTCGATGCATTATATGCGGAAAAAGCGGCAGATCCAAGGCATCCTCGAGTCGGCATTAGCACGGATGGGTTCAGTGTGTTTGGTCTGACGGCAACCCAATACAGTTGTTGGCCCGTATTTGTCTTTCCACTCAATCTCCCCCAGGACAGATTATGCAAAGAAAGAACATTTTTTGACGTTGATAATTCTAGGGCCGAACTATCCGGAGAAGAATATGAATGTGTACATGCAGCCGCTTAAGGACGAATGGCAAGAAGCTTGGGATAGTGGGTTCAAGACATACGACGCCTTTAACAAACAGAACTTCATAATGCGTGTCTGGTACATGTACTCGACGCATGACTTGCTGGCGTATGCGCTATCCGTTGGCTGGTGTGTGCATGGAAGGTTCTCGTGCCCCACATGCAAGGCAGCTCTTGAGTTTCGTTGGCTGCAGGAGGTCGCAAGTTTTCTTGCTTTGACTTGCATAGACAGTTCCTGGATCCTCGCCATAAGTTCAGGAAAGACAAGAAGAACTTCATGAAAGGTAGAGTTGTCAAAAACTCTGCACCACCTCCATTGATAGGCCAAGAGACCCTGGATTAGTTAAACGCTCTCGAGCCAGATGCAGAGCGTCCAGGGTATTTCAAAGGGTATAATTCGAAACACGCCTAGACTCACAAGACATGCTTGTGGGATCTGCCTTACTTCAAAGACCTCGTTTGCCCACACAACATCGACGTGATGCACACTGAAAAGAATATCACCGAGGCACTTTTTGGTACATTGTTCGGCATAGACGAGAAGTCAAAGGATAATACTAAGGCTAGAGTCGATCAGGAGGCGCTATGTAATAGACCGTTACAAAACATGCAAGAACCAAAAGGAAAGCAGAACTGGACGAAGCCAAAGGCATGGTTCAATCTTGGAAGGCCAGCTATGAGGTAAATTATCTTGTGGGTGAAAATGCAGTTGATGTTCCCCGATGGTTATGCAGCGAATCTAATGAGGGGAGCGAGCCTTGAGAAATTGAAAATATTTGGTCTCAAGAGTCATGATTGGCACATATGGATTGAGCGGGTAATGCCGGTGATGTTGCGTGGCTTCATCCGTGAGGATGAATGACTAGTACTGGCAGAGCTGAGCTATTCTTCTATGTTCTTTGTGCGAAAGAACTATTGCCAGTCGTGCTAAAAGAAATGGAAGAGTTGGCGCCGAAGTTGATCTGCAAGTTAGAGAAGATCTTTCCTCCAGGCTTCTTTAATCCAATGCAACACTTGAATTTGCATCTCCTGACAGAGGCAAAATTCGAGGGGACGTGCAAAATCGTTGGTGCTACGCAACTAAGAAGATGCAGAAGACGCTCCGAGCAAAATGTAAAACTAAACGTCGAATTGAAGCATCGATGGCCGAGGCATTCATTACTGAGGAGGCGGCAAACTTCGTGACATCACACTACGAAGCCAAAAATCTTCATTTGCATAATTCAAAGCCTCGGTACAATGTTGGCGACCATAAATCCAACCTCAGCCTATTCAAAGGAAATCTCGCACCAGTCGGTGCTTCAAAACCAATATCATTGGACGTCCAAGAATGGCGGACCATTTCGTTGTATATCTTCACCAACCTAATAGAAGTGCGTACGTACATCAAGTAAGTTCTCACGTAAATTGTTTCGCAACTTATAATTCCTTTGAACTGCTCTTATTCCTGGATATTTTTTGATATAGTGGATACATCACCAAATTCTCGGATGGAGCGGTGATCCAAAAGGAATCCATCGAATAGTATGAGCTTCTGGCAAAGCAAGGAGGCGGCTTTCCCGGTTTCATCTCTTGGTTCAAACAAACGGTAATTTCCATTAGACCATTCTCATTTCTTCGCCTAATTTGCGGCTATTGCAACAATCCTTTCATATTAAACTTGTAGGCTAATTCAGAGTCTATGGACACTGAATTGAGACAAGTCGCTAATGGTTTTGACTTTAAGGTCCATTCATTTGACAAATACGACATTAACGGGTATCGCTTTCGTACCTACGACAAAGAGCTATCTATGGCCGACCAAAATTCTACAAATTGTTGTCTCTACTATCGGCGATGCAGGTATCGAGTATTATGGGAGAGTTGAAGCAATTTATGAACTTCTATTCTATGGTCAAAATGCACCGAATGTCGTAGTCTTCAAATGTTATTGGTTCTAGCCGAAGGAGACTAGAAGGACTCATGAACATATAGGGCTAGTCGAAATCAAACAAAGCTCCCATTTAGATATTCCCGATGTCTATATTACGGCTCAACAGGCGACCCAAGTTTTCTATCTGCCGTGGGCCTGCCAAACTGATCCAAATCTAAATGGTTGGAATGTCGTTTATGAAGTGCCGCCACATGTTAGACCACCTCCCTCCAATGAAGAGGATTATGAACCTCACATTAACCCAGACACATATGAAGGTGAATTCTTCTAAGAAACACGTCTTTCCAAATAAATGCTTGAAGAAACACTCTACTTCACACCAGAACATTGAAGTAGATAGCGACAGTGAACCCGACTTCACCCCTGAGCCGGAACAAGAAGAGCCTGAACAAGAAGAGGTTACTGCTGTGGATGACTTGTCAATGCTTGACCGATTACGTAAAGGTGGCCTTCCACATGTTGATGCCGCTGAACCCGATGAGCACGTCAATCATGATAGTGATGATGATGATGCATTTATTGATCCCGGAGCATTTATTGAACCCAACGATCAAGATTATTATTAGGTACTCAATTTTTTATGTTGTACTTGATTTATATAATTACTTGTATGATTGTACGATTTATATAGTTAATTGTATAATTTTCTTACTTTGTATGATTGTTTGTTATACATAGTGCCATGGTCTTGATATCCGTCCCCGTCGGCCCTAACCCGGTTTATGATTCGGATGTGGTATATTCTCTTTTATAACTATTTGTTGCATTTTGCATTTATGACAATTATGGCCATCAAGTTGACATAGAGATATTTTTATCTAGGAGGTATGTGAACCAGAAATTGCAACCGACCATCTTGTTGAGAAGTTAAATTTAGTTGAAAAGAAAATGAGTATTTGAAAGAAAAAATTAAAAGAATTGAAGAAGATAATATGAAATTGGAGTTGTATGTTGCCGATGTCGTCGATGATCACAAGATGAACATGAATGCAATGCGCTTGAAGATGGATGCAATGCGCTTGAAGATTAAGAAGATTAGAAAATATGCCATTGATAATGAGGCTTGGTATCATTATGCCGTTGGATCAATTTTTACCTTAGTTGTGATCTTCATCGCATTTGTTGAGATGAGGGTAAGTTTTCTCTAGTGTTTTGCTTAACAAATGCATACTTAGCTTATTTCCTCGTAAATGGCATAATTACCTAAGTTAGATAAAAATGAGCTATACTTACATAAGTTGGCTTAAAAATGTCATCATCACCTAGGTTAGCACAAAAATGACCTATACTTACCTTACTTTCCTCCAAATTGACATAATAATCTTAGTTGGCTAAAAATGGCTTAATTACCTATGTTAGCTCTAAAATGACACAAATAGGAATAACAAGAAGAAAAACAAGAAAGAGGAGAAAAAGAAAGAATAGAAGAAGAAAGGGAAGAAAAAGAAAGAATAAAAGAAGAACAATGAGAATGAGGAGGAAAGGGATAAAAAGATAGAATAGACGAAGAAAGATGAGGAAAGAAGAAGAAGAAGAAGAAAATTCTTCTTCTTCTTCTAGTCTTCTCTTCTTCTTCTTTCTTCTTCTTCTTCTTCTTCTTCTTCTTCTTCTAGTCTTCTTCTTTTTCTAGTCTTCTTCTTCCAGTCTTCTTCTTCTAGTCTTCTTCTTCTTCTTCTCTTCTAACTTTCTTACTCCCATTTTTGCAGGTTTGATTCACTTCATGGAAGCAGCATTGATGGAATGCTAGTGTTTAGTTCTTGTTTTCATTTGTATTGATGAACAATGTGAAACTATGTATGTATATATGGATGAACTCCGTGAAACTATGTATGTATTGGATCTTTTAATACCCTATGTGTTCTATTGCATTGATGGACTGCTAGATGTTTGATACATGGGCTAGTTTGATGTTGAAACTATATATATCATATATATATATATATTGAAAATGCGGGGATATAACAGAAAACAGAAAAACAACAACAATACAGGCACTTTGCCATCCGCCACCGACAGCAGAGGGACCATTGCCGTCTGCCACCGATGGCAAATAAGCCACGTGGCAGCAACCTGTGCAACCTGGGAGCAGACCCATTTGGTCAATTTGCCGTCGGTGGCTGATGACAAAGAGCTGGGTCTACTGAAGCGTCCGTTGACGTTAGGGCTGGTCGGCTTTGCCGTCTGCTAGCGGGCGGCAAAGGTTGTCGTTAGCCACCTAACGTGACTAACGCATGTTTTTGCCATCCATGTTCTTTGCCGTCCGCCGCCGACAGCAAAGGGCCTTTGCCATCCGCTTTGAGGAAACAGACGGCAAATAACATGTTTATCGTCACTCTCTTTGCCAGTTAGGTTTGCCGTCGGTGGCGGACGGCAAAGAGCTTTACCGTCCGCTTTTCGTGCCTTTGTCGTCTTCCATGGCGGACGGCAAATAAGTTTATTCCTGTAGTGAAATGATTTGTTGAATGAGTTGAATAATAAGAACAATGATCATGTTGTTAGAGTTATGACTAGAGGAGGAAAAATGAGTCAGGAACCTTTGTATCCTGAGGGCCATCCTAAGAGAGTAGAACAAGACTCTCAGAGGATTAATATTGATGCACCTAGGCCTTATAAAAGGAAAAAAAGAAAGATGATAGGACTTTGCATGCTTCTAGCACTACTGGAATCAGCTAATTTGCCATCTGCCAGCTCTTTGCCGTCTGCTAGCTGACGGCAAAGAAGCTCTTTGCCATCAGTTACACATAAGCAGACGGCAAAGAAAAGGCTGACGGCAAAGAAGCTCTTTGCCATCAGCCAGCTCTTTGCCGTCTGCCAGCGTTGCCGTCCGCTGGCAGACGGCAAAGAGTGTGGTGGCCCCCACCCCCCGCTCATTTGAAAAAATCTTAACGGCCCACCTCTTTGCCGTCCGCTAGCAGACGGCAAAGAGGCAAAAAGGCGGACGGCAAAGGCTGGCTGACGGCAAAGAGGGCACTTGACTAACGGCCGGTACCCCCCCGCCCGTTACTCACTTCGTCCTCGCCCTTCTCCTCCCACCCCCCCCCCCGCCGCCGCCGCCGCCCGCCGCCCTGTCGCCCCCGCCGCCCCACCGCCCCGTCCCCCCGCCGCCCCGCGCCCCACCGCCGCCCCGGCCCCCCGCCGCCCCCGCGCCCCCCGCCGCCTCCTCCACCGCCACGCCCCGGCCCCCCGCCGCCCCGGCCCCCCGCCGCCTGGGCCCCCCGCCGCCCCGCCTCCTCCACCGCCCCGCCCCGGCCCCCCGTCGCCGGCCCCTCCCCGACCCGTCGCCGCCCCCCACAGTGAGCCCCTCCCTTTTTTTTTGTTTTTTTGTTTTTTTTTCTGTTTAGATAAGGTTTTTTAGTTTATGTTTTTTCAGTTTAGAATTAATTAGTTTAGGTTATTTAGTTTAATTAGTTTAGGTTTAATTAGTTTAGTTTTAATTAGTTTAGGTTTTTAGTTTAGCTTTAGGTTAAGTAGAAGGGGGAAGAAGAAGAAGAAGAAGAAGAAGAAGAAGAAGAAGAAGAAGAAGAAGAAGAAGAAGAAGAAGAAGAAGAAGAAGAAGAAGAAGAAGAAGAAGAAGAAGAAGAAGAGGAAGAGGAGGAGGAGGAGGAGGAGGAGAAAGAAGAAGAAGAAGAAGAAGAAGAAGAAGAAGAAGAAGAAGAAGAAGAAGAAGAAGAAGAAGAAGAAGAAGAAGAAGAAGAAGAAGAAGAAGAAGAAGAAGAAGAAGAAGAAGAAGAAGAAGAAGAAGAGGAGGAGGAGGAGGAGGAGGAGGAGGAGGAGGAGGAGGAGGAGGAGGAGGATGAGAAAGAAGAAGAAGAAGAAGAAGAAGAAGAAGAAGAAGAAGAAGAAGAAGAAGAAGAAGAAGAAGAAGAAGAAGAAGAAGAAGAAGAAGAGGAGGAGGAGGAGGAGGAGGAGGAGGAGGAGGAGGAGAAAGAAGAAGAAGAAGAAGAAGAAGAAGAAGAAGAAGAAGAAGAAGAAGAAGAAGAGGAGGAGGAGGAGGAGGAGGAGGAGGAGGAGAAAGAAGAAGAAGAAGAGGAGGAGGAGGAGGAGGAGGAGAAAGAAGAAGAAGAAGACGGGGGATGAGAAGAAGTAGAAGAATGAGAAGAAGTAGAAGTAGTAGAAGAATGAGAAGACCCCCTGACCCCCTGACCCCCCCAACCCCGCCACCACACCCCGACACCCGACCCCGACTCCACCCCGACACCCGACCCCCTAACCCCCTGACCCCAACACGACACCCCGACCCCCCGACCCCCTAACCCCCTGACCCCGACACGACAGCCCGACCCCCCGACCCCGAAACAGCACCCCGACCCCGACACGGCACCCCGACACCGACACGGCACCCCGACACCGACACGACACCCCGACCCCCGACACGACACCCCCGACACCCCGACACCCCGACCCCGAGACCCCGACCCCGACCCCGACCCCGACACCCCGACCCCGAGCCTGACCCGACACCCCGACCCCGACACCGACACGGCACCCCGACCCTGACCCGACACCCCGACCCCGACACGGCACCCCGAGACCGACACGACACCCCGACCCCCGACACCTCCCGAAAAGGTGTTCTTTGGCCTTCCAGAAGCCGACGGGGTCATATATTTGTGAATTATTAGTTAGGTCATATATCTTTCGATTTTGTTATGAAAAACATCAAATATAATTGTGTTGATCGGGTAGTTTTAAATGTGCAGTTGTTTCATCGCTGCGAGGTTTGGTGTTCGACGACCTCGCCGTGCGTTTGACGAGCTCTGCCCCTTCGTTCGTGGGTGAGCACAAATGACATGTCCTCCTCCCCCATTAATTATTTGATCTATTCCGATGAAACTTGATAGCTAGATATATATGTGTCTAGAATCATCAGTATGCGTAACCAATATGTGTCTCCCGTTCGAAAGCGTCATAGTTATAAATATGCATGCATTTGCATATTTATAACCTTGATTCTTTCGAATTGTCCAACGCTATCCATGGACAACCCGAGTATGTTTAGATTGGGTTCGTTTTCCCATATGCTTTGCTCCGGATCCAACGCATAAATTTCGTCAGTCCCTCCTCTGTTGTTCTCCGGGTACACATCCTCTCTGTTTATTGCAGAGACGTGTATCAGGAGAACAGCGGGGAGGTGCTGCCGAAATTTTGCGTAGGATCCGGGGCATAGCATGGGAAAATGAACCCAATCTAAACATACTCGGGTGGGATTAGGACCTATCATTACCTATTAGAGTGTAGGTTGCATGGACGTAATAAAATTGACAAAGTAGATCAACTGATGAATACATACATGGTGAATTATATATATATATATATATATATTTGTTGTGTGTCTAGTAGCTCTGAAAGTCAAGATGAGTGATCGTGCGTGGATGTACACCGGTCACACTGGTCAGAACAAATGGAGCACTGAATGGTTCACAAAAACCAAGGGGTTTGTGCGAGCCGCATTTGCAAATGGCCAGAGGAAAACCTGGTGCCCCTGTTTATGGTGCAGCAATTGGGAAAAGAGGACAGAGGCTGAAATGGGCAAACACCTGCAGAAGAGTGGTTTTACGCCCGATTATACGGTGTGGACATTTCATGGTGAGTCTGCCCAACGTGACCGAGCTGAGGTGGATCGTCATCGCACCGACGAGCATGGTACCGGGATGGAAAACATGGTGCAAGACTTTGATGATGCTCGGGATTCGGACGAGGAGATGGAGGAATCTGCAAAGGCCTTCAATGAAATGTTGGAGTCTTCAAAACGTCCGCTCCATGAGCACACTGAGCTTTGTCAGTTGGATGCCATCTCACAAGTAATGGCTCTGAAGGCTCAGTTCAACTTGGGCAGAGAATGCTACGATGCAATGATGACAGTATTTGGACGCTTTCTACCCAAAGGCCATGTAATGCCTGCAAACCTGTACCAGTCGGACAAAATCCTCCGTGCACTGAAGATGCCCTATGATAAGATACATGGCTGTGAGAAAGGATGTGTCTTGTTTAGGCTTGACTATGCGGACTTGAACTATTGTCCCATTTGCAAGTCTTCCAGGTATGTTGTGGTAGACAACGGTATGGGTGAGAAGACACAGACCAAAATCCCCGTTAGTGTTCTTCGGTATATGCCAATCGTACCAAGACTTCAACGTCTTTTCATGGTCGAAGAGACGGCCAGACAGATGACATGGCACAAAACGGGCAAAAGAACCGAACTAGATGCAGATGGGAATCTGATGATTGTACACACATCGGATGGTGTTGCGTGGAAAAAGTTTGTTGAATTACATGGTGACAAAGCAGCAGATCCGAGGCATCCTCGAGTCGGCATCAGCACGAATGGGTTCAGTGTGTTTGGTATGACGGCAGCCCGATACAGTTGTTGGCCCGTATTTGTCTTTCCACTCAATCTCCCCCCGGACAGATTATGCAAAGAAAGAACATTTTCCTGACGTTGATAATTCCAGGGCCCAACTATCCGGGGAAAAATATGAATGTGTACATGCAACCGCTTAAGGACGAATTGCAAGAAGCCTGGGATAATGGGTTCAAGACATATGATGCCTATAGCAAACGGAACTTCATAATGCGTGTCTGGTACATGTACTCGATGCATGACTTGCCGGCGTATGCGCTATTCGTTGGCTGGTGTGTGCATGGAAGGTTCCCGTGCCCCACATGCAAGGGAGCTCTTGAGTTTCGTTGGCTTCAGGCCGATCGCAAGTTTTCTTGCTTCGACATGCATAGACAGTTCCTGAATCCTCGCCATAAGTTCAGGAAAGACAAGAAGAACTTCATCAGAGGTAGAGTTGTCAAAAACTCTGCACCACATGCATTGACAGGCCAACAGACCCTGGATCAGTTAAACGCTCTCGAGCCAGATCCAGAGCGTCCAGGGTACTTCAAGGGGTATAATTCTAAGCACGCCTGGACTCACAAAACATGCTTATGGGATCTGCCTTACTTCAAAGACCTCCTTTGCCCACACAACATCGACGTGATGCACACTGAGAAGAATATCGCCGAGGCACTTTTTGGTACATTGTTCGGCATAGATGGGAAGTCAAAGGATAATACTAAGGCTAGAGTCGATCTGGAGGCGCTATGTGATAGGCCGTTACAAAACATGAAAGAACCAAAAGGAAAGCAGAACTGGACGAAGCCAAAGGCATGGTTCAATCTTGGAAGGCCAGCTATGAGGGAAATTATCTTGTGGGTGAAAATGCAATTGATGTTCCCCGATGGGTATGCAGCGAATCTACAGAGGGGAGCCAGTCTTGATAAATTGAAGATATTTGGTCTCAAGAGTCATGATTGGCACATATGGATTGAGCGGGTAATGCCGGTGATGTTGCGTGGCTTCATCCCTGAGGATGAATGGCTAGTACTGGCAGAACTCAGCTATTTCTTCCGTGTTCTTTGTGCGAAAGAACTATCGCCTGGCGTGCTAGAAGAAATGGAAGAGTTGGCGCCGGAGTTGATCTGCAAGTTAGAGAAGATCTTTCCACCGGTCTTCTTTAATCCAATGCAACATTTGATTTTGCATCTCCCAACCGAGGCAAGATTGGGGGGGCCCGTGCAAAATCGTTGGTGCTACCCAACTGAGAGGATGAAGAAGACGCTTCGACAAAAATGTAAAAATAAACGTAGAATTGAAGCATCGATGGCTGAGGCATTCATCACTGAGGAGGCGGCAAACTTCGTGACAGCACACTACGAAGCCAAAAATCGTCATTTGCATAATCCGAAGCCTCGGTACAATGCTGACGACCCTAAAAAGGGTGGATCCAACCTCAGCCTATTCAAAGGGAATCTCGCACCAGCCAGTGTTTCAAATCCAGTATCTTTGGATAACGAACAATGGCGGACCATTTCGTTGTATATCTTCAACAACCTGATAGAAGTGCGGCTGTACATCGAGTAAGTTCTCGGTACATAGTTTCGCAACTTCTATTTCCTTTGAACTGCTCTTATTCCTAGATATTTCATACAGTCGATACGTCGCCTTATTCTCGTATGGAGCGGTGATCCAAAAGGATTCTGTCGAAGAGTATGAGCTTCTCGCAAAGCAAGGAGGCGGCTATCCCGGTTTCATCTCTTGGTTCAAACAAACGGTAATTTCTATTAGACTTGTAGGCTAATTTGTAGGCGGCTATCCCGGTTTCATTCGCTAATTTGTGCGTAATGCAACAATCCTTTCATATTAAACTTGTAGGCTAATTCAGAGTCTATGGACGCCGAATTGAGACAAGTCGCTAATGGTTTTGACTATAAGGTCCGTTCATTTGACAAATACGACATCAACGGGTATCGCTTTCATACCTATGGCAAAGAGCTATCTATGGCCGACCGAAAGTCTACAAATTTTTGTGTATCTGCTATCGGCGAAGGAGGTACCGAGTATTATGGGAGAGTTGAAGCAATTTATGAACTTCTATTCTATGGTGAAAACCCACCGAATGTCGTAGTCTTCAAATGTTATTGGTTTCAGCCGAAGGAGACTAGAAGGACTCATGAACATATAGGGCTAGTTGAAATCAACCAAAGCACCCATTTAGATGTTCCTGATGTCTATATTACGGCTCAATAGGCGACCCAAGTATTCTATCTACCGTTGGCCTGCCAAACTAATCCAAATCTGAAAGGTTGGGATGTCGTTTATGAAGTGCCGCCACGTGCTAGACTATCTCCCCCAAAGGAAGAGGATTATGAACCTCACATTACCCAGACACATATGAAGGAGAATTCTTCCAAGAGACACGTCTTTCCAAAAAGCGTTTCAAGAACCGCTATACTTCACCCCAAAACATTGAAGTAGACAGCGACAGTGAATCCGACATCACCCCAGAGGAGGAACAAGAAGAGCCGGAACAAGAAGAGGTTACTGCTGCGGATGACCTGTCATTGCTTGACCGATTACGTCAAGGTGGCCTTGCACATTTTGATGCCACTGAACCCTATGAGCCCGTCATTGATTATAGTGATGATGATGATTATGCATTTATTGATGATACTGATCGAGATTATTAGTAGTGTCAGGTATTAAATTTTTTAATGTTGTACTTGATGATGATACACTTAAGTGATACACATATTATTATTCATGTCGGTCTTTTTTTTATGTTGTACTAATTTCGTTTACTGTTTGTCATGGCAGGTGTTGATAGATGGTGGGCGCTGGTCGGGAGCGCGCCAAGGCCCCTTCTTCGTCGGCGCGTGGTCTGAGGTCTTCGATTCCAGACGTACCTCTCCGCCGAGCGTTGCTGGACAGTATGTCCACACCGCCGGGCCCTTCTTCGTCGACCGCGGTGCCCAGCAGCGGACGAGGTAGGAAGAGAGGAGGTGGGGCACGTGGTCGCGGGAGAGGAGGTAGGGTGACTGCTAGGGCGCCTTCCTCGCCGCCACCCCCAGCTGTTTCACCCGAGCACGTGATTGCTAGGGTGGACTCGTCCGAGGAGGAGGCTACACGGACTCCGGTCCACGAGCCTCCGGTCCACGGGTCTTGGGCCCACGAGCCTCGGGTCGACTGGCCTTCGGCCCAAGAGAGTTCGGCCCACGAGACCCCGGAGGAGCACACGTCCGGATGGGGTACCTGGCCGGATTAGCCCGAGGAGCCGAGTGGCCATGCTGATGATGGCGGGGAGCCGACTGATCTTGAGGAAGAGGGTGGCACCGTCTACCAGCGTGGTGCTACACGGCTCCCGTCCGTGCCGGCGACCCGCGAGCAGAGGTGGTTGATCTTCCCTGATGGGGAGAGGTACGTAAGTGCATTTAATATTTTTGTACCTTCTGCATTCACGTTTCTTCAAATAACTAATGTGTTGGCCTTGTCATGCTGCAGGGGTTGGGACCACCATCATAGTGTCCGCCGGCCCAACTCCGTCCTTGGATTTCTTTGCCGGCAAAACTTCCCGGGGTTTGTCACGTTGCCTGGTGAGGGTCGGCTTCCAGAGCTTGGGTTGAGCTGGGAGCACTACATGGCTGCCTCGGCCCCGCCGGATGTCATTATCGACGGTGTCGTGTGCGACACGAGGGCAGACATGGTGATCAGGACGTTCTGGGTAATTTCTCCTTTACACATTTCAAAATCTTCAACTAGCTAGTTATTAATTGTACTAATCAATATTGTCTCATTTGATTGCAGACATTCTATAGGTGTGAGGAGGGATACGAGGAGGACAGCGCAAATGTTATCCAGAACGTCTGCAAGCGCCTACTCCAAAACTTACGACACGAGGCACGGGTGCAGGCTGTTCGAGACTACTACGCCTTGCGTGGTATCAAGAAGACCAAGCCGGCGTGCCGCGATAAGTTCCTGAGTAAGGAGCAGTACATGAAGGTAATTCTTAAGGCCTTCTACTTAACTTCCTTCATTTAGTAATTCTTAGCCGTAGCGCTCAAGTTTCTATTTGCTAACTTGGGCGCCTCCGAGATGGTGTGCGGATCGGATGGATTGTTGGGAGGTGTTGGTCGATGAGTGGTGCTCACAAGAATGGCTAGCCCTCCACAACCAGGCCAAGGACAAACGTGCCCAAATGGAAGGTGTGCCACACCATCAAGGCAGCTCCAACTTATATCAGTTTGGGCGCAACTGGGTATGTGGTTTGCTTCATGATTCATGCAATTCATTCATCATGCTAGCTTGAGCCCTTTAATTACTAATTTTCATTGTTTCTCTCTTTCAGGCACGCCACAATAAGGCGGATAAGGTGCCAGAGGTGTACGACCTGTATGCCATGGCCCACACTGGCTCTTTCAAGAAAGTCAAGGCTTTCTCTCAGTCTGACCTCGATGATGCAAACAACTTCACCAACATCTCCTCCCACAACAAGCTCGTGAGATATAGAGATGAGGGGAAGGCGAGGAAAGGGGAGGACTTTAACCCGAGCCAGGGTCCCATTGATCCAGAGCTGGTGATGATATCTGGTGGCGGGAGGTCCCATGGCTCCATAGCCATTGGAGATGGACTTATCCGTTGTCCTAGCACTCTCCCGGAGATCAAGGCGCGCCAGTCGAGCTCCGCTCCTGAGATAAGGCCTCGTGAACGGCCAGTGCAACTCGCCATCAAGGTTAGTGATACGTACTCAGTTATCTTTCTCCATTACATTGTGTGCGCTTCCATCAATGATTACAAATGGTCATGTGAGTGGTGTTGCAGGCTGCTATACAGACTGAGAGAGATAGAACGGAGAAACTTCTGGCGGAGGCGGCGGAGGGGCAGCGGGAGATGGAGGAGAGGACGAGAAAGATGATGGAGGAGGAGAGGGCACGGAATGACATGCAGGCAAGGGCCATGTACGAGCTCCTTGTGGTAAGTTTCTTCTACAGATTACTTGCTAGTCTTAACATTTGAGTCTCATTACTAACTAGTATGACTCTGTTCTGAAAACCAAATGTGCAGTCTGTGTGCGAGAAGTCCGGTCAGCCCGCTCCGCCGATGCCAGTGATTGCTCCTGGGAGCACGGTGAGTTTAGTTTGAATGGACATTACTTGGTAGTCTTAACATTTGAGTGTCGTAATGCTAACGAGACATTGGAAATGATCTTTGGTGCAGCTTAACTCCAGAAACGCATCGCACGATCCTTCTCCAGGTAGCGGCACTAGCCACCCCGCTCCTACACCCCCTGATCACGGTAAGTTTCTCTAGTGTTTTGCTTAACAAATGAATAAAGACCTAGACTTAGCTTTATTTCCTCCAATATGCTTACCATAATGACCTAGAGTTAGCTTATTTTCCTCCAAAATGACCCATTTTACCTAGGTTAGCTTATAAATGATGCAGTTCATCCAAGTTAGCTCAAAAATGACCCATTTTACCTAGATTAGCTCCTAAATGATCCATTTTACCTACGTTAGCTTTAAAATGGCCCATTTCACCTAGGTTAACTCCAAAATGACCCATCTTACCTAGGTTATCTCATAAACGATCCATTTCAACTAATTTAGCTCATAAACGATCCATTTGACCTAAGTGAGCTAAAAAAACAATCCATTTCACCTAAATTAGCTCTTAAATGATCCATTTCACCTAAGTTAGCTCAAAAAGATCCATTTCAACTAAATTAGCTCTAAAATGACCCATTTTACGTAGATGAGCTCCTAAATGATCCATTTTACCTACGTTAGCTTTAAAATGACCCATTTCACCTAGGTTAGCTCCAAAATGACCCATTTCACCTAGATTAGCTCCAAAATGACCCATTTCACCTAGGTTAGCTCCAAAATGATCCATTTCACCTTACTTAGCTCAAAAACGATGCCCTTCACCTTAGTTAGCTCATAAACGACCCATTTCAACTAAGTTAGCTCATAAATGATCCATTTCAACTAAGTTAGATCATAAACAACCCATTTCAACTTAGTTAGCTCATATATGATCCATTTCACCTAAGTTAGCTCATAAATGACATATACTTCTTGTTCTAGTCTTCTTCTTGTTCTAGTCACCTATTTCTAACTTTCTTATTTACCATTTTGCAGATTTCATTCACTTCATGGAAGCTAGCTTGCTATGATGGAGTGCTTGCGTTTCCTTTGATGAAACTTTGCATTGTATCTAGCTTGCTATGATGGATGGAACTATGTGATATGGATCATTGCATCTAACTTGCTATGTTGATGAAACTTTGCATTGTAATATATATATGGATGGAACTATGTGTATGGATGGAACTTGCTTATGTATGAACAATGTGTATGGATGAAACTGATGTGATATGTGATATGAAACTTATGTGCTGGTTATGTGCTGGATATGTGATATGAAACTTATATATTTTCTGTGCAAATTGTGGGATTTAATAAAAAAGAGAAAAAACAGACAATATGCAGGCTCTTTGCCGTCTGCCACCGACGGCAAAGAGCTCTTTGCCGTCTGCCGCGGACGGCAAAGAAGCCACGTGGCAGCCAACTGTGCTTCCTGGGAGCTGACCCATTTGGTCAGTTTGCCTACAGTGGCAGACGGCAAAGACTTTGCCGTCCGTGGCAGACGACAAAGAACCTGCACTTTGCCATCAGTGGCAGACGGCAAAGAACCTGCCATCTAGTGACGTGTAGATGACATCGTAAGGCGGACGGCAAAGACCAGAGAAATTTTGCCGTCCGCGGCGGACGGCAAAGGTCTGCCGTTAGCCACTTAACGGACTGACAGCGCAATTATTGCCGTCCGCCCTCTTTGCCGTCCGCCGCAGACGGCAAAGAGCCTTTGTCGTCCGCCGCCAGGAAGCAGACGGCAAAGCAGCTGTTTACCGTAGCCTTCTTTGCCGGAGCCTTTTGCCGTCCGCGGCTGACGGTAAAGGTCTTTGCCGTCCGCCTTTCAAGCCTTTGCCGTCCGCCGTGGCAGACGGCAAAGTAGCTGTTTCCTGTAGTGTAGTGAACCTGTTATTGACACACCTGAGAATCCAAATGATATTTCTATTTCTGATGCTGAAACGCAATCTGGTGATGAACATGAACCTAGTGATAATGTTAATGATGATGTTCATGTTGATGCTCAACCTAGTAATCATAATGATGTGGAGATATAACCAACTGTTGATCTTGATAACCCACAACTTAAGAATAAAAGATATGGTAAGAGAGATTTCATCGCTAGGAAACATGGTAAAGAAAGAGAACCATGGGTTCAAAAACCCATGCCCTTTTCTCCTAAACCATCCAAGAAAAAGTTTGGTGAGTATTTTGAGCGCTATGTTGAAATGCTTAGACATGTCTTTTTGCGTATGCGTTTGACTGATATTCTAAAAATGTCTCCTTATGCTAAGTATATGAAAGATATTGTTACAAATAAAAGAAAGATACCGAAAGCTGAAATTTCCACCATGCTTGCTAATTACACTTTTAAGGGTGGAATACCAAACAAACTAGGAGACCCAAGAATACCAGCTATACCATGCTCAATTACAAGAAACTATGTTAAAACTGCTTTATGTGACTTGGGAGCCGGTGTTAGTGTTATGCCTTTCTCTTTATACCATATAGTTGATTTGAATAAGTTGACACCAACTGAAATCTCTTTGCAAATGACTGATAAATCAACTGCTATACCCATCGGTATTTGTGAGGATGTAATTGTCGTAGTTGCAAACGTTACTATCATAACGGACTTTGTTATTCTTGATATTCCCGAGGACGATAGTATGTCGATCATCCTTGGTAGACCATTTTTGAATACTGCAGGGGCTATTATTGATTGCAACAAAGGCAACGCCACTTTTCATGTTAATGGTAATGAGCATACGGTACACTTTCTGAAGAAACAACCTCAAGTTAATTGCATCAATTCTATTGGAAGAATTTCAACTATCGTTATTGGAAGTTTTGAATTCCCTATTCCTACTGTCAAAAAGAAATAAGATATTCTTATTGTTGGGGACATGCATATCCCCGTTGAGGTAACCAAGTGTTATACGAAGATTCTCCGATTTCATGTCATTCGGAAGAAGTTTGTTAATAAGACTTGATCAACCTTGTTAATGGATTCCTTTTGATGGGCATGAGATGGATGAATTTAGTAAACACAAATTTCTATACCCACTTTTTACTCTCTGTTATATAGAATAAATAAAGCAAAATACTATTATTTGTCTGTTTTTTGAATTATCCGTGCAATAAAAAATGTCCCAAAAATAAAAGTGGGCCACAAGCCCACAGGGCGCGCCCACCCCCTGGGCACGCCTAGAGGTCTTGTGGGTCCCACGTGGGTCCCCCCACTTATTCCAGCACCCATCCACTTCGTCTTCCTCCAGAAAAAAATCCCACCATTGCTCAAATCCGTGTTCTTGCTCATTTTGCTGCCATTGTCGATCTCCTTGCTCGGAGCTCTGTTTTCGAAACTATTTCGGGGATTTGTTCATCGGTATGTGACTCCTCCAATGGTCCAATTAGTTTTTGTTCTGGTGCTTTGTATATTGCAAATTTTAGCTGTTGTGGTGACCTTGTTCTTGAGCTTGCATGTCAAATTTATATGGTCCAAAGTAGAATTGTTGCATGATATAGCCTCTAGACACTTGTGGGAGTAGTTGCTATCAATCTTGTTGAGTTTTGTTCACTTTTATTTCGAGTCACTAAAAATTTCAGAATTTTTTCAAAGAAAAGGAAAGAAATGATGAAGATATGGTTAAGGGGCTCTTCAAGCCGAAAATCAAATGAAAATGAGGAGAAGAAGAAGCCCAAGTATAATCTTCCGTGTGCGGCGGAGGTTCGACCATGTGAATGGCCAAGTGATGCATTCTTGAAGGCGGCTGAAATTTATGATGTTTTCTATTGTTTGGCGGAGAATGCAGGCATCACCGACTTCCTCCAAGATAAGTGTGAACAATACCTTTTGCTCACTAACACCTTCTTGCAAAATTTTCATTTCTATTCTAGGAAGTCACCACCCATGGTAGAATTTTATTTATATGATGAGCATAAGGAGATGACGCATTAGATTTTGCAAGGTTTGCAAATTACCTTATGAGGGTAGCGTCAGTGAACCACAGCCTAGAGACGTGGAAGAATTTATTAATTAAACTATTGTAGGGGAAGAGAGAGGGGTGTCGGAAGCAAGAGTGGCTAGCTTACATTTTCCTGTTTTACGCTATTATTCACTATTTGCTGGGAGATGTTTGATTGGTCGTGGGGAGAGCGGACGCCTTAGTGCCCCGGACCTTGCTATTTTGCGCCATGCTTTATATTGTGATATTACTTTTTTTCATATAATTGTGATTGAACTTTTAGTTTGGGCGCTATTGTTGCTCGTCAGTTAAACACGAACCATACGAAGGGTCCCATCTTTGGAGGTGTCTACGCCTCCCGCCTTGCTAGACGCTTTGAGATACCTATTAGGCATGATGAGGAGTAGGAGATGCTGCTACCCAATAGTATGGTAGTGCATGATTTTATTAGGAAAGAAAAGGACAAGAGACTCCTCTACAACCTAGTATTTAGCCAGGATACTTGTGAGACTATTATGATGTCTGCTTCTTCTTTGTTCGATATTCGTTCAGGAAGGTACACTATTATGCCCGAGGACATCTACAAATTTTGGGGTCTTCCACAACCCCCAGTACCTGAGCGAGCACTAGTTCCTGATTCGTATCAGGAGCCTGTTTATCAGTGGGAGCCACAGGAGCTCGCCAACCAGTGGAACTCTCAGGACCCTCCGGAGTATCGAGGATAGGGATATTTTGAGCTGTGGCCCTAGACCAACTTAGGCCAAAAATCTAAGCTTGGGAGTATGTATTTCTCACCGACATTACCTTGATGTTCTGTCGGAGTAATTGGCCACGGATACCCCGAAGACAGCGAGACAATAATTCAAGACATCGGGGCTAGCAAAGCCCCTCAGTCCGACTGCCCGGCCGCTCCTGCCGGCTCCCCGTCCGACTGCTCATCCGGCCGACTGCTGACTGCGCCGACCAGTCGGCTGCCGACTGCGTCAACCAGCCGGCTGCCGACTGCAGCCCGACCCGACATCGACAAGACCCCGACGTGGCGGCCATACCGCGGACGAGACGGCTGTACCTCGATGCCATCATGTATAGTGTCACTTATCCCCTGGCACTATTTATGAAGTGACCCAGGGGACAAGCATGACACCCCACCATACCGCCTTGCTTCCATGCCACCACATAGCTTAGGTAGTAAGCTACCCCCATGCCTATATAAGGCACACATCCATCCATCCACACACACATAGGAGCACCACACTCCCACGGCCACACATGGCTAGGCTCATGTGCCACACTAGCTAGTTAGCTCCTTGCTACTACTTCATCTGGATACAGCTCCAGGAGCAACTCTGTACCAGATATACTACAGATACTCAGACATGCAGGAGTAGGGGTATTATCTCTCCGGAGAGCCCCGAACCTGGGTAAACTAGCGCGTGCTACTCGCATACCCGCTCCCGGGCCTATCAGCAACAGTCTTACCCTCACACTAAGCCCTTGTGGCATCTGTCGCCTCACACCTCCCCCGTGAGAATACCACGGCATGTTCACACACTCATTTCTGTTGTCGGTGTTCATACTTTTTCATTGTATTATCCGTGCTAGTTTATTTTTCTTGCTTTCTTCTTGTGTGTTTGAAAAAACTTTGAAAAAATCCAAAAAAAATAGTTCTCGCTTCTTTTTAGTTTTCTTTCTTGTTTATTGAGTAGTAGTATTAAAAGAAAACCCAAAAGATTTCTCGTTCTTCTTTTGCTTGTTGGGAGCTTTCCCGTGTAAATAGTTTTTCTCGTTCTTGTTTTACTTTCTTCAGAAAAACAAAAACGCAAAAAGACATTTCAGTGTGTTTCTTTGAAATTATTTTTCTTTCTTTGGGTCGTAAGGAGAAGACCACGATGATGGCTCTCATATGCATTATTGTTGATCTAACAAAGAGCCCATATTACCTTGTCTTCTCCGAATAAATGATTGCAGATTCCAGCTTAGTCCAATGCACGTGCACTCTTATTATTGTTCACATCGTTCGGTCGTGCAAGTGAAAGGCAATAATTATGATATATGATGAAAGGATTGAGATGGAGAAAAGCTGGTACGAACTCGGCCTATTTTGTTTTTGTAAATATGATTAGCTCATCATTCTTGATTCAGCCCATTATGGATGAAACATGTTTGCAATAACAATTAGAGATTATAGTTACTCTTGCCATGATTAATTGGCTAGGAGTTGATAATGGTTTACCTTGCATGCCAACATACTTTTAAAATGGTTATGATGTAGTATGATAGGATGGTATCCTCCTTTGAATGATTTAAGTGGCTTAACTTGGCACATGTTCACGCATGTAGTTGAAACAAAATCAACATAGCCTCCACAATATTTATGTTCATGGTGATCTATATCCTACTCATGCTTGCACCCAATGTTGGTTAATCTCAATGCATGTTTATGACCGTTGTCTCTCTCTAGTTGGTCGCTCCTCAATCTTTTGCTAGCCTTCACTTGTACTAAGTGGGAATACTGCTAGTGCTTCCACTTCCATAAACCCAATTTTTTTCCATATGAGTCCACCATACCTACCTATATGTGGTATTTACTTACCGTTCCAAGTAAATTTGCATGTTCCAAACTCTAAATCTTCAAATAATAATCTGTTTTGTATGCCCGAATCGCTCATGTAGTGACTGGGGGCTGTCAGTATCTTCCATGCTAGGTGGGTTATTCTCACAATGAGTGTTTATTCACTTGTCACTCACGAGAAAGTGGCTGGTAATCGGGATGCCCAGTTCCATGCTCAAAATCAAATCAAAATATAAATATCAAACAAAACTCCCCCGGGACTGTTGTTGGTATGGACGATACCCGTGGATTCGCCTAGCCGTGGAGTGTGATTGTTGGTGGAGGGGGAGTAAAAACTTTACCATTCTGTTTGAGAATCGCCTATAATGTATCTAGCAATGGAAGATAATGAGATCTCTTGGTTGTTATGTTGACAATGAAAGCATACCACTCAAAATTATATTCATCTCTGTTTTAAAAGCTCTGAGCTCTAGCACCTCTGCAAATCATTGCTTCCCTCTGCGAAGGGCCTATCTATTTACTTTTATTGCTGAGTCATCATCCTCTTATAAAAAGCACCAGTTAGAGAGCACCACTATCATTTATATGATTTGTTATTAATTGATGTTGAGTATGAGTGTGACTGGATCTCTTTTGCCATGAATTATAGGTAAGTTGTCAGTGAGGGTTATGAGATATATAACCTGAGATAGTAAGTTGGTCCGAGGGACCGTGATCTTTGCACCACATGCACTTCATGGATATCTCATCATGTTCATGCATTAGAACTTGATAAATGTCTTGTTGTTGTTTGTCATATTTGCTTTGCTTGCTGTGAGCTTGTGAGTACATTCAAAGTACTCACCTGGCGTGTCATGCCAGTTTCAGGAGAAGCCGTACCAGGAGTTGGAGTCATTCCGTTCATTGCGATCTAGGTCGTGTCCTAGAAGTGTCCCTGTGAGATGGAGTTCTGCTACGCCGTATTTCTGCTGCCGCATAGATGTTTCGTTATCATCGAGGCCCATGTTCTGTCTACTAAATAATGTACATAAGTGCAGCCGCACTGTGTGTGCCGCTTGGCCTCGTTTCATCATGTATCCATCAAACCTATGTATCCACAGGAGATCAATAAAGCGATTGTTTTCTATACCAAGTTGTTGTGCATTGCCTGAAGACTTGATCTCTGGGCTGGCAATGCAAGGTAAACCGGTTGCTCTGAGCCGGGGTGCCACAAGAAGTTTACGAAAAATGGTAGGAAGCATACATCTTGCCTAGCTCTAGAAAATCTTCATGAAAAATCTCGGTTCCTTCATATATTAATATGGAAGAGAATAACAAGGTCCACAACCATTAAAGATGAATCTATTAGTTAAACATGGAAACAACAACACATACCATTTAAACAAATACGGTTCTATTGTTTCACACCCTCACAACATATTCTCACTCTTATGTTACTCCATTGATACTTTTGTTTCCAAAAAATAAAATCTATTAAAATTTCTACACTTGAGCCAGAACCTCTCGGTCTTCAACCATTTTGGCGCTAGTAGAAATATTTGTCCTGAGAATGGTAATCATGGGATGTCCAAGTCCATGGGAAGATCAACTTTGTAGTTGTTTCTTCCTTTCTTTGGCATGGGAACTCATGTGACCACCGTAGGCTTGAGATGTGATGAATTTGCGACCGCAAATCTTGCATGTGTAATTACCCAAGGATGTAGAACCATGCAAAATACCACTACCAAAAATGCCATTTGGACCAACTAGAGGGGTCTTATCTTCTCTTGGTACATGCGAGGTTGTCATGAATGGAGAAATAGGGGCAGGTACACCATAAGAAGCGTCATATAGTAGCCTTCCATTTTGTATGTTCTGTTGTTGCAATATAGTATTAGGTGTAAATGGGTCAATATTTTCAGGAGAACAACAAAATCCATATGGTAGTGAGTTTACCTCAGAGACATGCATGGTGGGCATATCGGAGATTGAACCATCCTCCATTGCTCCATTAGTGTTAAGCTGGGTATGAACAATAGAATTTGGATCTGTTTGGAGTAAGGATGTGAATGATGGAGACTCCATGGGCGAGGTATAGGTATGATGATATGAGTCTGCATAATTCCACAAAGGGTTTGAAAGGAAATCCTCATGCTTGAACATTTCATGTTCATCTTGATGGATTTCCTCATTGTTGGGCTGGGGCACTATGGTATTAACCATGGATAGAGGATTAATAATTGTATCAGACAATTGTGGTGGTAGTGGTGCTAGGCCTACATTCTCATGGTGTGGCATCATGGAACTATCATTGACTAACATCATGGTAGGTTCAAGTGGTGCATTGGGTGCAAGTGAGGAGTTCACCATGGAAGGTGAATCTGATGGTAGTGACTCAAAGGCCAAAATATCATTTGACACTGGCAGGGCTGTCGTGCCTCTCAATGCTTCATGCAAGGGAGAAATGTAGGCATCACTTTCACTAGATCTAACTTTGTTAGGGTAGGAGCCATTAGGATCCATGACTACTGGCAAGATCAACAATTTTCAGAAGAAGCTATGGAGAAGAGAGACGCTTATGCTATGATAGTGCTTGAAGCTTATGAGGATTATTGCATAGGTAGATGTATATATAAAGTTCTTACAAAACTATGGCCATGCATGGCATCATGTAATATTGAATGATTACATAATCTAGAATATCTGGATTTTAATCATTGTTATTTATACAACATCTAGGAGATATCAGATATAAATTTGTCTAATAATTAACGAGATATTCTAGGATCTCCGAATGAGGAATTCAATCTTGCCACATGTTTTAATAGAACTTCACATTAATGGCCTCATCTAATATTAAATTATGACATTATCAAGAAGATCTGGAATTTATTCACTGATATACATACAATATCTATGAGATATGAGATAACAATTTGTCTAATAATTAAAGAGATCTTCTAGGATCTTTATTTCTAAATTTGATCTTGCATCAGTTTCAATATAACTTTCCAACACACTTTCTTTTGTTGGACAAAAAATCATCGTTTATGGTGATACAAGATAGCACGCGTCTTCCTAAACAAGTGACTAGTTTATGATCTCAACTTTGAAAGTTAGTATATTAACTTCCTTATGGTGCACCATGGCTCCAAACTACTATTGTTAATGAAATAGTTATGCCATCAAGAAGTACCCTCAGAGAGGCTATCTATGTCATCTATTTCTGCTTCGTGATCTGTGCAATAATTACAAGCCACTTTTCCATTACATTATTGTGTCAAATCTTCTCTCTCTCTCCTCTTTGAACAAATTGCACGCCCTGTAGACTGTGCACACTTGTTTCAATGCATACTCAAGTGTGGTAGATTTCCTTTTGAAGGGGAAGCCATACAACTTGTGTGAATTCAAATTCAAATACTGGCATATTTAAACAACTAATTAACTACTAGTTAGTGCATCAGTTATTAATACAAACAATGCTTAATCAACTATTAGGAAATAACTAAAAGTGCCAATATGATATACAATGTTCCAATTTTATTAGCAAGTGTCAAATATCTCAAATTACGAAATGTCCAAATAGGACAAAGAGACAGATAATTAATAAGTGCCAAAAATGTCATATTACAAAGTGCCAAAAATCTCATATTGCAAATGTGACGAAGTGGCAAAATACGACCAAGTGACAAATTACCCCAACTCAAAAAAGTGACAAAAATACAGAAATTTGCAAAATTCAGACTAAAAGGATATACACAACTTCATAGGATCTGTGTATGAACAATTAAAATGCGCACTTTCATAAGCTCTACGTATGAGAAATTCAAAAGTGCACACTTTCATAAGATATGTGTATGAACAATTCAAAAGTGAGCACTTTAATAGGATCTGCGTATTGAGAATTCAAAAGTGTGCACTTTCACAGGATCGGTGTATGAAAAAAATCAAAAGTGCGCACTTTCATAGGATATATGTGTCTATTTAAATCAAAAGTGCGCACTTTCAATATCAAAAGTTCTAGAAATTAACTAAGTTCATCAGTAAAAGTGTGCACTTTGCAGCATGTAAATATGATCACAGTTATAGAGATCCCATGTAGTGCTCTACATTGGTTAAGTGCCAAATCTGAATTCATTCCAAGATGACTATGTGTCAAATCCGTCCGATCACATGCAAACATAAAAACAATCCTCCACAATCAAGGAGAGAGAGAGGGAGAGAGAGAGGATACCACAGGGCCGACAGAGGACAAGGCGTACGGGTCAAGGTAGAGGAGGACAAGGTGGAGTTCATCCTCACCGCCAGGAGCACCAACAAGTAGGAGGACGAGGTGGAGGTCGTCGAGGAAGAAGGCTGGTGATGGGACATGCGTGGTCGTGGATGATGCCCTCATTGACCACCACGTCCATCACGCACGACCATCGATGAGGAGGTGGTGCACGGCCATGGATCTGGCGATGGAGGCCATGGTGGTACACGACATGGTCGGCATGGATCCCCCCCTTGATATCGCATGGTTACCTAAGGTGGATCTGTTCATGGTCCTGGAGGTGGATTAAGTCACCGTCATGACTGAACAAAAAATGAGGGTCAACGCCGGTGACCCACACGAGCAACACTAGCCATCGTGTGTGGATCCTCTGGATCCCGCACAAGAGAGGAGCGCGGATCTGAGGAAGATGTCAGGTCATCGGCTTGGGAGGCCATGCCAGATTCGACTATTATGGGGAAGGAGGTGAGAGGTTGTGGTCGGCGTGGAGCCTGGTGGCACATCGGTTGGCTAGCAACAGGGGGAAGAGCTCGAAGGCGAGGAGAGGCGGGCATGGCGGGAGCAAGGGGTGGTGTATGGCGTCGGACGCCGGTGTGCGTGAGGCGGTAGCGGCGAGCTCCGATCTAGATCTCGATTTAGATTCAGATCAGGGCTAGGAGGAGACAGCACGAGAGAGAGAGAGAGATAGAGATCGAGAGAGGGAGGGGGAGAGAGAGCACGGTGGGTGGAGAGAATGAGATAGAGAGGTGGGTGGGTCGGTCTAGCTATATGGTTGCTGGGCGGCAGGGTGTGGAGCCCTCTCTTGCCACTGATATGACTATTTTCTCCCTCTCTCTATTTTCTCTCACCTAGCACAGATCTCCAGACCGTCAGTGGGTGGTGGTGATATTTATGTCCTGGGTAGTGTTCTATATTAGAAATTCTCTCTCTCTTTGGCGGAGTGAAATTTCTCAATATATCTCTTTACCTTCAATTTAGTTTTAAATATCCAATTCTACAACCCATTACCAAAAGATTGCCTTTATCATTGGAAAATATTATAAATTCTTGTAAATATCCATTATACCAACATTATGTTCTTTGGTAGCTACATAAATGGCTTCTTCACTTCCTCTACATCTCAATTGTATTGTTCTTCAACATACATATCCATGGCTTCAAGGCACTCTCCATGACATGATTGGCCATGTAAATCATGAGTAGTTAGTCAATTAGAAGTTCATTGTTATAGCTAACAATACTTTCATAATTATATTTTCCTTTGGCTGACTAAATCTCTTCATGCGCTGGAAACATATGATTGGACTAAATATACTTGCATGATGCATAGTGCATAACCATTCCAGGAAGATAAGCACATTCACCATTGCTTTATATGGAAATATCATTCATGCAATTATTCCAAAAAGGAATCTTGGAATTTTTCATTATGTCATTTTGATATGTCCATTATTTATGACTTCGTTGTTGTAGGTACCTGAATGCAGGAATTTAGAAATCGATGACCTTTGAATCAAACATGTGATTCGTGATTCTCTTGAACCACCATGTTTGTTGTGATACTTTTATCATAATAATGTTTATATAATGTATACTTTGATTATATGTTGACGGCATTATTATTTTACAAATGTATAAGCTTTTACATTGACAACGAGACTTGAGAGGCATTAAATTTCACCATTTCTCAACTGGGTCCACCGCTAGGGCTCAAATGTTAGGTCAATGTCTATGAGGTCTTATCTTTGATCAATCATGGGTTTAGATTCATTTATCCAAGAGTCTCTAAGGTAGACGACAATGTGACATGTTAGATTCTACCAGCACTAAACATGATAACCTAAATCAACAGACTCCTAAACAAATGTGAGATGAGGCCCTCACTTACACTATTTTCTATATTAGTTTGCAATCCAAGTACATGCCACATAGACTTATCCTATGATGTGAGACATCTTTGTTAACTTCCCTTGTTTTGTACCTAATAGATTCCCCTCATGTTGTACCGAGTGCTGTCGCTCGAGGCAAAAGTTGATTTCTTATTGCTTTCTATGCAATCCAACCGACTTGTTTGTTGTAAAACTTACTATCTATATAAAGCACATGATTCCATGTTTATCTTGTATTTAATCAAATGCATTCATCTAGATTGGAATAGAAATCAGATATTATCATTGTACATGTATGGAAAGCAACTACACTAAGTAAACGTCATTCTCATAAGATGTACACCCAACCACCTAGTTTCCACACCTAACACATGCAAATTTGGGTTATTATTTTTTGTAAAACAAAATTGTCTTAGGGGCTTTACTCTACCTCACTCTTGAAGAAAATGTCATTTTCATAAAAAATGCCATTTTTCATGTAAATAAAATATAACAACTAATAGTAAATGAGTTATAACTGCACAAAGTTATGATCCATATGAGTAACGGTACCTAGTTCAGATGGCGTTTATGTGAACAACATATAGCCCTTTTTTGAAAATGCTACGCGTTATATGTTCTACTCAAGAAACTCATTGAAATACACCTTGATAATATTCTTGAATTTTTTTCAAAAAAAATCTCAGTCAATGTCATTAGACTTGGACATTGACAAATGGACCAATCTTAAATGACAACATCAATTTATTGCTGATTACAGGGGGCTTCTAGGAACGAAATATTCACTACTGCAGAAACACCCTCTCATGACTAGTCACTAGTGATGGCCACAATGCAACCCGTCACTAGAGGTAGGGTGTGGTACGTCCATTTTGCATCATGTTTACCTACTTTTATTTACAATGTTTTTATGCATAATAATGCTTTATGGAGTGATTCTAATACCTTTTCTCGCATAATATGCAAGGTTTACGGAAAGAGGGAGAATACCGGCAGCTAGAATTCTGGACCTGAAAAAGCTATGCCAAGACACCTATTCTGCACAACTCTAAATGAGCTAAAAGTTTACGAAGAATTATTTTGGAATATATGAAAAGTACTGGAGCAAATAACTACCAGAGGGGGGTCATCTAGTGACCACAAGACACCAGGGCGGCCAGGCCCCCCAAGCGTGGTTGTGGCCAGCCCAGCCCACCTCTGGTGCCCATCTTCTGGTATATAGGACTTTCGGGACGCCACGTCGCCATCTCGAGGTAGAACTTTGGCAGGAGCACTTTTGCCCTCCGGCGGAGCGTTTCTGCCGGGGGAACTTCCCTCCCGGAGGGGGAAATCAAAGCCATCGCCATCACCATCAACCCTCTCATATTTGGGAGGCCAATCTCCATCAACATCTTCACCACCACCATATCCTCTCAAACCCTAGTTCATCTCTTGTGTTCAATCTTTGTACCAGAACCTCAGATTGGTACCTGTGGGTGACTAGTT
The DNA here is from genome assembly GCF_002575655.3 of Aegilops tauschii subsp. strangulata. NCBI lineage: Eukaryota > Viridiplantae > Streptophyta > Magnoliopsida > Poales > Poaceae > Aegilops > Aegilops tauschii. The sequence continues at coordinate 410,116,627 of NC_053036.3, read as the reverse complement.
GTGTTGATTATATCATGTAGTTGATTACTATATGGTTTATTTGGTGGAAGATTATATGCTCAGATCCATTATGCTATTTAATACCCCTCTGATATTGAGCATGATTATCATTTGTGAGTATTTACTTTTGTTCGTGAGGTCACGGGAGAAGTCATGTTGCAAGTAATCATGTGAACTTGATATGTGTTCGATATTTTGATGATATGGATGTTGTGATTCCATTAGTGGTGTCATGTGAACATCGACTACATGGCACTTCACCATCTTTGGTCCTAAGGGAATGCATTGTGGAGTAGTTATTAGATGATGGGTTGCTAGAGTGACAGAAGCTTATATCCTAGTGGGACCGATTTGGATCCAAATGTTTAATGCGATGGTTACATTTTATCTTACTACTTTTCTCGTAGTTGCGGATGCTTGCGAGGGGGTCAATCATAAGTGGGAGGTTTGTTCAAGTAAGAATAGCACCCAAGCACCGGTCCGCCCACATATGAAATTATCAAAGTAGCGGACGCAAATCAAACCAACATGAAGAAAGTGACTAGATGAAATTCCCGTATGCCCTCAAGAATGCTTTTCTTATTATAAGAGACCATTTCAGCCTATCCTTTGCCACAAAAGGATTGGGCTACCTTGCTGCACTTTATTTAACATTATAGTCACTTGCTTGTTACAAATTATCTTGCTAACAAACTACCTGTTACCGACTATTTCAGTGCTTGCAGAAATTACCTTGTAGAAAACCACTTGTCATTTCCTTCTGCTCCTTGTTGGGTTCGACACTCTTACTTATCGAAAGGACTACGATTGATCCCCTATAATTGTGGGTCATCAAGACTCTTTTCTGGCACCGTTGCCGGGGACTGAAGTGAAGGAAATATGCCCTAGAGGCAATAATAAAGTTATTATTTATTGCCTTATATCATGATAAATGTTTATTATTCATGCCAGAATGGTATTAACCGGAAACATGATACTTGTGTGAATACATAGACAAACAAGAGTGTCACTAGTATGCCTCTACTTGACTAGCTCGTTGATCAAAGATGGTTATGTTTCCTAGCCATAGACAAGAGTTGTCATTTGATTAACGGGATCACATCATTAGGAGAATGGTGTGATTGACTTGACCCATTCCGTTAGCTTAGCACTTGATCGTTTAGTATTCTGCTATTGCTTTCTTCGTGACTTATACATGTTTCTATGACTATGAGATTATGCAACTCCCGCTTACCGGAGGAACACTTTGTGTGCCACCAAACGTCACAACATAACTGGGTGATTATAAAGGTGCTCTACAGGTGTCTCCAAAGGTACTTGTTGGGTTGGCATATTTCGAGATTAGGATTTGTCACTCCGATTGTCGGAGAGGTATCTCTGGGCCTACTCGGTAATGCACATCACTATAATCCTTGCAAGCATTGTAACTAATGAGTTAGTTGCGGGATGATGTATTACGGAACGAGTAAAGAGACTTGCCGGTAATGAGATTGAACTAGGTATTGAGATACCGACGATCGAATCTCGGGCAAGTAACATACCGATGACAAAGGGAACAATGTATGTTGTTATGCGGTTTGACCAATAAAGATCTTCATAGAATATGTAGGAGCCAATATGAGCATCCAGGTTCCGCTATTGGTTATTGACCGGAGATGTCTCGGTCATGTCTACATAGTTCTCGAACCCGTAGGGTCCGCACGCTTAAAGTTAGATGACGATCGGTATTATGAGTTTTGTGTTTTGATGTACCGAAGGTAGTTCGGAGTCCCGGATATGATCACGGACATGACGACGAGTCTCGAAATGGTCGAAACATAAAGATCGATATATTGGACGACTGTGTTCGGACACCGGAATGGTTTCGGGGAGTTTCGGACATATACCGGAGTACCTGGGGGGTTACCGGAACCCCCTGGGGAGTTTAATGGGCCAAGATGGGCCTTAGTGGAGAAGAGGAGGGGCGGCTAGGGCTGGCCGCGCGCCCCCTCCCCCTCTAGTCCGAATTGGACAAGGAGGGGGGGCGGCGCCCCCTTTCCTTCCCCCTCTCTCCTTCCCTTCCTTTCCCCCTCCTACTCCAACTAGGAAAAGAGGGAGTCCTACTCCCGGTGGGAGTAGGACTCCTCCCTGGCGCGCCCTCCTCCTGGCCGCCGGCCTCCTCCCCCTGATCCTTTTTATACAGGGGCAAGGGGGCACCTCTAGACACACAAGTTGATCCATTGATCCATTCCAGCCGTGTGCGGTGCCCCCTCCACCATATTCCACCTCGGTCATATCGTAGCGGTGCTTAGGCGAAGCCCTGCGTCGGTAGCAACATCATCATCGTCACCACGCCGTCGTGCTGACGGAACTCTCCCATGAAGCTGTGCTGGATCGGAGTTCGCGGGACGTCATTGAGTTGAACGTGTGCTGAACTCGAAGGTGCCGTACGTTCGGTACTTGGATCGGTCGGATCGTGAAGACGTACGACTACATCAACTGCGTTGTGATAACGCTTCCGCTTTCGGTCTACAAGGGTACGTGGACAACACACTCCCCTCTTGTTGCTATGCATCACGATGATCCTGTGTGTGCGTAGGAAAAAATTTCGAATTACTACGTTCCCCAACATGAAGCACTCTTGGTAAGTGGAAATTGTTAAGGAAAAATTATTACTACGTGCTGAAATTTATTGTCACTTGTCACTATGGAAAACCATCCTTTGAGGGGCTTGTTCGGGGTATCTTCACCTCGATCAAAAACACAAAGAGTTTCCCCTCAACCTACTGCACCTACTGAAAATATTGGTTATGAAATTCCTTCCCGTATGATAGAACAAGTACTAGCTAGACCTTATGCAGGAGATGGAACAGAACATCCTGATATGCACTTGATATATGTAGATGAAATTTGTGGATTATTTAAGCTTGCAGGTTTACACGCAGATGAATATAAGAAGAATTTTTTCCCCTTTATATTTTAAGGGAAAAGCATTGACATGGTATAGGCTATGCGATGATATTGGATCTTGGAACAAGAATCGATTGAAATTGGAATTTCACCAAAAAAATTATCCTATGCATCTAATTCATCGTGATCGGAATTATATATATAATTTTTGGCCTCATGAGGGAGAAAGTGTCACTCTAGCTTGGCGGAGGCTTAAGTCAATGTTATATTCATGCCCCAGTCATGAGCTCTCGAGAGAAATTATTATTCAGAATTTTTATGCTCGGCTTTCTCGTGATGATCAATCCATGCTCGATACTTCTTGTACTGGTTCTTTTATGAAGAAGACTATTGAATTTAGGTGGGATCTTTTAGAAACACTTAAATGCAACTCTGAAGATTGGGAACTAGACGAAGGTAAAGAATCAGTTATTAAGCTTGAGTTTGATTATGTTCAATCTTTTATGAACACCGATGCTTTTCACAAGTTTAGCACTAAATATGGACTTGACTCTCAGATAGTAGCATCTTTCTGTGAATCATTTGCTACTCATGTTGATCTCCCTAAGGAGAAGTGGTTTAAATATCATCCCCCTATTAAAGAATAAATTAAAGAACCGGTTAAAGTTAAAGTAGAACCTGGTGTTGCTATGGTTAAAGATCTCTTGGTAGAAAATATTTATGGGCATGTTATTTATTTCTGTGATGACGCTGCTAGAATTGCCAACCCTGATGAAAACGATAAATGTAGACTTGTTGTTTGCATGTCTGTTGTCTCAGTTAAAATTGGAGATCATTGTTATCATGGTTTATGTAATGTGGGTACTAGTGTGAGTGCTATTCCTTTTACCTTATATCAAGAAATTATGAATGACATAGCACCCGCTGAAATAGAAGACATAGATATTACTATTAAACTTGTTAATAGAGACACCATCACACCATTTGGGATTGTTAGAGATGTTGAAGTCTTGTGTGGGAAAATAAAATATCCTACTGAATTTGTAGTTCCTGGTTCCCCACAAGATGACTTTTGTCCCATTATCTATGGTAGACCTTTCTTGAACACTGTCAATGCTACTATAGATTGCCATAAACAAATTGTCAGTGTTAGCTTTGGTGATGAGTCTCATGAGTTTAATTTCTCTAAGTTTAGTAGGCAACCTCATAAGAAAGAATTACCTAGTAAGAATGAAATAATTGGTCTTGCTTCTATTGCTATGCCTCCAACTGGTCCTTTAGAACAATATTTGCTAGACCATGAAAATGATATGCACTTGCATGAAAGAAATGAAATAGATAAAATTTCATTTGAACAACAACCTCTGCTTAAACACAATTTTCCTATTGAAACTCTAGCAGGTCCTCCTCCACCTAAAGGTGATCCTGTGTTTGAATTAAAGCAATTGCCAGACACTTTGAAGTATGCTTATCTTGATGAGAAAAAGATATATCCTGTTATTATTAGAGCTAACCTTTCAGAACATGAAGAAGAAAGATTACTGAAAATTCGGAAGAAGCACCGAGCTGCTATTGGATATACTCTTGATGATCTTAAGGGCATTAGTCCCACTCTATGTCAGCATAAGATTAATATGGAACCTGATGCTAAACCCATTGCTGATCACCAACAATGTTTAAATCCTAAAATGAAAGAAGTGGTAAGAACTGAAATACTAAAGCTTCTGGAAGCAGGTATAATCTACACCATAGCTGAATTAAATGCAACTCTGAAGATTGGGAACTCGACGAAGGTAAAGAATCGGGTATTAAGCTTGAGTTTGATTGTGCTCAATCTTTTACGAACACCGATGCTTTTCACAAGTTTAGCACTAAATATGGACTTGCCTCTGACATAGTAGCCTCTTTCTGTGAATCATTTGCTACTCATGTTGTTCTCCTTAAGGAGAAGTGGTTTAAATATCATCCCCCTATTAAAGAAGAAATTAAAGAACTGGTTAAAGTTAAAGATGAAACTATTATTTACAATGTTGATCCAGTTGTCCCTACTGCTTATACAGAAAAACCACCTTTCCCTCTTAGGATAAAGGAACATGCTAAGGTATCAACTATGGTTCGCACAAGTAATATTAAAGCACCTAAACCCTCTGAGCATATTAAAGTAGAACCTAGTGTTGCTATGGTTAAAGATCTCTTGGTAGAAAATATCTATGGGCATGTTATTTATTTCTGTGATGAAGCTGCTAGAATTGCCAAACCTAGTGAAAACGATAAATGTAGACTTGTTGTTGGCATGTGTGTTGTCTCGGTTAAAATTGGAGATCATTGTTATCATGGTTTATGTGATGTGGGTGCTAGAGTGAGTGCTATTCCTTTTACCTTATATCAAGAAATTATGAATGACATAGCACCCGCTGAAATAGAAGACATAGATGTTACTATTAAACTTGCTAGTAGAGACACCATCACACCACTTGGGATTTTTAGAGATGTTGAAGTCTTGTGTGGGAAAATAAAATATCTGACTGATTTTGTAGTTCTTGGTTCCCCACAAGACGACTTTCGTCCCATTATCTATGGTAGACCTTTCTTGAACACTGTCAATGCTACTATAGATTGCCATAAACAAATTGTCAGTGTTAGCTTTGGTGATGAGTCTCAAGAGTTTAATTTCTCTAAGTTTAGTAGACAACCTCATAAGAAAGAATTACCTAGTAAGGATGAAATAATAGGTCTTGCTTCTATTGCTATGCCTCCAACTGATCCTTTAGAACAATATTTTCTAGACCATGAAAATGATATGCACTTGCGTGAAAGAAATGAAATAGATAAAAATTTCTTTGAACAGCAACCTCTGCTTAAACACAATTTGCCTATTGAAACTCTATGAGGTCTCCTCCACCTAATGGTGATCCTATGTTTGAATTAAAGCAATTGCCAGACACTTTGAAGTATGCTTATCTGATGTCTACTACACAACCTTCTTCTTGTAGAAGTTGTTGGGCCTCCAAGTTCAAAGGTTTGTAGGACAGTAGCAAATTTCCCTCAAGTGGATGACCTAAGGTTTATCAATCCGTGGGAGGCGTAGGATGAAGATGGTCTCTCTCAAACAACCCTGCAACCAAATAACAAAGAGTCTCTTGTGTCCCCAACACACCCAATACAATGGTAAATTGTATAGGTGCACTAGTTCGGCGAAGAGATGGTGATACAAGTGCAATATGGATGGTAGATATAGGTTTTTGTAATCTGAAAATATAAAAACAGCAAGGTAACTAATGATAAAAGTGAGCGTAAACGTTATTGCAATGCGTCGAAACAAGGCCTAGGGTTCATAGTTTCACTAGTGCAAGTTCTCTCAACAATAATAACATAATTGGATCATATAACTATCCCTCAAGATGCAACAAAAGAGTCACTCCAAAGTCACTAATAGCGGAGAACAAACGAAGAGATTATGGTAGGGTACGAAACCACCTCAAAGTTATTCTTTCCGATCAATCCGTTGGGCTATTCCTATAAGTGTCACAAATAGCCCTAGAGTTTGTAGTAAAATAACACATTAAGACACAAATCAACCAAAACCCTAATGTCACCTAGATACTCCAATGTCATCTCAAGTATCCGCGGGTATGATTATACGATATGCATCAAATAATCTCAGATTCATCTATTCAACCAACACAAATAACTTCAAAGAGTGCCCCAATGTTTCTACCGAAGAGTCAAGACGAAAATGTGTGCCAACCCCTATGCATAAGTTCACAAGGTCACTGAACCCGCAAGTTGATCACCAAAACATACATCAAGTAGATCACGTGAATATCCCATTGTCACCACAGATAAGCACATGCAAGACATACATCAAGTGTTCTCAAATCCTTCAAGACTCAATCCGATAAGATAAATTCAAAGGGAAAACTCAATCCATTACAAGAGATAGAGGGGGAGAAACATCATAAGATCCAACTATAGTAGCAAAGCTTGCGGTACATCAAGATCGTGCCAAATCAAGAACACGAGAGAGAGAGAGAGAGAGAGAGAGAGAGAGATCAAACACATAGCTACTGGTACATACCCTCAGCCCCGAGGGTGAACTACTCCCTCCTCATCATGGAGAGCGACGGGATGATGAAGATGGCCACTGGTGATGATTCCCCTCTCCGGCGGGGTGCTGGAACAGGGCCCTGATTAGTTTTTGGTGGCTATAGAGGCTTGCGGCGGCGGAACTCCCGATCTAGGTTTCTTTTCGGGGGTTTCTGTATTTATAGGAATTTTTGGCGTCGGTCTCACGTCATGGGGGTCTCCGAGTCATCCACGAGGCAGGGGCGCGTCCTCCACCCTCATGGATGGCACTGGGCTCTAGGTTAATATGTTAGTCCCAAAAATCATATAAAATAGCATGTAAATGCATATAAAACATCCTAGATGGATAATATAATAGCATGGAACAATCAAAATTATAGATACGTTGGAGACGTATCACGCATCCCCAAGCTTAATTCCTGCTCGTCCTCGAGTAGGTAAATGATAAAAACAGAATTTTTGATGTGGAATGCTACCTAACATATTTAACCATGTAATTCTCTTTATTGTGGCAAGAATATTAAGATCCATAAGATTCAAAACAAAAGTTTAATATTGACATAAAAACAGTAATACTTGAAGCATACTAACAAAGCAATCATGTCTTCTCAAAATAACATGTCCAAAGAAAGCTATCCCTACAAAATCATATATTCTGGCTATGCTCTATCTTCATCACACAAAATATTTAAATCATGCACAACCCTGATGACAAGCCAAGCAATTGTTTCATACTTTAGTATTCTCAAACTTTTTCAACTTTCACGCAATATATGAGCGTGAGCCATGGACATAGCACTATAGGTGGAATAGAATGGTGGTTGTGGAGAAGACAAAAAGGAGAAGATAGTCTCACATCAACTAGGCGTATCAACGGTCTACGGAGGTGCCCATCAATAGATATCAATGTGAGTGAGTAGGGATTGCCATGCAACGGATGCACTAGAGCTATAAGCGTATGAAAGCTCAACAAAAGAAACTAAGTGGGTGTGCATCCAACTTGCTTGCTCACGAAGACCTAGGACATTTTGAGGAATCCCATCACTAGAATATACAAGCCAAGTTCTACAATAAAAAATTCCCACTAGTATATGAAAGTGACAACACAGGAGACTCTCTATTATGAAGATCATGGTGCTACTTTGAAGCACAAGTGTGGTAAAAGGATAGTAGCATTGCCCCTTCTCTCTTTTTCTCACATTTTTTATTTTTTATTTTTTTATTTTTTGATCTGGGCCTTTTCTCTTTTTTTATGGCCTCTTTTTTTTCTCTTTTTTTCGTCGGGAGTCTCATCCCGACTTGTGGGGGAATCATAGTCTCCATCATCCTTTCCTCACTGGGACAATGCTCTAATAATGATGATCATCACACTTTTATTTACTTACAACTCAAAAATTACAACTCGATACTTAGAACAAAATATGACTCTATGTGCATGCCTCCGGTGGTGTACCGGGATGTGCAATGAATGAAGAGTGACATGTATGAAAGAATTATGAACAGTGGCTTTGTGTAACATCCCAAAATTCTAAATTTTGGAATGTTATATTAAATAGATAGTTATGATTGATTGTTTGATTGATTGTGTGAAATTGAGTGAAATTCGAATCTATTGAAAGTTAAATGAGAGGGAATAGAAGGACTTTCCCAAACTTTCATCTTTGCTTTTTGATCTACTTGAATTCAAATTCTTTTCAAATACAAAACCCTGGAGAGAAGATGACATGACTTCTTCCATTTAAATAAATGAAAAGGGTTTATTAAAATATTTGAATTCCATTCGGAACTATTTCAAATTCAGAAACTTTAAGCAACTCAATGATTTTCACGAGAGAAGATAAAATGACTTCTTCAAAACATATGAAATATGAGTTGGAAGTTTCGAAGAACTCAAATTTAAAGTCCTTTTGAAATTATTTTCAATTTGGAGTTATTTGAGTTTTATTCAAATTATTTTTCTCCAAAAATAAAATACATGGAAATTAGGGTAAAATGATTCCCTACATCAGAAAATGGGCAAAAAATAAATTTGAAATCATTTTGGTATTTTTAAAATGATTTTTACTTGACTTTTATTAGAGCTATAACACTTTTTGCTTTATTTGAATTTTTATAGATTTTATTTGATGCTAGAAAAATGTTCAGGTTGTAGAAAATAATTTTCTGACATTTTTGATATATTATATGCCTATATAATATATTTTTATTATTAATTTGTTTGTGTGAGAAAATGTTTTTTTAAAGAGAGACTTCTTTCCCCGCGGGCCAACTGGGCCGAAGCCCAGCCAGCCGGCCCAGCCAAGCGCCACGCCCCGCTCGTCCCTGAGCTCGGGACGGACTCCCACACCCGCACGGCGTCGCCCCCGCCGTACGCCGCCCGGATTCGATGCGCCACATGTCTTCCGTTTATTCGTCGTCGGTGCCATGTCATTTGCCTGCGTGTTGCATTTTGCCATGTCATCATCTGCATTTCATCTGCATGTTTTTCAAAACTTGCATCCGGTCCTTTTCCGCGTTGTCCGTTTCGCGATCCGACACTCCAGACGCACCCGTCGCCCCTCTCAGACCTTGTTTCGTGAGCGGGATAAAAACGTTCTCGGAATGGGCCGAGATTTTCCGAGTGGCCTTGGTATATCACCGACAGACCGCCCGTCAAATTTCGTTCATTTGGAGGTCGTTTGATACCCCAACGGTTAACTGCGTACCCCGAAAGCCCCTTTTGTCTTGCAGCCCAACACCCCTCCAAATCCGCCCACTAGCCCATCCTAACCCCCTCCATGCTCTCGGTCGTTCGATCATGATCGTGTGGGCGAAAACCGTACCTCATTTGGACTCTCCTAGCTCCCTCTACCTATAAATAGACCTCCCCCTCCTTTTTTCGCGGATGAATCCTACCCTAACCCAAGCTCCCCTCCTCTTCGCGCCGCCGGACATGTCCGCGCCTCCGGCGGACGAACCGCGCCACCGCCCCATGCCCAATCAGCGCCCGCCACCTGTCCCCGCCGCCGTCTCCACCGCGCCAGGCCCGCCGGGCCCGGATCGGGCCCGCGGGGCCTATCTCGCCGCCGCCGCGACCCGCGGGCGCCGCCCCGTGCGTCGCCTTGCCCCGAGCGACCCCGCCGCCGTCAAGTCTGTCGCCGCCTAGCCGGACCACCGCACGCGCCTCCCCGTCGAACCCCGCCGCCGACCCGCGCCGTGCCGCGCCCTCCGCCGACTTCGCCTGCGGCGGCCACCGCGGGCCGCGCCGGCCCCGTCGCCCTGCCCCAGCTCCACCCCCACCTCGCGTCGGCGCCCCGCTCCGCCGGGCCGCCTCTCGCCGCCACACGTGCCCCACCGCCATGGACGCTGGCGCCCGCTCGCCGGATCTGCCCCGCGCCACCCGGAGCTCCTCGTCCCGGATCCGGCCGGGCTAGACCAGATCCACCAGCCCGCCGATCCAAACGCCTCCGCCCGTCCCATTCATCTCCATCCCGGAACCCCGAGATCCAGTTTCCCGCGAGGTCTAAATTCCTCCAAGTCCTTAATTTTCTACATTACGTGGCTCTGTTCATCACATCATATCTCCTCGTATACTACTCCGTTTTGCATCCATGATATATCGAAATGTTCATCATGGGATGCTGTGCACTTTGTTCCATTGTGCCATGCTTGTTTGAGATCATATTGATACTCTAATCATCGTTGCAAGAGTGCTATATGTTGTTAACTGCTGTCTGTTATCAGAACTTGGAGATTTGTCTTTTCATTGCATTTTGTGTGCATCCTATGAGCATGAGCTCTACATGTGTTTTGAACTACATCATGCCATATTTACAGGGGTGCTTGTCTTGTATTTTTGTGATCTATGTGGTGACTAGCACAAGCATGCAAAGTAGCCTCCATGATGTTGCTGATTTCTGTGACAAGTCATTTCTGCTGAGTTGTCTGTTATATTTTGTTGCTATGTTGCCATGCTGCTACCATGAGTTCTATGCATAATCTGGAGATGTTCACTAAGGATGTTTTGTTATAAATGTTATTCTGTTTCCATCCATGCCCTTAGTTGTATTTATAGACTGCTGTAGCTTGTTGCACACTTGCTCTCAAATTGCTAAATAATGTTGTTGTCAGCCTGTTATCATGAAGTTCAGTTTTTCCATAATGTTTTGCTAGTGATCCATGCACCCTATGAACTTGATCTTGCCATGCTTAGCTTCATAATTATTCCATATTACTGTTGGTCACCTTTTCATGCCATGTGTTGCTCTATGCTGAGTTGTACAAGCTCACCAACATGCCTACTTATTGTTGTTCCTGCCATGTACTGTTATTTTCAGTCTGAATCTGTCATATTACTTGCTATGTTTACATGGGTGCCACCATATCTTCTGTGCCTTTTTGGCTCGTGATCATTAAGGGACTTTTGTTCTATGCGATTAGTAGATTCATGTCATGCCTTTGTTTGCTATGATATGTTCCTGTAGCATGTTGTTTGATAGCTCTAAACTTTGCAACCTGATGTTATTTCTGCCATGTCCAGTGATTTCTGCCAAGTCTGTGAAACTGTTATTATTTGCAATCTTGCTATGTCCTTTTGAGCATGTTGTAGTGATTTCTGGGAATAGCTCAGTGTCCATGTTTTGTAATGCTTTACCTGTACTTCATGTCCATGCCTTTTGTTTTTATGTTGGGGTGCTGTAACATATGCTCATGATGCTTGCAAAATGCCTAGTTGTTGTTTTGGACAGATTGTTGTTATATCTTGTTTGGAGTGTATGTGTTGCACCGTTGCTCCGTTTTGAGCTTGCTCTATATGAAACTTGAAACTTGCTTAGTTTTGCATGTAGTTTCATCTTACGTTGTTGCATCCTTGTTTTGAGTGTGTTCGTTTGATATTTGAATGTATTTTGCATCAATGCCATGTTTAACTTGTTTTGCTCATATCTTCTAGGCCGTAGCTCCGATTTAAACGAACTTTATATGTAACTTGACTAGAATTTCATGTAGATCATCTTGGTGCATATTAACTTGCTGTTTAATAACTTGAACATAAGGTTTATTTAGATCTGGACCAATTTCGAAACTTGCATATGAGGACTTACCGGATTTGTTATATGTTGTTTCCAGCCTCATTTAAACTTGCCTTGATGTGTTGCTCTTGTATGCATCATCTCTTGCCATGAGTAGCCTCATGTAGATTTGTCATGCATCATGTTTGGTTGTGCATCATGCCTTGTTATGTGTTGTGTGTTTACCTTGTTGTTTGCTTCTTTCCGGTTGTGCTTCTTCTCAATAGTTTCCGTTTTGTTGCGTTCGTGAGGATCCGTTCGTCTACGTTTGGTTCGTCTTCGTGGCTTCATCTTCTTCATGGACTCGTTCTTCTTCCTAGCGGGATTTCAGGCAAGATGACCGTCACCTTGGATCTCATTACTATCATTGCTATGCTAGTTGCTTCGTTCTATCGCTATGTTGCGCTACCTATCACTTGCTCTTCAAGCCTCCCAAATTGCCATGAAACCACCTCTAACCTTTGTCACCCTTCCTAGCAAACCATTGTTTGGCTATGTTACCGCTTTTTGCTCAGCCCCTCTTATACCGTTGCTAGTTGCAGGTGAAGATGAAGATTGCTCCATGTTGGATTATGTTTATGTTGGGCATATCTCTCACGTGTCGAGGCACGACTTAGAGGCATAACCGCATTGTAGGTTTTGTCGCAAGAAGGGTCATCTTCACACAATCCCATGTAATGAACAAGAATGGGATAAAGAGTTGGCTTACAATCGCCACTTCACACAATACATAAATAAATTCATACATCATTCAAGATACACACATAGACCGACTACGGTCAAATCCAAATAAAAAGAAGATAACCCCAAATGCTAGATCCCTGATCGTCCCCAACTGGGCACCACTACTGATCATTAGGAAAACGAAACATAGTAACGACCAAGTTCTTCATCGAGCTCTCACTTGAGCTGGGTAGCATCGCCTGCACTGGTATCATCGGCACCTGCAACTGTTTTGGTAGAATCTGTGAGTCACGAGGACTCAGCAATCTCACAACCGCGAGATCAAGACTATTTAAGCTTATAGGAAGGATGGGGTAATGAGGTGGAGCTGCAGCAAGCACTAAGCAAATATGGTGGCTAACATACGCAAATAGGAGCGAGAAGAGGAGCAATGCAACGGTCGTGAACTAGAAGTGATCAAGAAGTGATCCTGAAACTACTTACGTTCAAGCATAACACAAGAACCGTGTTCACTTCCCGGACTCCGCCGAAAAGAGACCATCACGGCTACACACGCGGTTGATGCATTTTAATTTAAGTCAAGTGTCAAGTTCTCTACAACCGGACGTTAACAAATTCCCATCTCCCACATAACCGCGGGCACGGCTCTCGAATGTTTATACCCTGCAGGGGTGTCCCAACTTAGCCCATCACAAGCTCTCACGGTCAACGAAGGATATTCCTTCTCCCAGAAAGACCCGATCAGTCTCGGAATCCCGGTTTACAAGGCATTTCGATAATGGTAAAACAAGACCAGCAAAGCCGCCCGATGTGCCAACAAATCCCGATAGGAGCTGCACATATCTCGTTCTCAGGGCACACCGAATAAGTCAAGCTATGAGTAAAACCAGTCCTCAAGTTGCCCCGAGGTGGCCCTGCAGGTTGCTCGGTTCGGACCAACACTCGAAGGAGCACTGGCCCGGGGGGTTAAAATAAAGATGACCCTTGAGTCTGCAGAACCCAAGGGAAAAAGGCTTAGGTGGCAAATGTTAAAACCAAGGTTGGGCCTTGCTGGAAGAGTTTTATTCAAAGCGAACTGTCAAGGGGGTCCCATAAATCACCCAACCGCGTAAGGAACGCAAAATCAAGGAACATAACACCGGTATGACGGAAACTAGGGCGGCAAGAGTGGAACAAAACACCAGGCATAAGGCCGAGCCTTCCACCCTTTACCAAGTATATAGATGCATTAATTAAGATAAGATATATTGTGATATCCCAACATAAACGTGTTCCAACATGGAGCAATCTTCAACTTCACCTGCAACTAACAACGCTATAAGAGGGGCTGAGCAAAAGCGGTAACATAGCCAAACAACGGTTTGCTAGGAAAGAATGGTTAGAGGCTTGACATGGTAATATGGGAGGCATGATATAACAAGTGGTAGGTAGCGCAACATAGAAATAGAGCGAAACAACTAGCAAGCAAAGATTGAAGTGATTTCGAGGGTATGGTCATCTTGCCTGAGATCCCGCAAGGAAGAAGAACGGGTCCATGAAGAAGACAAACAGACGTAGTCGAACGAATCCTCACAACTCCGGAACGAAACCGAAGCTAATGAGAGAAGCAACCCGGAAAGAAGCAAGCAACATGGTAAACAACCATCACATAAAAATGGCATGATGCACAATCAAGTATGATGCATGTCCGGTTTAATGATTCATGGCATGGCAAAGTGCAACAAACAACGCTACAAATTAAGTGGAGCTCAATATGCAACGAGTTGCATATTGACGAAACAACACATCAAATATTTAGTTTTCTCCCGTTTATGTACCCAACAATATTAAATGTTATTAAACATGGCAAGGGGTGAAGCATAATTAAACTAACTATTTAGGCAAGTTTAAATGAGGCCGAAAACAACAAACAACAATTCCGGAAAATCCCCATATGCGTATTTTGTATTTGCTACTGTTCTGCCCTAAACACAATTTTAATGTTGTTAAACATCAAAATAAAGTGCACCATGTTAAACTAGGCATTTTTCCACCCCATTTACATATAAAGTTTATTAAATTTGGAGCTACGGTTATTTAGTTATAAAATAAATCATGTTAGCATGGCATTTATGCAAAATAAATGTAAACAGCAATTTAGACATTTTAAACATGGCTGAAAGTTGGATATTATGAAACTAGACAGAATTCTAAGCATTTAACATATATAAGTCATTTTAATCCGATGCACGGTTATTTACTTGTGAGCAATTTAAAATAATGGCATCCTCCTGTAATTATGCATGCACTGGATAAATGGAAAAAAATCGCACGGACTGGAAAAAAACGCTACACGGGCTAAATCTGGATCTGGGCAAGGGTTGCTCACATGGGCTCTTGGCCCGGTCGGTGGAGGAGGCCCAAGAGGGGCGGCGCTGGGCCTTGACGCTTGCATCCCAGGCGGTCGAGGATGCAGGGGGGGTCAACGCTCGGACGGGCGAGCGAGCTGCCGCTGCTCGTTACTGAAGGACAGAAACAGCAGCAGGGGAACAGCGGCGCGATGCAGGGGCTTGGCAAGGCGGCCTCGCCGGAGACTGGCCGGAACAAGACTGAGACGGCGGGATCCGACGGAGGGGCGTTGGAGATGGCCAGATCTGGGCCAGAGGCGGATGTTGGCGGCTTCCGCGAGCGGCGGTCGTTCCTGCAGCGGTTAAGTACAGAGAGAGAGGGAGATCGTGAGGGAGAGAGAAGGGAATGAGAGGAAGCAGAAGGAAATAGAGGGGGAACGCGGCGGTCCTGCTGGTGCTCCGGAAGTTGTTTGGGCAGCAGCGACGAGGTGCTCGGGCACGCGGGGTGCACGGCAGCGCAAGGGGGAGCTCGGCGCCAACGGCTTCGGGAACGAGGCAGAGGAGGCGGCTCAGGGATCGGGCGCGCGAGGCGATGGTCGAGGAGCTCGGGGCCCTCTTAGTCCAGATCGAGCGAGGGTGTTGGAGACACGAGATCGAGGGAATCAGGAGCAGCGCTCGTTGGCTCGGGCTCGATCCCGAGGAATGAGGAGGCTGGTCAGGGAGGATTTGGACCATGGGTGCGGGCTCTAGTTTGTGGGGATCGATGGATTTGGAAGTTTTGGTGGTGGCTGGTTGGTGCGAAGGGGATCCCGAGGTGGGAGAATGACAGTGGCGGCGGCGGCGGAGGATTTGATGGATGGGACAGCTAGGGCTAGGGTTTCATCTATTTATATAGCACGAGGATTTTGGTTAGGGGTATATGGTCCCTCCGATTTTAATCGGACGGTCGAGAAATAAATAGATAGGGAGTCTAAATAAGAAAACGGAGATATTTTATAGATGTTAGGAGATGATCTGAATGCAACGGTGATGACTGAGCGGATCGGCATCGGGACACTTTCGGACGCGCGCGAGGGGTCTGAGTAAAGTGTAGAGAGGGTCAAACGGTCAGACAAGAGGGAATCGAAAACCCGGTTGGACTCGGATCAGTCAACGAAGGCAAGGGGGGAACGCGGCAACTATGAACGAACCACGAGTTTTATGAAAACATGCGGAAGCAATGCGGATGATGCGATGATGAATGCAACAAACAAATAAAACACACAACGATAACGAAAAATATGGAAGGCATCTGGAGCGTCGGTCTTGGGGCATTACAACACTCCACCACTACAAGAGGATCTCGTCCCGAGATCTAAGATGGCATCGGGGAGAAACGGAAGAGGAAGATAAAAGGTAAAACTAAGTTGCTTCTTCGACGAATGAGTGAAACCGAGGAACCTTAGGAGGTTAAACAATTTTTGAAAAGAATACAACGGAGATGAACGAAGTTGAAAACACTCCATTAGATAAGAAGAACATGGGATACGACGAGAACTAAGTGGTTAAGTGACAAGATAGATATTGAAACCACTCCAGTTAAAACAAGATAGAGAAGGAATAACAATGATATAATTTGGGCAGCACTCCGACTGTAAATGGAAGGAATTGAACATGATCTTGACAAGATGAGAGGATACTTGAAAAGAGGACACGACACTGCGGTTGAATAGATAAGCACGAAAAGAACATGGTCCTCATAATCCGAGATGATGAGTGAAGAGAGCAACATCACAATGCCTCCAGAACGAAAGAATAGAAGTTGGATCGTTGGAAAGGAAAGAATTGAGAAGAAAAAGATATCTTCTGCCACAACTAAATTTGAAAAGCATCCTTAAAAAGAAGGATTGAACAGAGTTGCTGGAAAAATCAACAACGAAAAGAACAAGCTTGTTGTGGGCTTATGGAAAACATCTCAAAAACTTGAGGTGAAATCCTGCCACTAACGGAAAAACAATAGATTGGATTGATATGAACAAGGAGACGAGAAACATATTTCGCCGGGAGGATAAATGAAGAACTTGGGTCATTTATGAGCACCATAAATAGCAAAAGTCCTTGGGGAAAGCTTTAGGTGAAATATAACCCAAGATAACTCCAACAAAGAGATTAAAGGATTTAAAATACCTCATTCTTGACAACATGTGAAACATGGAACATGGATGGAAATTGTCAAGAAGGACATAACACCACCTCAAAAGATAAGGTAGGAAGAATTGCACTTCGGAATGCAAGATGAAGAATGCTTGAACTCCTCAAAACAAAACATGTGTTGAGCAGCATGTTTATCTTTGAATAAAGCTTGGCGGATCTTAACTTCGAGAAAAATCTTGAAGAACAATTCGAGAATGAAAGGCATCCTCGATGAACCATCATGTAGAGCCTCCATGAAGAACTCCGGTACAAAAAGGATGATAAAATGAAAGAGAAGTTGAGAACAAAAGGTGAAGCCTTGCGATGATTTAGATGGAGCTTCACGACGAGATAATGCGGAAAACTTGGAACTCCGGCGAGGCGGCGACAGACTTGATGGCGGCGGGGCTGAGCTCGCCGGCGGTGGGGTCGCTCGGGGCAAGGCGACGCATGGGGCGGCGCCCGCGGGTCGCGGCGGCGGCGGGATGGGCCCCGCGGGCCCGATCCGGGCCCAACGGGCCTAGCGCGGTGGAGACGGCGGCGGGGACAGGTGGCGGGCGCTGATTGGGCATGGGGCGGCGGCGCGGCTTGTCCGGCGGAGGCGCGGACATGTCCGGCGGCGCGAAGTGGAGGGGAGCTAGGGTTAGGGTAGGATTCATCCGCGAAAAAAGGAGGGGGAGGTCTATTTATAGGTAGAGGTAGCTAGGAGAGTCCAAATGAGGTGCGGTTTTCGCCCACACAATCGTGATCGAACGACCGAGAGCATGGAGGGGGTTAGGATGGGCTAGTGGGCGGATTTGGAGGGGTGTTGGGCTGCAAGACAAAAGGGGCTGTCGGGGTACGCGGTTAACCGTTGGGGTCTCAAACGACCTCCAAATGGAACGAAATTTGACGGGCGGTCTGTCGGTGATATACCAAGGCCACTCGGCAAATCTCGGCCCATTCCGAGAACGTTTTTATCCCGCTCACGAAGCAAGGTCTGAGAGGGGCGACGGGTGCGTGTGGGAGTGTTGGATCGCGAAACGAACAACGCGGAAAAGGACCGGATGCATGTTTTAAAAAACATGCAGATGAAATGCAGATGATGACATGGCAAAATACAACACGCAGGCAAATGACATGGCACCGACGGCGAATAAACGGAAGACATGTGGCGCATCGAATCCGGGGCGTTACACTGGACTCCCTCCGCCGCCTCTCCGTTGCCCCTCCCGCACGCCACTTCCCTGCCTCCCTCCTATAAAGCCGCCCCGGCTCCCCTCGTCCCCTCTCTGCTCGCGCCGCCGCCCACCGCATCTCGCGCCCCGCCGCCGCACTTCACGCCGCCACTGCTCGCCGTCGCCCGCAGCCAGCCGCGCCGCCGCCGCGCATCCGCGCCGCCCCGCGCCACATCGCCGAACGCCGCCGCCGCCCCGACGCCCGTGCCGGAGTTCGCCGCCGGCCGAAACCCGATCCGCCGCCCCGGTCTGCCCGACCCACCGGTTTTCTTCGAACCGTCGCGAACCGGTAAAACCACCACCCGGTTTTTCCTTTTTTTATTAGAATAGGTTTTTCTTTTAAAAACCGATCGGTTAGTTATTTAGCGAGCGTTCACTAGGTTAGGTCTTCGCAGCAAACAGTTTTCGTTCTGTTAGGTTCTGTAACGAACGTTCGTTGCTTAGTATTTTTCTTTTTCTTTTTAATTTCTGCCAGGGACCCGTTTGTGAATAAACAATTTTACAGATTAGCCCCTGGTTTTCAAACGACCGCATCATTTTACTTGTTTGTCCAAATCCAACGAAACCAACGCCCACTTCATTACGGTCCCCTCTATCCAGTAATCCAACTCAAACATGTTTTTGAAATTTTAAAATTTGAATTAGACCAGATTTGAATTCAAACTTTGTTTGATCGTAACTTGAGTTTTATAACTCCGTTTGAGTTGATTCTTTGTGCAAGTTAAAGCTCTTGACCTAAACTTTCTGATAAGGCCAAATTCACCTAATTTTGGTACTGTTAGAAATTGTTTTATGTTGCCAGAGTTATTTGCTTGGTTTTAATGTTCCCCGAATTGTCTTTTCGTTCTTTCCGATCTTTTGAGTGATTGCTTATGTGTGGTTACTATTGCTTGCTTACGATAGATTGACCGGAGTGTGACGAGTAGAACTATCAAGAGTTTTGAGTGTGAATCGTCTTCATCAACAGTACAGGCAAGTTCACACTTTGATCATATCCCTTTCATACCCAGTTTTTATGCATTAGTTTCACCCTCAAACATTGCATGAGTAGGATTGATAACCTGCGTATTGGGAAGTAGTTGATGAGGTAGGAACCTATTACCCTGCATTCAAACCTTGGGAGTTACTTTTACGTTGCTTACATTGCTATGCTATGCTTGTAGACGTGGTTTGGGTTTGAGTGTATTCATGACAGCTGTGAGTATTCTTAATTAATGGATAACTTAAGGTGGCAACTTTAATACACATCTGAGTGGATTGAGGCACCTGGGGTATCCAGTGATTGCCTGTATTTTTTTGGAAATCCCGGGGTACTGTGTGATTCTCCTATGGACTGCCACCCAGGCTCAAAGGGATCATGAGATTATTCATGCTAGAAACTTCCGTGTGAAGCCACAAGACATTATGGGCTCTGGCATAGTTGAGTATTTGTGTGACCTCTTTGAGTGGTAGGCTAGCACATGTAGGGGATGTAGGTGGTACTGTCTACCCAGAGTAAAGAGTTAACGCTTCTGAAAGACTGTGTCTCGGTCATCCGTTTCTCAAACACCATGTAGTGCGAGAAATCCAACGGAGGAGATCGAGTCTTGTGGGGAAAAGTGCGCAAACCTCTGCAGAGTGTACAAACTAATCATGATTAGTCGTGTCCCCGGTTATGGACATCTTGAGTATCTAGTTCTTGGATTATCATGTTGATCTCATCACTCTATAATTAATTGTTGGGTTGTTAAATTACTTTTTAATTGGGATTCAGATGGGGTTTACCATTCTCAATGTTTTCAACAAACTTTGTAGTTAAATAAAATGTACTCCTTTGCAGTAGGGAAAATTTGGCTTTTCGCAAAAACATTATAACCATCGAGTTTTCCACCAGCCAAATATGCATGTAGTTATAGCCTTTATTCATCATTATCCTATGGTGTGAATTTGCCAGTACATTCAATGTACTGACCCTTTGTGGCTGCAACGTCTCATGTTGCAGGACTTCTTACGACGAGTAAGTGATACGTTAGGGTTACGATTTCTACACTCAACTTTGTCGTTGGTGTTGATGGAAATCCACAACCTTGTTGTTACTTCCGCTATTTGGATTGAGGTAATAGTATTTACGTTACTTTATACATGTGATTTACCTCTGTTATAAATCCTCGAGTACTGTGTGTGTCAGCATACCGATCCAGGGATGACACTTATGCACAGAGACTTGACCGCCTGAGGTCGGGTCGCTACAAGATGGTATCAGAGCACATGTTAACTGTAGGACGTGACCCCTAGGAACTGGCAAGCCCATAGGAAGGATTTTCTCTAAAACTTTCTTTTTCAAAAAAGAACTTTTACCTCTCTTCTTTTCTGAGCTTTATCAAAATATTCCCTTTTAGTTAGACTATATCCCTTTCCCCTTTTGACCACTCGAAGATTCGACTGATGAGACCACTCTAAGAAGTACAAGATATCGGACAACCACGACCACTACGGAATGAAGGAGATTTTACCGTGCATCTGAATAATGGAAACTACAATAGTTGAAGACTCCGAAGACTAGGAGAATTTGTAGGCTATGAAGAATTTCCAGATATTGTATGACCTAGTAAGGCTCCCCTAATGGAACTTGGCAGACTATAGAAGTTGTCAATACCTGAGATCAAGGTGTATTGGGGAAAGACCGGATCATGGAGCTTTAGAACTCAAAGTATTGTCAAGAAAACCCTAAGGCAGGAGATATCAACTATGGAGTGATAGCTCATGGAAATGACAAGAGCAGAAACACGGCTATCCATGGTGTTATCGCCCGCTTATGCTATTGTCAGCGTGCTGAGTTAAGCATGCATATGCATGGAAGGATTGGATGGTAGAAGGCTAATGGAGCACCTATCAGCAAAAGATGAAGTTTTAACCTTAGCTGGTGTATCACCAGGATCTGGGGTATTACATCAAGAAGTTTAAGATGGACCTGCAGGAAGCTATATTTGACAAAGAAGTATTTCGTGAAGAACTCAGGACCCGGAAGCTGAAAGTAGCCAAACTGGAGGAGCAAAACCTTGAGACACCGGAGATTCGTCAGGAACTGACGGACAGTACGACCATGGTTCATGCCAAGGATGTTGAAACCCAGAAGTTTGGAGTGCAACTGCAGAATATTAAAGGACGTCATGAGAGACTTCGCGTCAACAGAGGATCTGGCAAAAGAACTTGAGAAAGACAAGCATGATCGGAACAAGCCATTGGAGGCATGAACAAGACTTGAAGAGTTTGGCGACGTTGAAGATTTATTGACCTTTAGAAGACCAAACCCCTGTTATACACTTACGTTAGATGCGACGTTTGTGAGCTGTCATTTGTTTGATGTTTTCCCGACAGCCACAAAATAAAATATGTCTTTTCAAAAACCATTGTTTGCCTTGTGTGTATCTCTCTCTATCTCTCTTATCTCACCCCAAAACCCTTGGACCCAATAGAGGATGAATGGAGATGAGCTTGTATTTTCTGGACTGACGAGTCAATTGGAGACAGACCGATGGATCCAGAACATGGAAGATCATATGAAGAATAACCCTATAGCTGGAAAGGATATGACCCAGCATGCTCTTCAGTGCTTTGAAAGAGGTGCTGCTACTTGGTGGAGGATGTACCAAACCATCAATGGATGGAAAGGAGTAACCACTTGGAAAGAATTTAAGTTGACTTTGCCAAAGTCTCGGTTTGAGTCCCAGAAATTGAAGCCATATGGAAAGGATATGAAGAAACATTCTGCATGCAAGATTTGTGGACAAATAGGACACACCCATAAAGAACACAAGGATGATTGCCCTAATTGTGAAGGAAGTCACCCAGCTGAAGAATGCCCAACTAGGCAGATTACTTGTTTCTTGTGTGAAGGGACTACCCACTACCCTGTTGGGGAACATAGTAATTTCAAAATTTTCCTACGCACATGCAAGATCATGGTGATGCATAGCAACGAGAGAGGAGAGTGTTGTCCACGTACCCTCATAGACCGAAAGCGGAAGCGTTAGCACAACACGGTTGATGTAGTCGTACGTCTTCACGATCCGACCGATCAAGTACCGAACGCACGGCACCTCCGAGTTCAGCACACGTTCAGCCCGATGACGTCCCTCGAACTCCGATCCAGCCGAGTGTTGAGGGAGAGTTTCGTCAGCACGATGGCGTGGTGACGATGATGATGTTCTACCGACGCAGGGCTTCGCCTAAGCACCGCTACAGTAGTATCGAGGTGGACTATGGTGGAGGGGGGCACCGCACACGGCTAAAAGATCAAATCAATTGTTGTGTCTCCAAGGGGTGCCCCCCTCCCCGTATATAAAGGAGTGGGGGAGGGGGAGGGCCGGCCCTCTCTATGGCGTGCCCTAGGAGGAGTCCTACTCCCACCGGGAGTAGGATTCCCCCCTTCCAAGTAGTAGGAGTAGGAGTCAAGGAAAGGGGAGAGAGAAGAGAAGGAAGGAGGGGGCGCAGCCCCTCCCCCTAGTCCAATTCGGACTAGGCCTTGGGGGGCGCCCAGCCTCTCCTCTCTCTTTCCCCTAAAGCCCAATAAGGCCCATATACTCCCCGGCGAATTCCCGTAACTCTCCGGTACTCCGAAAAATACCCGAATCACTCGGAACCTTTCTGATGTCCGAATATAGTCGTCCAATATATCGGTATGTTACTTGCCCGAGATTCGATCGTCGGTATCGCAATACCTAGTTCAATCTCGTTACCGGCAAGTCTCTTTACTCGTTCTGTAATACATCATCCTGCAACTAACTCATTAGTTGCAATGCTTGCAAGGCTTATAGTGATGTGCATTACCGAGTGGGCCCAGAGATACCTCTCCGACAATCGGAGTGACAAATCCTAATCTCGAAATACGCCAACCCAACAAGTACCTTCGGAGACACCTGTAGAGCACCTTTATAATCACCCAGTTACGTTGTGACATTTGGTAGCACACAAAGTGTTCCTCCGGTAAATGGGAGTTGCATAATCTCATAGTCATAGGAACATGTATAAGTCATGAAGAAAGCAATAGCAACATACTAAACGATCAAGTGCTAAGCTAACGGAATGGGTCAAGTCAATCACATCATTCTCTAATGATGTGATCCCGTTAATCAAATGACAACTCATGTCTATGGCTAGGAAACTTAACCATCTTTGATTCAACGAGCTAGTCAAGTAGAGGTATACTAGTGACACATTGTTTTGTCTATGTATTCACACATGTATCAAGTTTCCGGTTAATACAATTCTAGCATGAATAATAAACATTTATCATGAAATAAGGAAATAAATAATAACTTTATTATTGCCTCTAGGGCATATTTCCTTCAGTCTCCCACTTGCACTAGAGTCAATAATCTTGTTCACATCGCCATGTGATTTAACATCAATAGTTCACATCTTTATGTGGTTAACACCCATAATTCACATCGATATGTGACCAACACCCAAAGGGTTTACTAGAGTCAGTAATCTAGTTCACATCGCTATGTGATTAACACCCAAAGAGTACTAAGGTGTGATCATGTTTTGCTTGTGAGAGAAGTTCAGTCAACGGGTCTGCCATATTCAGATCCGTATGTATTTTGCAAATTTCTATGTCGACAATGCTCTGCACGGAGCTACTCTAGCTAATTGCTCCCACTTTGAATATGTATCCAGATTGAGACTCAGAGTCATCTGGATCAGTGTCAAAACTTGCATCGACGTAACCCTTTACAATGAACCTTTTGTCACCTCCATAATCGAGAAACATATCCTTATTCCTCTAAGGATAATTTTGACCGTTGTTCAATGATCTACTCCTAGATCACTATTGTACTCCCTTGCCAAACTCAGTGTAGGGTATACAATACATCTGGTACACAGCATGGCATACTTTATAGAACCTATGGCTGAAGCATAGGGAATGACTTTCATTCTCTTTCTATCTTCTGCCGTGGTCGGGATTTTGAGTCTCACTCAATTTCACACCTTGTAACACAGGTAAGAACTCTTTCTTTGACTGTTCCATTTTGAACTACTTCAAAATCTTGTCAAGGTATGTATTCATTGAAAAAACTTATCAAGCGTCTTGATCTATCTCTATAGATCTTGATGCTCAATATGTAAGCAGCTTCACCGAGGTCTTTCTTTGAAAAACTCCTTTCAAACACTCCTTTATGCTTTGCAGAATAATTCTACATTATTTCCTATCAACAATATATCATTCACATATACTTATCAGAAATGTTGTAGTGCTCCCACTCACTTTCTTGTAAATACAGGCTTCACCGCAAGTCTGTATAAAACTATATGCTTTGATCAACTTATCAAAGCGCATATTCCAACTCCGAGATGCTTGCACCAGTCCATAGATGGATCGCTGGAGCTTGCATATTTTGTTAGCACCTTTAGGATTGACAAAACCTTCTGGTTGCATCATATACAACTCTTCTTTAATAAATCCATTAAGGAATGCAGTTTTGTATATCCATTTGCCAGATTTCATAAAATGCGGCAATTGCTAACATGATTCGGACAGACTTAAGCATAGATACGAGTGAGAAACTCTCATCGTAGTCAACACCTTGAACTTGTATAAAACCTTTTGCAACAATTCTAGCTTTGTAGATAGTAACACTACTATCAGCGTCCGTCTTCCTCTTGAAGATCCATTTATTTTCTATGGCTTGCCGATCATCGGGCAAGTCAACCAAAGTCCACACTTTGTTCTCATACATGGATCCCATCTCAGATTTCATGGCCTCAAGCCATTTCGCGGAATCTGGGCTCATCATCGCTTCCTCATAGTTCGTAGGTTCGTCATGGTCAAGTAACATGACCTCCAGAACAGGATTACCGTACCACTCTGGTGCGGATTTCACTCTGGTTGACCTACGAGGTTCGGTAGTAACTTGATCTGAAGTTACATGATCATCATCATTAGCTTCCTCACTAATTGGTGTAGGAGTCACAGGAACAGATTTCTGTGATAAACTACTTTCCAATAAGGGAGCAGGTACAGTTACCTCATCAAGTTCTACTATCCTCCCACTCACTTCTTTCGAGAGAAACTCCTTCTCTAGAAAGGATCCATTCTTAGCAACAAATATCTTGCCTTTGGATCTGTGATAGAAGGTGTACCCAACTGTCTCCTTTGGGTATCCTATGAAGACACATTTCTCCGATTTGGGTTTGAGCTTATCAGGATAAAACATTTCACATAAGCATTGCAACCCCAAATTTTAAGAAATGACAACTTTTGGTTTCTTGCCAAACCAAAGTTCATAAGGTGTTGTCTCAACGGATTCAGATGGTGCCCTATTTAACGTGAATGCAGCTGTCTCTAATGCATAACCCCAAAACGATAGTGGTAAATCAATAAGAGACATCATAGATTGCACCATATCTAATAAAGTACGGTTACGATGTTCGGACACACCATTACGTTGTGGTGTTCCAGGTGGTGTGAGTTGCGAAACTATTCCACATTGTTTCAAATGAGGACCAAACTCGTAAATCAAATATTCTCCTCCACGATCAGATCGTAGAAACTTTATTTTCTTGTTACGATGATTTTCCACTTCACTCTGAAATTATATGAACTTTTTAAATGTTTCAGACTTTATGTTTCATCAAGTAGATATACCCATATCTGCTCAAATCATCTGTGAAGGTCGAAGGTCAGAAAATAATGATACCTGCTGCGAGCCTCAATGTTCATCGGACCACATACATCAGTATGTATAATTTCCAACAAATTTGTTGCTCGCTCCATTGTTCCGGAGAACGGCGTTTTAGTCATCTTGCCCAAGAGGCATGGTTCGCAAGCATCAAGTGATTCGTAATCAAGTGATTCCAAAAGCCCATCAGCATGGAGTTTCTTCATGTGCTTTACACTAATATGACCTAAACGGCAGTGCCACAAATAAGTTGCACTATCATTATTAACTTTGCATCTTTTGGCTTCAATATTATGAATATGTGTATCTCTACGATCGAGATCCAACGAACCATTTTCATTGGGTGTGTAACCATATAAGGTTTTATTCATGTAAACAGAACAACAATTATTCTCTAACTTAAATGAATAACTGTATTGCAATAAACATGATCAAATCATATTCATGCTCAACGCAAACACCAAATAACACTTATTTAGGTTCAACACTAATCCCGAAAGTATAGGGAGTGTGCGATGATGATCATATCAACCTTGGAACCACTTCCAATACACATCGTCACTTCATCCTTAACTTGTTTATGTTCATTATGCAACTCCCGTTTCGAGTTACTACTCTTTAGCAACTGAACCAGTATCAAGTACCGAGGGGTTGCTATAAACACTAGTAAAGTACACATCAATAACATGTATATCAAATATACTTTTGTTCACTTTGCCATCCTTCTTATCCGCCAATTATTTGGGGTAATTCCGCTTCCAGTGACCAGTCCCTTTGCAGTAGAAGCACTTAGTCTCAGGTTTAGGTACAGACTTGGGCTTCTTCACTTGAGTAGCAACTTGCTTGCCGTTCTTCTTGAAGTTCCCCTTCTTCCCTTTGTCCTTTTCTTGAAACTAGTGGTCTTGTCAATCATCAACACTTGATGCTTTTCTTGATTTCTACCTTTGTCGATTTCAGCATCACGAAGAGCTTGGGAATTGTTTCCGTTTATCCCTTGCATATTATAGTTCATCACAAAGTTCTAGTAACTTGGTGATAGTGACTAGAGAACTCTGTCAATCACTATCTTATCTGGAAGATTAACTCCCACTTGATTCAAGCGATTGTAGTACCCAGACAATCTGAGCACATGCTCACTGCTTGAGCTATTCTCCTCCATCTTTTAGCTATAGAACTTGTTGGAGACTTCATATCTCACAACTTGGGTATTTTCTTGAAACATTAACTTCAACTCCTGCAACATCTCATATGGTCCATGACGTTCAGAACGTCTTTGAAGTCCCGATTCTAAGTCGTTTAGCATGGTGTAGTAAACTATCAAGTAGTCATCATATTGAGCTAGCCAAACGTTCATAACGTCTGCATCTGCTCCTGCAATAGGTCTTTCACCTAGCGGTGCATCAAGGACATAATTCTTCTGTGCAGCAATGAGGATAAACCTCAGATCACGGATCCAATCCGCATCATTGCTACTAACATCTTTCAACTTAGTTTTCTCTAGGAACATATCAAAAATAAAACAGGGGAGCTAAACGCGAGCAATTGATCTACAACATAGATATGCTAATACTACCAGGACTAAGTTCATGATAAATTAAAGTTCAATTAATCATATTACTTCAGAACTCCCACTTAGATAGACATCCCTCTAATCATCTAAGTGATCACGTGATCCAAATCAACTAAACCATAACCGATCATCACGTGAAATGGAGTAGTTTTCAATGGTGAACATCACTATGTTGATCATATCTACTATATGATTCACGCTCGACCTTTCGGTCTCAGTGTTCCGAGGCCATATCTGCATATGCTAGGTTCGTCAGGTTTAGCCTGAGTATTCTGCATGGGCAAAACTGGCTTGCGCCCGTTGTAGATGGACGTAGAGCTTATCACACCCGATCATCACGTGGTGTCTGGGCACGACGAACTTTGGCAACGGTGCATACTCAGGGAGAACACTTTTATCTTGAAATTTAGTGAGAGATCATCTTATAATGCTACCGTCAATCAAAGCAAGATAAGATGCATAAAATATAAACATCACATGCAATCAATATAAGTGATATGATATGGCCATCATCATCTTGTCCTTGTGATCAACATCTCCGAAGCACCGTCGTGATCACCATCGTCATCGGCGCGACACCTTTTTCTCCATCGTAGCATCGTTGTCGTCTCGCCAATCTTATGCTTCTACGACTATCGCTACCGCTTAATGATAAAGTAAAGCATTACAGGGCGATTGCATTGCATACAATAAACCGACAACCATATGGCTCCTGCTAGTTGCCGACAACTCGGTTACGAAACATGATCATCTCATACAATAAAATTTAGTATCATGTCTTGACCATATCACATCACAACATGCCCTACAAAAACAAGTTAGACCTCCTCTACTTTGTTGTTGCAAATTTTACGTGGCTGCTACGGGCTTAGCAAGAACTGTTCTTACCTACGCATCAAAACCACAACGATAGTTTGTCAAGTTGGTGCTGTTTTAACCTTCGCAAGGACCGAGCGTAGCCACACTCGGTTCAACTAAAGTTGGAGAAACTAACACCCGCCAGCCACCTGTGTGCAAAGCACGTTGGTAGAACCAGTCTCGCGTAAGCATACGCGTAATGTCGGTCCGGGCCGCTTCATCCAACAATACCGCCGAACCAAAGTATGACATGCTGGTAAGCAGTATGACTTATATCGCCCACAACTCACTTGTGTTCTACTCGTGCATATGACATCTACGCATAAAACCTGGCTCGGATGCCACTGTTGGGGAACGTAGTAATTTCAAATTTTTCCTACGCACACGCAATATCATGGTGATGCATAGCAACGAGAGGGGAGAGTGTTGTCCACATACCCTCGTAGAACGAAAGCGGAAGCGTTAGCACAATGCGGTTGATGTAGTCGTACGTCTTCACGATCCGACCGATCAAGTACCGAACGCATGGCACCTCCAAGTTCAGCACACGTTCAGCCCGATGACGTCCCTCGAACTCCGATCCAGCTGAGTGTTGAGGGAGAGTTTTGTCAGCACGACGGCATGGTGACGATGATGATGTTATACCGACGCAGGGCTTCGCCTAAGCACTGCTACAGTATTATCGAGGTGGACTATGGTGGAGGGGGGCACCGCACACGGCTAAAAGATCAAATCAATTGTTGTGTCTCCAAGGGGTGCCCCCCTCCCCGTATATAAAGGAGTGGAGGAGGGGGAGGGCCGGCCCTCTCTATGGCGCGCCCTAGGAGGAGTCCTACTCCCACCGGGAGTAGGATTCCCCCCCCCCTTCCAAGTAGTAGGAGTAGGAGTCAAGGAAAGGGAAGAGAGAAGAGAAGGAAGGAGGGGGCGCAGCCCCTCCCCCTAGTCCAATTCGGACTAGGCCTTGCGGGGCGCCCAGCCTCTCCTCTCTCTTACCCCTAAAGCCGAATAAGGCCCATATACTCCCCGGCGAATTCTCGTAACTCTCCGGTACTCCGAAAAATACCCGAATCACTCGGAACCTTTGCGATGTCCGAATATAGTCGTCCAATATATCGATCTTTACGTCTCGACCATTTCGAGACTCCTTGTCATGTCCCCGATCTCATCCGGGACCCAGAACTACCTTCAGTACATCAAAACACATAAACTCATAATATAACCGTCATCAAACCTTAAGCGTGCGGACCCTACGGGTTCGGGAACAATGTAGACATGACCGAGACACGTCTCCGGTCAATAACCAATAGCGGAACCTGGATGCTCATATTGGCTCCCACATATTCTACGAAGATCTTTATCGGTCAAACCGCATAACAACATACGTTGTTCCCTTTGTCATCGGTATGTTACTTGCCCGAGATTCGATCGTCGGTATCTCAATACCTAGTTCAATCTCGTTACCGGCAAGTCTCTTTACTCGTTCTGTAATACATCATCCCGCAACTAACTCATTAGTTGCAATGCTTGCAAGGCTTATAGTGATGTGCATTACCGAGTGGGCCTAGAGATACCTCTCCAACAATCGGAGTGACAAATCCTAATCTCGAAATACGCCAACCCAACAAGTACCTTCGGAGACACCTGTAGAGCACATTTATAATAACCCAGTTACGTTGTGACGTTTGGTAGCACACAAAGTGTTCCTCCGGTAAACGGGAGTTGCATAATCTCATAGTCATAGGAACATGTAGAAGTCGTGAAGAAAGCAATAGCAACATACTAAACGATCAAGTGCTAAGCTAACGGAATGGGTCAAGTCAATCACATCATTCTCTAATGATGTGATCCCGTTAATCAAATGACAACTCATGTCTATGGCTAGGAAACTTAACCATCTTTGATTCAACGAGCTAGTCAAGTAGAGGTATACTAGTGACACATTGTTTTGTCTATGTATTCAAACATGTATCAAGTTTCTGGTTAATACAATTCTAGCATGAATAATAAACATTTATCATGAAATAAGGAAATAAATAATAACTTTGTTATTGCCTCTAGGGCATATTTCCTTCATACCCTGCTCAGTGTCACACTTACCCCATGGTACAAAGAACCATCCAGCAGTAGAAATAAGCACTGAAAGGAGCCCTCATGAAAATTCTAGAAGAACCAGTGTTGAAGAAAGAGGTGGAGGACACACCCAAAGAAGAACCAATTAAACCCTGCACCAAGTCATGCTATTCATGTGGAGAAGAAGGACACATCTCCCAGAATTGTATGAATGGGGATCCAGTAGAATTCCCGACGGAGGAGGTAGAGTATGACCCACAGGAAATAGAAGCCCTGATTGGAATGGAAAAGTCTAGAAAAGAAGTAGATTGGATACCAGGAAGGATCTGAGTCATATCACCTGTTATATGTGCAAGGAGTCAGGGCACTACCTCAGCAGTTGCCCAAAAAGGAAGCCAAGGACCCAAGGAGGCTATATAATCACAAGGAAACCTCGAGACTTGTCAGAAGTGATATGCTTCCATTGTGATGAAGCAGGGCACTTTGCCAGAGATTGTCCCAAGGAGGAGACTTGTGATAAATAGTTGAGTCTGTGAGAAGTATAGTAGTAGTAGTGAGAACATTTTCCTTTATCTTGAGGCGATGAGTTGAGGCATGTAGTGGAAAAGCAAGAGAATTGTAATCGTTGGAGAATCAATAAAGTTAGCATCGTTGGTATTGATTGGATTTTATGAGTTGTTACTCTATGAAGAAAGATTTTGACCATTTTCGAGGATATGAGAAGTATGGTCTATGGATGAGTTTGTGCATTTTAAGGGTGGTAGTACCCTGTGAGGACACTTGACCCATGGAAAGGAGAATGATATAACACGAAGTGGATTTTGGACAAAATAAGAAGGAGACTTGTCTCTATATGTGGGGTATCCCCAAGAATATGAAGAGATGAAGTACTATTGGATATAAAGGCGGTATGATGTTGGTAATATGGAGCAATTGTAACTCCATGATGAGTCTGAGTAATCACGTCTTAGTTTGGTGCAAATAGAAGGAAGTGAGACAATATAATTGGATGGATTTTAAGTATGCTAAGAAGCTGGAAGTTGGATGTTGGAATAACGATCAGTTGCCCCGAGGATGAGTTCAAGGTTTACAACTGATGAGATGGGCCATAACCCATAGGCCCCAAGACCTGCCAAGAAGCAAGCACATTCTTGCTGAAGGAAAAACCCTGGAAGAGGATATACCTTTGTCGACAGACGATTTTATAGAAGTTTACGCAAAACCTGAGAGTTGTGAGGAAACGATAGGTTTTTGTTTGGCTTGCAGAATCCATGGATTTATCCGAACTTGGTTCGTTGACAAGAGAAATTCTGCAATGCTTGTGAGGATGACCGAGTGTTAGAATGCGAGATTCGCTAAACCATGTACAAGGTAATGATTTGGGTGCGGGATGGATTGATCACCATACCGACTTACTCTTATTATTCACCTTGCTATATGGGATGGTAAATCTGAGTGACTCACCTATAGTAGAGAGATGACGATATTAAACCTTGTTTGAACCTTAGAATGGTATAGCAAATTTTCCCCTTGTATCAGGCAGCTGTTGCCAATCGTAGGTTGTACGGTAAGGTTCAACCCAGACCAATTTCCTGCAGGAGAAACCATAAATTGTCGACCACCATGAGATATCGATAGTTGTTTAGTATTGGCGCCAGACCCGTCAGCTAAGAAGACCCAGTCTCGGAAGAACCGTACCCGGATGAAAGGACATAAGTATTGAGGAAAAGGTTATGCCACTACCTGAAGAGCCCAGAGAAGGAATTTTTCCTGAGAATCTGAAAAGACCGACACTGTCTGCCATAAGGATGGAGTATATGAGTACTGATGGAACCGTAACAAGGCTTCTAAGGGTGGTAGCACCCCAGACCCCTTTGCGACGATGGATGGATTTTCAGAAGACCCCCAAAACCTAACCTATTTCTTTCTAGCCTCTCCAAATCTCGAGGACGAGATTCATTTTAAGGGTGGTAGGTTTGTAACATCCCAAAATTCTAAATTTTGGAATGTTATATTAAATAGATAGTTATGATTGATTGTGTGAAATTGAGTGAAATTTGAATCTATTGAAAGTTAAATGAGAGGGAATAAAAGGACTTTCCCAAACTTTTGTCTTTGCTTTTTGATCTACTTGAATTCAAATTCTTTTCAAATACAAAACCCTGGAGAGAAGATGACATGACTTCTTCCATTTAAATAAATGAAAAGGGTTTTTGAAAATATTTGAACTCCATTCAGAACTATTTCAAATTCAGAAACTTTAAGCAACTCAATGATTTTCACGAGACAATATAAAATGACTTCTTCAAAACATATGAAATATGAGTTGGAAGTTTTGAAGAACTCAAATTTAAAGTCCTTTTGAAATTATTTTCAATTTCAAGTTATTTGAGTTTTATTCAAATTATTTTTCTCCAAAAATAAAATACATGGAAATTAGGGTAAAATGATTCCCTACATCAGAAAATTGGAGAAAAATAAATTTGAAATCATTTTGGTATTTTTAAAATGATTTTTACTGGATTTTTATTAGAGCTGTAGCACTCTTTGCTTTATTTGAATTTTTATAGATTTTATTTGATGCTAGGAAAATGTTCAGGTTGTAGAAAATAATTTTCTGAAAATTTTGATATATTATATGCCTATATAATATTTTTTATTATTAATTTGTTTGTCTGAGAAAATGTTTTTTTAAGAGACTTCTTTCCCCGCGGGCCAACTCGGCCGAAGCCCAGCCAGCCGGCCCAGCCCAACGCCGCGCCCCGCTCGTCCCCGAGCTCGGGACGGACTCCCGCACCCGCACGACGTCGCCGCCGCCGTACGCCGCCTGGACTCCCTCCGCCGCTTCTCCGTTGCCCCTCCCGCACGCCACTGCCCCGCCTCCCTCCTATAAAGCCGCCCCGGCTCCCCTCCTCCGCTCTCTGCTCGCGCCGCCGCCCGCCGCATCTCGCGCCCCGCCGCCGCACTTCACGCCGCCACTGCTCGCCATCGCCCGCAGCCAGCCGCGCCGCCGCCTGCTCGCCTCGCCGCCACGCATCCGCGCCACATCGCCGAACGCCGCCGCCGCCCCGACGCCCGCGCCGGAGTTCGCCGCCGGCCGGATCTGCTCCGCCGGTCGAAACCCGATCCGCCGCCCCGGTCCACCCGACCCGCCGGTTTTCTCCGAACCGTCGCGAACCGGTAAAACCACCACCCAGTTTTTCCTTTTTTTATTAGAATAGGTTTTTCTTTTAAAAACCGATCGGTTAGTTATTTAGCGAACGTTCACTAGGTTAGGTCTTCGCAGCAAATGGTTTTCGTTCTGTTAGGTTCCGTAACGAACGTTCGTTGCTTAGTATTTTTCTTTTTCTTTTTAATTTCTACCAGGGACCCGTTTGTGAATAAACTATTTTATAGATTAGCCCCTGGTTTTCAAACGACCGCATCTTTTTACTCGTTTGTCCAAATCCAATGAAACCAACGCCCACTTCTTCATTACGATCCCCTCTATCCAGTAATCCAACTCAAACATGTTTTTGAAATTTTAAAATTTGAATTGGACCAGATTTGAATTCAAACTTCGTTTGATCGTAACTTGAGTTTTATAACTCCGTTTGAGTTGATTCTTTTTGCATGTTAAAGCTCTTGACCTAAACTTTCTGATAAGGCTGAATTCACCTAATTTTGGTACTGTTAGAAATTGTTTTATGTTGCAAGAGTTATTTTCTTGGTTTTGATGTTCCCCGAATTGTCTTTTCGTTCTTTCTGATCTTTTGAGTGATTGCTTATGTGTGGTTACTATTGCTAGCTTACGATAGATTGACCGGAGTGTGACGAGTAGAACTATCAAGAGTTTTGAGTGTGAATCGTCTTCATCAACAGTACAGGCAAGTTCACACTTTGATCATATCCCTTTCATACCCAGTTTTCGTGCATTAGTTTCACCGTCAAACATTGCATGAGTAGGATTGATAACATGTGGGTATTGGGAAGTAGTTGATGAGGTAGGAACCTATTGCCCTGCATTCAAACCTTGGGAGTTACTTTTACGTTGCTTACATTGCTATGCTATGCTCGTAGACGTGGTTTGGGTTTGAGTGTATTCATGACAGATGTGAGTATTCTTAATTAATGGTTAACTTAAGGTGGCAACTTTAATACACATCTGGGTGGATTGAGGCACCTGGGGTATCCGGTGATTGCCTGTATTTTTTTGGAAATCCTGGGGTACCGTGTGATTCTCCTATGGACTGCCACCCAGGCTCAAAGGGATCATGAGATTATTCATGCTAGAAACTTCCGTGTGCAGCCACAAGCCATTATGGGCTCTGGCATAGTTGAGTATGTTGTGTGACCTCTTTCAGTGGTAGGCTAGCACATGTAGGGTATGTAGGTGGTACTGTCTACCCAGAGTAAAGAGTTAACACTTCTGAATGACTGTGTCTCGGTCATCCGTTTCTCAAACACCATGTAGTGCGAGAAATCTAATGGAGGAGATCGAGTCTTGTGGGGAAAAGTGCGCAAACCTCTGCAGAGTGTACAAACTAATCATGATTAGCCGTGTCCCCGGTTATGGACATTTTGAGTATCTGGTTCTTGGATTATCATGTTGATCTCATCACTCTATAATTAATTGTTGGGTTGTTAAATTACTTTTTAATTGGGATTCAGATGGGGTTTACCATTCTCAATGTTTTCAACAAACTTTGTAGTTAAATAAAATGTATTCCTTTGCAGTAGGGAAAATTTGGCTTTTCGCAAAAACATTATAACCATAGAGTTTTTCCACCAGCCAAATATGCATGTAGTTATAGCCTTTATTCATCATTATCCTATGGTGTGAATTTGCCAGTACATTCAATGTACTGACCCTTTGTGGCTGCAACATCTCATGTTGCAGGACTTCTTATGACGAGTAAGTGATACATTAGGGTTACGATTTCTACACTCAACTTTGTCGTTGGTGTTGATGGGAATCCAAAACCTTGTTGTTACTTCCGCTATTTGGATTGAGGTAATAGTATTTACGTTACTTTATACATGTGATTTACCTCTGTTATAAATCCTCGAGTACTGTGTGTGTCAGCATACCGATCCAGGGATGACACTTATGCACAGAGACTTGACCGTCTGAGGTCGGGTCGCTACACTTTGCCACAAATACAATGTCAACTACATGATCCTGCAAAGCAATACGACAATGATGGAGCGTGTCATAATAAACGGAATGGTGGAAAGTTGCATGGCAATATATCTCGGAATGGCTATGGAAATGCCATAATAGGTAGGTATGGTGGCTGTTTTGAGGAAGGTAATGGTGGGTGTTATGGTACCAGCGAAAGTTGCGTGGCACAAGAGAGGCTAGCAATGGTGGAAGGGTGAGAGTGCGTATAATCCATGGACTCAACATTAGTCATAAAGAACTCACATACTTATTGCAAAAATCTATTAGTTATCGAAACGAAGTACTACACGCATGCTCCTATGGGGATAGATTGGTAGGAAAAGACCATCGCTCGTCCCCGACTGCCACTCATAAGGAAGAAAAATAAATCATGCTCCGACTTCATCACATAACGGTTCACCATACATGCATGCTACGGGAATCACAAACTTTAACACAAGTATCTCTCAAATTCACAACTACTCACTAGCATGACTCTAATATCACCATCTTCATATCTCAAAACAATCATAAAGAATCAAACTTCTCATAGTATTCAATGCACTTTATATGAAAGTTTTTATTATATCCCTCTTGGATGCCTATCATATTAGGACTAAATTCATAACCTAGGAAAATTACCATGCTGTTCTAAAGACTCTCAAAATAATATAAGTGAAGCATGAGAGTTCATCTATTTCTTCAAAATAAAACTATTGTCGTGCTCTAAAAGATATAAGTGAAGCACTAGAGCAAACGAAAAACTACTCCAAAAGATATAAGTGAAGATCAATAAGTAGTTAAATAATTATGTAACTATGTGAAGACTCTCTAACATTTAAGAATTTCAGATCTTGGGATATTATTCAAACAGCAAGCAAAACAAAAGAAAATAAAATGATGCTCCAAGCAAAACACATATTATGTGGTGAATAAGAATATAGCCTCAAGTAAAGTTACCGATAGACGAAGACGAAAGAGGGGATGCCTTCCGGGGCATCCCCAAGCTTAGGCTTTTGATTGTACTAGAATTTTACCTTGGGGTGCCTTGGGAATCCCCAAGCTTAGGCTCTTGCCACTCCTTATTCCATAGTCCATCGAATCTTTACCCAAAACTTGAAAACTTCACAACACAAAACTCAACAGAAAACTCGTAAGCTCCGTTAGCATAAGAAAATAAATCACCACTTTTGGTACTGTTGTGAACTTATTCTAAATTCATATTGGTGTAATATATACTGTATTCCTACTTCTATATGGTTCATACCCTCCGATACTACTCATAGATTCATCAAAATAAGCAAACAACACACAAAAAACAGAATCCGTCAAAAACAGAACAGTCTGTAGCAATCTGTCTTGTTCGAATACTTCTAGAACTCCAAAAATTCTAAAATAAATTGGTGGACGTTAGGAATTTGTCTATTAATCTTCTGTAAAAAGAATCAACTTAAAATCGCTCTTCTGTAAAAAATGACAGCTAATCTCATGAGCGCAAAGTTTCTGTTTTTTACAGCAAGATCGCATTAACTTTCACCCAAGTCTTCCCAAAGGTTCTACTCGGCACAAACACTAATTAAAACATAAAACCACATCTAACAAGAGGCTAGATAGATTATTCATTACTAAAAAGGAGAAAAAGGAAAAGAACAAAAATAAAATTGGCTTGCCTCCCAACAAGCGCTAACGTTTAACGCCCCTAGCTAGGCATGATGATTTCAATGATGCTCACATAAAAGATAAGAATTGAAACATAAAGAGAGCATCATGAAGAATATGACTAGCACATTTAAGTCTAACCCACTTCCTATGAATAGGGATTTTGTGAGCAAACAATTTATGGGAACAAGAATCAACTAGCATAGGAAGACAAAACAAGCATAACTTCAAAACTTTTAACACATAGAGAGGAAACTTGATATTATTGAAATTCCTAAAAGCATATATTCCTCCCTCATAATAATTTTCAGTAGCATCATGAATAAACTCAACAATATAACCATCACATAAAGCATTCTTTTCATGATCGACAAGCATAGAATTTTTATTATCCTCCACATAAGCAAAATTCTTCTCATGAATAGTAGTGGGAGCAAACTCAACAAAATAACTATCATGTGAGGCATAATCCAATTGAAAACTAAAATCATGCTGACAAGTTTCATGGTTATCATTATTCTTTATAGCATACATGTCATCACAATAATCATCATAGATAGCAACTTTTTTCTCATAATCAATTGGAACCTCTTCCGAAATAGTGGATTCATCACTAAATAAAGTCATGACCTCTCCAAATCCACTTATAATTATCACAATAAGATTCAACACCCTCCAAAAGAGTGGGATTATTACTTCCTAAAGTTGGCACTCTTCCAAACCCACTTTCATCAATATAATCATCATAAATAGGAGGCATGCTATCATCATAATAAATTTGCTCATCAAAACTTGGGGGACAAAAAATATCACCTTCGTCAAACATAGCATCCCCAAGCTTGTGGCTTTGCATATCATTAGCATCATGGATATTCAAGGAATTCATACTAACAACATTGCAATCATGCTCATCATTCAAATATTTAGTGCCAAACATTTTAATGCATTCTTCTTCTAACACTTGAGCACAATTTCATTTCCATCATTTTCACGAAAGATATTAAAAAGATGAAGCATATGAGGCACCCTCAATTCCATTTTGTTGTAGTTTTCTTTTATAAACTAAACTAGTGATAAAACAAGAAACTAAAATATTTGATTGCAAGATCTAAAGATATACCTTCAAGCACTCACCTCCCCGGCAACAGCGCCAGAAAAGAGCTTGATGTCTACTACACAACCTTCTTCTTGTAGACGTTGTTGGGCCTCCAAGTGCAGAGGTTTGTAGGACAGTAGCAAATTTCCCTCAAGTGGATGACCTAAGGTTTATCAATCCATGGGAGGCGTAGGATGAAGATGGTCTCTCTCAAACAACCCTGCAACCAAATAACAAAGAGTCTCTTGTGTCCCCAACACACCCAATACAATGGTAAATTGTATAGGTGCACTAGTTCGGCGAAGAGATGGTGATACAAGTGCAATATGGATGGTAGATATAGGTTTTTGTAATCTGAAAATATAAAAACAGCAAGGTAACTAATGATAAAAGTGAGCTAAACGTTATTGCAATACTTCGAAACAAGGCCTAGGGTTCATACTTTCACTAGTGCTAGTTCTCTCAATAATAATAACATAATTGGATCATATAACTATCCCTCAACATGCAACAAAGAGTCACTCCAAAGTCACTAATAGCGGAAAACAAACGAAGAGATTATGGTAGGGTACGAAACCACCTCAAAGTTATTCTTTCCGATCAATCCGTTGGGCTATTCCTATAAGTGTCACAAACAGCCCTAGAGTTCGTAGTAAAATAACACCTTAAGACACAAATCAACCAAAACCCTAGTGTCACCTAGATACTCCAATGTCACCTCAAGTATCCGCGGGTATGATTATACGATATGCATCACACAATCACAGATTCATCTATTCAACCAACACAAAGAACTTCAAAGGGTGCCCCAAAGTTTTTACCGGAGAGTCAAGACGAAAACGTGTGCCAACCCCTATGCATAACTTCACAAGGTCACTGAACCCGCAAGTTGATCACCAAAACATACATCAAGTAGATCACGTGAATATCCCATTGTCACCACAGATAAGCACATGCAAGACATACATCAAGTGTTCTCAAATCCTTGAAGACTCAATCCGATAAGATAACTTCAAAGGGAAAACTCAATCCATTACAAGAGATAGAGGGGGAGAAACATCATAAGATCCAACTATAGTAGCAAAGCTCGCGGTACATCAAGATCGTGCCAAATCAAGAACGAGAGAGAGAGAGAGAGAGATCAAACACATAGCTACTAGTACATACCCTCAGCCCCGAGGGTGAACTACTCCCTACTTGTCATGGAAAGCGCCGGGATGATGAAGATGGCCACCGGTGATGATTCCCCCCTCCGGCAGGGTGCCGGAACAGGGTCCCGATTGGTTTTTGGTGGCTACAGAGGCTTGCAGCAGCGGAACTCCCGATCTAGTTTTATTTTCGGGGGTTTCTATATTTATAGGAATTTTTGGCGTCGGTCTCATGTCAGGGGGGTCTCCGAGTCATCCACGAGGCAGGGGGCACACCCAGGGGTAGGGCGCACCCTCCACCCTCGTGGATGGCTCGGGACTCTTCTGGCCCAACACTTTTACTCTGGGGGCTTCTTTTGGTCCATAAAAAATCATCAAGAATTAGCATGCCAATTGGACTCCGTTTGGTATTCCTTTTCTGTAAAACTCAAAAACAAGGAAAAAACAGAAGCTGGCACTGGGCTCTAGGTTAATAGGTTAGTCCCAAAAATCATATAAAATAGCATATAAATGCATATAAAACATCCTAGATGGATAATATAATATCATGGAACAATCAAAAATTATAGATACGTTGGGGATGTATCATTATCTTGATGAGAAAAAGATATATCCTGTTATTATTAGAGCTAACCTTTCAGAACATGAAGAAGAAAGATTATTGAAAATTCTGAAGAAGCACCGAGCTGCTATTGGATATACTCTTGATGATCTTAAGGGCATTAGTCCCATTCTATGTCAGCACAAGATTAATATGGAACCTGATGCTAAACCCGTTGTTGATCACCAACGATGTTTAAATCCCAAAATGAAAGAAGTGGTAAGAACTGAAATACCAAAGCTTATGGAAGCAAGTATAATCTACACCATAGCTGATAATAGATGGGTAAGTCCAGTATATTGTGTCCCTAAGAAGGGTGGTATTACTATTGTTCCTAATGATAAAAATGAACTTATTCCACAAGGAATTGTTACTTGCTATAGAATGGTAATTGATTTCAGAAAATTAAATAAAGCTGCTAGAAAAGATCATTACGCTATGCCTTTTATTGATCAAATGCAAGAAATATTATCTAAGCACACACATTTTTGTTTTCTTGATGGATATTCTGGTTTTTCTCAAATACATGTTTCACAAGCTGATCAAGATGAAACCACTTTTACTTGTCCTTTTGGAACTTATGCTTATAGACGTATGCCTTTTGGTTTATGTAATGCACCTGCTACCTTTCAAAGATGTATGGCTGCTATATTCTCTGATTTTTGTGAAAAGATTGCTGAGGTTTTCATGGATGATTTTTCCGTTTATGGAACTTCTTTTGATGATTGCTTAAGCAACCTTGATCGAGTTATGCAGAGATGTGAGAAAACTAATCTTTTCTTGAATTGGGAGAGGTGCCACTTTAAGGTTAATGAAGGTATTGTCTTGGGGCATAAAATTTCTAAACGAGGTATTGAAGTGGATAAAGTTAAAGTTGATGCAATTGAGAAAAAGCCATGTGCTAAAGATATTAAAGGTATTCGTAGTTTCCTTGGTCATCCTGGTTTCTGTTTATTAAAGACTTCTCAAAAATTTCTAGCCCTCTTACAAATATTTTACAAAAGGATGTTCCATTTGTTTTTTATGATGACTGTTTAGAAGCCTTCGAAACACTTACGAAAGCCTTAACTTCTGCACCTATTGTTCAACCACCTGATTGGAACTTGCCTTTCGAAATTATGTGTGATGCTAGTGATTATGTTGTTGGTACTGTTCTAGGACAAAGATTGATAAGAAATCAAATGTTATCCATTATGCTCGCAAAACTCTAGACAGTGCCCAAAGAAATTATGCTACTACTGAAAAAGATTTTTTAGCAGATGTGTTTGCTTGTGACAAATTCAGATCTTACATTGTTGATTCCAACGTAATTATTCATACTGATCATGCTGCTATAAAATATCTTATGGAAAAGAAAGATGCTAAACCTAGACTTATTAGGTGGGTTCTCTTGCTACAAGAATTTGTTTTACATATCACTGGTAGGAAAGGAGTTGAGAACCCTGTAGCTGATAACTTGTCTAGATTAGAAAATATTTTTGATGACCCACTACCTATTGATGATAGCTTTCCGGATGAACAATTAGCTGCAATAAATGTTTCTCATAATACTCCTTGGTATGCTGACTATGCTAATTATATTGTTGCTAAATTTATACCACCTAGTTTCACATACCAACAAAAGAAATAATTCTTCTATGATTTAAGACATTACTTTTGGGATGACCCACATCTTTATAAAGAAGGAGTAGATGGTATTATTAAACATTATGTACTTGAGCATGAACAGGGAACAAATCCTACGAAAATGTCACTCCAAATCCTATGGAGGACATCATGCGGGAGATAGAACCGCTCACAAGGTATTGCAATCTGGTTTTATTGGCCTACTCTCTTCAAGGATGACCTTAAGTTTGTCTCATATTGTGATGAATGCCATAGAATAGGTAATATTGGTAAGCGTCTGGAAATGCCTATGAATTATTCACTTGTTGTTGAACCATTTGATGTTTGGGGTTTTGATTGCATGGGACCTTTTCCTTCCTCCAATGGGTATACACATATTTTGGTTGTTGTTGATTATGTTACTAAGTGTGTAGAAGCTACTCCAACTAGTAGTGTTGATCATAACACTTCCATTAAAATGCTTAAAGAAGTTATTTTCCCAAGGTTTGGAGTCCCTAGATATATAATGATTGATGGTGGTTTACACTTTATTCATGGTGCTTTCCGTAAAATGCTTGCTAAGTATGATGTTAACCATAGAATTGCTTCACCCTATCATCCTCAATCTAGTAGTCAAGTTGAACTTAGCAATAGAGAAATAAAATTAATTTTACAAAAAAACTTTCAATAGGTCCCGAAAGAATTGGTCTATGAAATTGGATGATGCACTTTGGGCCTACCGAACAGCTTATAAAAATCCTATGGGTATGTCTCCTTATCAAATGGTCTATTGAAAAACATGGTGGTGTAACAAAGTAGAAGTAATGCAAGAGGTCATATGCAAAATATGTGCGACCAATACAACCTTGACAAGTTAGAGCAAGCACCTTGATGAGTGAATAAGATAGGCCATCCTCCACCATGACAAGTTTGTTAGCTAGTGGATTGTTCCGCAATATTCCTCTTGTGCGCCCATTCTCGTATTCCTTTTGATCATGTTCAATACCTGATATGC
Organism: Aegilops tauschii subsp. strangulata; assembly: GCF_002575655.3. Lineage (NCBI taxonomy): Eukaryota > Viridiplantae > Streptophyta > Magnoliopsida > Poales > Poaceae > Aegilops > Aegilops tauschii. Next base: position 410,073,775 of record NC_053036.3, on the reverse strand, counting down.
ATGAAAACATAAAAACAAGTGAGATTTTCATTTGCCCCTTGAGTTAGAACATAAAGCATATTAGGCAATTAAAGAACTCAATTATGACTTCAAACTTGCCGGTGAAAAGAGGTTATTTGATATTAGCTCACTAGATGAATGGAGAACCCAGGCTTATGAAAATGCCAAATTATTCAAAGAAAAAGTTAAAATGTGCCATAACAAAAGAATCCAAAAGAGGGAATTCAAAGTTGGTGAACATGTTCTTTTGTACAACTCTCGTTTCAGATTCTTTGCAGGAAAAATTCTTTCAAAATGGGAAGGACCATATATTATCGAAGAGGTTTATCATTGAGGATCCATTAAAATCAATAATGTCGAAGGCACTAATCCAAAGGTGGTCACTGAGCAAAGAGTTAAGCACTATATCTCAGGTACGCCTATTAATGTTGAAACCAATATTATCCAAACCATGACACTGGAGGAACACATAAAAGAAACCTTCCCGAACACTATGGAATCTTGAAAAAATAGGAGGTACGTGATACGGTAAGTAAACGGACTCCGAAAAATCTGCAAAAATATTTTCTGTCAATTTTGGAATATTAGAAAAATTAGGAAAATAAGAAACAACCAAGAAGGCAACCGGGGAGGGCACAATATACCAGGGCACGCCTGCCTTGCCTGGCGCGCCCAGGTGGGTTGTGCCCCCTCGAGAACCTACCTGACTCCGTTTTCCTTCTGTTTGCTTGTTTCCCGAGATAAAAAAATCTTTATGTACCTCCCGGGCATATTGACAACTGTATCACGAAGAAATCCTCTGTTCTTGTTTCGTGTTATTTGCTTTCATATCTGTCAAGCCAGGCATCATGTCCTCTTTCTCCTCCAATAATGAAGAAGGCGATGCTTGGTTGCTATATGTGGAGTTAAGGGGAGAAGGAATTGAGGAGGTTGCCATGGAAGAAGATGAAGGGGTTTCTCTTGTAGTTCACACTCTGGCTTCTGATAGAGGCACACTGGCCGGCATCTCCACTCGTACTAATCCCCATCAAGCCATGAGATCAACAAACGATCAAGAGGGCACTGAAGAGCAAGAAGGACTCCCTCCAAGGAGGCCTTTACACAGGTTACATCAAAATAAATTTTGCAATTTGATTCACAATTATGGGTTCGAGAATACTCGTCGTGTGCTCATATCGTCCAATTGGGACATATCTCGCCCAAGAGAAAGTGATGCAGGAACAAACTCTTGGGGACCGGAGAATAAGCATATTATGGCTGAAGTGGAGAAGAACACTTAGTTTCTTCATCGAGCCCTTCGAGAGACTCAAAACTTGAGGGAGACACTCATGAATATATTGGGGAACAAAGCCACTCCATCACCATCTTCCCCACCAAGGGAGACTTGAGTAACGGGTATGGGCACTCCCCTTAGCTTGTGCCAAGCTTGGGGGAGATGCCCCAATATCGTATTGATGACCCACAAATATATGGGATCAATTGTAGCTCTTTTTGATAAGTAAGAATGACAAATGGTTTTCAGCAAGGTAATGTCTGTAAGTGCTGAAATTGTAAGTAACCGAGTAGTTTGATACCAAGATAATTTGTAACGGGCAGGTAACGATAATAGTAACAAAAGTGCGGCAAGGTATCCCAATCCTTTTGAGGCAAAGGATAGAGCAAAACGGTCTCTTATAGTAAGCAAAGCGTTCTTGAGGGTACACGGGAATTTCATCTAGTCACTTTCATCATGTTGGTTCGATTCGCGTTCGCTACTTTGATAATTTGATATGTGGGTGGACCGGTGCTTAGGTGTTGTTCTTACTTGAACAAACCTCCTACTTATGATTAACCCTCTCACAAGCATCCGCAACTATGAGAAAAGTATTAAGACTAAATATTAACCATAGCATTAAAATTTTGGATGCAATCGGTCCCTTACGGAATAGCGCATAAACTAGGGTTTAAGCTTTTGTCACTCTCGCAACCCATCATCTAATAACTACTCCACAATGTATTCCCTTAGGCCCAAATATGGTGAAGTGTCATGTAGTCGATGTTCACATGACACCACTAAGGGAATCATAACATACATACTATCAAAATATCGAACACACATCAAGTTCACATGATTACTTGCAACATGATTTCTCCCGTGACCTCAAGAACAATAGTAACTACTCACAAATGATAATCATGCTCAAGATCAGAGGGGTATTAAATAGTATATTGGATCTGAACATATAATCTTCCACAAAATAAACCATATAGTAATCAACTACAAGATGTAATCAACACTACTAGTCGCCCACAAGCACCAATCTATAGTTCCGGTACAAAGATTGAACACAAGAGATGAACTAGGGTTTGAGATGAGATGGTGCTATTGAAGATGTTGATGAAGATTGACCTCCCCAAGATGGCAGAACTGTTGGTGATGATGATGACGATGATTTCCCCCTCCGGGAGAGAAGTTCCCCCGGCGGAATCGCTCTGCCGGAGGGCAAAAGTGCTCCTGCCCAAGTTCCGCCTCGAGATGGCGGCGCTCCATCCTGAAAGTTCTCTCTCTATTTTTCTAGGTCAAAGTGACTTATATACCAGAAGATGGGCACCGGAGGTGGGCCTGGATGAGCACAACCCACCAGGGCGTGCCTGGGCTCCCTGGCGCTCCCAGGTGGGTTGGGCCCACCTGGTGGCCCCCCTCTGGTACTTATTGGCTCCAATATTCCTCATATATTCCATAAAAATTCTCCGTAAAGTTTCAGCTTGTTTGGAGTTGTGCAGAATAGGTAGCCTGACGTAGCTTTTCCAGGTCCAGATTTCCAGCTGCCGGAATTCTCCCTCTTTGTGTGTACCTTGCGTATTATCAGAGAAAATGCATTAGAATTACTCCAAAAAGCATTATTATGCATAAAAACATCATAAATAACAGTAGGAAAAGATGATGCAAAATGGACGTATCAACTCCCCCAAGCTTAGCCCTCGCTTGTCCTCAAGCGAAAACCGAAATCGAAAAACATGTCCACATGCTTAGAGAGAGAGGTGTCGACAAAACAAAATACGAACATAGAAGCATCATGTTGATTATTCTAACAGCAACATATTTGAACATAAGACTTTTATCATAGACTTCTCATGAATAAGTAACAAATCATCACACTATCGAAGTATAAAGCATAAACTCTATTAGAAACCAACAAACTATGTTCTCAATCAACTTTGCAACTACAATTCATCATCATTTCAGGAAGGGTCGTGTATCGGAGCCTTTAGGCAAGTCCACATGCTCAACCATCATATAGTCTTCTATGATTGCTAACACTCACCACATACACATGAGCAAAATGTTTCAACCGGACACATGGAAAGATAGGGGCTTATAGTTTCGCCTCCCAACGTATTCACCTCAAGGGCGATGTCAACAATAATAACTCATGCCACCCATATTCAACTGGACATATGTGCCCAGATCTTTCCTCACCACATGATGCTTGCCAAAGGAAAAAATAAAAAAGGAATTGAGAGAAAACTTTGATTCTTGCATAAAAGTAAATACATAAAAGTAAAAGATAGGCCCTTCGCAGAGGGAAGCAGAGGTTGGCATGCACTTATTTGTTTGTATGCTCAACCCCTTAGTGCAAAAGAACGTCATGTTGTATTGCCCCTTGTGATGGCAACCTTTATTATGCAGTCTGTCGCTTTTATTCTTCACCATCACAAGTTCGTACAACGCTCAATTTTCTCTTACACTGAATGATCTCACATTTTTAGAAGCAATTTTTATTGCTTTTTGTAGGATCACGGGTTCCGGCAAAACCCTCAAGGTTCGAACAGTGGGGTGCGCGCGAAGATTTCCTCCCTACCGATCCGCGTCCTAACTAGCTAAGATTTCAAGAACGATCTCCACGAACTCACAGCACAAGGGACACAAGATTTATACTGGTTCGGGCCACCGTTGTGGTGTAATACCCTACTCCAGTGTGGTGGTGGATTGCCTCTTGGGCAGATGATGAACAGTACAAGGGGAAGAATAGCCTCCTGAGGTTGAGGGGTTCTTGTGCTTGGTGAACTTGTGTGTGTGTGGGTTTGATCATCTCGGGCTTTCTTGGCTTCTACTGTGGTGGCTAGTCCTATTTATAGAGGCCCTGGTCCTCTCCCCAAATATTGAGCGGGAAGGGAGCCAACAACGGCCAATTCGAAAGAGGACAGCTAGTACAGCTTATCCTGACAAAAGTAGTCTTCGCCTGCCAAAGGCTCTGGTGGTGACGCCGTCTTGGGCTCCATGGTGACCTCTGTCTTGCCGTCCTGCTGGTCTTGGTCTCGTTGCACCGATATGGAAACCTTTTCTTGATGCCTTGGTACTCCGCGCCTGCACTTGCTCCCTTAGCACTAAAGAGGAAACAAGGACACTGCGCGCGCTGGCGCCCGCCTGGTCTCGATCGTCATGGCTCATGTCATGAGAACCTCGCGAGGTTTGCCGTGCCTTGATCTCTCTGCCCCTCGTGCGCCTGCCTGGCGAGGCCGCTCCTGAGGAGGTCTTGCGTCGTCCGCCTCGCGAGGATTGGCCCCTCGCGAGGGTCTTGAATGCCTTGTTGATGAAGATGGGCCGTACAGGCCTGCTTGCACAGCCACGCCGTGGGCCGCAGGCTGGCAAGTCTGGCGACCCCCGTTCCCAAAACGCCGATAGTAGCCCCCGGGCCCAAGGCGCGCTCGGGCTTGGCTTCGGGGCGAGGCCAAAGGTCAAGTGCGGAGCGCCGCAGGCCCCAATAGCCTGCGGCCTCGGTTGACGCGTGGCAGTTGATTGGACGTGGGCGTCTCCGCTTCCCCACGCTGCCTTGGCGTCCGCCTGGCTATGCGGCCCCTCTACCTACACAGTTATTCTTCCATCGCCCACGCCTTGCTTCCCCAATCCCTCTGCTTCCTCGAGACTCTGCTCCTCCTCTCCAATCTGACCTGCACTCTGCCCGCTTCATCACCATGGCGCCGAAACAAGAAGACAAGGGGAAGAAGCCTCTATCTTTGCCAAGCGCGCCTCCAGCCGTCGAGCCTGCAGTCGGCCGATCCCTGGTGCTCAACGACGAGGCCATGGACAAGGTGCATCCCATGCTCGCCACCAGTTTCAATGAGTGGGGGGAGACGGTGGCTTGGCCTGCATCTCGCGCTCGCCTTGTCCGGGCAGCCACCGAGGTCCCAATCTTCATCGATGCCCTTTGGGCCGGCCTGATTCCCCCTTTCTCCGCCTTCTTCAACGCGGTGCTTGAGCATTACCAGATCCACATGCTGCATCTTGACCCCCAATCCGTGACTCTCCTTGCCGTCTTCGCCTTTGTGTGTGAGGCCATGGTGGGCATCGCTCCTTCCGTGGCCCTTCTCCGTCATTTCTTCTCATTGCATCTGATTGATCCTCGGCAAAGCTCGGGGTGCGCGAGCTTCCAGGCTGTGGCCGCGACGGCGGGCGCAGGGATCGACTTCGAGCTTCCTCCATCCACGAGCGAGTTTCGGACACAGTGGGTATTCGTCGACGCTGGGGTGCTCAGCCCTCTACTCCATTCTTCGTCAGCACCTGTCGTTCCCAACTCCGGTTGGGGCCATGAGAGCCTCGCGAGCCCCTGTCTTGTCCCCGTCTGGCTTAGGCTGAGGAGGCTGAAGGACCGCGGCGTGACTGCGCCTATGGTGGTGAAGGAGTTCGTCAGACGTCGAGTCGCTTCGCTTCAGCGCCATTCTCGCTTGATGTGGGCCTTGCTCAGCAGTCAGGACCACATGAGGTTTCAGGAGTCTAGGCTCCCTCTTAAGACGCGGCAAACAGTGCTCGAGGTCCTGACAGGTGTCCCTTCGCCGGACGACTTGCCTGGGAAGAGCTGTCTGCTGTACCGCTGCGCGAACAAGGCTGAATTTGCAAAGAGCATGCCTCCCTTTGATGAGTGGGGGCTGCGCCCGGACGGCTTGGTGGGGTCCCGCGAGAACCCCATCAACGTGGTTCCCTTCTTCGTCGCTGGCGCCGAGCTCGTTCCGAATGTGGATGCAGGGGGGCGAGCGCCACCGGAGGCTGGCGGCACGAGGGTTGATGTGCAGATGTCGCCTGGGGCTCCTGGGGCATCGTCCTCAGGAACTCGTGATTCTCAAGACGTCGGCTGCTGAGACGACGCAGCATGTGGCTTTCAAGGCCGGAGCTCCGGAGGCCTCGGGAGGTCGTGGTGAGACGGCGCCCGACTGCTCTCCGCAGCCCGGCACCCCTGAAGTTGTCCCCTCGAGCACTTCTCCGGCTGCACCCCGTGCCGGCCGCCATGTCCAGCGCTTCGGTCGGCTTCACGTGGACTTCGAGGAGCTCCGCAAGAGGAAAGGATCTCTGAGTAGCAGCGGTATCTTCGGGCCGTTGAAGCGACGAAAGTACATCGCCATCGACGAGTAAGTATTGCACCTTGTGATTTCTTGATTGCTGCTTTCCTCCCTGACATTGGCTCTTCAGGACCCCTTCCGCCAGGGCCGCTGTGGCCCCCGAGAAGCAACCTCCACCTTCCTCGACTCCCCCGCTGATAACCCACAAGTATAGGGGGTCGCAACAGTTTTCGAGGGTAGAGTATTCAACCCAAATTTATTGATTCGACACAAGGGGAGCCAAAGAATATTCTCAAGTATTAGCAGTTGAGTTGTCAATTCAACCACACCTGGATAACTTAATATCTGTAGCAAAGTATTTAGTAGCAAAGTAATATGATAGTAGTGGTAACGGTAACAAAAGTAACGGTAGCAAAAGTAATATTTTTGGTGTTTTGTAGTGATTGTAACAGTAGCAACGGGAAAGTAAATAAGCGAAGAACAATATGTGAAAAGCTCATAGGCATTGGATCGGTGATGGAGAATTATACCGGATGTGGTTCATCATGTAACAATCATAACATAGGGTGACACAGAACTAGCTCCAATTCATCAATGTAATGTAGGCATGTATTCCGAATATAGTCATACGTGCTTATGGAAAAGAACTTGCATGACATCTTTTGTCCTACCCTCCCGTGGCAGCGGGGTCCTAATGGAAACTAAGGGATATTAAGGCCTCCTTTTAATAGAGTACGGGAACAAAGCATTAACACATAGTGAATACATGAACTCCTCAAACTATGGTCATCACCGGGAGTTCACTTCGGGGTTGCCGGATCATAACACATAGTAGGTGACTATAGACATCCAAGATAGGATCAAGAACTCACATATATTCATGAAAACATAATAGGTTCAGATCTGAAATCATGGCACTCGGGCCCTAGTGACAAGCATTAAGCATAGCAAAGTCATAGCAACATCAATCTCAGAACATAGTGGATACTAGGGATCAAACCCTAACAAAACTAACTCGATTACATGATAGATCTCATCCAACCCATCACCGTCCAGCAAGCCTACGATGGAATTACTCACGCACGGCGGTGAACATCATGAAATTGGTGATGGAGGATGGTTGATGATGACGACGGCGACGAATCCCCCTCTCCGGAGCCCCGAACGGACTCCAGATTAGCCCTCCCGAGAGGTTTTAGCGCTTGGCGGCAGCTCCGTATCGTAAAACGCGATGAATCCTTCTCTCTGATTTTTTTCTCCCCGAAAGCAAATATATAGAGTTGGAGTTGAGGTCAGAGGAGCTCCAGGGGGCCCACGAGGTGGGGGGCGCGCCCTCCACCCTGGTGGCCAGGGTGTGGGCCCCCTGGTCTTCATCTTTTGCAAGGATTTTATTATTATTTCCAAATAGACGTTCCGTGGAGTTTCAGGTCATTTCGAGAACTTTTGTTTCTGCACATAAATAACACCATGGAAAGTCTGCTGAAAACAGCGTCAGTCCGGGTTAGTTCCATTCAAATCATGCAAGTTAGAGTCCAAAACAAGGGCAAAAGTGTTTGGAAAAGTAGATACGACGGAGACGTATCAACTCCCCCAAGCTTAAACATTTGCTTGTCCTCAAGCAATTCAGTTGATAAACTGAAAGTGATAAAGAAAAACTTTTACAAACTCCGTTTGCTCTTGTTGTTGTAAATATGTAAAGCCAGCATTCAAGTTTTCAGCAAAGATTATGACTAACCACATTTGCAATAACTCTTAGGTCTCATGTTTACTCATATCAATGGCATAATCAACTAGCGAGCGATAATAATAAATCTCGGATGACAACACTTTCTCAAAACAATCATAATATGATATAACAAGATGGTATCTCGCTAGCCCTTTCTGAGACCGCAAAACATAAATGCAGAGCACCTTTAAAGATCAAGGACTGACTAGACATTGTAATTCATGGTAAAAGAGATCCAGTCATAGTCATACCCAATATAAATTAATAGTAATGAATGCAAATGACAGTTGCGCTCTCCAGCTAGTGCTTTTTAATAAGAGGGTGATGACTCAACATAAAAGTAAATAGATAAGCCCTTCGCAGAGGGAAGTAGGGATTTGTAGAGGTGCCAAAGCTCGGTTTTGAAATAGAGATAAATAATATTTCGAGCGGCATACTTTCATTGTCAACATAACAACTAAGAGATGGTGATATCTTCCATGCTACACACATTATAGGCGGTTCCCAAACAGAATGGTAAAGTTTATACTCCCCCTCCACCAACAAGCATCAATCCATGACTTGCTCGAAACAACGAGTGTCTCCAACTAGCAACAGTCCCAGGGGGAGTTTTGTTTGCAATTATTTTGATTTAGTTTGCATAAAGCATGGGACTGGGCATCCCGGAGACCAGCCATTTTCTCGTGAATGAGGAGCGGAATCCACTCCTCTTGAGAATAACCCACCTAGCATGGAAGATACGGACAGCCCTAGTTGATACATGAGCTATTCGAGCATACAAAACAGAATGTTTATTTGAAGGTTTAGAGTTTGGCACATACAAATTTACTTGGAATGGCAGGTAAATACCGCATATAGGAAGGTATGGTGGACTCGTATGGAATAACTTTGGGATTTATGGGATTGGATGCACAAGCAGTATTCCCGCTTAGTACAAGTGAAGGCTAGCAAAAGACTGGGAAGCGACCAACTAGAGAGCAACAACAGTCATGGACATGCATTAAAATTAATAAACATTAAGTGCAAGCATGAGTAGGATATAATCCACCATGAACATAAATATCGTGAAGGCTATGTTGATTTGTTTCAACTACATGTGTGAACATGTGCCAAGTCGAGTCACTTAAATCATTCAAAGGAGGATACCTCCCCACTATACCACATCACAACCATTTTAATAGCATGTTGGCACGCAAGGTAAACCATTATAACTCATAGCTAATCAAGCATGGCACAAGCAACTATGATCTCTAATTGTCATTGCAAACATGTTTATTCATGATAAGCTGAATCAGGAATGATGAACTCATCATATTTACAAAAACAAGAGAGGTCGAGTTCATACCAGCTTTTCTCATCTCAGTCAATCCATCATATATCGTCATAATTGCCTTTCACTTGCATGACCGAACGGTGTGAATAATAATAAGAGTGCACGTGCATTAGACTAAGCTGGAATCTGCGAGCATTCAATAAACAGGAGAAGACAGGGCAATATGGGCTCTTGGTTAAATCAACAATAATGCATATAAGAGCCACTTCAACAATTTAATCATGGTCTTCTCCTATCGCCCCCAAAGAAAAGAAAAGAAATAAAACTATTTACACGGGAAAGCTCCCAACAAGCAAAAGAAGAACGGGAAATCTTTTTGGGTTTTCTTTTTAATTATTACTAGTACAGCAAGAAAAGTAAACTAGCTAAAAGTTACACTAATTTTTTTTTGTTTTTCCTAAAGTTTATTAAACACACAAGAAGAAAGCTGGAAAAAGAAAATAAACTAGCATGGATATTACAGTGAAAGAGTATGAGCACCGACATTTAGCAATGAGTGTGTGAACATAAATGTAATGTCGGTGGGAAATACATACTCCCCCAAGCTTAGGCTTTTGGCCTAAGTTGGTTCATTGCCAAGGATGGCCTGGCGGATACCCGTAGTTGTAGCTGGGGTCGTACTGAGATGAAGAGGACTCTGACTGCCACTGGCTGGCAATCATCTCCGGATCCCACTGGTAGTTAGACTATCGTGGAGGTTCAAATTGTGGTTCCGGCTCCGGGGCTGGTGTAGGGTTCCGGTAAGCTTGAATGGCCGCACACGGAACGAGATACAGACCTTCAGATAAATTAAACGAGGAAGGAGCAAGCAAGGTAATAGTCTCAGGGTGATGTTTATCAAAGAACAATTTGTATTTAAGCTCCCCTTCCCTATTCTTAACAATGAAATCATGCGCTACCATACTCTTATAATCTAAATAAGTATTGGGCAGCAATTTTTCTTCTTTCTCATAGAGCCTAATAGGTATGTTATAATGTGCAGCAAGGCATGAAGCATAAATACCTCCAAAGATGAGACCCTTAGTACGGTTCAGACTTAACCGTTTAGCAATAATGCCGCCCATACTAACAGTGTTATCGGAATATAAAGCATGGAGCAAAATGATAATATCAGGAACACTAAGGTTTCCACAGTTTCCGCGACCAATTAAACAACGACTAGAAAATATAGCAAAGTAGCGTAAAACAGGAAAATGTATGCTAGTGATTCTTGCATCAGAAACCTTCCTGGTTTCCCCCACAGTAATGGTGTCAATAAACCCGTCCACATCTTTGCGATGTGGTTCATCTAAGGTACCCTCGAAGGGTATTTTGCAAACCTCGCAAAATTCATCTAGTGGCAACTTTTTAACAACATCATATAAATGAAACTCTACTGAGGGAGGTGATTCCTTAGGAAAATAGTAGAAGTTTTGCACAAAAGTATTGGTGAGTAAGAGATACTGATGACGTTGGTCGCGGAGGAAGTCGGTGAGGCCAGCATTCTCAGCCAATGAATAGAAATCATCATAAATCCCGGCTTTTCTGAAGAAATCACCGGAAGGCCATTCACACGGTCGGACCTCCGCGGTGCGAGGCAAATTATATTTGGGCCTCTGTGCTTCTTCGTTTTGCTTTTCCTTCGAGCTTTGGCTCGACGAGCCCCTCAAAAATCTCTTCATTATTTTCTGAAATATTCTGAAAATTTTAGTAACTTCAAACAAAAGTGAACCAACCTCAATAAAATTGATAGCAACTACTCCTACAAGTGCCTAGGGACTATATCACTACAGGAAACAGCTACTTTGCCGTCTGCCACGGCGGACGGCAAAGGCTCGAACGGCGGACGGCAAAGACCTTTGCCGTCAGCCGCGGACGGCAAAAGGCTCCGGCAAAGAAGGCTACGGTAAACAGCTGCTTTGCCGTCTGCTTCCTGGCGGCGGACGGCAAAGGCTCTTTGCCGTCTGCCGCGGACGGCAAAGAGGGCAGACGGCAATAATTGCACTGTCAGTCTGTTAAGTGGCTAACAGCAGACCTTTGCCGTCCGCCGCTGATGGCAAAATTTCTCTGGTCTTTGCCGTCCGCCGTATGATGTCATCTACACGTCACTAGATGGCAGGTTCTTTGCCGTCTGCCGCTGATGGCAAAGTGCAGGTTCTTTGCCGTCTGCCACGGATGGCAAAGTCTTTGTCGTCTGCCACTGTAGGCAAACTGACCAAATGGGTCAGCTCCCAGGAAGCACAGTTGGCTGCCACGTGGCTTCTTTGCCGTCCGCGGCAGACGGCAAAGAGGCCGTTGCCGTCTATAGCAGACGGCAAAGAGCCTGCATATTGGGTTTTTTTTCTGTTTTTTATTAAATCCCACAATTTTCACAGAAAATATATATGACATATAGATATATTTCACAGGCATTCATAAGCAAGTCCATAAGCAAGTTCATGTATTTCACAGGCATTCATAAGCAAGTCCATAAGCAAGTTCCATCCGTACATATTACATAAGCAAGTTCCATCCATCATTTCATACATAAACAAGTTCCATCCATACATAAACAAGCACTCCATAGCTAAGGTGACTAGAATGAGAAGACAAGAAAGAGAAGACAAGAACAAGAAGAGTAGAACAAGCACTCCATCCAGCACATAATGAAATCTGCAAAATGGCAAAATAAGAAAGTTAGAAATGGATCGTTTTTTAGCTCACTTAGGTGAAATGGATCGTTTTTTAGGTAACTAAGGTGAAATGGATCGTTTTTAGCTCACTTAGGTCAAATGGATCGTTTTTTAGCTCACTTAGGTGAAATGGATCGTTTTTTAGGTAACTAAGGTGAAATGGATCGTTTTTTAGCTCACTTAGGTCAAATGGATCGTTTTTGAGCTAACTTAGTTGAAATGGATCGTTTTTGAGCTAACTTTGTTGAAATGGATCATTTTGGGCTAATTTAGTTGAAATGGATCGTTTTTGAGCTAACTTAGGTGAAATGGATCATTTATGAGCTAATTTAGTTGAAATGGATCTTTTTGAGCTAACTTAGGTGAAATGGATCATTTAAGAGCTAATTTAGGTGAAATGGATCGTTTTAGCTCACTTAGGTCAAATGGATCGTTTATGAGCTAAATTAGTTGAAATGGATCGTTTATGAGATAACCTAGGTAAGATGGGTCATTTTGGAGTTAACCTAGGTGAAATGGGCCATTTTAAAGCTAACGTAGGTAAAATGGATCATTTAGGAGCTAATCTAGGTAAAATGGGTCATTTTTGAGCTAACTTGGATGAACTGCATCATTTATAAGCTAACCTAGGTAAAATGGGTCATTTTGGAGGAAAAGAAGCTAACTCTAGGTCATTATGGTAAGCATATTGGAGGAAATAAAGCTAAGTCTAGGTGTTTATGCATTTGTTAAGCAAAACACTAGAGAAACTTACCGTGATCAAGGAGGTGTAGGAGCGGGGTGGCTAGTGCCGCTACCTGGAGAAGGATCGTGCGATGCGTTTCTGGAGTTAAGCTGCACCAAAGATCATTTCCAATGTCTCGTTAGCATTACGACACTCAAATGTTAAGACTAGCAAGTAATGTCCATTCAAATTAAACTCACCGTGCTCCCAGGAGCAACCACTGGCATCGGCGGAGCGGGCTGACCGGACTTCTCGCACACAGACTGCACATTTGGTTTTCAGAACAGAGTCATACTAGTTAGTAATGAGACTCAATGTTAAGACTAGCAAGTAATCTACAGAAGAAACTTACCACAAGGAGCTCGTACATGGCCCTTGCCTGCATGTCATTCCGTGCCCTCTCCTCCTCCATCATCTTTCTCGTCCTCTCCTCCATCTCCCGCTGCCTCTCCGCTGCCTCCGCCAGAAGTTTCTCCGTTCTATCTCTCTCAGTCTGTATAGCAGCCTGCAACACCACTCACATGACCATTTGTAATCATTGATGGAAGCGCAGACAATGTAATGGAGAAAGATAACTGAGTACGTATCACTAACCTTGATGGCGAGTTGCACTGGCCGTTCACGAGGCCTTATCTCAGGAGCGGAGCTCGACTGGCACGCCTTGATCTCCGGGAGAGTGCTAGGACAACGGATAAGTCCATCTCCAATGGCTATGGAGCCATGGGACCTCCCGCCACCAGATATCATCACCAGCTCTGGATCAATGGGACCCTGGCTCGGGTTAAAGTCCTCCCCTTTCCTCGCCTTCCCCTCATCTCTATATCTCACGAGCTTGTTGTGGGAGGAGATGTTGGTGAAGTTGTTTGCATCATCGAGGTCAGACTGAGAGAAAGCCTTGACTTTCTTGAAAGAGCCAGTGTGGGCCATGGCATACAGGTCGTACACCTCTGGCACCTTATCCGCCTTATTGTAGCGTGCCTGAAAGAGAGAAACAATGAAAATTAGTAATTAAAGGGCTCAAGCTAGCATGATGAATGAATTGCATGAATCATGAAGCAAACCACATACCCAGTTGCGCCCGAACTGATATAAGTTGGAGCTGCCTTGATGGTGTGGCACACCTTCCATTTGGGCACGTTTGTCCTTGGCCTGGTTGTGGAGGGCTAGCCATTCTTTTGAGCACCACTCATCGACCAACACCTCCCAACAATCCATCCGATCCGCACACCATCTCGGAGGCGCCTAAGTTAGCAAATAGAAACTTGAGCGCTACGGCTAAGAATTACTAAATGAAGGAACTTAAGTAGAAGGCCTTAAGAATTACCTTCATGTACTGCTCCTTACTCAGGAACTTATCGCGGCACGCCGGCTTGGTCTTCTTGATACCACGCAAGGCATAGTAGTCTCGAACAGCCTGCACCCGAGCCTCGTGCCGTAAGTTCTGGAGTAGGCGCTTGCAGACGTTCTGGATAACATTTGCGCTGTCCTCCTCGTATCCCTCCTCACACCTGTAGAATGTCTGCAATCAAATGAGACAATATTGATTAGTACAATTAATAACTAGCTAGTTGAAGATTTTGAAATGTGTAAAGGAGAAATTACCCAGAACGTCCTGATCACCATGTCTGCCCTCGTGTCGCACACGACACCGTCGATAATGACATCCGGCGGGGCCGGGGCAGCCACGTAGTGCTCCCAGCTCAACCCAAGCTCTGGAAGCCGACCCTCACCAGGCAACGTGACAAACCCCGGGAAGTTTTGCCGGCAAAGAACTCCAAGGACGGAGTTGGGCCGGCGGACACTATGATGGTGGTCCCAACCCCTGCAGCATGACAAGGCCAACGCATTAGTTATTTGAAGAAACGTGAATGCAGAAGGTACAAAAATATTAAATGCACTTACGTACCTCTCCCCATCAGGGAAGATCAACCACCTCTGCTCGCGGGTCGCCGGCACGGACGGGAGCCGTGTAGCACCACGCTGGTACACGGTGCCACCCTCCTCAAACTTGGCATTTTCATAAGCTTGGGTTCTCCATTCATGTAATGAGCTAATATCAAATAACCTCTTTTCACCGGCAAGTTTGAAATCATAGTTGAGTTCTTTAATTGCCCAATATGCTTTATGTTCACACTCAAGAGGCAAATGACAAGCTTTTCCATAAACCATTTTATAAGGAGACATACCCATAGGATTTTTGTATGTTGTTCTATAAGCCCAAAGTGCATCATCTAACTTCTTTGACCAATTCTTCCGGGACCTATTGACAGTTTTTTGCAAAATTAATTCTATTTCTCTATTGCTAAGTTCAACTTGACCACTAGACTAAGGATGATATGGTGATGCAATTCTATGGTTAACATCATACTTGGCAAGCATTTTGCGAAAAGCACCATGAATAAAGTGTGAACCACCATCAGTCATTAAATATCTAGGGACTCACAACCTTGGGAAAATAACTTCCTTAAGCATTTTAATAGAGGTGTTGTGATCAGCACTACTGGTTGGAATATCTTCTACCCACTTAGTAACATAATCAACAACAACCAAAATATGTGTATACCCATTAGAGGAAGGAAAAGGTCCCATGTAATCAAATCCCCAAACATCAAATGGTTCAACAGCAAGTGAATAATTCATAGGCATTTCTTGACGCTTACCAATATTACCTATTCTTTGGCATTCATCACAAGATAAGACGAACTTACGAGCATCCTTGAAGAGAGTAGGCCAATAAAATTCAGATTGCAATACCTTGTGAGCAGTTCTGTCTCCTGCATGATGCCCTCCAAAAGTAATGTCTTAAATCTAGGTGGTAAATATTTAGCAACAATGTAATTAGCATAGTCAGCATACCAAGGAGTGTTATGAGAAACATTTATTGCAGCTAAATGCTCATCAGGAAAACTATCATCAATAGGTAGTGGGTCATCAAGCACATTTTCAATCCTAGACAAGTTATCAGCTATGGGGTTCTCAGCTCCTTTTGTATCAGTAATATGTAAATCAAATTCTTGTAGCAAGAGAACCCATCGAATAAGTCTAGGTTTAGCATCTTTCTTTTTCATAAGATATTTTATAGCGGCATGATCAGTGTGTACAATTACTTTTGAATCAACAACGAAAGATATAAATTTATCACAAGCAAACACCACGGCTAGGAATTCTTTTTCAGTAGTTGCATAATTTTGTTGAGCACTCTAGAGTTTTACTAGCATAATGAATAACATTCAGTTTCTTATCAACTCTTTGTCCTAGAACAGCACCAACAACATAACCACTAGCATCACACATAATTTCAAAAGGCAAGTTCCGATCAGGTGGTTGAACTACAGGTGCAGAAACTAAGGCTTTCTTAAGTGTTTTGAAGGCTTCTAAACAATCATCATCAAAAACAAACGGAACATCATTTTGCAAAAGATTTGTAAGAGGCCAAGAAATTTTAGAAAAAGTATTTGATAAATCTCCTATAGAAACCAGCATGACCTAGGAAACTACGAATACCTCTTTAGGACATGGCATTTTCTCAATTGCATCAACCTTAGCTTTGTCCACTTCAATACCACTTTTAGAAATTTTATGGCCCAAAACAATACCTTCATTAACCATAAAGTGACACTTCTCCCAATTCAAGACAAGATTTGTTTGCTTGCATCTCTGCAAAACTTGATCGAGATTTCTTAAACAATCATCAAAAGACTTCCCATAAACAAAGAAGTCATCCATGAAAACCTCAACAATCTTTTCACAGAAGTCGGAGAATATAGCAGTCATACATCTTTGAAAGGTAGCAGGTGCATTGCATAAACCAAAAGGCATACGTCTATAAGCATAAGTTCCAAAGGGACAAGTGAAAGTGGTCTTTTCTTGATCAGGTTGAGAAACATGTATTTGTGAAAAACCAGAGTATCCATCAAGGAAGCAAAAATGTGTGTGCTTAGATAATCTTTCTAGCATTTGATCGATAAAAGGTATAGGGTAATGATCTTTTCTAGTTGCTTTGATGAATTTTCTAAAATCAATTATCATTCTATAGTCTGTAACAATTCTTTGTGTAATAAGTTCATTCTTATCATTAGGAACAACAGTAATACCTCCCTTCTTAGGGACACAATGAATAGGACTTACCTATCTACTATCAGCTATAGGTTAGATTATACCTGCTTCCAAAAGTTTTAAGATTTCCATTCTTACCACTTCCTTCATTTTCGGATTTAACCGATGTTGGTGATCAACAACGGGTTTAGCAGCAGGTCCCATACTAATCTTGTGCTAACATAGAGTGAGACTAATGCCCTTTAAATCATCAAGAGTATATCCAATAGCAGCTCGGTACTTCCTTAGAACTTTCAATAATCTTTCTTCTTCATGTTTTGAAAGGTTAGCACTAATAATAACATGATATATCTTCTTTTCATCAAGATAAGCATATTTCAAAGTGTCTGGCAATTGTTTTAATTCAAACACAGGATCGGCTTTAGGTGGAGGAGGACCTCCTAGAGTTTCAATAGGCAAATTGTGTTTAAGCAGAGGACGTTGTTCAAAGAAAATCTGATCTATTTCATTTCTTTCATCCATATGTAAATCATTTTCATGGTCTAGCTAATATTGTTCTAGTGGACCAGTAGGTGGCACAGCAATAGAAGCAAGACCAATTATTTCATCCTTACTAGGCAATTCTTTTTCATGAAGCTTTCTACTAAACTTGGAAAAATTAAACTCATGAGGCTCACCACCAAAACTAACACTGACAGTTTGTTTCTCACAATCTATTTTAGCATTGACAATGTTCAACAAAGGTCTACCAAAGATAATGGGAAAAAAGTCATCTTGTGGGGAACCAAGAACAAGAAAATCAGTAGGGTATTTTATTTTCCCACACAAGACTTCAACATCTCTAACAATCCCAAGTGGTGTGATGGTGTCTCTATTATCAAGTTTAATAGTGGCATCTATTTCTTCTATTTTAGCGGGTGCTATGTCATTCATAATTTCTTGATTTAAAGCAAAGGGAATAGCACTCACACTAGCACCTATGTCACATAAACCATGATAACATTGATCTTCTATTTTAACTGAGACAACGGGCATGCCAACAACAGGTCTATGATTATCCATTCTATCGGGTTTGGTAATTCTAGTAGCTTCATTACAGAAGTAAATAACATGCCCATCTATGTTTTCTTCCAAGAGATCTATAATCATAGCAACACTAGGGTCTACCTTAATTTGTTCATCAGGTTTAGGTGTTCTAATATAACTTTTGTTGACCACAGTTGAAACTTTAGCATGTTCCCTTATCCTAACAGGGAAAGGTGGTTTCTCAATATAAGCAGTAGGAACAACTGGATCAACATTATAAAGTATAGTTTCCTCGTTAGCTAGTTCCAGTTCTTTAATTTCTTCTTTAATACGTGGTGATATTTAAACCACTTCTCTTTAGGGAGATCAACATGAGTAGCAAATAATTCACAAAAGGAGGCTACTATCTCAGAATCAAGTCCATATTTAGTGCTAAACTTTTGAAAAGCGTCGGTATTCATAAAAGATTTAACACAATCATACTTAAGCTTAATACCCGACTCTTTACCTTCATCGAGTTCCCAATCTTCATAGCTATGTTTAATTCTTTCCAAAAGATCCCATCAGAATTCAATAGTCTTCTTTATAAAAGAACCAGCACAAGAAGTATCAACCATGGATCGATCATTATGAGAAAGCCGAGCATAAAAATTCTGGATAATAATTTATCTTGAGAGCTCATGATTGGGGCATGAATATAACATTGACTTAAGCCTCCCCCAAGCTAGAGCGATACTTTCTCCTTCACGAGTCCAAAAATTATATATGTAATTCCGATCACGATGAACTAGATGCATAGGATAATTTTTTTGGTGGAACTCCAATTCCAAGATCCAATATCATTGCATAGCCTATACCATGTCAATGCTTTTCCCTTCAAAGATAAAGGTAAAACCTTCTTCTTAACATCATCTCCAGGTAAACCTGCAAGCTTAAACAATCCACAAATTTGTTCCACATATATCAAGTGCATATCAGGATGTTCGGTTCCATCTCCTGCATAAGAATTAGCTAGCGGTTGTTCTATCATACCCGAAGGAATTTCATATTCAATATTTTCAATAGGTGCAGTAGGTTGAGGGATAGCTAATTGTGGTTCCAATCAAGGTGAAGATACCCCGAACAAACCCCTCAAAGGATTGTTCTCCATAGTAACAAGTGACAGTAAATTTCAGCACACTATATAAATGTTTCCTTACCAAATTCCACTTACCAAAGGCGCTTCACTCACCGGCAACGGCGCTAGAAAATAGCCTTCATGACCCACAAGTATATGGGATCAATTGTAGCTCTTTCCGATAAATAAGAGTGTCGAACCCAACGAGGAGCAGAAGGAAATTACAAATGGTTTTCAGCAAGGTAATGTCTGCAAGTGCTGAAATTGTAAGTACCAGAGTAGTTTGATAGCAAGATAATTTGTAACGAGCAAGTAACAATAATAGTAAAAAAGTGTAGCAAGGTAGCCCAATCCTTTTGAGGCAAAGGACAGGCCAAAACGGTCTCTTATAGTAAGCAAAGCGTTCTTGAGGGTACACGGGAATTTCATCTAGTCACTTTCATCATGTTGGTTCGATTCGTGTTCGCTACTTTGATAATTTGATATGTGGGTGGACCGGTGCTTAGGTGCTGTTCTTACTTGAACAAACCTCCTACTTATGATTAACCCTCTCGCAAGCATCCGCAACTACGAGAAAAGTATTAAGAATAAATTCTAACCCATCGGTCCCTTACGGAATAGCGCATAAACTAGGGTTTAAGCTTCTGTCACTCTCGCAACCAATCATCTAATAAATAATCCACAATGCATTCCCTTGGGGCCAAATATGGTGAAGTGTCATCTAGTCAACATTCACATGACACCACTAAGGGAATCACAACATACATACTATCAAAATATCGAGCACACATCAAGTTCACATGATTACTTGCAACATGATTTCTCCCGTGACCTCAAGAACAAAAGTAACTACTCACAAATGATAATCATGCTCAAGATCAGAGGGGTATTAAATAGCATATTGGATCTGAACATATAATCTTCCACCAGATAAATCATATAGTAATCAACTACAAGATGTAATCAACACTACTTGTCACCCACAAGCACCAATCTATGGTTCCAGTACAAAGATTGAACACAAGAGATGAACTAGAGTTTGAGATGAGCTGGTGTTGTTGAAGATGTTGATGGATATTGCCCTCCCCAAGATGGGAGAGCTGTTGGTGATGATGATGACGATGATTTCCTGCTCCGGGAGGGAAGTTCCCCTGGCGGAATCGCTCCGCTGGAGGGCAAAAGTGCTCCTGCCCAAGTTCCGCCTCGAGACGGCGGCGCTCTGTCCCGAAGTCTTCTCTCTATTTTTTTTCTAGGTCAAAATGACTTATATACCAGAAGATGGTCACGGGAGGTGGGCCTGGATGAGCACAACCCACCAGGGCGGGCCTGGGCTCCTTGGCGCGCCCAGGTGGGTTATGCCCACCTGGTGGGGCCCCTCTGGTACTTATTGGCTCCAATATTCTTCATATATTCCATAAAAATTAACCGTGAAGTTTCAGCTTGTTTGGAGTTGTGCAGAATAAGTAGCCTGACGTAGCTTTTCCAGGTCCAGATTTCCAGCTGCCGGAATTCTCCCTCTTTGTGTGTACCTTGCATATTATGAGAGGAAAGGCATTAGAATTACTCCAAAAAGCATTATTATGCATAAAAACATCATAAATAACAGTAGGAAAACATGATGTAAAATGGACGTATCACGTATCACCATCACTTTTAATTACCTTTACCTATCTTAGTTCGATCTTTAGTTATCTTATGATTTAATTGAATAAAAATTTAGTTCGATCTATTTTCGAGTGTTACACTACTGCAGGATGCTGCTAACGCGACACTACGATCAGAGACCCTTTGACAAAATTGTGTGAGATGCATTAATCACAAACGGTGATGTAAAAAACCGTCAAAAAAGATGCAAAACGTTTGCGATGGCGGATACATCAAACGCGGTTCAGATTTTAGTTGCGTGTGCGATGCTGGGCATACGGTTGATCCATACGAACTGTTTGCGATTAGGTAGAACAACAGAAACAGGCAGCCATATCAATGTGTGTGCGATATATGGCATACAGTTTGCTCCGATGAACTGTTTACTATTAGGGAAAGCAACAGAAACGGTCAGCCAGACCAAGGTGTGTGCGATATATGGCATACGGTTCACTCGAATGAACTATTTTCGATTAGGGAAGAGAACAGAAATGGTTCAACTTAACAAGATGTGTGTGATACACGGCAAACAGGTTTGTAGTCAGAAATGTGTGGGAAGACCGATAACAACACAGACGATTCCTGTTAACAAGTTGTGTGTGTTGTGAGCAAACGATTGCTGGTACACAATTGTCAGTGATTGATGAAATCATCACCGACGGGTTCCATTGTTTAGTCTGTGTGCCATGTGATTTGCTCTGTCCACACAACATCTACGCTCTGTCTACAAGCATCAACATATATACTTAAAAAGACAGCATTGCAAACCAAATTAAGCATGCAATTACACAAGTGACTACACACATAACATTTCCACACACCAAAGTAAGCAATTACATGCATACTAAACTAGGAGAAACGAGCATCTAATCATCTACTTCTTGTTGCGATGACGCTTGCCATTGCTCTGCTTCTGGCTGGATCCCTGGCCATTTTGGGGAAGGAGGCACTTCCTCCTTGGCCGCGTACACGACGTGAGCTTTGTCAAGTTTCTCCATCCAGGCTGAGTGCCAGGCACGCTTGTCCTTGTTGCAGGAATCCTTCATGTCTCTGTAGTAAGGATCGATGATGGCCTCAGCGAGGTGAACAAGTGTGCCCTTCTCATGTTCGTTGCTGCCCCAGATCTTGTATTCGCCCTGGATATCGACAAGATTCTGGCAAGCGATGCCCGAATTCTTGAGCATCTTTACATCGTTGGTGATGTCCACCATAGTGAACATGTAGTGGGGGTTGTTGACAAACTGGCGAAACACTCACAAGACCTTGTGGCCAGGCAGTAGTGGTAGACGAGGACGTGATCGCGCACGCACATCTGGGCGACGGCAATCTTGGGACTAGACCGGCATGAGCGCGGGTGTACTCCAGGTCGAACCCGACCAACTTGTACTTCTCCTTAGCAAGCAAAAGCTCCATGATGTGCATGGAGTGCTCCACCAAGACCGGGTTGTTGGTGTACACCACCGAGAGCTCCGTGAACCTTCTGTGGGTGTCCACCACGGCATGCATGGTGAACTGCTGCTCGTCGTCGCCAGCCGCTCGGAGCGCCATTGGAGACGCACATGATACCCATTAAGAATTTTTCGTGGTGGGTGTGCTTCTTGCAATGGTGGGGCACGATCGAATGGTTGAAGAGACACAAGGGTTAAATGGCCGCTATAATAAATGGGGGCCGACCGGCCTGTAATCGTCACGTCCTGTCACCGTGTTCATAGCGGAGGATCCCAGTGCACGCTTGACAACACCGCATCGAATACGTTTCGTTTGACCACGCGTGGGCTCGAAGAGGCGCCAAATGTATCGTCGGTGAGCCCGTTCCCATGCTACCACGTAGTTTACCGGGCAGGCTTCCCGCCCGGCTAGGTTGGCCACGCGTCGGCTAGAAGAGGGACAAATCATGCGCATTTATTAGCAAAAGGCTTTGTAAAAATGAAGTGTGCGAAATGACTTCGGACATAAGTTTACCCTGGGTGATGAGGTCAAAGTTACACAGAACGATGATGATGGACACTCGAGTGCGATAATTAATTTTGCACTCTACAGGGCACATGGTTGAAGAAACCAACTGTGTGCAGTAATGTCGAAGATCGCAGTCGAATTAGCTATACAGATCATGTGCTATGAGATCGACAAGGTAAACAGATTCAAGAATGGTTAATAAAATCTAAGTCCATTGCATATTAAGGTCAAAATAGTGCTACCAATATACGAGTCTCATACGATGCCATTTCAACGATTGTACCACAAAAGCTCGAAATATTACAAGGTTCAAATTCCAGAGTTATATCGCTCAAATTCGAAGATTACAAGGTTCAAACTGATATTAGAAATGAAATTCAGCTCATCAGCTGCAAACGCTCGCGCTGATCCGTTGAACATGGATATCAAGGAGGTTCAAACTAATATTATCACTTGTAAGTCTGGTTTCAAAACCTCATAATTTTTGCAAAGGGGTCAACCACTGAGAAGTCATGTATGGGGTTGACACGATGACTTCCGATTACTCTGTCATCTGAAGTTCCAAAATGAAATTCAGCATTTTCGGAGCCTATTCCATTTTGCCGCAGCCGCCGGCGCTGATCAATACACCATTCATTTTTGTGAAATAAATGTAGGGAAAACCTCATTACCTTCAGCACCCTTGCTCGGACAACAAATAACCTGGCGAATATAATCTCCGGTAAGGTCCCACGGTAGGAGTTAAAAGTAATTTCTGAGAGATGTAGATCTAGGCATTCGATGTGATTGTTATATTGTATCACAATATCCACCATCGGGCCTACTCTTATCTGCAAAATAAGAAACCATGTTAGTGCCTACATGCAGTTTTGAACACTACTACAGGCCTATTTAGTTTGCAGGATTTGTAAAATGCACTAACATGCCATCTTCGATCTGACATGATTAACATGGGCATTTGATTACAATCTAGAAAAATGTAGCATTCTTCACAAGAGGTGGAGTGGATGAAAACTTCCCTAAGAAAACTACTATAGATGAATCCAAAGGAGAAATGCTTATGGATTGTAACCATATGGATCAAGCAACCAATATGGGGGGAGACATGTATGTACTGAAATTCTCCAAAAAAATCCTTCAGAAATCATAGTACATTGTCATTGTAAACTTGGAAAAAAGGTGTCACAAATTGAACTTCCTTATGGTTAACATTTAACAGGAAAGGAACATCACCTCGATATATAGCTTCTCCATGCACGGAAAGCATCTCAGGAAACTGACAACTTGCTCCAGGTTGGGGCCGATAGATTGTAGTGCCAAGACCTTCACTGCGCGCAGTTTTGGGGTCAAGCTTGTCGGAATCATTTTCTGGATGACAGACGAACATTGATCTTCAAAATTAGAAATAATGTTAATTTCTAGAAGGAGGTTGTTGTACTTGAACGGGTGTGGATCCAATAACAAGTTCGGAGTATTTGTCAGACGAGTAGCCCACCACTGTCAATTTCGGCGCAGAAATGACATTGATTCTTGTTGGCCCTTCTTGATCAACTACAAGTAATCTCTCAAGTGAAGGTGTGTCCTCAATGACCATACCATGGTACACATCTTGTGATGTCTTCTTGTCATACTAGCAATACACATAAATAGTCCGGAGAGTCATGGAGGTGATGTGGAAGCTACTCAACCCATTGATCGCCTGAAGACGAAGGTACTCGAGTGAAGTACGGCCAAGGAGCAGGTGCTCCATGTCGTCGTTTAGGAGGCAGACGGCGACGAGCTCGAGGTGCTTCAGTCGTGGTAGAATAAGAGCGGCCGCATCATTAAGGGGGAGAATGGCAGTTCCTGAACAAGGCGGAGCGCGAACGTTGGCAGCGAGCGCATATGCCCATCATCAAAAGTGATCTCCTCGAGCTGATCTAGGGCAGGGGATCAGAACCATTCGTCAAGCTTGGCTCGGTCCTTGCCGTTGGAACGGAACTTGCCCATGCTAAGGCCTCTGGTTGGGCCAGGGTGACTGCCGAGGATCTTGGGGAACGCATACAAGCTTTTGCGATAGCCAGGGCAGAGCTCGTGGGTGTCGATGAAGTTGAGAGGGTAGAATTCCATAGGGGGTGCCACCATCGGGAAAGGACGGTTGACCGCACCCCATATTGGATTGCGGCGAGGGAGATGATAACTGTCAACATATCATCGGGGAGGCTGCTGATGAAGTCTAGGCCTGCTGGAGTCGCTTGCGGTTCTTGCTCGACCCGCCTCCGCTTGTTGGCAGCCCCGTTCTCCACCTCCGGAGTCTCCTTATCAGCGGCGCTTTTTGATAGAAGTGGGAGTACAGGGAATATTTAGTTAATACAGGGCAATAGAAAAGTGTATTGGTAACCAGAAGTTAGTAGGTAGGAATAGAGTAAGAAAATGGAATAACAATTGGTTGCTTAAATACTACACAATTCATTTGATATTGCTGGGTAAGTCAACATGCAGATACTTGAAAAGAACACTTACTTCGAACAAAGTCTGGACAGATGATATCGTCGGCGAAGTTAACAGATATCTCATGACCAGGCTCTTTTATGTGCAGTGCAATTTTAGTGTCAGCTTTCAGTACATAAAACTTAGAAATTTCTTTCCAAAGGCCAGTGCCAAAATAGGAGTCACCATGTTCATCAAGTCTTATAGAAGCAACGATTATAAATCCATGGTCTGTGTTCAGTATGACATCCCTGCAGTCTTGATTTATGTAAAGGGAAAGATTGTGTACTACAGATTCTATTGCATAGCAAGGGACATGCTGCAGAAAATGGTAGGATTGTTAAAGAAAATATGGTAACATGCAAATATGGGCCCAAAGTGAAAGAACTGTACATCAGTTGTAATCGAAGGACAAAAATATATAATTAAACAGATAGGGTAAACATGATGTCATGGAAATATGAGAGTAATCGAAAGAACAATACATCATTAATTTTCCTAATGTTGAAAGAAGAGGAAAAAAAACCTTTGACGTATATGGTGCATGTGGCACCTTTCATCAAAATGTAGCAATATTTAGTATATGTTTAGGAAAGTAGGCCAAGCCAACCGATTTAGGATGAGATTGAACATACCGCGCGCATCCCCAAGTCATCTGGTACGATGAGATGGAACTCCATGGATGTCTGGCAGAGGCTGCAAAGTCCTCATGTGTCCACACACTATACACTTTATGAATGAAAGAAAACCCTCAAATCAGCTTGAATAAAAATGAATTCACGGTGATTTCGGCCGAGTGATTAAAGGAGGCAGATGAACTGGAATAAGAGATGAGATAATATCCCATTAAATTAGTTACCTTGTTGTCCATGAGAAAAAACCCTCAATACAACGGATTCCCCAACCGGGTGGAGCTGGGTCGACCGCGAGCAGCGTTGAGAAAGTCGATGGCGATAGGTGGCAACAAGCGGAAGTGGCGAAATGCGGTGGGGTTTGCCGGCAGCCTGGCGGCGGCGGCAGGCGGCGAACTAAACGGTTGCCGCCATGATAGGCGGTGCCATGCATAGACGTGGAGGAGCTTGTGCAGGTGTGAATGGGGACCGGAGGGGGTGGCCGGCGGGGTGAGGGTTTTTGTGACGTGGGGATGGTGAGGGTTTTCTTTTTTCTTTTTTGAATTGCGTGATCAGGGTTTTCTGTCCCACAAAGAGTTTCGAAGGCAACGGTTTGCTAGAGCCAACCATGTGTGATTGACGTAACAATGAAAATGAAAGTCATTGCACACGGTTCCAATTTTGGGAATCGTGTGGGAATGACGTACTACCTCCGTCCTGGTTTATTGGTCCCCTTTGTAATTTTGACCAAATATTTAACTAACAAATGTTTATGCATGTCACCAAAAATTATATCAATCAACACTATGTTCAAATACGTATCCAATGATATAATTTTTGCTGACGTGCACTAACATTTTGTTAGTTAAATCTTTGGTCAAAATTTAACACAAATTACAAAGGGGACCAATAAACCAGGACGGAGGTAGATTCCATCAACCGAACTGATTGCATCCATAACCCACATTTACATATAAGTAAACAGAGATTAAACATACTCAGACATAGATAATAAGCGTACACAAGCATAGTTCAACCATAAAAACATAGTTCAACTGTCATTAAGCATACTCAAGCGTACATAGTTCGATCCCACATCTCATCTCATCTGCCAGCACGATCCCGAAGCTTCTGCAGGTACTCGGAGTACGCGGCGTGCGCCACCCTGCGAGAATACTTTTACTTGAACGAGCCAACGGCTCGTCCTCTTGCATGCGCCAGAACACTTTCATACGCATCATGAAGCTTTTGGTTGCAAAATGGGCATCGATAGCCGCCGTCCCAGGTCCTAATACGCCAGTTATGCATTCCCGCATAAAGCTCCCTTGGGATTTGCCTCTTGTACCTCCTCTGGCCATCTTCATCCTCGCTGTTCACATCGCCAGACAACACCTAAACAAATAGTTAAAAAAATGTGGCATCAAATTAATGTTTACAAACTAATCTCTAGCGAACATTTGGTAGCTGCCAAAATTTGGCATCAAATCAATGTTTACATGTCGTGAAGTAGGATTAGGAAATTAAGACTATTTTTTAATACATATCCAGAGATTATGGTTCGATTCTTAAGCACAATCGTCTATGTACAGACCAATCTTGAAGAAAATAATGGCACAAACATATATGTAGGTCATTCAAAATCAATTGTCAAGTCCTGGCTAGGAATTATTAGCATGAACACTAACCCTAGTCGGATTACTAGCAGAAATCATTTGCACAAATGAAACAACTAATCACTTATCACTTGTACCATTCAGACAATCAATACACTACACGGATCTAACGAAACTTACTCGGAATTCATGGATTGAGAGAACATATCCATAGGATTTCTATTCCAAAAAGGGGGAGGCATGACTAACCAGAGAAACCCTAAGATCTATTTGACACATAAATGGGTATAGATGACTAACCGGTTGTCCGTCGTCATCGGAGTCGTCGCCAGGGTCGTCGCCCGAGTCATCACCGGAGTCGGTGCGGACCTCCCCCTCCGGCTGTGGAAGCGCGATGTCGTCGACGACGTTAGGGTGCAGCGATACCTCGCCGGCGGTGACGGCAACCTCTGTCCCCATCTCCATGCCGTGCTCTGGTGGTTCAGCAGCCCCGTCATCGACACTCCCTTCGATGGGGCGCTTCGGCGGCATCCTCATACACTGACGGCTTTGAGGACTGAGAGCAGCGTCGAGGATGCAAGCGGAGAGAGAGGATTGTGTGTGTGGAGAGGATGGGGGTGCGGCCGCTCGGGCGCGCCATTAATATGGAGTAGTGGGAGAGAGGCGACCACAAGCTAAGTGGTTGCCACCGCGATAGGCGGTGCCATGCATAGATGCGGAGGAGCTTGTGCAGGTGTGAATGGGGACCGGAGGGGGTGGCGGGCAGGGTGAGGGTTTTTGTGACGTGGGGATGGTGAGGGTTTCTTTTTCTTTTTTGAATTGGGTGGTGAGGGTTTTCTGTCCCACAAAGAGTTTCGGAGGCAACGCTTTGCTAGAGCCAACCATGTGTGATTAACGTAACAGGGAAAATGAAAGTCATTGCACACGGTTCCAATTTTGGGAACCGTGTGTGATTGACGTACTACCTCCGTCCTGGTTTATTGGTCCCCTTTGTAATTTGTACCAAATTTTGACCAAATATTTAACTAACAAATGTTTAGGTATGTCACCAAAAATTATATCACTCAACACTATGTTCAAATACGTATCGAATGATATATTTTTTGCTGACCTGCACTAACATTTTGTTAGTTAAATCTTTGGTCAAAATTTAACACAAATTAAAAAGGGGACCAATAAACCAGGACAGAGGTAGATTCCATCAACCGAACTGATTGCATCCATATCCCACATTTAGATATAAGTAAACATAGATTAAACATACTCAGACATAGATAATAATCATACACAAGCATAGTTCAACCATAAGTACATAGTTCAACTGTCATTAAGCATACTCAAGCGTACATAGTTCGATCCCACATCTCATCTCATCTGCGAGCACGATCCTTAAACTTCTCCAGGTACTCGGCGTACACGGTGTGCGCCACCCTGCGAGAATACTTGTGCTTGAAGGAGCCAACGGCTCGTCCTCTTGCATGTGCCAGAACACTTTCATACGCGTCATGAAGATTTTGCTTGCAAAATGGGCATCGATAGCCGTCGTCCCAAGTCCTAATACGCCGGTTATGCATTCCCACATAAAGCTCCCTCAGGATTTGCCTCTTGTACCTCATCTAGCCATCTTCATCCTCGCTGTCCACATCGTCAGGCAGCACCTAAACAAATAGTAAAAAAATGTGGCGTCAAATTAATGTTTACAAACTAATCTCTAGCGAACATTTGGCAGCTGCGAAAATTTGGCATCAAATCAATGTTTACATGCCGTGAAGTAGGATTGGGAATTTATGGCTATTTTTTTATACATATCCAGAGATTATGGTTCAATTTTTAAGCACAATCGTCTATGTACAGACCATGAAGAAAATAATGGCACAAACATATATGTAGGTCATTCAAAATCAATTGTCAAGTCCTGGCTAGGAATTATTAGCACGAACACTAACCCTAGTCGGATTACTAGCAGAAATCATTTGCACAAATGAAACAACTAATCACTTATCATTTGTACCATTCACACAATCAATACACTACACGGATGTAACGAAACTTACTCAGAATTCACGGATTGAGAGAACATAACCATAGGATTTCTATTCCAAAAAGGGGGAGGCATGAGTAACCAGAGAAACCCTAGGATCTATTTGACACATAAATGGATATAGATGACTAACCGGTTGTCCGTCGTCGTCGGAGTCGTCACCGAAGTCGTCGCCGGGGTCGTCGCCCGAGTCGTCACCGGAGTCGGTGTGGACCTCCGCCTCCAGCTGTGGAAGCACGACGTCGTCGACGAAGTTAGGGTGTAGCGATCCCTCGCCGGCTTTGACGGCAACCTCTATCCCCATCTCCATGCCGTGCTTCAGTGCTTCAGCAGCCCCTCGTTGCCACTTCCTTTCGATGGGGCACTTCGGCGGCATCCTCATACACTGACGGCTTTGAGGACTAAGAGTGGCGTCGAGGATGCAAGCAGAGAGAGGATTGTGTGTGTGGCGAGGATGGGGGGTGCGGCCGCTCGGGCACACCATTAATATGGAGTAGTGGGAGAGAGGCGACCACGAGCTAAGTGGTTGCCGCCACGATAGGCGGTGCCATGCATAGACGCGGAGGAGCTTTTGCAGGTGTGAATGGGGACTGGAGGGGGTGGCGGGCAGGGTGAGGGTTTTTGTGACGTGGGGATGGTGAGGGTTTTCTTTTTTCTTTTTTGAATTGGGTGGTGAGGGTTTTCTGTCCCACAAAGAGTTTCGGAGGCAATGGTTTACTAGAGCCAACCATGTGTGATTGACGTAACAAGAAAAATGAAAGTCATTGCACACAGTTCCAATTTCGGGAACCGTGTGTGATTGACGTACTACCTCCGTCCTGGTTTATTGGTACCCTTTGTAATTTGTACCAAATTTTGACCAAATATTTCACTAACAAATGTTTACACATGTCACCAAAAATTATATCATTGAACACTATGTTCAAATACGTATCCAACATTATAAATTTTGCTGACCTGCACTAACATTTTGTCAGTTAAATCTTTGGTCAAAATTTAACACAAATTACAAAGTGGACCAATAAACCAGGACGGACGTATATTCCATCAACCGAACTGATTGCACCCATATTCCACATTTAGATATAAGTAAACATAGATAAAACATACTCAGACATAGATAATAAGCGTACACAAGCATAGTTCAACCATAAGTACATAGTTCAACCGTCATTAAGCATACTCAAGCGTACATAGTTCGATCCCACATCTCATCTCATCTGCCAGCACGATCCCGAAGATTCTCCAGGTACTCGGCGTACGCGGCGTGTGCCACCCTGCGAGAATACTTCTACTTGTAGGAGCTAACGGCTCGTCCTCTTGCATGCGCCAGAACACTTTCATACGCGTCATGAAGCTTTTGGTTGCAAAATGGGCATCAATAGCTGTTGTCCCAGGTCCTAATACGCCTGTTATGCATTCCTGCATAAAGCTCTCTCAGGATTTTCCTCTTGTACCTCCTCTGGCCATCTTCATCCTTGTTGTCCACATCGTTAGACAACACCTAAACAAATAGTAAAAAAATGTGGTGTCAAATTAATGTTTACAAACTAATCTCTAGCGAACATTGGGCAGCTGCCAAAATTTGGCATCAAATCAATGTTTACATGCCGTGAAGTAGGATTAGGAATTTATGGCTATTTTTTATACATATCCAGAGATTATGGTTCGATTTTTAAGCACAATCGTGTATGTACAGACCAATCTTGAAGAAAATAATGGCACAAACATATATGTAGGTCATTCAAAATCAATTGTCAAGTCCTGGCTAGGAATTATTAGCACGAACACTAACCCTAGTTGGATTACTAGCAGAATCATTTGCACAAATGAAACAACTAATCACTTATCACTTGTACTATTCAAACAATCAATACACTACACGGATCTAAGAAACTTACTCAGAAATCATGGATTGGGAGAACATAACCATAGGATTTCTATTCCAAAAAGGGGGAGGCGGGAGTAACCAGAGAAACCCTAGGATCTATTTGACACATAAATTGGTATAGATGACTAACCGGTTGTCCGTCGTCGTCGGAGTCATCACCGGAGTCGTCGTCGGGTCATCGCCCGAGTCGCCACTGGAGTCAGTGTGGTCCTCCGCCTCCGGCTGTGGAAGCACGACGTCGTCGACGACGTCAGGGTGCAGCGATACCTTCCCGATGGTGACGGCAACCTCTGTCCCCATCTCCACGCCATGCTCCGGTGCTTCAGCAGCCCCGTCGTTTCCACTCCCTTCGATGGGGCGGTTCGGCGGCATCCTCATACACTGACGGCTTTGAGGACTGAAAGCGGCGTCGAGGATGCAAGCGGAGAGAGAGGATTGTGTGTGTGTGTGGCCAGGATGGGGGGTGCGGCCACTCGGGTGCAAAATTAATATGGAGTAGTGGGAGAGAGGCGGCCGACGGTCAAACTGTTGGCTCGCCTCCCGATGAGCCTACACACCGGACTGCTGGCATGCCTACCGTTGTTTCACACAGCTACTCCCACGCCTCCCGATGACACTGTGCAGCGATCACACCTCCGTCAATTCACACACCTGCACGCATGCCTTCCGGTCTGCTTGCGTGACGGATTGCTCGCATGCGTCCCGTCAACTCACGCCTGCTCGCACGGCACACGGGTTACGTGGCGGCACGTATATTGTTTTTTTCTATTTGGGTGATTAATGCTGCCGCTTTATTGCTTAACCGAAGCATGGCACATATCCATTGTTGGTCTAACGCTCACGGTTCGAATAAATAATACCTTTTGTGATATTGGTCCCCAATTATTAATAATCACCCGTTTGTAAGAAGATAAAGATTACATCAAAACTGGTCTCAAATTTGACAAAAGAAAGTACAATGCCACTTTGTATTGGTGTCTATATGACAACACGATAAGTTTCATGAATTTCAAATAAGTTTTGGATGTACTAGAATTTAAAAAATCAAGATTCTCAATGTTTGAAATTTCTTGCACATGGAGTAAACATGCACCCAATGAGACACATGTGTTTTTGCAATCCATTTAGGTGCACTATCACGTGTGCATGTAGCTCAAATTTGATTTTTGCACATTATACCCCTAGAAAATCAATCAATGTACTAAAACGTCTTAATGATCTCTGTTTTTTTTCAAAATTAAAACCTCCCTCCTTTGGTAACATATGTTCAGCGCGGGATAATTTAACATGCATTGTAGTTGCGGTGGATTCACGGTGTGTGTGTGTGTGTGTGTGTGTGTGTGTGTGTGTGTGCGCGCGCGCGTCTGGGGGTGGGGGCTGGCTGGTAGTACACTACGAGTCGTGAGCCACCATGTGGGTTGGCCGTTTTGTGAGGCAGGTGCCACATCAAAGTCATGAATTCGTTATTTAAAACACTACACAACCCTTTCATACATACATGTTTTGGCCAAATGCAGTCGAGTTGTCCTACAAGACACTCGATACTCGCGTGCGATGCTTTCTATGGGCATGCGAGGTCGTCGTCTATCACTTTGACCAACAGCCGGCAAAGAGGTTAATTTGACCAGCAAGGTAGAATCTTTTTTGTTTGTGTTATGGTGGGAGTATATAGTACGCGTCGAAGAGGTGGGAGGGGACTATAATATATACTATACGTACGCGTCTGTGAACAAGTACACCTCACTCAGTGTCGGGACTTTTCGGATTATTTTGGGTTGTATTACGGTAGGAGCATATAGTACGCGTCGAAGAGGGAGAAGGGGACCATCATATGTCGTACGCTTCATTAACCTCGCTCTATGTGGGGACTTTACGGTTTTCGAGGCATGTGCCACATCAAAGATGTGCATTTTGGGTATTCAACATATGTTTGGCCCACATGCAAAGCGATTTCTCCTCTCGCACGCACTTAAGCGGTTATCAGCGATATCAATGCTTTCCATCTGTGGGCCCGCTTGGTCCATCACTACTTTGCCTGACAACGAGAGAGGTTTATTTGACTTAGGAGGAGATTATTATTTTTGTTTGTAATACGGTATGCTCTGGGATGACATGATATAGTTTGAGCACACACATGCATGTGTACACATGAATCCCTTCCATCGAGTCGAAGTCGCTAATACCACGACACGTCATGAACCGATCTCGCTCTGTGTGGGGACTGTACAATTTTTGACGCACGCGCCACATCAATGTTGTGAAATGGTATTCAAACATGCATGCACACATCACATCCGTACATATGCATGTAGTGGTTGTCTTCGAACGGTACACTCCCTCGCGTGGTTATCGGCGACAAGCCTATATATTCGTGGGCCCGCGTGGACATCCATGATCACCTTGACCAACAACAAGATTGGTTACCATGGCCGATTCTTCCTTTGGTTCGTGTTATCATAGTATAGGTCATGGTGAGATTCAGACCTAATTAAGTTTGAGCGCATACTATGCACGCATGCATGCATGAATGCCCATCATCAGCTTGAAGTGTGGTCTGACATACATATGCATCGTCAACTAACCCTCGCTCAGTGTGGGGATTTATGGTTCAAAAGCACGGTGCCACATCAAAGTTGTCCCATTGTGTATTCAAACACACCTCTCCATACATATGTTTGGGCCACACGCAGGTAGTGGTTGTCTTCGGGAACTAGCTACTTGCGTGATTACTGGCGAGCTAGCCCATCTCCGGGGTCGCATGGACGGCCATCACTTTGACCAACAACAAGAGAGAGGTTGTACGACCAAGGTGGATTATTCTTGATCCGTTTTATGATCCATCTTGGTGAGATGCCCTCTCTAGCCCACCGACTGAAAGTGTGGGGGGGGCTGCTACTTCGCACTTTGCTAGATGAACCTCCGTGGGGTGGGCATGCATTCATAGCTTAGGATTCCCTTCCTGCCAACATGAGGGGGGCAAGCAATAGCGTGCGCTTTGCGAGATAGGTGCCACATCAAAGTTGCATTTGGTATTTGAACATCAAACCACCCTTTTCATACATATATTTGGTCCACATGCAATGTTCGTGTTCTGGCCCTCTCCACGTCATTTTTCACCAAATTTATGAACATTAGACAAGTCAGATGATGCAACAGACATGGTTCACTCACACTAACCGTGTGCCATGCCAGTACCCCTGTCACGCACATCCGTACAGTACATTGGGATCCATGAGGCTTCCCCTCTAAAAAATATCTACCTGCCTGCAGGTTTTTTATGTTTGATAACACACGATTATTATGTTTCGACCGCGTGTGATGTTTCTTGTTCCTGCTCCTGCCTGCATCCCTCGAAAATATCTGCCCGCCTCGAGGGTTTTTCTGTTTCATAACACACTGTTGTTATTTCCGAACCGTCTGTGATGCACCATCATCCAAATTTTCAATAGCCTGGGCATTTCACTCCCGCGTTTGACTCCCGCATAGTAAAAAATTTAGTAGCCGCGTCATTTCCTCAAACACACCCCCAGCCCCCCTTCTCCACACACACACACACACACACACACACCAAAACCTCCTCGGGCGTGCGCGCACGCGCACACACACCCTCCCTCGCTCGAAAGCCTAGCAAGGTCGCCGCCGCCACAAGGCTTCCATTGTCAACATCTACCGGTTTGACCATGCAGCTTACCCACCGATCTCCATACCCAGGCCGCCCTGAGTTTCTTAGATGACGCCTACCAAATGCCCCCTTTCCCACAGATCCCCATCCCCATCCCCTACTCCAGAGCATCGCAACCTAAGCCCGGCTACGCTTCCCGTGGAGCACAAGGAGCGACCGGCCCAAAAGAGGTGTATCTTGGTCTCTTCGCCCGATGTTGCCGAGGAAGCTGACGACCATTACTGGCTGCAGGCATTCAATCAGTAGGCTAGAGTATGCGGGTATGTCACGGATGCCGGCTACGGCATCGAGGTCATCGACAGCGACGGCCTGACGCGGGCTATAAGTGGCCCACCCCCAACCCCTCAGGTTCAACCGCTGTCAATCTCATCCATGACCACGCCGCTGATCTCCTCTGGCTCGCTGTCAAGAATGTGCCATCCTACATCGCCATCGAGCCCCTTTTGTCATTTCTGAAGGACACATTCTGCGACGCTGGCTTGGGATCCACAGCTTTCAAGTCAGACCTCATCGACGGCAACCACGAGGAGGGCACCCTCTCCGGCTCTTCCAAGGGGAAAGAGCCTGTCTGGCGATATCAGGGAGGGCACCTTCTCCGGCTCTTCCAAGGGGAAAGAGCATGTCTGGCGATATCAGGGAGGGCACCCTACGACCATGCTCTTCCAAGGGGAAGGAGCTCATCTGCGACAACATGGAGCGCATCCAGGGTTCGTGCTCTTCCCACGGGATCGAGCCCATCTGTGACAAGTGAGGAAACCCATGATTTGTTTTGTCGTGCCTCTTCACAGGGGGGAACCCATGATTTGTTTTGTCGAGTCCCTTTTGTAGTGTAGTGAGAATATGTCCAGTTTTAGTTGCTATATTTGGTTGCTTGCAGTATGCCTTGTTTATTACAGTTGTTCACAATGTGATGCTCTATATGTGCAACTATATACTGTGCAGTACATTTCATCAATCCAGTTTTAAACATACCGATAGGAAAGCATATATTTGCTTGTTGTTAAGCCTGTTATAGCTAGCATATGCCTCTTTTAAAGTTTTCTGATTGTTCAGTTGTTTGTAGTTAGCATATGTCCAGTTTCAAATGCTATCTTTGGTTGTTCGTAGTATGCCTTGTTTATTCCAGTTATTCACAATGTGATCTTCTATATGTGCAAGTATGAACTGTGCAGTTCAATTTCATCAATACCAGTTTCAACAATACCACTATGAATAACTACATTTGGTTGCTGCATCTTGTAGTTAACATGCCTTTCCATTTTTATTTAACAATAACCCGTGTACTTAGACCGGCACAATACCAGTTTGAATGACTATGTTTGCTTGTTGTTAAATGTTAGGCCTGTTGCAGTTAACACACCTTTCCACTTGTTTTGCTTTACTAGCATGCTTAAACCTGCACACTGAAGCTATATTTTGGAGATTATTTTGTCTGCCATGGATATATTTGGTTGATGTTTAGCCTGTTGTGCTTAACATGCCTCTCAATGTACCTACACAGGACAATTTTGGGAACGACTACTATTTTCCATCGAGGTTAGTTTCATCCCATGGTTTATATATACTCACTGTTTAGGATATTGGTAGCTGGTACCATATAGGTCGGGGCTGATAAGGGACTAATCGGTGAATAAGATTTTTAACTGAATATATCTATAACCCATTTATTGTTAGGTTAACTAGGGCCATATGTAATATATCTGAGGCTACATAGTAACAAAGAAGAGTTTTACCTTAATGTTCTGATGATGTCTAGATATACGTAGAAGAGCAGCAGCACCAACAACAACAACAACAACTCTAACCCTGAACTTAGCTAGAGGTTAGAGTTAGTTTCTAGCTCATGACTAACCCTGAACTAACTCCATCCAAAGAGGTGTTTGGATGATAGGGTTAGATTGAAAATAAATGCACTAGGAGAACAAGCTCCAATCAGGACCTCTTGGGTGGGATAGTTTTTGGGTGGGTTAGATGCAACTAGCTCAAACTAGCCCTCATGTTTGGATATACTTTAGGGCTATTTGAGCCTGAACTAGCTCAAACTAACTCTAACCCATGGATACAGCAGCAGCTAATCAGTCGATAATTTGTAAAAATGCAATAAACTCCTTCTGACCCATAATATAAGATTTTAATTCATCTAATATGTGAGTATATTGGATGTTATAAGATATTATAAAAGAGTGTTGTACTACATCATTGTGCAATTGCTACTTAGCTTCTAATATTAACTTGGTGCTTTTAGGTACGTATGTCATTGATAAAGATCCGCGCTTCGACCCTTTCTGCGTATGGGGCAATGAGATATCGATGAACCAGCATCAAGCGAGGAAGCTGATAAAGATTGTTAGTAAAATGGGTCAGAAGATGGAAATTAAAATATTTGTTTACACTTTATCCAAGACAACAGCGAACTGCAGGATGGTAAGTAAGAACTCTGCAGCCTTCTTTTTACTGCCCATAATAAGTTGTGTTAGATGAGAATATATGAATCTTGTTCCTTTGCAGTGGTTCCCAAAGCAGTTTACTCAAGATTACCTCTCAAACTACATGATTGGTGGGCATGCAAAGGTTAGAGTATTTCTACCAAAACACGATGATTATCTAGATGTTTTCATGAAGACCATCACAAGGGGTTGGACTAGAGTCGTCGTGCCTTCTGCATGGAAGAGGGCACAATATGGGCATTCCGCTTCACCTTGTTCACCAACCAGAATGTATTTTGCCTCTTTCTATACCGTCTTTAATAGTACAAGTATACAACTGTGGTTCATCATTCTTTATTTGGTTCTTATGTAATTCTTGAACATATGTACCTATGAATCGAATAATGCATTGGTTGTTTGAACCCGAAGGATATGAATAAAGCTATAGCATACATTCAAATTCAAATCCAGTACAATTTCATAGCAGCAGTTAAATTACGATGAAATTACGCTCTCCGGGTCATTAGGGCACACACGGTTGGTAAAACACAAACATTTGCGATATACACCATAATCCGACATGGTTCACAGAGAGGAAATGTGTGCAAGCATGCACACAGTTGCCGTTTGCAAAACGTGTGCGATGTCAGACAATATCACAAACGGTGCGGGCAAACTAAACGTTTGTGATAGTTGCCTTATCGTACATGATTCACAGCCATGAACTATTTCTGATGTGGTATGCATCATAAATGTTGCACCATAGAATAACGTGTGCAATAGTTGTCATGTACGACGATGTTATGACGGTCCGACATTTCGTAATCCTATCCGACACCCGTACGATGATTAGCTAATCTTCTTAATTAGTTATCGCATACGGTTTGGGAAAAGTGAATGTGTGTGATTGTCTTCTTATCATACACGTTCTATAATCATGAACCATTTGTGATGGGCCACGCATCATAAACGTAGCACCACAAAATACCGACTGCAATGGCAATGCGAGCAAAAATGATTTGCAAGGATGCAACGTCTGGGTGGCTCCCTATCCTCGACGGTTTGTGGGTCGTGTGGGAAGGACCCCCCCCTATCGCAGTCACTCACTTGGCGACGGTTCCAAATGACGTCGCGGAAAGGGGTTAAAAACCGTTTGTATAGCACCTTGTTGTACCAGTGTTAGTTTCGTGATATATCTATCTATGTAATCGAGTGAGAGTTATATAATAAAGTTTAGTTTGAGATCTTGATTCTTTACTTTTATGTTTCAATGAAAATAATTAAAAAGATCATATGTTAATCTTATGGTGAGTAATGACATCACATAAGGAAAAGTACAAGTGGTAGAATTTGTTGAAAGTTGACAAACATAGCATTGGTCAATGATGCAATTCATGAAAGAATTAATAAGGGAAGAGAAGATTCACATGCAAATACACTATCTTGGACATCTTTTATGATTGTGATCCCCTATTAAATATTATATGCCAAAAAATTTGACGTTGGACAAAGAAGATAGCGTAATGATTTATGTTTGTTCATATTCACATAGAAGTTATATTGTCATAGATCCTTCAACATGTGGCGCTTGCCCAATATCTTTGCTAGCCAAAATTCCGCATAAGTAGAGATACTACTTGTGCATCCAAAAACCATTAAACCCAAAACCTTGTTTTGAGAGTCCACCATACCTACCTATGGATTGAGCAAGATCCTTCAAGTAAGTTGTCATCGGTACAAAAAGGCAATAAAAGTTGCTTCTAAATGTGTTTGATCGTTTAATGTAAGAGAAAATTGAGCATTGTACGAACTTGTCATGGCAAAGTAATGAAAGTGACGGAATGCATAATAAAGGTTGCTATCATAAGGGGAAATATAACGTGACATTCTTTTGCATTAAGAGATTGAGCATACAAACCAAAAAGCGCATGACAACCTCTGCTTCCCTCTGCGAAGGGTGTTGGGGAACGTAGTATTTCAAAAAAATTGCCTACGATCACGCAAGATCTATCTAGGAGAAGCATAGCAACGAGCGGGAAGAGTGTGTCCACGTACCCTCGTAGACCGAAAGCGGAAGCGTTTAGTAACGCGGTTGATGTAGTCGAACGTCTTCACAATCCAACCGATTCAAGTACCGAACGCACGGCACCTCTGCGATCTGCACAAGTTCAGTTCGGTTGTGTCCCTCGAACTCTTGATCCAGTTGAGGCCGATGGAGAGTTTCGTTAGCACGCCGGCGTGGTGACGGTGATGATGAAGTTACCGGCGCAGGGCTTCGCCTAAGCACTATGACGATATGACCGAGGTGTGTTTCTGTGGAGGGGGGCACCGCACACGGCTAAAAGATCAACTTGTGTGTTCTAGGGTGCCCCCTCCCCACGTATATAAAGGAGGGAGAGGGAGAGGCAGCCGGCCCTAGGGGGCGCGCCAAGGTGTGGAGTCCTACTAGGACTCCCTAGTCCTAGTAGGATTCCACCTCCCACACGGAGTAGGAAAGGGGGAAGGGATAAGGAGAAGGAAAGGGGGGCCGGCCCCCTTCTCCTAGTCCTAATCAGCCTCCTGCCCAAGGGGGGCACACCAGCCCCTTGTGGCTGGTGTGCTTCCCTCTTATGGCCCATAAGGCCCATAACTTCTCCCGAGGGGTTCCGGTAACCTCCCGGTACTCCGGAAAAATGCCTGAATCACTCGGAACCATTCAGATGTCCGAATGCAACCTTCCAATATATGAATCTTTACCTCTCGACCATTTCGAGACTCCTCGTCATGTCTGTGATCTCATACGGGACTCCGAACAAACTTCGGTTCATCAAAACACGAAACTCATAATACAAATTGTCATCGAACGTTAAGCGTGCGGACCCTACCGGTTCGAGAACTATGTAGACACGACCGAGACACATCTCCGGTCAATAACCAATAACGGAACCTGGATGCTCATATTGGCTCCTACATATTCTATGAAGATCTTTATCAGTCAAACCGCATAACAATATACGTTGTTCCCTTTGTCATCGGTATGTTACTTGCCCGAGATTCGATCGTCGGTATCATCATACCTAGTTCAACCTCATTATCGGCAAGTCTCTTTACTCATTCCGTAATGCATCATCTTGTAACTAACTCATTAGTCACATTACTTGCAAGGCTTATAGGGATGATCATTACCGAGAGGGCCCAGAGATACCTCACCGAAACACGGAGTGACAAATCCTAATATTGATCTATGCCAACTCAACAAACACCATCAGAGACACCTGTAGAGCATCTTTATAATCACCCATTACATTGTGACGTTTGATATCACACAAGGTGTTCCTTAGGTATTCGGGAGTTGCATAATCTCGTAGTCAGAGGAACATTTATAAGTCATGATGAAAGCAATAGCAATAAAACTAATCGATCATAATGCTAAGCTAACGGATGGGTCTTGTCCATCACATCATTCTCTAATGATGTGATCCCGTTCAACAAATAACAACACATGTCTATGGTCAGGAAACTTAACCATCTTTGATAAACGAGCTAGTCAAGTAGAGGCATACTAGGGACACTCTGTTTTGTCTATGTATTCACACATGTACTAAGTTTCCGGTTAATACAATTCTAGCATGAATAATAAACATTTATCATGATATAAAGAAATATAAATAACAACTTTATTATTGCCTCTAGGGCTTATTTCCTTCAGTCTCCCACTTGCACTAGAGTCAATAATCTAGTTCACATCGTCATGTGATTTAACACCAATAGTTCACATCTTTATGTGATTAGTTCACATCTCCATGTGACTAATATCCAAAGGGTTTACCAGAGTCAATAATCTAGTTCACTTTGCTATGTGATTAACACCCAAAGAGTGATCATGTTTTGCTTTGTGAGAGAAGTTTAGTCAATGGGTCTGCCACATTCAGAGCCGTATGTATTTTGCAAATTTTTCTATGTCTACAATGCTCTGCACGGAGCTACTCTAGCTAATCGCTCCCACTTTCAATATGTATCCAGATTGAGACTTAGAGTCATCCGGATCAGTCTTAAAGCTTGCATCGACCTAACCCTTTACGACGAACTTTTTGTCATCTCCATAACTGAGAAACATGTCATTATTCTACTAAGGATAATTTTGACCGTTGTCCAGTGATCCACTCCTGGATCACTATTGTACCCTCTTGCCAAACTCATGGTGAGGTACACAATAGGTCTGGTACACAGCATAGCATACTTTATAGAACCCATGACTGAGGCATGGGGAATGACTTTTCATTCTCTTTCTATTTTCTGTGGTCGGGTTTTTGAGTCTTT
Source organism: Aegilops tauschii subsp. strangulata (assembly GCF_002575655.3). Lineage (NCBI taxonomy): Eukaryota > Viridiplantae > Streptophyta > Magnoliopsida > Poales > Poaceae > Aegilops > Aegilops tauschii. Next base: position 410,032,195 of record NC_053036.3, on the reverse strand, counting down.
ACTCAACTTCACACCTCACAACTCAGGCAAGAACTCCTTCTTTGACTGATCCATTTTGAACTCCTTCAAAATCTTATCAAGGTATGCATTCATTGAAAGTCTTATCAAGCGTCTTGATCTATCTTTTATAGATCTTGATGCCCAATATGTAAGTAGCTTCACTGAGGTCTTTCATTGAAATATTCTCATTCAAGTATCCTTTTATGCTATCCAGAAATTCTGTATTATTTCCAATCAACAATATGTCATCCACATATAATATCAGAAATGCTACAGAGCTCCCACCACTTTCTTGTAAATACAGGCTTTTCCAAAAGTCTGTATAAAACTATATGCTTTGATCACACTATCAAAGTGTACATTCCAACTCCGAGATGCTTGCACCAGTCCATAAATGAATCACTGGAGCTTACACACTTTGTTAGAACCTTTCGGATTAACAAAACCTTCTAGTTGCATCATATACAACTCTTATTTAATAAATCCATTAAGGAATGCAGTTTTGACATCCATTTGCCAAATTTTATAAAATGCGGCAATTGCTAACATGATTTGGACAGACTTTAAGCATAGATACGAGTGAGAAACTCTCATCATAGTCAACACTTTGAACTGGTCAAAAACCTTTTGCGACAATTCGAGCTTTGTAGATAGTAACACTACTATCAGTGTCCGTCTTCCTCTTGAAAATCCATTTAATCTCAATGGCTCGCTGATCATCGGGCAAGTCAATCAAAGTCCATACTTTGTGAAGGGAATATGCCCTAGAGGCAATAATAAAGTTATTATTTATTTCCTTATATCATGATAAATGTTTATTATTCATGCTAGAATTGTATTAACCGGAAACATAATACATGTGTGAATACATAGACAAACAGAGTGTCACTAGTATGCCTCTACTTGACTTGCTCGTTGATCAAAGATGGTTATGTTTCCTAGCCATAGACATGAGTTGTCATTTGATTAACGGGATCACATCATTAGGAGAATGATGTGATTGACTTGACCCATTCCGTTAGCTTAGCACTCGATCGTTTAGTATGTTGCTATTGCTTTCTTCATGACTTATACATGTTCCTATGACTATGAGATTATGCAACTCCCGTTTACTGGAGGAACACTTTGTGTGCTACCAAACGTCACAATGTAACTGGGTGATTATAAAGGTGCTCTACAGGTGTCTCCAAAGGTACTTGTTGGGTTGGCGTATTTCGAGATTAGGATTTGTCACTCCGATTGTCGGAGAGGTATCTCTGGGCCCACTCGGTAATGCACATCACTATAAGCCTTGCAAGCATTGTAACTAATGAGTTAGTTGCGGGATGATGTATTACGGAACGAGTAAAGAGACTTGCCGGTAACAAGATTGAACTAGGTATCGAGATACCGACAATCGAATCTCGGGCAAGTAACATACCGATGACAAAGGGAACAACGTATGTTGTTATGCGGTCTGACCGATAAAGATCTTCGTAGAATATGTGGGAACCAATATGAGCATCCAGGTTCCGCTATTGGTTATTGGGCGGAGAGGTGTCTCGGTCATGTCTACATAGTTCTCGAACCCGTAGGGTCCGCACGCTTAACGTTACGATGACAGTTTTATTATGAGTTTATGAGTTTTGATGTACCGAAGGAGTTTGGAGTCCCGGATGAGATCGGGGACATGACGAGGAGTCTCGAAATGGCCGAGACGTAAAGATCGATATATTGGACGACTATATTCGGACTTCGGAAAGGTTCCGAGTGATTCGGGTATTTTTCGGAGTACCGGAGAGTTACGGGAATTCGTATTGGGCCTTAATGGGCCATACGGGAAAGGAGAGAAAGGCCCCAAAGGGTGGCCGCACCCCTCCCCATGGACTAGTCCGAATTGGACTAGGGAGGGGGGCGCCCCCTTCCTTCTTTCTCCTTCTCCCTTCCCTTCTCCTATTCCAACAAGGAAAGGAGGAGTCCTACTCCCGGTGGGAGGACTCCCCCCTTGGCGCGCCCTCCTCCTTGGCCGGCGGCCTCCCCCTTGCTCCTTTATATACGGGGGCAGGGGCACCCCAAAGACACAACAATTGAACAACGATCTTTTAGCCGTGTGCGGTGCCCCCCTCCACCATATTACACCTCGATAATATCGTAGCGGTGCTTAGGCGAAGCCCTGCGTCGGTAGAACATCATCATCGTCACCACGCCGTCGTGCTGACAAAACTCTCCCTCAACACTCGGCTGGATCAAAGTTCGAGGGACGTCATCGAGCTGAATGTGTGCTGAACTCGGAGGTGTCGTGCGTTCGGTACTTGATCGGTCGGATCGTGAAGACGTATGACTACATCAACCGTGTTGTGTTAACGCTTCCGCTTTCGGTCTACGAGGGTACGTAGACAACACTCTCCCCTCTCGTTGCTATGCATCACCATGATCTTGCGTGTGCATAGGAAATTTTTTGAAATTACTACGTTCCCCAACACTTTGTTCTTATACATGGATCCCATCTCAGATTTCATGGACTCAAGCCATTTCGCAGAATCTGGGCTCATCATCGCTTCCTCATAGTTCGTAGGTTCGTCATGGTCTAGTAACATGACTTCCAGAAAGGATTATCGTACCACTTTGGTGCGGAATGTACTCTGGTTGACCTACGAGGTTCGGTAGTAACTTGATCTGAAGTTTCATGATCATCATTATTAGCTTCCTCACCAATTGATGTAGGCATCACGGGAACGGTTTTCTGTGATGAACTACTTTCCAATTCAAGAGAAGGTACAATTACCTCATCAAGTTCTACTTTCCTCCCACACACTTCTTTCGAGAGAAACTCCTTCTCTAGAAAGGATCCACTCTTAGCAACAAAGATCTTGCCTTCGGATCTGCGATAGAAGGTGTACCCAACAGTTTCTTTTGGGTATCCTATGAAGACGCACTTCTTCGATTTGGGTTTGAGCTGATTAGGCTAAAACTTTTCACATAAGCATCGCAACCCCAAACTTTAAGAAACGACAGCTTAGGTTTCTTGCTAAACCATAGTTCAGACGGTGTCGCCTCAACGGATTTTTAGACGGTGCCCTATTTAACGTGAATGTAGCTGTCTCTAATGCATAGGCCCAAAACGATAGTGGTAAATCGGTAAGAGACATCATAGATCGCACCATATCAAATAAAGTACGGTTACGATGTTCGAACACACCATTACGCTGTGATGTTCCAGGTGGCGTGAGTTGTGAAACTATTCCACATTGTTTCAAATGAAGGCCAAACTCGTAACTCAAATATTCGCCTCCGCGATCAGATCATAGAAACTTTATTTTCTTGTTACGATGATTCTCAACTTCACTCTGAAATTCTTTGAACTTTTCGAATGTTTCAAACTTGTATTTCATTAAGTAGATATACCCATACTTCTCAAATCATCTGTGAAGGTCAGAAAATAACGGTACCCGCCGCGAGCCTCAACACTCATCGGATCGCATACATCAGTATGTATTATTTCCAATAAGTCAGTGGCTCGCTCCATTGTTCCGGAGAACGGAGTCTTAGTCATCATGCCCATGAGGCATGGTTCGCAAGCATCAAATGATTCATAATCAAGTGATTCCAAAAGTCCATCTGCATGGAGTTTCTTCATGCGCTTTACACCAATATGACCTAAACGGCAGTGCCACCAGTATGTTGCACTATCATTATCAACTTTGCATCTTTTGGCATCAATATCATGAATATGTGTATCACTACGATCGAGGTTCAATAAACCATTCACCTTGGGTGTATGACCACAAAAGGTTTTATTCATGTAAACAGAATAACAATTATTCTTTGACCTAAATGAATAACCGTATTGCAATAAACATGATCCAATCATATTATGCTCAACGCAAACACCAAATAACATTTATTTTAGGTTCAACACTAATCCCGAAGGTAAAAGGAGTGTGCGATGGTGATCTTGTCAACCTTGGAATTACTTCCAACACACATCGTCACCTCGTCCTTAACTAGTCTCTGTTTATCTTGCAACTCCTATTTAAAGTTACTACTTTTAGCAACTGAACCAGTATCAAATACTGAGGGGTTGCTATAAACACTAGTAAAGTACACATCAATAATATGTATATCAAATATACCTTTGTTCACTTTGCCATCCTTCTTATCCGCCAAGTATTTGGGGCAGTTCCGCTTCCAGTGACCATTTCCTTTGCAGTATAAGCACTCAGTTTCAGGCTTGGGTCTAGCTTTGGGCTTCTTCATGGGAGTGGCAACTTGCTTGTCATTCTTATTGAAGTTCCCTTTCTTTCCCTTGCCCTTTTACTTGAAACTAGTGGTCTTGTCAACCATCAACACTTGATGTTTTTCTGGATTTCTACCTTCGTCGATTTCAGCATCGCGAAGATCTCGGGGAATCGTTTTCGTCATCCCTTGCATATATAGTTCATCACGAAGTTCCAGTAACTTGGTGATAGTGATTAGAGAACTCTGTCAATCACTATCTTATCTGGAAGATTAACTCCCACTTGATTCAAGCGATTGTAGTACTCAAACATTCTGAGCACATGCTCACTGGTTGAGCTATTCTCCTCCATCTTGTAGGCAAAAATACTTGTCAGAGGTCTCATACCTCCCGACTCGGGCATGAGTCTGCAATACCAATTTCAACTCTTGGAACATCTCATATGCTCCATGGCGTTTCAAAACATTTTTGAAGTCCCGGTTCTAAGCCGTAAAGCATGGTGCACTAAACTATCAAGTAGTCATCATACGGAGCTTGTCAAACGTTCATAACGTCTACATTTGCTCCTGCAATAGTTCTGTCACCTAGCGGTGCATCAAGGACATAATTCTTCTGTGCAGCAATGAGGATAACCCTCAGATCACGGACCTAGTCCACATCATTGCTACTATCAACTTTCAACTTAGTTTTCTCTAGGAACATGTCATAAATAAAACGGGGAAGCTATACGCGAGCAATTGATCTACAACATAGATATGCAAATACTATTAGGACTAAGTTCATGATAAATTTAAGTTCAATTAATCATATTACTTAAGAACTCCCACTTAGATAGACATCCCTCTAGTCATCTAAATGATCACGTGATCTATATCAACTAAACCATGTCCGATCATCACGTGAGATGGAGTAGCTTTCAATGGTGAACATCACTATGTTGATCATATCTACTATATGATTCACATTCGACCTTTTGGTCTCAGTGTTCCGAGGCCATATCTGCATATGCTAGGCCCGTCAAGTTTAACCCGAGTATTATGCATGTGCAAAACTGGCTTGCACCCGTTGTATGTGAACATAGAGCTTATCACATCCCGATCATCACGCAGTGTCTTAGCACGAAGAACTGTCGCAACGGTGCATACTCAGGGAGAACACTTATACCTTGAAATTTTAGTAAGGGATCATCTCATAATGCTACCGTCGTACTAAGCAAAATAAGATGCATAAAAGACAAACATCACATGCAATCAAAAAATGTGACATGATATGGCATCTTGTGCCTTTGATCTCTATCTCCAAAGTACCGTCATGATCTCCATCGTCATCGGCATGACACCATGATCTCCATCATCTTGATCTCTATCAACGTGTCGTCACATGGTCGTCTCGACAACTATTGCTTTTTCAACTATTGCTATCGCATAGCGATAAAGTAAAGCAATTATATGGCGGTTGCATCTTATGCAATAAAGAGACAACCATAAGGCTCCTGCCAGTTGCCGATAACTGTTACAAAACATGATCATCTCATACAACAAATTATATCTCATCACGTCTTGACCATATCACATCACAACATGCCCTGCAAAAACAAGTTAGACGTCCTCTACTTTGTTGTTGCAAGTTTTACGTGGCTGCTACGGGCTTCTAGCAAGAACCGTTCTTACCTACGCATCAAAACCACAATGATTTTTTGTCAAGTGTGTTGTTTTAACCTTCAACAAGGACTGGGCGTAGTCAAACTCGATTCAACTAAAGTTGGAGAAACAGACACCCGCTAGCCACCTGTGCGCGAAGCACGTCGGTAGAACCAGTCTCATGAACGTGGTCATGTAATGTCGGTCCGGGCCGCTTCATCCAACAATACCGCCGAATCAAAGTAAGACGTTGCTGGTAAGCAGTATGACTATTATCGCGCACAACTCATTGTGTTCTACTCGTGCATATAACATCTACGCATAGACCTGGCTCGGATGCCACTGTTGGGGAACGTAGTATTTCAAAAAAAATTGCCTACGATCACGCAAGATCTATCTAGGAGAAGCATAGCAATGAGCGGGAAGAGTGTGTCCACGTACCCTCGTAGACCGAAAGCGGAAGCGTTTAGTAACGCGGTTGATGTAGTCGAACGTCTTCGTGATCCAACCGATCCAAGTACCGAACACACGGCACCTCCGCGATCTGCACACGTTCAGCTCGGTGACGTCCCTCGAACTCTTGATCTAGTTGAGGCCGAGGGAGAGTTTCATCAGCACGACGGCGTGGTGACGGTGATGATGCAGTTACCGGCGCAGGGCTTCGCCTAAGCACTACGACGATTTGACCGAGGTGTGTTTCTGTGGAGGGGGGCACCGCACACGGCTAAAAGATCAACTTGTGTGTTCTAGGGTGCCCCTCCCCACGTATATAAAGGAGGGAGAGGGAGAGGCAGCCGACCCTAGGGAGGCGTGCCAAGGTGTGGAGTCCTACTAGGACTCCCTAGTCCTAGTAGGATTCCACCTCCCACACGGAGTAGGAAAGGGGGAGGGAAGAAGGACAAGGAAAGGGGGGTCGGCCCCCTTCTCCTAGTCCTAATCGACCTCCTGCCCAAGGGGGCGCACCAGCCCCTTGTGGGCTGGTGTGCTTCCCTCTTATGGCCCATAAGGCCCATAACTTCTCCCGGGGGGGTCCGGTAACCTCCCGGTACTCCGGAAAAATGCCTGAATCACTCGGAACCATTCCGATGTCCAAATGCAACCTTCCAATATATGAATCTTTACCTCTAGACCATTTAGAGACTCCTTGTCATGTTCGTGATCTCATCCGGGACTCTGAACAAACTTCTGTTCATCAAAATACAAAACTCATAATACAAATCATCATCGAACATTAAGCGTGCGGACCCTACGGGTTCGAGAACTATGTAGACATGACCGAGACACATCTTCGGTCAATAACCAATAGCGGAACCTGGATGCTCATATTGGCTCCTACATGTTCTACGAAGATCTTTATCGGTCAAACTGCATAACAACATACGTTGTTCCCTTTGTCATCGGTATGTTACTTGCCCGAGATTCGATCGTCGGTATCATCATACCTAGTTCAATCTCGTTACCGGCAAGTCACTTTACTCGTTCCGTAATGCATCATCCCGTAACAAACTCATTATTCACATTGCTTGCAAGGCTTATAGTGATGATCATTACCGAGAGGGGCCAGAGATACCTCTCCAAAACACGGAGTGACAAATCCTAATCTCGATCTATGCCAACTCAAAAAACACCATCGAAGACACCTGTAGAGCATCTTTATAATCACCCAATTATGTTGTGACATTTGATAGCACACAAGGTGTTCCTCCAGTATCCGGGAGTTGCATAATCTCGTAGTCAGAGGAACATTTATAAGTCATGATGAAAGCAATAGCAATAAAACTAATCGATCATAATGCTAAGCTAACGGATGGGTCTTGTCCATCACATCATTCTCTAATGATGTGATCCCGTTCATCAAATGACAACACATGTCTATGGTCAGGAAACTTAACCATCTTTGATAAACGAGCTAGTCAAGTAGAGGCATACTACGGACACCCTGTTTTGTCTATGTATTCACACATGTACTAAGTTTCCGGTTAATACAATTCTAGCCTGAATAATAAACATTTATCATGATATAAGGAAATATAAATAACAACTTTATTATTGCCTCTAGGGCATATTTCCTTCAAAGGGTCTATCTTTTACTTTATGTATTTACTTTTATGCAAGAGTCAAAGTGTTTTCCTCTATTCCTTTTTATTTTTCTCTTTGGCAAGCATCATGTGGTGAGGAAAGATCTAGGCACATATATCCAGTTGGATATGAGTGAGCATGAGTTATTATTGTTGACATCACCCTTGAGGTGAATGAGTTAGGAGGCGAAATTATAAGCCCCTATCTTTCTATGTGTCTGGTGAAACTTTTTGCTCATGTGTACGCGGTGAGTGTTAGCAATCATAGAAGACTAAATGATGGTTGAGTATGTGGACTTGCCAAAAGGCTCCGATACGAGACCCTTCCTGAAAAGATGATGAATTGTAGTTGCGAAGTTGACTGACAACACTTCATTGGTTTTCAATAGAGTTTATGATTTTTACTTCAATGTTGTGATGAATTGTTACTTGTTCATGAGAAGTTATATGATAAAGTTTTATGTTAAATTTTGTTGTTGTTATAATAATAAGAATTATGCTACTATGTCTGTATTTTGTTTTTATCGACACCTCTCTTTCTCTCTCTCCCTCTCCCTCTCTCTCTAAGCATGTGGACATGTTTTTCGATATCGATTTTTCGCTCGAGGACAAGCGAGTTCTAAGCTTGGCGGAGTTTAATACGTCCATTTTGCATCATGTTTTCCTACTGTTATTTACAATGTTTTTATGCGTAATAATGCTTTATGGAGTGATTCAAATGCCTTTTCTCTCATAATATGCAAGGTTTACACAAAGAGGGAGAATACCGGTAGCTGGAATTCTGGACCTGAAAAAGCTATGTCAAGACACCTATTCTGCACAACTCCAAATGAGCTGAAAATTTACGGAGAATTATTTTGGAATGTATGAAAAATACTGGAGCAAATAACTACCGGAGGGGGGCCACCTCGTGACAACAAGACACCAGGGCGCGCCCTAGTGGGTTGTGGCCAGCCCAGCCCACCTCCGGTGCCCATCTTCTAGTATATAGGTCACTTTGACGTAGAAAAAATAAAGAGACGACTTTAGGGACGGAGCACCGCCGTCTTGAGGCGGAACTTGGGCAGGAGCACTTTTGCCCTCCGGCGGAGCGATTCCATCGGGGAACTTCCCTCCTGGAGGGGGAAATCGAAGCCATCGTCATCACCAACAACCCTCTCATCTTTGGGAGGCCAATCTCCATCAACATCTTCACCAGCACCATCTCCTCTCAAACCCTAGTTCACCTCTTGTGTTCAATCTTTGTACCGGAACCTCAGATTGGTTACTGTGGGTGACTAGTAGTGTTGATTACATCATGTAGTTGATTACTACTAGCAAATATGCCCGTGCGTTGCAACAGGAGAAAGAATATCCTGGCACGACAACACCCTTCTAGTAAAAGAATACATCATGCAAGGCTCGAGGATAGGGCTACAGAAATAGGGTAGGCATAAATGAAAATTTTGAACATATATGAGAATGAGATAAGTACTTTTAAAAGGCCATTCAGAAAATAATAAATTTGAAGATCCAATTTCCTAAGAATGTTGTTGTCATTTTTAGTCTAAAGTTGCTTCTAAGCTACCTGTTCTAACTCCTAAACAAATTTACACGAAAAATTGACATTGGAATGACATACCAATGACCGTGGCAAGGTGATGCCGAAATTGCCAACATCTGGTTCACGTCCACAGGTGGCACGGATCATGTGACACAACCAATAACAACAATAGGAAAAGGAACAATGTCTAGGAGATTGGAGACATCTAGATGAACATATGGGTACTAAAAAACATCACCGAGCGCGATGTAGGATTGTACTAGTCGATGTAGATTAAATGACAAAAAATCCTTCAAGATGCACTCTTCGAGATTTTCTTCATTTGAATAGATTTTCCTTGCCGATGCAATCCTGGTGGCGTGTGGATTCGGCCGAGGGAGCTCTGATGTGTTGCTGATAATAACAGCGGCTAGATGCTCCGAGATGACGACGGTGGCATCATGTTCCTGTGGCGGCTGAGAGCAATGGCTATATGCCTGAGAAAGAAGTATAGGAGGAGTACGGGGAAAGGCGTGGTTACCGTTGTATTGTATTTTAGGTGGAGGGTAGGGTGGCCTATTCGTGTTCATGTATTACATGACAAAAGATTGTAGCCCCATAATGTTTACCGATGGAACTTTGCAACGTACCAGCAAGCATCCAGCAAATGATCGATTAATCAGACGTAGAGGCCCTAGTGCAACACTGCACTCGGACAACCGTTGAGCCGCTTGGGCGAGTCTTCGCCAATGGTCACGTCCGTTCCTATTCGGTGCGTAGGTCGATGTCTAGCAACCTAGCTAGTGTGTGCCCTCTTGCGCGCCTGTCAACAGTATAGGCCGACCCAGTCTAGTTTCTTCACACCCCGTTTGGGAAGGTTCTAGAATGCTTCCATGAACTGGTTTTCTTCTTATTTTTCTTGTTATTTCTTCTGATATTCCATTCTTTCTATATTTTTTGTTTTACCCTTTCCCCCTTTTTTATTTTCACATTTTGCTCCATTTACGTCTTTTTCAACTTCATTATTTATTTATTTTTAGTTTTTTCTTTTAAATTTTTGCGAACATCATTTTCCAATTCAAGAAATTTTTTCAGATCCTGAACATTTTTTTAAAAATCCTGAACATATTTTGAATTCATGAATATTTTTTATGAAACCATGAACATTTTCAAATTCGCGAACATTTTTCCAATTATTGCAAACATTGTTTTTGAAACTTCTGAACATTGTTATGAATCGCCAAAAAAAATAGTCAATGCAGATTTTTCGAATGGATGCAATTTTTATAAAACATGTGAAAATATTATTTAAATCGGCGAACATTCTTAGAATAGCTGAACAATTTTTGAAACGATTTTTTTTTGAAATTCATGAATATCTTTGTTTGATGATTTTTCTGAAATGCATGAACCTTTTTTAATTCACAATCATTATCACGAAGACAATATCAATATGTCAACAATTGTGTCGTAGATAAGTTGGTTGTTGTGGTGAGTCTTATACCAGTAGACCAAGGTTCGAGTCCTTGCCACAGCATAATTTTTTTTGTCGGCCTTGAACGGACTAAACGTACGAAAAACAATAGTTGGACGAAAAAAGTGGAGAAACAATCGGTCCTTTAATATTAGGTAGAGATATGGTTTATTTGGTGGAAGATTATATGTTCAGATCCATTATGCTATTTAATACCCCTCTGATCTTGAGCATGATTATCATTTGTGAGTAGTTGCTTTTGTTCTTGAGGTCACGGGAGAAGTCGTGTTGCAAGTAATCATGTGAACTTGATATGTGTTCGATATTTTGATGAATGGTGTCATGTGAACGTCGACTACATGGCACTTCACCATCTTTGGGCCTAAGGGAATGCATTGTGGAGTAGTTATTAGATGATGGGTTGCTAGAGTGATAGAAGCTTAAACCCTAGTTTATGCGCTACTTCGTAAGGGACCGATTTGGATCCAAATGTTTAATGCTATGTTAGATTTTATCTTAATAATTTTCTCTAGTTGCGGATGCTTGCGAGGGGGTCAATCATAAGTGAGAGGTTTGCTCAAGTAAGAACAGCTCCCAATCACCGATCCACCCACATATCAAATTATCAAAGTAGCGAACGCAAAATCAAACCAACATGATAAAAGTGACTAGATGAAATTCCCATGTGCCCTCAAGAACGCTTTGCTTATTATAAGAGACCGTTTTGGCCTGTCATTTGCCACAAAAGGATTGGGCTACCTTGCTGCACTTTATTTACCGTTATCGTTTCTTCCTTGTTACAAATTATCTTGCTATCAAACTACCTGTTACCGACTATTTTAGTGCTTGTAGAAATTACCTTACTGAAAACCACTTGTCATTTTCTTTTGCTCCTCATTGGGTTCGACACTCTTACTTATCGAAAGGACTATGATTGATCCCCTATACTTGTGGGTCGTTAGGGTGTGGGTAACATCTTTCCCATCACCGGTATGTCGACCAAGGGGACAAGTATAACATACAAATGACAGATGTTTGAACCACCCGTTAGTGGTTGATTCCTCTAAAAATGCATCAAGTTTTCTCGGATTTTTCCCTTGCACACATTTGGCATATGCGTGTTCTTGTTCTCCTTTGGTCATATTATTTCCAAAATCATAGAAACATTGGTTGTTAAATATGATTGCAAGTTTTTAGGTAATTTATGGAAACCAACACCACAATAGCATGAAGGTAGTGAAGTTTAAGAATTTTATTTCAAAGATGGAGTTAAGGACCTATCCAAACTCCTAACCAGGCACTAGTTCAATTGCACTTGACCATATTACCCAATCTCACCTTCATCGCTTCAACCACAACAAAATTTGTGAAGGAAGGTAAATCATTCGACGAACACAACCACCACAAAACTTGGAGAGAAGAGAGATGAGATCTAGAGGGAGTTGCTTCACTTAGATCTATCCTGGGTCCCTCAATATATGTGGATCCACCAGCCAATAATCATAGAACTACACCATGATAGAGGGAGAAAGAGAGATCCACATTTGTGAGATAGAGGTTTGAGTTCTGCATTCCATCAATACTAGGGAAAACCTTATACACAGAACTTTACAGTAGCACGTGTTAAAAAAGCACGCTAGTGCTAAGTAGCAGTAGCGCGTTGGCGTAAACCGCGCTACAGATACGATTGTAGCAGTAGCGCGCCTGAAGATAAAAGCGCTACTACTAAAATTCCCACTGCTAAGCCGATAGGCTACACATAGTAGTAGCGATCTACTGCGAACAGCACTACTGCTAGTTGGTTTGTAGCAGCGCGTTTACGAAGAAAGGCGCTACTACTAAAGGAAATAAAATTAAATGGAAAGCAAATAGAAAAGTAAATGAAAATGAAAGAAATAGAAAAAGGAGAAAGGAAAAGAATAAAATGTAAATAAAAATAAATGAAAAAAGGGGGAAAAAGAGAAAGGAATAGCAGTAGCGCATATAAGGAAACGCGTTATAGCTATTTTAGTAGTAGCGCACTTCCTGGAATGCGCTACTGCTACTTTTGATTTAACCACGCGGTTTGTTCCTCCCCGGCCACTTCCCCCAAATCCAAACTCCTCCTGCCGTCAGCCCATCGGCCGCTGCGCGCTCTCCCGTCACTCTCCGCACACCCTCGATGCCGCCCCCGACCCCGGATTCGACGCCGCCCCCGACCCCGACCTCAACGTCGCCCTCCGACGCGCGCCCGAGCCCCGACCTCGATGCCGCCTGCCCCTCCCTCGCCGCAGGCACCCGAGGTGAGCACGCCTGCTCCTCCCCCTCCCCTACCTCTGCCTAGGGTTCTTCAAATTTTAGTTGCATCAAATTAGTTAGGGTTCATCTATGGGTGGAAACGAATCAGATGCGGATGTTATCGGATACGGATGCGGCTCGGATGTTTTCTTAGATGATGAATAAACACTATTGTAATGCATAATAAAACGAGTAAAATTTAACCACTTATTTCACTTTTAAGTTGGATAATTGGAATATTCGCTACCACTTTCCACCCCTAGGTTCATCAAATTAGATGGTAATTAGGGCAGTAGTTCCTAGGTACTAATTAGTTAGTAAGAACTAGGTACTAATTAGGTACTAGTTTGTTTTTATTTATAATAAGTTTATTTTTAGTAAGAACTAGTTGAATTAATAGAACTAGTTGAACATGTCACATTTGTAGTTATTTTTTTAGTTAAAGCAATTATTCCCGCATCGACGTCGATGATGCCTATCCCGCATCCTCGTCGTCGTTGACTCGGCGGAGGACACCTGCTTGACTAGATGGGCCATGTCCGGGACTGGGCTCCGCCGGGCTGGTACTGGGAGGCGCTACCTACCGGGGGCGCAGCTTGGTGAGGAGTCAGCCCGTCGTTGACCCGAACCTTCTTTGGTGGCGTTCGTGTGGGCCAGTGACGGTCCAGAGACTCGAGGACCCCGCGGAGGTGGTACGTCACCGTGTCAGGGAGGAGGACGCGCACGTCCGTCACTACTTGTTTGCGTTGGAGCACAGGTTCTCCAATACCTGGCAGGTTCTCCAGGGATCTCACTGGAGCTATGATCCTGTGATGGTTCCTTCTCTTTGGGTGTACACCGCACGCGCCAATACCCGTCGTGCGCTAGGGTTTTAGTTGTATTAGTGATGTTATATGTATGATACTATTCGGGATGTATTAGTGATAATATTCGACGATGTACGGACGCATGAGATGATTTACTTTTGCTTATTCAATGCTCACTAATTTGAATACTTATTTATTTTATGATTTGATTTTGCTAATGCTCATGTCAATATGAGTCCTATAAGATATTTTGAAATGTATATCTTGTGTTGCTCAAATAGGATATGTGCTTGCCCAAGTGGCCGGTCATGTTTGCAGGTTATACCTCCGAGTGGCCTATGTTTTGCCGGACTGTTGATTCATTTCCGTTCCAGCAAATTTCAGGCGCTCGATATGTCCTATTTTAGCAAAGGTCATGCCGGATTTTTCTGTGAATTTTCGCATGACTTGTGCCAGAATATGTAGGAAATATCGAGTGCCCCGGATTTGTGTGTTGAGTATCCTGGTAGTTGCCTTCGATCGATTTTCAATTAATGTTTCAACTATGAACATAGGAAATGTTTGACGACGAAAAAGGATTTCGGTATTTGCAAATACTGCGAAGACGGGCGCGGCCTGTGCGACAGAATCTTCCAAGATGATGATAGGCGCTTCAGCATCAAGCTGCACGAGAACTTCGAAGTGGATACAATAAGTCACAACAACAAGTCTTTTTTCATAATTAAGCATGACATCTGCTTCATTTGCTTCAACTTATAATTTAAATCTTTTACTATTCTACTAGTGTATCCCCTGCCATGCAAGAGTTTTTGTCTTGGATAAGATAGGTTTCAGTCCTATGAAAACTACTATGGAGGTAAATAGAGTTTACTTGAAGACCGAGCATGGTTATACTTTCCACGCAAAATTATACAACGCAGACACCTACACCTATTTAGAATGCAAAACTTGGCAAGCACTATGCAAGGCTTATGCATTTGAGCCTGATATGTTTATCACCTTTGATATTCGTCCCAAAGATGATATTGAAGGTAATGGAGACATCTGGGTCGATGTGCAGACGCCTCCAGTTATACCATTATGTGAGTTTCTCAACCATATTTATGTCTTCGATATTGTTTATTCAAAAATAGTTGATAACTAATTTCTATTGACAACTTATTTCCATTCAAGCAAACATGTCTGGCGCTTGGTAGACATGACCGTCCACTGTCCCGGGGCTGAACTAAACTGCGAGGAGATAGGTCATTATGTTTCATGGCTTGAGGATCTTCATACTGTCAAGACAAATTATTTTTCCGGACTTAAAAATCTTAGTACTCAAAACGTGCGACCAATAGTGTTCGTACTGAACTACGGTAACATCTATTTAGGAAAGATGGTAAGATTTTTACTATTTGTCCTCAGTGCATCTTTTGCATACATTATTTTTTAAGCTAAACTTCATTGCTAAGTATGTTACTATACGATGTTCTTCAACAGGGACTCCCAATGAATGTTGTGCCTCATTGGATCGAGATCAAAGGTCGCATGAGAATTATTAGCTTACGGCCAAGATATACTACAATGCACTTTAGTGCATTCATGATTTCTAATAGCGAGGAATGCTTAATAGTGAAAAACTGGAGCAAAATTGTGAACGATCGAATAGAAGTACTAGGGGGCGGCAATCAGAAGCGCAGCCCACGATTAGGAGACAGGTTCATCTGCATGCTCCAACTTGATGAAGCAGGAGTGCTACACATGTTTTATGTTATTTTCCCTGAGAGAGAGCAGCAGGAGTGATTAGCTAGCTAGAAATGAGTTATGATGATTAAATAGCTAGTGTTGGTGGTAATGACTATGATGATTATTATTAGCTAGTGTTGGTGGTGATTAGATAGCTACCGCAGCTAGTGATGGCGCTGATTAGCTAGCTAGAATGAGTTTGAAGATGATGATGTGTGCTACACTATGACTATGATGATTAAATAGCTACTGTTGGTGGTAATGACTATGATGATGATTAAATAGCTTGTGTTGGCGGATTAGATTCAAGTGGAGGCAACATGTGGTGCACATCGAAAGTACTACTAGTCCAAACTAGATCAAGTTTGGATTAGTACTATACTTTTGACATGCACCACATGTTGCCTCCACTTGAACCTAATCCACCTTCATTTGACACACTGTTATGGACATATTGATATAACATCCTCATAATTGATATTGTACCAAAATTTGTATAACGGCGTATAAATACACCAAAAATTAAAAAATAAGAAAAAGAATACTAGTAGCGATGTAGAGTAAACACGCTACTACTAGCTATATTAGCAGTAGCGCGGTAGTGAACAAACGCCGCGGCTATATGTCTTAGCAGTAGCGCTTGTCGCACGCGCTACTGCTAAGGAATAGTTGTAGCGCCTTACTAGTAGCGCGGTGCCCGCGCTACTAGTGGGCATTAAACCCGCGCTACTACTAGTGTTTTCCCTAGTAGTGCATACTCTGTCCCCTATATCAAGAATCGGTCAATCATCCATTCGGTAGTGACTATTTATGATATAATAGAGATGAATTCCTTTTCTTGATCATTGTCGTTGACTATGATCCCTCTCTAGTGAGCACATAGTCCCCCTCGGGAGTGGGATATGTAGGGCATTAATAAAATATGATTTTTCATAATGCTTATTTGACATTTATGTGATTAATTTGAAATTTAGTTGTGCAGTTGTTTACCTATGGCGTACGAATTGCTTGTTGTCTAATTTAAAGGCAAAGGTGATATGATCTAAATGCTAACATGGCTAAGCACATATTGCCAAGCAATTACACTACCTTCATGTATTAGGTATTGGTATCAAAGAGAGTCAAAGGTGACAGGAGCAAAATGCAAAGCAACATCGCTTAAGGCGTTGGTCCAGTCTCTTTATCTTAATTACCCTATTTATACTAATGTGGAGGAGTACAATAGTGTTTCAAAACCGAGTAGGGGGATGATGACCCACAAGTCTAGGGAATTGCAATTGTCTTTGATGGGAAGTAATAACCTAATTTATTGATTCGACACAAGAGCTCATCTTCTCAAAATATCATAGGCTTGTATTCCATATATAGGTAGTCCTTCAGAACATTCACCAGCGCGACACACCAGCCTCTGGACAATGCCACCCAAGGATGGTAGTGGGGCAAATGAGGTGGGCTTCTTCCCGATGGCGCCCAAGGCAAAAGTGCATCGGTGCGGGAGTCGGCTAGTTGACGCAGATGCCATGTCGTGTGCATGCGCGCACCTTGTACACATCCACACCCGCCTATCTAATGCTACCGCCTTGGACATGACTCCTGGACAATTTCATATGTCTAGGTTATCAATGAGAACTTTCATTGAAAAATGAAAATTGTCACGATAATTAGCGCATCTATCTGTATTTGGACATCTAGCGGGAGGTACATGGTTAACATTATTTTAATATAGGTTTTACTGTCTATGTTTTTTCTTACACATTATACATTTGTTTGTATATATTAGGAACATTTCTTTATACATGTTTAACATTTTTTGAATAAATAATTGCATTTTTTTTGAAATAAATGTTTGATGTCTACTTTTTTTCAACACATGTCTACATTTTGTAATACACATTGTACATACTTTTATATATGTTTAACATTTTTATAATATATGATTAACATCTTTTCATATATATGTTTTGATGTCTAGTTTACTCTACATATTGTACATCTTTTGCGTACATATGAAATATTGATTACACAGGTTATTATTTTTTAAAAATACATGGTTGAAATTTCGTGAAATATATATTTTGATGTCCCTTTTTTTCATACATATTGTAAAATTTTCATATACATGTGAAACATATTTATGTATGTTTAACATTATTTTAATTGATGATTAACATTTTCTTCAAATACATGTTTTGATCACTATTTTTTCATACACACTGTACATTTTTCTTATACATCAAAAATATTTTTTATACATGTTTAACATTTTTTAAATACATGATTTAATTATTCTTAAAGTGTGATGAATACTTTACAACCTAAATAGGAAAAAGAAAATTGAAAAAAAAACATAAGAGAAAAAATAGAAACAGAAAGTACAAACAAAAAAATATAAATATGTGAGACGTCATACTTTCGAATGGGCCGGCCCACAAAACTGCTGCCTGCAGCGAGGCGAGCTTCCGCGGACCTCAATAATAAATGAACTTGTGCATCTCCACTAAAGACAGTAGCTTGGCATGATGGTATTGCTCGTTTGACTCTATGACGAAAAAAGTGAAGAAATGCTCCTCCTTTTAATATTAGGTAAAGATAAAAATATATATAGAAAGTCTATTTAAAACCCAGGATGAAGAATAAGTTATTTTCCACCCCGGTCGCACGACCCAGCCAGCCGGCACGCAACTTCTGCATCGCACCCGCCCGCACCGCTCTCTCCAGCGGTCCAGCCCAGGTAATTTATTCCCTACCAATTGTTTTTTTACGGTGGGCTTTAGCAATTTAGGAGCGGACCCCACTCCCCGCAATTTCTGAAACTAGTGGGAGCGGAAGCGGCGAGCGGTTCGGAGGTGAGCGGCGGTAGGTTTCGGCGGCGATCCGACGGCAGCTGCGGGTGGATTTGGGTGTGTGCGACTCTGGGGGTGTCCCCTTTGGCTGGCTGCAGCGTCGAGGCGAGCAGCGTTTCGAGAGGCCTCGTCGGCCGGCGGCAGTGCCACGACCCGCCTCCACCCTCCGCTCCCTTCGTTGCGCCGGCGATGGCCCGGCTTGCTTTTCTATTCCCCGCCCCCGAGCTCCTTCCATATCCTGTCATCATCACACCGGCGACGGAACCCATCCTTCTTCCTTTTTTGTTGCGCACAGCAGCAGGAGGTCTCTGCGACGGTCGCGGCCCCCTTCCTACGACCAGCGAAAGCAGACCCCGCGTAAGATGCGCCGTGCGCGGTTGCAGCAGCAACATCTATTCCACGCCCCTACTTCAACCAGCTGGACGAGGCTCCATGGCCTTCGTGTCCAGCTTCTACTCTCTGGACAGGTTTATCTTTTCCTCTTTCCTTATCTCCCTCTGTTGTACTCCGTATGTGTGTGCATGCGTGCGTCTGTGTTCTTCTTATTAGTCACTACTGGTGTTCAGATTAATTGGCATGTTATGTAGGACGAGTATTGTGCAGGATGCCCCATTAGTAAAGTATACAAACCTGGAGTCAATTTACATATTATCATCTGACCATCTGAGATATTTCCTTTGTCCTTTGTATAAGTTTATTCCCAATTAGGAATCAGCTACTATACCACAGTAGCATTTATCTCATTCTGAATCTGAAACGTATTTTAGAAACCCCCCACTAGTAAGTATAATGTATAAAGACCAGAGGTCAATTTACATCTTATCTGACCATCTTAGATATTTCCTTATTAGTTAGGTTTATGATTTTGCTTTATCCTGTGTATAAGTTTATTCCCAATTAGGAATCAGGTACTGTACCACAGTTGCATTTATCTCATTCTGAATCTGGAATGTATTTTAGAAATCCCATATTAATCATTTAATTTATGACATAATTGGAGAATCATCGAACAAAATTCGTTGATTTGATGGTTGCAAACCTAGATGTTTCCATTTTTCAAATGCCATGTAATGTTTCTCATAGGCTCGGCATATACATGTTGGCCTAAATCTGCATTTGTGCTTGGCTGTCTGTCTAAATCCAATTTCTTCCTTTATTTTTGTTGGTTCAATGGTGCATTACTCTCAGAACTTAGGTGTACTGTTGTTAGCTGAATTTAATCATAGAATGATCTTCTTTCCATGTCATGCAAAAACAGCAACCTTCTCTTCTTTATATTGTTATTTAAAATATGTTATAGGTATACTGTTGTTAGCTAATGCCAGTACAATTTAGTGATTACTATTTAGTTGCCTTTGAGAGCCTGCGAGTTTATAACTAAAGATACTGGAGCACCAAACTTATGAAGGCTAATTGGCTAATTAATCAAAAGGAAAGAAGAAATGAATAATATTTTCTTTGTAAAATATTGCAGCATGCATCATTATGCTTTTGTTTTTTTATCAATATATGTTCCATGGCTTTATGGCAGATTTGAAAGTGATATGCTTGCCTTTTAGGGTGTTACTATGGTAGAGAAAAGGAGAGCTGAGATCAAGGTGCCATTTTGAAGCGATGCAAACCTTGCATGTATGCGCAATTTCAGGTCACAATACTTTGATAGTGAGGTAAAGCTACCTGTCGCCAACTTTTTGTGTTCAGATCTGAGAGAAATAACCAAGAGAAAGGAAGAAGGCAAGGTATGTGCCCACTAAACTCCTAAGGAGGTAGGGCTGTTGTTGGGAGCATTAGGCCACAGAAGCAATGTCCATATTTATGCTGCTTGTAGCGAGGCGAAGAAGACACGTTACAAGCCCTCAAAGCGCTCTTTCCATATTTCCATACAAAAGGATCATTGTCAAGCAAAGATGAGTTGACTCAATTTTTGGCACATTCATTCTCATGACTTCAATTGATTTGATTATCTGCGGTGGAATTGATTATGACAATAATGGCAACATGGTCAGGATACTTGCTATGCTCTGCTGCTTCTGTTGTTTCGTTGCACATCCTTGTTAGCTATATCTCTTAGTTCATTGTGAATTGTAACACTACTTTTCTCATGAGATATATTGGTCACAATAAAATTTTAAATAACTCTACACCTTATTTATAAATTCTCATCGCAGGTGCGAGTAGTCCAGAAAGGATCTATTTGAGATTGCATGGAAGTCATGCCAGAAAGAACTGAATTCTATGCCAACCCTGCTGTATGTGTATGTGAAACGACTAAAGATGACCCCTCTGCTGCAGGAGCGAAGAATTCCGAAGATGATCCCACCAGGACAGAAGAGGTGATTGATATTGGGGCTGCCGATGATTCTTTTGTCAGATGGAAGGTTTCTGAGCTAGAGGAGATCCTGATTAGTTGAGTTATTTTGCAGCTCAAAGAAATTAGTTAAGTTATTTGCATACCAGTGGTGTATGTTGTATACTAAAAATTCAGAGAATTTCCGATTTTATTTGGATGGATTTTGGTGTATGCAAGAACTTTACTTCTTAACATAGCGTACCGCATCTTATTTTGGCCTGCACTGTGTTTCACTGAATTTTTGTTGGAATCCGAGAATTTCAGAGGGTTTTTTCTCCTTTTTGTTTCCAGATTGCACACTTTAATTGTATTTTAGACTCCATACGCCACATTCGAGATTTGACCTTCAAAGTTTCATATTACACAATATTTCACATTATATTTTGAAAGGAATCAGAAAAACAATCACATATTTGAATTCTTTATAATAATCAATCAAGTATTATATACCTCCTTTCAAAACATCCATGTGTATTTCGTATAGAAAAAAAAATACATTGTACACTGATCATACAGACACTAGATCCTCTCAATACAAAACATGTCAGCATCTACAATTTCATCAGTACACCATTGGCTTGCGACTTCCTGCATCCTTCATATTTTAGTTGACACTAAAAAACAAGACTTCCTACATCCTTCATCTAATACAACATATTGTCCCTCTAATCAGAGCTCATGAATCTTGTATAATTGAGTTTTTGTGTCATAGAAGAACTAAGACACATACTATTATTTTGCCTCCTATAGAGCCACGGAATCGAACAGATAGAACTTACTTCACGGAGAACACGCTGAAGACGAGAACTGAGAAGAAAGGGTTTCCTTCGCATTGATAGTATTCAGAGAAATAGTGCATTCTGATTTGGCACATCAGGAATCTTTTTGTTTGTGGTCTATAACTATCAAAATGATCCGATAGACAACCGTCAGGCAAAATACTAGAGGAATATACAGACATGAAGAATATCCGAAACCAAGAAATAAACACAATTTTTCTCGGATACACTCAACAAAGATACTTGTTGACAAGCCTATCACAGTCTGCTGAAAAGCACACACAAATTAGAACAAACTTCCAGTGGTACTTCTACAAGTAAATTTGACAAGCTCTCACATGGAACGATTTTATCGATAGAATATTTTGAAAGGTAAATGCATTGCACCCCAATCAAGTATTCACTATACATCATGAAAAATATGCCGGTGAAATCTTTGCCCTTTTGTTACAAATTTTGCTTTTTGTCAGACTGGATAACCAAAGTTAGCTGAATGACATGTTCAATCCATGGCATAAAAATTTAGAGTTCTTCAACTTATTATGGAACTGGCAGCTTCAGTTGGGCTTCTGAATTCACGGCGATCATCAACAGGTTGAGCAGCTGAACGTTCTTCTGGTTGTGCTCGTTCTCATAGGTGACATGAGCATCCCGGCATTACCGCAATACAGCACCATGTGCTTCCTCACGGTCCTTGCAGCTGCTGCATCTGTAGAACCCCCTTGCACTCTATTAGTTCATACTGAGTTACATTATTTAGTTACCACCTAAAACTAAAGGGTTCTTATCTCATCTTATGCTAAGTAACACAATGTTGATGGGCCGAACATATGAAGCTTTGGTAATATGAACGCCCAACAGTTTTAAACAAGAAATCAACACATAGATAAACTGAGTAAGAAATGAAACTGTGGGGTTTTCCATTAAAATTTCCTTCAGTGAAAACATTGTAAACAGAAAATGTTATTCTGAAGACAACAACCCAGCCAGAAAACAAGGAAATAAGGATTATTCTAAGTTCTAACTTCTAAGGTGCTGATTTAGCTAAGTCAACTCCACTACGGAATCTAGCTCTCCATAAGAGGGTATTCCCAATGTTTGAAAAGAAAAGTAATATTTAAGGTAAAAATTGGAAATACCCATATAAACATAAATTTCTTCTATCTGTATAGAACAAGTAGTAACATCATGAAGCTCAAACTGAAGACAATGTCCTCCTAACTAAACGAATCTTCTTGTTAGATCCATGCATAACAGAGCCGGAAGATCTAGAAACACGTTCATATGAGAGCTAACTACTTCACTTTCTTTTGCATGGAGAGAGTCATCTATTCCTGAAAAACAAAATTCAGCATCCAATTGATTGATAAGCTTTTAGTCCTCAAAACATGCATTCATGAATTTCTATCCAAACCTGCATACTGCAAGTTCTAACATTCTACATTGCCCAAACTATATATGGACCAGGATCCAGATGAGCAAATGTACAACTGTCTTTTGAGTTCCTTGCAGATTGCAAAAGAAAACAAGAAAAGTGAAGCAGCTGCTAATTTGCATTACTAATTGTTGACTAAAGATTATCATCTAATTTCTACCTGAGAATTAATAACATAATTTCATAATTTTTACATAAAAATCAATGGTGGCACACAAGCAGCTGAAAATTGATAGGAAACTCTACAAGAAGTATGTGAAGTATTTACTTCAACTCCAACATGAGGTATATCTACTTTAAATCCATACCTGGATTATAGGAAAGTCACATGTGCACTCTAAACAGACAGAAATCCCAAAAATAATTTATTTTATCTCTAGTAGGAAATTTTAGCAGCACCTCCAGAATCTACATTGAGTACTAACATTACAATAATATTTGGAGGAGCACTAGCTATAGGTATGACTCTGAGTAATAGAACACGGACTTTTCTGAACAATACAAGCGTATTTGCAGCGAGATTTACACATCATGCAATGTGGTACAAACCTATATTCTGGAACAAATTCTTTCTCCCATTGCTTCCCAAAAAAAGGGCAAGGAAAATCCAATGGGTTTGATAAGGCTATCAGGCCAAAGTTGATTCACAAAAGGAGAATTCTGCAGAGGAAAAAGTAGTATATTTTGATGGAGTTCATCATCATTGATGACAGTAGGTAGATCTGGTGAGGCCTCACCTGGATCCCTACAACAAAAATATTGAACTCTTGAACTAAAGAACGAGTCGTGCTTCAATCTAAGGAAACAACATCTAGAAACAACACTAGTTAGAGACATATACCTTTCTTTGGGATTGGATATTGGCATCTCCTTGAGAATCAGGAAACAACAGAAGAACTTACAACAAAATTAAAATCTAGCCAGTACCCAAACTACAAGCTGAGGAAAATTGCAACCAGCTAGATACTGAGATCGCAGCCATGCTAGTGTTGTCGCAGACGCCACAGGACAAATTCTCATATTATGTGACCTTAGCATAATAAGTATTTTAATTTCACATAGCATGGTAATTTCGTCCTGCTATCATCACAACTTGCACGAGTAAATCCTTCACAAGTGATTGCCCATCACAACTTACCAACCCCGTTTAGATGCCAAACTCATAACACAAATAATCTGATGCACTCTTGACGACACAAAAAAAAATAGTCTATCAAAAATAGGTAAATTCACCAGAGGGGTGGAAGCAGTCATGTTCGAGAGAGGCAAGGCGCGGAGCTTGAGCTCATGGGCGCATGAATTAGGAGAAGTGAACAAATAGAAGAGGAGGTCGATGATACATATACCATGATGACTCAACGGTGGCCGGCGAGATCTCTGGATCCTTTTCAACCAAGGAGACGAGGGTGGGAGAGGAGAGAAACACCGTCCTGAGCTCGCGGAGCGCATCGACACGACCGAGCGCCGCCCTGGCGTTGAGGTCGAGGTCAGACTTGGCGCTGCCGCTTCCGCTCAATTGGATCCCGCTGGCGTGACGACCTATTCTCCTTCTGCAAAGCCACCGTAGCTAGTTCGCCGCCGCAGGGATAGATTGACATGCTCCGCTGGCCTCCGAGGAAAAGGAACCGCCATGGCTGGTGCGGACTGCGGAGCAGGTCGGGGGTAGCGGCGGTGAACAGTCCGTCTGACGGAGACGGTTTGGAAAGTGGCAGAGACCTCCCACCGTCCCACGATCCATTTCTCCCTATTAGTTTAGCAGTAGAGACGTGCGAGGTAAATTTACCTAGCAAGTCCGATCTCTTTCTTTTGCCAGGCCCATGCGTGAGGTAAATTTATCTAGCAAGTCCGATCTCTTTCTTTTGTTAGGCCCATGCGTGAGGTAAATTTACATCGCAACCTTTCTTTTTTCCCTGGAGTGTGTGGTTCGGCTGGGTGAGGAATCTCTACTCCTAATGGACGAGTTAGTTGAATAGTCCCCCACTTTCGTCTGGTTTTTTTCGCATGGTTTTTTTCGACTGGTTTTTTTCGTCACCTCCCCCACCCCACCCCATCCCACGCAGCCACCAAAAAAACCCACACCCAACAAAAAAATCCATCGACCCCATCCTTCGTTGCCCACTCCCATCGATCCCATCTATCGTTTCCGCCGCCGCCGCGAGAAAACTCCATCGATCCCATCCTTGCCCACTCCCATCGATCGTTGCCACCACCGCCACTGAATCCTCCGCCCCGCCGCCATTCCGCTCGTACGCCGCTGCCGCCATTCCGCTCGCACGGTGCACCCCTCCCGCATGCCGCCGCCATCTCCCATCGCAATTGCTCGGGCGTGGAGCTCGTGTGCCATGGGCCATGAACGCCATGGCATCCATGGCCGACAAGAAGGGACCCTCGGCCTCGGCCGTGGGCGCCTGATCGGGACATGGGGTCGCCACGTCGGCCGCCGCCAGCGCCTCATGGATATGCCTAGCGCCCTCTATGCCGCCGCCCATGATCGGATCACCACACCACCCGCGGAGGACGATGCCTCCGTGCCTGGCCGTCGGCTCCTACACGCCCGATGGGGCTGCCTCTCCATGCATTGAGGATGTCGTGGATGTGACGACGTGGAGACGAGGATTGCATTGTTGCGCCCCCGTCGCCGCCGCCACTTCCTGCAGACTCCCTGACTCACAGTGCAAGACATCCCAACTCGGGTCCATCCGGGTAAACGCCGCAGCCGCCTTGGCAGGATCCCTTTTTGGCGGCTTGGATCCAGGCAAAAGAGGAGCGGAAGGAGAGAAGTACTGGTCTATGACTCGGGTCATGGGGATGGATGGATCTCTCGGTAATGGTGGATCCAGAGTTCCAGACTCAGTTCATCTTATAGGCTTAATTCGTACTGTATCATTTTGATGAATACGTTGCCCCCCTATTTTTTCTACAATCAAGATGATTTTCCTCTGTGGGGTATGCATATCATCTTCTTTCGTTTTCATTAGAACATATCATATTTTGTTTGAGAGGCAGGTACAACGATGGCAAATATTTGTTTTCATCAGAAGTATATTTTCATGAGATACAATGGCAATCAGGTTTGTGTTTCACGAGCTTTCTTCATATCAATGCTTCTCCCTAATCCGCCTTCACTCTAACACATGGCCACCCAACATTGTCTTCTCCTCGGTTTGCAGGCGGCACATGCAGAAGAGTTGTGGAAGGTTGATTGAGAAGTCATAAGGACTGGGTGAAGCAAAATGCAATCTCCAAGGTTAGGTTACCTCTCAATGCCCTTGATGATATGAGTGCAACTAAACTAATATTTGTTTCTTGTGATCTATGGTTCCCACCTGCCATACTCATATATTTCTGTTTCCACATGATATGTCTTCTGTATGAAATTATAGTCTTTGATACAGTAAGTTATTCCTTCAAATTTAACAGTCATGGAAGAATCTGAATATGGCTACGATTTCTTTCTTTCCTAAGCACTCCTCTCCTATTAGAACCCAGCATATGCTTACCCACTACTGCTTTAATGTGTAAATCTTTTGGTTTATAGTTTATGGCAAACCAAATTATGAATCAAGTGTTCATCTCTGAAGTTCATAACAGTGGTCGGTTTTTAGTGTGTCTAAAGGAAATGCACCAAGCTTTTGTACTGAAAGATTATCCTGACATGGGAATTTTTATTCTTGAATGAACATGGTAGCCTTTATTATTACTTTTAGAGAAGATGTACACAGCTAGGATACAAAGCTACATTCTTACTCTGATTGGCTTAATGCAACTAAGATCAAGGTTCCACAAGGCTATGTTGATTTGTTAAATTCCTTTCAGTTTCAGGTTTCAAAATGAGAAATTGGAGCATTGAGACCTTTGAACTGAAACCTAAATGAAGGTATACATATTTATGTTGGTCTAAAGCCACCATGTTTTATCTGCAGAAAATAGAAATCGTCGTTCGGTTCCATTTAGAAATTAAATTAAACTATAGACATAGTCCACGACGTCGGGACAAATAGAGTAACTAATTATTTGTATGTTTTTTCCAGCAAAGAACTTATTATAAAACGGGACACCAGAAAATCCAGTAGGGAAATTGATGGGCTCCCCTCTTTGTAAAAAAATTACTTCATGGCATTGCCTAATGTACAGAGAAATCACGGGGTCAAAAATTGCTTTCCCGTCCATGACTTTATTTATACAGCATCATAGAGTGCTTTTTTAATGCATAATCGACTTCCCTCGGAAAAGCATTTGTACGATAGCTAATTAACATGTCATTTGTTCTTAATTCAGAATTTTGCATGCATCCAGCAGAGAAAGGTGCGTACATATCCTGAGGGACAATAAAAAATGTGAGTTCTTTATGGCATAATATCAGGCACCATTCTGAGTGATCTCTTTGCAACTCAAGATACCGATTAGTTATATTATTTCCTACCGGTAACCAATTTCTGCACACCAAAACACAGAGTCAACTCAGATCTATAGGAGGATAAGTATTCTTGGTGTGATTACTAATGAGACAATGTAGGGAATTGTTTCTAGAACTCAATTTTATTATAAGTTCAATATCAGCACCACACAATCTTTCTACTACCATTCCTAGAGAAATATCAACCTGTTACACAGGACAATTCAAGAAAACATATGTCACACGGGACTATTCTATTACCGTGCGCTTCACCGCTGCCGCCGGTATTCCCAGCAGACCACATATCCTCAAATGGCAATCTCATGAGTCATCTGATGAAACCGATATGAACCAAACTTTTAGCTTAATGACGCATGGTTAGATATAGATAGAAGAACCGGTTGTACTATATCTTTTTTTTGCCCTAAAGTAGCGCTTCTACTTCTAATTCATGTAATGAATATCGAGTGTGTATATAGTTCATGTCTACTTTATGGTTGACATCTTAAAGAAAAAATACTCTAAATTAAAAGGTGCAAAGATTCTGTGGAGGACATCCATGCATTAATGCATATAGCTCCAACTAGACTGAGTCTTCCTTTTCTCTTATATATGAATCTGTTAGAAATATGCCCTAGAGGCAATAATAAATTGGTTATTATTATATTTCCTTGTTCATGATAATCGTTTATTATCCATGCTAGAATTGTATTGATAGGAAACTCAGATACATGTGTGGATACATAGACAACACCATGTCCCTAGTAAGCCTCTAGTTGACTAGCTCGTTGATCAATAGATGGTTACGGTTTCCTGACCATGGACATTGGATGTCGTTGATAACGGGATCACATCATTAGGAGAATGATGTGATGGACAAGACCCAATCCTAAGCCTAGCACAAGATCGTGTAGTTCGTTTGCTCAGAGCTTTTCTAATGTCAAGTATCATTTCCTTAGATCATGATATTGTGCAACTCCCGGATACCGTAGGAATGCTTTGGGTGTGCCAAACGTCACAACGTAACTGGGTGGCTATAAAGGTGCACTACGGGTATCTCCGAAAGTGTCTGTTGGGTTGGCACGAATCGAGACTGGGATTTGTCACTCCGTGTAAACGGAGAGGTATCTCTGGGCCCACTCGGTAGGACATCATCATAATGTACACAATGTGACCAAGGAGTTGATCACGGGATGATGTGAGTTACGGAACGAGTAAAGAGACTTGCCGGTAACGAGATTGAACAAGGTATAGGGATACCGACGATCGAATCTCGGGCAAGTAACATACCGTTAGACAAAGGGAATTGCATACGGGATTGATTGAATCCCCGACATCGTGGTTCATCCGATGAGATCATCGTGGAACATGTGGGAGCCAACATGGGTATCCAGATCCCGCTGTTTGTTATTGACCGGAGAACGTCTCGGTCATGTCTGCATGGTTCCCGAACCCGTAGGGTCTACACGCTTAAGGTTCGATGACGCTAGGGTTATAGGGAAAGTATGTACGTGGTTACCGAATGTTGTTCGGAGTCCCGGATGAGATCCCGGACGTCACGAGGAGTTCCGGAATGGTCCGGAGGTAAAGATTTATATATGGGAAGTCCTGTTTTGGTCACCGGAAAAGTTTCGGGTGAAATCGGTAATGTACCGGGACCACCGGGAGGGTCCCGGGGGTCCACAAAGTGGGGCCACCAGCCCCAGAAGGCTGCGTGGGCCAAGTGTGGGAGGGGACCAGCCCCAGGTAGGCTGGTGCGCCCCCCCACCAAGGCCCAAGGCGCATGGGAGAGTGGGAGGGGGCAAACCCTAGGTCCAGATGGGCCTTAGGGCCCATCTAGTGGGGCGCCCCCCTCTCCTCCCCTTGGCCGCCCCCCTTGATGGGATCTAGGGCTGGCCGCCTCCTCTTGGGGGTGGAAACCCTAAGGGGGGCGCAGCCCCCTCCCCCCTATATATAGTTGAGGTTTGGGCTGCCCAAGACACACGAGAACGTCTCTCTTTCGGTGCAGCCCTACCCCTCTCCCTCCTCCTCCTCTCCCGCGGTGCTTGGCGAAGCCCTGCGGGATTGCCACGCTCCTCCACCACCACCACGCCGTCGTGCTGCTGCTGGATGGAGTCTTCCCCAACCTCTCCCTCTCTCCTTGCTGGATCAAGGCATGGGAGACATCACCGGGCTGCACGTGTGTTGAACGCGGAGGCACCGTTCTTCGGTGCTTAGATCGGAATCAACCGCGATCTGAATCGCTACGAGTACGACTCCCTCATCCGCGTTCTTGCAACGCTTCCGCATCGCGATCTACAAGGGTATGTAGATGCACTCCCCTTCCCCTCGTTGCTAGATTACTCCATAGATTGATCTTGGTGATGCGTAGAAAATTTTGAATTTCTGCTACGTTCCCCAATAGTGGCATCATGAGCTAGGTCTATGCGTAGTTTCTATGCACGAGTAGAACACAAAGTAGTTGTGGGCGTCGATGTTGTCAATTCTTCTTGCCGCTACTAGTCTTATCTTGTTTCGGCGGCATTGTGGGATGAAGCGGCCCGGACCGACCTTACACGTACGCTTACGTGAGACAGGTTCCACCGATTGACATGCACTAGTTGCATAAGGTGGCTAGCGGGTGTCTGTCTCTCCCACTTTAGTCGGAACGGATTCGACAAAAAGGGTCCTTATGAAGGGTAAATAGAAATTGGCATATCACGTTGTGGTTTTTGCGTAGGTAAGAAACGTTCTTGCTAGAAACCCATAGCAGCCATGTAAAACATGCAACAACAATTAGAGGACGTCTAACTTGTTTTTGCAGGGTATGCTATGTGATGTGATATGGCCAAAAGGATGTGATGAATGATATATGTGATGTATGAGTTTGATCATGTTCTTGTAATAGGAATCACGACTTGCATGTCGATGAGTATGACAACCGGCAGGAGCCATAGGAGTTGTCTTTATTTTTTGTATGACCTGCGTGTCATTGAATAACGCCATGTAAATTACTTTACTTTATTGCTAAGCGCGTTAGCCATAGAAGTAGAAGTAATCGTTGGCGTGACAACTTCATAAAGACACAATGATGGAGATCATGGTGTCATGCCGGTGACAAAGATGATCATGGTGCCCCGAAGATGGAGATCAAAGGAGCAAAATGATATTGGCCATATCATGTCACTATTTGATTGCATGTGATATTTATCATGTTATGCATCTTATTTGCTTAGAACGACGGTAGTAAGTAAGATGATCCCTCACTAAAATTTCAAGAGACGTGTTCCCCCTAACTGTGCCCCGTTGCGAAGGTTCGTTGTTTCGAAGCACCACGTGATGATCGGGTGTGATAGATTCTAACGTTCGAATACAACGGGTGTTGACGAGCCTAGCATGTACAGACATGGCCTCGGAACACATGCAAACACTTAGGTTGACTTGACGAGCCTAGCATGTACAGACATGGCCTCGGAACACAGGAGACCGAAAGGTCGAACATGAGTCGTATAGTAGATGCGATCAACATGGAGATGTTCACCGATGATGACTAGTCCGTCTCACGTGATGATCGGACACGGCCTAGTTTGACTCGGATCATGTATCACTTAGATGACTAGAGGGATGTCTATCTGAGTGGGAGTTCATAATCAGATGAGCTTCATTATCATGAACATGGTCAAAAGGTCTTTACAAATTATGTCATTGCGCTTTAGTTCTACTGGTTAAGATATGGTCCTAGAGAAAATTTATTTGAAAGTTGGTAGTAGCAATTATGCGGGCTGGGTCCGTAAACTGAGGATTGTCCTCATTGCTGCACAGAAGGCTTATGTCCTTAATGCACCGCTCGGTGTGCTGAACCTCAGCGTCGTCTGTAGATGTTGCGAAACATCTGACATACACGTTTTGATGACTACGTGATAGTTCTAATGGTTTAGAATTGTGGCACCAAAGACGTTTGTGAAACGTCGCAGAACATATGAGATGTTCCGAAGACTGAAATTGGGATTTCAGACTAGTGCCCACGTCAGGAGGTATGAGACCTCTGACAAGTTTCTTAAGCCTGCAAACTAAGGGAGAAAAGCTCAATCGTTGAGCGTGTGCTCAGATTGTGTGAGTGCCACAATCGCTTGAATCGAGTGGGAGTTAATCTCCCAGATGAGATAGTGATAGTTCTCCATAGTCACTGCCACCAATCTAGTAGAGCTTCGTGATGAACTATAACATATCAAGGATGGTTATGATGATCCTTGAGCTATTCGCGATGTTTGACACCGCGAGAGTAGAAATCGAGAAGGAGCATCAATTGTTGATGGTTAAGTAAAACCACTAGTTTAAGAAGGGCAAGGGCAAAAAGGGATACTTCATGAAACAGCAAGTCGTTTGCTGCTCTAGTGAAGAATCCCAAGGTTGAACCCAAACCCGAGACTAAGTGCTTCTGTAATGAGAGGAACGGTCACTGAAGCAGTACTACCCTAGATACTTGGTAGATGAGAAGGCAGGCAATGTCGACAGAAGTATATTGGATATACATTATATGAATGTGTACTTTACTAGTACTCCTAGCAGCACCAGGGTATTAGATACCGGTTCGGTTGCTAAGTGTTAGTAACTCGAAATAAAAGCTGCGGAATAAACGGAGACTAGCTAAAGGTGAGATGACGATATGAGTTGGAAGTGTTTCCAAGGTTGATGTGATCAAGCATCGCATGCTCCCTCTACCATCGAGATTTGGTGTTTGCGTTGAGCATGATTGGATTATGTTTATCGCAATACGGTTATTCATCTAAGGAGAATAATGGTTACTCTGTTTATTTGAATAATACCTTCAATGGTCTTGCACCTAAAATGAATCTCGATCGTAGTGATACACATGTTCGTGCCAAAAGATATAAAATAGTAATGATAGTTCCACATACTTGTGGCACTGACATTTGAGTCATATTGGTATAGAACGCATGAAGAAGCTCCATGTAGATGGATCTTTGGACTCAGTCGTTTTTGAAAAGATTGAGACATGCGAACCATGTCTATTGGTATATATGCATGAAGAAACTCCATGCTGATGGATTGTTTGGACTCACTTGATTTTGAATCACTCGAGACATGCAAATCATACCACATGGGCAAGATGACTGAAAGGCCTCGTTTTCAGTAAGATGGAACAAGAGAGCAACTTGTTGGAAGTAATACATTTTGATGTATGCAGTCCAATGAGTGCTGAGGCATGCAGTGGATATCGTTATGTTCTTACTTCACAGATGATTTGAGTAGATGCTGAGTGTGTTTACTTGATGAAACACAAGTCTGAATTATTGAAAGGTTCAAGTAATTTCAGAGTGAAGTTGAAGATCGTCGTGACAAGAGGATAAAATGTCTGTGATATGATCATAGAGATGAGTATCTGAGTTACGAGTTTGGCACACAATTAAGACATTGTGGAAAGTGTTTCACAATTAATACCGCCTGGAACACCATAGTGTGATGGTGTGTCCGAACATCATAACTGCACCCTATTGGATATGGTGCATACCATGATGTCTCTTATCGAATTACCACTATCGTTTATGGGTTAGGCATTAGAGACAACCGCATTCACTTTAAAAGGGGCTCCACGCAATTCCGTTGAGACGACACCGTTTAGAGAAACCTAAGTTGTCGTTTCTTAAAAGTTTGGGGCTGTGAAGCTTATGTGAAAAAGTTTCAGGCTGATAAGCTCGAACCCAAAGCGGATAAATGCATCTTCATAGAATACCCAAAAACAGTTGGGTATACCTCCTATTTCAGATCTGGAAGCAAAAGTAATTGCTTCTAGAAACGAGTCCTTTCTCAAGGAAAAGTTTCTCTCGAAAGAATTGAGTGGGAGGATGGTGGAGAATTGATAAGGTTATTGAACTGTCGCTTCAACTAGTGTGTAGCAGGGCACAGGAAGTTGTTGCTGTGGCACCTACACCAATTGAAGTGGAAGCTTATGATAGTGATCATGAAACTTCGGATCAAGTCACTACCAAACCTCGTAGGACGACGAGGATGCGTGCTACTTCAGAGTGGTACGTGATCCTGTCTGAGATATCATGTTGTTGGACAATACTGAACCTACGGGCTATGGAGAAGCGATGGTGGGCCCATATTCCGACAAATGGTTAGAAGCCATGAAATCCGAGATAAATGGATCTTTGAGAAGAAGACGGACGTGGACGGTAATGTTACCGTCTATGAAGCTCGACTTGTGAAAAAAAGGTATTTTCACAAGTTCAAGGAGTTGACTACGATGAGATTTTCTCATCCGTAGCGATGCTTAAGTCCGTCGGAATCATGTTAGCATTAGCTGCATTTATGAAATCTGGCAAATGGATGTCAAAACAAGTTTCCTTACCAGTTTTCGTAAGGAAAGGTTGTATGTGATACAATCAGAAAGGTTTTGTCGATCCTAAGGATGCTAAAAGGTATGCTAGCTCCAGCGATCCTTCCATGGACTAAGAGCAAGCATCTCGGAGTCAGAATATACGCTTTGATGGAGTGATCAAAGTTTTTGGGTTTATACAAAGTTTGTTAGAAACTTGTATTTACAATAAAGTGAGTGGGAGCGCTACAACATTTCTGATAAGTATATGTGAATGACATATTGTTGATCCGAAATGATGTAAAATTTCTGGAAAGCATAAAGGGTTGTTTGAAAGGAGTTTTTCAAAGGAAGACCTGGATAAAGCTGCTTACATATTGGGCATCAAGATCTATAGATCAAGATGCCTGATGATACTTTCAAAGAACGCACACTTGGCATGATTTTGAAAGAGTTCAAAATAGATCAGCAAAGAAGGAGTTCTTGGCTGTGTTGCAAGGTGTGAGTATTGAGTAAGACTCAAGACCTGACCACAACAGAAGAGAGAGAAAGGACAAAGGTCGTCCCCTATGCTTTAGACGTAGGCTCTACAGTATGCTATGCTGTGTACCACACATGAAGTGTGCCTTGCCATGAGTTGGTCAAGGGGTACAATAGTGATCCGGGAATGGATCACATAACAGCGGTCGAATTTATCCTTAGTATGTAGTGGACTAAGGAATTTTCTCGATTATGGAGGTGAAAAGGAGTTCGTCGTAAAGGGTTACGTCGATGCGAACTTTGACACTAATCCGGATGACTCTGAGTAGTAAACCGGATTCGTATAGTAGAGCAGATACTTGAAATGGCTCCAAGTAGCGCGTGGTAGCATCCACAAAGATGACATAGATATTCGTAAAGCACACACGGATCTGAAAGGTTCAGACCCGTTGACTAATAACCTCTCTCACAAGCATAACATGATCAAACCAGAACTCATTGAGTGTTAATCACATAGTGATGTGAACTAGATTGTTGACTCTAGTGAACTCTTTGGATGTTGGCCACATGGTGATGTGACCTATGACTGTTAATCACATGGTGATGTGGACTAGATTATTGACTCTAGTGCAAGTGGGAGACTGTTAGAAATATGCCCTAGAGGCAATAATAAATTGGTTATTATTATATTTCCTTGTTCATGATAATCGTTTATTATCCATGCTAGAATTGTATTGATAGGAAACTCAGATACATGTGTGGATACATAGACAACACCATGTCCCTAGTAAGCCTCTAGTTGACTAGCTCGTTGATCAATAGATGGTTACGGTTTCCTGACCATGGACATTGGATGTCGTTGATAACGGGATCACATCATTAGGAGAATGATGTGATGGACAAGACCCAATCCTAAGCCTAGCACAAGATCGTGTAGTTCGTTTGCTCAGAGCTTTTCTAATGTCAAGTATCATTTCCTTAGACCATGAGATTGTGCAACTCCCGGATACCGTAGGAATGCTTTGGGTGTGCCAAACGTCACAACGTAACTGGGTGGCTATAAAGGTGCACTACGGGTATCTCCGAAAGTGTCTGTTGGGTTGGCACGAATCGAGACTGGGATTTGTCACTCCGTGTAAACGGAGAGGTATCTCTGGGCCCACTCGGTAGGACATCATCATAATGTACACAATGTGACCAAGGAGTTGATCACGGGATGATGTGAGTTACGGAACGAGTAAAGAGACTTGTCGGTAACGAGATTGAACAAGGTATAGGGATACCGACGATCGAATCTCGGGCAAGTAACATACCGTTAGACAAAGGGAATTGCATACGGGATTGATTGAATCCCCGACATCGTGGTTCATCTGATGAGATCATCGTGGAACATGTGGGAGCCAACATGGGTATCCAGATCCCGCTGTTTGTTATTGACCGGAGAACGTCTCGGTCATGTCTGCATGGTTCCCGAACCCGTAGGGTCTACACGCTTAAGGTTCGATGACGCTAGGGTTATAGGGAAAGTATGTACGTGGTTACCGAATGTTGTTCGGAGTCCCGGATGAGATCCCGGACGTCACGAGGAGTTCCGGAATGGTCCGGAGGTAAAGATTTATATATGGGAAGTCCTGTTTTGGTCACCGGAAAAGTTTCGGGTGAAATCGGTAATGTACCGGGACCACCGGGAGGGTCCCGGGGGTCCACCAAGTGGGGCCACCAGCCCCAGAAGGCTGCGTGGGCCAAGTGTGGGAGGGGACCAGCCCCAGGTAGGCTGGTGCGCCCCCCCACCAAGGCCCAAGGCGCATGGGAGAGTGGGAGGGGGCAAACCCTAGGTCCAGATGGGCCTTAGGGCCCATCTAGTGGGGCGCCCCCCTCTCCTCCCCTTGGCCGCCCCCCTTGATGGGATCTAGGGCTGGCCGCCTCCTCTTGGGGGTGGAAACCCTAAGGGGGGCGCAGCCCCCTCCCCCCTATATATAGTTGAGGTTTGGGCTTCCCAAGACACACGAGAACGTCTCTCTTTCGGTGCAGCCCTACCCCTCTCCCTCCTCCTCCTCTCCCGCGGTGCTTGGCGAAGCCCTGCGGGATTGCCACGCTCCTCCACCACCACCACGCCGTCGTGCTGCTGCTGGATGGAGTCTTCCCCAACCTCTCCCTCTCTCCTTGCTGGATCAAGGCATGGGAGACATCACCGGGCTGCACGTGTGTTGAACGCGGAGGCACCGTTCTTCGGTGCTTAGATCGGAATCAACCGCGATCTGAATCGCTACGAGTACGACTCCCTCATCCGCGTTCTTGCAACGCTTCCGCATCGCGATCTACAAGGGTATGTAGATGCACTCCCCTTCCCCTCGTTGCTAGATTACTCCATAGATTGATCTTGGTGATGCGTAGAAAATTTTGAATTTCTGCTACGTTCCCCAATAGAATCTATAATCTGCTTTTGTCCAATTGTACAATTTCTCAAGTTCAACAAGGGTGTGGTTAGTGCCTTTTGTCCATTCAATCCAAAAACGGATCGGGTTCTACTATCGAAAACGATAACAAAAAAAACAGGAAAAATCAACCAGGTTAGTTCCTTTTTTGCTAAGATTTACAATTAAAGTCAAATTAGTACTTAATGTAATGAAGGTCAAACTTTTGTCTTTACTATTTTTGTCTGGTTCGCATGAGAGAGGGAGGATTTTCCCGGCATGGGGTCATGAGTGGTACAAACTGGAAGATGCATGCCGATGGTTCTGTCAGTACAATTTACTTAGATTTTCAGTTCTTTTCACCTCATAATTATCTTTTCTTTATGTGTTAGCGCGGTTAAACTTCTTTATCTTTTGTTCCTTCCTACTTGAGGCCTTCGTGTGCACCTTGATTAAGTTCTGGTGTTTATTCGGTGCCAATGTCTTAAGACAATAGTTTCATGCATGGATTTATTCCAGCTTTCTAATTTAGAGACCTTTGTGCCAGACAGTTTGTTGCATTCACCTTAATGGAGATAATAAAATCTTACTGAGTAACAAGCATAATGATGGAGGAACGGACGTCAAGTTAAAGGTGCATATTATTCAGCTTGATTCATTGCTGAGGATTTTTGAATATATGGCTTCTAATTCCAGACCACAAACTTAATTCAGAATCTAAAAATTGAAGGGGAGGTAGAGGGATATTGTTGGTGTTGTCTAGAAACAATGCTCATTTATTTATTACAATCGATGTATTTCTTGTGTGTCCCATTGATTGAGTATTTGAGTTGGAGCATAAGTATATTAGTGTCTTAGAATTTGCACATATGCTTTATCCACTTGTCATTGCTATTTACAAGTCATATATTTATATTTGGATTACAGATTCTTTGTACTTATTATTGTACTTCGTGTTTTCTATTGAGTGTGGTACCTCTTGAAGGAGGGAAAGCTAGGATTCATTGATAACTGAGGTGCAGAAACTGCTGGATACGTACAAGGACGAGGAGGTGAGCATCACGGTAATGGGGCACAGCCTCGGGGCGGAGCTGGCCACCCTGAATGCGTTGTACATCGCCGAGAATGGCCGGTCATGGTGTTTGCGTTCGACAGCCCACGACTGGGTGCAGCCGGCT
The DNA here is from genome assembly GCF_002575655.3 of Aegilops tauschii subsp. strangulata. Classification (NCBI taxonomy): domain Eukaryota; kingdom Viridiplantae; phylum Streptophyta; class Magnoliopsida; order Poales; family Poaceae; genus Aegilops; species Aegilops tauschii. The sequence continues at coordinate 409,994,257 of NC_053036.3, read as the reverse complement.
TCAAGAAGCTGTTTGACGTCACTGCGGCCTTCGCGGCCGCAACGCCGGGACATCGTGCCCAGGTACTCGGCGCTGCTGTAACATGATATGGGCTCCGAGCTGGCCATCGACATCGGCACATCGCCATACCTGAGGCCTGAGGGTGTCGCAAGGTCAGTCCAATCAATCTCGTACACCATAGACGATGCCCCGACTTTTTATGTCCATCGACAATGATTCCTCGCATATAAACCATCCGACAACCATGGACGACCTTTTGCTGAAGAATCTATTGTTTGCTCCAGTGGATTTGATCTTTAGTCTTCCCTTTCTTTTCTATGGTTGTGAGTAATCAAATCCAATTCGCAGCTCCATGCACGATCAAGGCTAGGGTGTGAATTATGACTGTGTCATATGAGGCCATGATTGTGGCAGGGATGTTTGGTTGGTGGCACGAAGTTGTTTAGTAACAAGATGGGTCTAAACTCAGCTACTAGAGATTTGAGCTGAAGCACAGGAGGAGCTCCTATCATCAGTGCTGGCCGTAAAGCCGAATGCCTATGTTGGTGAGCTCTATAATCCAAACACCCGGAAGATGGTACCCCCTTCGTTCCCTAATATAAGATCTTATTACATTTGATGTAATAAGATGTTATATTATGGGATAGAGGGAGTAGATGTTATTTTGTACTCTTAGCACGTAAGTTGGTTTAAACTTTTTATAAGCAGCTTGTGACATTTCTAAAAAGTAAGGTCAGGCAGATGGAGCGCTCCTTTTTTTTGTCACTTTCTACTCAATTGTAGAGGTTTATTTATTGCAGTATAATAGTTACTTCTTGTTGAGGGTACTCTGCAGCACTTGCTGTCCTTGCCTTTTCTCATATCAAGGGGCCAATACAACTTCTCTGATTATAAATGCATGCAACATGACTATTTGAAAGAAGCTCTGTTTGAGAAATTGAGGCTAGAGTTCTGATGTAAGTACGGCATCAGCATTTGTGAGCACCTTTATGTGCTGACCATCTCATCTTTGCGGCAAGTAAGCAGTTTGATATACTGCTCGCTTTGATATAGGCATTTTGCGATGAAAATTGTCATCTATTCATGTTTACATATACTTTATCTGATGGAGACATGAGCCTGCCGAATGCCTCCACGTTAGTAGTGCACATCTCAGACGATACACTCTTCTTCTTTCTTGACTAAACTTTCACACTGATTATGCATCATGGATCAGATCCAACATATTAGTTTATTTGCATGTACGTAGACGGATGACAAGTAAAATAAATTCAAGGATCTTAGTGCAGTTTGTCAGCTACAATTTCACGATCATTTCTAGGCCTAGGGAGTCATCATTGTCTCCCCCTTCGCCTTAACTGTCATCACCTACAGTCCAACAACCTCCTGGATCTCGATTTTATGCTCGGTTTCATATTTGTTAGTAAGGGACTGCTGATCATATTTGTTTGTTCTGAGAACAACGAACATGTGAACTCCCATGACCACTCTTTATTCTATTTGTAAATTGATCTGATTCTTTCTATATGTATGTACAATGTTCTCGTTGCGGAGCACATGAGAGATGTGATACTCCAAACTCCCACTAAATTGCATAGTTAATGATTCAAATCTTAGCATCTCATAATGGGTGTTGAATTACGTTCAACTAATCTTATTCGTATATGGTGATCTGTTGTAGTGTACAAATCATTTTTCATATATATCATGACCTCTTTGTAATGTTTTCTTACCATTTCTAAATGGGCACAGGTTTCTGCTATCACTTGCAATTATTTCTTAGGTAATTTTCTGGACCAGTACACAGCCAGATTTTCAGGATTAAGAACACCAGTGGGTTAATATGTTACTAAAACTGTTGGTACCTCATCTGGTTGGATGGGGGCTTAATCTTGTTCCCAAAAAATACGAGTACACACATCAATTTATTTTAATGTTCTGGGATATATAATAAATGTGTCATGTTTTTGAACTGTGTTTCACATGGAACTATTGATGTTGTTCTGAACAAAGAAAAAAGTTTGCTTGGTAGGGTTTGAGTCCTTGTTGTTATTATGAAATTTATATTTCAGCATCTTGAGAACTATGACATTTTAAACTCCTAGAACTTATGAAGCAGAATAATATTTAAAGTTGTTTACAATTAGGGTGGATAGGCAATAAGGCTTCTTGAATCTGACACAAGTCATGTACATTTGACAAGTCAAGATAGACCACTGAGATTTTGGCCAAGCCCAATAAAGACATAGACCCCACAGGTAAAAGCACTAAGAGGAAGGTTTATTCTCAATTCATGTTAGCCTACCATATTATTTTTCTTTCTAGGGCATATTGTCGATCTCTTTTTTAATACTGATTATTTTGCTTTTTATCTAAATTCTGTGCATGCCATACATCCAACTTTAGTAGTTAAGTTATGCTAACATAAAGTAGTGAGTTTTGCTACATAAGAATATGAAGAGGGCGGTGAAGGAGGTATATTGGAAACACAATTTTGATAGCAATTCCATTGGAAACATTATCGTAAGAACCGCCCAAGGTATTTTCCAACTTGTCAAATTCATGTGAATAGAGTAATTATTTTAGGGGACTAACTACATTTTTGCATATAAATAGAACTTGCATTGCAGCCATACTTGAAGAACCACCACAAATACATGCCAATATCAGGGCCTCACTTATGAAATTGGTACATACAGTTCAAATTCTTCGTCCATACAGTTCAAATTCTTTGTCCAGGTTTCTGGGTTCTAAAAATGCTCAAGGTTCCGCAATGCATCAATCAACTTACCCTCAGTGATGATCAAGACTCCCAAAATGCCTTTTTTCATGGTGAAAGATGCTCAAGCACACATCATTGTTGGTTTTCTCACATCATGCCATGCTTGGTTGTGTAACCGAATCTCGAAAATTCATAGGATGTTCGGCGAATGTGGAACCAAACTTGGACGACTTTATGTACAAATGCATTATTCATAATGAAAACAATATCATTGTATGTGTCTAAAAAATTATGTCATACTTTCGTAAAAATATGGCATCTACTACCAGATAAAGAAGTGATAATGGCAAAAAAAAACTTTCTTTGGGTAATCTCCATGACTAGAAGGTTGCGACGTTGAGATATCAGGGGGTGTGCATTTGTATAAAAGATTATTAGAAACCAGTGGTGGCTCAAATGTGCTCCCCACAGAAAATCGATCGGGTGAGGAATGAGAACAGTGACTTGAACTCCAGATTTCTATGATTGTGTTTGTATTTGAATTAAAAAAGAGCAAGATAGTAAAATTGTTCCGTGCCTCGATAAAAGGATAAAGAAATACAGATAACAATGTAGGTACATCACCACCACCACCAGAATTATGCACTCACCCATGGATGGGTATCACAACCCTCTTGGCGTTCAATTGGTTTCAATAATATGTAGTTTTTTAAAGTTGTCAATAACAGGTTTCAATAACATATATTTATTAAAGCTGTTAATAATGTATTATTGTGTCTGATAGTATGATATGTGTCAGCTGAGATGTGCGTTATTCTCGATTACTTCAGCTCCGTGGGTAGCATCTTAATTTTTAAAGCCCGTGGCAACGCACGGGCATTCTACTAGTAAGAAGAATTCCTCACCCAGGAATAGCGCAAACCATATATCTGGGCTATTATGTTTTCATAATAGAATATTATTCTGTTACCCTACTTGAACTGATGTTTTAGGCGGTTGTACTGACGATTTTCATCTCGTCGAACTATTCGTCTTTTCGTCGGAATGGGACGTGTAATATATCATTGGAAAGCTCTTGACATCTACATTACAAATATATAGGAATTTTTTACAAAACCATCACGGTTTAAGAGCAGTTTTGAAAAAAACCGTTTTTTCAAAACCAAAAATGCGAATCGTATTTCGGACTCAATTTTCAAACGGTTTCTCGGAATTGAGCAAATAAGATGGCATTGGAAAGCTGGTGAAAATCCGCTTCTTTCATATATCTATTATTTTTTAAAATTGTATACAATTTAAAAGTAATTTGAAAAATGGTAAAATTCTGGGCGAAACGTATTTTTGCTTTTTTTTGCAAACGGTTTGTCGGATTGACGCAAATGATACAACGTTGGAAAGCTATGGAAAATGCACAACTTTTTCGTGTAGAAATGTTTTTCTAATTCCTTACGGTTTAAACTCGAATTCGAGTACGGTCAAATTTGATTTCGAACGCGATTTTTCTAAAAAGTTTGTCGAAATGGGGCAAATAATATACCATTGGATAGCTGCTATCGAAAATGTGAAACTTAGTCATGTTAAACTTTTTTCTACTTCACAACCGTTTAAGAGTAATTTTGAATAAGGTGAAACCCATCGTGTTGTTTTTTCCTGTCTAAAAAACAGAGTATTCATACTGATCTATGACTATGTTTGTACTGAGGTATTTTTCACAGAGTAGTTTTGAATACGGTGATACTGGTTGTGCTTTTTTTTCTGTTTCGGAAACACAGTACTCGAACTGATCTCCGCATGAGTTTGTGCTGAACGTGTACTTTCACAGACTCGACTTTACTATGTTTTTTGTTAGAGTTTTGCTCGTAACTTTTCAGCGGTTACTATATAATCGTCCCCGAACTTGCATGGTTTATATCGTTGAACTGAATGATATTTTTAGTCATAGATTAGTGCCCATTTTTTTCATCACTGCCCATTTTTTTCATCACTTGAGAGTCATTAATAGTTTACTTACTGGGCAATAACACGTGAACTCCTCACGCAGTAATACATGAACTACTAGGAACATAAATTTTCAACAAGCACTTAAAAACATAAAACATTACACAAAGAGAAGCACTGAACAGTGAATGTAAAAATAACTCCCACATCCATCATATACTGGGAGCTTCCACTTGAATAGGAAATTTGTTTAGCTCTCACAAATCAATAACACTTGGCCACCTAAAACGCTTGCTTTAAAAAGTACTAAAAACGCTTGCTTTTACAAATGGACCATGCTTGCTTTAAAAAGTACTAAAAACGCTTGCTTTTACAAATGGACCATGCTTGCTTTAAAAAGTACTAAAAAGATTCATGTAGAAACAACACTACAAGATTTGTGAACAAAAGGTCGTACAGAAGTTGTACTGATCCACAGAAATATTTGCTACTTGGAAGAAAATAAATATGAACTCTATCTTGGAGATTTGACATATGTTCCATGTATTACATTCAACTCATGTATGTACTGAAGAAACAAAATGCAAGTCCACCATTTAGTAGTTCATGGCTGAGTAGCTAAACTTCACAAAATGACATATTTCAAACTTAGCCGAGGAATAACTTTTCTCAAATTAATGTTTGAAATTGTAGAAGCAACAACACACTTTGCCTGCCCCGTAGACTCCCATCCCAATCTTCTCAGAAGAAGGATGAGAGAAATTCTTCTCTTTTTTCAGCTGAAAAATTTAACACAACAAAAAAATCAGTTATTTGGGCTCACAACCTCCTTTATATATTTTTTGAGCTGATGTTCTTTTCTCATTGAACTGATGTATCTTTTGTAGCTGAAACGTTGTCATATACGTAGTTGCACTTTTCTCTGTAATTGAAGGGGAAAACCACATAAGCAAACACAACCATGTTTTTTAACCTCCTTTAGTGCTTTTTTTTGGGAGGAACTCGATTCAACAAAACATATGCAAACATTTTGGCTTCGAACTTCTCTATTTTTCTTTGAGCTTACCTCTCTCGAGATTTATAATGATTTGTGTTAGAAGTACACGAACAACTCCCGAATGAGCTGATGTTAGTACATGTGAAAAAGATGACCAAGTTCATGTATATTAACCGGAGAAGTTCAAAAAGGAACTTCATCTTCACCATACTGATTAGTCCAATACTGAAAAACTGAAGTACGAGAGGGAGACCAGCCTAAGTTCAAACTACACAAACATATAAGCTGCAAGGAGTGAAAGCACCTAGGTGGAAGAAAGTTGAAGCTGACAACCATGTACTGCTGCTCGCGACGAACTCGACCTCCCTGATGCCATGGGGTTGGACTGAACACATCTCGACTGTGCATGCAGAGACTACAATATACACACCCATTCCTCGGATTGCAATAAATAGTTACATATTACATCTAGGTGATATCTCTGTACTTACAAAGTTATTGAAGGTGAACTATAGCAAATTTTTATAGTGCACATGTCCATATAAATATTATCTCTGTACTTACGAAGTTATTGCAGGTGAGCTATAGCAAATGTTTACATCTAGGTGATATCTCTGTACTTACAAAGTTTTTGAAGGTGAACTATAGCAAATGTTTATAGTCCACATAAAAGTTTAAATACGTGTACTGCTCCACAACAAATGTTTATAGTCCACATGTCCATAAAAAATAGCTTTTATTTAACACCAAAGAAACATCACAAAAGATTATTTCAGTTCTTCTAGGCATATCAACAAACAGCTTGCGAGCAACAGGAATAGAATAAGTTCTCCCATGCAAACTGAACAAGTTCTCCAAGCATAAGAATAAACAACTAGACTCCCGTCGTGGACCCTTAAAGATGAAATACACAGATGCCTGCTTTTACTGGAATGATTTCTATGTTACCTCAGTTCCCCATTTACTGGAATCAAGCTATAAAAAACATTATGCTTTTACTGGAATGAAGTGATCCACAATTTTGCATACTGACACCTCACTTCTATGTTTGCACAAATTTTGTGTAATAGAAAAATATGAATGAAAATTACTGGAATGATTGTTATGCTACCTTCGTTCCCCTTCAGACTTGTCCTCGTAGCCACAACCTATGACATGGAGAGCTTTTTTCAAAAGAGATTCTGGAGTGGAGTACCGAGGAACACCACCATATTCCATCAGAGTGAAGGCAACAAATGCTGCTGACTGGCTAAATCTCTTCTCTAAGATCATTTGAGACACGAGGCAACGGTATATTATTTGCCCCATTTTCCATAGTTTTTCGACATGGAAAGCACCTGCCACATGTTTACATGTCAATACTCTTACATGTTGGTTAAAACTCCAAAAATGTACAATAACTGCTGCAGATGACAAAACAGTATAGCTCTAAGGAATTGGGTGGTGGAAGATGCAAGAAAATAAAGATGGTACCTTGAACACCATCTTCACAACCTCTGATTACATCCATTATGCGTGAAAGTGCCAGGTTCATTCTCAAGTTATAGCTGCTCTTCTATATTTTTAAATTTTGTATTCTTAAGAAAGGTAAGAAGCCTATGTTGGCTCCATTTGCAACACGACGACGGAAGTAATTTATCAGAAGATTTTGTCATTTTGAGGCCATGCCTTTTGCTTGCACAGTAGTAAGTTCAATTATTTCTTCTATATATGCTCATTTTGGTGATGAATTTTTCTGGCAACTTATTCTGGGGGCAATTATTAAGGTAAAGGTGTTTACCACATGTAAGTGTTCAATATCTTTTCCACAATTCAGAGAGTACAAACTAAATAAATATTGCTGATCGATCAGCGAGCATACATCACAAAGCAAATGTTCAAAGCAAAATGAGATGGCATTCTCACTGTGTTGGTGCACAATGAGTGCAGCGCTTGGTGAAGATGGTGGTAGTAGTTCGACTTGGACTGCGGTTAGAGCTCATCGTGGACGGCTGCCAGTGACTGTGGTACCCTGGCTGCTGCAAGTTTGACTTGGTCAAGATGGTGCTGCAGCAAGTTCAACTTGGTGCGACCACTTTCCTGCTGGAGATCCTGCGGTGTTCGCCCTCGAACTGCAGGAAGCTCGAGACTCTTACGGCCTTGGGATGGCTCCCATGTTTGGGGCGACACCAACGCACCAGCGCGTAGGGAGAAGAGCAGTACCGGGCGTCACCCACGGAGTATGGGGAAGGGAGTGCAGGGGAGGAGTGGCGGCGAAGTCCAGGTTGTACCGGGCATCGCCAACGGAGCAAGCGGCAGGGTCTGGAGCGCTGCCGGAGTCCAGGGGTGACGCCAACAGGGGTGGCGCGGTGCGTTGGGAGGTCGGGCGGGGCGGCGCGGCGCGGTGGGAGGCCGGGTGGGGCGGCGCGGTGGAAGGTCGGGCGAGGTGGTAGTTCAGAAAAAATTGAGAATCTTTTTGTCGGAATAGGGCATGTAATATATCGTTGGAAAGCTCTTGACAGCTAGATTGTGAAATCCTCACGGTTTTAGAGCAGTTTTGAAAAAAAAAAATCATTTTTTCAAATTCAAAACACGAACCATATTTTGGACCTTATTTTCAAACGGTTTGTTGGAATTGAGCAAATGATATGCCCGTGGAAAGATGGCGGAAATCCGCTTGTTACATATATAGATTGTTTTTCCAAATTTTATATGATTTAGAAGTAATTTGAGAAACGGTGAAATTCTTCGTGAAATATATTTTCTTCATTTTTCGCAAACGGTTTGTCGGATTGACCCAAATGATACGGCGGTGGAAAGCTATGGGAAATGCACAAATTTTGCATATAGAAGTTTTTCTTAATTCCTTACGGTTTAAATTCAAATTCCAATATGGTCAAAGTTGATTTTGAATGCGGTTTTTTTAAGTTTGACAAAATTGGGCAAATAACATATAGTTGGATATCAAAAAATGCAAAACTTGTCATGTTGAACATTTTCTCAAATTCTCAAATGTTGAAGAGTAATTTGGTATACAGTGATACCAATCATGTTGTTTCCCGTCAGAAAAATAGAGTACTCGAACTGATCTATGTGTGTGTTCATACTAAGGTATTTTTAATTGAGTAATTTTGAATGGTTCCAGAAACAGGGCATTTGAATTGATGTCCGCATGGGTTTGTACTGAGCGTGTTTTCACATACTAGACTTTACTCTGTTTTTTCGTATGGTTTTCCTCATAACTTTTCAATGGTTTACGGTATCATCGTCCCCGAACCTGCATGGTTTATATCGTTCAGCTGAATGATATTTTTTCAAAAATAAAATGTTTTGTGTGTTTCTTTTTTTCAACGCAATTTTTTTTGCAATGATGTTTTGGACTTCTCTCATTTTGCGACTTGCACTTTTACCATTTGAATTTCCGTGGTTTTTTTTGTTTGAGCTTTTTTTTCCCAAACTTATCTCGGACACCATGTTTGAACTTACAACTTAGTTTTGAACTTGTCATCTTTTTCATTTATTAAGTTGTTTTTTTCCTCTGAATTTTGCTGCTAGCAAATTTGTTTGCAAATTTGCTGCCCCTAGAATCAAAACTAATGCAATTTTTGTGTCGAACTACTACTAAATTACCGACCATCGAGCCTGGGCCACGACGGCGCTCGATGCGGGTGGCACTACCCCAAGTGCCTAGATTGAACTGACCTGGAGCCGGCCGCCGGCGGGATGCAGGGCTAGTGCGGTGGCAGGATGCCGCTGCAGCGCGCGAGGACGGGAAGCGGTGGTGGCGCAGGGCAGCGGGATGTGGGGGCTGCGCATGGCGGCGCCGGGATGCGGGGGGAGGCACGCGGTTCTGGAGTAGCATGATCTCATGGTCTAAGGAACAGATACTTGACATGAAGAAATATATAGCAAATCAATGAAGTGATATGATCTGATGCAAAGCTTACGGTTGGGTCTGTCAATCACATCATTCTTCTAATGATGTCATCCCGTTATCAAATGAAAACCCATGTCTATGGTTAGGAAACCTTAACCATCTTTGATCAACGAGCTAGTCTAGTAGAGACTCACTAGGGACACGGAGTTGTTTATATATCCAGACATGTATTTAAGTTTCCAATCAAAACAATTCTAGCATGGATAATAAACATTTATCATGAACAGGAAATATGGTAATAACATCCTTATTATTGCCTCTAGGGCATATTTCCAACAGTTAAATAATAGCCCTGTCAATATATATATGATAAAAATGCTTCCTACCACCTAGTGGTAGTTACCACCACTTATGTTTTGTATGATGTATGTAGTACTATCAAATCGAAGAGCATGTACGTGTAGTACGTAGTATATAAAAATGTTTAGGTAGTATGTATACTACTTTTTGGGTAGTATATATATACCTCCAACAGAAGTCAAGCAAATTACACTACAAGCAAAAAAAAACTCCACGTGTGTTTTTTGCTACTGTTTTTATCTAATTTTGTATCTATTTGTTGGAACAATGCGCGTGACATACCTTTGGAAAGTTTTGATTAGGCAAAACTTTTTCATGTTTGAACACTTTTCGAGATTCCTTATGGTCTAATAGTAGTTTTGAAACTGCAACACTCGACGAGCGTATTTTCGGGAAAATTTTCAAACAGCTCATTAGAATGTTGCAAATGATACGCTGCGGGAAGATATCAATGAGGCCCAACTTTTTCAAGTAGAATAGTCTCTTTAATTCCTTACGGTTTAAGAGCAAATTTGAATTTACCAAAACATGAAAACTCTGTTTTTCACGGACCCCAAAATCGACGAAGTGAATTGCATCAGACAGAAAATCGCACTGCAATGACGACTGAGAGAACTGCATGTGGTTTTTTTTATATTGTGTTTTGTTATAATTTTTGATCATTTGTCGAAATGAGGCGTGTGATACACCGCGAGAAAGTTATGCAATAGGCGGAATTTTTTCCATGCAGAACACTTTTTGAGATTCCTTACCGTTTTACATGAATTTCAGAAATGGTGTGGTGCGCGTCAAGTAGCAGCGGCGTATTTTCGTGGAATTTTTCAAAACGCTTGTCGGAATGATGCAAATGATACGACATTGCAAAGTTAACAACGTGAGATAACTTTTTCATCTAGAACACCCTCTCAATCCTTACGATTTAAGAGCAATTTTGAAATTACAAAAAAGCAGACATGGTTTTCCTGTGCGGAACCAGAATCAACTACTGAACTGCATCAGATAGAACCAGTTGAATGGAGTTCAGTAAACTAAAAAGGAACTTTCCAAACATGAACAAGTGTACCGCATGTAAATTTTCCCACACGAGGAAGTGGACTGCGCTTCACATTAGGGTAAGTGAACCGCAACAACTGTCAAAAAGTGAACCACATTATTATTTTGTCGTTTCCCTAACATTTTTGCACTTCACATTGGATGTAAGTGAACCAGAACACTGTCAAAAGTGAACCGCATTAACTTTTTGTTTTCCTAATATTTTTGCACTCCCCATTGGGTGAAAGTGAGCTGCAGCGTTCTTGAAAGTGAACTACATTTTTTTATCGTTGCACTAACATGGTTAGGGGGACAGTCGTATTCTAGTCCATCAGGGTTCAAGTCCTGGTGCTCGTATTTATCCTGTATTTATTTTAGGGTTTTATCATTTATGCCACCAGTTGTGTCCCACAACTTAGTTTTGCCATTAGGATTTTCAATTGTTCAAAAATGCCATCGATCTGTGAGATGCTTGCTCAAAATGTCATCGTTTCGTTAGATGTTTGCTCAAAATGTCATTAGACATTGTTATTTTCACGTCAAACCCGTTTACCACATTATATGATAAAAATAAGCCTAGACCCACATATCAGTTCTCTCTATCTCACAATGATAAGTGTGGCCCCACTTGTCAGGAGTAAGCAAGCAAATAATTTTACAGGAAAATAAGAACGCTGTTGGGATCAAGTGGGCCCCACACTTGATTGTAGTGAGATAGAGGGAAAGCCGGCATGTTGATCCATAGGTATTTACGTCATTATAACATGGCAAAAGAGATTTGAGATCACAGTAATGATGTCCAGTGGCATTTTTGAGCATGTGTCTAACAAAGCGATGGCACTTTTGAGCAGTTGAAAATCCTAGTGACAAAACTGAGTAGTGGGACACAACTGGTGGCATAAATGATAAAAAAACATATTTTAAAATTTCCGGAGGGGACGTTCCCGTCGACTACAAGACGCCTAAAAAATACTTCACCTACCAAAAATGACGCGGCAAGGCAGATCCACGTCCCGTGTCAACGAACAAGGATTCCTTGCCGTGGCCTAGCCTATCTTTGAGTCACTGACACATGAGTCCCACGGAGCATGGGGCCCACCCGTCAGTGACTCAAAAGTAGGGTAATTGCAAAGTCAGAGGATTCACGTCCCGGTCCGCTAGTACAATACAATGGATAAGCGACGAATGCACTAGAAGGACAAGTGGTGGCGATGCGTAGGGTGGCCGAGCTCCGTCCGGACGCAAGGGTCTCGATCTCATCCGTTGCGCGCGTCCTTCTCAGGAGGATCCGCACGGCACCATTCCAGCGCACGAGCTGGTTAGGTGACGAGCATTATTTGCTTTCAGGAAATGGAGCAATCAGGAATAGAACTTCGTCACCGGCATCAATCTAGACGACAAAGATGTCCATGTATCAAATCAGAAAGTACAGCGAACCGCATGCGCTGCATGCAGTTGAACTTGAACGTATAGTATGAGAGAGCACTTGCAAATTTAGATCTTGTCTCAGTAACCAATTTGAAATACGATGCGTAGTAGCAAGTGGTAATCTAATCACGCGGTTTGCCGCCCGAGAGGAGGGAGTCGGCGACCAGCTTCTCGAGATTGGCGCGCGAGCGCCCTCCGGGCCGCGTGGCGCGGACGCCGGCCTCCCTCCACTCCTCGGCCCGGCGGCGCATCTCCTTCCCCTTCTCGCCGGACATCGCCTCACGTATCTTGGCCTCCACTGCCTCCCGCCGCACGTCGTGGCCGATCTCCATGGCCACGCCCCACTCCACGCAGCTGTACCGGCTGTTGGTCTGCTGCTCCGCGAAGAAGGGCCAGCACAGCGTCGGCACCCCGCCGCACAGGCTCTCCACCGTCGAGTTCCACCCGGAGTGCGTCAGGAACACGCCCACCGCCTCGTGCCGCAGCACCGCCTCCTGCGGGCACCAGCTAGCCAGCACGCCGCGCCCCTCGATGGACTCCAGGAACTCCGGCGGCAGCACGGCGGCGTCGCCCTTGACGAGGTCCGGCCTGATGATCCACAGGAAGGGCTGGCCGCTGTTGGCTAGCCCCCATGCGAACTCGAGGAGCTCCTCGTTGCTCATCACCGTGATGCTGCCGTAGTTCACGTACACGACCGACCGGGGCTCCTTGCCGTCCAGAAAGTCGAAGCAGGAGACGTCCTCCTTCCACAGGTTTGACCCCAGCGCGTCCAACGTGCCGCCCTGTGGCACGATCTCCTCGGCGAGTAAGGGGAGATGGCCGATGGTGTAGACGGGCACGGTGGGCGGGAGCATGGCGCGCACCGCGTCCAGCGCCGCCGGCTCGAGCTCTTCCAAGGTGTTGAAGATGGCGGCGTCCGCCTCCGCCAGCCTCTCCGTCACGTGGAGGGCGAAGTGGGCCATGTACTCGTCGGGGTCCGTCGACCAGATGAAGTTCGGGAAGTCTTTGAGCCGCATGTGCTTGCTCATCCCCGCCGTCCAGTCCACCGGCGTGTCCAGATACCCATTGGTCAGTTGCTCCGCGGCTGCATGCTCACAGGATGTGCACGATTAATTTATCCGCAAAAATTCCTCTCGTGTCACTGAGGCACGCAGTGTTGTTGAAAACCTGTAGGATTGATCTGTCGTCGAAGTAATTACCTTTGAGTGGGAAGATGCCCTTGTCGTACAAGGTGCGGTAATGGCGGTAGCCCAAGTAGCCGCAGACGCTGGCAGTCCAGAACAGCGCACACGGCACGCCAATGTCCCGTGCGGCGTCGACGGTGAAGCTCATGACGTTGTCGCCGACGATGCACGTGACCGGCGGCGACTCGGTGGAGGCGTTGAGCTCGGCAAGGAGGCTCTTGAAGTGCGGGAGGCAGGTCTCCTTGGTGGAGCGGCAGAGGGACGGCACGTCCTGCGTGGCATCGGCGTCGGACGGCGGGAGGCCGTCCGGTATGGTGGCGAAGCGAAACCCCTTGATTCCGTCGAGTGCGCCAGCGCCGCGGGAGCGGAGGAGCCGCCGGTGGTTGAACTCGGAGTTGACGAAGGTGACATGGAACCCCCTGCAGTGGAGGATCTTGGCCAGCTTCAGCATCGGCGTGACGTGCCCCTGCGCCGGCAGCGGCACGCACACGGCGTGCGGCTTGACGTCCGCATCGACCTGCGCGGAACCCATGCCGTTACGTGGGTGGCTGGACAAAGTCACAAAACTATACTTGAAGTCCAAGTTGCGATGGCTGTGTTGAGCTGACCTCTGAGGAACAGAACCCGGTATTTATAGGGGACTGGCCACGAGTAATGCTAGACCCAGGTAGAGGTGTCAGTCTACTGGAAAACAAATTTGGTTAGTACATCTGTTCTGAACCGTCTGATGCAAAATGAACGGCTAGATCGCCTTCTTCAACTTTCTGCCGTCCTGTTCATCTTCTAACTCAAACTGCCACATGTGCCACCAGCCCAATCGCCTGTTTTCATCGCCCGCGCTAGCCTTGCCGCACCGCCCTCCCACCGCCGCCGCCCACCGTTGTGCTGGCCCCGCCCCCGACCATCCCTCTAAACCGGTGACCAATAGATTTTTTTTCCCGGCGAGCCTGCACCGCACCCATCAACCTTTGCACTCGCCTATACCAGCTCGCTGCCGGCTATAGCTCCTTCCTGTCCAAGGCCTTGCCGGCATCCCCGGGCCTTGCTTCGCTTGCCTCGCTGCGGCCGTCTGTGGCCTCGGTGCTCCGCGCGGCTGCTGCTTCCTTCCCAAAAAATCGACAACCCAAATTTGAGATTCAACCGACTCGCGTGAAGCTAAACTGTATTTATAGAGCTAGTGTATGAAGAGCGACTCTAACCCATCTGCAAAAAAAGTTATCAACAAATATTCATTTTATTTTTCAAAAATGACACTTTCAAGAATTACTAGAAGTTGTAGCCCTTTTTCTGGTGATGTCTTACGGATATATATTATTTTTTTGAGACAAGGTCTTACGGATATATACAACCCTTTGTGTACAGGGCAGCCACAAGCCCACAAAGCTGTATTGATGTGTGCCGGCCGACCCGCCGCCTTGGCGCTCGTTATTTTCAACACTTACCGACCGACCGGCCAATGCAAAGATCATGTCACTACTCAGTCCCAAATTAGGTTGTTTTAGATTTATATAGATACGGATGTATCGAACGTCGCCATCCTGAACAAGGCAAGTCATAATATCACTCCACTATAGTATTACTAAGTATAGTAGTTAACCTCAATGCATGACTCGCGTTGCACTTATTCAAATACATAGCTGATTGGCGCAAGTACACAGATGATCTGGCTAGATGCATGAACGTATTATATCCTGGATCTGCACAACTGTTAATCAATCAACAAGCGATCACATTTTGGTCCACTCGTCCCATGTGAGCTGCCTGCACGGAGAGCATTGAAGAACCAGCGATGTCCACCGAGACCACGCAGGTCACGCGGATCTGAAATTTAAGCTGCGAGACCACGATTGGGAGGTCCCATAATGCACGGGAGATGCCATCTGCACCAATCTGGATGGAGAGGAGTTCAGTCAAGCCAGTCCAAGCAATATGTAGGGCCCGCTTAATTGGCTTTGGGCCTGCGATTTTTGGAACGAAGGCAAATAATTTTGCGACAGGGAACCTTGAAATCCAGAACAGAAAGGACCAGAGTGTTTGTAGTATATATAGGCGTATATGTTATCACTTGGGATCTCAGAGCCAAGAATTGTATCCCGTGATCGTGACTGCTACGCAAACTCGAGGCTGGGCTTCCTTTACGATCTCCAGCCACCAATCATCCAAGTCGACGATAATGTACAAGATACAAGCTACAGGCTGCCGGGAAATCTCATGACGGGCCTACCAAAATGTTTTACTAGACCATTAAGGCGCGCGTTGCCGCGCCCGTCCATTTTAAAAATAATATTAGAAATATCTGAATGATATATGAGAATTTAAAATGAATTGTATATTTTGAATGGTTCGAGATACATTGCTTCAAGTCCACAGCCATAGAGAAAGAATGTTTGATATTTTGACAGAAGAAAGATTGCTTAATTAAGCAAGAACTCTGCTTGAATTTGAACACCCAAGGGACGAATATATAGAAATGCGATCCTTCCTTCTGATAGAACATATTTGCAAATTCAAGGTCAGGTTAGATTGACCGATCCACTGAACTAACACTAACACTAACACTACATACCCATTTGCCAATAATTTTTACCATTAGCAGGTGCTTTACGGGTAACATTGTTTTGAATCATGGGTATATACTACTTCAGTTCTAATGAATGCTAGGATGTCTTTGAATATGACTCATTGCATCCAATCCAAATAGAATTGGAAATTCAGAATTAAGAAAAGCACATAATATGCTGACTGCTGAGGCCTGCCAGCAATAGACGGGCAGATAAGAATTGTGTGCCCGTAAGAATCAGTCAAGAAAATACATTCACCCAATCAGAGAGAAAACTCTAGTCTGTATCTCCTCATGGTGTAGTGACCACCTGAAAAACACTCGTCTGACTCAAGTTCAGAGGAAGTACAAGCAAAAAGGGATTTACAGTGCTCGTACCTCATGTGTTCGTCTCCTGGAGTGAGCACACTGGAGAAACTGGATGACGCTCAACGGAAATACATCGCCGTCGCCAGAGAGATCCCTTTGGAGTCGATTGCAAGAATTGGATCCGAGCCTCAGATGGAAGTGGTGGGAGGGGCTAATAGCCAGAGGGTTCCAGCGGCGTCTGCACACCATCTATTCTTCATCGCTTCTTTTTCTTCCCCTGCAGCGAGCACCTTAGCATCAAAGGAAGCTACCGGAAAACCATGAGGCATCTTCTTCCTGCCGTCGCGGGGTCGATGTTGTTCGAACAGTGATGGAGGATGGGAGGACAAGAGGAAGTAGCGGATGCGGTGGTCTGCTGCTGCTCAGGGAAGGTGTATGGCGGTCAGGGAAGGTGTGCGGTGGTGTGAGGAGGCCGCCGCCGCCGCCATCGCTCTCGAGAGGCATGCGGCCCTCGCGTGCTCCCCTGCCTCTGCGCCGACACCAACCGTCTATTCACGATCGCAGGCTACACAACGTCAGTGCATTAGAGGGCCTCCAAGTCGTTCATCGGAGCAGCAGCCCATTTAGTGTTGGGCCGGCCGGGACGCTTGAGGTGGAGTGGTAAAAGGCTGTCGGGCATGCACAGTGAAACAACGGGACAATCGACAACATTGAATGAGCTAATCGGACGGTTTAGAGAGCCAAATCGCTGTGGAAGGGCCTAAGTGGCTCAGTTATACTGTTTTTCAATATTTAGATACCGAGGGAGTACATACCACTTATCATCTACTTCCTGTTAAGGCCTCCATCATCACTATAATAAAGGAAAAACATCTCCCTTTTTTTCCTCTGATAATACTACAAAGCGACTCCCCGTAAAAAAACACAAAGCAACTCCTCTGAATCTTCACAGGGTTAAGCTAATAAAGACACCAAATATAAATCTGGCTGTTCCCAAATGGAAAGATTAAAAGTAGGACAATACTTACTGGACCAGCTAAACGGTAGTTACCTCCATTGCATATTTCCATAATACTAACTGAAAAAAATGTAGGTAACTAACCGAATGCCACTCTTTCTTACTCCTTTCATTCCAAATTACTCGTCGTGGTTTTAGTTCAATTCGTTCGAATTGAACTAAAACCACGACGAGTAATTTGAAAAGGGGGAGTAGAATACTTGCCTAGCAAGTGTTGTTCTTGGCAATGGCTCATAAAATAGTGGCTACAACTGTAGCATGAAGGATGCAACTGTGTCAACATGTGTCGACTGATTGTATACCAAGAAAACTACAGCAAACAGTTGAAAGAAATAGACCACAATAATATGCATTCAGAGATCCAGAAACGTGCCAACAAAGACGCCCGATTGGTAGCGTATGTTAGCAAGGAAGCAACAAAAGTTATGGCATACTATTTGGAAAGATCAAGAAACGATACGACTATCATACTATCTGTCGGCAGATCCGGGCACTCCGTCAGCCTCCCAGCTCTCCAACGGCTCTCCTCGGCCCTCCGCCGTGAATCCTGCTGCGGGGCGAATGCTCCAAGGCCGCGGCCGACCTCCCCCCTCGCCCCGGACAATGCATCGCCTCGCCTTTCTGGGCAACCCCGCCTAAAATCCAGTGTACTTAGGCCGTCGCCCCGCGCCCCCCCCTCCTCTTCAAGCCGTGATATTGGTTGGACCGAGGTCCAGTCCCGCAACGCGCGCCGGGCCAACGCGCGCGCCCATGCCGGCGGACGGCCGCGCCGGCGTCAATGCCACTGGCATGAATTCAATGCGCAAGCCGGCGCGAGGCCTTCTTAAGGCGCTTCAAGGGGTTGTGCTTCCGGTGTCTAAGCTCAGAGCACCGCCGCGTAGACTGTAGAGATCCCCTCCACTGCATCGGGTGCAAGCTCCCCGGCCACATTGCCCGCGACTGCCCAAAAGATCCACGCAACTCCCGGGGCGGCAGATCGTCGACGGTGGGGCGCGGGCCTGCTGTTGACCGCGGCCCGGTCCGCTCCCGCCTTCGCTTCCCCACGCCACCGACGCTCGCACCGGCCATGGAGCGCTGCCGCCACACCGACCCATCCAGGCGCCCGAGGGACAGCCACAAGGTGGTGATCGAGACGCCGGCAATGGAGCACCAGATCGCCTTCCTTCGTCGCCACGCCGTTCTCCTGTCCACTGATGCCGAGCGGCACGCGGCGAACCCCATGTCGGTGGGCCGCGCGTTCGACGTCGCGCTCCGCACGCCGGCGCACCTGCTGCAGGTCACGAGCCATGATCCGGAGGACTTCCTGGAGCTTTTCGAGCTGCCTGCCCACCACGGCAATGTTGTCCGCCTCGGCTCCCTCAACGTCGACGGCGTCGCCTTCACCATCAAGCCATGGCACAAGGACGACCACGCGGTGCACCAAGACTTCATGCTGCACGTGCGGGTGGTCATCGAGAAGATGCCGCTGCAGATGTGGTCGCTAGAGGGCGCGGCGGAGGTGCTCGGCGTCAACTGCATCATCGACCGCCTCGACACCCGCACGCACGAGCGCGGGCACACTCGGACGTTCGCGTGCTAGGTGTGGGTGTGGGACGTCGCCTTCATCGCCACCAAGCACACCATCTGGCGCGCTGCGCGCGGCGCCGGATGCGTCGAGACCATGCTGGGCGCCTCTCCTCCGAGCCGCGAGGTGGCTCCGCCTCCCAGCGTCAAGCAACACCAGTTGCTCATCCACGTCGACCTCGTCGAGGACTGGTCCACCCCATTGCCCCGCTCCTCCCACTCCGGCCAGAGTGGCCTCCCTTCCTCTGGCTCCGACGACAACCGCCCCTGCCCGACGGTCTGGCCGGGCACATGGGCAATGCACGTGGAAGATGGCCAAGGCCAGTCCAGGCGCCACCCGGCTGTGGTCTCGCCGGCGGGTTGCGGCGGCCTGCAGCTTGGACCTCGCCGCGACCACGACGACCACGACGGCGAGCACGGACGCCGCTCTTGGAAGGACGCACTCCTCGGTCGGGCGCACACGGGAGCATGGGGCCGGGAGCGGCTCCTCAGCCCCCATGAGGCACCGGAGCAGGACGCCGGCCGGCAGGCGCCAGCACAAGGGCGGGCGTCGTGAGCCCCGCCCCAGCGGCAGCAACCTCAGGGCCACGCCACCGCTCCCACTGCTCCCTGGGCTCAACAACAACAGCACGCCCCCGATCATCGCAGTGCCGGTGGTGCCCTACAGCCCTGCTTCGCCTGTGTCTGCCTTCTTCGCCTCGGCGGATCAAGTCCCTCCCCCCACCCCCCGCCGCACGCCAATGACACCAACAGCAGCCTGCAGGAGATCGACCAGGTCATCGCCGACGCGCTCGCCGCACCCCTCGAGTTCTCCTCCGAGCCCGTCGCCGCTGATTGCCGTGCCCCTCCCTCGTCCATCCCTATCGCTGTCCACGTTGGCACGATGACGCAGCAGGTCATGCAGCTCCAACTGGGCAGTGGGGACGAACACGCAGGGCCAAGCAGCAACATGTTCTCTGAAGCACCGACGGCAATCATCCCCACCCCGCCGCCCCCCAAGACCCGCGTTGGCGTTGCACCGTCCAGGAAGAGCGCGCGGCAGGCGGCCGAGGGCTCCTCAGTGCCCGTGGCGCAGCGCCCCTCTCTGTTGCTGGTCAAGAAGCTAGGCATGTTCGGTCCAAAGGAGGCCATGACCGCGAAAGCAGCTGAGGCCCTCATCAAGCGCTTCGACGAGCCCCTCACTGACGAAGACATTGCCATCATCGCCAAGCTCACCCGCCTCGACCCGGAGGCGCTCCGCATTGCAGGCGGCATGGCCGGCCCGGATGTTGTCGCTGACAGCCCAGTTTAGTTATATTAGGTCTCCTCTATATTAGTATTAGTCTCCGGCAGTGATTGGCCATAAGCCAATTCGAGTTAGGATCAATGTTGGTCCTTTGTAGCATCTGTCATAGGTTTAGTTGGATTGCTGCGCGCCAGAGAATTCAGGGGCCTATTGGTGGTCTCTGGCGCACCAGTGTTATGCGGGGAGTGTATCTGTTCTTTTCTGCAATCAATAGAAATCTGCAGTTGCCGGAGAAATCAAGTGTGCCCAATGATTAACACAAATTTCTCTGCTATGAGTTGGAATGTTAGGGGCCTGAACTCACGAGCAAGACGCTTTGCCGTTCACGAGCTCGCCGAAGCGCACAGGCCATCCATCCTCTGCCTGCAGGAAACGAAGATCAAAACCTGGCCCGCCGGCATTGTTCGTGAGCTCGGCGGTACCTCCCTCGAGGGATGCGCGGTCTTGCCTGCTGCTGGCACAAGGGGTGGCATTGCAATCCTCTGGAACACACGCCTGCTTGACGTCGCCACCCACTCTGTGGGCTATTTCTCGATCACAGCCAAGGTTTCTTCAGTTCAGGGCAATTCGTTGTTCTGGCTCACGACCGTTTACGGGCCTGCAGATAACGCCCGCAAAGATGCGTTCCTGGCTAAGCTGCCACTCGCCGCTCCGCCCAGGGGAGAGCCGTGCCTGATCACTGGCGATTTCAACGTCATCTACGAAGCGCGCAACAAGAGCAATCTCAACCTGAACAAAAGAGTTATGGGGCAATTCAGAAGGGCCATCGACATTGCTGGCCTGAAGGAAATCAAGTGTAAGAATGGGCGGTTCACTTGGTCGAACGAGAGGGAGGACCCGACCCTGGTGAGCATCGACAAGATGTTTTGCAACACTGAATGGGATGTTCTTTTCCCCAATCACATGCTGATGGCTGCCTCAACGGCCTGCTCCGATCACTGCCCCCTGCTTCTGGCCAACACGGCGGCTCCCGCGCGCAGGCTGAAAGTGCAACTATCCCTGGGTGGTTTTGGTAATTACTAACAACATATAGCTCATTGAACTAGTGCTATTCCAAGATGATCATTTCAGGAAGTTCAATGATTGGCATGGCATGGATTAGGAATGTGGACCCCTCAAAATGCTAAGGACACATATTGGCTCAAGCTCAAGGCTCTACATTTTCATTTTAGTGATCCAAGATCATATTGAGTCCTTAGGAAAGCCAATACTATTAAAAGGGGATGAGGTGTTGCTTAATGGCTTGCTTGCTCAAAATGCTTAGTGATATGCTCCAAAACCCTCAACCACTTTCTCATATCCACATATGTCCCAAACCAAAAGTCAAACTCGGCCCTACCGATTTGAATTATCCGGCGCTACCGAGTTCATTTGACATAGCCACTGCCAGAAACCCTAGTCACTTCGGTCTCACCGATAGGGATCTCGGTCTTACCGAGATAGGATTGCAAACTCTCTGTTTCCCTTCGTAATGTTTCGGTCCCACCGAGTTCACAATGCAAACTCTCTTTTTCCCCTTCGTAACATTTCGGCCTCACCGAAATGAGCGAATCAGTCCCACCGAGTTTGCCTGACCAACTCTCTGGTTAGCTTATTACCAAAGTCGGTCCCACCGAGTTTGTGTAATCAGTCTCACCGAGATTACGTTATGCCCTAACCCTAATGAAATCGGTCCCACCGAGTTGACATGTCGGTCCCACCGAAAAGCCTAACGTTCACATTATGAACTAAATCGGTCTGACCGAGTTTCATGATTCGGTCCCACCGAGTTTGGTGAATTGTGTGTAACAGTTAGATTTTGTGTGGAAGCTATATATACCCCTCCACCCTTCCTTCATTCGTGAGAAAAGCCATCAGAACTGTCGGCGTTCTGGGAACGGGGGTCCCCAGACTTGCCTGCCTGCGGCCCATGGCGTGGCTCCACAAGCGGGCCCGTACGGCCCATCTTCACGAGCAAGCACTCAAGACCCTCGCGAGGGGCCAAGCCTCGCGAGGCGGACGACACAAGACCTCCTCGGGAGCGGCCTCACCAGGATGGCTCGTGAGGGGCGGAGAGATCAAGGCAAGGGGGTACCTCGCGAGGTTTCCCATGACGTAAGCCATGACGACCAAGGCCAGGCGGGCGCCAGCGCACACAGTGTCCTCGCTTCCCCTTTGGTGCTAAGGAGGCAAGCACAGACGAAAAGTACCGAGGCATCAGGCAAAGGTTTCCATATCGGTGCAACGAGACCAAGACCAACAGGACGGCAGGACGGAGGTCTCCGTGGAGCCCAAGACGGCGTCACCACCAGAGCCTTTGGCAGGCGAAGACCACTTTTGTCAGGATAAGCTGTATTAGCTGTCCCCTTTCAAACTTGGCCGTTGTGGCATCCATTCCCGCTCAATATTTGGGAAGAGGACCAGGGCCTCTATAAATAGGACTAGTCATCACCGTAGGAGGCAACTCTTCTTGAGCAATCCTCACCCGCGCACCAGCTCACCAAGCACAAGAACACCTCTCCTCAGGAGGCTGTTCTTCCCTTGTACTGTTCATCCTCAGCCCAAGAGGCGATCCACCACCGCCACTATGGAGTAGGGTATTACACCACAACGGTGGCCCGAACCAGTATAAATCTTGTGTCCTCGTGTTCTTTGGGTTCGGCGAGCTAGTCCATGAGATCGTGGAGTGCGAGAGCTTGGGAGAGGAGAGATCTTCATGAGCACCCCAGTGTTCGAACCTCAAGGGTTTTGCCAGAACCCGAAACCGACAAGAACATGCCTACACTTCCAGCATACATTTTCTGAGAGAGAACCACCTACTCATGTGTTGAGATCAAGATATTCCATTCCAACCACATAAATCTTGATCTCTAGCCTTCTCCAAGTTGACTGTTGGGGAGACTATCATTTGAAGCACAAGAGCAAGGAGTTCATCATCAACACACCATCTATTACCTTTTGGAGAGTGGTGTCTCCTAGATTGGTTAGGTGTCACTTGGGAGCCTCCGTCAAGATTGTGGAGTTGAACCAAGGAGTTTGTACGGGCAAGGAGATCGCCTACTTCGTGAAGATCTACCCTAGTGAGGCAAGTCCTTCATGGGCGATGGCCATGGTGGGATAGACAAGGTTCCTTCTTCGTGGACCCTGAAGGAAATATGCCCTAGAGGCAATAATAAAGTTGTTATTTATATTTCCTTATATCATGATAAATGTTTATTATTCATGCTAGAATTGTATTAACCGGAAACTTAGTACATGTGTGAATACATAGAAAAAACAGAGTATCACTAGTATGCCTCTACTTGACTAGCTCGTTGAATCAAAGATGGTTATGTTTCCTAACCATAGACATGAGTTGTCATTTGATTAACGAGATCACATCATTAGAGAATGATGTGATTGACTTGACCCATTCCATTAGCTTAGCATTTGATCGTTTAGTATATTGCTATTGCTTTCTTCATGACTTATACATGTTCCTATGACTATGAGATTATGAAACTCCCGAATACCGGAGGAACACTTTGTGTGCTACCAAACGTCACAATGTAACTGGGTGATTATAAAGGTGCTCTACAGGTGTCTCTGATGGTACTTGTTGAGTTGGCATAAATCAAGATTAGGATTTGTCACTCTGATTGTCGGAGAGGTATCTCTGGGCCCTCTCGGTAATGCACATCACTATAAGCCTTGCAAGCAATGTAACTAATGAGTTAGTTGCAGGATGATGCATTACGGAACAAGTAAAGAGACTTGCTGGTAACAAGATTGAACTAGGTATTGAGATACTGACGATCGAATCTCGGGCAAGTAACATACCGATGACAAAGGGAACAACGTATGTTGTTATGCGGTTTGACCGATAAAGATCTTCGTAGAATATGTGGGAACCAATATGAACATCCAGGTTCCGCTATTGGTTATTGACCGGAGACGTGTCTCGGTCATGTCTACATAGTTCTCGAACCCGTAAGGTCCGCACGCTTAACGTTCGGTGACGATCGGTATTATGAGTTTATGTGTTTTGATGTACCGAAGGTAGTTCGGAGTCCCAGATATGATCACGGACATGACGAGGAGTCTCGAAATGGTCGAGACATAAAGATCGATATATTGGACGACTATATTTGGACGTCGAAATGGTTCCAGGTGAGTTCGGTCATATACCGGAGCACCGAGAGGTTACCGGAAACCCCCGGGAGGTATATGGGCCTTATTGGGCCATAGTTGGAGAGAGGAGAAGGGAGCAAAGGAGGGGCCCCCCCCAAGCCCAATCCGAATTGGGAAGGGGTCCGGCCCCCCTTTCCTTCCTCCTTCCTCCCCCTTCCTTCTCTCCTAATCAAACTAGGGAAGGGGGATCCTACTCCCGGTGGGAGTAGGACTCCCCTTGGGGCGCGCCTAGGAGGCCGGCCTCCTCCCCCTCCTCCACTCCTTTATATACGGAGGAGGGGGGCACCCCATAGACACACAAGTTGATCATTGATCTCTTAGCCGTGTGCGGTGCCCCCCTCCACCATAATCCACCTCGGTCATATTGTCGTAGTGCTTAGGCGAAGCCCTGCGCCGGTAGCTTCATCATCACCGTCATCACGCCGTCGTGCTGACGAAACTCTCCCTCGACACTCTGCTGGATCGTGAGTTCGTGGGACATCACTGAGTTGAACGTGTGCAGATCGCAGAGGTGCCGTACTTTCGGTACTAGGATCGGTCGATCGTGAAGACGTACGACTACATCAACCGCGTTGTCATAACGCTTTCGCTTACAGTCTACGAGGGTACGTGGACTACACTCTCCCCTCTCGTTTCTATGCATCACCATGATCTTGCGTATGCGTAGGAAATTTTTGAAATTACTACGTTCTCCAACAGTGGCATCAGAGCCAGGTTTATGCGTAGATGTTATATGCACGAGTAGAACACAAGTGAGTTGTGGGCGATAATAGTCATACTGCTTACCAGCATGTCATACTTTGATTCAGCGGTATTGTTGGATGAAGCGGCCCAGACCGACATTACGCGTACGCTTACGCGAGACTGGTTCTACCGACGTGCTTCGCACACAGGTGGCTGGCGGGTGTCAGTTTCTCCAACTTTAGTTGAATCGAGTGCGGCTACGCCCGGTCCTTGTTGAAGGTTAAAACAACACATACTTGACGAAAAATCGTTGTGGTTTTGATGCATAGGTAAGAACGGTTCTTGCTCAGCCCGTAGCAGCCACGTAAAACTTGCAACAACAAAGTAGAGGACGTCTAACTTGTTTTTGCAGGGCATTTTGTGATGTGATATGGTCAAGACATGATGCTAATTTTTTATTGTATGAGATGATCATGTTTTGTAATGGAGTTATCGGCAACTGGCAGGAGCCATATGGTTGTCGCTTTATTGTATGAAATGCAATCGCCATGTAATTGCTTTACTTTATCACTAAGCGGTAGCGATAGTCGTAGAAGCAATAGTTGGCGAGACGACAACGATGCTTCGATGGAGATCAAGGTGTCAAGCCGGTGACGATGGTGATCATGACGGTGCTTTGGAGATGGATATCAAAGGCACAAGATGATGATGGCCATATCATATCACTTATATTGATTGCATGTGATGTTTATCCTTTATGCATCTTATTTTGCTTAGTTCGAGGTAGCATTATAAGATGATCTCTCACTAAATTTCAAGGCATAAGTGTTCTCCCTGAGTATGCACCGTTGCGACAGTTTGTCGTGCCGAGACACCACGTGATGATCGGGTGTGATAAGCTCTACGTTCAAATACAACGGGTGCAAGCCAGTTTTGCACATGCATAATACTCGGGTAAAACTTGACGAGCCTAGCATATACAGATATGGCCTCGGAACACCGGAGACCGAAAGGTCGAGCGTGAATCATATAGTAGATATGATCAACATGGTGATGTTCACCATTGAAAACTACTCCATCTCACGTGATGATCGGACATGGTTTAGTTGATTTGGATCACGTGATCATTTAGATAACTAGAGGGATGTCTATCTAAGTGGGAGTTCTTAAGTAATATGATTAATTGAACTTTAATTTATCATGAACTTAGTCCTGATAGTATTTGCATATCTATGTTGTAGATCAATAGCTCGCGTTTAGCTCCCCTGTTTTATTTTTGATATGTTCCTAGAGAAAACTAAGTTGAAAGATGTTAGTAGCAATGATGCGGATTGGATCAGTGATCTGAGGATTATCCTCATTGAGAATTATGTCCTTGATGCACAGCTAGGTGACGGACCTTTTTGCAGGAGCAGATGCAGATGTTATGAACGTTTGGCAAAGCTCGGTGTGATGACTACTTGATAGTTTAGTGCACCATGCTTTACGGCTTAAAACCGGGACTTCAAAAATGTTTTGAATGCCACGGAGCATATAAGATGTTCCAAGAGTTGAAATTGGTATTTCATACTCATGCCCGTGTCGAGTAGTATGAAACCTCTGACAGTACTTTGCCTACAAGATGGAGGAGATTAGCTCAGCTAGTGAGCATGTGCTCAGAATGTCTGAGTACTACAATCACTTGAATCAAGTGGGAGTTAATCTTCCAGATAAGATAGTGATTGACAGAGTTCTCTAGTCACTATCATCAAGTTACTAGAACTTCGTGATGAACTATAATATGCAAGGGATAACAAAAACGATTCCCAAGCTCTTCGTGATGCTGAAATCGACGAAGGTAGAAATCAAGAAAAGCATCAAGTGTTGATGGTTGACAAGACCACTAGTTTCAAGAAAAGGGCAAAGGGAAGAAGGGGAACTTCAAGAAGAACGGCAAGCAAGTTGTTGCTCAAGTGAAAAAGCCCAAGTCTAGACCTAAGTCTGAGACTAAGTGCTTCTACTACAAAGGGACTGGTCACTGGAAGCAGAACTGCCCCAAGTATTTAGCGGATAAGAAGGATGGCAAAGTGAACAAAGGTATATTTGATATACATGTTATTGATGTGTACTTTACTAGTGTTTATAGCAACCCCTCGGTATTTGATACTAGTTCAGTTGCTAAGAGTAGTAACTCGAAACAAGAGTTGCAAAATAAACAGAGACTAGTTAAGGGCGAGGTGATGATGTGTGTTGGAAATGATTCCAAAGATGATAAGATCACTATCGCACACTCCCTTTACCTTCGGGATTAGTGTTGAACCTAAAATAAATGTTATTTGGTGTTTGCGTTGAGCATGAATATGATTGGATCATGTTTATTGCAATACAGTTATTCATTTAAGTCAAAGAATAATTGTTATTCTATTTACATGAATAAAACCTTCTATGGTCATACACTCAAAATAAATGGTTTATTGAATCTCGATCGTGTTGATACACATATTCATAATATTGATGCCAAAAGATGCAAAGTTGATAATGATAGTGCAACATATTTGTGGCACTATCGTTTAGGTCATATTGGTGTAAAGCGCATGAAGAAACTCCATGCTGATGGGCTTTTGGAATCACTTGATGCTTGCGAACCATGCCTCATGGGCAAGATGACTAAGACTCCGTTCTCCGAAACAGTGGAGCGAGCCACTGACTTATTGGAAATAATACATACCGATGTATGCGGTCCAATGAGTGTTGAGGCTCACGGGAGCTATCATTGTTTTCTGACCTTCACAGATGATTTGAGCAGATATGTGTATATCTACTTGATGAAACACAAGTCTGAAACACTTGAAAAGTTCAAAGATTTTCAGAGTGAAGTAGAGAATCATCGTAACAAGAAAATAAAGTTTCTATGATCTGATCACACACACAAATATTTGAGTTATGAGTTTGGCCTTCAATTAAAACAATGTGGAATAGTTTCACAAACTCATGCCACTTGGAACACCACAGCATAATGGTGTGTCCGAACGTCATAACCGTACTTTATTGGATATAGTGCAATCTATGAT
This sequence comes from Aegilops tauschii subsp. strangulata, assembly GCF_002575655.3. Lineage (NCBI taxonomy): Eukaryota > Viridiplantae > Streptophyta > Magnoliopsida > Poales > Poaceae > Aegilops > Aegilops tauschii. The sequence continues at coordinate 409,966,122 of NC_053036.3, read as the reverse complement.
GTCTCTTACCGATTTACCACTATCATTTTGGGGTTATGCATTAGAGACAGCTGCATTCACGTTAAATAGGGCACCATCTAATTCGTTGAGATGACACAACTGTGTTTTGGCAAGAAAACTAAGCTGTCGTTTCTTAAAGTTTGGGGTTGCGATGCTTATGTGAAAAAGTTTCAGCCTGATAAGCTCAAACCCAAATCGGAGAAGTGCGTCTTCATAGGATACCCAAAAAGAAACTGTTGGGTACACCTTCTATCACAGATCCGAAGGCAAGATTTTCGTTGCTAAGAATGGATCCTTTCTAGAGAAGGAGTTTCTCTCGAAAGAAGCGAGTGGGAGGAAAGTAGAACTTGATGAGGTAATTGTACCTGCTCCCGAATTGGAAAGAAGTTCATCACAGAAATCAGTTCTAGTGATGCCTACACCAAATAGTGAGGAAGTTAATGATGATGATCATGAAACTTCAGATCAAGTTACTACCGAGCCTCGTAGGTCAGCCAGAGTAAGGTCCGCACTAGAGTAGTACGGTAATCCTGTTCTGGAGGTCATGTTACTTGACCATGATGAACCTACGAACTATGAGGAAGCGATGATGAGCCCAGATTCCGCGAAATGACTTGAGGCCATGAAATCTGAGATGGGATCCATGTATGAGAACAAAGTATGGACTTTGGTTGACTTACCCGATGATCGGCAAGCAATAGAGAATAATTTGATCTTCAAGAGGAAGACGGACGCTAATAGTAGTGTTACTATCTGCAAAGCTCGAATTGTCGCAAAAATGTTTTCGACAAGTTCAAGGTGTTGACTACGATAAGATTTTCTCACTTGTATCGATGCTTAAAAGTCTGTCCGAATCATGTTAGCAATTGCCGCATTTTATGAAATTTGGCAAATGGATGTCAAACCTGCATTCCTTAATGGATTTCTTAAAGAAGAGTTGTATGTGATGCAACCAGAAGGTTTTGTCAATCCTAAAGGTGCTAACAAAATATGCAAGCTCCAGCGATCTATCTATGGACTGGTGCAAGCATCTCGGAGTTGGAATATACACTTTGATAAGTTGATCAAAGTATATAGTTTTATACAGACTTGCGGTGAAGCCTGTATTTACAAGAAAGTGAGTGGGAGCACTACAGCCTTTCTGATAAGTATATGTGAATGACATATTGTCGATCGGAAATGATGTAGAATTTTCTGGAAAGCATAAAGGAGTGTTTGAAAGGAGTTTTTCAAAGAAAGACCTCGGTGAAGCTTGTTACATATTGAGCATCAAGATCCATAGAGATAGATCAAGACGCTTGATAAGTTTTTTCAATGAGTACATACCTTGACAAGTTTTTGAAGTAGTTCAAAATGGAACAGTCAAAGAAAGAGTTCTTGCCTGTGTTGCAAGGTGTGAAGTTGAGTAAGACTCAAAGCACGACCACGACAGAAGATAGAGAGAGAATGAAAGTCATTCCCTATGCCTCATCCATAGGTTCTATAAAGTATGTAATGTTGTGTACCAGACCTATCGTATACCCTGCCCTGAGTTTGGCAAGGGAGTACAATTTTGATCTAGGAGTAGATCACTGGACAACAGTCAAAATTATCCTTAGAGGACTAAGGAAATATTTCTCGGTTATGGAGGTGATAAAGAGTTCGTCGTAAAGAGTTATGTCGATGCAAGCTTTGACACCGATCTGGATGACTCCAAGTCACAATCCGGATACATATTAAAAGTGGGAGCAATTAGCTAGAGTAGCTCCGTGCAGAGTATTGTAGACATAGAATATTTGCAAAATACATGCGGCTCTGAATGTGGCAGACCCGTTGACTAAACTTCTCTCACAAGCAAAACATGATCACACCTTAGTACTCTTTGGGTGTTAATCACATAGTGATGTGAACTAGATTATTGACTCTAGTAAACCCTTTGGGTGTTGGTCACATGACGATGTGAACTATGGGTGTTAATCACATGGTGATGTGCACTATTGGTGTTAAATCACAGGGCTGGGTAATCTAGATTATTGACTCTAGTGCAAGTGGGAGACTGAAGGAAATATGCCCTAGAGGCAATAATAAAGTTGTTATTTATATTTCCTTATATCATGATAAATGTTTATTATTCATGCTAGAATTGTATTAACCGGAAACTTAGTACATGTGTGAATACATAGACAAACAGAGTGCCACTAGTATGCCTCTACTTGACTAGCTCGTTGAATCAAAGATGGTTATGTTCCTAACCATAGACATGAGTTGTCATTTGATTAACGGGATCACATCATTAGAGAATGATGTGATTGACTTGATCCATTCCGTTAGCTTAGCATTTGATCATTTAGTATATTGCTATTGCTTTCTTCATGACTTATACATGTTCCTATGACTATGAGATTATGAAACTCCCGAATATCGGAGGAACACTTTGTGTGCTACCAAACATCACAACGTAACTGGGTGATTATAAAGGTGCTCTACAGGTGTCTCCGATGGAACTTGTTGAGTTGGCATAAATCAAGATTAGGATTTGTCACTCTGATTGTCGGAGAGGTATCTCTGGGCCCTCTCGGTAATGCACATCACTATAAGCCTTGCAAGCAATGTAACTAATGAGTTAGTTGCAGGATGATGCATTACGGAACAAGTAAAGAGACTTGCCGGTAACAAGATTGAACTAGGTATTGAGATACTGACGATCGAATCTCGGGCAAGTAACATACCGATGACAAAGGGAACAACGTATGTTGTTATGCGGTTTGACCGATAAAGATCTTCGTAGAATATGTGGGAACCAATATGAACATCCAGGTTCCGCTATTGGTTATTGACCGGAGACGTGTCTCGGTCATGTCTACATAGTTCTCGAACCCGTAAGGTCCGCACGCTTAACGTTCGGTGACGATCGGTATTATGAGTTTATGTGTTTTGATGTACCGAAGGTAGTTCGGAGTCCCAGATATGATCACGGACATGACGAGGAGTCTCGAAATGGTCGATACATAAAGATCGATATATTGGACGACTATATTTGGACGTCGGAATGGTTCCAGGTGAGTTCGGTCATATACCGGAGCACCGAGAGGTTACCGGAAACCCCCGGGAGGTATATGGGCCTTATTGGGCCATAGTTGGAGAGAGGAGAAGGGAGCAAAGGAGGGGGCGCCCCCCCAAGCCCAATCCGAATTGGGAAGGGGTCCGGCCCCCCTTTCCTTCCTCCTTCCTCCCCCTTCCTTCTCTCCTAATCAAACTAGGGAAGGGGGATCCTACTCCCGGTGGGAGTAGGACTCCCCTTGGGGCGCGCCTAGGAGGCCGGCCTCCTCCCCCTCCTCCACTCCTTTATATACGGAGGAGGGGGGCACCCCATAGACACACAAGTTGATCATTGATCTCTTAGCCATGTGCGGTGCCCCCCTCCACCATAATCCACCTCGGTCATATTGTCGTAGTGCTTAGGCGAAGCCCTGCGCCGGTAGCTTCATCATCACCGTCATCACGCCGTCGTGCTGGAAACTCTCCCTCGACACTCTGCTGGATCGTGAGTTCGTGGGACATCACTGAGTTGAACGTGTGCAGATCGCAGAGGTGCCGTACTTTCGGTACTAGGATCGGTCGATCGTGAAGACGTACGACTACATCAACCGCGTTGTCATAACGCTTTCGCTTACAGTCTACGAGGGTACGTGGACTACACTCTCCCCTCTCGTTTCTATGCATCACCATGATCTTGCGTGTGCGTAGGAAATTTTTGAAATTACTACGTTCCCCAATAGACCCTTCGTGGGTGGAGCCCTCCGTGGACTCGCACAGCCGTTACCCTTCGTGGGTTGAAGTCTCCATCAACGTGGATGTACGATAGCACCACCTATCAGAACCACGGAAAAAATCTCCGTGTCTACATTGCGTTTGCTCCCTCCAAACTCCTCTCTTTACGTTCATATGCAAAGTTTTTACATTCCGCTGCTATACTCTTAGACTTGCATGTGTAGGTTGATTGCTTGACTTGTTCTAAGTTGCTAAAATCTGCCAAGACTTAAAATTGGGAAAAGGTTAGATTTTTATTTGGTCAAGTAGTCTAATCACCCCCCTCTAGACATACTTCCGATCCTACAAGTGGTATCAGAGCTTTGGTCTCCATTTGCCTTGATTTCCATAGCTTTTGGTGATCATAGCCTTGGTTTCACAACCTAGGAGAGTATGGCATCTAGTGAGGGAAATTACCACCGTAGAGGTCCTTACTTTGATGGTACTAAGTTTGCTAGTTGGAAGCATAAGATGAAAACGCATATTCTTGGACATAACCCCGCCGTTTGGGCTATTTTGTGTTCTGGCTTGCAAGGTGAATTCTTTGATGGGAGAGAACTGAACCGTGAAGCTACCGCAAAAGAGTTGAAGATGCTGCAATACAATGCTCAAGCTTGGGATATCCTCTTCAACGGACTGTGCCCCGAAGAATTCAACAAAATCAGCCGTCTTGAGAATGCAATGGAAATTTGGGATACTTTGATTGATATGCACGAGGGTACTGACTCCGTCAAGGAATCCAAATTGGATGTGCTTCAAAGTCAATTTGACAAGTTCAAAATGAAAGATGGTGAAGGTGTCGCTGAAATGTACTCTAGGCTTGCTCTCATCACAAATGAGATTGCCAGCTTAGGAAGTGAAGAGATGACCGATAGATTCATCATCAAGAAGATCCTAAGAGCCTTGGATGGAAAATATGATACCGTGTGCACATTGATCCAAATGATGCCCAATTACAAAGATCTCAACCCTACGGAAGTCATTGGAAGAATTGTTGCTCATGAGATGTCACTCAAGGATAAGGAAGAGCTTCACAACAAGTTAAGTGGTGCTTACAAAGCCTCATGTGATACTCCTACATCATCATGTGAGAAGCAAACCTTCAATGAGGAGTTGAGCCTAATGGTGAAGAATTTCAACAAGTTCTACAAGAATAGAAGCAAGGAAAGAAGTTCCAAGTCAAGGTCCTACAATGACAAAAGATCTTCTAGTCGTGAGCGTAATTGCTACAACTGTGGAAGACCCGGACACTATTCCAATGAGTGTACGGCTCCCTACAAACGAAGAGAAGATTCACCCAAAAGAAGAAGTAGAAGAGAAGAGAAGAATCACCTCCAAGAGAGAGAAGGAGTAGAGATGATCGTTATGAACGAAGAACCTCTCGGAGAAGCAAGGATTCGGAAAGGAAGGACAAATCATCAAGGAGCTACACAAAATGAAGACATCAAGCTCATGTTGGTGAATGGGTATCCGACTCCAACTCCGACCATCACTCTGAAAGAAGTTATCACTCCGACTCCGAATATATTCAAGATGAAGGTGTTGTCGGTCTAGCACTTGTGTCAACAAACTCCTACGACATATATTACTCACCAAATGAAGGAATTGGAAGATGCTTCATGGCTAAAGGCCCAAAGGTATCACACCCCGAGTATGTTGATTTCAATAGTGATGAAGATGATTTGCTAGGTGATGATGATTTACTTGTTGACAACTGTAGTGATGAAAACTATGATGAACTTGCTATTAATCATGCTAATCAAGATAAAACGAATGATGATGATAAGAAGGAGATTGAGCGTCTAACTAAAGGACTAAACACTCTTAAGTTAGCTCATGAAACTACCTTGGAAGATCATCGAGAACTTTTAAAGACTCATGAGAAGTTACGCTTTGAAAAGCTCAACCTTGAGCAAGAGCATGGGTTCTTAAAAGCAATCAATGATGATCTTCGCAAGAAAAGTTCTTCTTACATTGCCAAGAGTTTACTCTTGTCTACTTACATGCCACAAGTTAAATCTAGCAACAAGAGTAAGAAAGATTCTTCTTCTAGTAGTAACAATAATCATGCTAAATCCAATGTTGTTGCTTCTAGTAGTTCTCTTGATTCCACTAATGATTCTCTTAGCCAAGTTACACTTGAGCAAGAAAATAGCCTATTGAAGGGAATCATAGAGAAAGGTGTTTACAAGAGCCTTGCCGGAAGTAAGCAATTTGAGGAAATTGTACGCAAGCAAGGAAGGCACCAGAAGAATCAAGGTGTTGGTTTTGAACGAAAGTTCAATGCCAATGGAGTTGAGTGGGAAGAAGATCAATACCCCAAGACGAAGTTTGTTCCTCAACAAGAGAAGTATGATCCTACTTCTTTCCAAGGGACACAAGCTCAAGATGATCTTCCACCACAAGACCACAAGCAAAAAGGTAAGGAAAAGCTTCAAGAGGAGATTGATGAATTTGAAGAAGCTCCTAAGGCCTTGGTCAAGTGGGTTCCCAAGACTACATCAAATTCTACTATGTCAAGTACGACTACAACTCCAAGGATTCCCATCAAGATGATGTGGATCCCGAAGAAGAAGAACTAGAGAGTTCTTGAGGGTGCCTCCGCCAACATAGTTTGCTCGTATCATCTTGGCAAGGACAAGTGCAAACAACTTCCACATCTTGCACTAGTTCAAGGAGTCACAAATCCTCTTGTTGGTAAGACAAGGGACAAGGTAACCTAATGCTTTCATGGACATTATCTTGTGTGAACATCACTCTATGTCTATGGATATCCTTGTTTGTTCCTTGTGGGACTAACCCGTGTAGGTATTGAAAGTGCAACTCACTCCAATGGATTGCTCCAAATGATCTACACCAACATTGAGCATCCACATCTTCAACATCTACACGAAGTCAGCATCGACAAAACCCAAGGTTAGTTCATCCCTCTTAGGGGGGATATCACATCTAGGGGGAGCTTTACTCTAATCAATTGAGCTAAAGCAACTCTAATGGTGTGAACAGAACAATGCTTTATGTAAAAGTGGTAACCCCACTTGTGCTTAAACGATGAGTATGACCTATGATCAAATGTTCTCATTTGACTCCCAAGTCAATATACTCATATATAGTTGACCTAGTCATCGCCAATTGCTTGATAGATGCTAGAGTGCTTGTGCATGCTTTGTCACATACTTCATTTGCCATTTTATTGTGTGAGCATGTTTGCTAAGGCATATCTCTCTAGATGTAGTTTTGGTGATTGATGACAACATGTTTGCGGACTAATCGTGTGCTTTGAGCATTTCAGAGATTCATCATTTGGCACGAGACGATTTCTTTCCCCTCGGAGTGTCATTCAAGACGATGTAGCTCTTTCGCTTCTTTTGGTGGATTAGTTTCGTAGGAGTCACCGTACTATCAAGAGGGGGTCCGCTTTGGTAAGGCTAGGGTGGAATCAACACGTACACATCCTCTTTGCACCCTCTGAGCCTTTCCGCTTCATTGGAGATATCTTTCCTCTCTCTTTGGGCTGAGTCTGGTCCCAGCGGTAGTACTGCGGTACCCAGCGGTAGTACCGCTTAGGGGTCACAGGCGGCAGTACCGCTCCGCAGCGGTAGTACCGCCGGTGGGTCCTCAGCAGTAGTACCGCTACGGTACCAGGCCCCTACCGCGTCGACTCGAGGGGTCATTTTTCATGTCGGATAGTGCGGTACTTTGCAGCGGCAGTAGGGCGGCAGTATCACTCATGAGCGGTAGTACTGCCCTACCACCGCGGCAGTACCGCTCGGGTCTGTCACTCTCCTGCCCTCCAGACTCCACGGTAGTATCGCCCGGGGGAGTGGTAGTACCGCTGTGATCAGCGGTAGTACCGCTGCCTCCTGCGGTAGTACCGCCCTCTGCGGGGCTGTTGTGGGGGGTAACGGTTGGATTGTTCCCCCCACTATATAAGGAGGTCTTCTTCCCCAAAGTTGACCTACCTCTTCCCCCAAAAGCTCCATTGTTGCTCCAAGCTCCATTTTCGCCCAATCTCTCTCCCTAGCCCATCAAACTTGTTGATTTGCTCGGGATTGGTTGAGAAGGCCCGGATCTACACTTCCACCAAGAGAAATTTGGTTCCCCCCACTTATCCCTAGCGGATCTTGTTACTCTTGGGTGTTTGAGCACCCTAGACGGTTGAGGTCACCGCGGAGCCATAGTCCATTGTGGTGAAGCTTTGTGGTGTCGTTGGGAGCCTCCAATTAAGTTGTGGAGATTGCCCCAACCTTGTTTGTAAAGGTCTGGTCGCCGCCTTCAAGGGCACCAATAGTGGAATCACGGCATCTCGCATTGTGTGAGGGCGTGAGGAGAATACGGTGGCCCTAGTGGCTTCTTGGGGAGCATTGTGCCTCCACACCGCTCCAACGGAGACGTACTTCCCCTCAAAAGGAAGGAACTTCGGTAACACATCCTCGTCTTCACCGGCTTCACTCTTGGTTATCTCGTCCCTTTACTTTCGCAAGCTTACTTGTGTTATATCCCTTGCTTGCTTGTGTGCTTGTTGTCATTGCATCATATAGGTTGCTCACTTAGTTGCATATCTAGACAACCTACTTTGATGCAAAGTTTAAATTGGTAAAGAAAAGCTAAAAATTGTTAGTTGCCTATTCACCCCCCCCCTCTAGTCAACTATATCGATCCTTTCAATTGGTATCAGAGCCTCGTCTCTTTATTAAGGACTTTACCGTCCGAAGAGTATGGTTGACGTCGTAGACGGTGTGGAGGAGCACTCCGGTGTGAATCCGGTCTCGTCTATGGGAGATGGGGGTACTGTTGGAAATATGCCCTAGAAGCAATAATAAATGGTTATTATTATATTTCTTTGTTCATGGTAATTGTCTATTATTCATGCTATAATTGTATTGTCCGGAAATCGTAATACATGTGTGAATACATAGACCACAACCTGTCCCTAGTAAGCCTCTAGTTGACTAGCTCGTTGATCAACAGATAGTCATGGTTTCCTGACTATGGACATTGGATGTCATTGATAACGGGATCACATCATTAGGAGAATGATGTGATGGACAAGACCCAACTTAAGCATAGCATAAAAGATCGTGTAGTTTCGTTTGCTAGAGCTTTTCCAATGTCAAGTATCTTTTCCTTAGACCATGAGATCGTGCAACTCCCGGATACCGTAGGAGTGCTTTGGGTGTGCCAAACGTCACAACGTAACTGGGTGACTATAAAGGTGCATTACGGGTATCTCCGAAAGTGTCTGTTGGGTTGGCACGGATCGAGACTGGGATTTGTCACTCCGTGTAAACGGAGAGGTATCTCTGGGCCCACTCGGTAATGCATCATAATGAGCTCAATGTGACTAAGGCGTTAGTCACGGGATCATGCATTGCGGTACGAGTAAAGAGACTTGCCGGTAACGAGATTGAACAAGGTATTGGGATACCGACGATCGAATCTCGGGCAAGTAACATACCGATTGACAAAGGGAATTGCATACGGATTGATTGAATCCTCGACACCGTGGTTCATCCAATGATATCATCGTGGAACATGTGGGAGCCAACATGGGTATCCAGATCCCGCTGTTGGTTATTGACCGGAGAGGCGTCTCGGTCATGTCTGCATGTCTCCCGAACCCGTAGGGTCTACACACTTAAGGTCCGGTGACGCTAGGGTTGTAGAGATATATGTATGCGGAAACCCGAAAGTTGTTCGGAGTCCCGGATGAGATCCCGGACGTCACGAGAGGTTCCGGAATGGTCCGGAGGTAAATATTTATATATGGGAAGTCTTATTTTGGTCGCCGGAAAAGTTTCGCGCTTTATCGGTATTGTACCGGGAGTGCCGAAAGGGGTCCGGGGGTCCACCAAGGGGGTCCACCAGCCCCGGGGGGCCACATGGGCTGTAAGGGGTGCGCCTTGGCCTATATGGGCCAAGGGCACCAGCCCCAAGAGGCCCATGCGCAAGAGATAAGAAAAAAGGGAGAGTCCTAAAGGGGGAAGGCACCTCCGAGGTGCCTTGGGGGGGAAGGACTCCCCCCTGGCCGCACCCTTCCTTGGAGGAAGGGGCAAGGCTGCGCCCCCCCCCTCTCCCTTGGCCCTATATATAGTGGGGGGAAGGGAGGGCAGCGACATCTAAGCCTTGGGCGCCTCCCTCCTCCCCTGCAACACCTCTCTCTCTCTCGCAGAAGCTCGGCGAAGCCCTGCCGGAGACCCGCTACATCCATCACCACGCCGTCGTGCTGTTGGATCTCCATCAACCTCTCCTCCCCCCTTGCTAGATCAAGAAGGAGGATACGTCGCTGCACCGTACGTGTGTTGAACGCGGAGGTGCCGTCCGTTCGGCACTCGGTCATCGGTGATTTGGATCACGGCGAGTACGACTCCGTCATCCACGTTCATTGGAACGCTTCCGCTCGCGATCTACAAGGGTATGTAGATGCACTCCTTTCCCCTCGTTGCTAGTAGACTCCATAGATGCATCTTGGTGAGCGTAGGAAAATTTTAAATTATGCTACGATTCCCAACAGTGGCATCATGAGCCAGGTCTATGCGTAGTTACTATGCACGAGTAGAACACAAAGTAGTTGTGGGCGTTGAGTTTGCCAATTCTTCTTGCCGCTACTAGTCTTTTCTTGTTTCAGCGGCATTGTAGGATGAAGCGGCCCGGACCGACCTTACACGTACTCTTACGTGAGACAGGTTCCACCGACTGACATGCACTAGATGCATAAGGTGGCTAGCGGGTGTCTGTCTCTCCTACTTTAGTCGGAACAGATTCGATGAAAAGGGTCCTTATGAAGGGTAAATAGAAATTGGCAAATCACGTTGTGGTCATACGTAGGTAAGAAACGTTCTTGCTAGAAACCTACAAACCACGTAAAAACTTGCAACAACAATTAGAGGACGTCTAACTTGTTTTTGCAGCAAGTGCTATGTGATATGATATGGCCAGAAGATGTGATGAATGATATATGTGATGTATGAGATTGATCATATTCTTGTAATAGGAATCACGACTTGCATGTCGATGAGTATGACAACCGGCAGGAGCCATAGGAGTTGTCTTTATTATTTTGTATGACCTGCGTGTCATTGAATAACACCATGTAAATTACTTTACTTTGTTGGTAAACGCGTTAGCCATAGAAGTAGAAGTAATCGTTGGCGTGACGACTTCATGAAGACACAATGATGGAGATCATGATGATGGAGATCATGGTGTCATGCCGGTGACAAAGATGATCATGGTGCCCCGAAGATGGAGATCAAAGGAGCATAATGATATTGGCCATATCATGTCACTATTTGATTGCATGTGATGTTTATCATGTTTTTGCATCTTATTTGCTTAGAACGACGGTAGCAAGTAGGATGATCCCTTATAATAATTTCAAGAAAGTGTTCACCCTAACTGTGCACCGTTGCGAAGGTTCGTCGTTTCGAAGCACCACGTGATGATCGGGTGTGATAGATTCTTACGTTCGAATACAACGGGTGTTGACGAGCCTAGCATGTACAGACATGGCCTCGGAACACACGCAATACACTTAGGTTGACTTGACGAGCCTAGCATGTACAGACATGGCCTCGTAACACGGAGGACCGAAAGGTCGAGCATGAGTCGTATAGAAGATACGATCAACATGGAGATGTTCACCGATCTTGACTAGTCCATCTCACGTGATGATCGGACACGGCCTAGTTGAACTCGGATCATGTTTCACTTAGATGACTAGAGGGATGTCTATCTGAGTGGGAGTTCATAATCAGATGAACTTCATTATCATGAACATAGTCAAAAAGTATTTGCAAATTATGTCATGGCTTGCGCTTTAGTTCTACTGGTTAAGATATGTTCCTAGAGAAAATTTAGTTGAAAGTTGGTAGTAGCAACTATGCGGACTGGGTCCGTAAACTGAGGATTGTCCTCATTGCTGCACAGAAGGCTTATGTCCTTAATGCACCGCTCGGTGTGCTGAACCTCAGCGTCGTCTGTAGATGTTACAAAACATCTGACATACACATTTTGATAACTACGTGATAGTTCGGTGCGGTTTAAGAATTGTGGCACCAAAGACGTTTCTGAAACGTCGCAGAACATGTGAGATGTTCCGAAGACTGAAATTGGGATTTCAGACTAGTGCCCACGTCAAGAGGTATGAGACCTCTGACAAGTTTCTTAAGCCTGCAAACTAAGGGAGAAAAGCTCAATCGTTGAGCGTGTGCTCAGATTGTCTGAGTGCCACAATCGCTTGAATCGAGTGGGAGTTAATCTCCCAGATGAGATAGTGATAGTTCTCCATATTCACTGCCACCAAGCTAGTAGAGCTTCGTGATGAACTATAACATATCAAGGATAGTTATGATGATCCTTGAGCTATTCGCGATGTTTGACACCGCGAGAGTAGAAATCAAGAAGGAGCATCAATTGTTGATGGTTAGTAAAACCACTAGTTTAAGAAGGGCAAGGGCAAAAGGGATACTTCATGAAACAGCAAGTCATTTGCTGCTCTAGTGAAGAATCCCAAGGTTGAACCCAAACCCGAGACTAAGTGCTTCTGTAATGAGAGGAACGGTCACTAAAGCAGTACTACCCTAGATACTTGGTAGATGAGAAGGCAGGCAAGGTCGACAGAAGTATATTGGATATACGTTATATGAATGTGTACTTTACTAGTACTCCTAGCAGCACCAGGGTATTAGATACCGGTTCGGTTGCTAAGTGTTAGTAACTCGAAATAAAAGCTGCGGAATAAATGGAGACTAGCTAAAAGTGAGATGACGATATGTGTTGGAAGTGTTTCCAAGGTTGATGTGATCAAGCATCGCATGCTCCCTCTACCATCGAGATTTGGTGGTTGCGCTGAACATGATTGGATTATGTTTACCGCAAAACGGTTATTCATTTAAGGAGAATAATGGTTACTCTGTTTATTTGAATAATACCTTCAATGGCCTTGCACCTAAACTGAATCTCGATCGTAGTGATACACATGTTCATGCCAAAAGATATAAGATGGTAATGATAGTACCACATACTTGTGGCACTGCCACTTGAGTCATATTGGTGTAGAACGCATGAAGAAGCTCCATGTAGGTGGATCTTTGGACTCACTCGTTTTTGAAAAGATTGAGACATGCGAACCATGTCTATTGGTATATATGCATGAAGAAACTCCATACAGATGGATCGTTTGGACTCACTTGATTATGAATCACTTGAGACATGCAAATCATACCACATGGGCAAAATGACTGAAAGTCCTCGTTTTCAGTGAGATGGAACAAGAGAGCAACTTATTGGAAGTAATACATTTTGATGTACGCAGTCCAATGAGTGCTGAGGCATGCAGTGGATATCGTTATGATCTTACTTCACAGATGATTTGAGTAGATGCTGAGTGTATTTACTTGATGAAACACTAGTCTGAATTATTGAAAGGTTCAAGTAATTTCAGAGTGAAGTTGAAGATCGTCGTGACAAGAGGATAAAATGTCTGTGATATGATCATAGAGATGAGTATCTGAGATACGAGTTTGGCACACAATTGAGACATTGTAGAAAGTGTTTCACAATTAATACCGCCTGGAACACCATAGTGTGATGGTGTGTCCGAACATCATAACTGCACCCTATTGGATATGGTGCACACCATGATGTTTCTTATCAAATTACCACTATCATTTATGGGTTAGGCATTAGAGACAACCGCATTCACTTTAAAAGGGGCACCATGCAATTCCGTTGAGACGACACCGTTTATAGAAACCTAAGTTGTCATTTCTTAAAAGTTTGGGGCTGCGATGCTTATGTGAAAAAGTTTCAGGCTGATAAGCTCGAACCCAAAGCGGATAAATGCATCTTCATAGAATACCCAAAAAACAGTTGGGTATACCTCCTATCTGGAAGCAAAAGTAATTGCTTCTAGAAACGAGTCCTTTCTCGAGGAAAAGTTTCTCTCAAAAGAATTGAGTGGGAGGATGGTGGAGACTTGATAAGGTTATTGAACCGTCGCTTCAACTAGTGTGTAGTAGGGCACAGGAAGTTGTTCCTGTGGCACCTACACCAATTGAAGTGGAAGCTTATGATAGTGATCATGAAACTTCGGATCAAGTCACTACCAAACCTCGTAGGATGACGAGGATGCGCACTACTTCAGAGTAATGCGTGATCCTGCCTTAGAAATCATGTTGCTAGACAACAATGAACCTACAAGCTATGGAGAAGCGATGGTGGGCCCATATTCCGACGAATGGCTCGAGGCCATGAAATCCGAAATAGAATCCATGTATCAGAACAAAGCATGGACTTTGGTGAACTTGCCCGATGATCGGCAAGCCATTGAGATAAACGGATCTTTAAGAAGAAGACGGACATGGACGGTAATGTTACCGTCTATGAAGCTCGACTTGTGGCAAAGAGTATTTTCACAAGTTCAAGGAGTTGACTACGATGAGTTTTTCTCATCCGTAGCGATGCTTAGGTCCGTCGGAATCATGTTAGCATTAGCTACATTTATGAAATCTGGCAGATGGATGTCAAAACAAGTTTCCTTACCAGTTTTCGTAAGGAAAGGTTGTATGTGATACAATCAGAAAGGTTTTGTCAATCCTAAGGATGCTAAAAGGTATGCTAGCTCCAGCGATCCTTCCATGGATCAGAGCAAGCATCTCGGAGTCAGAATATACGCTTTGATGGAGTGATCAAAGTTTTTGGGTTTATACAAAGTTTGTTGGAAACTTGTATTTACAATAAAGTGAGTGGGAGCGCTACAACATTTCTGATAAGTATATGTGAATGACATATTGATGATCCGAAATGATGTAAAATTTCTGGAAAGCATAAAGGGTTGTTTGAAAGGAGTTTTTCAAAGGAAGACCTGGATAAAGCTACTTACATATTGGGCATCAAGATCCATAGAGATAGATCAAGACGCCTGATGATACTTTCAAAAGACAGCACACCTTGACATGATTTTGAAAGAGTTCAAAATAGATCAGCAAAGAAGGAGTTCTTGGCTGTGTTACAAGGTGTGAGTATTGAGTGAGACTCAAGACCTGACCACAGCAGAAGATAGAGAAAGGACGAAGGTCGTCCCCTATGCTTTAGACATAGGCTCTATAGTATGCTATGCTGTGTACCGCACATGTAGTGTGCCTTGCCATAAGTTGGTCAAGAGGGTACAATGGTGATCCGGGAAAGGATCTCATGACAGCGGTCGAACTTATCCTTAGCACCTAGTGGATTAAGGAATTTTCTCGATTATGGAGGTGGAAAGGAGTTCGTCGTAAAGGGTTACGTCGATGCGAACTTTGACACTAATCCGGATGACTCTGAGTAGTAAACCGGATTCGTATAGTAGAGCAATTATTTGAAATGGCTCCAAATAGCGCGTGGTAGCATCCACAAGATGACATAGATATTCGTAAAGCACACGGTTCTGAAAGGTTCAGACCCGTTGACTAATAACCTTTCTCACAAGCATAACATGACCAAACCAGAACACATTGAGTGATGATCACATAATGATGTGAACTAGATTGATGACTCTAGTAAACTCTTTAGATGTTGGTCACATGGTGATGTGACCAGTGAGTGTCAATCACATGGTGATGTGAACTAGATTATTGACTCTAGTGCAAGTGGGAGACTGTTGGAAATATGCCCTAGAAGCAATAATAAATGGTTATTATTATATTTCTTTGTTCATGGTAATTGTCTATTATTCATGCTATAATTGTATTGTCCGGAAATCGTAATACATGTGTGAATACATAGACCACAACCTGTCCCTAGTAAGCCTCTAGTTGACTAGCTCGTTGATCAACAGATAGTCATGGTTTCCTGACTATGGACATTGGATGTCATTGATAACGGGATCACATCATTAGGAGAATGATGTGATGGACAAGACCCAACTTAAGCATAGCATAAAAGATCGTGTAGTTTCGTTTCCAATGTCAAGTATCTTTTCCTTAGACCATGAGATCGTGCAACTCCCGGATACCGTAGGAGTGCTTTGGGTGTGCCAAACGTCACAACGTAACTGGGTGACTATAAAGGTGCACTACGGGTATCTTCGAAAGTGTCTGTTGGGTTGGCACGGATCGAGACTGGGATTTGTCACTCCGTGTAAACGGAGAGGTATCTCTGGGCCCACTCGGTAATGCATCATAATGAGCTCAATGTGACTAAGGCGTTAGTCACGGGATCATGCATTGCGGTACGAGTAAAGAGACTTGCCGGTAACGAGATTGAACAAGGTATTGGGATACCGACGATCGAATCTCGGGCAAGTAACATACCGATTGACAAAGGGAATTGCATACGGATTGATTGAATCCTCGACACCGTGGTTCATCCGATGATATCATCGTGGAACATGTGGGAGCCAACATGGGTATCTAGATCCCGCTGTTGGTTATTGACCGGAGAGGCGTCTCGGTCATGTCTGCATGTCTCCCGAACCCGTAGGGTCTACACACTTAAGGTCCGGTGACGCTAGGGTTGTAGAGATATATGTATGCGGAAACCCGAAAGTTGTTCGGAGTCCCGGATGAGATCCCGGACGTCACGAGAGGTCCCGGAATGGTCCGGAGGTAAAGATTTATATATGGGAAGTCTTATTTTGGTCGCCGGAAAAGTTTCGCACTTTATCGGTATTGTACCGGGAGTGCCGAAAGGGGTCCGGGGGTCCACCAAGGGGGTCCACCAGCCCCGGGGGGGCACATGGGCTGTAAGGGGTGCGCCTTGGCCTATATGGGCCAAGGGCACCAGCCCCAAGAGGCCCATGCGCAAGAGATAAGAAAAAAGGGAGAGTCCTAAAGGGGGAAGGCACCTCCGAGGTGCCTTGGGGGGGAAGGACTCCCCCCTGGCCGCACCCTTCCTTGGAGGAAGGGGCAAGGCTGCGCCCCCCCCCTCTCCCTTGGCCCTATATATAGTGGGGGGAAGGGAGGGCAGCGACATCTAAGCCTTGGGCGCCTCCCTCCTCCCCTGCAACACCTCTCTCTCTCTCGCAGAAGCTCGGCGAAGCCCTGCCGGAGACCCGCTACATTCATCACCACGCCGTCGTGCTGTTGGATATCCATCAACCTCTCCTCCCCCCTTGCTGGATCAAGAAGGAGGAGACGTCGCTGCACCGTACGTGTGTTGAACGCGGAGGTGCCGTCCGTTCGGCACTCGGTCATCGGTGATTTGGATCACGGCGAGTACGACTCCGTCATCCACGTTCATTGGAACGCTTCCGCTCGCGATCTACAAGGGTATGTAGATGCACTCCTTTCCCCTCGTTGCTAGTAGACTCCATAGATGCATCTTGGTGAGCATAGGAAAATTTTAAATTATGCTACGATTCCCAACAGTGGCATCATGAGCCAGGTCTATGCGTAGTTACTATGCACGAGTAGAACACAAAGTAGTTGTGGGCGTTGAGTTTGCCAATTCTTCTTGCCGCTACTAGTCTTTTCTTGTTTCGGCGGCATTGTAGGATGAAGCGGCCCGAACCGACCTTACACGTACTCTTACGTGAGACAGGTTCCACCGACTGACATGCACTAGATGCATAAGGTGGCTAGCGGGTGTCTGTCTCTCCTACTTTAGTCGGAACAGATTCGATGAAAAGGGTCCTTATGAAGGGTAAATAGAAATTGGCAAATCACGTTGTGGTCATACGTAGGTAAGAAACGTTCTTGCTAGAAACCTACAAACCACGTAAAAACTTGCAACAACAATTAGAGGACGTCTAACTTGTTTTTGCAGCAAGTGCTATGTGATATGATATGGCCAGAAGATGTGATGAATGATATATGTGATGTATGAGATTGATCATATTCTTGTAATAGGAATCACGACTTGCATGTCGATGAGTATGACAACCGGCAGGAGCCATAGGAGTTGTCTTTATTATTTTGTATGACCTTCGTGTCATTGAATAACGCCATGTAAATTACTTTACTTTGTTGGTAAACGCGTTAGCCATAGAAGTAGAAGTAATCGTTGGCGTGACGACTTCATGAAGACACAATGATGGAGATCATGATGATGGAGATCATGATGTTGGAGATCATGGTGTCATGCCGGTGACAAAGATGATCATGGTGCCCCGAAGATGGAGATCAAAGGAGCATAATGATATTGGCCATATCATGTCACTATTTGATTGCATGTGATGTTTATCATGTTTTTGCATCTTATTTGCTTAGAACGACGGTAGCAAGTAGGATGATCCCTTATAATAATTTTAAGAAAGTGTTCACCCTAACTGTGCACCGTTGCGAAGGTTCGTCGTTTCGAAGCACCACGTGATGATCGGGTGTGATAGATTCTTACGTTCGAATACAACGGGTGTTGACGAGCCTAGCATGTACAGACATGGCCTCGGAACACACGCAATACACTTAGGTTGACTTGACGAGCCTAGCATGTACAGACATGGCCTCGGAACACGGAGGACCGAAAGGTCGAGCATGAGTCGTATAGAAGATACGATCAACATGGAGATGTTCACCGATCTTGACTAGTCCGTCTCACGTGATGATCGGACACGGCCTAGTTGAACTCGGATCATGTTTCACTTAGATGACTAGAGGGATGTCTATCTGAGTGGGAGTTCATAATCAGATGAACTTCATTATCATGAACATAGTCAAAAAGTATTTGCAAATTATGTCATGGCTTGCGCTTTAGTTCTACTGGTTAAGATATGTTCCTAGAGAAAATTTAGTTGAAAGTTGGTAGTAGCAACTATGCGGACTGGGTCCGTAAACTGAGGATTGTCCTCATTGCTGCACAGAAGGCTTATGTCCTTAATGCACCGCTCGGTGTGCTGAACCTCAGCGTCGTCTGTAGATGTTACAAAACATCTGACATACACGTTTTGATAACTACGTGATAGTTCGGTGCGGTTTAAGAATTGTGGCACCAAAGACGTTTCTGAAACGTCGCAGAACATGTGAGATGTTCCGAAGACTGAAATTGGGATTTCAGACTAGTGCCCACGTCAAGAGGTATGAGACCTCTGACAAGTTTCTTAAGCCTGCAAACTAAGGGAGAAAAGCTCAATCGTTGAGCGTGTGCTCAGATTGTCTGAGTGCCACAATCGCTTGAATCGAGTGGGAGTTAATCTCCCAGATGAGATAGTGATAGTTTTCCATATTCACTGCCACCAAGCTAGTAGAGCTTCGTGATGAACTATAACATATCAAGGATAGTTATGGTGATCCTTGAGCTATTCGCGATGTTTGACACCGCGAGAGTAGAAATCAAGAAGGAGCATCAATTGTTGATGGTTAGTAAAACCACTAGTTTAAGAAGGGCAAGGGCAAAAGGGATACTTCATGAAACAACAAGTCATTTGCTGCTCTAGTGAAGAATCCCAAGGTTGAACCCAAACCCGAGACTAAGTGCTTCTGTAATGAGAGGAACGGTCACTAAAGCAGTACTACCCTAGATACTTGGTAGATGAGAAGGCAGGCAAGGTCGACAGAAGTATATTGGATATACGTTATATGAATGTGTACTTTACTAGTACTCCTAGCAGCACCAGGGTATTAGATACCGGTTCGGTTGCTAAGTGTTAGTAACTCGAAATAAAAGCTGCGGAATAAATGGAGACTAGCTAAAAGTGAGATGACGATATGTGTTGGAAGTGTTTCCAAGGTTGATGTGATCAAGCATCGCATGCTCCCTCTACCATCGAGATTTGGTGGTTGCGCTGAACATGATTGGATTATGTTTACCGCAAAACGGTTATTCATTTAAGGAGAATAATGGTTACTCTGTTTATTTGAATAATACCTTCAATGGCCTTGCACCTAAACTGAATCTCGATCGTAGTGATACACATGTTCATGCCAAAAGATATAAGATGGTAATGATAGTACCACATACTTGTGGCACTGCCACTTGAGTCATATTGGTGTAGAACGCATGAAGAAGCTCCATGTAGGTGGATCTTTGGACTCACTCGTTTTTGAAAAGATTGAGACATGCGAACCATGTCTATTGGTATATATGCATGAAGAAACTCCATACAGATGGATCGTTTGGACTCACTTGATTATGAATCACTTGAGACATGCAAATCATACCACATGGGCAAAATGACTGAAAGTCCTCGTTTTCAGTGAGATGGAACAAGAGAGCAACTTATTGGAAGTAATACATTTTGATGTACGCAGTCCAATGAGTGCTGAGGCATGCAGTGGATATCGTTATGATCTTACTTCACAGATGATTTGAGTAGATGCTGAGTGTATTTCCTTGATGAAACACTAGTCTGAATTATTGAAAGGTTCAAGTAATTTCAGAGTGAAGTTGAAGATCGTCGTGACAAGAGGATAAAATGTCTGTGATATGATCATAGAGATGAGTATCTGAGATACGAGTTTGGCACACAATTGAGACATTGTGGAAAGTGTTTCACAATTAATATCGCCTGGAACACCATAGTGTGATGGTGTGTCCGAACATCATAACTGCACCCTATTGGATATGGTGCACACCATGATGTTTCTTATCAAATTACCACTATCATTTATGGGTTAGGCATTAGAGACAACCGCATTCACTTTAAAAGGGGCACCATGCAATTCCGTTGAGACGACACCGTTTATAGAAACCTAAGTTGTCGTTTCTTAAAAGTTTGGGGCTGCGATGCTTATGTGAAAAAGTTTCAGGCTGATAAGCTCGAACCCAAAGCGGATAAATGCATCTTCATAGAATACCCAAAAAACAGTTGGGTATACCTCCTATCTGGAAGCAAAAGTAATTGCTTCTAGAAACGAGTCCTTTCTCGAGGAAAAGTTTCTCTCGAAAGAATTGAGTGGGAGGATGGTGGAAACTTGATAAGGTTATTGAACTGTCGCTTCAACTAGTGTGTAGCAGGGCACAGGAAGTTGTTCCTGTGGCACCTACACCAATTGAAGTGGAAGCTTATGATAGTGATCATGAAACTTCGGATCAAGTCACTACCAAACCTCGTAGGATGACGAGGATGCGCACTACTTCAGAGTAATGCGTGATCCTGCCTTAGAAATCATGTTGCTAGACAACAATGAACCTACAAGCTATGGAGAAGCGATGGTGGGCCCATATTCCGACGAATGGCTCGAGGCCATGAAATCCAAAATAGAATCCATGTATCAGAACAAAGCATGGACTTTGGTGAACTTGCCCGATGATCGGCAAGCCATTGAGATAAACGGATCTTTAAGAAGAAGACGGACATGGACGGTAATGTTACCGTCTATGAAGCTCGACTTGTGGCAAAGAGTATTTTCACAAGTTCAAGGAGTTGACTACGATGAGTTTTTCTCATCCGTAGCGATGCTTAGGTCCGTCGGAATCATGTTAGCATTAGCTACATTTATGAAATCTGGCAGATGGATGTCAAAACAAGTTTCCTTACCAGTTTTCGTAAGGAAAGGTTGTATGTGATACAATCAGAAATGTTTTGTCGATCCTAAGGATGCTAAAAGGTATGCTAGCTCCAGCGATCCTTCCATGGATCAGAGCAAGCATCTCGGAGTCAGAATATACGCTTTGATGGAGTGATCAATGTTTTTGGGTTTATACAAAGTTTGTTGGAAACTTGTATTTACAATAAAGTGAGTGGGAGCGCTACAACATTTCTGATAAGTATATGTGAATGACATATTGATGATCCGAAATGATGTAAAATTTCTGGAAAGCATAAAGGGTTGTTTGAAAGGAGTTTTTCAAAGGAAGACCTGGATAAAGCTACTTACATATTGGGCATCAAGATCCATAGAGATAGATCAAGACGTCTGATGATACTTTCAAAAGACAGCACACCTTGACATGATTTTGAAAGAGTTCAAAATAGATCAGCAAAGAAGGAGTTCTTGGCTGTGTTACAAGGTGTGAGTATTGAGTGAGACTCAAGACCTGACCACAGCAGAAGATAGAGAAAGGACGAAGGTCGTCCCCTATGCTTTAGACATAGGCTCTATAGTATGCTATGCTGTGTACCACACATGTAGTGTGCCTTGCCATAAGTTGGTCAAGAGGGTACAATGGTGATCCGGGAAAGGATCTCATGACAGCGGTCGAACTTATCCTTAGCACCTAGTGGATTAAGGAATTTTCTCGATTATGGAGGTGGAAAGGAGTTCGTCGTAAAGGGTTACGTCGATGCGAACTTTGACACTAATCCGGATGACTCTGAGTAGTAAACCGGATTCGTATAGTAGAGCAATTATTTGAAATGGCTCCAAATAGCGCGTGGTAGCATCCACAAGATGACATAGATATTCGTAAAGCACACGGTTCTGAAAGGTTCAGACCCGTTGACTAATAACCTTTCTCACAAGCATAACATGACCAAACCAGAACACATTGAGTGATGATCACATAATGATGTGAACTAGATTGATGACTCTAGTAAACTCTTTAGATGTTGGTCACATGGTGATGTGACCAGTGAGTGTCAATCACATGGTGATGTGAACTAGATTATTGACTCTAGTGCAAGTGGGAGACTGTTGGAAATATGCCCTAGAAGCAATAATAAATGGTTATTATTATATTTCTTTGTTCATGGTAATTGTCTATTATTCATGCTATAATTGTATTGTCCGGAAATCGTAATACATGTGTGAATACATAGACCACAACCTGTCCCTAGTAAGCCTCTAGTTGACTAGCTCGTTGATCAACAGATAGTCATGGTTTCCTGACTATGGACATTGGATGTCATTGATAACGGGATCACATCATTAGGAGAATGATGTGATGGACAAGACCCAACTTAAGCATAGCATAAAAGATCGTGTAGTTTCGTTTCCAATGTCAAGTATTATTTCCTTACACCATGAGATCGTGCAACTCCCGGATACCGTAGGAGTGCTTTGGGTGTGCCAAACGTCACAACGTAACTGGGTGACTATAAAGGTGCACTACGGGTATCTTCGAAAGTGTCTGTTGGGTTGGCACGGATCGAGACTGGGATTTGTCACTCCGTGTAAACGGAGAGGTATCTCTGGGCCCACTCGGTAATGCATCATAATGAGCTCAATGTGACTAAGGCGTTAGTCACGGGATCATGCATTGCGGTACGAGTAAAGAGACTTGCCGGTAACGAGATTGAACAAGGTATTGGGATACCGACGATCGAATCTCGGGCAAGTAACATACCGATTGACAAAGGGAATTGCATACGGATTGATTGAATCCTCGACACCGTGGTTCATCCGATGATATCATCGTGGAACATGTGGGAGCCAACATGGGTATCCAGATCCCGCTGTTGGTTATTGACCGGAGAGGCGTCTCGGTCATGTCTGCATGTCTCCCGAACCCGTAGGGTCTACACACTTAAGGTCCGGTGACGCTAGGGTTGTAGAGATATATGTATGCGGAAACCCGAAAGTTGTTCGGAGTCCCGGATGAGATCCCGGACGTCACGAGAGGTTTCGGAATGGTCCGGAGGTAAAGATTTATATATGGGAAGTCTTATTTTGGTCGCCGGAAAAGTTTCGCGCTTTATCGGTATTGTACCGGGAGTGCCGAAAGGGGTCCGGGGGTCCACCAAGGGGGTCCACCAGCCCCGGGGGGCCACATGGGCTGTAAGGGGTGCGCCTTGGCCTATATGGGCCAAGGGCACCAGCCCCAAGAGGCCCATGCGCAAGAGATAAGAAAAAAGGGAGAGTCCTAAAGGGGGAAGGCACCTCCGAGGTGCCTTGGGGGGGAAGGACTCCCCCCTGGCCGCACCCTTCCTTGGAGGAAGGGGCAAGGCTGCGCCCCCCCCCCTCTCCCTTGGCCCTATATATAGTGGGGGGAAGGGAGGGCAGCGACATCTAAGCCTTGGGCTCCTCCCTCCTCCCCTGCAACACCTCTCTCTCTCTCGCAGAAGCTCGGCGAAGCCCTGCCGGAGACCCGCTACATCCATCACCACGCCGTCGTGCTGTTGGATCTCCATCAACCTCTCCTCCCCCCTTGCTGGATCAAGAAGGAGGAGACGTCGCTGCACCGTACGTGTGTTGAACGCGGAGGTGCCGTCCGTTCGGCACTCGGTCATCGGTGATTTGGATCACGGCGAGTACGACTCCGTCATCCACGTTCATTGGAACGCTTCCGCTCGCGATCTACAAGGGTATGTAGATGCACTCCTTTCCCTTCGTTGCTAGTAGACTCCATAGATGCATCTTGGTGAGCGTAGGAAAATTTTAAATTATGCTACGATTCCCAACAGGTACCTCGGTCTCTCGTGAGGAATTCAATGTGGCGTTGGACACATTGAAAACCTCCATGACTACCGAGGTCGAAAGCATGTTTAATAAATTCTTAGAAGGGCTTAAACTTTCCACCGCATCGTTGAAAGTGGGTGATCCCGCCAACAAGGTGACGGATGCTACCTCCGACAAGGGGGAAGCTACTAGCGAGAAAGCTCCTTCTTCTAGTGGTAAAAATGGCACCGGCATCTTTGCCCACGTGGAACCTCCACTTGTCTATGGTGGACCGCTCCCTTCCACTCATTTGAATCATGCCGGACCGGCCCCTAAGATTGAGAAAAATGTAGATTTTGATTCTTGGGTCTATCGTTTTAAGCGTCATTTAAATCATGTGAACACTAACCTTTGGAGAATCATTGAAGAAGGTTTCTATCCGCATGACCGAAGTAACTTCACTCCTAGAGAAGTTGTGGATCATCAATTCAATGAGAATGCTCTCTTCATCATCCAAGAAGCAATCCCACCCGAAGATCTTCCTCATCTCCGGCCCTACACCATGGCCAAAGATGCTTGGCTCCAAGTTGTTTCCCTTTATCGGGGAAGCGCAAGCATTCAACGCTCCAACTATGAAGTGGTGCAAGATGAAGCCGATGAGTTTGCAATGAAAGAAGATGAAGAACCTCATGATCTTTTTCGGAGAGTAACCAAACTCGCGGTCTCTCTCCGAGATCATGGAAGTAAGGACACGGATGACAATTGGATCAAGCGCAAATTCCTCAAGGCAATGATGCCCTACCACAAAGCCATGTCCTCCTTCATTCGTCAAAGGCCGGACTTCCACACCTTGTCCTCAAGTGAAGTGTTGGATGAGTTCGTTGCTATGAGCATCTTGGACAAGACCGCCGATAATGCGGTTCTTCGCTCTCAAAGAGTAAAGAAGCCCAACCTTGCTCTAAAGGCCAAGGTTAGTATGGAGGAAGAGGATGAAGAGGAAGAAGAGGAGGGCAACCTCGAAGATACGAAGTATGCCTATCATGAACACATGGCTCTTGCTTCAAGGCAATTTTGGAGCAAGAAGAACACAAGGCCAAACTTCAACAAGAACAATTCAAGTGGCGCAAAGGGCAAGCAACGAGTGAGGACTTGCTTCAATTGTGGCAATGTGAGCCACTTTGTTGCGGAGTGCCCTTACAAGAAGAGGGAAGACAATGGTGGCAAGCTCATCCGAAAGGACAAGGCCAAGTCGTTCCCCAACAAGAGAAACTTCACCAAGAAGACTCCTCCCAAGGCATTAGTCGTACAAGAAGAGTACAACGAGGATGATGACGATGATGAAGATGGTGAGTCGGTTGCCATGGCCTCCGTTGCCATTGCGATGACTCCACGGATGTCTCTCTTCGACTCACCCAATGAGAACATCACCGCCAAGTGCCTCATGGCTAAAGCCACCAACAAGGTAACCCCCAACATCAAAACTACCATCATTAATCATCCTTCTTCGACGGATAGCATTGATGAACATGAGGGGACAAATGTGGAGGAAAATGAGTTTGAGACCTTTATGGGTAAACTCAAGGGTAAATCCAAGAAGCACTTCGTTGCTCTCTTGGAACAACTCGGTGAAGCCAATGACATGATCGAGGCTCACGAAGACACCATCTCTAAGATGGAGGGGCATAGTCGTGACTATGCTGATGAGATCTTGGATCTTTCCAATGCTCTTGACGAAGAGCGTGGTCTTCGTTTGGCTCTTGAGGAGTCATACAACGATGATCATGCTAAGTTAAAGAAAGATCTTGATCATGCTCTTGTTGTGTCTCGTGTGCTAAACTCCGAGAAGGCAAAGCTTGGGGTTGATCTTGCTAGACTCAAAGAGGAGTTTGACATTCTCGACAAGGCTCACAAAGTCTTGAAGGGTGTTCATGCTATCCTCAAGGAGTCTCATGATCAACTCCAAGTGAAGCTAACTAAGGAGAAAGCCACCTTTCCTCATATGGTGTTAATTGATAAGGCAAATGCTACTAACCCTTGTTGTGAGCATGTGCATCTTGTTGAGGAGAATGCTAAGTTGAAGGAGCAACTTGAGAAAGGCCTTGTGTCATGCATACAAGGTGAGAAGAACCTCAACGACCTTTTGAGCAATCAAAAGAAAGTTGTGGCCAAGGAGGGGATTGGGTTTGCCCCCAAGCCCAAGAACAAGAAGAAGAATGACAAGACCAAACGACCTCCTCCTCTCAAGCAAACTTTTGTGAAGGAGGGAGAGGGTGCTTCCAAGGAGAAGAAGAACAATGCGAAGGGTGGCGGTGTCAAGAAGGGCAATGCCACCCCTTCCAACAAAGCCGGCGATTTTAATCCTTCTTATGTGCTATGTCGTGCTAGTGATGGGCATGTTTATGCCAAATTTGTTGGTTCTCCTCATGAGTATATTGAATGGTCTATTTGGGTTCCTAAGACCCTTGTTACTAACATCAAAGGACCCATTACAAAATGGGTACCTAAAACCAAGCATTGATCTCATGTAGGTGTTTGCTTCCGGTGGGGGATCATGGTTGCTTGATAGTGGAGCTACAAATCATATGACCGGAAGCAAGGACTTGGTGGTGGACGTGCACAAGATTCCATCTATGCCCACCAATGTTGAGTGGGGTGATGCCTCGTCCTCTAAGGTATTGGGACTCGGCAAAGTAGTCATTTCTCATGATCTCACGATCGAGAAAGTCATGCTTGTTGAGTCCCTTGCATACAATTTACTTTCCGTTCGTCAACTTGCAATCATGGGCTTTGCCACCTTCTTTGATATTGATACCGTGGCCCTCTTGTGGAGCAATACTCTTAAAGTAGCCTTTGTTGGGCATGCCGAGAACGGTCTCTATGTGATTAACTTTTCGGAGCGACCCACTAAGACCGCGACATGCCTAATGGCTAAAGTTGACGTGGGATGGTTTGGCATCGCCGTTTAGCCCATGTCAATATGAGATCTTTGCAAAGTCTTCTCAAGGGGGACCATGTCCGTGGACTAACGAACGTTAGCTTTGCTAAAGATCGTGCTTGCAGTGCTTGTATCGAAGGAAAGCTTCATGAGAAGGCTCACCCTCCCACGACTCTCATTTACTCGAAGAGGCCTTTGGAGCTCCTTCATTTGGATCTCTTTGGGCCTCCATCCTTTGATAGTCTTGGGGGTAGAAAGTATTGCTTGGTGATTGTGGATGACTATTCTAGATACACTTGGGTGTATTTCTTCAAGACGAAGAGTGAGACCCAACAAACCGTCATTGACTTTGCAAATGAAGCCCAACGTCAACACAATGCAAAGATCTTGACAATAAGAAGTGACAACGACACCGAGTTCAAGAACTACACCTTGGATGAGTTTCTTAGTGATGAGGGGATCAAGCATCAATATTCCGCACCTTACACCCCTCAACAAAACGGTGTTGCAGAGAGGAAGAACCGGACGTTGATGGATGCCGCAAGGACCATGATGGCGGAGTTCAAGTCTCCATACAAATTTTGGGCCGAAGCCATCAACACCGCGTGTCATGCATCCAATCGGCTCTACCTCCGCAAGGGCTTGAACAAGACTCCATATGAGATACTCACCGGTAACAAGCCCAACCTCAAGTACTTTCGGGTGTTCGGGTGTAAGTGTTTCATTCTCAAGAAAGGTGTTCGGTTGTCTAAATTTGAGGCTAGAGCTTATGAGGGCATTTTTGTTGGTTATGCTACCAACTCTCATGCTTACCGTGTCCTCAATAAATCCACGGGACTTATTGAGGAGACGTGTAACGTGGAGTTTGATGAGAATAACGGCTCCCAAGTGGAGCAAAGTGGCACTTGTGATGTAGGTGATGAAATTCCTCCTCAAGCCATAAGAAGAATGGGTGTTGGTTTTATCCTACCCATTGAGGAACCCCTTGTGGCCGAAGGAGAAGGACAATGCTCCACTCAAGTGGAGCCATCACCAACCCAAGGCCCACACTCTTCCGAAGAACAAAGTGAAGGCCCTCAACCTCATGAACAAGACCAAGGGCAAGATCATCCTCAAGACGGTGGTGACACACCAAGTGATGCCCAAGGTCAAGTTCTCTCCTCCGAGCAAGTTCAAGATCAAGAACAAGCTCAAGACGGCGCTCAAGATGATCAAGTGACCGCTCCTCAACTCACCACCGAGGAGGAATTGGAGCGTCGTGCCGCCAAGATTGCTTCCAAGCTCTCCACCAAGGGTCATCTCATGAAGAATGTGCTTGGAAGCATTCAAAAGGGGGTAAGCACTCGTAGACAATTGGCAAACTATTGTGAACATCACGCGTTTGTCTCTTGTGTGGAACCCCAAAAGGTATATGAAGCACTCGAAGATCCGGATTGGCTCAATGCCATGCATGAAGAACTCAACAACTTCGAGTACAACAAGGTGTGGAGATTAGTGCCAAGGCCAACGGGGAACCACAATGTCATTGGAACCAAGTGGATATTCAAGAACAAGCAAGATGCTCATGGGACCATCATCCGCAACAAGGCACGATTGGTGGCACAAGGCTACTCCCAAGTCGAGGGTATCGACTACGGTGAAACCTTTGCTCCCGTTGCTCGCCTTGAATCTATTCGTTTGTTGATTTCTTATGCTTCTCATCACAACTTTAAGTTGCAACAAATGGATGTGAAGAGTGCTTTTCTTAATGGTCCTATTAATGAGTTGGTTTATGTCAAGCAACCCCCCCAGGTTCGAGGATCCCTACTTTCCCGATCATGTGTATCAACTCGATAAGGCACTCTATGGCCTTAAGCAAGCCCCACGTGCGTGGTATGACCATCTTACCGAGTTGTTACAAGATCGTTTGAAGTTGGGCTAATCGACCCCACTCTTTTTACTAAGAAGGTCAAAGGGGAGTTGTTTGTGTGCCAACTATATGTTGATGACATTATCTTTGGTTCCCCTAGCAAAGCTTTCAATGAGGAATTTGTCGCACTCATGACCTCAAAGTTCAATATGTCTTCCATGGGAGAGGTGAAGTTCTTTCTCGGTTTTGAAGTAAAGCAAAGAAGAGAAGGAACTTTCATCAACCAAGCCAAATACACTCAAGACATGCTCAAGAGATTCAAGCTAAGTGATGTCAAGCCGGCGTCCACTCCAATGCCCACCAAGTGCCAACTTAACATCGATCCCAATGGTAAAGCGGTGGATCAAAAGGTATATCGCTCCATGATTGGTTCCTTACTTTACCTTTGTGCATCTAGACCGGATATCATGTTGAGTGTGGGAATTTGTGCACGTTTTCAAGCCGCACCTAAGGAAGCCACTTTGTGGCGGTCAAGCGAATCTTTCGATATTTGGCTCATACCCCAAACTTTGGCTTATGGTACCCAAGAGGATCAAACTTCAAGCTTGTAGGGTATTCGGACTCCGATTGGGCGGGAGACAAAGTGGATAGGAAGTCCACTTCCGGAGGGTGCCAATTCCTTGGTTGCTCTTTGGTAAGTTGGTCTTCTAAAAAGCAAAGTTGTGTGTGTCTCTCGTCCACCGAAGCGGAGTATGTGGCAGCCTGCAGTTGTTGTGCACAACTCTTATGGATGAGGCAAACTTTAAAGGATTATGGTGTCATTTGTGACAAAGTGTCTCTTTGGTGTGACAATGAAAGTGCCATCAAGATTTCTCTCAACCCGGTGCAACACTTCAAGATGAAGCATATTGAGATTCGGTATCACTTCATCCGGGATCATATTAGGCGAGGGGAGATCGAGCTCAACTATGTCAACACTCATGATAACCGTGCAGATATTTTCACGAAGCCGTTGGATGAAGCAAGATTTCGCGAGTTAAGGCATGAGCTAAATATCATTGATTCGAGCAATGTTGCTTGAACACTTGCACTCCCCACCATACTCAACTTGTTATCTTGTTTAGGTGTAGGCATGGACATAGGGGGAGTGTTGTTCTCTTAATGAACTCTCCCTCCCCTTATTATGTATAAATTGATCAACTCTTTCACATTAGCCATTTTCGATGGTACTTGTGCTTCAAAGACGAGTTTTGGTCATGGGCCCAAGGATAATTCTTCGCGGTGCCATACCAATTGACTCAAACATAGGTGGCTCCGGCCATCGCCCTCCCCTTTGGAGAGGCTGTGTCTTGTGGTTGGTCCTCGTTGTCTCTTGCTTCTCTTTCTCTCTGCCTTGTCTTAGTCTCCTTTTCTTGCCTTTTTTGTTTTTTCTTTCTCTTTGAGCTAAGCCTTTTGTGTCTAGTCTTTGGGGTATTGGCTGGGCGGTACTACCGCTGGTGGTGTGCGGTACTTCCGCTTATGTTGACAAGCGGTACTACCGCCCACCCGAGCGGTACTACCGCTGGGGG
Organism: Aegilops tauschii subsp. strangulata; assembly: GCF_002575655.3. Taxonomy (NCBI): domain Eukaryota; kingdom Viridiplantae; phylum Streptophyta; class Magnoliopsida; order Poales; family Poaceae; genus Aegilops; species Aegilops tauschii. The sequence goes on along the minus strand of NC_053036.3, from coordinate 409,935,807 downwards.
GCGGGATCAGGGGGTTATGTCGGGGCAGGGGGAGGTTTCTCCTCCCCATACCCATTCGCACCGCCCCCTCGTCCCTCTTCCTCTCTCCAGTGACTCCTCGCCGCGGGAGGGCTCCGGCGGGCCGCCGTCTCCGGGCCATCCCTCTCCATTCCCTTCGGTGGAGTCAATCCCCACCTCGTCCTCTTGCCATGGATGCCGGTATTTCCCTCGTTCCTTCTCTCTTTTTGTCTAGTTCTCAGATCTAGCATTTTGGGGCAATAGTGGTTGCATCTCTAGATTTTTGGCTAAATCTCGGCTTGAGTAGTTTGGAGAAGGCGTCTAGACTGTGTGGATTAAGTTTTGGTAGGATTATTTTTGAATTTGGCAGTCCGGTAGAACCGGATCTGACCACGGCAGTAGGAACCGCCGGTTCCCAGTCTTGCGCGGTACTACCGCTCTCGCTGGAGCGGTACTACCGCTTGCGCGGTACTGCCGCCTATGGCCAGCGGTACTACCACTGCCTGCCAGATTCCATCATTCCTCTACCACTGTTTGATCCATGTTGTTTTGTTTGGAGGCTTACGCTTTTTCTTTCGTGTTGGTTTTTTTGTTCATGTGTTTGGTTCCAGGTGGTGAATGTCCTGAGGAGCAAGTTCACCGTGTCAACCCCGGTCGTGCAACATCAAAGCGCTACCGCACCTCTGAGTCAGTAGGTGCTTCCTCAAGTGCGGCTCCTCCGCCTCAACATCAGAAGAAACTTGCCAACAGGCCGAAGCCAAGGGGCAAGACTGTGACTGAGTTGTCTGCTAAGGAGTTCTGGGAAAGGCGTCGCCGCAACCCCTATGCGGAAGACCAAGAACCCAATTTTGCCAACCGCCCGTTCTGGAACCGCTTTCAGTTTGCCTCTACTTTGATGTGATCAAGGCCAAGAAGAATCTCTATGTTGATGTTCGCTCCATCGACACGGATGCCATGGAAAAGGATCCTGAATACTTTGGTGAAGCTCTTCAGATGTGTGCTCAGCTCAACATTCTCAGAATCATGCAGATCAACAAGGACTTTGATGCAGATTTGGTGGCTCAATTCTATGCTACTATCCATCTTGGCACTGATGAAGAAAGGACTCTGACCTGGATGACAAATGGCAAGTTACTGTCTGTCAAGTGGAAGGCCTTCATGGAGTTACTTCAGGTGGAAGATCGTGGTCTTGAGACTCCTGTCGGCTTTCGCCCTCACCGCAACGTCAACTCCACTCACAAGCAAGCCCTCTGGCCCTACTGCACTGTGAAGGTTCACCCTATGACTAAGAAGGAAACCTATGAGTTGTCTACCTACCTGGACATCCTTCACCGTGTCTTTCGAGAGACCCTCTCTCCTTGCATCGGGAATCTAGATATGGTCCACTCCTATCTCGTGGATCTGCTTCTCTTCTGCCAGGATGAGAAGGAAGCAAACACTAGCGAGTCCCTGGACATTTCTCATGTTATGTCGTCTGAACTTCTCACTGCCGTTTCTGAGCGCAAGTGCCCGATCTATGGTCCGTTCATCATGCTGCTCATTGAGAAGGCTTGGGCACATGTCTATCCCCAGGTGATGCTGGAAACTGGAGAATTGGTTTCTCATGAGATCAAGCGTCTGAGGAAGAAGGACAGTTGGGGCACCCCAGCCCCTAAATCCGGGGGTCCATCTACTGCTGCTGACATGGAGACCGAGGACGGCGCTGAGGCTGATGATGACGATGAGGATTATGAGCCTTCTGGGACAGAGCCCTCTTGGGCAAAGAAGATCAAGCGCAAGATGAAGAAGCTCTTCTGCATGGAGTCTCGTGGTCAGTACATGACTCATGTGGCTGAGAAGAAGGCCAGGGGGCATCACAAGGAGCTCATGCGTCAGCTGGGTGCGACCATTGTCAGTGGGTCTGAGGGCCATATCACTGAGGAAGAGGAGTGGATTCAGCAGCACTGTCCGTGGACCGATTCCGACACCGAGCAGTTTCTGACTGAGGATGGCAGTGCAGATGACCCTGCCGGGATGTGATGAGAGAGCTCCTCAGTTTGCCTTCACCTGGAGCCGTAGCGTCGCTCTTTGCCCTTTTGGTGTCTCGATGCCAAAGGGGGAGAGATCTTAGGGATGTGCTTTATGGTGTCGTCGTTTCTTTGTTGTGTCGTTGTGTTTTCTCGTGATTTGCCTTGTTTGGTTGTGTGCCAGTGAGACTTAAGTTCCAGACATATGGTTGTTTGGTTGTGTGCCAGTGAGACCTAAGTTCCAGACATATGGTGTAAGACATATGCTACCTTATCTTTATCTATGTCTTTCTAGTACTTTGGTATCTTATGAGTTGCTTGTCTATCCTGTTATATTACCTGCTCTCATGTATCCTATGCTTAGGTTGTTGGACTATAAAATATAGGGGGAGTGTTGATCCTAACGTGTGTGTCCTACATTCCAAAGGCACTACTAACTAGGTGCACACATTCAGGGGGAGCCCGTCTATATTTTGTAGTTCTAAGTATCTTTAGTTTCATGATATATCCTTGTGCAAATCCCTGGTTGTCATCAATCCACCAAAAAGGGGGAGATTGTTAAGGCATATCTCTCTAGATGTAGTTTTGGTGATTGATGACAACATGTTTGCAGACTAATCGTGTGCTTTGAGCATTTCAGAGATTCATCATTTGGCACGAGACGATTTCTTTCCCCACGGAGTGTCATTCAAGACGGTGTAGCTCTTTCGCTTCTTTTGGTGGATTAGTTTCGTAGGAGTCACCGTACTATCAAGAGGGGGTCCGCTTTGGTAAGGCTAGGGTGGAATCAACACGTACACATCCTCTTTGCACCCTCTGAGCCTTTCCGCTTCATTGGAGATATCTTTCCTCTCTCTTTGGGCTGAGTCTGGTCCCAGCGGTAGTACCGCTTAGGGGTCACAGGCGGCAGTACCGCTCCGCAGCGGTAGTACCGTCGGTGGGTCCTCAGCAGTAGTACCGCTACGGTACCAGGCCCCTACTGCGTCGACTCGAGGGGTCATTTTTCGTGTCGGATAGTGCGGTACTTTGCAGCGGCAATAGGGCGGTAGTACCGCTCATGAGCGGTAGTACTGCCCTACCACCGCGGCAGTACCGCTCGGGTCTGTCACTCTCCTGCCCTCCAGACTCCACGGTAGTACCGCCCGGGGGAGCGGTAGTACCGCTGCCTCCTGCGGTAGTACCGCCCTCTGCGGGGCTGTTGTGGGGGGTAACGGTTGGATTGTTCCCCCCACTATATAAGGAGGTCTTCTTCCCCAAAGTTGACCTACCTCTTCCCCCAAAAGCTCCATTGTTGCTCCAAGCTCCATTTTTGCCCGATCTCTCTCCCTAGCCAATCAAACTTGTTGATTTGCTCGGGATTGGTTGAGAAGGCCCGGATCCACACTTCCACCAAGAGAAATTTGATTCCCCCCACTTATCCCTAGCGGATCTTGTTACTCTTGGGTGTTTGAGCACCCTAGACGGTTGAGGTCACCGCGGAGCCATGGCCCATTGTGGTGAAGCTTTGTGGTGTCGTTGGGAGCCTCCAATTAAGTTGTGGAGATTGCCCCAACCTTGTTTGTAAAGGTTCGGTCGCCGCCTTCAAGATCACCAATAGTGGAATCACGGCATCTCGCATTGTGTGAGGGCGTGAGGAGAATACGGTGGCCCTAGTGGCTTCTTCGGGAGCATTGTGCCTCCACACCGCTCCAACGGAGACGTACTTCCCCTCAAAAGGAAGGAACTTCGGTAACACATCCTCGTCTTCACCGGCTCCACTCTTGGTTATCTCGTCCCTTTACTTTTGCAAGCTTACTTGTGTTATATCCCTTGCTTGCTTGTGTGCTTGTTGTCATTGCATCATATAGGTTGCTCACTTAGTTGCATATCTAGACAACCTACTTTGATGCAAAGTTTAAATTGGTAAAGAAAAGCTAAAAATTGTTAGTTGCCTATTCACCCCCCCCCTCTAGTCAACTATATCGATCCTTTCAATGTTGATTGCATATTTTACTCATTCGAGGACATCCACTTGTTGCTTTGATTGATTGGCTCTTTCTCTTTTGCCAAGTGGATGGACAAGAATGCCTAAGAACTTCCTCTAGCTATCTATGTTTTTCTCGTCTCAAACTCTATTCATGCTACATCACAAAGTTTGATCAAGTCAGATTCAAACCACTCTGTGTGAGGAGCACTCGGAGTCCCCGATTCGTCATAGACTGAAACTTCCAAAACCTCTCTGTGCATTTCGGTATGACAGTTCCATCCACTTTGGTCACACCGAGTTCACTGAGTTGATCTAGGTTTTCAATCTCGGTGCAACCGATTTGAACCTTTCGGTCACACCGAGTTGTAGTAACCGCTTGCGATTCTGCATCTCGGTGCCACCGAGTTGTTCCACTCGGTCAAACCGATAGGGTCAGGATATATATACCCACGGGTGAGATTTTGGAAATTTCTTCAAAACTCCTCAGCCCGCGCGTGTCCTGCTCTGCCGCCTCGGGTCTCCGGATCGTCTTCTCGTCGCCAGCGACCTCCCGCCGCTGGTTTCCATCGCCGTCAACGGGATTCTGCCCCACCCTTGTCGTCGTAGCGAACTCCCGCCGAACTAGGGTGTGAGTTCGATCTTTTGTGCTAATCCCTTACTCTGATTCCTAGCACATTGCTTTGCCATGATCACGTATGAAATCAATCTATCCAGAGAAAACCTCCTTTAGGTTAGGTTTGATTTGAAAATTTAGGGTTAGGTTTCCGCCGAACTCATCTCGAACCGATCGAGTTGTAGAAATCGGTCTCACCGATTTGGCTTAGGCCATTGCACATGCGTTTTTCGGTCTTACCAAAAATTGCAAATCGGTGCGACCGAGTTCAACTCTCAGTGAAACCCTAGCAATCTCGGAGCCACCGAACTGTGACTCGGTCTGACCGAGTTCACTAGTTTAGACTCCAAAAGTTGCTTCGGTATCACCGGGTTTGACAAATCGGTAGCTTCGAAATGATTTCTGTGGAGAACTAAAACTAAGTTTTTGACTCATCTGCTTTGCAAAAATTCTGCACTTTGTGATGCTCATCCACTCTACCTCATCTATATCTATTCACAGGGTTTGCTGTCAGAATGTCTGACCAGAGTGATAGCCAGAACAAATCAGAAGAGCAAGTGCACATGAGTGAGGGCTCTAGTCCCTCAAGCAGCTATGATGAGGGCAGCAGGATCACTCCAAGCAATTTTCCCAAGGCAGCCACCAGATCAAGGAAGAAGAGAACCTCTGATTCTGAGGATGGGGACTATGTGGCTACTGAGGAGGAAGTGAGCTCCAAGAAGAAAGTCCTGAAGAAGGAATATGGTACTGTTGCTGCTACCAAGCCTGGTTTGCACAAGAAGGCACCTACCAAAAGAGTGCCAATGTCAAAGCCAAGGAATGTTCCAACAGGAGAAACCATGAAATTCACAATAGAATCTGATGATGGTGAGGCAGTTGGAGATGGCAAGAAGAAGAAAAGGGCAAGAACCTCATCTGCAAAAGTTCTTGGAAAATCAACTATGGTGAGAGATTCAGAAGAAGAGGAAGAGGAAGAGGATGCTGCACCAGCACCCAAGTCCCAAAAGCTTATGGGGGATGCTATCAAGTCAGGGGCTGCTCCTTCAAAGCCCAAGACTGCCCCAAAGCTACTCCTCAAGCTCAGAAGCCTTCTAAGCCCAAGAGAAGCCCACGCCCCAGTGCCTGAAGTTGAAGAAGAAGATGCTGAAGCCCAAGTGCTGAGGAAACTGAAACCAAAGATTTCAGACCATAATGACACTCATCCAGTGGCAGAGGATATGAGCATCAGGAAGGATGTAGGTCTGAGACTTTGGAGACAGAGTGACCCATATGCTGTGAGAAGGAAGACTGCTGTGGACTATATGTTCCACACCAAAGAACAACAAGATTTCTATGAGACCATACTGTTGGACAAGAAACCTATAGTCTGTGATATGAAGTGTGTTGATTGGGAATTCATTGATGAGAATGAAGATTATTTTCCAGGAGTGCATGAAAGCTTCAAAGCTTGTGGAGTTGACAAGTTTGTGGGACAGAAGCTTACAAATGGAATGATGAGCTCATTATGCAGTTCTACTCCACTGCTCATTTCTATCCAGATGGTAGAGTTGTTTGGATGTCTGAAGGTACAAGGTACCAGTCAATTGTTGATGAGTGGGTCAAGTTGATAAAAGCCCCCGAAGAGCATGAGGATGATTTGGATGTGTATGCCAAGAAGAAGAAAGACCACAACTCTATGGCAAATATGTACAAGGAGATCCCAGACAAAGCTTTCGAAACTCACAAGTTTGGATCTGTACATTATTTGTTGTCTGGGCTAGCTACAATCAACACTATATTGAGGCATACTTTGTTGCCCAAATCTGAAGATCACAAGATGATCAGAGGTCATTCAATCAACTTGCTGCAGATATTTGATGTTCCTCGGAAATTCAAGGTCATGAGTCTGATTGTTGAGACAATCAAAAGGACAGCTGCAGATCAGAAGAGATCTTGTGGGTATGCTCCACACATTCAGGTGCTCATCAACTCCAAGATGGGCACAGACACTTATTTGTTGGACAAGGAGCACTTACCCTTGAGAGCAGAATTTGAAGATAACACAATTGTGATGAATGAGGATGATCCTACATCAGTGCAAGCACAAGAGAAGAGAGCAAAGGCAAAGGCAGAAAAAGCTGCAAAGATGCCAAGTGTTGAGGAGGCATCTCAAGTGTTCTTAAAGTCAAAACAAGATCAGCTGGATTATCTGATTCAAGCAACTTTGAGGAATGAGAAGGGCTTGGCCACCCTGACTCAGAATCGGGAGAGCTTGGATAGGATCATTGAAACCAAATTCTATGATCTTGATCTTAAAGTAACAAAGATGCGGACAGCTGTTGAGCAGCTCCAGGAGGATGCAGAGGAGAAGAAAGGGAAGGCTACCACAGATGCTTTTCAGAGAGTGCCTAGAGGTCAGAGGTCTGCTGCAGTGCCCATGGCTGACACTAGAGCAACTACTTCAGCACCAGTAGCAATAGCTTCAGTGCCACCTCCAGTTGCCACTCCACCAGCTCCAACAATGTCTACTGATGCCTTCGTCCTTGGAGCCCTCTCTACACCACCTCCCGAACACCATGCCTAGAGAGACGCATAGCACTATGCATTTTCAAACTTTTTGGTAACTTGTTGCCAAAGGGGGAGAAATGTATAGATCATAGGCTTCGAGAGAGAGTGTTTTGCTTCTTTGTCTCTCTTGCTATTTGGTTGATACTTTTGTGTGTGCTCGTTTGATACTTTATGTCTGTGTGTGAGATACTTGTATGATCATGTGTTTGATCATATCATACTTTAATGTTTGCTTGGATGATATTGTCTTTTATATCCCTATATGATCATTCACTTTGCTTGGTGATGAGTGCATGTTTTAATTCCTATCATTTTGAGCGCTCCACCAAGATGTATGTGACATGGAAGAGTAACCCATGATCCTAATAGATTGTGCATTTGCATTCAAAGGCAAATCTCAAATAATGCACAAATTTAGGGGGAGCTCTTGCTTATCGCATACTTCTCAAAGCGATGATGTATTTAAATCTTATTATCATTTGTCGAAGCTTTGATCTATATGTTGTCATCAATTACCAAAAAGGGGGAGATTGAAAGTGCAACTATCCCTGGGTGGTTTTGGTAATTACTAACAACATATAGCTCACTGAACTAATGCTATTCCAAGATGGTCATTTCACAAAGTTCAATGATTGGCATGGCATGGATTAGGAATGTGGACCCCTCAAAATGCTAAGGACACATATTGGCTCAAGCTCAAGGCTCTACATTTTCATTTTAGTGATCCAAGATCACATTGAGTCTTTAGGAAATCCAATACTATTAAAAGGGGATGAGATGTTGCTTAATGGCTTGCTTGCTCAAAATGCTTAGTGATATGCTCCAAAACCCTCAACCACTTTCTCATATCCACACATGTCCCAAACCAAAAGTCAAACTCAGCCCCACCGATTTGATCTATCCGGCACCACCGAGTTCATTTGACATAGCCACTGCCAGAAACCCTAGTCACTTCGGTCTCACCGATAGGGATCTCGGTCTCGCCGAGATGGGATTGCAAACTATCTGTTTCCCTTCGTAACGTTTCGGTCCAACCGAGATGAGCGATCGGTCCCACTGAGTTCGCAATGCAAACTCTCTGTTTCCCCTTCGTAACATTTCGGTCTCACCGAAATGAGCGAATCGTTCCCACCGAGTTTGCCTGACCAACTCTCTGGTTAGCTTATTACCAAAGTCGGTCCCACCGAGTTTGTGTAATCGGTCTCACCAAGATTACGTTATACCCTAACCCTAATGAAATCGGTCCCACCGAGTTGACATGTCGGTCCCACGGAAAAGCCTAACGTTCACATTATGAACTAAATCGGTCTGACCGAGTTTCATGATTCGGTCCCACCGAGTTTGGTGAATTGTGTGTAACGGTTAGATTTTGTGTGGAGGCTATATATACCCCTCCACCATTCCTTCATTCGTGAGAAAAGCCATCAAAACATGCCTACACTTCCAGCATACATTTTCTGAGAGAGAACCACCTACTCATGTGTTGAGATCAAGATATTCCATTCCAACCACATAAATCTTGATCTCTAGCCTTCTCCAAGTTGCTTTCCACTCAAATCATCTTTCCACCAAATCCAAATCCATGAGAGAGACTTGAGTGTTGGGGAGACTATCATTTGAAGCACAAGAGCAAGGAGTTCATCATCAACACACCATCTATTACCTTTTGGAGAGTGGTGTCTCCTAGATTGGTTAGGTGTCACTTGGGAGCCTCCGTCAAGATTGTGGAGTTGAACCAAGGAGTTTGTACGGGCAAGGAGATCGCCTACTTCATGAAGATCTACCCTAGTGAGGCAAGTCCTTCGTGAGCGATGGCCATGGTGGGATAGACAAGGTTGCTTCTTCGTGGACCCTTCGTGGGTGGAGCCCTCCGTGGACTCGCGCAGCTGTTACCCTTCGTGGGTTGAAGTCTCCATCAACGTGGATGTACGATAGCACCACCTATCGAAACCACGGAAAAAATCTCCGTGTCTACATTGCGTTTGCTCCCTCCAAACTCCTCCTTTACCTTCATATGCAATGTTTTACATTCCGCTGCTATACTCTTAGACTTGCATGTGTAGGTTGATTTCTTAACTTGTTCTAAGTTGCTAAAATCTGCCAAGACTTAAAATTGGGAAAAGGCTAGATTTTTATTTGGTCAAGTAGTCTAATCACCCCCCCTCTAGACATACTTTTGATCCTACACAAGCCCTCATTCAAATTCGAATCGTTCTGGTCGCGCTTTCCACACTTCCAGGAGACTATGAAACGAGCCTGACAGCGCCTAAACGTACATCTCCTACCCCATTGCCAGGATCAAGCTCAAGTTAAAGCGGACTGCATTCGACCTAAGAATCTGGGCCATGTCCCTCTTCAGCGATGCCAAGGTTCAGTTGCATCTTGCTGCTGAAATTGTCCTCCGGCTGGACATCGCCCAGGAAAAGCATCGTCTCACGCCTGCAGAATTCAATCTTCGGAAGCAACTGAAGCAGAGGATTGTTGGCCTCACCGCGATCGAATGCGCGCGCAAGAGGCAGGCGTCAAGGATCACTTGGCTCAAGGCCGGGGACGCAAAAACTGCATTCTTCCAAGCAAAGATAAACTCTCGCAGGAGGAAGAATTTCATCCACTCCCTGCAAGCTGGATCCACCACGACCACCTCCCACGCTGACAAAGCCGACGTCGTCCACAAGCACTTCGTTTCCCTGCTTGGCACTAAGCAAGATCGCGGCTGCTCCATCAACTGGGAGGCGATCGACCTGCCAACAGTGCAAGATGCAGGCCTGGATAACCCATTTTCTGAATCTAAAGTGTGGGCTGCCATCCTCGCTTCGCCTACTGACAAAGCGCCGGGGCCGGACGGGTTCTCGGGCACTTTCTTCAGGGCCTGCTGGGGCATCATCAAGCATGACGTCATGGCGATCTTCGACCACTTCTACAGGCTGGCCGGAGGAAACTTCTCTGATCTGAATTCGGCCATGATCGCCTTGCTACCCAAGAAGGACGGCGCAACCTGCATGGGCGATTTTAGGCCTATCAGCCTCATCCACTCCATCACCAATTTAATCGCCAAGGTGCTCTCAATGAGGTTGGTTGCGGTCATCGACAAGCTCATCTCCCCCGCGCAATCTGCATTCCAGAGGGCTAAATGCATCCACGATAGTTTCCTCTTCGTCCAGAATAGTGTCTGTGCACTCCACCGCCGCAAAACACCGGCCCTACTGCTGAAATTAGATATAGCAAAAGCCTTCGACAGTGTTTCGTGGGAGTACATGTTCGAGCTGCTGCAAAGAATGGGCTTCCCGGCGCGCTGGAGGGATTGGGTTGCTCTCCTCCTGTCGACCTCATCATCATCATGCCTCCTCAACGGCGTCCCAGGCTGCCCCATCGAGCATCGGCGTGGCCTGCATCAGGGCGGCCTGCTCTCCCCCTAGCTGTTCATTCTCTACATCGACCCCCTGCATAGACTTCTAGAGGTTGCAACTAGAGATGGCCAACTTCGCCCAATCCCCGGGAGGACAGCGCGCATGCGCACTAGTTTGTACGCCGACGAAGCCGTTATCTTCATCAACCCCGCGCGACAGGAGATCGATGAGCTTTTGAAGATCCTCCATCTCTTCGGAGAGGCCACCGGACTGCGCGTCAACCTCGAAAAATCCTCGGTTATCCCGATCGCGTGCGACGACATCGACCTCCAAGCGGTACTGCACAACTTCGGAGGGACGGTCCCAGCCCTGCCAACCAGATACCTAGGTCTACCGATCACCACCGGCAAACTTAGATTAGTGCACCTCCAATTCATCTTAGACAGGATCCGCGCGCGCCTCACCGGCTGGAAAGGGAGACTGATGCCCATTGCTGACAGGCGCGTTCTGGTTCGTTGCGTGCTCTCGGCCATGCCCACCTTCGCCATCACCGTGCTGCGGGCGCCAAAGAAGTTCTTCAAAGAGGTGGACAAGGCTAGGAGGCGGTTTCTTTGGGCGCAAGACGAGGAGGCCACCGGAGGAAAGTGCAAGGTGGGATGGCAGACGGTGACTGCGCCAGAGCGCGCCGGGGGCCTGGGTATCCATGACCTGGACAAGTTTGCTCGGGCTCTCCATCTCCGTTGGTTGTGGCTCACTTGGAAGCAGCCAACACGTCCCTGGGTCGGCACTGGCATCCCGTGCGACGATCACGATCGCGCTTTGTTCGCCGCCTGGACGTCAGTCACCATCGGAGATGGCGCGACGACGTCTTTCTGGTTCTCCTCTTGGCTCAACGGCAGACAGCTATGTCGGGCATATCCAACGGTGTTCGCTCATTCAATCCGCAAAAACAGATCAGTCCAGGAAGCCCTACATCAAGACCGATGGATCCTTGACCTACCCCACGGTGATCACAGCAGCATCGTGCTCCTAGTGCTGCAACTCGCTAGGGAGATCCGCAATGCTGGAATCATGCCTGAAGAAGGGAGAGATGACACGATCACATGGACCCTGGGCAGCTCCGGCAAGTACACCACGCGCTCTGCCTACGACGCCCAGTTTGAAGACCGCCCAACGCTCAACTTCAAGTCAACCATATGGAAGGCATGGGCTCCGGGCAAGATGAAAATGCTGTTATGGCTGCTGCATCTCGATAGGCTTTGGTGCAATGACAGACTCCAGAGGCGAGGATGGGTCAACAACTACTTCTGCCAACTTTGCCTCCAAAACCTCGAGACCTCGTCGCACCTCTTCTGGGAGTGCACCGTCGTCGTTCCAAGTATGGAACAAGGTGGCAACTTGGGCGGGCTGCTCCGCTCTAGGACACACCACCTGGAGCGCGGGAGAATCCACCATCGAGCGGGTCCGCATGATCATCGATGGAGCTACCCCTGGCACGAGGAAGGGAACCAGATCGCTGCTCGCCCTGGTGGTCTGGCACATCTGGCTGGAGCGCAACGCGTGCACCTTCAGGGGCAAAAACACCATGCGCTCGCTGCATCACTTCAGCCTGCCGCCGCGACATGGAGCAATGGAGGATCGTCGGAGCCAAATGCATTGCGCACCCCTTTGGGGACGCGCCATGAAATATAGCAATCAGGCCCCTTAGCCAGCTTTGAGCTCGATAGGTTGGCTGTGTAATTTTCTTTCCATTCCACCGATCACTTGATCAAACTATGTTTCCCGCTCTCTCCTGCTTATGAAATGAAAGCCTAGAATGGCCACTTTCAAAAAAAAACTATGATACCATCATCTAGTTATCACAGGTCAAGCAAAACACTCCTTGAATGCTCCTAGGCCCACAAGTCATTGACATAGAGTGACCCACATGTCACAGGCACACGGGACGGTTTTTCAACTTTGCAGGGCCATAAAAGGATTTAGCCCTTATCTCTTGCAAATATGCAGCAAAAGAGTGGGTTAATGGAATTTGGGTCAACTAGTGCAGTTTTGACTTGATTGAGCTTGAGTTTCAATCAAAGTACAAAATATGGCTGCATTGGCTCGCATCCTCCCAAATAACATGCTTGCAACAGCACAAGATCTCTAGTAAATTAAGAAGAGCTTATGCAAAATCTTGCGAAATTTGCTTGAGTGAACTGCATGAGATGTTAACACACCCCGCCACCTTACACAGAGGATGCTCAGATAATTTCTCTATTTGAACTTGCAGGAGTGGAATGTGCAAAAAAAAAGGGAGAGAACTTGCAGGAGTGGATAGAAATTAAGCACACATGGCAAGGCATTTAATAGCAATGGTAACTAAGCCTCCTTTTGAAGATGCTCAGAGCATGGTATCTGTCATCTGATGGCCATGGCAGAAGCATCACCTCTGTTCAATCTGTCAAAGCGAAATGATTCTTCATCTCCTATCAAAGGAGGGATATTCCATGTGCCATACGCATGGCCTGATATTTTTCCACCTACAAGAAGATGACACAAATGACCGCATTTATGCTTTAGCACTCCAGGAATTATTTTAAAAAGATCAACCAAATCAGATGAAGATACTAATTATCAGTATATCTTCAAACCAAAGAAACAAGGCATACCTTCCTTTGTAGCCTCCTCACATCTTCTCCAGTAACTTCTTGAGATGCTAGGGTCCAATTTCTTTGAGAAGCTCTCATATTTTCCCTCAGCTTCACCGATGCACTTGGCCTATACGTACAGCAGCCATTCACAGAACCAATTACCATTAGACTTATAAAAAGATAAAAGCTAAGATCCAGTAAAGCTTATCTGCAAAAATGTAATTTAAACATATGATAGAGCAATTTCCATAAGCCAGAGCTATTACAATGTAAATAATTCAAAATCATAAGAATTTGCACCTACTTTCAACTACCAAGTTTATCATTAGATTTGCGAATATCTCAAGAATTCAGATGAGGCTAACCAGATGCTCTCCATGCCACACATAACCACTTCTCCCAGTGCAATAACTCGTGCATTGAGGTTAATAGTTTTAGTTTATACAAGGTCAGTACTTACGTAAATAAAAAACTTCAGTAAACTAAGTGTGAGATACTTGGAATTAAAGAAACTCGCATTTTATAAGCAGGAACTAAGTTGACTGAGAATAGAGAGCACCAGAAAAATTAGGAATACATCAGTGACATTATAACAAATAATATGCCATGAAGTAAAAGGCACAGATAATTTGTTACACACCAACATCTTTGGTGCATCTAAAGGTCCATATATCGCAGCAAACATGCGGAGGATGTTAAAAGTATTGTTAACCACATCATCCTGCAACACATAATTTAACTAGTTAACGGTTAGATATGAAGAAATGCACGCATGATTTTTTTAGTGACAATGTAGTTAGCAACACGTACCTCATAATCATACCTGCAAGATAGCTAAAACAAGTCAGTGGTGAAACAACTGTTTTCACTGATGCTGTACAGAAGAAGGAACTTCTCTAAATATCGAGAAGGTGACTCATAACTTTACTGTAATTGGATTTCCATTTAGTTAGGTCATTACATTATATTGCACCACAACTTCATAACCAAAGTCAAAAGTTCATTCATGAAAAGACTTTATTTTCATGTTCAACATATAGCACATCATTTTCAAGACAGTTACAGGTTTTACACATTTCTGGTTAAGTTCTTCTTACGCACATACACTACCTCCCTAGAGCATTCAATCAAGCAGATCAGATGTGCAAGATATTCTTTAAGGACATGAACTGCACCATTCTATGTAAAAACTAGAGACTGCACCATTGCACTTGTGCATGCAAGACTATGATTTAGAGTATACTCACAGGTCATCACATATCTCAACTAAAAATTCCGAGACAGACAAGAACTCCATGTGCAAGTCATTGACCTAGAAATAATCAAAGAAAAGGTCTCGTTGACAATAGCTGGCAATCGATAAGGCAACAAAGACAAAGATGTATATACCTGCTGACCAGTAAGCCGATACATCATCAGATTAAGAACTCGATAGTCAAATGATTTGAGATGGATTGCTTCCATAACATCTTCGATAGATATCTATAGAGAAAATTTTGTAGGAACTATTTTTAGTTTGACAAGATATATGTTATCTGCGGCAGAAATGTTTGGTTGCAAAAAATATTTTTGATGTTTAAGCATTTGTCACTTCACATTTTTGTGCGCAAGCTGGCACGCTCTTATATGGCTATACCTATTCCCATTAGAGCGTAATACTTACCATCTGGCCTTTGCCCTTTCATGTTTCAATATTACATACTTCAGTGTATCCATGGATCAGCAAATATGATTGAATATAACATATGATCTAAGAAGCAGCTCTAGTTACCTTATCATTTCTTGATAATGCTTGACAAAGCTTCCTCTCTAGAGACCAATACTGGATGCCAGATTTGAGTTCATTTCGCAATCTAAAACATGGGAAATATAGGGCTAATTCAATCAGGTATGGAGAATATTTTACATGTTTACAAGGGCATCGAGCAGAATTTCCCAACTGATCTGTCATTAACCCCTGGCATTGAAGAAGATTATCAAGGGGGTCAAGCATGTCAGACAAGGACATCTGACTAGAACCTTGTATTTTCCTTTCCAATACCTGCATTGGTAACAAATGGAAAATAAGAATAAAAAATAACAGTAAATAACTAAATGAGAAAGTCAATGTACACATAATAATCAAAGATTTAAGTTGATCAGATTCGACACAGATCATATCACATATCATGTTCGACAAGATAACTAAATCAAAAGTCCAAATCTTACTGTTGAAGAAGAGTTGTTGTCTGGAACTAATAGCAAACTGTCTTCATTTGAAGCATCTAACTGCAACAAGAAAGATTTTAGTTTGCCTAATGAAAAAAAACACATATGGAGAACTGTGAAGCACATTTCAGCAAAAACCTGGTATATGTAGCTCTCTGTAAAAGAAAGGAAAGGAAGAAACTTGAAAACAGAGTGTGGTCTGTTAACATCCAAACCATGAAATATGAAGTATGACCTGCACTGCCATTTCAAGAAAAATAAAGTTAAGAATAGGAGCATTCTATGTAACATCTATAAGGACATTTTCATAAGAAACAAAAGTATAAAAACGTGCTTGCATGAGAACAACCGAAGGTGTAGACATCTCACGATATAGTTTCTGTGTGAAATTCTTAAACAGTGTGATTAAAGAATAAGCAAAATGTACTCCATGTCAATTTGTCTTATTTTGATATGAAACCTAATGTCCATAAGTGAGTTCAATGTTTTTCTTCCACAAGTAAAATCATGAGAACTTTGAAAAGAAGGCAATAGGATAGTACTAGCACAGTCTTAGAGAAGCACAGGGTAACTAAGGTTGTCACAGGTATCAAAGAGTACGCACAAAATCTTCAAGCGTGGAATTGGCTCTCATCATTGCATCGAATCCAATCATAGGCGCATCCTGAATGGTTAATTTCTCGGCATCCGTCTTGAACTTCTTAGTTGGCTGGCTCAATAAGATATATCTTGATCAGATCATTAAAGGACATAATCTCTTCAGAGTGCCAGTGCCAGTTAAGAACAAATTTGCTTAGTTCACTTACAAGGTAAAGTGGGAATAATACTTACTTCATCTTCCCTATTAGTACCTTCCAGACTGGCTAGACGTTGCACTTCTTTGAGAGTATCAGAATTAACCTTGAAACAATTCTCAATACCAATTCAGTATGGCAAACATTTGAAAATAAGCAATTCAACATGTGGCAATGGGTCACTAAGATTACCTCTCTCAAAAGCTCAGAGATTAATACGACCTTCTTCTCAATGGCAAGTGAATCAAACGGTTGTGCCTACATGCACAAAATGAAGAGGACCCAAATCATGAACACTGAAATGCATTCAGTCTGCTGTAATTCAACTATCACAGGAACCTTTCAAATGTCAGCAAGAGATGGTGAATTTAACACAGATATAGGAAAAGGCAAGGCATGCAAATCAATTGAAAACATATTTTAATGATCATGATCATAAAAGGAATGAAGCCTACAAGGGATCTCTTGCTTATCTAGCAAAAAAAAAACTCATAAAAGGGATCTCTCCCCGATTTATTAATGAAACCTAGAGGTTCAGAACATAAACGATACCCAAACCAGGTTTGACAGAAAATGAAGAAAGGAAATCGTGCTACAGGCCTGCCAGACCTAGCAAACTGCAGATTTAAACATCTCAAAAGACAGCAATAGAACCATTCGATGGGGAAATGTAGTTTACAGCTGTTGACGATTTAGAAATGTGCAAGGGTCATGTTTTCCCTAGTTGTAGGATCCCACTCCACCTCACATATTTGAAGCTACAGTCATTGCTTCTGATCCAACAAGCACATGTAAGCATCATACTGACCGAGAATTAGACCAATGGCGAGTAGATAAGAGCTGTTGAAAGTTGGATGGCCTTAGGCATATATATTAATTAAGTCTTGGATAAATCTCGAAGGCCCATTTGTGCTTTCATGACATGGTGGGTAGTTTAGTTCGACCCCAGGAGTGGAGGAGAGTTGGGACGGAACTCTCTTCCACATCTCATTGGACCATGAGAAAATGAGTGTTACATGTGCGCTCGGCGCTCCTCCTCCGCCACCCACCTCGCCTTGCCCGCTCGCATCGTGTTTCGTGAACAAGTCGAGCTCAGACCTATGTCATGCCTGCACTTTATCTTTGCCGGTTGAAAAAGGATAATTAATTGCTAAGTAATTACGAGTCATTAGGTTTTAGGGAGGTGGTTTGTTCATCCCGCTTTTACTACTTAGTATGTTCATAAATATGTCTGTTCTATGCCTGGTACGCACTCGCATGATTAGCTTACAATACTATGAGATTAATACTGTTAGCAATGTCGTCATATAATTTACTTATGGATTAAATTAATCAGAAAATTGCTAATATATCCGACAAGACCGTCAGTTCACCCGAAATTGCTAGTCAATCAAGCGCGCGCATAACTTACGGATCTGAAGTGACTTGATTCGTGAACACGGCGGAAGAGAAAGGGGCGAAGTGGCTAGGCTAACCATACCAGGAAGAGGAGGAAGTGGGCGAGGAAGCGGTCCCCGCCGCCGCTGCCGTCGGAGTCGGAGAGGCCGCGGGAGCCCATGAGGGAGAGCACTCTCTGCACCTTCTCTAGCTCCAGCAGCGCCTCCATTGCTTGGTGCCGTGCTTCCGCTCGATCTTGGTTTCAGGTTTCAGGTTTGTACGAATGAATTCACTGGAACAGAGAGGAGGAAAAGATGGAAACGAGAAGGCTTGGCCCTGACTGGAAATAAGCTGGTCCAGATGGGCTGGGCCACTTCTATCCGGCCGGCAGGCTTTAAGCAGCAGGGAGGGGGAACCGGCGCTCACGCGCACAACTCGTGGGCCTCCCATTATGGAGCCACGCGCACAACTCGTGGGCCGCTCACACGCAGACAGGTCGGTTGGGGTTAACCGGTCAATTCTTGACCGGTCGACCATTGAAAATTGACTTTTGTGAAAATTGAGTGATTTTTAAAAAAGGGCAGTGATCTGCACCGGCCCAACAGTTGGGCCGGTCTAGCCCCAGCCGTCAGATCTGGTCCCTTGCACCGTCAGATCCGTTCCTCCCCTCATCTCCTTCTTCAACCTCCCGTACGGGGAAAAGGACGGGTCCCCTCGTGCGCGTCGACGCCTCAGCACGCGCCGACTGCCTCGCCTCGCCTCCTCACCGCTGGTCGCCCTTGCCGTCGGTCACCTACGGTCGCCGCCCTCGCCGCTGGTCGTCCGCCCTCACCTATGTCGTCTTCGTTTGTTTCTGAAACCTCCATGGATGCAGCAGCGTGCGGCCATGGTTACGGCCGGTCGAGGTTGCAGCCCGCCGCGAGCCCGTAGCAGCTCGCCGGCGACCGGTTGCAGCATCCGCCCCTGCCCCCCTTGCTGGATCTCGCCACCGGAACAGAAACCCGTGCTGGGTCGCAGCTCGGCCGTGATGGATGTAGCAAAACATTATGCCGGTTGTAGCAAAAAACGATGCTAGTTGTAGTAAAACCGCGACGCCGGCTGTGTGTTAGCAAAACATGACGCTAGTTGTAGCAAAATGCTATGCCAGTTGTAGCAAAAATCTATGCCGGTTGAAGCATGTAGCAAAACTGCAGCTTCAAACTTCTTATCTCAGCTGCGATCCCGCGATGACGATGATGCCGTTTTGCTGCAACCGTAGTAGATTTTTGCTACCACCGGCGATTGAATTTGCTACAACCGGTTCCAGCAAAAATTCGCCGTGGGGTGTAGTCTGCCATAGCTTACCGCTGCAGCCCGCCGTCGTCGTTGTAGCAAAAAAATGTTAACCGTATGTAGCTTCTGTGGTTGCCGATTGCAGCAAAAAAATGACATGGGTGTAGCAAACACAAAAAAAAAGTTTCCATCGTTTTCAGAAAAAGCTTCGACTGTAGGTTGAAGCATTTCACACATACGATTGAAGCTTTCTCAACAACGGATGCAACTTTTCTGGCTATGCAGTGTATGGTTGTAGCTTTCTTTTTCAACGGTTGCAGCTTTTTTCTTTGTAGCAGCCTTGGTTAATGCTTTCTCCATCGTTTCGGGTTGAAACTTTTTCATCAAGGGTTGTAGCATTTTATGTCGACGGTTGTAGCACTCCGCCATGCCAATGACTGCTTGCAGCTTTTGATGTATCTGGTTGAAGCTTTTTCCATCTTGGTTTGAAGCATTTTGGTTAACGGTTGTAGCATGAGGGCGTGCGGCAGGTTCTGCAATGCCTCCGCCATGTCTGCAGCGCGAGCGCCGCCGTCCTCGCAGCTCGCCGTCACCATGCTCGCCATCCATGATGGCAGCTCTCCTGGGCACTGGTTGTAGCAGGCCACGACGCGGTCCCAGCTTCCGCCGGGGCCGGCGAGCGAGGACGGCGAACGGCGACGGGGACGGCCGGCGCGGGTGACCACTGGCGATGAGGACGGCCGGCGCGGGTGACCACCGGCGATGAGGACGGCCGGCGGGGGCGGCGAACGGCGACAAGGACGGCCAACTGAGGTAGGGACCGGCGAGATGAGAGAGAGAGAGGAAGCAGCGCAGCCCACCCATGGGTCGCGAGATGAGATCCGCGAGATCCGCAGCGCCACGTGGTTGCTCGCGAGTGGGTCGCGGTGTACGCGTGTGGACTGGACCGGCCGAAGCTTCGGCCGGTGCCCCGGCCCCAAACGTTTCCCTTTAAAAAAAGGGCCTAAAAGCGGTTCACAAATTCGAGAAATTTCATAGGTTTAAAAAAAGTTCATGGATTCAAAAAAGTTAATGAATTTTCAAAAATCGTCTGTTTTGAATAAAATGAAAAATATTATCAATTTTGAAAAACAAAACTTCACAAAAATCGAAAAATAAACATCAATTTTGAAAAAAGAAATCATTGAATTTAAAAGTCACAAATTTGGAAAAATTCATTGAATTTAAAAATAAAAAAATGGAAAAAAACAATTTCGGAAAAACATCAAATTTGAAAAATGTTCATAAATTTTAGAAAAGTAAAGAAAATAAAATAAAAATAAAGAAAATAAAATGAAAGAAAAAACAAACAAAACCGGTCTAGAAAAAAGTTAAGGCTGGGAAGCTTCCAAAAATCGGAAAGAGCTCTCTCCCGTTGCACCCCTTAGATGGGTCGGCCCGACCGGAACGCCTTCAGCACCAGTTAACTGGTGTAGAAGGTGCCGAATAGGATTCAAGAGTACTATTGTAGCTAATGATGTGCCCGTAGGTTTGCGAGGGAGTACTTTGGCTTGCTTTGTTTCCTTTCTGGTTTTCTTCATTTTATTCACTTTTCTTTGCTTTTCTTTCAGTTTCTTTGTCGGGTTTATTTGGTCCTTTTTCAAAGCATGTCTAATTTTTTTCTTAGTACACAATGTACATTTTTATAGCACACGTGATACATTTTTCTGATAGACACTCGGAAATTTTTCTAATATGCCATGTACATTTTTTATAATAAAAAAATGTTTAAAACACTTTTTAATACTCCATCCATTCATAAATATAAGTCTTTTTAGATATTTCAATAATAACTATATACGCATGTATATAGACATATTTTAGAGTGTAGATTCACTCATTTTATTTCATATGTTGTCAGCATTGGAATCTCTAAAAGGACTTATATTTAGGAACGAGGGAGTACATGGTAACATTGTTTCCAAATACACGTTGTACATTTTACAATGACAATATTTAGAAAAAAAAAAATACATGAACATGTATTTACATTAAATTCACGGATATTTTTTTGGAATCAAGTGAATATTCTCTTACATATTTTAATGGAAATAAACTTTTTTTAGCCTATGCGAATAGATTATTATGTCTATATATCATTTTCAAATGTCACAAACATTTGTTTTCGAACAGGGGAGTATTTCCATCAAATGTGACGTACATTTTTAATGGTACGAAACATTTTTTTCACATTACGCAACACTTACACATTTTATATTAAAAATTGCATACATTTTTTTTCAAATGTGGGAATATTTTTTCATTGTCATGAATGTTTTTTAAGTTATTAACATTTTTTAAGACTGCACTAACAATATTTTTACACTATGTTAACGTTTTTTAAAATTCATGTTTTAAATTTCCTAACTAAATTTAAGTTCTTAATATACATATATGTGTGTGTGTTCAATGTAAATATAAATTTATTAAAAGGAGGAAAAAGATATTCTGGAGATGTTAGCATGACATCATCAGGACGAGCCACGTCCTACTGGGCTGGCCCACTACCAGCGCCTGTAGGCGAGGTAGCCATGCACCTCGCAATAAGCGGCACATAGACGCGTCGGTTGGTTGATAAGGATTTTATCTCATAGTTCCAACTTATGTCCTCTGAACTCATACCTAGCCGAGGCTAGGGTTCCTCCTGCCTCCCGTCAGCCCAGCGCCGCTCTACCTCGTCTCATGTGGCCTCAGGGCCATGGTGGCGTGGTGGATCTCGGTCCTTGCCGGTGGGAGGGCTTTGTTTATTGATGTTTTTTTAGCTTTCTTAGGGTTTGTATCCTACTCAGAGAGATGAGGCGGCGGCTCTCTGAAGATGGAATAAAATTCTCCCCGCCTAACCCACGTCCCGGTGGTGCTTCTAGCGTCATTGGCGGGCGTGTGGAGGTTTGTCTCCAGCGGATCTCGCTTGATTCGGTCGGTGTTTGTCTTCGATGGATCCACGTGGATCTGGTTTTTTGTTCGTGTGTTGACAGGTTGGATCGTTCCGATCTAAACTTCTTTTCAACGGTGCGGTTGTTGTTCTGGTGCGTTGGTCCTATAGGGCCTTAGCACGACGACTTCCTGACTGTCTACTATAACAAGTTTTGTCCGACTCCTGGGAGGGAGGGGCATTGAATGTGGCGTGCCTTCGGCTTGCTTCGGTGCTTGTAGTCATCATTAGGTGGTCTAGGATTTGGGTGTAATTTTTATTATTTCTGTTAGTTGTTGTATTATCATGATTGATGATGAATAGATTAGAAGTTTTCTCGAAAAAAAGAATGAACCAAACTTCAAGTGATGGTTATTTTTCCATGTTAGAGTCCACATCACATGAACAACTAGTGAGGCTGGTGGTGACTATGTGGGCGATCTGGACGGCCAGGAGGAAGGCGATTAAGAGGGTATTTTCCGAACTCCTTTTGCTACACATGAATTTGTGACTCGATATATCTCTAAACTTGATGAGCTCACAAAACTGCAAGTGGAACGAATATCGCATGTGGCGCCGGTGGGTAACACTTTGACCTGGAAATTTCTGCCTAGTGGGATCGTCAAAATCAGTGTGGAGATGGAATTTCTAGATCTGGTTTAATTGGTACAGCTGCTGCGGTATGCAGGCATGACCAACGTTTATACTTGGGGTGCTTCAGTGCTAGTCTTACAGGGAGCTATAGATCATGCGCCCTTGAAAGCTATTGCATGTCAAAGGCATCGCGTTAGCTATGAACTTGAATCTTTAGAGGTTGCTCATTGCGACGGACTGTCTAAATGGGGTCAATGACATTATTGTAAAACAGGATGGTAAATATGGAGCGGTTATCAAGTATATTGTAGCATCTAGATCTTCTCTTACCTTGTGTAATTTTGTCCTTCAAAAAGAAAAAAGCTCAAATTATGAAGCCCACAATCTAGCTAGGTTTGCTTCTTCTTCTTTCTTTTGTGAGGGAGGTTTGCTTCTTCTTTAGATAAGGGCACACACATGGTGCAGAAAACTCTCTCTAGAAAAAACTAGTGCGGAAAATGTACTCCTACAGTCCTACTACTACCACCGAGCTGAAAAACTTGAGAACAGACTTAAGAATTTTTTGAAAAAAATATTATTATTTTGCTTTGGCCTAAGCGAGACCAAAGAGTGTCTTTTCGGCCTAAGCGAGACCGAAGTGTGCCTTTTCGGCTTTAGTGAGGCCGACGGGGCCATATTTTTAAAATTTACGAACTAGGGCATACATTTTCCGAATTTGTTAAAAATAATATTATTTTATAAAAAAATCCCAGACTTAAACTCTGACTAGTTCTCTCGACGGCAAGTACTGCTTCCCCGTGCACAGGTTGGTAGGAATGATAATGATACAGTACTTGGAAACAAACGAACACACGATCGGTATGCAAAGAACCTTTGAGGGGTCTGACGTCCGGTTAGGGAAGACGAAGTCCAGCACCTGAAGGAGCACGCCATGCGCGTGCGTGAGACCGGGCACTGCCGAACCACTACTCCAGGTTTCTGAAACGACCGTGCGCGTATGATTGGTAGTCAAGCCTTCAACTGCTGCGTCTGCGAGAAAAACACGCTCTTGATCTCTGCACTTGGGTTGCCGTTCCCAGTTCAGGGTACGTAGTTCCACGCCAAACACGCAAAAATCAGGAACAGTGCTCGGGAAGCAACCGCTGACTCTGCACACCGTGCTGACCACGCCGGAAGTTTCAGCTGCCAAGTGCCAACATGGCTCACCTCACCGTCTACTCGATCTGGATGCATGTTTGTTGCAGCTCATATACGGTGATCTATGAGTTGTGTGTTGACGGGTTCTGGGTCTCTATGCGGGTGTTGCCTTTCAAACATGCCAACACCATCATATACGGTGATCGCAGGCTGACCAACATGGTAGGAGAAATTATCATAGCAAGGCGAGTTGTCTGACAAGTTCAGATCGAAAATCTGAGGCCTATTTTTCTCGAGAAGGAAGGACAGGCTCAACATGAGATAGACCATATTCTAGAGATGGCCATGTATTACTGTTGAGCAATCTTTGATCCTCGATGGATCAATTCAACTAGGTCTACTTCTGACACTGACACCTAAATAGTTGGCCTGTGGTTCCGAGAATCACATGGATGCTCTTCTATTTTCTATATCGCGGGTCAACTGAGCCTCATCTAACATGTAGTATAACCGTTGTGAAAATGAAACGTTCAGGTCGGCCGAACCCAGGACTTCCGCTGCCGTGGATCTGGAATTTCCACGCGTCGAGCATCCTCACATGCACTGACACATGTTTTCCCATGTTTTTTAGCCAAGGTTTCATCTGGCAATGTCAAAGTGGAAAGATGTAAACGACGTACACTTATGTTAATTATTAAGATCCGGCTACAAGTAGTACGTGGTTATGCACTGATAACTGCTGACACCATGACATGCCGATTTGGTTATGATTTGATCTCTTGCCCTTAACGATGGGATCAACACAAGACGCGTCGTTTCCTTCCACCTGTTGCCATTCGGCGCTGTTCACGCAGTGATCAATTTTTTCCATCATGGTTGACGGTGGGCCGGCAAATTAACCGTCGTCACTCCAGACCTAGAAAGGAGCCATGACTTTCCCGTTCAGCGCTACGGTTGGAAGCGCCCTACCCGGAGCATCACGTCGTCGGTCGTTGGTGACCTCGAGATGTAACGTCCACGGTTTCAGCTTGGATCGAATCTGTCCGAAGTTTACAATTTCACGGCTTGTCACATTCACACTAGTCTCTACTATTAAAGTGGGATCGAACGTCTTGATGGTTCGACCTCCCCTCGTGGTTCGACCACCTCGTTCGATCCCCCGGCACCCGAAAAATCGCTACGAAAATCCCAGGTCTTCTCCCTCCCGCACGATTGAAAAAATCACGCAAAAAAGAAAAGAAAAAACAAGCGAATAGAAATCAGGAAACTACCATCCACGCATGCAGTCAGCCCCCACCAACGACTCCCACCCGCATCTTGCGACCCGCCGCCGTCTTCCTGGTCGAACTAGGGTTGGGCGCCACTTCCGTCTTCCCGGTCGACGGTGTCCTCGTCTTCGCCGGTCGCGCCCATCCCCAACTTCCTATCTCTCCAAGGGAGCTCGAGTTCTTCCCTATCTCTCTTGGTGATCGCCGTCCTGGTTCGGTGGTGCCCCAGCGGCGCGTGTAGGACACGGGAGATGAGCAGGGCGTTCTCAAGTGGCAGTGCCAGGTCAGCTTCAGGTCTTTGGCAGCGCCATGGTCAACAAGGTGGTCTTCTCCAGTTTATGCCATCAGCACCAACTTTCTTTCCTGCAGCGCCGACCACCACATGTTGCTTATGTGTGAGGAGTTGCAACGGCCATTTAAGAGTGTATACGAATACATTGATACATTGATCCAGTGCGAATGACCTATTCTTCAATAGCACATGTTTCTGTTGAGAGCATTTGTATAGCCTTCTTCAATCTAGCATCAAAGTAATGA